>NC_050087.2:17997369-19199869 GCF_009764565.3 Dermochelys coriacea
CTCCTGTTTCCGGCTGGGGTTGTTCTCGGGTCACCTGACCATCAGGCTGGGGCTGGAGGATTTAGTGGTTAGTTGTTATCGTTGGAGTCTCATCTTTAGAGAAGAACAGACGGGGCTTTAGAGCAACTAGCATCCGGAGGCACAACCCTCCCTCTCTCCCCCACATACTGCGGGGTACAATAGGTCCTGTTGTGCCAGGTGCTCCGCAGGCCCCACCCCCTGAGATCAGGGTCCCCCTTGCGCCGGGCGCTGCACACACCCAGGGGCAGCCCCTGCTCCAAAATGCTCACAATCTAAATAAGGAGGGAGGGGAAAGTGAGGTGCACAGCAGGCAGGGACAGAACCCAGGAGTCCGAGTGGGAGCCCTGGCCCACCCTGTTCATTACGAACTAGAGCTCCCGCTGCCCCGCTCTCTCTGTGCTCCCCAGGGCTGGGGGCTGCAGCCAGAATCCCAATTCCTCTCGGCCCATTGTCCCGGGCCCAGTGCAAGGCCTTGCCCCCACTCAGCTGTGGGGAGGGTGCTTAGCCCAGCTCAGGACCCGATGGAAGGGGGCCAGGCCTCCCACGGCGCAGCCACCCCGTTCTCCCTTGTTTACATGTTGCTCAACAGCTCCGAGCTGATGCTGTCTCTCCAGCAGCCCTTTTACGGTGCGAGACCCACCCAAAGAGCCCCCGAGTCATGTTTCCCTCCTCCGCCGCCCCTCACACCCCTGCCCAGACGGGTCGCAGGTGCTGCTGACCTGAGCCGGCGGGTCAGCCCTAGAGCCAGCGGGACCGTGAGAGGTCCAGGCAGGCTGCTACGGCACCGGAGGGACACCAGCAAGGGCAGTGCCAACCGAGAGCAATGCCAGGGGCTGCACGAGACAGCCCTTACCCCTGGGAGCTCGCTGTCTCGGGCAGGAGGGGAAACTGAGGTGCAGAACAGGGCAGCGCAGCAGGCTGTGGGGGGGCGGGAGGGGGCAGAATGCATGTCTCCAGGTTCTCACCAGACCACACTGTCTCCCCAGGTCCCCGGGCTGTTCCTCTGCCCCCAAAGCTCTTCCAGCCAGGCCTTCCACCAGCTCCCGGCGCTGGTGATTTTCTAGCCACTGACTCTGTGCCATGAGGCGGGCAGACAAAGGAGCATGAGCAGCTCCGGGGAGCAGTGGAGTGGAGAGAGGGGTCCCAGGCCGGATGCTTCTTGCATGGAGTAGGGCCCGTCTACACCCAGAGCCATGGGTCAGGGCTCAGCAATGCCAGACATGGGGCAAATGCAGTGCCCACACTCAGGCAATGTCTTAGTGGGAGATGAGTGGATGCTAGTGGTTAGAGCTGGGGGCAAGGAGGAGGCACGCCAGGACTCCTGGGTTCTTTCCCCAGCTCTGGGAGGCAAGTGGGGTCTACTGGATTATAGCCAGAAGCTGGGAGCCAGGACTCCTGGGTTCTAGCCTGGCTCTGGGAGGGGAGTGGGGTCTAGTAGTTAGAATGGGGGCTGGGAGCCAGGACTCCTGGAATTGGCAATACAAGTGGAGTGGAGTGATTAGAGTGGGGGGGGACCAACAGTCAGGATTCCTGGGGTCCATCTTTGTTCTATCACTTACTGTGTGATCTGGAGCCAGTGCCTCAGTTTCCCCACAGTCTGAGAATGGGGGATGATGCCCTGCCCCACTAGACATAGAGGCTTCATGGAAGTTAGCAAAGTGCTGGGAGAAGCTGACAGGGGACGACAAACCGCTAAACCCTGTCCTAGCTGCCCTGCAGACCCACCGGGAGTGCTGCACTCACTCTGCCAGACACCACAGCGGCCTTTGGCTAATGCCATCACAGAGCACTTCCTTGCTATGGCTAGAGCAAGAACCCAGGAGTCCTGGCTCCCAGCCCCTCCATCCCAGCCTAACCATTAGACCGGGGGGGATGCTGCAGCAGTCCAGAGACAGCAGCTCTTGGGGGACACCCCAGCCGCTCTGGATCCAGATCCATGCCCTACAGCGGGGTGGGGGCTGCGGTGCATCCGATCCAGCCACACCAATCACCCAGCCTGGCAGCCTTGGCAGAGGGGCGCTGGAGAGCCAGCCCTGGGTGTGCCTCGCGGGCAGGGCCGAGTGTTGTACAGGGGGCTCTCCCTGCCAGTGTCCAAGCTGCCCCACTCTGCTCTCCCGGGGCTGGGAGGCACACTGGCAGTGCCTCTGGGGGTGTGATGTGCCCAGGCCTGAGGGTGTGAAGGCAGGAGGGCGTGCTGGGGCACTGACCCCCGGGCTAGCAGGGGAGGGTTCACAGACAGGTGCCCAATGCTTACCAGCCTTTGAACTTGCGGTGATGCTCCTGAATGCTCCTGTTCACCCGCAGCCTCGTCAGGAAGGTGAGTGAGTTGTTGGGGAAGAAGATGGGGGAGTGGGGGGGCCTGGAGGCCGAGCCTGACTTGGGCCGGGACTGGGGGCCACTGGAGGCACCAGGGGTGCTGGGCAGAAATGTCTCGTCGTCCTGTCTGCTCAGCAGCTCCAGCTCAGGGATCCGGGGCAAGCTTCTCCTTTTCCTCTCCTGCGCCATGGCCGCAGTGCCCACCCCCCGGGGGGACCCCAAGTCACACCCTGCTGTGTCTGCCAAGCTCGGGGTCTCGCAGGGCTCAGGCTGGGCAGAGGAAGGCAGTAGCACCAAAGCAGTTCTGGCAGAGACGCTGGCAGATCAGAGACACCCGGGTGGCACTGGGGCAGCACCAGAGCTCGGTGCCTTCACCACGCGCCTGCCAGTGCGATAAGGGTGGGGACACGGTTCGGTTGTCAGCATGCCCTTGGCAGTGCCCTCCTGGCACCACACTGGCCCGGGGCAGCTACCGCTCTGGGAAGCAAATGGCTGCCGAAGTTTCTAGCCACTCGGCTGCTCCTGGGCTCTGGAAGTGTCTTGCAGGGGGGGTCTTGGTGCAGCAGGTGCCCCCGGATCTGGGGTTGCGAGGTGCCCCCAAAAGGCCCCCCATCAGTGGCCCTTCCTCGCCAGCGGGGAGGTCAGGTTCCTCCAGCCCTGCCCAGCTCGTGGCTTTACTCTCCTTCCGCTCTCTGAGTGCAGCAGGAACAGGAAAGCCCGACCCGGGCTCCGCCAAGCCCCAGAGCTGAGCACCCAGCCGAGTCGGCTCCCGGACCCTCAGCCGGGGAGAGGGGGCCGGCCCATGCCCGACTTCTCTTCCCTCCCAGCACAACGCCACAGCCACTCAGGGGCAGGCACCCTGGCTACTTCCCAGCCCCCTACGAGAGGGCTGGGATTGTGGGTAAGGGGCAGGGCTAGGAGCCGAGGTATCCAGCTTCCCTTCCCAGCTTAGTCACAGATTCCCTCCCGCCCTAGGGAGAGCCCTTTGCCGCTCCGCGCCTCAGTTTCCCCAGGGGCGGGGTAAGAGCCCTCCCCTTGGTTAGAGCACAGCCTGCTTCAGGGCAGGAGCCCCAGCCCCTGCTGATGGGGGACACCTGGCTTCTAGTCCCAGCTCCGCAGGATGGCCTTGGCCAAGTCCCTGTCCCACTTGGTGCCTCAGTTTTCCCTTGCACCCCTTGTCTGTTTAGACTGTGAGCTCTTTGGAGCAGGGGCTGTGTCCAGACCGTACTAAGTGTAATGTCTGCTTTCCACTACTAACCCCTTTGCTTACCCCGGGACCCCAGCCCCTGTTCTCCCACAGTACAGACCCACTCCAGTCCCGGCCCCCCACAGCCCCACTGGCCTCTCCACCTCCTGCCCGGTCTCATCTGCCTCACATCTCCCAGCCCACTGCACGGGCTGGTCACAAGCACTGCCAGCCCAGCCCTTCTCCAGCGCCGGCCCGGCCCCTCCTCCTGCACCAGCCCCTCCTCCAGCGCCAACCCGGCCCCTCTCCAGCACCAGCCTAGCCCTTCCTCCTCCGCCGGCCCAGCCCCTCTGTGATGAAGCGGGACTGTTCTTAATGTTTCCTCTGAATATCGTGGGGGTGCCTCAGTTTCCCCTAGGCAGTTCTTAAGTATCTGGGGGTAGGATAAGGGTGTATGATCGTTGCAGAGCCCTAGAGGGCAGGTGTGTGCAGGGGTCTGGACACAGAGAATGGCCGACACCCTGTTTCCTGGCACCTGATGGCCTGGCCCTTCCCCCCTGCAAAGTGAGAGCTAAAGGGTTAGAGAACAAAGGAATCAGGTGCCCTCCTGGCCCGGGAAAGGGACAAAGCCAAGAGGAGGGGGGGCAGGGGAGAGTTTCAGTTTGGGGCTGGTTGGGGACATGGAGTGAAGTGCAGACGGGGTTGTCTGGCTCACTGCCCCCCAAAATGGACCCGGCTGAGGGGTCCTGTTCTCTGTACCTCCAAGCTCTGTGTTAGACCATGTTCCTGTCATCTAATAAACCTTCTGTTTTACTGGCTGGCTGAGAGTCGCATCTCTCTGCGGAATTGGGGGGCAGGACCCTCTGGCTTCCCCAGGACCCCGCCTGGGCGGACTCGCTGTGGGAAGCGCAGGGGGGGCAGAGGATGCTGGATGCTCCGAGGTCAGACCCAGGAAGGGGGGAGCCGGGTGAGCTGTGTGTCCTGGAGACAGGCTGCTCCCAGAGAGGAGACTCCCCCAGAGTCCTGCCTGGCTTTGCAGGGAGCAGTTCCAGAGCATCACCCGGGGACGCCGTGACACCCCCCTCCAGCGCCAGCCTGGCCCCATGCATGCCACAGACACTGCTCTGCCCATCTCTGCCGACCTCTTCTAGCTATAGCTCAGAGCCAGTCTGGCACCCTCCCCCTGGCCCACCAGCCACGCTCCTCCGGAAACCCCGAGACCACACTCCTCGCTCGGGCAGCGTGTCCTTTGGAGGGCCCAGCTCAGCCCCTCCAGTGGCCTGGGGCCTGCATCCCATTCTTCTCCCTCTGCACCAGGTCTCTGGCGAGCACACCCCCAACCCACTTCACCCACCAGCTCTCTGCTGACGCTCCACAGCTGACCGTCACCAATGTGTGGGGCTGGGAGGGACCGAGGGGTTGCCTAGCCCAGCCCCCAGCGCTGACCCAGGGCCAAGCAAACACCGACTACCCCTGATGGGTTTGTCCACCTGCTCTTAACCCCTGCAGTGACGGGGATCCCACAACCGCCCCGGGGAGCCTGGCCCAGAGTGTCACTGCCCTGAGCGTTGGATCGTTTCCCCGGATCTCTAACGAACCCTCCCCGGCTGCAGACAGAGCCCCGGACTCCTTGTCCTGCCCCAATGACCGTGGAGAACAGCCCCTCCCCCTCCCCCAGCCCAGCACGTGTGAGGCCTGTTCTCAGGGCCCCCCCAGGCTCCTCCTCTCCGGACCGAACAGGCCCAGGGTTTGTAACGTTCCTCGCACGCAGGTTGGCTGAACCTTCGCTCAGTCTGGCCGCTCTCCTCCGGGCGCTCTCCAGCGTGTGCCCATCTTTCCTGAAGAGCAGCGCCCAGAACTGGACACTGGCTCCTGCTGGGGCCTCACCGGGCGGGACAGTCGCCTCGCGTGTCTTACATCCGACACGCCTGTTAATAGCCCCAGACTGATACTAGCCCCTGGGGCAACTGCATCACCCTCAGGGCTCACATTCAGCTTGTGACCCACGGTGACCCCCTGCCCCTTTGCAGCACTGCCACCCCGTAGCCTGCTAGTCCCCACTCTGCGGTTGTGCATTTGATTTTCCCTTCCCAAGTGCAGGACTGTGCACTGGTCTTTATTGAATTTCAGCTTGTTGATCTCAGACCAATTCTCCAGTTTGTCACGGTCGTTTTGAATCCTAAACCTGCCTCCCGAGTGCTCCCAGCCCCTCCCACCCGGGTGTCATCTGCCCATTTCTAAGCACACTCTCCACTCCGTGATCCACGTCGCTAATGAACACACTGACTAGTCCCAGACCTGACCCCTGCGGGATCCCCTGGAAATGCCCACCCCCCAGTCTGACAGTGCCCCATTGAGCACTACGCTGGGTGTTCGCTCTCTCAGCCAGTTGTCCCACATGTTACAGTCACTGCCCCTAGCCCCCATTCCCCTGGTTTGCTCATGGGAAGTCAGGTGGGCCTGTCAAAAGCCCGAGGAAAAGGGAGATCAGCTGCCCCCCACTAGGCCAGGAGCCCTGTCGAAGGAGGAAATGCAGGTGGTTTGGCAGGGTTTGCTCTTGACCAAGCCATGCTGGCTGTTCCTCCTAACCCCACTATCCTCCTGGTGCCGGCAGACTGATTGTTTAGCCATTTGGTCCAGGATCTTTCCAGGTCTCGGAGTCAGGCCGACTGGTCTGCCATGCCCGGGTCCAGCACTAAGTGCTCTGTTTGCCCTTCTCCCATCCCGGGAGTCTCACAGAGCAGCGTGAAGGGCTCCAAGACAGCTTCAGCCAGTTCCTTACGTGTCCTATGACTTTCCACAGGCCCTGCCAACTTAAACACAGCCAACTAATTGAAATCTGCTGTCGCCAGTTCCTTCCCGGCTGGCTCCCCCTCTCCTCTGGACCTGGCCCGCGGCCAAAGGCAAAGCTCAGCCCCTCCCTCCGGCATCCCTCCTGGATGTCTAGCCGCCAGTTCCAAGCCGCCTCTCCCAAGACCACCCTGCTCTGCCCTTTCTCAGACACTGGGACGGCGCCAGCGCCTGCATGTCACCTGGGCGTCACCTTCGACTCGCCCCTCCCATCCAGGCTCCAGCTCTCATCCGTTCTGTCCTGGGGACCGCGCGCCGATCTGGCCTTTCCCACGCCCCCATGGAACAGCCCCCCCCCGGGGCAGAGCAATGGTCCCTCTAGCCCAGGGTCCTGTCGGACAGGGGCCGGTGCCAGAGGCTTCAAAGGGAATGAACAGGCCAGGGCAGTTATTGAGTGATCCATCCTGGCAGCCACTCCCAACTTCCAGCAGAGAAGGTAAAACTCTGGCCCAGGCTCTGATCAGCTCAGTTCTGCAGCAGCCGTCGCTGTGGCCTGGCCAGACGCAGACCTGCCCTGCTCAGCTCCTTGCCGAACGCAGCTGCAGAGACCATTCTCCCAGCCGCTCCCCTCCTCTGCATCCCTCCCCCGGCCCCCTCCTCTGCATCCCTCCATCGCCTCCCTTCTCTCTGCATCCCTCCACTGACCCCCTCCTCTGCATCCCTCCGTCAGCCCCCCTCTCACTGCATCCCTCCATCGCCTCCCTTCTCTCTGCATCCCTCCACTGACCCCCTCCTCTGCATCCCTCCGTCGGCCCCCCTCTCACTGCATCCTTCCATCGCCTCCCTTCTCTCTGCATCCCTCCGTCGGCCTCCTCCTCTGCATCCCTCCACTGACCCCCTCCTCTGCATCCCTCCGTCGGCCCCCCTCTCGCTGCATCCCTCCATCGCCTCCCTTCTCTCTGCATCCCTCCATTGACCCCCTCCTCTGCATCCCTCCGTCGGCCCCCCTCTCACTGCATCCTTCCATCGCCTCCCTTCTCTCTGCATCCCTCCGTCGGCCCCCTCCTCTGCATCCCTCCACTGACCCCCTCCTCTGCATCCCTCCCTCGGCCCCCTCCTCTGCATCCCTCCGTCGGCCCCCTCCTCTGCATCCCTCCCCCGGCCCCCTCCTCTGCATCCCTCCACTGACCCCCTCCTCTGCATCCCTCCCTCGGCCCCCTCCTCTGCATCCCTCCGTCGGCCCCCTCCTCTGCATCCCTCCCCCGGCCCCCTCCTCTGCATCCCTCCACTGACCCCTCCTCTGCATCCCTCCGTCGGCCCCTCCTCTGCATCCGTCCACCGGCCCCCTCCTCTGCATCCCTCCGTCGGCCCCCCTCTCGCTGCATCCCTCCATCGCCTCCCTTCTCTCTGCATCCCTCCACTGACCCCCTCCTCTGCATCCCTCTGTCGGCCCCCTCCTCTGCATCCCTCCCCCGGCCCCCTCCTCTGCTTCCCTCCACTGGCTCCCTTCTCTGCATCCCTCCACCGACCCCCTCCTCTGCATCCCTCCACCGGCCCCCTCCTCTGCATCCCTCCGTCGGCCCCCTCCTCTGCATCCCTCCACTGACCCCCTCCTCTGCATCCCTCCCCCGGCCCCCTCCTCTGCATCCCTCCACTGGCTCCCTTCTCTGCATCCCTCCACCGACCCCCTCCTCAGCATCCCTCCACCGGCCCCCTCCTCTGCATCCCTCCGTCGGCCCCCCTCTCGCTGCATCCCTCCATCGCCTCCCTTCTCTCTGCATCCCTCCACTGACCCCCTCCTCTGCATCCCTCCATCGCCTCCCTTCTCTCTGCATCCCTCCACTGACCCCCTCCTCTGCATCCCTCCGTCGGCCCCCCTCTCACTGCATCCTTCCATCGCCTCCCTTCTCTCTGCATCCCTCCGTCGGCCCCCTCCTCTGCATCCCTCCACTGACCCCCTCCTCTGCATCCCTCCACTGACCCCTCCTCTGCATCCCTCCGTCGGCCCCTCCTCTGCATCCCTCCACCGGCCCCCTCCTCTGCATCCCTCCGTCGGCCCCCTCCTCTGCATCCCTCCCCCGGCCCCCTCCTCTGCATCCCTCCACTGACCCCTCCTCTGCATCCCTCCGTCGGCCCCTCCTCTGCATCCCTCCACCGGCCCCCTCCTCTGCATCCCTCCGTCGGCCCCCCTCTCGCTGCATCCCTCCATCGCCTCCCTTCTCTCTGCATCCCTCCACTGACCCCCTCCTCTGCATCCCTCTGTCGGCCCCCTCCTCTGCATCCCTCCCCCGGCCCCCTCCTCTGCATCCCTCCACTGGCTCCCTTCTCTGCATCCCTCCACCGACCCCCTCCTCTGCATCCCTCCACCGGCCCCCTCCTCTGCATCCCTCCGTCGGCCCCCTCCTCTGCATCCCTCCACTGACCCCCTCCTCTGCATCCCTCCCCCGGCCCCCTCCTCTGCATCCCTCCACTGGCTCCCTTCTCTGCATCCCTCCACCGACCCCCTCCTCAGCATCCCTCCACCGGCCCCCTCCTCTGCATCCCTCCGTCGGCCCCCTCCTCTGCATCCCTCCACTGACCCCCTCCTCTGCATCCCTCCGTCGGCCCCCTCCTCTGCATCCCTCCACCGGCCCCCTTCTCTCTGCATCCCTCCGTCGGCCCCCTCCTCTGCATCCCTCCACTGACCCAATCCTCTGCATCCCTCCGTCGGCCCCCTCCTCTGCATCCCTCCGTCGGCCCCCTCCTCTGCATCCCTCCCCCGGCCCCCTCCTCTGCATCCCTCCATCGCCTCCCTTCTCTCTGCATCCCTCCACCGGCTCCCTTCTCTCTGAATCCCTCCACCGGCCCCCTTCTCTCTGCATCCCTCCATCGGTCCCCTTCTCTCTGAATCCTTCCACTGGCTCCCTTCTCTCTGAATCCCTCCACTGGCCCCCTTCTCTCTGCATTTCTCCATCACCTCCCTTCTCTCTGCATCCCTCCACCGGCCCCCTCCTCTGAGGGAAAGCCAGGGGCTGAGCAGTGAGTGCCCCCCAGCACATTGGAAAGTTGGCGCCTGTAGCTCCAGTCCCGGGGTCGGTGCCTAGACAAGGAGCCACATGTTAATGTCCGACAAGCCGCATGTGGCTCTGGAGCCCCAGGCTGGCCCTAAGTAGGCTAGTGCATCAATCACCAGCTGCTGGGCTTTGCTGTAAGGCCACGGATGCCCTAACCCCACCCTGCCGAGCATTTTTCACTTCCCACTGAGACCTCAGCTCCCAGCTCCAGTCAGCCCCTGATCCCAGCCTCCAGCCCCTGCTGGGGACGTTTCCAAACTGGCCCCTTGGTGCTTCCCCTCCCCCACCCTCTCCCCCTCCTCGAGCCCCCTGGAAACAGCCCCTCAGCTCCTGCAAATCCCTCCTGAGAACCCTGCTCTGCCAGGAGGCTGAGAAAACCCCTGACAAGAGTCAGGCTGCGGGGGGCTGGGCCCACGGCCCGTCACGCTGGGCAGGGCTGCCCATTGTCCCCTTGGGCTGCCCGCCTGCCTGTATCCAGCTGGAGTCTCCAGTCTGATACCAGGGCTGGCAGCTCTGTGGGGCAGGGCCCAGCTTTTTGTTCTGTGTCTGTTGCTATGAGAAAACCGGTGATATCAGTGAGCTCACACCCGGAGCTGGGCAGCAGCTTCTGGGGCAGGAGCCTGGGAAAGGGGCAGTGGTGAGGCAGGGACCCGCCATGCAGCCACAGGCGAGGGGCCCTCAGCCTGCAGGAAACACTGGTGCCTGGCAGCACAAATCCAGAATGGGGGCTTGAGCTGGGAGGCAAGCAGGGCTCTGGTTATAGCCAGGGGCTGGAGGCCAGGACTCCTGGGTTCTATCCCCAGCTCTGGGAGGGGAGTCGGGTCTAGCAGTTAGAGCAGGGGAGGCTGGGAGCCAGGACTCCGGGGTTCTATTTCTGCCTCTGGATGGGAGCGATGACACCTCCAGCTGCCACCTGCCCAGGGTGTCCCAGGATTGTCGCTCTTTTGAGGTAACTGTCCTGGATGAAATGGTTCGGACGTCCCAGTTATTTGCCTCCGAGGTGGCCGCCCGAATGACACTCTCTGCGCGACGCTGGCCCTGCTGCCGTGCCAGCCCTGGGGACGGGGGGACTGGGGGGTCCCCCCACATCCCGGTCCTGGAACCCAAATCCGCAGACATGGAAGAAAGGGAAAAAACCTCACCAGTGTTTCACTGAGCCATTGCTGCCACCTACTGGCCACTGCCTGGTTCTGTGCGGATGGTCAGACAGCGGCCAAGGCGTGTGCTCCTGCCCCCCTGCCCTGCCCCTGCCTGGCACCAGGCGGAAGGGCAGGACCCAGAAAGCATCGGCCAACCACTAACCATGGTGGGGGGACGTGCTATGTGCATTACTCCCGTGGCTAGAAAGCCTGGGTGTGATCAGGGCCCCCGCTGTCCTGCTGGGGAACAGTGAGTTAGAGCAAGTGGGGCAGGGAGTCAGGACTCCAGTGGGTCCCATCCCTGGCTCCTCAGGCCAAGGGGGAACTGAACTGGGGTCTCCCGCATCCTGGGAGTGCCCCAACCACTGGGCTAGAGGTTAGGCCGCCACCGTCCCGGCCCTGGGCGTTTTGGGTGGAGTTAGGTGCGCAGTGCCCCGAGTGAGACAGCCACCCCCCGCCCACCTTCACCGCTCACGGGGGGGCTGGGCAGCCAGCACCTCGCGGGAGGCAGCTGTCCGCATGCCCAGAGGCCTAAACCTAGGTGCCCAGCGAGCTGTTATTGCCAACACTGAGGTGCTGACAGGGGTTTGTGGAGGCAGTGGGGCCTAACCCTGGGATTCAGGCATTAAGTCTCTTTGTGGCCCTAACACCTGCAGGGGAATATGGAGCAGTGGCTCTTCAGCGGAGCAGGGAAAGGTCTTACGGGAGCCAACGGCAGGAAGACGGAGCCAGACAAACTCAGGCTGGGAGCAGGTGCCAGTTTTCAAGAGGCAGGTGACTAACAACTGGGACACGTTACAAGGGTGGTGCAGGATTCTCCATCACTAGCCAGTCTTTAAATCCAGGCTGGGAGCTCTGCTCTAGTTCAATCGGGGACGAATCTGGGGCCGTGTGGTCAGATGAGGGGGTTCCCGGAGTCCCATCTGGCCTGACACCCTAGGAACCGCACTGCCAACGTCTCTCAGATGCACCCCTCCTCTCTGTACGGTGCCGGTCGCAGCTTCAGTCATGAGCCACTCGGGCGTGACCAGCGCAAATGGAGGGAGCAAAGCGCCGGATCCCTCCTCGCACCAAGGCCACAGTGGAGGCTTGGAGGCTAATAAAAGCAGCTCAGGCGCTGGGGGAAGATGGAGTGGCCCCCCCAGTAAGCACTGCAGCAAGCGCGTGGTAACTCATCGCTCAGGGAAGGGGGTTCTAGGAACACAGAAAATCAAAGGCTTCCCTGCCCGTGCCTTACTCCCATCATTGGTGCTAATCTCCGCTTGCTCGTTACCACTGTCTCTCTGAGCTACTGTCAGGGGAGGGGGGGGGCTCCGAGGGATGGTAAAAGGACCCAGCGGTGTAAGTTAAGCCATGAGGAGATAGAGATCAAGTGCTCCAGGGCCAGTTTTGCACAAGGGTCCGTGCATGCTGACGGCATGTGTGGGATTGCACGAGCCGCTAGTGAAAATGCAGGCCCGGTAGTGCATGCTCAGAGATCTAGGGGAGAGGACCACCCGGGAGCTGTGGAGCTGATGTAACGACCAGCCGGGAGCAGCCAGGGACAAGACACAGTGCCTTCTGCTGGCCCTACAGAGCCTGGGGTTTCTGCCCCATATTCTTGGGCACCTTCTCTTGGTGCCTGGTCTGCTAATGAGCTATGGGCCCAGCCGGTCGCGATCACTCCTGTGACAGCAAGCGCTGCTGCAAGCCAGCCCCTGTATTCGAGCCCCCAGGAGCTGAGCTCTCTGCTGGTCAATTGGGCAGGGTCAGAGAAGCGCCCCGAGAATGCGCCAGGATCTGACACCGGCCCTGGAGCGACAGGCTCCTAGGGAACAGAACATGGTAGCAGGGTGCGCACACCACCCAAGGCTGCAAGCTGAAGCCAGCCAAACGCCGACTGAGAGAAGGGAGGGTCGCGAACCGGACTGTGGTGGGGTCACCAGCCCTGGCCAACGAGAGCAGGGCAGCCCCAGTGCCTGTGGGGCATCAGGGCAGAATTCCTGAGTGGCACCGCGGGGGACTAACGCCCAGGAGTCTGCCGCCCAAAGTAGGGCTTTCAGCATCGGAGCAGCCTGGTCATCGGGCTGCCTGCAGTCCGCTCAGCCCCGGCCACGTACTGCCACCCAGCTCCACAGCCGGGGCCTCCCTTTCCACACTCCCCGCAGTGCCGAAGGCCTGGTCGATACTGGGGAACGCACTGTTCTCTGCCTGCCGGGAGGGGAAGCAGTTCTGGGGCCAATTTCACTGGCAAGGCTGCACTGTGCCGTCCTTGGCAATTAACGCTCTAGGCTCTAATTACCATCGTTCTGGCTGCTCATGGGGAACAGGTGCTGCCTTTGTTCCCCCTTATTCAGCCTGGGGGGGGGCCTTGCGGCTCAGAGAGCTGGGCTGGAGCTAACCCCAGTTTGTAAGGCTGTATGGCTGCAAGGAAGGCAGCCCGGGGGCTCCAACCCTCGTCCCTCCCATCCCAGGAGCTCACAGCGCTCCCCATGGGCCCAGAGACATCATCAACTCCACTTGACGGGGAAACTGAGGTGCAGGGAAAGGTTAAGTGATTCACCCAAGGTCAGGGCTGGGAAGAGAACCCAGGAGTTCTGATTCCTGTTTCCACTAGTGAGTACTCCTCCCCAGAGCCAGGGAGAGAACCCAGGAGTCCTGACCCTTAGCCCCTCCCTTCTCTAAGTCACTGGACCCCACTCCTAGTTCATTGCCCCTTGTTCTTTGGGTCCCGTCCAGCCCCTTTGCCAGATGATCGGCTTGGCTTGGAAGGGCACACCAGTTTGTGCTGCTGCAGCTGCAGAGCCAGCTTTCATGCACTGGGGGGGGGGGGTTGCCTGGTCCTGCCTCCCGAACCTGGAGGGGGGCGCAGAGCCAGATAGTCTGCACTGACTGCTGCTGGCATATCCCTTTGCCATGGGACAGCCTGGCTTGCCAAGGTAAGTGGGGGTGGGGCTGGTCAGTGCCTGGCACGGAGACTTTTCCTGCCAGCCCCAGGGCTGCGGCGGGCGTGATGCCAGCGGCTCAGCAGCAGGTGCTCTTCATCTCAATCTCGTCGGCTGGGCTACCTTTCGAACGAGGCTTCAAACCAAGCTGATTTTTCCTTCCCAGGCCAGCTGCCCTGGGCCTTTCTGCTGGGGAGCCCCTGAAATCTCAGCTCTGGCCACCCACTGCCCTGCCTGCCACCTGGCGCGTGGGGGCTGGGGTCCCACAGCTGGCTTCTTTCTTGGCACTAGCTGGAGGTGCCCATGCCCTGAGGTGGCAGGGCTGGGCTGGGACCGACCGACCGACCCTTTGCCCTGCCTCAGCCTGTTCTTTATTGCAGGTTTTGGGACTCAATGAGAGTTGCCTCAGGGCTACTCTACCTCATGCTGCGTGCCCCACAGGGAGCAGTGAATAGCCACAGTGCATATGCTTCCAGCCCCTGGCCATGCCACAAAGATGCACAAAGGGTCCTGAGGGTCACTGAGAACCAGCCCCACCAACCGCACTAGTCTCCTCACAGCTGGCAGCTGTACCAGAGCTCCCCTCCCCTGCCAGCTGGTGCAAACCCAAACCATTGCAATGGGATGAATGAGAGCGTCCAGCTAACGGGACCCAAGCTCCCTGTTCCGCTGCTGCTCATGGTCTCGCTGGCCATCAGCCGACCCGGGGGAGACTGGCTGTAGGTGAGACAAAACAGAAGGGGGCAAATATTTTCAAGGGAGATATATTATTAGTAATATGGTAGCACATAAGGATCCCAACTTAGATTGGTCCCTTGTTGTGTGGGGCGCTGCGCAAACAGAGCTGGGGTCTGTGCAGCGCCCGGCCCGACGGGGACCTGATCTCAGCCGGGGTCTGGGCAGTGCCTGGCACGATGGGGCCCTGATCTCGGCTGGGGTCTGGGCAGCACCTGGCACAGTGGGGCCCTGATCTCAGCCGGGGTCTGTATGTGTTACTCTACTACATGTAATAATAAGCACGTCGATTCGAGAGATAAACTGAGCATGAAGGTGATTCCAGGGGAAGGAAAAACCAGCCCCATGACGTGCTGTCCTCGCAGCAGCCAGCCGGGCGCCGTGGGCTCCAGCTCCCCACCAGGTGCTGCGGACAAGCCCCTGGGAGCTTGCCCAGAGCACTGGCCCACCTCTGCGTCCCTAGAGGTAGCTACTGGGATTTGACCCATGTTGCTGAGACCCTGTGCCCCAGCCCAGGAGCTGAACCCCCCAGCGGTCCCAGCCTCTGCCCCAGTATTTGCCAGGCCCTGGGGGGGGGAAAGGCGGGGGGCTGCTGGCCTAGGGAGGAGGAGAAGCCACAGCCAGGAATGGAGCCGATACACAAAGTAAAACCCACAGCTCAGCAGTGCCCGAAGGGCGGGAGGTGGGGAATAAACTGGGGCTTCCACCAGGCTCTGGGGCCTCTCCCATCGCCACCTGCATGGGTGGGGAAACCAAGGCAAGGAGGGGAGGGCCCCTGGCGAGACAGCACAGGGCCTCTGCAAGGGAATTAGCTGCACTGTGTCCACCCCTCGTCATTAGCTCCACCTGGACTGAGCGTGCCGCCGGCTGTGGGATCCGGCAGCGGTGGCGCAGGTGTGGACGTGACAGCCTGGAAGTGCAGGGCAATGGGGATCCAGGCCCTTTGCGGGGGGCAGTGATACCTGTGCAAAGGCAGCGTGCGACACATGGCACCGTGCTTGGCATGCTGCTCCCACTGCCGGCTGCCAGGGGGTGCTCTGAGCAAGGCAGGTGCAGGCTGCAGGGCCCAGATCCAGGCGAGGGGGGTCAGGGCCATGCAGCAATGATACTGCGAGGAAACGGGCCAGAAGTGGCGCCAGATCCAACCCCCCACCCCGCCAGCTGCAGCAGCGGGTGGAGATTCAGATCCCCAGCCAGCCCCTTCTGGCTGCACCTCTCCCAGCCTGTGCGGCGGGGACCCCTCTGGGTGCCAGACCGCTGCTGGCAAACAGGAAGTGCTGGAAACAGAAGCCGGCACTGGATCTCGGTGCCAGTCACCGAGGGGTTGAGGCGGGGCGTGTGCACTAGCCCTAGCCAGATGCCCTGGGAGTCCCTCCCACGTGGGGGTGGCAGGGCCCGCACCGCAGCTCCTAACGGCCTTGCGACGCAGCCCCCGAGTCCCCTGCCCCGGCCATGCTTTCAGAGCACCCCAGCTGCCGGCTCACCCCCACCCGGTGCCTGCTGCGCCAGCCTTGCCCAAGCACACATCCGTTGTGAACTGGGTGGGGCTCAGCACACGCTGGGGAAGGGGCGGGAACGGGACCCACTGGCGCCTGGTTTGCTGGAGGGTTGGAGGTGCCAGGGTTGCTGACGGGCACTGGGTTACTGCAGGGTTTGCATGGGCTCAGCATCTGAGGGTGTCCACTTAAGCAGCACATCGGCCTTCTGCACGGGGGTGGATCTCACCCTGGGATGAACCTACCCTACTGCTGCCCCACTCTGGCCACCTCCCCCGGACCCTGCCCTACCTCCCCGGATATCTTGGAGAGCTCCCGGGAGGAAGCTGAGCAACCAGCTAGTTTATCCGGGGCAAGTCCATTGTGCCACGTGCTACCTGAAGCCAGCATGGGCTGGCAGGTGGGGCCCCGGCTGTGACCCAGGGGACAGGGGTCTAGTCCCACGGTGCCTTGGACAAGTCTCTTCCCCCATTCCCTGTCGCTGGCCCCACTCTCCACACCTGAGCACTGTAGCCCTGCGACCAGGTGGAGTGCACACAGCTCTGGGAAAGTCCCTGGTGTTACACTGCGGGGTAATGCTGGCAGACACGGCCGCATCCCGGGCTATTGCGTCCCAGCTCCCAGCTTTGCAGAGGTGATCCTGGGCAGCCCCGTGACCATTGCCCCTGGCGGTGACTTGTGCCCAGCAGGGCCCCTAATGCCCGGGTTGTGTCTGCCTTGCAAAGGAGGGTGTTTGTACCCAGTCCCGAGAGGAGACAAGGCACTTCCATGGAGCTAGCCAGGGTCGCCCCGGGCTTGGCCACCACCAGCTCCATGCAGACACAGACACGCCACACGCAGGCAGTTCTGCAATACACAGTCTGCCAAAACCAGTACAAGGCCAGGTGCCAGGAAGAGCAATCAGACGCATCCCAGGCTCTGATGATGGGGCCCAACCAGGCACATTGTTATAAGCAGTAAGTTAGCTGCACGGGGGATGGAAATTGTCCCTTCCTGGAAACTGCCAATTAGCAAAATGCTTTATTGCAGCATTGTCCAATGGCAGGTTGAAATTATGGCCTGTTATAACCTCAGTTCATGCCAGGAGGGTCGGGTAGAACCCGGGGGCCCAGATGCTGTTAAGCGGTTTGCCTTTAAAGTCATTCCTGGAAAAAAACAGTCTCTACATAATTGCGGCGCTAAAGCATTCCTGACCCCCAGGGACAGCTCTGCCTGGCTTTGCAAAATACCATCTCATTAGAGCCAGCTTTACAGAACAGCTAATTGCTATTAATTACAGTAGAACCAAGAGAGCTCCATTGAGACCTGACTGTGCTTAGCACTGCACAAACACATAGTACGACACAGATCCTGCTCCAAGGAGCTCGAAATCTGTACAGATAGGGGAAACTGAGGCACAGAGCCTTGCCCAAGATCATAGGTAGAGCTGGGAATAGAACTGCTCTAAACCCTAGGTCCTAACCCTAACCCTAAACCCTAACCCTACCTCTACCAAACTGGTGTGCTACTCACTAGACAACACAGCCTGCTAGCTGTAGGCCACACCCACTCTGCATTAGACCCTTTGCTGTATCCATTCTGCAGGTATTTTGTCCAGTGCCCACACTTTCCGGAACAGCTGATGCAGCCCGATGCTCCTGGTTCCAAGCACCTTTAAACAGCTTAAGTGGGAGACCATCAGGTCCCATGTCCACTCAGAAATGTTTGGGTGGCCTTTCATACTTCCTCGAGCGACGCCGCATCAGCCTTCGCCCCTGGACCAGCAGCCGTGCTGTTTGCCAGGCCACGTGGCTCTGGCCAGGCGTCAGCAGGAGCATGGTTCAGCGTGCTTTCCTAACGCGTCCTCCACCTGTCAGGACCTGCTCTGTGGATAGGCAGGAAAAGCTGTCCGGTTTCGTGCTGGGGATGTGAGAAGGCAGCTGTGGCTGCCAGCCAGGTGCGTGGCAGCTCTGTGGGCAGGACACACGTTGCGGTGCCCTGCTTCATCAGCCAGGGTGTTCGATCTCATGGTCACACTTTGCCCAGGCTTGGGAAATGCCTCTCAGTGACTGATGCTCTCGGACACCCCCCGCTTGCGTGCCCCTGCCTTTGTGCTAATATATCGACGGCCTCTTCAGAAAGCCGAGGTTTCTCGTCCGACTGTCTGAAGCCGGCTGTCCCAGCAGTGGCGTGACACAGCGATACATACACTGCTCCAGGCGGTCTCCAGGTTGTGCGACGGGGAGCCGTGGTTACACAGCATACATCTCACGGCTTCAGCGAGCTCCTGGGACAGACGCAGGACTCTGCACCGTGGGTGGATGCCCAGCTTGCGAGAAGCTGGGAAACGCACAGAGCTGAGTGACGACCAGGCCATGGTCTGTTTGCTGATGCGTCTGTGCTGCAGGACCCCCAGTGAGATTTCACTACGGAGCGATGTCTGGGGAGGAGGTGGCCGATTTCACGATTTGAAATCCAGGCCCGATGAGGGTTCCCGGGGCACCGGAACCAGGAACCCAGGATAGACAAGCCCTCAGCAGCACAGTGACGGGCTCACCCGGGGAGCCCCAGCCAAAGGCACCTCACAGGGTTTCACATCCAGGGCGATCAGAGCCGAGTCTTCTGCTGGGGCTGTGGTGCCCGCTACCAAGATCAAACTTCTCTGCTGCCCTCCATGGCCCCGGCATCCAGTCACGGCTCATCCACCTTCACCACCATTGGGGAACTTGGCTCTTGTCCACGGGGTCTGTTACCCTGAGCCCGAGCCCTCCTCAGGTGCTACCGACAGGGTCGGACGGCCCCAAGACTCGTGAGGGCAGGGATGACCGAATCCTGAAGTCCAGCAGCTGTCACCGCCACTACCCACTACCACCAGGGGTTGGCACACTGGGGGCCCTGATCCTGGCTGGGGTCTGTGCCACACCTGCCACACCAGAGCTCTGTTCTCAGTCGGGGTGTCCCTGTGCTTCCCTAATACTCCAAATAAATCAACAGACCTCTGTAGGGTGCAATTCAGCCCCATAAAGAGGGGCCAGCACAAGTCCTGGCACCCCTTCAGCATGAGAGCCCCCATGCCCGGCGTGACAGGCCTCAGAAATCCAGACTCTAAGTGTCACAGCGTCCCCGGGCGATGCTCTGGATCTGCTCCCTACGAAGCCAGGCAGGACTCTGGGGGAGTCTCCTCCTTGGGCGCAGCCTGTCTGCAGGACACACAGCTCACCCGGCTTCCCCCTTCCTGGGTCTGACCTCGGAGCATCCAGCATCCTCTGCCCCTCCCTGCGCTTCCCACAGCGAGTCTGCCCAGGCGAGGTCCTGGGGAAGCCAGAGGGTCCTGCCCCCCAACTCCGCAGTCAGACGGGACTCTCAGCCAGCCAGGAAAACAGAAGGTTTATTAGACAACAGAAACATGGTCTAACACAGAGCTTGTAGGTACAGAGAACAGGACCCCTCAGCTGGATCCATTTTGGGGGGCAGTGAGCCAGACAACCCCGTCTGCACTTCACTCCATGTCCCCAGCCAGCCCCAAACTGAAACTCTCCTCAGCCCCCCTCCTCTGGGCTTTGTCCCTTTCCCGGGCCAGGAGGGCACCGGATTCCTTTGTTCTCCAGCCCTTTAGCTCTCACCTTGCAGGGGGAAGGGCCCAGGCCATCAGTGGCCAGGAGACAGGGTGTCGCCATTTATGTTCACTGGCCCTTTGCTCTGCAACCATCACACCCCCTTATCCCACCACCTAGAGACTTAAAAACTGCCTAGGGGAAACGGAGGCACCCCGACAGTATTCAGAGGAAACAGGAAGAACAGTCCCACTTCGTCACACTAAGCCTTGCCTTCTACACAGGAGTGAATCATCCCAAAGTCTGCCCCTTTGCAGAGCCACAAAACCCTGTCTGCAGGCTGGGCACCAACCCCACGGTCCCCACAGCCCCTGTCTGCAGGCCAGGTACTGACCCCTCTGGGCCCCCCAAAGCCCCATCTGCAGCCTGGGCACCGACCCCTTTTGCAGCCTGTTTTGTCTCTTGCTGTTTGGAGAAAGCCTGGAAGCTTCCGCAACCCTCTCCCCCCCCCCCCGGCCGCCTGAGCAGACGTGAACTCCGGACCCCATGTTGGCTGGCATTTGGGGGCCTGGGCAGGTGGCATTATTGCTCCGCCAGCGGCCACGGGAATCGGAAGCGTCGTACGGCTGAGAAAACACAACACAAAATCCAGCGTCTCTGCAGCAGAGATCAGGGCCCTGTCGTGCCGGGCACTGCCCAGACTAACCCCCCGCAGAGCACTGACCCCCCCCAGCCCCGCAGCTCACTGACCCCCCGCAGCGGACTGACCCCCCCAGCCCCGCAGCTCACTGACCCCCCGCAGCGCACTGACCCCCCCAGCCCCGCAGCTCACTGACCCCCCGCAGCGCACTGACCCCCCCAGCCCTGCAGCTCACTGACCCCTCCAGCCCCACAGCACACTGACCCCCCGCAGCGCACTGACCCCCCCAGCCCCGCAGCTCACTGACCCCCTGCAGCGCACTGACCCCCCCAGCCCCATAGCACACTGACCCCTCCAGCCCCACAGCTGACCCCTCTGCCGCTCACTGACCCCTCCAGCCCCACAGCTCACTGACCTCTCCGCAGCTCACTGACCCCCCCAGCCCCACAGCTCATTGACCCATGCAGCTCACTGACCCCTCCGCAGCCCACTGACCCCTCCAGCCCCACAGCTCACTGACCCCTCCAGCCCCGCAGCTCACTGACCAATGCCGCTCACTGACCCCTCCAGCCCCACAGCGCACTGACCTCTCCGCAGCTTACTGACCCCCCCAGCCCCACAGCTCACTGACCCACCCAGCCCTGCAGCTCACTGACCCACGCAGCTCACTGACCCCTCCAGCCCCACAGCTCACTGACCCATGCAGCTCACTGATCCCCCCAGCCCCGCATCTCACTGACCCACACAGCTCACTGACCCCTCCAGCCCCACAGCTCACTGATCCCCCCAGCCCCGCAGCTCACTGACCCACGCAGCTCACTGACCCTTCCAGCCCCACAGCTCACTGATCCCCCCAGCCCCGCAGCTCACTGATCCCCCCAGCCCCGCAGCTCACTGACCCACGCAGCTCACTGACCCCTCCAGCCCCACAGCGCACTGACCTCTCCGCAGCTCCCTGACCCCCCCAGCCCCACAGCTCCCTGACCCCCCGCAGCCCCGAGCCTTGGGAGACGGGCAGTACAACTTCAGTGTAGCCACCTGCCTGGGTGGGCAAACAGCTCAGCAACTTGACCCATGGGGCACCCGGAGTGGGGCTGGCTCCGCTTCACACCTCTGATCCCTGGCATCTCAGCAGCTACAGGGCAGCCTGGGTTGCCCCCGATGTAAGGATCAGGCCTTTGTCTGGCAGCCATATCGTGAGGCCTAAAGCCGAAGGCCTTCGTCTGCAGCCAGATTAAAAGAGCTGCTGAGCTGAGCCGCAGCCATGAGCTGAGAAGCAGAAAGTCCCATCCTCACATGCCATCTACATTACATTAAAACAATGTAATATGGGGCGGTTAAGAAGGAGACCCCGTCCTAATAGCTCCCACTATCACCAGATAAAGAAACAGATCTTAAGATGGTTAAAGAAAACCTAGTTTGATAGTGTCTGTCTGGGAAGAGATCACAGATCAATAGTTGTGGTTGTGAAATCCTCCTTCCTTTCATTATGGTTCCCACTTCCCTATTGTTTGTCTGTCTGGTTCTATAATTGTTTCTGTCTGTTACATAATTAATTTTGCTAGGTGTAAATTAATGAAGGTGGTGGGGTGGGATTGGTTAAAGAATTTTGTTACACCGTGTTGGGGTTGGTTAGTAAAATGATTGGTTACGGCACAGCTAAGCAGGACTCAGGTTTCTCTATTTTAACTGGGGTCCAAGAAGACGACCAGCTGGGAAGAGAAGAAGGAAAGACCTGGAAGGAGAAGAACTCACCCCCAAGACTCAGCCTAAGATCACAGCTGTTAAGAATCCTCCGCACGACTGTGATGTGCGGCCACTAGGACCCAGACGATTGCCTGGCCAACAGGGCAAGTCCACCCGCCTGATCAGGGTTGGTGAGCATGGCATCGTATGCTTAGTGTGTATTCTGCTTGGTAATTGTTAATAACTAGAGGATCGGGATATTACTGTGTAAGCCTCTTTCACTGGTAAAAGGTCCTGCACACCTGCAGAAGGAGTATACACGCGGCGCCCTACGGATTGGGACAGGGCGTGTGCAGGTTAGTTACACCCTGAGCCCTATGGATTGGGTCGGGTGGCCCTGAGCCCTACGGATTGGGTACGGGTAGGTGCTTTTCGCCTGGAGCCCTACGAATTGGGAAACGGTGGGGTTGCCTGAATTAACCAGGATACGCCTGGATTCCTACGGACTGGGAAAAGGTGGGGTGCCCTAATGTGTGCAGGTAACAATGCGGCTAATGACCCCGCTGCGATTATCATGCAAATTAAGGGAGAAAATTGCTTGAGTAGTTTTGCACAGCTGAACACTCGGGCCAGGAGGGTGGGTTCTCCAGGCTGGGAACTGGGAGGGAATTCTGCCCCACTGCTCCCAAAGTGCTGGGGGTAGCGATCTGGCTAGAGCCAACATCTGGAAGATAGGCTCCCAAGGGCTACTCTCCCATTTAGCAAAAAGAAAAGGAGTACTTGTGGCACCTTAGAGACTAACAAATTTATTAGAGCATAAGCTTTCGTGAGCTACAGCTCACTTTTTCCACCAAATGCATCCGATGAAGTGAGCTGTAGCTCACGAAAGCTTATGCTCTAATAAATTTGTTAGTCTCTAAGGTGCCACAAGTACTCCTTTTTCTTTTTGCGAATACACACTAACACGGCTGCTACTCTGAAATCTCCCATTTAGGGCACCTAAATCAGGATGGGATTTCCTCCACTGGGGATAGAACCCAGGAATCCTGGCTTCCAGTTCCTTGCTGCAGCCTCTAGACCAGAGGTTCTCAACCAGGGGTCTGGGGTCCCATGGGGGGCTGTGAGCAGGTTTCAGAGGGGCCACCAAAATAAACCAGAGCGCAAAGCCAGCGTTAGGCTCGCAGGAGCCCAGGGCAGAAAGCCAAAGCCCGAGCCCCGCCATGCGAGGCTGAAGCTGAAGCTCAAGCAACTTGGGCCCCCTGTGGCCCCTGCCCTCTTGCTACCCCCTAACCCCAGCCCTGGCTTTTAATCGACTGGATATGTGGAAAACCAGGAGCTGTGGTCCAGCTGGGCTGTGGAGTTTTTATAGCGTATTGGAGGCCTCGGAAAGAAAAGGGTTGACAAGCGCTGTGCTAGACCTCACCCCTGCCCGTCACTTCTGTTGGACGGGGGCATTTCTGGGGGTTCCCCGGGTGGTGGGGGAACACACATGGGAGCTTTCTCCAGGGACTAGAAGAGCTGGGGGCCTTTCCCCCACCCCCAGCCCTGGTCCATATGCACTGGGCAGCGTATACTCTGGCTGCATTGCTCATTCCCATGCTGCTTTGCCGCGGACAGGGACAGACGCAGAGAGCCAGGGCACCAACGGCCCTCACCCCAGACCCCCGCGGTGTGCCGGCTGGCCGAGACACAGGCCCACCTCCTGGAGGCAACGGCAGCAGCTGCTTGCATGCCGCCAAAGTGGGCTATTTACATGCACCACGATGGCTCTGCCCCAGGGGCCAGGGGCTACCCTGCACAGCGCCAGCCAGCCACAGGCCTGGGGTAGGCTCAGGTTGCCAGAGAGAACGGCAGAGGGAAGCCGGGGCTCAGGAGCAGATCTGGATCCAAATCCCAGCTCAGCTTCTGGCTCCCCCGTGGGACCCTGGGCAAGTCCTTGCATCTCTTTGTACCGCCGTGTCCCCTGCTGGGAAATGGGGCTGGAATCCTTCCCGTGGTTCTGGGGAGGGCAAGCCCCCAGGGCAGGAGCCGGGGCCGGATTCGATGCATTTCCATCCACTTGAGAAGGTGGCAGACGTGGGCCTCTCACCCTGGCACTCGTGACTCTGCTCAGCCTGCTCCTCCCGGGCTGTGCCGGGGGCAAGGTGAGTGCAGGCGGAGAAGCCGAGCAGCTCTGTAATCTGGGCTGGGGAGGCTGCTCTGGAAGCCGGGCACTGGAGCAGTCAGTGCTCCAGTGGAGCAGGCAGGGGCTCGGGGGGAAGCAGGCCCCTACCCCAGGAATGCAGCTACGAAACCCGGCCCTCACTTTGGGTGCAGCTGTGGATTCAGAAGCTTCGGCAGCAAAACACTGGGCTCTCATGGTTCCAGTATGGGCCTGGGAGCCCGAACTCCTGGGTTCTCTTCCCAGCCAGGCTCTGACCTAGAGCAAGGGGGCACTGAGAATCAGGACTCCTGGATTCTATACCCAGCTTGGGGAGGGGAGTCTAGGATCCAGAGCAGCGGGGCTGGGAGTTCAGACTCCTGGGTTCCCTTCCCCACTCTGGAGGGAGCGAGCGTACTGAGGGCTGGGAGCCAGCTAGTGAGGTGTGTAGTGTGCCAGCCTGAGACAGCTCCACGGCATGCCGATTCCTGCCAGGATGGAGCCGGCCGGGGGCTGAGCTCACCCCCATGCCCGAAGGAGCCGGGCACCGAGCAGAGGCCACGTGCTTCTCCCATCTGCTGCCCTACCCTGGGCCTGCGGCACTCACATCCCCAGCCCGGCCCTCGACAGCAGGCACACCGTGCCTGGCCAGCAGCATGAAAGGCGCAGGGGGATGCCCAGAGGAAATGACCGAGCGAAGCCAGCACCCCCGCAGCCCCCAGGCTCCCTGGGGAAAGCGCTGATCCTCTCTTCCGTCATCCCTGCAGCTGCCTGGCTTCTGGGCAGGCCCCTGGAGTCAGAGCAGCCTTGGGGCTGCTCTAACTCACGTTCCACCCT
This sequence comes from Dermochelys coriacea, assembly GCF_009764565.3. Classification (NCBI taxonomy): domain Eukaryota; kingdom Metazoa; phylum Chordata; order Testudines; family Dermochelyidae; genus Dermochelys; species Dermochelys coriacea. The sequence continues at coordinate 18,021,866 of NC_050087.2, forward strand.
GACAGGGCGGCGGGAAGCAGAGACGAGCCACGTCCCCTGGGCTGCCTGGTGGGAGCAGGGCAGATCCAGAGCCATGAGGCCAGCGCCGCAGCAGGTGGAGAAGGTCCTTCATTGGGGGTCTCCTGGGGCTGCTTCCATCCGCCCTCAGGCCCCTGGGAAGTTAAATGGTCTGTCTTGCGGGCAGGGGGAGCCTCTTGGTCAGCAATGCCAAGGCTCCTTGGGGCAGGACCACCTCTCTATTCTGTTTGTGCAGCACCCATGGCTGGGGTACCTGGGCATTACCGTAATACACCTAATAAACAGCATACCACGCCTGGCCCAATGGGGCCAGTGTCTCGGTCGTGGCCTGACCGTACTACCGTAGTAGTCTTGCACTAGCAGCCTGGGAGGAGGGACAGGTCCTGGGGGCCCCGGCTGCATCAGAGGAAGCCAAAGGGTGGCTCACCAGCCTTTACATTTAAAAGCAAGACGTTTCGGGAAGATTTTTATTTCCTGCCTTTGAAGCAGCAGCCCCTGCTGCTCTCTGCACCAGAGAAACCCTCCGCCAGCCTGGCCCAGTCCAGCCAGAGGCTCAGAAAGGGCAGCTACCCACAGCCATGTCTGGATCACCGTACAGTGGGCTCAGGGCTCTGGCTCCCAGCCCCACCATTTACCCCCACGGGTGCCAGGCAACGCCAAACCAGGAGGGAAGCATTTAGCCATACTGAGCTGGGGGCTAAGCACAGAGTGACCCGGTGGGGTGGGCCCTGGGCTGGGAGTCCGGACTCCTGGGTTCTATTCCTAGCTCTGGCACGGCCCTGATAGGTGATCTCGGGTGAATCCCCAGCCATCTGGGTGCCTCTCCTTCCCCTTCCCCCTTCTGCTCTGCAGGTCTAGGAGAGGTTTGGAAGGTGCACCTAGCAGGTGTGGAACCTGTCTACACCTGGATGGGTTAATGTGCGTTAAAGGCACCCGCATGTCCTTGTCTACACTACAACTCTGGGAAGGAAATGGGGGGCTGGGGCAGGGAGCCATCAGGACTCCTGGTTCTATTCCCATCTCTGGGAACAGGAGGAGGGGCTAGTGATTAGAGCACGGGAGGCTTTGCAGATAACAAAGCGCTCAGAGTTATCCAGCCCCCCAGTCGTGCCACAGTCCAGGGTGACGTCCCAGCTGCAGGCAGGAGTCATGTACTCTCCCACTACGGCCATGAATGAAGGCACATCTGCTGTCTTAGCGAGCGAGCGGCCGGTGCAATTAAAGCCATCAGTCACACCCGCCCGCTGGCTCAGTTAATAACGGCCGGGGAGCAGGAACAGTTTGTCTGGATTCTGGGGCCCAGCAGCGCAGACACATAAATATCCCCGGCCATCCCCCTGCGCCTTTCATGCTGCTGGCCAGGCACGGTGTGCCTGCGGTCGAGGGCTGGGCTGGGGATGTGAGTGCCGCAGGCCCAGGGTAGGGCAGCAGATGGGAGAAGCACGTGGCCTCTGCTCGGTGCCCGGCTCCTTCGGGCATGGGGGTGAGCTCAGCCCCCGGCCAGCTCCGTCCTGGCAGGAATCGGGATGCCATGGAGCTGTCTCAGGCTGGCACACTACACACCTCACTAGCTGCTCCGAACCCAGGAGTCCCCACCAGCCAATACATCAGCCTGGCAGCTGCCACTCAGGGCTGGAGTCTCTGTTCAGGTCACAGCCGCTGCCCGCTTGCCAGGGCCTGAGTCTGCCAGCGCTCACCCCCTTGCCCTGCTGGTTCAGAGACAGACCCACCCTGCCACGCTGCCCATGCAACCCCCCCGGCAACCCTCCCCAGCCCCTCAGCCAGCGTCAGCGCCAGCACAGCCAGAAACTCGAGTTTGCCCTTGGGTTGGAGACAAGGGAGTACAAATGACGGGAGGCAGCTGTGCTGGAGACGTGGCGGCACAGGGGGGCTGGGAGCCTGGACTCCTGGGTTCTGGGAGGGGAGTGGGGTCCAACGATCAGTGCAAGGTGGGCTGGGAGCCCGGACTCCTGGGTTCTATTCCCAGTTCTACCACTGACCTCAGGCAACTCCCTTTGCCTTTAAGTGCCTCAGATTCCCAGTGTGAAAGGGGGACCCAAGGCTTGGACTCCTTTGTGACGTGCTTTGAGATCGACAGGCCAGGCGTCTCCCACGGGAGCAGGCTGCGTGCCAGGCTGCGTCCCTGTTTATTTGTTTACTTTTGCATCTATTTATCCTGAGCCCTCAAAAGCAGCAGATTGAGAACCAAAATGACGAAACTCCTAACAAAACAGTGAAACCCCCAGCCTGCTGCATGCAGAGACCCCCGCGGGGACTGGGCTCGCTCAGCACCCATCCGCTCCCGCTTCGCCGCTGACTGCGGAGCCGCATTTCACATGGCCTGGTGATCACTGGTTTCAACCGCCTCCCGACCATCTGCTCGGACGAGCTGCCAGCCGGCCCCACGCACAGTGCCCCCGGCCGGCCCTGCAGTCACACACCATCACCTGTGCGTCCTCCCCCACGCATCCCGCCGCACTGCCCATCCCCCATCTGCACCCTCCCTCCCTCCCGCCCATCCCCGTCTGCACCCTCCCTCCCCACCACACTGCACATCCCCCGTCTGCACCCTCCCTCCCCACCCCACCGCCCATCCCCCGTCTGCACCCTCCCTCCCCACCCCACCGCCCATCCCCCATCCGCACCCTCCCTCCCCACCACACTGCACATCCCCCGTCTGCACCCTCCCTCCCCACCGCACCGCCCATCCCCCGTCTGCACCCTCCCTCCCCACCGCACTGCCCATCCCCCGTCTGCACCCTCCCTCCCCACCCCACCGCCCATCCCCCATCTGCACCCTCCCTCCCCACCACACTGCCCATCCCCCATCTGCACCCTCCCTCCCTCCCGCCCATCCCCGTCTGCACCCTCCCTCCCCACCACACTGCACATCCCCCGTCTGCACCCTCCCTCCCCACCCCACCGCCCATCCCCCGTCTGCACCCTCCCTCCCCACCCCACCGCCCATCCCCCATCTGTACCCTTCCTCCCAACCCCACCGCCCATCCCCCATCTGCACCCTCCCTCCCCACCACACTGCACATCCCCCGTCTGCACCCTCTCTCCCCACCACACATCCTCCATCCCCCATCTGCACCCTCCCTCCCCACCACACTGCACATCCCCCGTCTGCACCCTCCCTCCCCACCACACTGCCCATCCCCCGTCTGCACCCTCCCTCCCCACCCCACCGCCCATACCCCATCTGCACCCTCCCTCCCAACCCCACCGCCCATCCCCCATCTGCACCCTCCCTCCCCACCACACTGCACATCCCCCGTCTGCACCCTCCCTCCCCACCCCACCGCCCATCCCCCATCTGCACCCTCCCTCCCCACCACACTGCACATCCCCCGTCTGCACCCTCCCTCCCCACTGCACATCCCCCGTCTGCACCCTCTCTCCCCATCACACATCCTCCATCCCCCATCTGCACCCTCCCTCCCCACCACACTGCCCATCCCCCGTCTGCACCCTCCCTCCCCACCCCACCGCCCATCCCCCATCTGCACCCTCCCTCCCAACCCCACCGCCCATCCCCCATCTGCACCCTCCCTCCCCACCACACTGCACATCCCCCGTCTGCACCCTCCCTCCCCACTGCCCATCCCCCGTCTGCACCCTCCCTCCCCACCCCACCGCCCATCCCCCATCTGCACCCTCCCTCCCCACCCCACCGCCCATCCCCCGTCTGCACCCTCCCTCCCCACCCCACCGCCCATCCCCCGTCTGCACCCTCCCTCCCCACCACACATCCCCCATCTGCACCCTCCCTCCCCACCACACCGCCCATCCCCCGTCTGCACCCTCCCTCCCCCCCGCACTGCCCATCCCCCGTCTGCACCCTCCCTCCCCACCCCACCGCCCATCCCCCGTCTGCACCCTCCCTCCCCACCCCACCGCCCATCCCCCGTCTGCACCCTCCCTCCCCACCCCACCGCCCATCCCCCATCTGCACCCTCCCTCCCTCCCGCCCATCCCCGTCTGCACCCTCCCTCCCCACCACACTGCACATCCCCCGTCTGCACCCTCCCTCCCCACCACACCGCCCATCCCCTGTCTGCACCCTCCCTCCCCACCCCACCGCCCATCCCCCATCTGCACCCTCCCTCCCCACCACACTGCACATCCCCCGTCTGCACCCTCTCTCCCCATCACACATCCTCCATCCCCCATCTGCACCCTCCCTCCCCACCACACTGCACATCCCCCGTCTGCACCCTCCCTCCCCACCACACTGCCCATCCCCCGTCTGCACCCTCCCTCCCCACCCCACCGCCCATCCCCCCATCTGCACCCTCCCTCCCAACCCCACCGCCCATCCCCCATCTGCACCCTCCCTCCCCACCACACTGCACATCCCCCGTCTGCACCCTCTCTCCCCACCACACATCCTCCATCCCCCATCTGCACCCTCCCTCCCTCCCGCCCATCCCCGTCTGCACCCTCCCTCCCCACCACACTGCACATCCCCCGTCTGCACCCTCCCTCCCCACCACACTGCCCATCCCCCGTCTGCACCCTCCCTCCCCACCCCACCGCCCATCCCCCATCTGTACCCTCCCTCCCAACCCCACCGCCCATCCCCCATCTGCACCCTCCCTCCCCACCCCACCGCCCATCCCCCGTCTGCACCCTCCCTCCCCACCCCACCGCCCATCCCCCATCTGCACCCTCCCTCCCAACCCCACCGCCCATCCCCCATCTGCACCCTCCCTCCCCACCACACCGCACATCCCCCGTCTGCACCCTCCCTCCCCACCCCACCGCCCATCCCCCGTCTGCACCCTCCCTCCCCACCCCACCGCCCATCCCCCGTCTGCACCCTCCCTCCCCACCCCACCGCCCATCCCCCATCTGTACCCTCCCTCCCCACCACACTGCACATCCCCCGTCTGCACCCTCCCTCCCCACCACACTGCCCATCCCCCGTCTGCACCCTCCCTCCCCACCCCACCGCCCATCCCCATCTGCACCCTCCCTCCCAACCCCACCGCCCATCCCCCATCTGCACCCTCCCTCCCCACCACACTGCACATCCCCCGTCTGCACCCTCCCTCCCCACTGCCCATCCCCCGTCTGCACCCTCCCTCCCCACCCCACCGCCCATCCCCCGTCTGCACCCTCCCTCCCCACCCCACCGCCCATCCCCCGTCTGCACCCTCCCTCCCCACCACACATCCCCCATCTGCACCCTCCCTCCCCACCACACTGCACATCCCCTGTCTGCACCCTCCCTCCCAACCCCACTGCCCATCCCCCATCTGCACCCTCCCTCCCCACCCCACTGCCCATCCCCCATCTGCACCCTCCCTCCCCACCATACTGCACATCCCCCATCTGCATCCTCCCTCCCCACCGCACTGCCCACAAGCCCCCTTCTCCACAGCCTCATTCAGCTATTCCCTGACATCAGTCAAGTCTGCACAGCACCCAGCACCATGGGACACTGACCCTGGTTGGGTCTGTGCAGGCCCTGGCACAAAGGGGGCCCTGATCTCAGCAGAGAGGAGCATTCCCTACAGTGACATCACCAAATCCTGTAGAATCCTGGGATCCTTTTTCCCTCCTGCCATTGCTGCCAGTGGAACTCACTGCCACATGATGTCACCAAAGCTAAGAACTGAGCTAGCGACAAAGAGGAGCTGGGCGTCTCCATGGCTGGCAAGACTCTCTGGAGCTCTAATAGTTAACACATGGAACAGTTTATGGCAGGACGCCAGAACCTCCTGCTTCAGGGCTTCAATCAATTTCTAATGATTAAGGGTCAGAATGAGACCTGTCTGGGGAGCAGATTACCCCACACCTGCTATTGTGGGGTTCTAACGCCTTCCTCTGACCACCCGGAGACGGGGTGAGATTCTTATCCTTGGCTTAGCTGAGGTGCTCACCAGCCACGATGACACCCGGGGAGCTTCCCCATTGCCCAGGGAAACCACAGTTCTTGAGCAAATGGCTGCTTTGCAGAAAAAAACACCCACGAACATAATAGCCCCTTATCAGACACATCGTACGCTGACGATCCACTGAGAAGCACATCCCGCGCCTCTCATCCCAATCCCTCCGTAGGATGCTGCACAAAAGGCAGCTGTCAGTCACCACGCGGCCGCGCTCTGGAAATGCCAATTGGAACGGGGAACCATTAGCGGGCCGCGCAGCAGACTGAGCTGCCTGGTGAGGTCCCCTGACCTTCATTCCAGCAAGGAGCCCTAGCTTGACTTCTGCACCTGCTATTCTTGGAAACTCACTTTCTTCTTTCGAGAAGCAGACCTGGAATCTCCCCCCCCCCCCCGGCATCTCCAGACGGCCCCACGCGTCACTGCAGATGGAGGAGAAGGGAAAAGAACCAGGATCCGGTGATACAACCCCACATGCTTCAGGCACTGAGCGACCTCTAAGGAACGCTGGCAAGTGTGACATTCCTAACACGCTTGTGGTAAAGGATCCAGAGACCAAGGGGAAACCCAGCGGGCTGGAATCTCCATGGCCCTGCACGGCTATTAACACCAGTGCAAAGTAGCCATTCACTTTCACTCTTTTGCACGGGTGGAAATGACAGCATGAGGTGCAGAGAAATCATCAGCCAGGATCAGTCCAGTGGGCTCATCTAACCCGGTTTCCTGTCTCCAACAGGGGCCAGGCCACCCCCTGCAAGAGGCAGGGATGTGATAACCTGCCCCGGGACAGTTCCCTCCTGACCCGTGTTAGTAAGTTGGTTTATGCCCTGAAGCAAACGACAAAGGGGGGACACTCACGCTCTGGTAACCAGTTCTGCATGCAGGGAGCAGGACAGGAGGGGAAGCAGGGTTCATTAGCACAAAGCTAGCTCCTGTCACCAGTGCAAAGTCTGCACTCCCTCTGCACTGGTGCAAGGCACAGGGCTGCAGGGGAGCCCCAAATGGTCCTAACTGGCGAACAGAGAAAGCAGCTGGTTCCTGTGCACAGAGCCCACACACTGAGCAGGGAGCTACAGATGCATCCTGGCGTCTGTGCAAAGCCAGCTGCTCACAATCACTTCCTCTTCCAGTCATCCCTAGGGAAGGTCGCCTGGCAATGGGACCCGGAAACGCAGGCAGGTAGGAACGTTTCTAAGTGCCAATTAAAAGCAGGGGATTCCCCTCCTCCCCCGCCCCCCCCAAAAGGAGGTTTCTCCGGCTGGTGGTGGTTGTGTTTTGTTTTTAACTCCAAATAATCATTGGGAATGTCTGATTCGATCTGCCCCGTTCTCTCTGGAGGGCTCTGCAAAGGAGCTGGCACTCTCTCAGGCCTTGTCTACACAGGGAAATCGCACCATTTAACCTGCTCACTCTTTTGCTTTAGGCCTGGTCTACGCTCTGCTGGCCTGGCTACGCCAGCCAGGCTCTCTCGTGCAGACGCAGCCAGCACATTCACGCCACCCCCTCGTCTCTCGGCAGAGCTGTGTTTGCTCTGGCATTGCCACCCCCTGGCCAATGTAGTTACGTCACCAGAACTTTGCAGTGTTGACCTGGCCCTCGTTTGGCTGGTGAACTCCTTCCGGAGATAGCTGGGGCCTCAGGACATCTGGGTCCTCGCTCTGTACCCACCTCCCTGAGAGGCCCTAGCCACATCACAGAGGCTCTCTGTGTCCCCGTCTGTGCAATGGGGTAAGAATCCTGTGTTGACCGAGCTCTCGGACAGGCTTCAGCAGTCCCTGCGCTAGTCCGTGTGCCTTCCCGGGAGAGGGGAACAGCCCCTTGAAATAAAAGCCACCTGCCCCCTTTAAACACGTCATGCAAACGGGTGAATTTCTTGAGGATCCCTCCCCAGCACCCCGGGCAGGGAACCAGCCTGGAGATCCATCCTAGTCCCACTTGCTCGTCCCCTGTTCCTCTGGCAGTTCATCTATCTCCAGGAACATTGCAGCCTTTGCTTCAGCGAATCCTGTTTCCTTGCCTCGAGGAAAAACTCTTCCCGGCTGCTGCTCTTTCTGCAAACACCTCTCGTTCCCAGCAGACAGAGCCAACCGGCTGCATGAGGGACCAGAATCGGATCCAGGGAACTAACACTTATAAAACTGGTGCAACAATTACATTCAAGGGGCTTGGAAGAAGCAGGGTTCTGGGTTTGTACAGAGCCTTGCACTGGTCCAGGACGAGGGCTCCCAGCTGCCTCCGTAAGGCACAGAAGTAATATCCCCATCCCCCAGATGCCCTTCATCATGGAGACAGGAGCCACTCCAAAAGCAATGGGGCATTTGACTAACAAAACCAAAGGGGTCTCAGCTGCACACAGCTGGAAGCAGGAGTCGTTTCTCCAGTTCCCAGCCCCGTTTTCACCCCAGTACACATTTGGGGGTGGGGGATGGGAATTGGTTTCAAAGACTGTTGTTTCCAAGAGTGCAGTTAACACGGTTGGTCTGAGAGGTAGCTCAGAACAGATGGCCTCATAGCAAAGGCACCCACCTGTAGCTCCAGCTCTACCACCGACTTCTTGTGTGACCTGGGGCAAGTCACTCAGGCCTGTTCTCCATGCAGAAGTTGCAGCTGTGTAAGTGCAGATGCTGAACTGCTGCAGCCGTGTGTGCGGCCCACCCGCAAACCAGCTCAGCTTCCCCTGTTAAACAGCAGATCTGAACCGATGCCAGCTGTCCATGCACAACCTGCCCGAGTTTAACATCACACCGTCGGCGGAGCTGCTCCAGCCGGGTGTGCAGATCCAGGCGCTGAGGTGCCATTTGCAGAAGCGACAGGTGCTCAGGAGCAGAAATCTCACTGAAAGCCAAATGAGGCTCCTAAATCACCTAGGTGCTTATGAATGTTTTACCCCAGGCCTTGATCTCTCTGGGCCTCAGTTTCCCACCTGTAACATAGAAATAAAGAACCCTTTCTTTCTCCATCTAGACTGTAGACACTTCTGGGCAGGGACTGACTCTCCCCACATGCCTGTGCCATACCGGGCCCTGGGGGCTGGTGATCTCAGTTAGGGCCTGCGCAGCACCGGGTGCAAGGGGCCCCCCATCTCAGAGTTTTTAAGGTCAGAACGACCCTCATAATCATCTGGTCCGATCTCTTGCATGGCACAGGCTACAGGACCTCATCCACCCCACCTGCAGCAGGCCCAGAACCTCTGGCTGAGTCACTGGCACCCTTCAATCATGATTTAAAGTCTTCAAGTGACAGAGAATCCACCACTTTCTCTAGGTCAAACCAGCAAGTGACCCATCAGAGGGAGACCCACGGGGAGGCGGGGGAGCGTACTTAAGCTGAGGGCCAGAGTTGTGCAAGAACTAATGATTACAATCTGGCCATCAACACATCTAGGCTTCAAATGAGACAAAGATTTCTAACCATCAGAGGAGGGAAGTTCCGGACCAGCCTAGTCAGTCAGGGTCAGTGCAGCATCTGGCACGACGGGACCCTGATTTTGGATGGGGTCTGGGCAGCGCTCAGTTCAACAGGGCCCTGAACTTGGTCAGCGCCTGGCATGACGGGGCCCTGATCTCAGTCGGGGTCTGGGCAGTGCCTGGCATGACGGAGCCCTGATCTCAGCCAGGGTCTGCATAGTGCCCAGCGCAGTGGGGACCCAGATCTCAGTCAGGGTCTGTGGGTGCTACCACAATGCACAAAGCAACAAGAATCTTTCCTGTCCCCTGCCTAGATCAGGTCAACAGACAGAAGCTTCACTTTCGGGGAGCTTTGGGAGGTTCTAGGCACACTGCCTTGGCTTTCAGCAACCCTGCTCCACTCCTGCAGCTCCCTCCCCACCCGCTACACCGCCCTCTGCTGACAACATGCGCATGGGGCCGATCACAAGCCTGTGCCAAAATGTCAGAGCACGTCAGGAAGAGAGAAACCCAGAAGCCTGCAGCTGCCAACCAAGCTGGGCCTGGAAAGAAGCCACTGACTGGGAGGGCACCTGGAGGGAAATAAATCCCAGCCCAGCAGGACTTTGACTGTGAACAGTTCAAAGCTACTCGAGTCCACTGCAAGTGTCAAGTGTGTATCCCAGGAAAGCACAGACAAGAAAGGAACCAGGTACGGCAGCTCATTTCCTGGGCACGCAGACAGCAGCAGGGGCTGCCCCTGGCTTCTTACCCCTGGGCCTCTAGCGTGGGAATTGATGTGCAAGCCTCAGTATTAAAGAGCCCCAGGGTCTTTCCACAGTGTCACCACTGGGGCAGGGGCTGCCTCTCACTCTGTTCCCAGACAGCACAATGGGGGCCCTGGTCTCGGTTGGGGTCTGGGCAGCGCCCGGCACGACGGGGCCCTGATCTTGGTTGGGGACTGGGCAGCGCCCGGCATGACGGGGCCCTGACCTCAGTCGGAGCCTCTTGTGCTATCGTAATGCACAGAAGAATAAATCCCTCCAGCGATGGTGTCTATTGGACCAGAAGTGGAGCACAGCAGCAAGGAGAAGGGGCAGACTGACTGGAGACGTTTGTTCTGCCAGTCCCCACATGTGGGAACAAAGTGAATCCTTTGGGACAATGTTTGCGAGCCCAGGGGGTCCTAATCCACAGCGAAACACCACATAAAACTGCCCCGATTCTGCAAACCTGCTGAGTGCCCACCCCTCCAACTGGGTGCAATTCTGTCCCCAGTGAAGTCAATGGCAAAACTCCCATTGATTCCAGAGTGGCCCAGAGCCTGCCCCTGCCTCAGTGGGGCCACTGCCCCCACACATCTCTCATTAGGTTCGCAGGTGCGGAGCCCAAATCAAGCTGATGGAATTTGCAAAGGATCTAATGGAACCAGGTGCCCAATTCCCACTGGAAAAAAACTGGCTCTGTGTCTCTAAATCCCAGAGGCTGCTTTGAAAAACACAGCCTCGGGGCTTCACTTGAGGCTAGCAGGTTTGGCAAATGCTGCCCCTCAGATTTCCAGAGCTGCCAATCCGGCGAAGGCCCCTTGTACAGAGCCGGAGGGAGAGGAGGGGACCGGCACGCCTGGCTGCACTGCTTCTAACTCCTTTTGTTGGCAGGAGCACGGGGCTGAGGAAGTTTATAAAGCCAGGGCTGGTGTTATCAGACAAGGAGGAAATATGCAAATGTAACCCATTCACTGGGCTGCCCTGGCTGACAGACGGCTGGGAAATCGCTGCACACGTCTTAGCACTTTACATGACAATGGGGCCCAGTGGAGCCCACGAACAGAGATAAGGGCTGCAGAAGAGGCTGTTTTGAAATAACCTTCTGCTGCTACTTAGCTGCCAGCTCCCCCCGCTCAGTCCTGTGCGTCACGCTGCCGCGCACCACCGCAGTGAGGCAGCTTCGAGTCCTCTGACAACTCTCTTTAGCGGCTGCTAAGGTACTTCTGGAGCCACTTAAAAATCCACATGGGAGTCGGGTAACACGAGCCGCATCCTCACTCACGGACGCTTCCATCTGCGGCGTACAGAGAGGTACCGGGGAAGGGGGCTGACTCGATGATCGCTTGGTCTGTTCATTCCCTTGGAAGCACCTGGCACTGGCCACTGTCAGAGACAGGACCCGGGCTGGGTGGCCCATTGCTCTGACCCAGCGTGGTGCGGCAGAACCATGGCACAGACAGACAGAGGAGACGGCTCTCCAGACGCTGCTCAGAAACAGACAAGAACAGCATGAACCAGGAAGATGGGGCAGGAGCCACATTTTGTCCAAGCTGCTCTTTCTGTGTCCGGTAGAACCATCACTGTGACACACAGCCCATGCCATGTACTAAGGCCCTGTTCCCAGCAGGGCTAGACTGGAATGAGACAGGGGGAGTGGAATTATCAGGCAGAATGAATTTCCGGGTATAAATCAAACAAATCAGGAGCCCCTGAACTGGGGGGGGTTCGTTTGTTTTTCAGGTGGTTAGTTTCTTAGGGAGAGGAGGCTGAGCATAAGCCAGACCAGTGGTTTTCAAGAACAAAGTGAGCGGAGAAAAGAAAGAAACTCAAGATGATTGGTGTGACATTCTATACCATGGGGGAGCGTCCTGGAACCACCGGATTCCTCATTTGTATATCATCGTGATCCTACATATAAAGCGTGCCTTGTAAGGTATCAGGGGAAAGGTCATGATCTGCTGAAAGTCATTTCGCTATCCATAGATGTGGATCATTGATGCATATGAAGTTATAAGAATTGTGTTGTATGGTTGTGACTAAAACATGCTGTAAGTTGGGGAATAGCCAGATATTAGCTCCCCAGAGGCAACAGCAAGGAAAGTAACCAACGCCCAGGCAGGGTGTCAAACAACTCAACACCAGCCATTGTCCAGCAAGGGAGCTACGATACGATAACTCACCTGCATGAGGCCACACCAGGGGAACTGCTCAACCTGGCCTGAATACTCAGCAATGCCCCCAGACATGCCTGGACTTGTGCTCCCCAAGCACATGGGACTGAGGGTATAAAACCGAACACAGGGGCCCATGCTGGGCCTTTCTCCTTCCCCCACCTATGCTGCAAGCAACAAGGACACTCTGAAGACTACAACTGAGGGAACTGGCCCAGATGTCCAGGGTGAAATCTGTGTCCTAGGAACTGCAATATCCAGTGGGGTGCTTCGTCTAGTTGTTGCCCCATCTAATACGGTTGAGAGTTTACACTGTGAGCTTATGGTTTATTTCTATTGGTAACTAACTCGGACTTTTTGCCTATCAGTTATAGTCACTTAAAATCTATCTTTTGTAGTCAATAAATTTGTTTTACCATGTATCTTTACCAGTGAGTTTGTATGAAGTGTGTGGCAAATCTGCTCAGGGTACGAAGGTTGGTGTATGTCCACTTTCCATTGATGAAGTGGGGAACCAATTAACAAATTAAGACAGTACATTCCTGAGGTACAGTGCTGGGAGCTGGGGGGATCTGGCTGGTACCTCCTGCAATCTCACTGGGTGGGAGGCTCCACCTGTGGTTGTGCTGAGTGATGATAATGTCTGGAGGGGTTTGCTGCTGGTCACTAGCCAGGCCTTGTGAGAGAGCCCAGGGGCACAGCAGTCCTACCGCCCCAGGTTGCGCCCCAGGGAACCCGTCACAACTGGAATGACAAAGTGTGTTTGCACCAAGCAGAAACCGAGTGCAGGTCCATGCAGGGGGCTCTTGTGAGAGTTTAGGACAGGAAGTGAAAAGTAACAGCAGATGCAAGGGAGTTGGGAACAGATATAACAAGGGATTACACGGAGGTGCTGGAACTAGGGCTGCGGGGGAGCCGCCGCGCCCCCTGGCTTGAAGACTTTGTTCTGAAAGACAGAACCCATAGCAGCACCCCAAGATGTCCCCCTTCGGCCCCGGTCTCAACAGACCCGGAGGGGTGAGCGCCCCCTACTGAGCCCCCACCCTGCTCTCTGCAGCACAGCGCCCCCTAGCACCATGCTGGGGCAGTGCCTCCTACTGAGCCCCCCACCCACAGTGCTCTCTGGGGTTTTCCCTGGGGCTGGGGGGGGCCCAGTCATGCTTCACAGGTGCATTCAGCTGGCTGGCAGCCCAAGCTATTTGGCTGCAGCTCAGGAGGGAGGAGCTGTTCCCCCTCCCCCCACATCCGGCCTGTCCCCATTCACTGCAGGGCCTGGCGAGGACACGGGCTGGAAACTCCCTGAGGAGCTGTCAGGCTGCACGGGGGCAGGAGCTGCTGCTCCAGGGCCATAGGTACCTTTTCTCTATCCCACGTTTCCGATGCTCTGGCAGCGTGGCTGAGCTCCAAGCTGACTCCTCACCATGGCAGCTTGGCGGGCTGCTCACCTACCAGCCCCTGGCACTGCCCCCCACCAGCTAGTAACGGTCCATACGCCATGCCCCAAGGAAAGCAGGGGCAGGGTGGCCCATGGGGCAATGGGACTCAGCACACCTCTACCCTCCTGGGTGGCCTTCGACACGTCCCTTTTCCTCTCTGGGCCTCAGTTTCCCTTCCCACCCTTTGTCTAGTCATTCAGTGAGCTCTCTGAGGCGGAGAGGGTCTCACTGTGTGTCTGTGCAGCAGCTGGCCCCAGTCCTGGGGCTCTCTCCCCTTCCTGCCTCCTCCACATGCTCCTCCAGTAGGGCCCCTCTGACTCCCAGACGGACACGAGGGGGAGGCTACATGCTGCTGGCCACGCAGCCCTGCACGCTAGCCAATGCTGTGGCTTGGGTGGGGAGAGAGAGAGGGGGGAATTCCCAGGCTGCTTTTCAGCCTCTGGAGCAGTTAAGCCATTCATCCATCACAAACCGCCTAACGATCCGGCTGTTAATTATCTCCCAGCAGCAGGACGGGGAACAGAACAGCGCCTTTGGTTAAACTTCTGGTAACTTTAATTAAAATCACTGAAGGAACAATGAGCCACAAACTGAAAAAGTAATGCAAGAGCCCAGTGGGGCTGGAACAATGTGTATAGTGGGGGGCTGAGAGCCAGTGAACCGAACCGTAAATCCCGTCTAGAATGGAAATAACTGCAAGCCAGGGGGTGCGGCAGCTCCCCACGCACCCCCCAGTTCCAGCACCTATGCAAGAGGCAAGATTTTGCAGAGAAGACCACAGAGCTGCGGCTGGCCGGCTCGTGCCTGGAGCACGGATCCTCGCGCCCGATTGGTACCCCAGGGAAAGGAGAGATTCTAGACTGCAGGGAGTCACGGACGTCTAATCTCGGACAACAGCCAGGACTCCTGGGTTCTCTCCCCAGTTCCGGGAGGGGAGTGGCGTCCAATGTTTAGAGTAGGGGACTGGGAGCCAGGACTCCTGGGTTCGTTCCCAGCTCTGGAAGTGGAGTGGGGTCTAGCGGTTAGAGTGGGGGGGGGTTGGTTCTATACCCTACGCCAGTGAGTGCCATGTCTGCTCTCTGTGGTGTTCCCATGTTGTGGGGACCTGCACCGTGCCCCCACAGTCTCTGGGGTCCAGGCAGGGCTGCCAGGCTCATGGGGGTGCTGGATCAGGCTGGACAATCTGGGATTGGAGCAGTTAAACTGCAGCCCCTTTGTACCTCTCAGAGAGGAGTCCGTGTTTGCACCGACCCATCTGCCCTGGCACCTGCATGGTGAGATGTGTGTCGGTCCTGGCCCTGCCAGCTCAGCCAGCCATGGGGACGGGCAGTGACTCACTGATAGTAGGATGGTTCTAATTTCCCTGCATGTGGGCGTCGCCTCCCCCCGCTTTCCAGTTCCCAGCAAGGCATGGCACCAGCAATTCATCTTCCAGGAGCTCCGGGCCCCGACATTCCCCAGCGCCACAGCTCATTGATCACAGGGACGGGGGCAGCGCCCGGTGCCGCAGGGCTGCAGAGTCGGTCAGGGAGCAGGGAACTCGTTGCTCCAGCCCATCGTCCCTGCCTGCCCCGGGACGATGAATGTTGCTGGGCGCCCGCTGCCTATAAATGGGGGCTGGCTCCTGTCTGGAGCTGGGAGATCGTTCAGAGCCCCCTCCCGGCTGGGAGGGTGCACAATGCTCAGCTTCTGTGCCCAGCGCCGGGGCCCTGAACTGCCAGGCCCAGAGGTGCCCGGGGCTCAGGCCTGGCAAAAATCAAGCCCTGCCCCCTGCCCCCAGCACAGGGCCAAAACCCAGTAAGGAGGGTCAAGAGAAGCAAGGGGCCTGGAATGAGATGGGTGGAGCTTCCTGCCAGGCCTGGCCAGGGCCCTTCTGAGGCTGCTGAGTGCCCGAGCAGATGGCCCCAGAATGGCCCCTCTGCCCCCGTGCCAGGGGACAAGAAGAGAGCCCAAGAAACTGCTGGGGCTCAGGAAACCTGGGCTGTGTTCTTGGCTCCCATGCCTGCTCAGTGCCTCCGTTTCCCCTCCCCCTTTGTCTAGTGAGACTCTGAGCTTTGGGGGGACAGGGCCTGTGTTTGTGCAGCACTTTGCACAGCGGGGGAAACAGAAATCTGGTGGAGCCCAGGAGAGAGCTGCAGGGCCCGAGTCGGTGGGTTGGTAGGTCTCGGAGCTCCCTGGGGCTGGCAGGGCTATAGAACTAGAGAGCCATGCCCAGCGGGGGCAGAGTCCCTGGCCAGCAGCGCACGGCGCGATTCGCTGCTGCTCCCACCTCTCGCTCTCCTCTGGCCGCTGCCGGTGGGACCCACCTGGGGCGGGGGGAGCGTCATTTCCTGGGCTGGGTCTTCTATGCAGGGGGGGAATGAGCGTCCTGTGGTGAAGGGACCTCGCACGCTCGTCTGCCCTATTCTTGGTGCTTTCCACACCCGGACAGATCGCCATCTCGGGGACTTGCCCAGGTCCCGTTACACCTGTCCCCAGCACTGGCCTGCACAAGCCTCCCCCCGCCATCGTTAAACTCAGCCCCACCGTGCCAGTGGGAGGATTATTAGCAGGTGGAGAAACTGAGGCACAGCGAGTTGTAGGCCAAGATTTCCCAAGAGCGACTCGGCACACCCAGTTTTGGAGAGTTACCAGAGGGCAGATGCCTTTGAGGGGGTCCGGCCTCCCAAATCACTAGTCACCTTGGGAAACCTGGTCTCTAGGTCACGCAAGGCGACTGTGGCAGCCCTGGGAAATGAACACAAGCATCCTGTGTCCCCCGGAGCCTCCAACACCAGCTCAGCCATCCTAAATCCAGAGCGACTCCACTGACTTCAACAGGCCTGACTCTGGATTCACATCAGATCCAACCATGCCTCACTAAAGATGCCAAGTAAGGAAAAGTGGGAGATTTTTCTCCTCCTTATGAAATTAGCTCCCACAGCCTAGAGCACCTGCCAGCTCTGGACACGGCTACTGAGGCCCCCACTCTGTGTAGAGCACTGGGAGATCAAATCCCGGGATGGCAGAAGCTGCGCTGTCATGTTTACAAGGCCGGGGATGCCGTACAGCCTCTGGGAATCGCCCCTCCCTCCCTGGGGTCCTGAGGCCAGTCTGGCCTGCAGTGAGGCCCCAGAATTGCTAGGGCTCCCCGCACTGACCAGAGGCTGCTGGGTGGGCCCAGGGATTCAGATTGACAGGGAAAGGCACCAGCTAGTAGCTCCGAGTGTCAGTGACCAGGGAGGTTAGTCAAGCCAAACATTAGTCAATTAATCTAATTAACAGGTCCTGAGTTCAGGCTAATTATACCTTGCTACAGGATCCAAACTGCTGCTTCCCTGCCCCTGAAGAACCGTCCATCATGCTCCTCCCGCGAGCTACGTCCCTCCCCACTCAATGTATTACTCCAGGCATTGCTGTGGGGGAAACCAAGTCCAGCCCCCGTTGGGCCAGGCGCTTCACAGCTGCAGAGCAACAAGCAGTCCCTGCCCCAAAGGGCTCACAGCCTAATAAGATGAGAAGTGGGAGGGGAAACTGAGGCACCGAGAGGATCACTGGCAGAGCTTGGAATATAACCCAGGTCCCCTGAGCCTGTGTCCAGCACCCCACCCACTAGCTGGCTCTTATCTGCACAGCCAGACACAGGTTTCAACCACAATCTCAGTTTTTGGTGGTGCTGTGACTCAAGTCAACTAATTGCCAATTAACTTGAAATTAACGAGATTGGGCAAATGCTGTTTGGAAAATCAGAAGCCGAGCGCTTGGTTGAGCAGCTGGGGAGAGAAACAACCTCTTTCTCCTGATTTGATCTCCTCCTTCCCCAGCTCCATTCTAATTCCCTCTTATTCCGACAGCTCCCCAAGAGAGCCATGAAACCAGGGCATTTCTCCTCCAGCCAGGAAGCTGCAGGTTTTCACACCCCCACTCCCCATCCTCTCCTGCTGAAGGGGGGCTCTCGGGGTGAAATGCAGAGTTAACACGAGTCCCATCCACACACAACAGCCCTGCCTTCAGAAGACTGCAATGGGCAGGAGGGGAAACTGAGACAGAGAGAGATGACTTGCCCAAGGTCAGTGACAGAGATGGGTCTAGAACACAGGTCTCTTGCACCTCAGTCTGGTGTCCCATGCACTGTACCACACAGCCACCACATGGAACAGACTCTGATTTCCAGAATACAATTGTCTGTCTGCTACCTTGTGCTGCTGAGTCAAGCTCCTGTCTCTCGAGTCTTACTCCATCTTTGGACGAGGGGGCCTTGCTAGATGTCTGTACAGCGCCTAGCATACCAGGGCTGGGGCCTCGAAGTGCTCCTGCATTAGAAAGGCTAAACAATAGTACCACCATTGACTACCAAATCTAACCCTGCCCCAAGGCGAGTCCAATCTCCCAGGGTTCGAGTTGGGGGGCTGTTAGCCAGAATCGCTTGCTTGCACCAGAGCCTCAAATGTCATCGCAACACCTAGTGTCCATCCAGCGCTTCTCAGCAGCAGGTCTCAAAGAGCACTCTGCAAAGCAGGTCAGCGTCACCACCCCATATGACAGGTGGGGAAACTGAGGCACAGAGCGGGGGCAGGGACAGGTTTCAAAGGGCCTGTGATGAACACACTGATTTCACTCTGCGGGCGCCCCCCCAACAATCCATTTCTGCACACTCTGCAGCTTCCTGACGGGAATGTTACGAGACTCCCACCGCACAGGGGAGCATCCGGCACTGTTACCGTGCAGCAGGGAATCGTGGGGGTGAGGGGGAAAATATCACTGCTTGCCTTCCTCCTTGTCTGCTATTTCTGGCAGGCAGCTAGTGTGCGTTATGCCTGCTGGCGTGGGATTGTCTAGTAAACTAAATATTATCCAGGAGCTTAAGACAAATGTGAATCACTTTTAATGGACGCAGGTGACTCATCAGGGCTGGAGAAAGATTAAGGCAAAATGTGATAAATGTGAAGGGGCTTTTTATCTACTCATCTCCATCAAGAGCTCGGTCCATGACAGTGTCTGATGGGGCTGCATGCACGTGCGCATCGGGATGGGTGAGCAGGGGCGAGAGAGGACTTGATACCTTACAAAAAACGTTTTCTAGCCACAATTAACAAGATGGCGTAACTGCAGCCGAGCACAGAGCCAGATCACCACCAAGCGGGTCAGCTCCAGAGAACAGGAACCGGCACGCACGAAGGATTCCTCGGGAGGGGAGTGGGGTCTAGTGGTTAGAGCACGGGGGGCGGGGAGAGGGAGGGCAGGGAGCCAGAACTCCTGGTTTCATTCCTGGCTATGCCACTGACTCCTGGTGTGACCTCGGGCAAGGCCCAAGCTCCTGCCCTGCTCCCCCAGCTCAGCCCTGCAGTATTCCGGCTTCTCACTCCTTGGTGTGGCCTAGTCCGGTAGGGCCCCTGTATCGCTCTCGGACACATTCCCAAGTTCCCAGCTCAGCCACTGTAGGACCCGTCTTGCTTTTCTCAGCCACCTTGCAGCATCGCTCCCAACTGGACGACGCTCCTGCCCGAGGTGGGGGGAGCCCCTCTCAGCCCTGGCACCTCCGAGGAGGGGTATGTGACAGGAGCTGCGAGCAGGCGGCGTTCCTGGCACCCGGCTGCCAGCGCACGGGACTAGCACCAGCAGAACTTATTAGCAGCTGCAAACTGCTGCTGAAACAGGAAATTAGTTCTTAGGAAACCTAGTAAGTCTAAAAGAAAAGAAGTACTTGTGGCACCTTAGAGACTAACAAATTTATTAGAGCATAAGCTTTCGTGAGCTACAGCTCACTTCATCGGATGCATTTGGTGGATGCATCCGATGAAGTGAGCTGTAGCTCACGAAAGCTTATGCTCTAATAAATTTGTTAGTCTCTAAGGTGCCACAAGTACTTCTTTTCTTTTTGCGAATACAGACTAACACGGCTGCTACTCTGAAACTAGTAAGTCTAATTACATTTGTGCAGGTGATTTATTTACACTCGCACCCAAGGGCAAGGGGTGGGCGCTGGGCCAGGCCGGCGTCTCCTTGGCATGGTGTGGAGGTTGCTCACCCGATTCCCTTCCGCCGGCCGCAGGATCGGAGCCACGAACGGCCCAGGAATAGGATATGAGGGGCTGTCTCTCATTTCGGGCTTGTGCACCGCCCGCACAATGGGGCCCTAGCTTCAGCTGGGTCCCTAGGCGCTGCCCTAACAAATGGGAGATAAAGGAGTTTGTTTCTAGCTTGGGGGGGGGGGGGCTCACACAGTTAAGGCCAGGAACTGGGATCCGAGGTCAATTCCTGGCTCCCCCTCAGAACCTCCCATGTGACCCTGGGCAAATCCCTGCTTCTCTCCATGGTTCAGTTCCCCGTTCCTAAAAGACAGATAACCCTTCTGCTGTCTGGCTTGTCTAGCTAGATTGGCAGAGGGACTGTCTCTGCATCGGGGCAGCGCCTGGCCCCAGGACCCCTGATCTTGGTGAGGGTCTGGGCAGCACCTAGCCCAAGGGGACCCCCAATCTCGGTGCGAGGGGGGGTGTTCTATAGATATTAACAAGGTTGCTCAAGCAGTTCGTGGCAGAGCTGGGAACGGAACCCAGGAGTCCTGCGTCTCAGCTGCAAACCCAGCTCTGTAGAAAGCGCGCATCAGACTGAGCCAGGCCCCCAGTGAGGAGAGTATGAAATGATCTAATCAGCGGGGCTACCCTGGGATTCATGTGGCCACGTCTCAGCTGGGTTCTTCCAGTGATGACGTTTAATAAACAGCATATCCATCTGTCGCGTTCAGCGCTAGCACTGCCAGGCACCTGTCCCCGAGGCTGCTGCAGGCAGAGCCGGGTAGCAGGAGGTTTCCACAGGACATGTCCTGTGCAGCGAGCCCAGGGACTGGTTCTGTACAGGCCCGACTCCCCCGCTCCACCCCACAGAACAGCCAACCCTCCCGCCACATCCCACAAAGGGATGGCAGGACGACTCTCCAGCTGCTTTGTGGGGCAAAAACGCAACGCCCAGGAGACAGCGGGCTGGGCCGGCATCTTCGATCCATGATGGACTGAAACTCCAGCTCCTCCCAGCTACACTGGACTTGCGGCCACACTTAATTAGTGCAAACGAGATCATTTTCATTACCCGTAGGGCCGTCTGAAGAGAAGTCCAATAAATTGAACTGGTGATTAAAGGGGGGGTGGTACGACACTTTTTTTTAGAAAGACAAAGCAGGAAAATTCTTTCCATCTCATAACTACAAAGGCGAGCAGGATTTTCGTTATTATAATTTCCCCTGGAGCACACACGTTGTTACATTGGCGAATAAATTAGCCCGGCACCTCTTCCCAACAACGCTGGGTGTCAGCAGATCCCAGGCTTTGCTAGTTACCCTGCTCTTAAATAACAGCATCGCCTCCCCGACTCTTCTGCCCAACTGAACCAATTGCTATAATTAACTACTCAGCAACTCCCCTCCCTGGCCCCAGTGCGGGCTGCAGACCCTCAGAACCCGGTGACGTAACAAGTCAGACCCTCATTCACAGCCAGGCCCCGGGTCTCTGAGTGAATCCGGCTGCAGGGCCAACACCAAATGCAACCCGTTACCTCCACTCACCTAGCAGCTGCGTTCTTGCTCCACTTAACATCAGCCTCTGGCGTGAGCACCTGGCCTAGGCCCATCGCAACACTCAGGACAAGGGCAGAGTCCGCACTCCTGCATAGCACAGGCCAGAGAGCAGCCCCCAGCAGGCCCTAGGCTGAGCCTGATCACAGCGGTTAGACGATGCCTCATCTGGATTTCAAAGGGGCAGGACCCATTGCACCTCTCTCAACTGGGGGTTCTGTGCCACCAGGGCCTCCATCTCCAGCTGTCCCTCCCGCTTCACTCTGAGATTTCAGAGTTTTGTGGGGAGGGGAGGGATTCAGCATCACCTCAAAGGAAGTCACCTAACCCTTAAAATTCTGCCCCATTGTTCTGTGCCTCCGTTTCCCACCTTTAAAATGGGGATAATAATCCTTCCTTTCCACCCAACCCTTGATCTATCTTGTTATTCAGATTACAAGCTCTTCAGCACAGGGACGGTCTCTCACTTGGTGTCTGGGCAGTGCCCAGAGCAACGGGGCCCCAGTCTTGGCCGGGGTCTGGGCAGTGCCCAGCGCGACGGGGCCCCGATCTCGGCCGGGGTCTGGGCAGCACCCAGTGCGACAGGGCCCCGATCTCGGCTGAAGCCTCTCCCCTAAGAGTACAAGAACTGTCACAGAAATCGGGAGGGAGGAGATGCAGGGTCTGTAGTGGTTCCTCCCAGGAGATCTAATCCAGCTCAACCACAAGCTGTGTGCTGGATGCAAGTTATTGGGCGGATCCCTTGGTCTGCCTCACAGTTCCTAGACTCTAGGGCCAGGAGGGCCCACGGGTGATCATCTGGTCTGCTCGTGTCACACAAGCCATGGGACTGCCCCAAGGTGCCATGAGGGGCCTGTGACGATGTGGGGCTGTTCTTCATGTGTCCTCTGAATACTGTTGGGGTGCCTCAGATTCCCCATGGCAGTTCTTAAGTCTCCAGGTGGTGGGATAAGGCAGGGGGTATAATTGTTGCAGAGCAAAGGGCCGGTGAACGTAAATGGCCGACACTCTGTCTCCTGGCCTCTGATGGCCTGGGCCCTTCCCCCCTGCAAGGTGAGAGCTAAAGGGTTGGAGAACAAAGGAATCAGGTGACCTCCTGGCCCGGGAAAGGGACAAAGACCAGAGGAAGCGGGGGGCTGGAGGGCGAGTCAGGTTGGGGCTGGCTGGGGACGAGGAGTGAAGGGCAGACGGGGTTGTCTGGCTCACTGTCCCCCAAAATGGACCCAGCTGAGGTGTCTTGTTCTCTGCACCTACAAGCTCTGTGTTAGACCATGTTCCTGTCGTCTAATAAACCTTCTGTTTTACTGGCTGGCTGAGAGTCACGTCTGACTGCGGAGTTGGGGGGCAGGACCCTCTGGCTTCCCCAGGACCCTCCTGGGTGGACTGGGTGGGAAGCGCACGGAGGGCCAGAGGATGCTGAATGCTCCGAGGTCAGACCCAGGAATGGGGAAGCCAGGTGAGCTGTGTGTCCTGCAGACAGGCTGCTCCCAGAGAGGAGACTCCCCCAGAGTCCTGACTGGCTTCGTAGGGAGCAGTTCCAGAGCATCGCCCAGGGACTCCGTGACAACTGGTGTTAGCGGTGGGATGTACTGCACCCCATGGATAGCACTTCCTGCAGTAAGAGACTGGGGAGCAGTAAAACGAAGGGGGATTGACAAGGCATGCTGAAGGCTCAGAGAGGAGCAGTTTCGGGGGGCGGTTAACCCCTGGGAGTGTGTGACCAGTGAGAAGGACTTTTACAATAACAGGGCTCCCCTGGGGATTGCAGCGAGCGGTCCCAGGGGCGAAGGAGTCTGCAGCTCGACCCTGGCAAAGAGGTGGTGACCTCGAGAAGGGCTGGCACACTAGGGGTTCTCCCTGGTGACTGTGGGGAGCTGAGTGCACACAGGCCTGTGAGTCCACAACAACTTGGGGACAGCAAAGTGAGGGCCTGTCACCATCTTCTTAAGAAGGACATTGTAACCCTGTGCAAAAAGAGAGGGTTGAGCATTGGAAAGTTCACCAGAGCACAGTTAATCCTGCAGCTGGAGGAGGATGATCGCTCTAAGGAGCAGATTCCTGACCCCAAATGGGGCTACAGCAGGATCTGGGAGCAGCTGGAGTGGGAGCCAGGCATCCCCAAGACTCCGGTCCGTGACCAGACGAGGGTCTTCACAATCGGGTTCCCCATCCGGGGATCGGAGACGGACGGGATTGGAGCTGAGTCCGAGAGAGCAAGAGGACGGTGAGAGACCGTGAGAGCCCGAGAAGGAGCTGCAGAAATAGCAGCAGCATGAACTGGCGATGGTGGAGCGGAGAGGCAGAGGGGACCTCCCAGGGGTGAGCGGGGATAGACCCCAGGGTGCTAGTTCCACAGGGAACCTTGAGACTAAATTGCTGCCCCTGGTTAAGGGGGGGGGATGTGGATGCCCCCTCACTGCCTTTGAGCAGGCTGGAAATTTGAACCAGGAGACTCTGCAGAAAAGCCCCTGTGTCTAGCTCCCTTGCTGGGTCCCAAGGCCATAGACTCCGTCAGCCAGATGCGTGGGGAGGTGGACAGGCTCCCACTCCTGACCCCAACCTATGTGTCTGTGTGGAGTCTCCTTGGGTCAGGCCCCTCAAACCCCCAGTGGGAGCGGAAGGTGATGATCAATGGGGAGACATTCCTGGGGTGGCGAGACCCAGGGACAGAGAGACCTGTTGTCAGGCCCTGGGTGGTGCAACCTCAGATGCTGAGGGGCTGGGTGAGCTGGGTAAGGATCCCGGGGATGAAGCCCTTCACCCTGCCTATGGCCCAGATCCCTGTGCAGACCCAGGAGGGGTGGGGCTGGCTGGTCGTTGGGGTTCTCCAGGATATCAGCTGCGAGACCCTGTTGGGGGGTGACTGTGTCTCTTTGGGACAGGATCCAGGCCCTGCTCCTGTAACGGCTGAGGGTTTGAATTTGAATCTAGGGACCCAATCCGCGGAGAGGGAAATGGTCAGTGAAAATGCAGATGACCTGGCTGGCAGCGCGGAGGAGCTGCTAGGCTCAGGATACCTGCCTGCCTATAACCAGACCCCTGGGGCTGGGTGGGACAGAGAGATGCTCCCTGCCCCCCTGCACACCGGAGAGGGACTCAGGCTGGCTCTGATGCAGTGAGGAAAGCAGCAAGCTCGCTGCCTACCCCCACTGGGACAGCAAGGGCAGCGCTGAGCAAGGGCGGAGATAAGACCCCAGCTGAGTGGGGGAGATGCAGGCAGGGCAGGTCGACTGCCAGCCAGGTTTGCCTGGTCCAGAGGTGCTGCTGGGAAGATTCCATGGCACAGCAGGGAAGGGGGCTCTGGACCTATTGGGCCCCTCAGCAAGGCGATCTGGTTGGGGAATAAATGCATCCTGGTGGTGATGGATTTCGCCAACTGCTACCCGGGGTGGGGGATCTGCACTCTGCTGAGGCAGATGCGCTGCTGACCATCTTCAGCGGGGGGGGGGGGGGGGGGCTAGCAGGGTCCTTAGTCTGCAGAAGAGAAGAATGAGGGGGGTTTGATAGCTGCTTTCAACTACCTGAAAGGGGGTTTCAAAGAGGATGGCTCTAGACTGTTCTCAATGGTAGCAGATGACAGAACGAGGAGTAATGGTCTCAAGTTGCAATGGGGGAGGTTTAGATTGGATATTAGGAAAAACTTTTTCACTAAGAGGGTGGTGAAACACTGGAATGCGTTACCTAGGGAGGTGGTAGAATCTCCTTCCTTAGAGGTTTTTAAGGTCAGGCTTGACAAAGCCCTGGCTAGGATGATTTAACTGGGACTTGGTCCTGCTTTGAGCAGGGGGTTGGACTAGATGACCTTCTGGGGTCCCTTCCAACCCTGATATTCTATGATTCTATGATTCTTACAGACCAGGGGTCCAATGTCCTGTCGCCCTGCTCCGGGGCTAGTGGGAGAAATGGGGGGTCTGGCCCACCTGGCTGGTGAAGAGGGTCAGAGATTGGCCGGTTCTCCAGACCAAGAAACAGGTCCAGGCCTTTAGCGGGATGGCGGGGTACGGAGCTTCCGATCCCTGAAGCCAGGAGATCGGAAAGGGCCAGAGAGATGTTATTGCACTGACAGGCGACGGGCTGCGCCTTACCATGCTGCAGATGAAGAGGTGAACGCGGCTCTGAAACGCATCAGCGCTGCTATTCGCACAGCAAGCGGGGCCAGGACAATGAGCCTGCTTTGCACTTTCCTCCTTCAGCCTGAGATGTGGCACTCGGCAGCACTTTCCACCAGCCAGGCGCTTTGCAAACATTCACTAATGAAGCCACCCAGCCCAGGTGTGACGGAGGCGTTAGCTCCAGTTCCCTTCACCAGCTACAGCTACTAATTACTCACTGTTTGCACAGCACTTGGTCACTGCGAAGGGATCATTAATTAACCTTCCCCACAAGAGATGCAGCAGGCAGGAGTAAGGGGCAAAGTGAGAGCCTGTCGTCTCCAGCGTGGGCAGACGTACCCACGCCCACCGCACCCCCGGACTGGAATTAGCAATGGCACTGTGGTGCCATGGGAGAGGTGAGCTGCCCCAATACGTGGCACCGTGGGTTTCAGAGGGACTCTCTCCCTGGGCAGCTGCTCCCTCCACAGCGAGTAGGCCGAGTGCCTTCTCAGGAGCCCAAGCTGGACATTACACCTCCCACTCCCTGACGAGACAGAGATTGGACGTGTCCTGCCCAGGGTCATACGCAGAGCCAAGACCAGAGCCCAGCAGCCCTGACTCCCCAGCCCCTGCTCTAACCACTAACCCACACTCCCCTCCCAGAGCTGGGACTAGAAGTGAGAGATCCTGCCTCTCACGCCCTTCCTCTAACCACTACACTCTCCTTCCCTTCGGGAGCCAGGAACAGACCCCAGGAGTCCTGGCTCCCAGCCCCCTGCTCTAACTACTAGCGCCCACTCCCCTCCCAGAGCTGGGATAAACCCCAGGAGTCTTCGCTCCCTCCCAGTATGCCTTTGCCATTCCTCTGCTCTCTTCCCAGCAGCCCATGGCAAAGCAGCAGGAAAGGAGGGCTGGCTCCAAAGGGTGAATGCGACAGTCCTGCCTGGTGCCTGGGAGCCATGGCCTGGCCGCCACGGGCTTAGTGCTCTCTAGGTTTGGATTTTGCGCTGCGAAGGCTCCCCTCTGCCTGCTCAGCGGGATGCCTGGCACTGAGCAGCTCTCCGCAGAGAATCCTGCCAGCCCTTTAGCCACGCTGGAGGGGTCGGGACGGCACACGGGGTCACGGGCACTTCACAGGGTGGCAAAGAAGAATTTGAACATTAAAGAGAATCCTGTCTCCAGATGCCAGGGAGCTCTGAAAACTTCAGCACCTGCACTGGGGGGCTCAGGACACCTGGGTTCTATTCCTGGCTCTGCCACTCCCCTGCTGGCTGACCTGGGGTGAGTCCCTTCCCTGCTCCTCTCCCCCCTCCCACCCTCTGTCTATTCAGACTACAAGCGCTTCAGGGACCTACTCTGGGTCGGGGTCTGGGAGCACTGGGGCACTGGGCCAGCACTGACAGTGCGGGAACGCGCCCCCTACTGAGCCCCCGTCCCACTCCCTGCACCACACTCCTCCTTGCTTGGAAGATTGAGGTTCAGCATTGGCTTAGGGAGAAGACTGCAAACCAGAATCATAGGAACGTCGGGCTTCTCCACAGAAGCGGGTGCCTGTCAGTTCAGCCAGAGATGCAGAATTAGGTGGTACCGGCTACAGGGAGCAGGGTGGGGTCTCATCCTAGGGGCTCTCTCTGCCCCTGGACTCCATGCCCAGCACAGCATAGTCTGGGAGCACAGAACACGCGAAAGAGGAGTAAGGACTCCTGGGTTCTTTTCCAGATCTGCCACCTACCCACTTGGACAAGTCACATCTCCCCATGCTTCAGTTTCCCCATCCACAAAACAGGCATAAAACCAAAGTTTGAAAAGCATTATTAACTGCTCCGATCCCTACAACTAAAAGCACTAATTAAAGTTCCTAATAATGAGCAGCCAGGCTAACAAACACAGACAGGGAATATTTGGAAGATGGGAAATCTATTTTTGGATCCATCCCTTCTTTCTGCCCCCCAAGCTCACTACTGAGGCAGTGCACATTAAAGCAGAGGACTCCATTAATCTGCAGAAAGCACAAGCCTTGTGTTTATCTCCCTCCCCACCCTGTTCAAAGAAAAGTTGCGACTGGAAGCCCTGTTCTGCGCTGGGCAGAGAGTAATCCCTGGGATTCTTAACCCCTCCATTAGCGAGTAATCAGGTATTTAATAGGGCTCAAGCTGCTCTGAGAGAACCAGCGCTCCCACAAGGGGGTATGAAATTACAGGCTGAACTAATGCCTCCAGCCTTCGCCTTTCCAGCCAAAAGCAAATGCCTCGGGAAGAAGAGCTCAGACCTGTTCGGAGCCCCTTCTGAGCGTCATGCGCTGTCAGGTCTTTGCTCAGGTGCAAAGAGTGAGAGGCCATAGAAGAAGGGGGAGCCTGTCAG
Organism: Dermochelys coriacea; assembly: GCF_009764565.3. Classification (NCBI taxonomy): domain Eukaryota; kingdom Metazoa; phylum Chordata; order Testudines; family Dermochelyidae; genus Dermochelys; species Dermochelys coriacea. Next base: position 18,049,542 of record NC_050087.2, read on the forward strand.
TTCAGCCAGAGATGCCGCCATGGTGCAGTTAACACGTCAGAGGCAAAGGGATGGAGCAGATGCCAGCACCACAGAGCTTCTTGCCTCTAACCTTTGCAACAGCCTTCCAGCCTCCAGAGCTCAAACGCTGCATCTCTAGCCACTAGACCCCACTGCCCTCCCCGAGCTGGAGAGAGAACCCGGGAGTCCTGTCTTCCCAGCTGCCCTGCTCTAAGCCACTAGACCCCACTGCCCTCCCCGAGCTGGGGAGAGAACCCAGGAGTCCTGTCTTCCCAGCCATCCTGCTCTAACCTAGATTGTCGGGCTCAACGGGCAGTGGCTTTATGTTTAGCTGGCAGCCGGTATCAAGTGGAGTGCCTTGGTCCTGGGGCCGGTTTTGTTCAATATCTTCATTAATGATCTGGAGGATGGTGTGGATTGCATCCGCAGCAAGTTTGCAGATGACACTAAACTGGGAGGAGAGGTAGATATGCTGGAGGGTAGGGATAGGATACAGAGGGGCCTAGACAAATTAGGGGATTGGGCCAAAAGAAGTCTGAGGAGGTTCAACAAGGACAAGTGCAGAGTCCTGCACTTAGGACAGAAGAATCCCAGGCACTGCTTCAGACTAGGGACCAAATGGCTCGGCAGCAGTTCTGCGGAAAAGGACCTAGGGGTTACAGTGGACAAGAAGCTGGATACGAGTCAACAGTGTGCCACTGTTGCCAAGAAGGCCAATGGCATTTTGGGCTGTATAAGTAGGGGCATTGCCAGCAGATCGAGGGACATGATCATTCCCCTCTATTTGGCACTGGTCAGGCCACATCTGGAGTACTGTGTCCAGTTTTGGCCCCCCCCGGCTACAGAAGGGATGTGAACAAATTAGAGAGAGTCTAGCGGAAGGCAACGAAAATGATTAGGGGACTGGAACACGTGACTTATGAGGAGAGGCTGAGGGAACTGGGATTGTTTAGTCTGAGGAAGAGAAGAATGGGGGGGGGATTTGATAGCTGCTTTCAACTACCTGAAAGGGGGTTCCAAAGAGGATGGATCTAGATGGTTCTCAGTGGTAGCAGATGACAGAACGAGGAGTAATGGTCTCAGGTTGCAGTGAGGGAGGTTTAGGTTGGATATTAGGAAAAACTTTTTCCACTCGGAGGGTGGTGAAGCGCTGGAATGGGTTACCTGGGAGGTGGTGGAATCTCCATCCTTAGAAGTTTTTAAGATCAGGCTTGACAAAGCCCTGGCTGGGATGATTTAGTTGGGGATTGGTCCTGCTTTGAGCAGGGGTTGGACTAGATACCCCCTGAGGTCCTTTCCAACCCTGATATTCTATGATTCTATGAACCCACTAGTCCCCTGCCCTCCCTGAGTTGGGGAGAGAATCCAGGAGTCCTGTCTTCCCAGCCGCCCGACTCTAACTTACTAGACCCCACTCCACTCCCCTCCCCGGGCTGGGGAGAGAACCCAGGAGTCCTGTCTTCCCAGCCACCCTGCTCTAACCCACTAGACCCCACTCCACTTCCCAAGTTGGATATTTCAGACTCCTGGGTCCTATCTCAATCGGCTTGTTGGAAAGTTACAATTTAAGGCCCTGTGGAAGTGGTTTCCTGGTGGGCTCTCTCTCAGAGACGTTATTTCAGTCAATGCAAACCTTCATTTAACCAGACCCCCCCCAGCCCAGCACGCATTCTCCTTGCCAACATGGGCACGATGACTCACCCGCTCTGCAGCACATCACTGCTAATAGACAGAGGCGATGCTGGCGCAGGATATTTACCTGCATGCACACGGCACTCGCGACCAGGATCCCATCAGTTCATTTGTGTATGGGCAGCCCCCAGGTTCCTCCAGGCCCAATCAAAGGACATAAATATGAAATTCCAGAAATAATTGCACCTTTCATCCCAGCCCCTCCAACCCCTTTAAAAACGTTATCTATCTGGGGAGGCAGGCAGCTGTTTCACACACCTCCGAAATGCAGCTGGCTCTGGGGCAGGACCCTTCAGCAGGGCACAGCAACACAGTGAGCACAGAGAGCGAAAAGCCTGCGATGGAGCTGACGCTGGTGGGAGAATTCACAGAGGTGGGATGCAATTACCCAAGGTGGACCATGACCTCGCTGTCTCTGCTATTTCCCTGTTACTGCGATTGCTGGGCACCGCCTCACAGCCTCCGGGGGCGGGGCCTGGCGACGGACCCCGCTGTACAGAGGGGCCGGGGGCACAGAGTGGCTGAGTGACTTGCCCACGGTCACAGGGAGCGCGTGGTGGAGCTGAGGTCACAAACTCACATGCCAGCCCGTCGTCCTGTCCAGGCGCCACCGTTAGCCCCCAACACTTCTGAGAAGCCCCCGCCACATCAAACGCCAACGTTTCTACCCTCTCCTTTGAGCCACGCCCCGACGTTTAAACGGGGATGCAGGCTCTGGGAACGTCCTCCCAGGAATCGCTGTCAGCGCCTGTTAGTTCCTGCCTCTGTGCTGCAAAGCCCGTCACGCGCACCCTTCAGCGCCACTGCACGGGGATCAAGGCACCTGCCTGGACACTTTGCCGAACCACCCAGGCTGTTCTCCCAGCCTCTGGCTGCTCAGGCAGTGAACTCTCGGGGGCAGGGGCTGAGTCTGGGCAGCGCCTGCCCCGATCTCGGTCGGGGTCTGTGCAGCAGTTCTGACCCCCACCCCTCAGTTCTAGCCACTAGACCCCACGCCCCTCGGAGAGCTGGGAGCAGAACCCAGAGGGGTTGTGCCTAAGTGCCTTGCTCTCACCCCAGACCAAACTGCCCCAGTGAAGTAAAATCCCTGCACTCTGGTTGCAGGCTGGCTGGTGAATTTCATGAGGCAGTGCCGTGCTGGCTTGAAGGGGAACAGAGGTGTCTGCGGGATGGGATCAGCCACTCCCCTCGGTAACCACACTGAGAGCTGCGCACGGCGAAACCCCGGGAGAACGAATGGAGCTGGAGTATCTGAACCAGCTGGGAGAGGTCCCTGTAGGACACTGCCCGGAGCAGCGTCTGCCGAGTCTCGTCACCAGAGGGACGCTGGTGCACAATCATCTAGGGCGTGAATTCAACCCGCACGAGCTGCTCCTCACTCGCTCCCCACGGCGCACTAAGGGTGGCCTTGTGTGCATCACTTCATGCGCTTTGAGCATCCCTCCCAGGGAGTTAGTGCAGAGTAGCGAGTGTGCCTGAAAGTCACACCTACCTCCCTGTGCCCCGGCTTGCTGGGGTAGACACGCCATCCAGCATTTATCAGACTGTACTATTACCACGACGTGTATTCCAGTAGCATCCAAAGGTCCTGATGCAGACCGGGCCCCCTCATAGTGCCAGGCACTGCCCAAGCCCCTGCCGAGACCGATGCCCCTGTCACATTGGGCACTGCCCGGACCCCACTGCAATTGGGGCCCCATCGTGCCAGGCATTGCCCAGACCCCTGCTGAGACCGGGGCCCCTGTCACACTGGGCACTGCCCGGACCCCACTGCAATTGGGGCCCCATCGTGCCAGGCATTGCCCAGACCCCTGCTGAGACCGGGGCCCCTGTCACACTGGGCACTGCCCGGACCCCCCCGAGATTGGGGCCCCATCGTGCCAGACGCTGCCCAGACCCCCACCGAGACGAGAGCCCCATCACGCCGGGTGCTGCCTGGACCCAGGCGAGAGGCAGTCCCTGCCCCAAAAAGCTCACAGTCCAAAGGGGAGAAAGGTGACAAGGGACTTGCTCACAGTCAGCCAGTTGGCAGGTGATGGGCCAGCTCTCAGCAGAACTGGGCTCCAGTCCCAACTCTTGCACGGGCCTACTTGGTGACCTTGGGCGAGTCCCTTTGTGTAGTCGGGCTGCGAGCTGTGCGGGTCAGGGCCTGTCTCGCTGTGTCCATGCAGCACCGGGCTCAGTGGGGCCCGGAGGGCTGGCAGGACACACACAATGATCATCTCCTGAGTCCTAGCCCAGGGCATTATCCCCATGACCATTCTTCTTCTTGGAGGATGAAAACTATCCACCCACAGTACCTCTCTGCCCCGCACCCCTACCCTTGTATCTGAGGCTCACCCTCTCTGACGCATTTACCTTCATCCATGCCCATGAGGCAGTGCCGGGCAGGGCGTTACCCCACTGTTCAGATGGGGAATTGAGGCCTGGGAGGTTAAATGTCTGGCCCAAGGTCACGCAGGTAGCCTGTGGCAGAGTCATAAGCACTGGGGCGGGCAGAGGAGAGGGTGTCCTCGAGTGAACTGGGGCTGTGCCCAGCGGAGTCACACAAACTCATTCTAAGCCAGCTGGCGACCTGTCGCTGCATTTTAATGTTCATATTAGAGCAGTCACAAGAAACTCCACGTCACAAAATGAACCCTTCGCACCCCTGCTCCCAATTTTCTTGGGAAAAAGGGATCCATGCTTCCGTTCCCAACTCACCCCCTCTATTCAAAGTGGAACTGCCACTTCCCCACGTCTCCCAGAAGAGTACAGCGCTGCTCAGGCTAACCCAGCCAGGTCACTACAAACTACCAGACCAGTTAACTCACCAATTCTCTTCTCAAAGAAAGAGCCTCTGAATTTCTCTGGCCACTGGCATGTCAAGTCCAAAAGGCCCAGCTTGGGGCAAATGCAGGGTTTCCATGATACAGCTGCCTAGCACTAGCTACTTACCAGGGTTTTTTAGTTCTTTATTAGTTATCTTTAAGTGGGCTTGGGGGATTATTTTACAGATTAATGAAGTGTTTGGGGTGCGCTCCCCCCAAAGGATTAAAGGAGGGTGGGGGTTGCAGACAGATCTCCCAGTGGTTCTGGAGAGTCTCAGCTTTAGCTGTCCCAAAACCTTCTAAACATGACCAATGACTGCCTGAGTTTGCAGAGAGCCTGAAACCATAGCTCCCATTCATCTTAACAGGGACTAACTCAGATGCCTGCCTTGCCTTGCAGGGCTGCATGTGGATATATCTGTTAACTAGGAGATGTTCCGAAAAGTACCTGGAGAGATCAGATCTGCCCTTTGCAGCGGAGACAGCTGTAGATTTATTACAGCGGTCAGAACCCTTTTCATGTTCCACAGAGGTAAGTCACGCCCTGTGCAGAGTTCAGCGCAAGGCCTAGCTACTCACGCCCCTGCTCAGGGACTTTCAGAGACTCATGGAGTTTAAGGGCAGAAGGGGCCGTTAGATCATGTCATCTGACCCCCTTTATAGCACAGGCCATGGAATTCCTGCCCGGTACCCCTGCCCTGACCCCAATCACAGCATCTTCCAGACATGCTCCAGATGGCTCTGAAGACACCCCTGGATGGTGCATCCACCCTCGCTGGGGAGCTGGTCCCAATGATTAATCAATTTTTCATTGGAATTTGTCTGGCTTCAGCTTCCAGCCCCTGCTGCTCGGTCTGCCCTCACTCGGCTGGGTTTCTGTGGTGCTCGTCTGCAGCCTTGACTATTGTTCAACATCCTTGTTAAAATGAGAACCCCAGAACTGGCTGCAATGTCCAGTGCTGGTCTCACTGATGGCGTACACAGCACTCCAGTCACTTCCCTTTGCTTAGTCCCCTGTCCATACGTCCAAGGTTCACGTTAGGTGGCTCCAAGGAGGAGGAAGAAAAATTGTTCTCTGTAACCCCTGTGGATAGGACAAGAAGCAAAAGGCTGAAATTGCAGCAAGGGAGATTTAGGTTGGACATTAGGAAAAACTTCCTATCAGGGTGGTTAGACACTGGAATAAATTGTCCAGGTAGGTGGTGAAATCTCCATCACTGGAGATTTTTAAGAGCAGACTGGACAAACCCCTGTCACGGATGGTCTAGATAATCCTTAGCCCTGCCTTGAGTGCAGGGGGCTGGACTAGATGCTCTCGCGGTCCCTTTCAGTCCGACAATTCTGTAATTAGCCCGTTCTCCACGGTGCGGCACTGGGAGCTGGTGCTAAATTGCTTGTCCACGACGACCCCTAGATCCTTTTCAAGGTCACTGCTTTCCAGGATGCAGCTCCCCATTCTGCAGGGAAGGCTGCGTTCCTCCTTCCTAGAGGCAGAACTCTACATCAGGCTGTCTGCAAATGCACTGTGTTTGAGTGGCCAAGCCCAGCTTCCCAGCGATCCAGACTGCTCCGTTACCATCATTAGATACCCCGCCACCAATCCCTGTTGTCAGCAATGAGATGCGGGGGGGGGGGGGCCCAGCCCTTGTGCTAATCCTCAACAGCAATGGCAAACACTGGGCAGAGGAGCCCCAGACCCACCTGGGCCAGCACTAGCTGCTTCAGAGGGAGGGTGAAGATACCTGGCTGGAGGCAGACGATGGGAAACCTGCCCCTGGGGAACATTCCTTCCCAGCCCCACCTTTACTGGTTGGGGGGTCACGCCCTGCAGCTGGGCATTTGCAGATCTTCCAAAGCTCTGGGCTGCGTTTTGATAAAGTCCCTAATTCTGGGTGATTCTCGTTAGCCATGTAAATGTCCAGCCCGTTCTGAGACCCTGGCAGCTCCACACTGATATCTTGTGGCAATGAATCCCACAGGCTAACGGGCAGCTTGCACGGGGAAAACGTATTTCCTGGTCTCTGATTTAAATTTCTTCCCATTATGTGTCCCCTTGTTCCCGCATCATGAGGCAGGGTAAATGGAAGCTCCCGATCAGCCTTCTCGCTCCTATCTCCTTCTGTCTGTGTATTACAGTAGCATCAGCCAAGGCCAGGCACCATTGCACAAGGTGCTGCACAGACACAGCCCCTGCCCCAAAGAGGGGAGGGGAAACACAAGCTCAAATTGGGGAAGGGACTTGCCCAAGGTCACCGGATGGGTCAGTGTCAGGGCCGGGACTGGAGCCCAAGTCTCCTGCTCCCCAGCACAGCACTCCATCCGCTTGGCCCCGCTTCCTGACTTGTCTCCTTTCTAAGGCAAACCGTCCTGATCTCACCCATCCCTCTTCAAAGCAGGCACCCGCCAGGCTTCCAGCTGCGCCTGAAGCCTGTTCGTCCAGATCCCACATGCCGAGATGGTGAACAATTAGAACAAAGCGGCCTCGTCTTCCCGACAAGCGACCGGCGCGCATTCATGTCTCATTACCCCCAGAGAAAGACACCCTGGACAAAATGTTAATTTCCTTATTACCAAGAAACCAGGCCCCTGTGTATCACGGCATGAGAGCCCAGCTGCTCATTAGGCTGCTAGAAACTCAAGATTAAATGACTCTGCAATAACAAACGGGTGGGGCCGGGCAAGGTAGCTGGGCCCCCATCAGGGAGTGAGGCTCTGAAATGCCTCGTGTCATATTAAAGGCAGCTTTGGAACTCCACAAAGCCTGGGCGCAGCCTATAAATAGGAGGGCTGCTGCTTTTATTTTTAATTAGACAGCAATTGATGGATCTGAAATGAAATTACAGTGTTACATCACAGAAATCACTTTGCAGTTAACTGTGGTGGTGAAAGCCAGGGAAGAGTTTCCCAGACACAAATGGCTGGTTCTGTACAGCACCTGGCGCAGCACAGCCCTGGTCTGCGGCTGGGACGGCTGAGCGCTACCATCATATGCCAATTGCATCATCATTGCTGTGGATCCAAGGAACACTCAGGGTCCCGTTGATCTGCTTTCTACTTGCGCTCTCAGCTTCCCATCCAGGGCCAGAGACCTGCCGGGCAGCGTCCCATGGCCAAGGGGAGCGTGCGCTGAGCGAGGGAAGATCTAAGAGAAATCTGAAGGTGGCAGGCATGCCGGTGGGAGTGGAGTGGCTGACACAAGACAGGCTCACGAACTCGGCATCACACGGATGGCAAGTGGGAGACGTGTCCGCACCGGACCCAGCTCTTATTTTCCATCTTGTTCCCGAGCAGAGGTGTGTGTGTGCGTGCATGGGGATCCGTGCCGATCAGCGGGAGCCTGGAGACACCTTCTCACACACTTCTGCCCGAGCCTCGCAAGGAGGCCAGGCCTGGCTGGCTGGGGAGAGGGAGGGGGAGAGCTGACTGCCGAAAGTGAGGCTCCGTAAACAGGGAAGATAAGGAGTGAGTCAGAATCATTGTCTCCCGCCTTTGGCTGCCAGAGCATTGGGGTGGGGGGAGCTGCCAGGTCTAGGAGCAGGCTGGTGTAAATCAGAGTCCCTCCAGGATCCGGCTCTTTGGGCTTGATTCGCAGTTTCCCAGGTCTCTGGGAGTGAGGGCAGCTTGAAGCTCTGTTTTGGGCCCCTCCCCAGCCAGACCAGCCTCCGGACTGCACTCAATCCCACTGTGCAGGGAACAGCCACCCTGTGTCTCGCTCCAGCCATGCCCCTGAGGAGGAGGAGGGGCAGGGAATAGCCACAGCTCAGGGCTCCCCAGCCACGCTCCAGATCCGCCCCCACCATCCGGGGCTGGGAGCAGGGCCCTTATGCCAGCTCTGCACCCGCAGGGAAGCCCTCCGCATGGGGCAAATTCCAGCCACATTAATCCATCAGAGCAGCCAGAGGGGCCTGAGCCACACTGGGAGTTGGGCCCAGTGGGGGGCACGTGTGTGTGTGTTGCATCCATGACCAGCTGTGTGGGAGGCTGGAAATGTTGTAGGTTGCCTGCCCCCCCCCAGCCTCCCAGCACAGAAGGAAGCTGCCAAGGGCTAATTGATTGCAGTGCAGCCTCACCCACACGTCTCCCGCTGGCCAGGGGTTTCCCTGGCTCCTGCTCAGCAGCCCCAGTGAGACACCCGGGAGCGAGTTCTCTTGGCACTGGGGAGGGCAGGCACCTGCGCTGGGCAGCGCCGAGTGCGGCTGGATGGGAAGAGCATCAGCAGGGCCCTGCAGAGCCAGCGTGGAAGGGTCTTAAAATCCAGCCCAGTGCAGAGAGGCTCAGAGGAGGCCTCGATGCTGCTTCACTTTGTGGATTAAAATGCTCTGAATTAAGGCCACTTTCACTCTGAACAAGAGTAACCGACCAAGGGTTTCATATGGTTTTAACTAATCCACTTTGAAAATTAATCTGGATTAATTTTCCTGAGTGTCCCTATGTAGACAAGCCCTTAGCCTAGCATGACCCCCCCGGTTGTTCTTTTCTGGTTTAGCTTAAACTTGTTCCCAGTTGACATAAAACGAACTAAGGCCTCGTCTCCACACACAAATTTGAGTTAAATCAGTTCAGTGAGATTGGTTGAACCCGGGACTTGCGAGTAGGGAGATCCTGTTCCCTCTGTATTTGACCCCCAGACCTTTCCTACCCAATAGCCCCCCTGTTCACATGCAGCCAGGAGCTCTGGGAACTCATACCCCAGGTTTAAGGACTGCAGCTGCCACATGGAGAGCGGAGAGAGTTCTCGTGACCCACGCCTGCGATGCAAACTAAGCTAATCTGAGCGAGGGTGAAACCCCTGAACACGCTGGTTAAATCAGTCATTTGAAGCTGGTGCCAATTGCCTAGTTTCAGTGGTTCTCACAATGCTCGATTCTCTGCTGCTTGCACACGATGCTCCCAGATCAGGGGGAAAGCGCTGGGGCAAGCAGCAGCGTGCAGGCCAGGGTGAAGGAGATGTGTGGCCTGGTTTTTGTCTAGGAAACGGGGACTGTCAGAGCAGAAGGGGGATTGGCCTGGAAGTGAGTGAAGACTGACGGGCAGGTCACCACATAGTGCTTTGGAGATGAGAAGTGCTTTGTCACTGCTACGGAGCAGGAGTGTTCTCGCCAGGGCAAGCGAACGGCCGTGTCAGCAGCGGAACGAGACTGTAATCAGGGACAGGCCACACACCAATTTGAAGGAACCAAAAGGATGGAAACAGTATCAGAGCAGGCAAAAGCAAACACAGGAACTGCCAGCTCCCCATGTAGCGTGGCCAGCCGCAGCAGTTGCAGAGACAGGTGCAAGATGCTGGGCTGGAGGCGGCGCTGGGGTAACCTGCCTCCTAGGAACCGCTCCCAAATCCTTGTCCTACTGCACATACAAAATATCTGATCTTTTCAGCAGCCTGCTATACCCTCAGCCCCACTCACGTCTGGCAGCAGAGAGTTCCATTGGCTCATGGTACATCTCCGAGCACACAGGGACTGGGGGGCAGAGGGGTTCAGGGCACAGGAGCACTGTCTGACCGGGCGCATGGCACACCCTCACACAGAGCTGGGGCTACCAGACCTTCGCTCAGAAGGTGGCATCACAAGCCGGGGGCTTATTACAATTACTGAGCCAGGATGCAGATCACAGCTGGGCAGCGGGGGGGGGGGGGAAATAGATAAATCATTTGCTGACGTTCAAGCCCCAGTAAGAAAAGGAGGACTTGTGGCACCTTAGATGAAACATCCGATGCAGTGAGCTGTAGCTCATGAAAGCTTATGCTCAAATAAATTTGTTAGTCTCTAAGGTGCCACAAGTCCTCCTGTTCTTTTTGCGGATACAGACTAACACGGCTGCTACTCTGAAACTTATCAAGCCCCAATGTTAAATGCAATTGACCAAGGCAGGGGAGAGGAAGGTCTCTGGAGCCCATGCTGAGGTGGGGGCATTAAGTAGCTATAAGCGGCTGCTGATGGCTCAAACAGCCAAACCTCCGTGCTGGACGGCGACGCTTCCCTGCGCCAAGCAGCTCCCTGCACATGCAAACCCCTCTGGCTGGGCCCTCCGATTGCGCGGGGGAAGCCAGCAGGTTCCAGAAGGGTCCAAAGCAATTCTTGTTCTCTGGCTGTTTTGGGGTCGTACAGACACAGGCACCAGCTTGTAAAGAACTGGGATCAGCACACTGAATCCCAAAGCACACAAGGTCGTGAAGAGTCAGTATTAGTGCATAATGTGAGTCTAGTGGGTTAGAGCAGGAGTGGCTGGGAGCCAGGACTCCTGGGTTCTCTCCACAGCTTGGTGAGGGGAGTGGGGTCTGGTGGGTTAGAGCAGGGGGGCTGGGAGCCAGGTCTCCTGGGTTCTCTCCCCAGCTTGGGGAGGGCTGTGGGGTCTGGTGGGTTAGAGGGAAGGAGGTCTTGTAGTCAGGGTTCCCATGTCCTCTTCCTGATTCTTCCACTAACTGTGGGACACTTGGACAAGTTACTTCCCCTCTCTGCATCTGTTCTCATGGCCATGAAACCAGAGAGTGGTAAGAATAACTCCCTGGTTAATTAATTATCCGTAAAGCATTATCCTGGGAGTGAAGACACTGGAGAAACAGAGATTAACATAGATAAGAGCCTGGGAACGGAAGTGCAGGACAGAAGCTGTGATGGATCTGGAGCTGATGAACACTGCGTGTTGGCCGGGTGATCTGGATATTTACCGTACGTCTATATTGGTTCTGTTTAACAGGGGGCTGTCAGGAAAATCAGCAGGAAGAAAGAGGAACAGCTGGAGATCAGGCTCGGAGGCTGTTACCAGGCAGGGGCAGGGCAGGAAGAGCCCTGGGAACCAGCAGAGCGAAGAACTGAGGTAGGCGTAACAAGGAGAAGGGGGAGCTGTTTGGGGGAACCTGTCTGACCCCCAGGACCCGCTGGGGTATCTGAAGAAGCTAGGCCGGCCCAGACTGCCCTCAGGGGATGAGGAGCCTTAGCTAAGAGGTGCAGATAGGCTGTTGGTTTGAAAATCCTGTTTCTCTAGGTGCTTTGTTCCTACTGCTAACTAAACAGTGCTTTGGCTTCAAGCCAGCAGTCTGATCCATCCTTTCCCCGCTGGGCACGGAACCACCGCAGGGCACCAGGTCCCATGCCCACTGGTCACGCAGGGTCTGGGCTGGGCCTGGCAGAGCCGCCGGTCCGGGAGAGGTAAAGCCTCGAAGCTGACACTGGAGAGTCCAGAAAGGGGACAGATGGGTGGGGAAGCTGTACTCCTGACTGGAGCTCTCCTGGGGCAAGGAGCGGTTGGCAGACCTGCTCTGAGGGAGCCAGTCCCAGCTCCACCCTCCAGCCGTGGCTGTCCCCTCAGCGGGGTGAGGAGCCAGCGTGCCTCTTCCTTTACAGCTAGCTTGGAGGGGGAGCCGCAACCTTTTATTCTGGTGAATTACTCGAATAACGGATGCACCTGGGGGCCAGGACCCCCTTGCGCAAGGCGCTGTACAGACACAGAACAGATAGAAATTCTCTGCCCCCAAGAGCTGACAATCTTTCTGCTGGCTGACGGGATTGTGGGCTGAGGGAAGTGCCTTCAGAGATTCCCCATCCCATCTCAGAGTCAGAGAACTAGGTTTAAAACAGCAGCAGATAGGTTGGCTTGGTGACAGTCCACACTTCTCCGGTAGGTTCAGGCATTGGGCTGAGCGGGGCTGGAAGGGGGCCAGAGCACATCCAGCTGGCAGAAGGGTAAAGTGACCCAGGAAAGGTCACCTAGCAAGCAGGGCAGAGCACGGAACCCAGGGGTCCTTGGGCTGAGCGCAGGCCCTAGCCAGGCTATGGGGCCCTGATATCAGCTGATGCCACCATAATACACCAAGTAATAGGAATAGCCTGGCTGCTGGGAGACATAGCCAAGCTCTTCCTTCTCCCAGGGACTCCCTAGTTCCTGAGGCTCCGCAAAGACAAACAGAGCCCAGCCTGGGGACGCAGCCCCCGCGGTGACTGTAAGCCAGGCCCCAGGGATGCGGCCACAGTCCCACCCGCTCACATAGCGCATTCCACTCCATTCACCCCATCTCTGCTCAGCCGGGAACTGCACTTTGCATAACAAAATCCGCTGCCCGAAGGTCCCTGCAGTGCCAATGGATACGGGACATGTGGCATTCAGTGCCACTGGTCTTAGCCATGGCATTGGTGCCTGCAAAGCTGCCCAAGCCACAGGAGCGATATGTGGCTTTCAGCACCTATTAATCTCCAGGCTTCATGGCCACTTAGCACCAGCGAACAAGAGGCGGAGGTGCCGAGTGGCACAGCTTAACGGCTCCAACCGGGGAGGTGGAGGCAGTCAATCACCCAGACACAGCGTGTGCGCCGCAGAGAGGTGGGGATTAGGTTGGATTAGAAACCCCTGTGCCAGCTCCCACCAAAGCCAGCTGCTGTACACTCAGGCCTCGGGTCAGGATCTAACAGCTGTTTGGTTCCCCCGCACCCCCCCAGCTGCAGATCTTGGGAATATATCCCCTGCCCCATGGTCCTTGGATAGACATCCCCTCCCACAGTGCCGAGCGGGGGCCCACTGATGCAATCCTCACATTAGTCTCAGCACACTTAAATCTACCCATCACCTCCATCGAGAGAGCGAGGACTGTCTGAGTAACGAGTGACATGGATCGAAAACCTCCCTGGCGCCTGAGGGATTCGCGGGGAAGGGGTGGGAATTCCTGTTTGGGGCTGACCCAGCCCACCCGGTTTGTCCAGCAATCCCTGCCCAGACGACCTTTCAGAAGGCACCGACCATCTGGTCTTATTACTGACATGTATTACAGTAGCTCCCAGCCGAGATCCAGGCCCTGTGCTATCGCACGCCAAGACACAGGCCTTGCCCTAAAAGCCAACTGCACAAGGATTGGGAGGGGAAAGGACATGTCTAAGTACACAAAGGAGGGCATGGCCAGGGCTAGACCCCGGGTCCTGGTACAGTGCCCCTAGCCACTATACCACACAGCCCCAAAACACCCCTGAGCTTAGGAAAGCATGCTCCCTCCCCGTGTGCAGCCACAAGAAGGGAAGTGATTTGCCCCTGGTCCCACCCGCAGCAGAGTGGAGATCTGAGCCCAGGGCTCCTCAGTTCCATTCTATGGGTTTTAAAGCCAGAAGGCACCGTAGGATCTTCCAGCCCGACCTTCCACACAAGAGGCAGGCGGGCCTTTGAGTTTTATGCACGGGGGAAAAGAAAATGCACCCTAAGTCACACCCCCAGAAATAGAGCTGGCAAGTCAGCCATTCCGCGAGGAATTAATCACAGGGAACAGCGTTAATAATGGCCCTCAGAGGGAATGTTCTAATACCCACGTCCTATTTCGATGACGCTTTGATTTGCGGCTGCAATGCTGGGTGAACTTTCATTCAAAGGTAGGACTTGAAAAGAAACTTAAAGGCCTTTTAATTTCCGTTTGCTCTGAAGAATTGGCACATTTTAAATGCCACCAGCATTCTCCCATGGACAATGACTGTCCGCAGGTAGTAAATGTTTCAGATTAGCCAACCCGGGGCAGGAGATTTCAAAGGGTTCTTTTTTAAACACCACCCATTGCTCCAGGTGACAAGAGCCCTCAGCCCCTGTGAGAAACGGAGGAGAAAGATGCAGCAAAGGGCTAAGACACAGCCTGGAAAATCAAAATCAGCCTCCTACAGCGAACACGGCAGGCTTTGCACGTCCAGGTTTACAGAGGCCAGCCAGTGGCCTAAACAACATCACACATATAGTGAAGTCAGAGCCAGAAGACCCTGCCAGCCCACAGCTCCACGGTGCTTCCATATCAGAGAGCTTAAGTCCCTGGAAGACTTGCACATCTGTAGGACAGGCTGGTTCGGGGGGTTGGGGACTAGGCAATGGGCCTTTTCCCCCTAGGGGGCACAAGATCTGATCCACTGGTTCTGATCCAGCCCTAGAGCGGGGGGACTGGCTGGCTCACGAGGTGGCAGACGGGATATGGGGCCTTTCCCGTCGGGGGAGTGGCTCCAATCTGGTCCCAAGGCAGGGGTGCAGGGCTGTGTGGCTCAGAGGGGTGCGGGAACCAGGACACAAACCCTTTCTCCCTTCAGAGGGGGACGGCTCCTCTCTGGCCCTAGAGCTGGGAGACTGGCTGGCTCAGGGGGAATGAGATATGGGGCCCTTCTGTGTGGAATGCCACACCAGGTGCTTCTCCAGCACACACCAAGCACGCCCAGCACTGACCACCCCGCAAATAGGTGGGGAGGTCCACGGCCCCCTGGCTGTGCCACACAGATGCAGCCCTAGGCCCCCGCCCCACAGGACAGCTGCACCAGGCCGAACTGAAACCAGTTTTCAAACGGGTTAAGTTAAAGCGACGCGATCCCCTGCTCAGAGGTACCGATTTAAAAGCGGCTTATTTCAGGTTAGCTTAAACCCCCGGCCAAGCCACTGACATTGCACTGAAATAAGCTGCTCTTAACCCAAAACAGCAGTACCCTGTCAGGGCTTTGCAACTATATCGCACCTTTACTTCTGATGCTGCGCCCTGTCCCGCAGCAAGGCCCCGGCGAAGGAGAGTCTCCCCAACCCAGCAGAGTCGCACTACAAACGGGACAAGGAGCCAGAAACCCCAGGAGCCAGCAACAGCCCGACGACAATTGCCATGGCAAGCTCCAGTGCAATCGGACACGGGCGCAGATTGGTGACTCAGAGAGAACGCTTTAAAACAACAAACCCACCAACGGCTTATTGCCTCTCGCAGAGCAGGGGTCAATTTCCGCTTCTGCCCCTCCCGGTTTGTAACAACCCAGCATCTCTGTGGGTTCAAAGCCTGCTCCCCGGGACGGGGAGTCCTGCAGCGCGTCCTTTGGGAACAGCAGAGAGTTTCTCTTCCTTCGAACAGGGAGAAGAAAGGGCAAAACCAACCAGACCCAAGGGCTCGTTTGGCCCCTGAGCCAAACCTCCCCCAGGAGCACAGACCTACAGGGCGTGGGGTGGGTGAGAGGCTACGCTATGGGTCACGGGCACAGCAACAAATAGCTCATGGCTTGGTTTGGCTTTGAGTTGAGCCAGCCCGTGGCGGGGCACATGCCAGCACCGCCGGACCAAAGGTGCAGCTCCCAGATTATGACAGACAACTCCCTTCCCCCCCACTTTTCAGACCACATCAAGCACTGTCTGCAGAGCTGGTTTTAGCAATAGGGCGGACGCACACACGCCTGTGCACCCAGTGATTTGGTGGCTGTGTGTCAAGGCATGCGCTGTTCAGCAGCGGCTGCAATTCTGGGCTCTGTTCCCTCCCCAGGATCCCAGGGCTAGCCTGAAGAGTTTGGCTCACTGGCCATCCCCAGCTCTCCAGGCGGATTCATCACCAGGACTTGGCGTTTTGTTTCTTAATCAGAATGTTTAGCCCCCATCTGCCTTGGCAGTGGTGTAAATCCAGGGAGCGACACAGGGCTCCTGTGGGTTTACTGCACACGAAGGACCAGACCCTGGATAATTTCACCCCTTGTTCTGCCGATCCGGAAGATTTTCAGGATCAGGTGGCCTCCCCCCAGTGCAGCTGTATCAGACCCCCCCACACACACACGGGGAGTGAGATTAAGCAGCTTAATCTTTTCTAACACCAGCCCCAGCCTTTGGGACCATTTTGCAAATCTCAGAACCGCCTTCCCTTCAGCTTCCCGTCTGAGGGCTCAGGATTAGTTAGCAAGAAAGTAGCTCTGCCAAAGACTGTAGGGCCAGCAGCAGCAGGGGGTGGCTCTGAGCCACCCTCAATCCCTCCCTGTCCCAGTGCACACGCACAGAGCTTTGCTAGGAGGAGAGGGACATCCTGGAAGTGGGGGTTGCTGGCTAAGCGGAGCCCCCCCAGACAGTCACACAGACCACTTCGCCAAGGCAGGGCTGGACACTTACCCAAGGGATGGAGGGTGTCGGAGATTTTCACAGCAATGCCCTGCAATCCTGAGTCTTACTCCCCTTGTGTGTGGGGGGGGTTGATACAGCTGCACTGTGGGGAGGCCACCTGGTCGTCCCTCTGACCCCCCCTCACTCCCCTGCCCCCCACCCCCAGCGCTCCGCTCCCCATCCGGTGCGCCCCTGGCACCTACCGCTTGCTCGTGCCGTGGCTGGGGGTCCCGTGGAAGGAGGAGGGCCAGGACATGCGGGATTTCTTCAACCCCGGCCGGTCGCTGGTGTCCATGGCGTCTGCCCGCTCGATGTGCCGGGGCGGGTGCCGGTCCGTATCCGAGTAGCCCCGGTGCTTGATCTTGATGGGGGTCCGGGGCTGCCTCCACAGATGCTGGGGAGGCTTGAGGGTGGCCTGGCCCTCCCGGGGTACGGGCAAGGAAAGGGACAAGCTCTTTTTGGAGCAAGGCGGCGGCTCCATCCCGGTGCGGGGAGGAGGGCGCACGGGGCGCCCCGGAGCCGGGCTGGTGGCCGAGCCGGGCGCCAGGCAGGCGGCTCCGGAGGGAGCTCGGGGCGCCCGGGGGCTGCGGAAAGCGGGAGCCCGGCGCGCCCCGGCACCGGGAGCTGCGGAGGAGCGCACGGCGCGCCCCGGGGCCGGACTCTGTGAGCTCGGCGAATCCCGGTGACAAGCGGGAGCCGAAGCGAGTCTCTAGCTCCCCGCCCCCGAGGCTGGGTCAGAGGCGAGGTCGGCCCCGAGCCCCCGGCTCGCCGGCTCCAGGCGCCCCCTCCATGGCGGGCGGCGGGGGCATAGACGGGTCCGCGGCGCCGAGGCGGCTCCGCTCCGCGGGCAGCGGCGCCGGCGCTGGGCGCTGCTGGGCGGGCGGGCGCCGGGTGGCTCTGGCTGGGGGCGGCGGCAGCTCGGAGCCGGGTCTCGCCGCCGCCGCATGTCACGGGGCGGCGCAGCGAGGCACGGGGGCCCGGGAGCCCCCCCCCGGGATGGCTCTGCCCCGCGCCGGGCTCCGCATGGCCGGCACCGCTGCCCCTTCCCCGGCCGCTGCGCTACGGGACAGACCGGCCGGAGCGGCTCCGAGCGCGGACCCGGAGCTCCCGCCGCCCACGCCTGACGGCTCTGCCGCCTGCCCCGCCTTGCGCGCCCAGCCCCCATCTCCCCCCCCGCCCGGCCCCCCATCCCCGCGCCCAGCCCCCATCTCCCCCCCCGTCCCGCGCCCAGCCCGGCCCCCCATCCCCGCGCACAGCCCCCATCTCCGCGCCCAGCCCGGCCCCCCATCCCCCCGCACAGCCCCCATCTCCTCCCCCCGCCCCGCGCCCAGCCCGGCCCCCCATTCCCCCGCACAGCCCCCATCTCCTCCCCCCGCCCCGCGCACAGCCCGGCCCCCCATTTCCCCGCACAGCCCCCATCTCCCGCCCCGTCCCGCGCCCAGCCCGGCCCCCCATCCCCGCGCACAGCCCCCATCTCCTCCCCGCGCCCCCCGCCCCCCATCCCCGCGCACAGCCCCCATCTCCGCGCCCAGCCCGGCCCCCCATCCCCCCGCACAGCCCCCATCTCCTCCCCCCGCCCCGCGCCCAGCCCGGCCCCCCATTCCCCCGCACAGCCCCCATCTCCTCCCCCCGCCCCGCGCACAGCCCGGCCCCCCATTTCCCCGCACAGCCCCCATCTCCCCCCCCGTCCCGCGCCCAGCCCGGCCCCCCATCCCCGCGCACAGCCCCCATCTCCTCCCCGCGCCCCCCGCCCCCCATCCCCGCGCACAGCCCCCATCTCCGCGCCCAGCCCGGCCCCCCATCCCCCCGCACAGCCCCCATCTCCTCCCCCCGCCCCGCGCCCAGCCCGGCCCCCCATTCCCCCGCACAGCCCCCATCTCCTCCCCCCGCCCCGCGCACAGCCCGGCCCCCCATCCCCGCGCATAGCCCCCATCTCCCGCCCCGCCCGGCCCCCCATCCCCGCGCATAGCCCCCATCTCCCCCCCCCGCCCCGCCCGGCCCCCCATCCCCGCGCATGGTCCCCATCTCCTCCCCCCGCCCCGCGCACAGCCCGGCCCCCCATCCCCCCGCACAGCCCCCATCTCCTCCCCCCGCCCCGCGCACAGCCCGGCCCCCCATCCCCGCGCACAGCCCCCATCTCCTCCCCCCGCACAGCCCGGCCCCCATTCCCCCCCCGCCCCGGTCCCCCATCCCCGCGCCCAGCCCGGCCCCCATCTCCTCCCCCCGCCCCGCGCCCAGCCCGGCCCTCCATCCCCTCCCCCCATCCCCGCGCAAAGCCCGACCCCCATTCCCTCCCCGCGGCCCGCGCACAGCCCCCATCTCCGCGCACAACCCCCCATCTCCTCCCCTCATCCCCGCGCACAGCCCCCCATCCCCGCCCAAAGCCCGACCCCCCCGGCCCACGCACAGCCTGATCCCCCATCCCCTCCCACCGCCCCGCGTACAGCCCGACCCCCATCTCCTCCCCCCGGCCCGCGCACAGCCCCCCATCTCCGCCCACAACCCCCATCTCCTCTCTCCATCCCCGCACACAGCCCCCCATCCCCGCGCAAAGCCCGACCGCCCCGCGCACAGCCCGGCCCCCATCTCCTCCCCCCATCCCCGCGCACAGCCCCCCATCTCCGCGCACAACCCCCCATCTCTTCCCCACATCCCCGCACACAGCCCCCCATCCCCGCGCAAAGCCTGACCCCCCCGGCCCGCGCACATCCCGGCCCCCATCTCCTCCCCCCATCCCCGCGCACAGCCCGGTCCCCATCTCCTTCCCCCACCCCATGCAGAGCCCCGGGTCCCCCCATCCCGCTCAGAGCCCCGCTAACACTCCGCTTATCACCCCCCTCCAGACGACGGGCTCACCCCGCAACACACACAGTCTGGGGGCCCCTTCCCGTGAGCAAAGCAGGCCCGCCCCGCCCGCCGCCGCCACCACGAGAGGGCGACAGGCTGCGCCCCCGGGCTTGCGCCGCGCCCTTGTGCCACGGCCCGGCCCTGGCATCCCAGCGAAGGCCCCGCTGCTCTGCGCGGGAGGAGCCGCCGGAGGTGACGGGTCTTTGGGGCAGCCAGTTACAGCCTGCCCGCGGCCATGGCTGCTGCCAGCCCCAGGACCAGCCTGGCCTGGTACCAGGGGCTGAGGGTGGAACAGGAGCAGGCACCTGTGAGAAGCCCAAATGCACCAGGCTGCTGGCGCCCAGCAGGGGACACGGACCCTGGGCTTGTTACTTGTGTCTAACACCTAGAGACCCCCGGAGACCAGAGTCCCCCGCTGGGCCGGGTGCCACTTAGAGCCCCCGGAGACCAAAGCCCCCCACTGGCCGGGCGCCACCTAGAGCCCCCCGGAGACCAGAGCCCCCCACTGGGCCGGGCGCCACCTAGAGTCCCCCAGAGACCAGAGCCCCCCACTGGGCCAGGTGCCACCTAGAGCCCCCTGGAGATCAGGTCCCCCACCAGGCCGGGCGCCACCTAGAGCCCCCAGAGACCAAAGCCCCCCACTGGGCCAGGCGCCACCTAGAGCCCCCGGAGACCAGAGCCCCCCACAGGGCCAGGCGCCACCTAGAGCCCCCCAGAGACCAGAGCCCCCCACTGGGCTGGGCGCCACCTAGAGCCCCCCGGAGACCAGAGCCCCCCACTGGGCTGGGCGCCACCTAGAGCCCCCCGGAGACCAGAGCCCCCCGCTGGGCTGGGCGCCACCTAGAGCCCCCCGGAGACCAAAGCCCCCCGCTGGGCCAGGCGCCACCTAGAGCTCCCTGGAGATCAGGTCCCCCGCTGGGCCGGGTGCCACTTAGAGCCCCCGGAGACCAAAGCCCACCACTGGGCCGGGCGCCACCTAGAGACCCCCGGAGACCAGAGCCCCCCACTGGGCTGGGCGCCACCTAGAGCCCCCAGAGACCAGAGCCCCCCACTGGGCCAGGTGCCACCTAGAGCCCCCTGGAGATCAGGTCCCCCACCACGCCGGGCGCCACCTAGAGCCCCCAGAGACCAAAGCCCCCCACTGGCCTGGGCGCCACCTAGAGCCCCCTGGAGACCAGAGCCCCCGCCGGGCCAGGTGCCACCTAGAGCCCCCCGGAGACCAGAGCCCCCCACTGGGCTGGGCACCACCTAGAGCCCCCCGGAGACCAGAGCCCCCCACTGGGCTGGGCGCCCCTGAGAGCTCCCCGGAGATCAGGTCCCCCGCTGGGCCGGGCGCCACCTAGAGCCCTCCAGAGACCAGGCTCCCCTTCGGGCCCAGCATTGCCAAGAGCCCGCAGAGACCAGGCCCCCCACCGGGCTGGGTGCTGCTCAGAGCCCCCCGGAGACCCACCCAGAGCCCTCCGGAGACCAGGCCCCCTGCCGGGCCGGGCGCTACCCACAGCCCCAACAAGATCAAGGTCCCCGCCAGGCCGGGCGCTGCCCAGAGCCCCCCCGACACCAGGGCCCCTGCTGGCCGAGATCAGGGTCCTTACCAGCATTGGCAGTGGGTATCATAGGCTGGGGGAGGCTGCAGTCAGGGGGCTCTGCGCTCTGGCAGGAGGGGTTGTACAGAAGGGGTGGGTCCTCAGGCACAATGGGCAGGGCTGGGAGCTATATCAACCAAGATCAGGGTCCCCATTGTGCCTGGCACTGCCCAGAGCCCCAACGAGATCAGGGTCCCCGCCGGACCGGGCGCTGCCCAGAGCCCCAGCAAGAACAGGGTCCCAGCCGGGCCGGGCGCTGCCCACGGTCCCTGCCCCCAGGGCTCTGAAATCCATACTAACGCTGGGGCTTACCCCGGCTCGTGGGACTCCCAGGCAAGCTGCCTACGCACTAGCCCATGCTCAAATGGGGGCTACGGGCCTGTACTTGGACCCCTCCAAGACTTGTCTATGCAAGGCTGGGGGGGCAGGGGCAGTGCTGAATTTTCCCCCGGGTTACAGGGGCACATTGCTACGGGCCTTGCTGGAGCCGGGTGCTGGGAACGGCCAGTGAGCCCTCCCTCTAACTTCACCGCCAGGCCTTGCTAAGCCTGCCCAGCCTCCCACCCTTTCCTGTGCAGCCCTGCCGCTGCCTGCGAGATGCCCAGCCCAGGAGCCATACCCTGCAGACCCCCCACTGCTGGCCGCCCCCTGCATGGCCCTGCGGCAGAGCTGGGGGGAGGTGTTTTCCGGAAGGAGACGGCTGCTGCCACCTTCCCCAAATGATGGCATCAGAGTAAACAAGTCAAAAGCCTGGTCTGGCTCCCGGCTGCCTCCCCTGCCCCCCTTTGTGGGAGCCTAAATTGGGTTCCTCCATGAGTCACCGGCTGTGGCTGCCTCACACAGCACAATGCCCTCGGTCAGAGCCGGGGCCGCGGCCGCAAAGCTCAAAGCCGCGGCCGTGGGCCCCGCCACTCTGGGGCTGGCACCGGGCGCAGCGCCTGGGCCCCAGCTCAACGCACTGGCCCTTTGCCAGGGGTCAGGCCAAACCAGCCCTTCATGCTCATGCTGCAATGGCCCCGGGACCCCTGCGGGCCAGGTCTGGGCACTGCTCTGCTGGGTCTCGGGAGGGGGCTCCTGGCCGTGAAGAAACCCCCTACAATTGTGCGCCTCCCGAAGACGCTTCAATCCCCTTGTGCTGGAAACCAATCGAGTTCCCCACCATGCACACGCCAGCCTTCTCCCTGGCAGGGCTTCGCTGCTGTTGTCAGAGAAGGCGCCTGGAGAGGTGAAGGCGAAATTAAAGCAAGGGGGGGGAAGCCGGCAGGGCTCTGTAGCGGGCAGGCTCTAAGTGAACATGCAGAGCCGGGGCGGGAGCGAGAGAGCCGCTGAACTCTGCCCAGTGGCAGGTGCGCATTTCGGCCGGCCTGGCTCCCATCTGCACAGTAGCAGCCCAGCAAAGCACCCCCTGGGAGCAATCTGCCGGGGAAATTTATAATCTCAGCTGCCTTGCAGCAGCGCCAGGGCCCAGGCTCTGCCCCACCTCTGCCCTCCAGCTCCCGGTTCGAGGGGGAAAGGCTCCTGCGGGAACCTGGCCACAGCGCTCTGAAAGCTGCAACCAGCTGCCCGTGGAGCTGCGCGGGTGCTGAGGGCTGGACTAGGGCGTCTGACCCAGCCCTGCGCAAAGGGGTTGGTGGGACTCAGAGACAGGGGAGACCAGCGATTTGCTACAATTACCCAGCTCCCCCCAGGCTCTGTCCTGCAAGGAAAAGGGGCAGGGCCACTCCCTCAGCTGCTCCAGGGTCTATCCCCAGGCACCCTGTCGCCTGCAGGGCGGAGACGAAGGGGGAGCTTCCCCTGTTACCTGCGGGGGCTCCAGACCTCATCTGGCCCCTGGCAATTAATCCCATGCTCCTGCCTACAGCAGGTGAATGTTGGCTCCATTTTGTGGGGGAGGGGGAAGAGCTGTCCAAAGCCAGAGAGCCAAGAACAGCTGGCCTAGGAAGCAAGGGGTGGGCCAGGTGAGGTGGGTTCAGTGCCCCAGCGCTGCTGGGTGCCCTCTCTAGCCCTGGGCATGTCACCCTGCCCTCGACTCCCCAGCTGTAAAATGGGAATGATCCTTCCCTGCCCGCTAGAGGAGCTCCGGTCTTATGGATAGTCAGGCAGGGGCAGAACCCAGGAGTCCTGGCTCTGGCTCCCACTCCCTGCCCAAAGCTGGCAAAAGACCCCAGAAGTCCTGGCTCCCCATCACCCCACCCTGCATTAACCTCTGGCTCCCACTCCCCTCCCAGAACAGAACCCAGGAGTCCTGGCTCCCAGCCTGCTGTTAGGCTACTAACGAGACTTGCCTCTAAGGGCTTTTAAAAAAAAGCAAAACTCTTCATTGCAATCAGGTTTCACTAATTTCCTCCCCCTCACAGCATCACTGAGAGTGACACCCACCCAAGAGCCGGCGTGCGCCGCTCAAGATAGCACCAGCCACGTAAGAGCCCGGTGTGGCTCCCGTCCCAGCCCCTGCAGTCTGCCCTGGCCGCGTTGCCCCGGGTGTGAGGGGGGGTTTAACAGGCCCCAGCAGCACCTCAGCGTGGGGGGAGGCCCCAGCAAGGATGGGCTGGTGATTCTTTGCAGCCAACAACAGCTGCACCATGGCCCAGGCTCCTGGGGCAAGCTGGCACTGCGCGGGCCCAGGGCCTGTTCGGCTCCATAAACCCGGCTCTCCAGAAGCGGGGTCAGAAATCGCCTCCAAGGGAGGGATGACTGCAGGGCCATGGCGCTCCCACAGGCTGCCTGGCCTGGGGCAGGACACATACGCCAGGCCATGCGTCCCAGGGGGCCGGGCACTGCATGAGGACCCCTGGGTTCTATTCCTGGCTCTGCCTGGGATCTGGCTCCGTCTCTGCCCGCTCTGGGCCTCTGCTTCTTCTCCCACCCTTTGTCCATGGGGCTTGGAAGCTGCTTGGCTGAGTCATTGCAGCTCTACTCAGCAAAGTGTTGCCTGATCTCAATGGGCCCGAGCGCCAGCATCGCTGAAACCAGCCCCGCAAGCTCTGTGCCTCAGTCTCCCCAGGTGCAAAATGGAGATGATCATCTGGGCAGTGGAAGCATGTGGCCCACAAGGGAGTGCGTTTGTGATGCGTCCCTCTCTGCGGGATGGGGTGGGGAGCGAGTTTGTGCTAGCCCCAGCTACGGAGCTTGGCTCCTTAGCTCCAGCTGTTGTGACTCACACTTTTAGCTCTGGCATTTGTCAAGTTCAACACCCAAAGCATGTTGGCCAGTTGTGCTGGCTGTCACATCAGTATAGCACCTGGCTGGCCCAAGGGGTCCTGATCTCGGTCAGGATCTGTGCAGCACCTGGCACGATGGGGGCCCTGATCTCGGTCGGGGTCTGGGCAGCACCCGGCATGACGGGGCCCTAATCTTGGTTGGGGCCTGGGCAATGCCCAGCGCAATTAGGCCATTCATCCATAGGTGCTGGAACTAGGGGTGCTGCCGCACCCTCTGGCTTGAAGTGGTTTCCATCATTTACAGGATTTACAGTTTGGTTCAATGGCTCTTAGCACCGCCACTATAAAAACTGTCCCAACCCCCTGCATTCATCCGGTTTGAAACCGGACTGTGCTGCTTTTGTAATGTGCACCCACCATCCGGTACTGAGGTTTGTTCGGTATCAAATGGGAGACACCATAACCAAGAGGGCGCCGCTCTACTCCCACTGGGGTGACCTCGTACCCCCCCATGCGAGGTCACGCATGCAGTGGCGGGGGGGCGCACTCTTCAAAGTGGCACACACACACACGTGCAAGGTCATGCTGAGCGGAGGGATAACGCTGCTCCCCAGAAGGGCTGGCCTGTCCCGCATGCCGGGAATCGTGAGTGGCCAACCTAGGCAGAAGTGTGGCCCTGAACTCCCAAGCACCTCGAGATGCTACTGCCATCTCATTAATAACAAGGAGGTATCTACTCTGCCACCCCATCTCCAGACATCTCTCACCTTCCCTTCTTCCGCCTCCCTGGCAGGACACCCCCCCACCCCCACCCAGCTACTCAAGCTTTCAGAGCGAAGCCCTGACAGGGGGAAAACAAGGACTCCTCCAATCCTGCCAATGCCTCGAGCCTGCCTGAGCCAGCATCTCATTAGCACAAACTCTTTCCCCTGAGCTGGGACACCTAAATCCTCTTTCCTCTGCACGCACCATCTGCGCCCGAGGGCCTGTCCGTGGAATGAATCAAATCAATATCTTAGGAGGAAGCGACAGGCTCGAGTCATGGAAAAGCCCTGGGCTTTTCTACCCTAGGGGGTAGATGCCTGCTCAGTGGTGGGTTTGCATTGCTGGCGAGGCAGCGGTATGGCTAGTGCAGTGCCATGGCGATCCTGTGGCATGGGACTTGCTCGCTTCCCACATCCTTTCAGTCTGGAAGCCCCCAAGGGGCTCGCTGCTGGATAATCGGCACCAGCTCCCTCGCATCAGCTGGCAGGAGCCAACCCGGATGATCTTACGGAGTTGTTGAAGCACACTCCCTCCCCCCACTCCCAAGGCATCCAGCATGGCCTCATTGCTCAGGAAGTCTCTGCGGTGACACACACACTAGGAAACACCTGCTACCCCAAGTTTACAGACCCACGGGCCAGACAGGTCCAGGAGAGTCATAAGCTTTCACCCAGCTGCGCATATTCTGTACCCAGTCGCTTGTATTAACATGGGGAAAGTGAGCGATGCAGGGATGTGCCCAAGGTCCCCCACGGCATCTGTGGCAGAGCCAGGATTTGAACCCAGATTTCCAGCCCTTTGCCCTATTCACACTGTCACCCTACCTCACCCCGAGCATGCTGCTGGCATCATCACAGCCCTGTGTGAGCAGAATCACTGGTGCCAGCCACTGTGGGAGGCTGGGCTGGGTGGCCCATGGTTCTGATCCGGCCGGGGCATTCCAAGGGACACAACTTGGTCTCTGTCCCTCCCTTTCCTCTCCTCAAACCACTAATTGGGACTTAATTACCTAGACATGGCCAGAGAGGGTGTTCACTCCAGCCTGCCTGGGAGGGAACTGCACTCCTGCCATAATTATTCAATGAGCCCTGCTGTAAAAATAACAACTGCGCAGAGGGCACCATGCGGCCTGCACCCAGAGAGGGGACAAGCCACAGACCCAGGCCTGGCTGAGCCTCAGGGAGGGGCACAGGAGAGCACGGAGCCAGCGCCGGGGAAGCTGCTTGGCAAATGGGAATCTCCCCCACACAAGGAGCCCAATTCACCATTGCCCAGCTCCTCAGTCCCTTGGTGCAAAGTGAGCAGCAAATGCCAGCGGATCCAAAGAGCGGCACTCAGCAGGGGTGCAAGTGAGGGCACTTGAAGCAGAGAATGGGGAACTGGGCCCGTGGCAGACAGGGCATTGGGACCAGAGCTGGCTCTCTGCTCCAGGATGGAATTTCTAGTTACAATCACAGACAGAGCCAGGTGGTCAGGGCTCCCCCAAGTCCAAGCTCCCAATCAGGGACTTGAACCTGCATCTCCCTGGCCCATGGGAGTGACGTGAGCACCAGCCTCGCTGTGGGGGCGGGGGGGGAGCTCGCTTGTGCCTGTTTCATTAAATGTTTCACAAGATCTTCATTTCCTTCCAGTACAGAAGAAAACTGAACTTCAGAGAATCACAGAAATGTGGGGCTGAGAGAGACCTCAAGAGGTCACCGAGCCTGGCTCCGAGGCTGGGGAGAGTAAACCCAGACCAGCCCTTACAGGGGATTGTCCGACCTGGCCTTAAAACCCTCCAATGCTGGAGATGCCATAGCCTTCCCTGGGAGCCTGGTCCAGAGCTTCACTGCCCTGAGAGTTGGAAAGTTTTTCCTAATATCTCATCTACCTCTCCCTGGCTGCAGATTAAGCCCATTGCTTCTTCTCCTACCTCCAGGGACATGGAGAACAACTAATCACTGTCCTCTCTGTACCAGTCCTTAACATATTTGAAGACATATCAGCTCCCCCTTCAGTCTTCTTTTCTCCAGACTAAACATGTCCAGGTTTTCTAACCAGTCCTCAGAGCTCTGGTTTTCGGAACCTGGGATCATTCTGGCTGCTCTCCTCTGGACTCGCCAGTTTGTCCCCATCTGAGGCCTCCTCAGTGCTGCGCAGAGCAGGGAAATGACCTCCCGTGTCTTACCCTCCCCCAACACACACCTGTCATAACACCTGGCCCCAGAACAAGACTTGTCTGTTTGGCAACTGCCTCACATTGTTGGCCATTTTCAACTTGTGACCCCTGGATCCTTTTCAGCCAGTTA
The DNA here is from genome assembly GCF_009764565.3 of Dermochelys coriacea. NCBI lineage: Eukaryota > Metazoa > Chordata > Testudines > Dermochelyidae > Dermochelys > Dermochelys coriacea. The sequence continues at coordinate 18,076,526 of NC_050087.2, forward strand.
GTCCCCACTCAGTGGTTGTGCATTTGACTTTTCCTTCCCAAGTGCAGGACTTTGCATTTTTTTTTATTGAATTTCAGCTTGTTGAGTTCAGACCAATTCTCAAACAGTGAGCCATTGAGAACTACGCAGGGAGTGCCCCTTTCAGCCGGCTGTGCCCCACCTTACAGTCATTTCATCTAGACCAGCTTTCCCTAGTTTGCTCATGAGAACGACACGTAAGACTGTGTCAAAAGCCTGAGGAAAACTCCGATTGATCACATCCATCTGCTAGGCCAGGTGCCCTGTCGAAGGAGGTGGTTTGGCAGGTTTTGCTCTTGACCAAGCTGTGCTGGCTGTCCCTTCTAACCCTGGTATCCTCCCGGTGCCGGCAGACTGATTGTTTAATCATTTGGTCCAGGATCTTTCCAGCTCTCGGAGTCAGGCTGCCTGGTCTATTGTCCCTGGTTCCTCTGTGCTAGGGGCTCTGTTTGCCCTTCTCCTGTCCCCCCCAGGATACCTGCTAATGGTTCCAAGATTGCTTCAGCCAGTTCCTTAGGTACCTTGGATGAATTTCCTCAGGTCCTGCCGACTTTAACACATCTAACGCACCTGAATATTCTTTAATCCGACCTTTCCCTGCTTTGGCTTGTGTTCCTTCCCCCCAGGTGTTAACCTTTGGAACCTTTGGCCAAATGGAATTCTTGTTTCCCAGCCAGCCCTAACTGCAGGCTCCCTAGAGCTGCTAGTGACGGGGCCGATCTCACATCCTCTCCAGCTGCACCACTGAAGCCCCAGAAGACCCGCTTTCCAGCTCTAGAGCACTATCCAGAGGGGAACTGAGGTGCCTGGAGGGAAAGTAGACAGAGCGGAGATTTGCACAAGCTCCACCAGCAGGGCCAGGCCTAGGACTGCTCTGTGCCCTACACTGCACCACCGCTGCCTCCCTAGGAACATCGCTACTCTCCAGGCTTTCTAACCTGTGCACAGCAAAGGCACCCCGCTTGCAGCAGAGATGTACCAGCACGCTGCCCGCTTACTAGGACCTCACTAATTTTTACAAAATCCATGAGGGAACACTCCGATAGGCCCATTCCAAAGTGTTCTCCTCAATAATTAAACTCTGCTGGAACTGCTGAAGGAAATGAGCAGGGGCACAATGTGTGCCATACCAGCCCCACTGTTTGGGTGTTCTTATCCCGGCCTGACACCCCACTGTCAGCAAGGAGGTGCCGCACGGTGCAGGACCCAGCCCTGATGGGTAATTCCTAGGACTCAGGACACGGAGAAGCATCTCCCATAGTTAGTGGGAGCTGGCTGCATCCAGACGGAGCGCGAGAGGTCGGGTGACGTGGGAGCTAGTTGAAGTTATTATGACAAAGGACAAAGGAAATACAAAGGAAAGAGCCCAGCAATGAAACAGCAGCTGGCAAGCTGCAGAGGCAGCCAGGGCCACGTGAATTTCGCAGCCATGGAGTCTGGCTCCCGACCCCCATGGGCTGCAGAGCTAGGTTCAGAGCCTCAGCTCTCCTTTCAAATCCCTCACAGCTGCAAAGAAAACCTCCATGATGGGACCTGAGAGCAGCCAATGCTGCGGTGCCTGAAGCGGGATTGGCCTCTGGCCCTGCCAAGACCCAAGCACATGCTAAGCTCTCTGACTGCAGTGGAACTAGAGGGCCCTGGGCTGATGCAGGGAAAGTGGGGGAAGATGGGGCGAGACGTGTCTCCCCGTCTGATCCAGTCTGGCAGTGGCTTCATTCACAGAAGCTAATGGGAGTAAGGGACTGGTGTGGGGCTCGCCTGTCCTGCTCTGGTGCTGAGTGGCACCCAGTGCTCTGGGACAGCATGCTGCCTCGGGCCCTCGGCCCACATAGCGCTGGCGGGGGAATAACGGGCATCATAATTACAGCAAATTATCTCCGGGACAAGCCGCGGAATGAAACTGACACCAGAGGTGGCAACCTCTGTGACTCCTTCCTCTGATTGCTCGCCAAGCCCTCCCGGAACGGCTCAGGGCAGAGCTGCAGCCACCGGGAGGGGGCGGTGCCGGCCCTGCACAGCCACAGCTAGTGTCTGGGAGCACCTACCGAGCGGGAGCCCTGCCCCAGGGGGTCGGCAGCTCAGGAGATGCAGGCAGCATTGTGATCCCCCCATTAACGACGGGGAGGGAAGGAAGAGAAAGATGCAGGGACTCACCCCAGGCAGTGACCGGCAGAGCCGGTATTTGAACCCAGAGCTCCTGCCCCAGCTTGTTCCACTGCCCCAGTGAGCCCTTTCTCCTGGCCCTGGGTGACGAGGCCTGGCAGCATGAGGCACACGGAGGCGGCTCCCCCCCATCCCTCCCTCGGCTTCCCTTGCCCTGGGCGGACACGGAAAGGTCACTGCATCCTCTTGCAGCCCCGCTGCTCATGTGTCAGCTTCAGTCACTTCACGCCCTGGGGGGGGCCAATCCACGGAGCAATCGAAAGCTGCTTCCCTCGCCCACCAAGGCGCTGTGAGCCCTGGCAACTAGGCAAGGCAGGAATCCCCCCTTTCCACTAAGCCCGGGGATTTTCCAGCCAGCTGCTCCCCTGGGGGCTCCGAAGAGAAAAGGAAAGCTCTGGGCTTTGCACAGCATTCCCGGGGGAATGCAGAGACTTCGAGGTTACACAGGGACAGAGGGTCTAAGTCCAGGGTTCGGGAGCCATGTAGCTGAGTGGCGTGAACGCGTGCGTGCACACACGCACACCCTGCCACGCCGTGTGAAACTCACTCAGTGTGAGGTCACCAATTCAGGCCCCGCAGCAGCAAACGCTCCCTGACCCTTTTGAGGGGGAACAGGGCAGTGGGGGTGGGGGGGAGTTGCACTGAAAACTGTGTGAAATTGAGCCCCAAAGCAGGTGAACCTCCAAACTCATCCAGCCAGGAGACGCCGAACAAGGAAAAAATCATGGAGCCCTTAAGAGGCAAAACTGCTGGGGCTTCCCACAGCTTTAATGATTCCGTTTTGTTTCCTGGCCCTATTATTATGGTAGCACCTAGAGGCTCTAACCAGAGATCAAGGCCCTGTTGTGCCAGGCGCTGCCCAGACACAGAATGAGACACAGGCCCTGCCTCAGAGAGACCGTGTCCTAACCAGACATTTATTAGGGTTACGGTAGGGCCTAGAGGTCCCAGCCCAGATCGGGGCCCTGGTGGGCTTGGTGCTGCACATAGTAAGAGATTAACCCTGCCCTGACGAGCTCACAGTTTAAATGGGCAGGACAAAGGGTGTGAGGGGAAACCGAGGCACAGACCAGGAAAGTGCCTGATTTAGGTCTCCCAGGAGGTCAGTCACAGAGGCAAGGACAGAACCCAGCTTACCTGGGTCCCAGTCCAGGTCCTGGCCCACTAGAGCACATCTTATCCCTTGCTTGCCTGGCTCTTCCCCCAGCCTGTGCAAAGCAGGATTCTCCCAGCCCACCCTTCCCATGGCAGCACCCAGGATGTAGGACACGGATGCATGTCAGCAGAGCATGAGAGTGCCACTACAGCTTCCCAGCCCGTCCTGGCCCCCGCCCCCACCCCGGAGTGGCTGGGAAGATCTACAGCCGGCTGTGGGGGGTGATTAATACCCATGAACCTGAGGCTCGCGCTCCGAGAAGCTCCCCCCGGGGATCCTGCCAGAGGTGCCCTTTATCACCTTCCAGGCGCTTGGCAGAGTTTGTTGCAAGGAAAGAAGGAAACTGACCTGCTTGGGTCAGGCTCTGATTCACACTGCCCGTCCCGGGCAGGGCAGCACCAGGTGTTAGACCACACGCGCCCCATCGGGCCAGGCACTGCATGGAGCAAGAGCCAGCCCCAGCCCTGGGAAGCTTTCAGGCTACACGAACACAGGGTGGGAGGGGAAACTGAGGCAGCGAGTGAGGAAGGGACGTGGCTAAGGTCAGTCAGCTGGGAAAAGAACCCAGGGGTCCTGCCCACACGGCCAGCCCCTAAGCACCAGTGCACCCCCGGTGAGGCCGGGCTTGTATTCCCAGCTCCCAGACGGGGACCTGCAGCACAGCACCACGTGGTGGTTGCCGAGAGAGCTTGTCACGGAGCACGGTCTTGATCCCAGCTTTCCCAAGGGCCCCACAGACAGCCTCATTCCCCCTGCCAGCCTGCGGGCCCTGGCTCCCAGCGCCACCAGCCACCTGAGCATGAACCTGCCCAGCTCACCGAGCTGCTGCAGCCATCCCGCAAGCAGGCAGGTGGGAGGCAGCTGCAGCGGGGCCAAACCCAGGGGGGTGCAGGCATCTTATAAACTTCAGGACAACATGTTCCTGTGATACAGCAGAACAAATTTAAAGGTTTGTTGAGCCCTGATTCATTGGTATAGGACTTGAAATTTCTGCATAATTTAGATGGGAGGTGGAGGTGGGTGGGGCAGACAGACCATGTACTAAAATTAAGCCAATTGTTGTTTTCCCTATCCGGATCATCAGGCATAGACTGGACCGTTGCTTTTAGGAGGGGTGGGAGAGAAAGACAGAGCACTGCACTCTCACATATAGTCCTTACTTCATACCTGCTGTTGATGCATATCAGTTTTTCCAAAGGAAAAAGCAAGGGTTGTGTACAGAGAAGGGCTACTAGGATGATCCGAGGAATGGAAAACCTGTCTTATGAAAGGAGACTCAAGGAGCTTGCCTTGTTTAGCCTAACCAAAAGAAGGTTGAGGGGAGATATGATTGCTCTCTATAAATATATCAGAGGGATAAATACTGGAGAGGGAGAGGAATTATTTAAGCTCAGTACCAATGTGGACACAAGAACAAATGGATATACACTGGCCACCAGGAAGTTTAGACTTGAAATTAGACGAAGGTTTCTAACCAGCAGAGGAGTGAAGTTCTGGAATAGCCTTCAAAGGGAAGCAGTGGGGGCAAAAGACCTATCTGGCTTCAAGATTAAACTTGATAAGTTTATGGAGGAGATGGTATGATGGGATAACATGATTTTGGCAATTAATTGATCTTTAAATATTCATGGTAAATAGGCCCAATGGCCTGTGATGGGATGTTAGATGGGGTGGGATTTGAGTTACTACAGAGAATTCTTTCCTGGGTATCTGGCTGGTGAATCTTGCCCATATGCTCAGGGTTCAGGTGATCGCCATATTTGGGGTCGGGAAGAAATCTTCCTTCAGGGCAGATTGGAAGAGGCCCTGGGGGCTTTTCACCTTCCTCTGTAGCATGGGGTACAGGTCACTTGCTGGAGGATTCTCTGCACCTTGAAGCCTTTAAACCATGCTTTGAGGACTTCAATAGCTCAGACATAGGTGAGAGGTTTATCGCAGGAGTGGATGGTTGAGATTCTGTGGCCTGCATTGTGCAGGAGGTCAGACTAGATGATCATAGTGGTCCCTTCTGACCTTAATATCTATGAATCTATGAATCACAGAGCTTTGCTGTCGCCACGGACAAGCCAGGCATGGGCAGGTTGTTATCTCCAGGGAAAGGAGCCGCTGAGAGCCAAGCGGGCGCCGATCCCACGGGGCTCCAAAATTAGCAGCCAGGTCTCCGGAAGGGCCTAGCAGGTAGCCAGCGGGCTTGGAAGTCTGTGTGGAGCAGCAGCCCGTGGCGAATCCAGCCCCTGCTGTGGATACTAAACCCTGGAAACCTGCCTTAAGGTCCTGGCCACACTGAGTCTGTAGCCGAACCTGGAATTAAACCCGCGCCTCCTGCGGCCTAGCCCGCCACCTCAGCCCCTGGCCCAGCCTTCCACCAGGTGCGTCCCGTGGCGGGGCTGCTGCCCGAGGGAGGCTGGGGTTACATGCCAGCCACTGAATACGGCCTGTCACACAGAACTCACAGGAATGGCTGCTCTGATGGCTCCTTCCAGTGGCATTTTGCTGCTGAGATCTTGCCTATAATTCCTAAGCAGCATCTTGGGTCCAATTACCCCGCTTATGCTTAGCATAATGTTAACTTGGCTTAATTAGCCTGAGACTTAACGGTGACAACGAACGGGGGTGCAGCTTCGGTAGGCACCTCCCAGGTTGGCAGCTGTCCCTCTAGCAAACAGACACACATCGCCATGGTCCAGCCAGCTCCAAGGCAAATCAGGCACATCCGCACTGGCAGCTCTTGTGAGCTCGAGACCCCGGGGGCTTTGCTTAAAGCCCCAGCTCCTGGAGCCATGTGAATGGGGGAGACTCTCAGCTTGCACTGAAAAAACTGAAGTCAGTTTCTGGCCCTTTTGACTGCAGAGAAAAGCTTGGAACAAGGCCCTCATTAGCGCAATTGAATAACAGATGTTGTGGTTCGCTAGCGATTCCAAACCCTTTTGTTAAACTCTCGTTGCAGGGTGAACTGAAAAGGACATTTTTCAAAATTTTCAGTGAAGCAAAACATTGAAAACAGTTGTTTTGGGCTGAACTAAACCCTTTGTTTCCATTCAGACCCTGTGAAATGTTTGTGATTTATTTTTAACGAACAGGAAAAAATGCTGAACCCAAACGTCATTTCAAACCAAGATTTCACTTTTGCTGGCTCCCCAATGGGGCTGAGTCCCGGCGAAATCCAGCTCCGAGGCCAGGGGCTGAACCCCAGGGAAATCCAGCTCCGAGGCCGAGGGCTGGGCCCCAGGGAAATCCAGCTCCAAGGCCGGGGGCTGGGCCCCAGGGAAATGTTGTTCAGGGTCACACCAGCAGTCAGGGGCAGAGCTGGGAGTCCAGGGCCTTAACCACCCGAGCGCCCCTAGTTCCAAACTCTGGCATCACTTCCCACGAACTAGACCCAAACTCCCTTCTTTGTGGATAATCAGAAAGCTCCTGCGCTTGGCATTATCGCCCCATTTCCTCCCTCCAGCGCCCACCTCCCCACATTGTCACAGGCTGGTCAAAAGGGATTTAAACCAGGATCTACTCTTTTTTTGCTCTTCTGTGGCAGAGTCGGTGCTGAAGCCCTGGCCAGGGGCCCCGGGCTCGGAGAGGAACAGGCAGGGGATGCAACCTGCCTGTCTGAGCTAATGACAAAAGCCCAGAGGTAACCAGCATGAACCGCAGCTCCCCCAGCATGGGGGTGGGAATGCCGTTTGATTGCTGGGGGAAGTGAAGTGACTGGAACAAACAGGGAACCTTGAAGGAACAAGGACTTTGCTTCTCTGGTATCAAAAGACAACTGATTCCCAGCTGACGAGTGGGGGGTTCAGTGCTTTTCCGCCGCCCAGGGTTCAGACAAATCTCCACAGTGGACCCAAAGCTAACTGGGCTTCCTGGGGCTGTGAGAGCTATCTGTGGGACTCCCCCCAAGCCCCGCTAAAAATAAACACGCTGTGGCCCAGCCCCTCCTGCCTGCGCCCGCCGGGAAGCAGCAATTACAGCATCCACTGTGGTCCTTCATTGCCAGCAAAATCAAAGGAGCAGATCTGCTAGGAGGTGACGGGTTTGCTCAGCCCCAGGGAAGGAGAGAAGGAGCCAGGCCGACTGGTCTTGGGGGCCCCCCCACTAAGGGAGTTGCTGTGGAGCCCCGAGATGCAGCTTGCATGGCCCTGCGGGGTGTAACTGTCTCCCAGCCCTGGAGTGAGACCAACCCTGCCACAGGGCGCCGAGTGGCAGGGGAAGCTGCGGCACGGTGAGGATTATGGGCTGGGATCCCCCGTGGGCAGGAGGCAGTAAGAAGCTGATGGTTTTAGGGAGATTTCCACCATGCCCAATAAATCTCTCCTTGAGCCAAATAAATCACTTAGTGCAGCTGGGCTCAGAGCCAGATTAAATCACAACTCGCCCTGGATCAGAGCCCTGAGGGACCCTCCCTTGTGCCCGCCCCTTCACTCCAGCGCTGGCCCGGTCTATAGGGCCCACCCTCGGCAGGCCACAGGCATTGCTGAGACCCGACTGCGGGGGGGCTGTCGGGAGCTCGCCAGGGAACACTGGCACCTCCCCCTGGCTGCATCACCTGCTGGCAGAGTGCGGGGCATTGCCCCCGACACACAGTCCAGGACATGACCAGCCCTTCCCCCAGGTGTTTGCATGCTCAGGGCACAATAACCATCCCCCACCTGGCTGTTTGCACACTCAGGGCACGATAACCAGCCCTCCCCCTGGGTGTTTGCACACTCAGGGCACAATAACCACCCCCCCCACCTGGCTATTTGCACACTCAGGGCACGATAACCAGCCCCTCCCCCGGTGTATCTGTCACACACACTGTGACCCCCCCGTGCCCTACCTGTCCGGCTCAGCATGGGTGATGGCGATGCGGGGCGGGATGCGCAGGGGCAGGGTGGTCGGCCTCTGGACGCTGTCGGGCTCTGGTGATCGCGCCCGGTCCAGGGGTTTCCACGGTGGCACCTGCAGGCTGGAGGAGAGCCGGCGCCGGCCACGCCGCAGCTCCGCACCCAGCATGCCACCCGCGGTGTAGGACCGGCTGCAGAGCCCGGGGTCCAGCAGGTCCTTGGGCTTCTGCCAATGAGAGCAGAGGGCGAGCGTCAGGCCAAGGGCCCAGAGCAACACCAGCCTGGGGGGAGGGTGACCCACGACCTTTCCTCACCCTCCATCTCCTAGAGGGGGCAGGCCCCATGTCCCATTCCCTGCCCCCCGAACCAGCCAGTCCCAGCCCTGGGGCCAGATCGGAGCCAGCGCCCCGCAAAGGGGACAGGCCCTGTGTCCCATTCCCTGTCCCCAGGAGACAGACAGTCCCTGCCCCGGGGCTGGAGGGAGCTGGTGCCCCCCATAGGGGACAGGCCCCATGTCCCATTCCCCCCCCACCCGAGACAGCCAGTCCCCACACTGGGGCCAGATCAGAGTCAGCGCCCCGCAAAGGGGACAGGCCCCGTGTCCCATTCCCTGTCCCCAGGAGACAGCCAGTCCCTGCCCTGGGGCCGAGTGGGAGCTAGCGCCCCCCAGAGGGGACAGGCCCCGTGTCCCATCCCCCCCCGCCCCGAGACAGCCAGTCCCTGCCCTGGGGCTGAAGGGAGTGGGCGCCCCCCAGAGGGGACAGGCCCATGCTCGCTACCTTTGTGCTGTTGTTTACCAGCCCATCTTGGAGGCGGGTGGGGAGTGTCTGAAGCAGATGTTTATTCTCAGCATCGTCAGGCTGCGCTAATCAGCCCCCTGCCCGTCTCAACTGCAGGGGGGAGCTAAGGATAGAGCCCGGTCCTCATCTGCGGCTGCTCACAGCAGCTGGAGGCACCGGCCTCCGTTTGGCGCCGGAGAGGGACACGGACTCTGTGCTGAGCACCCTGGGCCACGGAGCCAGTGTCGAGAAACGAACCGGCTGGCTGAGGGCACAGGAATGGGGCGCGGGGCCTGTCCCCTCTAGGGGCTCTGGCTCCCATCTGGTCCCAAGGCAGGGCCCAGCGGGCTCAGCAGGGTGGGCAATGGGGCACGGGGCCTGTCCCCTCTGGAAGGCAGCACTTGCTCCCATGCATGGACCATGCTGGGTCCCAGGAAAGGTGGTTGGCTCCAGCCCCCAGGCCACTCCAAAGCCCGGCACCCGAGCCGGTCAGTGAGACAGCCCACTAGTCGCGGCTCCAAGCGACAGAGCCAGCTGGCCGGTCAGTCATTCCCTCTGGCCTGGTGCGGCTGACAGCGCCTGGCGCCTTGCTGGGGCAGGAAGTTGGGACCCACATTGGAATGTTTCAGAGTAGCAGCCGTGTTAGTCTGTATTCGCAAAAAGAAAAGGAGTACTTGTGGCACCTTAGAGACTAACAAATTTATTAGAGCATAAGCTTTCGTGAGCTACAGCTCACTTCATCGGATGCATTACTTAATTTGTTAGTCTCTAAGGTGCCACAAGTACTCCTTTTCACATTGGAATGTGGCACCCAGGGCTGTTCTGGCTTGTTCCAGCACCGGGCTTGGAGCCAGGAGAGCTGGGTTCAAATCCTGCCTCTGCCACTGACCCCCTGCGGGAACTTGGGGGAGGCACTTAGCACCATGCTCCTCTCCCATGGAGACCCCCATGTCTCACAGGGAAGGGGGCTGCTGATGTGTGCTGCTGACACTGGCCTGCTCAGTTCAACACATCGCGTAATGGACGAAAAGCCCCAGCTTTTGGCAGACTCAGCAAACCCGGGTGGTTTGCTCATCGCCAAGGGGAAGGTGAAATCTGGGATGTAGAGCAGCACTGGCGGAAGGACGTCATTTCACGCCCCAGGGCAGGGAGCTGTGCACTGACGCCGGCGAGGTGCCGAGCAATGAACGCAACAAGCAGCACCCAAGGTTTGGAGATCAGCCCTGAGCGCAAACCAGCCCCACACTGCCCTTTCTGGAGCAGCCCTGGAAATCCACTGCAGCGACTGCTCAGAAGTCAGCTCGTTCCGCAGCCAATGGAAGAGTTGCGGAGTCCACGGGGAAGAGCTGAGCCCAGGCCGGAACGTCAAAGGAGACCAAAGCAACTAACGCATCCCACGGGCGGAGCAAGGAGGAGACGGCAGATCTGGGGTCTGTTTTCATGTCAGGTGGTGACATGGACCCCAGCTGGAGAGAGGAGAAAAGGGCGACCGAGAGGAACGTTGCACAGAACAAGCGAGAAGCTACGCGCATGAGCATGGCACCGGGGCGGGGGCTGACCAGCGCAGCACAAGCCTGACATGAAGGGTGGACGCTGGTGGATCCCCTGGGCACCCCAGGGTGCGGGAGGATAAAGGAGAAGAAAGAACGTGGCAGGTAGCAGGGCCCCTGGCCTCTGATGGGCCACGAGCCGAGTTCAGCAACAGCCCAGGAATTTTACTGAGCTCAGCACCATCCTCGGAGGGCGTTTCACCGGCCTCCTTGCCAAACACCCAAATCAAGGAAACCCAGCCCGTCCATCAGCAGAGTCCTGGCTGCATGTGGGTTGAGGGAGCCCAGGGCTGGGCTCAGCAGGGGGCTGCGGATCGGGTGTGAGGGGCACCGGCAGAGCTGTGGGGGGATGGGACCCCAGGGCTGGGCTACCAGGGGCTGCAAGTTGGGAGGGGCACTGGCAGAGCTGTGGGGTGACCCCCCCCCAGGCCTAGGATAGAGGGGGCTGCGATTGGGAGTGAAGGGCACTGGCAGAGCTGTGGGAGGACCCCAGGCCTGGGATAGCAGGGGGCTGTGGGTTTGGACTGTGGAATTACCAATTCACCCCAGATTCGCAGGTCACTAATGGGAAGGAAAGTCCCAGGCCAGGAGCATGGGGGCTGGGAAGAAGCATTTCAAATAGTTTTCAAACCATCTTGCTGACGGGCCCTTTTTCCAGAACTAAACCAGGCTCCCCGCAGAGCCGGGTCCCCCCCCCGGGGGTGCGCTCAGAGTCCCTCCTGCCCTCCACCCCAAGTGGCTCTAGTCAGAGGCTAAGGAGGACTTGTGGCACCTTAGAGACTAACAAATTTATTTGAGCATAAGTTTTTGTGAGCTACAGCTCACTTCATCGGATGCAGTCTCTAAGGTGCCACAAGTCCTCCTTTTCTTTTGGCGAATACGGACTAACACGGCTGCTACTCTGAAACTAGTCAGAAGCTGGGATCCCAAGCCCAAGGTGCTGGCATGCGTCATTGCTATTCCCGCCACTCCCCCAGTTCCTGGCTCCAGGCATCAGCTGAGGGGGCTGCGAGCACCCTACAAGCTGTTCTGTTATTTGCTGGGGCTTTGCTCCACTTCCGCTGTTCCCGACGCTCTGGAACTAGGCGGATCTGTCACGGAAACCTCCTGCTCTCGCTGAGCCGCCTTGGCGCTCTGACAGTGGTGGCTGGCGGGTGTCTCTGCTTTCGCAGGGGTTTGCAAAGAGCACGCTGGGGGCAGCAGGAAGCAGGCAGTGGTGCAGCTGGCTCGTGCCAGCCCTAGTGGGGAAAGGCCCCAGGGACCCACTCAGCCCAGGGGCAGATGATGCTGAGACTCAGTGACTGGTCACAGCTGTGTTTAACAGGCGCTACGGGGTTAACCAGGTCCTAAACCACCTGCACCCGAGGCTAGGCTGGCGGCCGCGCCGTTCACTGCCTGGGGCCTGCAGCGAGGCCACATTGTTGCAACCTGTGTTCCAGCCAGTACCCGTGTCCGAGCACAGAGCAGGAGCTGCCACGAGCTGGGATCCCCCTTCGGTGACGCACCGGAGTCACGCTCCTCATTAAGAGTCCAAACGGGCATGAAACTCCTCGTCCAGGGTGTGGCCAGCGCCACTAAGGCAATAGCCGGACTCTGACCTCGCGAGGGCCCGAGTCCCTTCCCCGAGAGACACTAGACATGCCAGCGGGGGGCAGCAGGTGAGGGCGGGGAGGGAAGGTGGGCGAAGGGAAGGCTGTTTGCCCGTTTGGCTGGGATTCACAAACCAGTGTCTTGGGCAGAAAGAAACAGCCAGGGGCTCCTGATTGCCTGGAAGGGGCACGCCTGCCCTTTACACCCCCACCCCGCAGCCCAGGGCCCCCTGGCAGAGCAGGGGGTCAGCACTATGAGGGATGAGCGCCCCCCACCCCGCTCCCTGTGACACAGTGCCCCCTGGTGCCACAAGGGATCAACACTGGTTCAGAGGGCCCCCACATTCCCATAAACCTTTGGGCAGCTGCTGCCCCATGAGGCCCCCCCCAGAGCCATCCCCAGACCTGGGGAGGTCTATCAGCACCCTGCCAGAGTGGGGCAGGGCAGGCAGGGAGGGGAAGTCCCAGGCTCAGGGGCCCATGCCTTCCTGACCCACACAGAGCAAACAAACAGGCCGGGCCAGGAAAGAGTGGCCTCATGGACACCGGGATCAGCAGCCACGCCCGGGGGGGGGACCTGTCTGCTGAGCAGGGCTGGCCAGAGGGTGGGAGACGCTGCCAGGACACACCGGGTCCTTCCCCGCCTCGCTGGCTAGCACATAGCAATGGGGCCACCGCCATAGGATCCCAAACAGCCCGCTGCCTCCCTCTCTAGCTGGGACGCCCTCTCCCCCTCAGCCCCACAGGCTCTTGGGACGATGGAGACAAGGCAGGGATAGGCAGCTGGGAGCTCCCAGGGCGGGACGGAGAAGGCGGCAGAGCCAGCATGGAGCGAGGTGACTGGGGTTCCCTCTGAGCTGCCCCAGATATGGGGGCACCAGCAGCCCCCCCGGTCTAGTCCCAGTTCAGGGAGAGGCGCAGGGTCTAGTGGCTGGAAGGCCTTGGGGGTCAGGACTCCTGATTCTATCCCAGCTCTGCAAGGGGAGTGGGGATCTAATGGGTTAGAGCGGGGGGGGGGGGGGGTCAGGACTCCTGGGTTCCCCTCCTGGCCCTCACAGGGGAACCCAGGCTGGCTAGGACCCTTCTGGTGAAGCACTAAGACCGGTTATTATCACTCCGCCCTCCGAACATTCATCGCCAAGCTCCCTGTCCAGCCCTATTTGAACGCTCTGTTTCTTAATTAGAAAATGTAATTAAATGGCAGAGAGACGCGAGGAGGGAATTAGTGGAAAGAACTCATTCAACTGGGACCTGAGCGGCATGGACGGGCACTGCTGCCCTCTAGTGGGCAGAACGGGAACCACCGCTCTCGGGTATTCCCAGCCGCCCACACTGCCACAGCAGGGAACAGCTGTGTGTCCTAGTCCTTCCACTGCAAGCAGGGATTCCCCAGCCGTTCAGGCAGGGGGCGGGGCTCTGTCCCCCGTCTCCCAGGAGATCCCAGCCAGGACATTGTTGATTTCACCAGATCCCAATGCCTCCAACCATCTGAGCTCCGTGACGGCCCCACATGGCCCAAATCCGCAGCCAGAGCAACACAAACACTCCAAGGACAGAATCTGGGGAATCCCGCAGGCAAAGGGGGGCTCCCCAGTTCCCACAGAAGGGGGAGGGAACAGAGCCAAAAGCTGTCTTTTATCATTGCTACTATTACAATAGGTCTTTGACATCACAGCCAAGATCAGGGCCCTGTCGTGCCGGGTGCTGCACAGACACCCCGACCGAGATCAGGGCCCTGTCATGCCGGGCGCTGCCCAGACCCCAACCGAGATCAGGGCCCCGTCGTGCCGGGTGCTGTCCAGACACCCTGACCGAGATCAGGGCCCCGTCGTGCCGGGTGCTGCCCAGACCCCGACTGAGACCAGGCCCCATCGTGCCGGGTGCTGCCCAGAACCCGACTGAGACCAGGGTCCCATTGCGCCGGGCGCTGCCTAGACTCCAACGGAGACCAGGGCCCCGTTGTGCCGGATGCTGCCCAGACCCCGACCGAGATCAGGGCCCCGTCGTGCCGGGTGTGAGATGCTGGGCAGGAACAGCTGGGACACAGGAGAAATGCTAGCACCACCATCAGAGCCGGTTGGGGTTAACCTAATGAGCAGCGCCTGGCCACAGAGCGAGACCGTGCTCAGCAAACACGGTATCAGGCTGCTCGCCTGCCGGGGCATGGACCAGAGACAGCAGCTGAGCCTGAGATACTAACATGCTGCAGCCACCACACAGACCAGCTGGGGGGGGCAGGGCGATGGGGTGCGGGGGAGCAGGGCGATGGGGAAGCAGGGGGGGCCCTGTGATGCTGCAGGGCCTGGGGAGCCACGAAGCAGGGTGCAGTGCACTAGGCGGGCAGGGGGCGCAGGATGGGGGGTAGTGCTCTGGCAATGAATCTGGGCTGTGTACTCAAGGAGGCTGCTGTCTGTAAGGCCCCCTGGCTAGTTAGGTGCAGAGATTAGAACAGGGAGGGTTGGAACTGCGCAGACCTAGGCCACTTGAGCGAACGGAGGAACTGGTAGCAGTAGCAGGTTGTTATCCCTATGCAAACTAGCACTATATGAGCCCAGAGGGTGATGCAGTTGCCCCAGGGGCTAGTATCAGTCTGGGGCTATTAACAGGCGTGTCGGATGTAAGACACGCGAGGCGACTGTCCCGCCCGGTGAGGCCCCAGCAGGAGCCAGTGTCCAGTTCTGGGCGCTGCTCTTCAGGAAAGATGGGCACACGCTGGAGAGCGCCCGGAGGAGAGCGGCCAGACTGAGCGAAGGTTCAGCCAACCTGCGTGCGAGGAACGTTACAAACCCTGGGCCTGTTCGGTCCGGAGAGGAGGAGCCTGGGGGGGCCCTGAGAACAGGCCTCACACGTGCTGGGCTGGGGGAGGGGGAGGGGCTGTTCTCCACGGCCACTGGGGCAGGACAAGGAGTCCGGGGCTCTGTCTGCAGCCGGGGAGGGTTAGGTCCGATACCAAGGAAAACAGTCTAACTCCTGGGGTAGCTGAGCTCTGCAATAGGCTCCCCAGGGCGGCTGGGGAATCCCTGTCACGGAGGGTTTAAGGGCAGATGGACAAACCCCTGTCAGGGCTGCTCTGGGTTGACTGGATCCTGCCTCAGCGGCGGGGGCTGCACTTGATGAGCTCCGGAGGCCCCTCCCAACCGGAGGTTTCTATGATTCTATAGAAGGGGGAGTCCTGACTCCCAGCCCCTCCTGCTCCAGCCACTAGATCACACTCCCCTCGCTGGGGATAGAACCCAGGAGTCTGGGCTCCCACATCTTTCCTCTCCTAGCAATACAGCACGGGCCAAGGTAATGCAAAACAACCTGCCTCCACCCTAGTCCGGCAAACGTTAGTGGGGGTCACACAGTGTGATCAGCGCAGGCTGGGTTCCCGTGCCTGGCAGAGAGCTCAATGAGCTCTGGGTTGGCTTGGAGCTGTGAGTGATCACCCTCAGCACACCCCAAACACAAATACAGCCAGCTACACACCCCAATGCACCCCAAACAGAGCCAGCTATGCACCCCAATGCACCCCAAGTGCAGCCAGCTATGCACCCCAATGCACCCTGAACACAGCCAGCTACACACTCCGAGTGCAGCCAGCTATGTACCCCAATGTATCCCAAACACAGCCAGCTACACACCCCGAGTGCAGCCAGCTACGTGCACCAGTGCACCCCAAACACAACCAGCTATGCACCCCAATGCACCCCGAACACAGCCAGCTACACATCCCAATGCACCCCAAACACAGCCAGGTATGCACCCCAATGCACCAAGAGTGCAGCCAGCTACATGCCCCAGTGCACCCCAAACACAGCCAGTTATGCACCCCAATGCACCCCAAACATAGCCAGCTATGCACCCCAATGCACCCCAAACACAGCCAGCTATGCATTCCAGTGCACTCCAAACATAGCCAGCTATGCACCCCAATGCACTCCGAGTGCAGCCAGCTACATGCCCCAGTGCACCCCAAACAGCCAGCTACACACCCCCATGCACCCCGAGTGCAGCCAGCTACGCACCCCAGTGCACCCCAAACATAGCCAGCTACGCATCCCAATGCACCCCGAGTGCAGCCAGCTACATGCCCCAGTGCACCCCAAACACAGACAGCTACACACCCCAATGCACTCCAAGTGCAGCCAGCTATGCACCCCAAACACAGCCAGCTACATACCCCAATGCATCCTGAGTGCAGCCAGCTACGCACCTCAATGCACTCTATACACAGCCAGCTACGCTCCCGACTTCTCCATTAGCCCTACCCCCAGTGGCAAGTATCCCCACGCTGCTGGGGGTCCCCAAGAGCCTGTACTGACAGGTGCCGCAGCTGCACACTCCAGCCTCCCCAGCTACTCGCGTCTTTCTGCTCTCGGAGCACAGAGGGCGCCCCCGCACCACGCGCCCTCCCTCCACTGTTTCCAAGGCCAGAGCCTGCAAAGGGACCCTGCCAAACCGCACGTGTGGGCCAATGTGCAAGGCTGTGCACAGCCACGCACGCTTCCCGGTGCTAGTGCACGGCCGTGCACACTCCCCAGCGCTCAGGCAACGCTGCGCACGCTTCCCGGTGCTAGTGCACGGCCGTGCACACTCCCCAGCGCTCAGGCAACGCTGCGCACGCTTCCCGGTGCTAGTGCACGGCCGTGCACACTCCCCAGCGCTCAGGCAACGCCGCACACGGTTCCCGGTGCTAGTGCACGGCCGTGCACACTCCCCAGCGCTCAGGCAACGCCGCGCACGCTTCCCGATGCTAGTGCATGGTCATGCACACTCCCAAGCGCTCAGGCAACTCCATGCACGCTTCCCATTGCTAGTGCATGGCTGTGCACACTCCCCAATGCTCAGGCAAGGCCATGCATGTTTCCCGGTGCTAGGGCATGGCTGTTCATGCTCCACAGTACTCAGACAAGGCCGTGCACGCTTCCTGGTGCTCAGGCAACGCCAAGCACACTTCCGGGTGCTAGTGCAAGACTGTGCCTGCTTCCTGGCACCAGTGCAAGCTCACAGCTGAACACCAACAACCAAGCATCCCCCTTCAGCATAGAGGTGGCAGGGAGAGAGAATGGTGCACTGGGGGCGTCCAGAGCAGCAACCCCGGGGCTGCCTCGTCGGGGGATAAGAGAGCTACCCCAAGCCCAGCCACTTTCAGCACTGGCTCGTGCCTGGGAGCCCTAGCTGCCCCAGGGGTGCTAGTCTAGGGCCTTAACTACATCCTCCCCCTCTAGCTAGGGACCCCTCGGAGACTGCAGCTGGTGGCATTTATCTCCCCGCAGACACCCAGCCTGGGGGAGCCCACGGACGTGCCCACGACCCTGGCCCTTGCCCTGGTGGGTGTTGTCCGCTCCCCTGTCAAGGGGACTGGCTGGCTGGGATGGGGCCTTTCCCCACCTTCTCACCCATTCGGTGCCCCTCCCCATGCCATGAGCTCATGGGGTCTCACCCCCCATTGTAGGGGGCAGCTCTTGGCCAGGCCACACCACCCCAACAGGGATGCCAAGGCCTGGACAGGCCCCAAAGCCGACCCCCTCTCCCCTGGATGGAGGGGACAGCCCCCAGTGTTGCTCTCACCTCGTCCACTGTCACGGCCAGGACACTCCGGCTCTTCTTCATGTCCCTATCCAGCCTGGGGTCTCCTCTGCTCTCAGCCACCCACCAGCTGCGCAGCCCCAGGACAAGGGGCAAGGGCCGGAGTTAAACGCTGCTCTCTCCTGCCTGCCGGGAGCCTGAAAGACAGTGACAGGAGGTGGGGGCATTAGATCCTGTCTGTTCCACCCCCCCCCACACACATGCAATTCCCCAGCAACAGGGGCCCCCTGCTGATAAGTCCCTTAGGACAGAGTCCTGTCCCATCCCTCCAAATCCCCGGCCTCATCTAGACCCCACTCCCTCTCAGAGCTGGGAACAGAACTCAGGAGTCCTGGCTCCCAGCCCCCAGAGGTGAGGGGAGCGAGGCCAGATCCAGGACGGGCAGGGGTTGTGCATGTCTCAGGAACCAGCCCAGCGGCCCTCAGCCTGGTGTGTGCCCAACTCAGACCAGCCCCCAACGTCTCTTTCCACTCCCCAGTGGGCGATTTCATGAGCTAATGACCCTGGCTCATGCGAAATGGGGAGGCAGGTTCACAACAGAGAGGGAGGGGAAGGGTTAATTCACCCCGACCCTGCTGCAGAGGATCCAGGGGAAGGGCTGGCAGGACAGGTGTTGCTGGGCAACCCACAGGCTGCTGTGTAATATGTACACACTGTACGTGTGAACACTTGCACCGCCCTCCATACATGCACACACACGGACGTACCATGCCCCCCCCGGGGAAACGGAACTGTCTGCGCCATGCACCCACATGTGCACAGCGTGTGTACCTGAAGTTCCCCCACACCCCGGCAGCCCTGAGGACCAACACGCTTCTGGCAGCAGCGTTCAGAACAGGTGTGGAACAGATGCTGCAGGTGCCCCTGCGAGTCCTGGCTTCCTCTGTGCAGCCCAGGGAAATCCACCAGCTCCACTCCCCGCGAGGATGGGGCACCGCGAGCAGAAAGGGAGCCCTGGGTCCTTGGATGGGCAGGGGGGCCCAGCCCAACAGGAATGGGGAACCCAGGGTTGAAAATCACCAGCCTCAGCTCAGCCCACCCCAGCTGGAGCCATCGGTCTCTGTTGCCATTGGCGACTGGGCCAGGTTTCGTAGCGAGAGCAGGAAAGATGGAAGGAGGCAGAGCCGCAGCCCAGGCCAGGCGGCCCGGGCTGCTCCTCTGGGGACCTGAGAATAGCTGCCTTGCTCAGAGTGCTCAGGCCGGCGCGCGGGGCTGGCTCAGGACAGGTCGCTCCCTCAACACACTCAAGCAAAGAGCTTGGCTGGGAGCGAGCCTCTGCATTCGCATCCTGCCAGCGCGCCTGTGAAACTGGCACCAGCTGCCAGGTCAGAACAGCCACAACATCCACAGGCACCCGGCAAGGAGCCAGGGATGGCACAGCAGTGAGTACCCAATGGGGCCCTGATCTTGGTCAGGTTCTGCGCAGCACCCAGCACGATGGGGCGTGACAAAGCGGGACTGTTCTTAATGTTTCCTCTGAATAGTGTGGGGGTGCCTCAGTTTCCCCTAGGCAGTTCTTAAGTATCTAGGGGGTGGGATAAGGGTGTATGATCATTGCAGAGCCCTAGAGGGCAGGTGTGTGCAGGGGTCTGGACACAGACAATGGCCGACACCCTGTTTCCTGGCACCTGATAGCCTGGGCCCTTCCCCCCTGCAAGGTGAGAGCTAAAGGGTGGGAGAACAGAGGAATCCGGTGACCTCCTGGCCCGGGAAAGGGACAAAGCCCAGAGGAGGAGGGGCAGGAAGGAATTTCAGTTTGGGGCTGGCTGGGGACGAGGAGTGAAGTGCAGACGTGGTTGTCTGGCTCACTGCCCCCCAAAATGGACCTGGCTGAGGGGTCCTGTTCTCTGCACCTACAAGCTCTGTGTTAGACCATGTTCCTGTCGTCTAATAAACCTTCTGTTTTACTGGCTGGCTGAGAGTCACGTCTGACTGCGGAGTTGGGGGGCAGGACCCTCTGGTTTCCCCAGGACCCCACCCGGGTGGACTCGCTGTGGGAAGCGCCCGGAGGGGCAGAGGATGGTGAATGCTCCGAGGTCAGACCCAGGAAGGGGGGAGCCGGGTGAGCTGTGTGTCCTGGGGACAGGCTGCTCCCACAGAGGAGACTCCCCCAGAGTCCTGCCTGGCTTCGTAGGGAGCAGTTCCAGAGCATCGCCCGGGGACTCCGTGACATGGGGCCAATGATTTCGGTTGGGGTCTGCGCAGCACCCAGTGCGACAGGGCCAATGATCGTGATTGGGGTCTGGGCAGTGCCCAGCGTGACGGGGCCCTGATTTCGGTCGGAGTCTGCGCAGCTCTACCATAATATCAATAATTGAGACCAAACGGTTCCCAAGAAGGGCTGAGATGGGACTTTGGGGAATTCTTGTCCCAGTCCCAAATGAGGACCAGCAGGGTTCTGGGGGTGGAGGAAGGCAAGGGAAGGATCCATGCAAGGGTGAGCTGTCACTCTCAGCAGCAACAGTGCCAAGCGGGTCTCACCCGACACTTGTTCATTCTTTACGGTTCTCACCTGCCTGGGGCTGTATTTAACCAGGCTGCTGCTGGGAAGCGTCTGTCTCTGAATCGCCCTCCAGCCAGGGGACAGCTGGGGAAAGCAGCAGCAGGTGAGGCCAGCCAGCAGCCTCTGAGCTGCCCTTCCAAGATGGGTGCAGCTCTGCTGCAATCTGGGGGTCCCCCAAACCCTACCATGGAGCCCCCAGAGCACCGGGGGCCTTCGCAACAGATACCCACCCTCAGCTGGCAGCTCATGGACCTTGGATGCAGGGGCACCCCCCCTCCCGAGACAAGGGGCACCAGGGCAGGGGTGTTCCCCTGGGAGTAGCAGGGCAGGGCCCAGGGAGCAGCGCAGGATGGACCCTGGGAGAGCATCGGCGCGGCCGCCTGCCTCCTGCCGCTCCCGCACTTGTTTCTAACCCCCAGCAGCCCAGGACAGGCCTGCACAGGGACCTGTGGGCCTGGGGCTAACAGGGCAAGCCCAGCAGGGTGCCGCATGAGCCCTGCGCTGAGCCGAGTGGAGGCGAACCACGTCAGCATGCACTTCGGAGAGCCCTGCGGCTCGCCAGCCAGGGCCAGGGACTCCTGAAGGGATAGATGCACTGGAGCAAGAGGCGCTGGGTGGGGGGCGGGCAGCAGGGGGCTCTGGGGCAGGCTAGGCTGCTGTCAACCAGAGGGTGAGGAGGCCAAAGGAGGATGGGCTCAGGTTCTAGCTGCCCCTCTGGCCCCAACCCCAGCAGAGATCGGCAGATGTGGGCTCTCTCAGACCCAGCCCCCGGGATTCCTCCCTCTCCCCCAGTCCCGGAAGCTCTGGTGACATCGCAGCAGAACCTAGAGGCTGTAGATCAGAGCCCTGAGCGCTGCATAGCCCTGGCCCCGGCCCGGCCCCAAAGAGAGTCCAGGGATGGGAAGAGAAACAGGGGAAGGGACTGGTCTCAGTCACGCAGCGGGTCAGCGACAGAGCCAGGAATAGAACCCAGGAGTCCTGAGTCCCCACCCATTACCCCACCCTGCCTGCCTCTCCACCAGCCCATTCTGTTGCCCTTTGGTCACTGCTGGCTACAAGACTCACACCGAGAAGATTCTTCCCTCCCAGTTCCCTCCCGCCCAGGGGCTGTTTCGTGGTGCCAGGGGGGTGCAGGGAGAGGCAGTTCCCAGAGAACAAACTTTTCACCCCGCTGCACTGTCCACAGGGAGGTGGGCGGCACGGTACCCAAACGCCGTCTCTCCCGCTCTCCCTTATGAAGCTATAAATATTTCAGCACCGCAGCTCCCAGCTGCCATCATCGCGCTACAAAACCAGCTCCCAGCCCAGGGCCCAGGTTAGCTCCGAGCAGGGCAGGAGCCTTCGCGGAATCAACCCCCTGCACTACGCAGCAGGCTGGGGAGTTCTTTTCGGAGTAATTAATTGTTTAACTCACTGCACGCACGGGGGAGGGGAAAGAGCAGCGGGAGCACTGCAGGACGCTGCTCAGCGGAGAGGTCCGTCTTTCAAAGGACGGACAGACGGAGCAGCCGTTGGGGGGCAAGAAAACACTGTCCGGGTCTGAGTTCACCGAGAGCGCTCTGGGGGCCCCGGGGGCATAACTGGGGTTTGAATGCAGAACCCACGGCCCCGGCCCAGAGCCCTGGCGCTAAGGAGTATTTCAGCTGGCAGCAGCAGGAGGCTGTTATCCTGCAGTGGCTCAGGAATGCTGCCCCCCCCCACACACGCCAGACAGCCCATCCGAGAGCCTGGGGGAGCATGTGAAATATGCTATGCCAGCAAAGCAGCCTTCGGTGGCCTCGTGAGTAGCCATTTTACAACGTGACTGCTCTTCTCCACTCCCCAGGGCCGCAGCCCCCGGCTGGATCGGAGCTGGTGCCCCATGTCCCATTCCCTGCCCCCCACTCCCCCACACCCAGTCAGTCCCTGCCCTGGGGCCAGATCGGAGCCAGTCCCCCTGGGGGGAAAGGCCCCGGGTCCCATTCCCCACCCCCTGAGCCAGTCAGTTCTCGCCCTGGGGCCGGATGGAAGACAGCGCCCCCTAAAGGGGAAAGGCTCCGTGTCCCATTTTCTGCCCCCCTCCTGGGCCACCCAGTCCATGTGAAAGCTGTGGCCCCTCGCTCCTGGGAATCTCCACTGTGTTTCCCTGCCTGGGGCCCATTCGTGCCATGCTGAGTTTGGAGGATGTCACCCCCCCACATACACACACTCGATGGGAAGTGGGCGGAGACACTTGCGCCTGGGGGTCCCCGCAGGGCTGTCGGCCTGGATCAGCTCCCGTTGCTCCTGACCTGGGCACGCTACGTCCATGGTGGCTCGCTAGGGGGTCCATCTCCACCCACACCCCCAGCCCAGACCCAGCAGGTCCCCCCCAGCTGAGTCCCCTGCTCGCTCTGGCTCTACCCACCCCCAGCCAGCTCCCCATAAATCTGCTGATGCCTAAATATTTATGCTGCACCAGGGACAGCAGACGTCACACCCACGGCAGGGAGCCAGGCTGGCGGGAGGGACAGACCCAGGGGCCTCTGAGACCCAGAGTGCAGGGCCCCTTTCTCTGCAGGAGACATGGCCATATCTCTCACCAGGGGTGGGCACCAGGTCAGCCCCCTCCAGCCCCAAGCAACGAGATCCAAGGGCACCAGCTCGACTGGCCCCTTGCTGCAAATCCTAAATGTCAGACTGCACAGGGGCAGCTGAGACGCCCAGGGCTGGTTGGCCAAGATTCCACCCACCCTGCCCCCCAGAACATGGGTCCACCCTGCCCCCCTGCCTGCAGAACATGGTCCACCTGGCTGCCCCCTACTATCTCGGCCCCTCCCACCCCCAGCACAGGTCCATCCCTCCCCACCCCCACCCATCCCCCACTCTTGCAGCACGGGTCCACCCCCCCACCCCTGATCCTACAACACGGGTCCATCCCCGCCCATCCTGACGCATCTCCACCTCCCTGCGCATGGGTCCTTCCCCGCCAGGATCCATCCCTGCCCTCACCCCAGGAGGTAACTGAGCAGCCAGCAGGGACCCCACGGCCAACACGAATGAATGATTCATTCTCTCCCACAAGGCCTGGTCCACCTGGCCATACCCTGGGACTGGCCTGCGGCAGCCTACGGAGAGCCACACAGAGATCTCAAATTGCGCGTAAGGGGCCAGCACTCCCCCCACGAGCCCCTAGAAGGCCCTGCGTTCACGTGGGGAAGGGGCTGGCGCCTAGAACACAAGCACTTGAGGAGTGTCGAACTGGGATGGGGCTGGAGCTGTGGACAGAGACGGGGGCTCCCCATTTCCTACCACCGGGCCAGATCCGCAGCTGGTGCAATGACCTTCTCCATCCCAGCTACTGCGGAGAGGAAGGGCAGGCCGGTGGCTCAGGTGCCAGCTGGGTTGGGGGCGATGAGAGTTCAATTCCCGGCACTGCCACAGCATCCCTCTGCACCCTTGGGTATAGCCCTGAGGGTACGTCCCCGTCCGTGCCAGCTCAAGGAGCCAGAGCCATCCTAGCTCCAACCCAGCCCACACACTGACCTTCAGGAGTGTAGCTGCAGCAGGAGGAGCCTGCTGCCCTGAGCGTGATCCCGTGGGAGACACTCAACGAGGACTCGGGGCAGCTGGATCCTCCTGCAGCTACACTGCTGCTGTTAGCATGCTGGCTGGATCAGACCTCACGTGGTTGCATCCCCTCGAGCTGGGAATTACAGTGCAGGTGCACCCTTATGCTCTCTGGCCCAGGCCCTCAAAGATATTTAGGCTCCACTGAAATCAATGGAAGCGAGGAGTCTAAGCACTTTAGAGGATCTGTGCCTCAGTTTGCTCATCTCTACAATGGGAGTAATTGCAGTGCCTGGCCTCCCAGGGGCACTGCGAGGTTCAGTGTGTCAGAGCAGTGCCCAGATCCTACGGTGATAAGAGCCAGCTAAATACTAAGATAGAGATACTCAGGAAAATTAATCTGAATAAATGAGAATTTAAAGTGGATTAGATAAACCACGTTAAATCTCTGCATGGACACTCTCATTCAGAATTAATGTGGCCTTAATTTGCTTTAGCTTCCAAAGTGAATTACGCTAAACCAAAATCAGACCACTTTAATTCTGAATGAGAGCGTCCAAACGGGGGTTTAATGCAGTTTAACTAATCCACTTTAAAAATTCATTTGGATTAATTTGCTTGAGTGTCCCTGTGTAGACAAACCCTAAAACAGAGAGGAGACAATAGAGGGATACAGAATAAGCGAAGGTCAACAATTTCAATCTGACCTCATCTACTTTCCCTGTCCCCAACATTAAGAATTCCTACCCAATGCTGATGAGGAGGGAACAGACTGGAGGGTGGGGGGGGAGGGCAGGAATCCTGCACTGATGGACTAGAGAGTTTCTATGCTGTATATTGACTGAGATGGAAAGGAATCAACAAACTCTCCTGGGTGCTGGTGATAGCTATGCATGGCTGGCATTATTAGGGAAACATGTCTAATCATTTTACGTAGCATTGGTTTATCCCCCCCTGCCTTAGTGCAAACACAGAGGGCGGGGGGAATAATAATTGCCATATAAAGACCTTTGCAGCTTCTCCTTTCGGGCTGTTTGCGCAGAGCTGGCTGGCTGCAGGAATGCAGTTTCTGGGGGCTTTTTTCTTGGCTCCAGTGCCCCATGTGCCAACAGGAAACATGGCCCGATTGCTCCTGTGTGGGGAGCAGTGGGATTGAAAGCCAGGCTTCTCCTGAGTGTGGCTGGGGGGCTTGGCTGCTCTCTCTGGACAACCCAGCCAGGGTGATACTGTTGGCAGGAAATGCACTCTTGCCCCTGATGCAGAGACGGACTCTGAATTTCAGCCTGCTGCTGAGGAAGCCACACAAGATCTAGGTGTCCTTTAAGTCTTGCCTAAAGGAACGAAGCAAGACTCAAAGGGTGTCTAGGCCCTGTGGGGTGAATTTAACCCTTACACAGAACAAACTGCACTAAAGCAACTGAACTTTTCCAAGCATGCATCCAATGGGCGGGGAGGGGGTGGGGGGGAAGAGAATCTAGACCTGCCCACGCTGGCAATCTACAAACACGGATACTTTCAGAGAGTGAGCTGAGATCTGGAAAACCTGCCTTGCTGTCAGAGACTTACAAAGCACCATCTCATTAGCACCAAAAGAAGGAGGAGCAGGGACGCGGTTAAGGTCTATAAGTACCTACTGGGAAGCAGGGGGAGAATTCCGATAACAGAGAGCTGATAAGAGGCAGAATGAGACCCAGTGGCCAGACACTGAAGCGAGACAAATTTGGACTGGAAAAAAGAGGTGCATTTTTAATGGTATGAATGCAGGAACTGCCACACTGGATCAGACCAGAGGTCCAGCTAAGGTCTGATCTACGCTACAACATTAGGTTGCTGTACATCGACATGCGTCACCCTATTTGGGCATGTCTCTACACTCACATTTAGCTCCGGTCAGCGTAAAAGACACAGTAAAACCATCTCCCTGAAAGGTGTGGAGCCGGGGCTGACCTACTGTGGTTGACGCAGTGCAAATGTAGACACGGCATGACCCGTGTCAACCCTGAGAGTCCTCCAGCAGCTGTCCCACAATGCCCCATTCCCTGCGACAGCGACCATCCTGCCCACAATTTTAAACTCCACCGCTCAGGGGTCAGAGTCAAAACTGGAGGGACATGCCCCACACACCCCCCCTTTAAAGCCATGTGTGTGGTTTTGAAAAGTCTTTTCCTGATGACCCACCTTGGTGAGCACACCTGGCAGCTCTCCCTCATTGCGTGCAGCTGCCCAGCTGACCACACCGACTCCAAGCACTAGACACGCTCCTGTCGGGAGCAGACAGGACGTGTTGGATCCCCTGGGATCCAGGCACAGTCATGGGCCCGCCATAGAAACATGGGCACCTATGAGCAGATTGCCCAGGGGATGTAGGCAAAGGGGCATGACAGCCGCTATGCCGTGTGCAGGTGAAAGAACTTAGGCCAGGGAAGGCAACAATAGATTGGGGGCAGCCTCACAGACCTGCCGCTTTTACAATGAACTGCTTGCCAGACCTGGTGGAGCCCTCACCAGCGCCCCGCAAAGCGCCCTGGGCCCCTTGAAGGAGCCTGAGGCAGAGACCCCTGTCATGAACAGTGAGGAGGAAGAAAAGGAGGGGGCCTGTCAAGAGGCAGAGGTGGGGTCCAGCTACATCGTGAGCCCTCAGCACCTGCTTGAGACTCCACGGGTCTAGCCAGTACCGCCAGGCGAGCGTGTATGAGCCTGCGGCCAGAGAAGGGACCTCGGATAAGCGTGTCCATGCATTTTTCCTTGGAATTATTACATTTAACGATGGCCCATCTCCACCGTAACAAGACAAACTTCTCAGTGTTTGACTCCTACGAGAAGAGATAGAGGTACAACCATTGTCATCTGCTGTTCATTGCCCTGTAGGGCATGGCGGGGTGACCATGTGGAACCCTTTCTTTAGGTGCTTAGGGAGGTCCCCTTTCACCTCCTGAGAGATCTCTGGGATACTTTCAGGGAGATACTCTGCAACCCAACAGTTTCCAGGAAGGGCTGCCTTATTGCTTCGTCTGCCATAGGACACTTCCTCACACTGCTCTGGGACGATTCTAGCTGGCCCCATTACAGCAACCAGGCTAGCAGCAGGCAGGCCTGGGCAGCTTCTAGACACCAGCAGCAGCTGAGCTTTCTGTGCCTTTGTTAGCCTCAGGAGTGAGAAGTCAGCTAAACCCATCATCACTGTGAACAACAGTGCCAATATTCAGTGCCAAGGATAGGGAAATTTAATAGCTTCACCAACAGAAAAAACAATGAGGAGTCCTTGTGGCACCTTAGAGACTAACAAATTTATTTGGGCATAAGTTTTCCTGGGCTAAACCCATTTCATCAGATGCATGGAGTGGAAAATACAATAGGCAGGTATAAATACACAGCACATGAAAAGATGGGAGTTGCCTTACGAAGTGGGGCATCAGTGCTAATGAGCCAATTCAATTAAGGTGGAAGTGAGCTATTCTCTACAGTTGACAAGAAGGGGTGAATACCAAGGGAGGAAAAAATCACTTTTGTGGTGTCAATGAGGCCAATGTAATCAAGGTGGCCCATTTCAAACAGTTGACAAGAAGGTGTGCCACAAGGACTCCTCTTTGTTTTTGCTGATACAGACTAACATGGTTACAACTCTGAAACCCTTCACAAACAGAAAATCCTTCCCCCCACCCCTTGATCCTGGCAGGGCAGACTCACATGGCTGGTGCTGGCGAGCGGACGTGTGTCAAGAAGCGTGTCTTATTACAAATGTTTATGGAACTAAGGGAAGGGAGTTTTGAAACTTCTTGTTCCTTTTCCATTGAGACTGTCAATACAATAGCACATTGGTCTGCTTTTACCAGCAGCTTTTGCCATTGTGGCCTTCAGGGGTGCACTCTCCGTGTCCATTGAACACCTGACCATGATAAGCAGGAGAAAGAAGAGGACGAGGGAGAATATGCTCAATGAGATCCTGCAAGCCCGTGCTGCCTCGGACCATGAAAAAAGGGTCCGGAGAGTCAATGTGACCAGCAGCCTGGAGAAGGAAAGAGTGGACAAGAGAAACGCCCAGGACTGCCAGCAGGACAAGGAGAGGGAGATGGATCAGGACATATTGGGTCTTCTCAATCAGCAAACCCAAATGCTGCAGACCCTGGTTGACCTACAGGTCCAAAAATCCCAGACTCCCCACCCTTTGCACTCCTAGAAGAACTCTGTGATCACTGCTCCCTATACCTGGAATCATTCCACATGGCATTAGTCCTGCCATGAGTACAGGGGACTGGACTAGATGACCTCTCAAAGTCACGTCCAGTTCTATGGTGCTATCACGGGCCATATCCCTACCCGACCACTCCACCCTGGGGGCCAGCAAGGAAAGCCATAGCTTTGATTCTCACAGGTCAGGGTATGTGTAGCCACAATGGACGACATTTGTGCAGTCGAATGGACATAAACATTTACTCCCTTTCTTATTTTAAAGTTTCACTACATTAATTTATGTTAAAATCTATATAAACATTGCCTGGGTGGTTTTTTGCCCATTGATTTTCTGTACTGTTTTTTCCTGGCTCAATCAAGTTCTATTTTTGGAGAATCAAATTGTCTTTCTTATTTCACAACAAATATTGCAGAAAGCTGAGCCATAGTCAAAGCAAACAGTGCTTGTAAATGTACAGCAAGTGCCACAGAATTCATGGCTTCAAGAAAACACCCAGCCATCTCTATAAACGTACAGCCGGCACTGCACAGTTCTTAGCAACTCCCAGTGTTCAAGGTCCAGAGAACAGTCCGGCTCAGAACGCTGATGCGGCTGACAGTTAAAGTGTTCTTTCCAAGCCTCCCTCTATAGCTTAGCTCCCCGTTGGGCTCTTGTACTAGCCCTTCTATCTGGCTGTTCAAACTCAGCTGACAGCTGATTTACCTCCGCCCTGGTGCCAGCTTTCCCCCTTTGCCTCACAGACACTTCGCAGATGCAGCAGGCCGCTGTAACCGTGGGGATATATTTCTCACTGAGATTCAATCCAGTAAGTAAACACCGCCAGCGCCCCTTCAGGCTACCAAAAGCACAGTCAACTGCCATTCTGCCCTGCTGAGTCAGAAGTTGGATCAATCTGTGGTGCTGTCGAGGTGGCCAATGTAAGGCTGCATGAGCTGGAGGAGCAAGGAATAGGATGGGTCCCCCAGGACCATTACTGGCATTTCAATGGTAATATGCTGGCTGAGAAAGTACATCTCTGCTCGCAGCTCTCTGAACAGTCCTGTGTTCTTAAAGATGTGAGCGGCCTGCACATGCCCTGACCAGCCCACATGGACACTGGTGAAACATGCCCAATGATCCACCAACACTCGCATAACCATAGGAAAGTGGCCCTTTCTGTATGCAGATGCCAAAACAGGGATATGTGTGCCATCGATTGCCCCACCGTAGTTCAGAAACCCCATTGCTGCAGATCCATCCACTCTGTCCTGCACTTTGCCAAGAGCCACAGTCCTGCAGAGCAGGAGACGATAAATGGCCCCACACTCTCGCATGGCAACAGTGGATTTTCCCACTCCAGAATGATTTCCCGCTGACCAGGAGCCATCTGGCGTTGCAAGTTTTCAAAGCGCAATCACCACTCACTTCTCCACTGTCAGGGCAGCTCTTATTCTAGTGTCCCTGTGCTGGAGGCCTGGGGCAAGCTTAGCACCCCACCCCAGGAATGTGGCTTTTCGCATCCGAAAGTTCTGTAGCTGCTGCGCATCCTCCTTGCACCACAACGCGATCCCACCAGCCCATGCTCCTTTCTTGGGCCCAGAAGCAGGACTCCACATTTGCATCTGCTCTGTGAATGCCACCAGCACCTTTGAATTGTTTTTTGCTATGTCCATCAGCAAACTGTCCTCAAAGAAATGGTCGTGTCCCCTGGTACTCCCTGCGGGTCTACAAATACAGGATAATTGTGCAACCTGTATTTGCAATGTTCCTGAGAACAGCATAGAGCTCTGTGAGCTCCATGCTTCTGTCAGAGGAGGCGGAGTCAGAAAAGTACCATGCAGGTTTGTGGGATTTTTAATAAAAGGCGCAAAAATTACGGTTTATGGGTGGCATTATGAGATGGAGCAAGTTGCATGCTGGGAACTTGACCCCTAGCTCCCAGAGATCACTGGGCAACTCAAGTCATTAACCTGTGCACACTGGGAGGAACTTAATTTGCGCTGAATGGAGAGGAGAGCAAAATATGCTCTGTGGAGTGGTTTAGTGCTTTGTGCCAGAAACCAGAGGCTGCAGGCCCCAGCTCCCAACTAGAACATGGCTTTACTTCATGCTATAATGAGGGATTCCTAACCCACCAGCTGAAACCACCAGGAGGGCCAGATTCTGGTCTCAGTAATGCTGGTGTGTATCTAGACCCTTCAGTAGAATTACTCTAGAGTTGCACCAGGGCTTCTGCTTCTCCTTAATCTCCTGGTCCCTTTTTTGCTTTGGCAGGCCGATGTGGTTCACATTTGCTATGCAGCGCATGGTCTGCTTGCACAGTGTGAGGCAGGATGCCCTGCCTTTCAGGGGAGACTCCACCGAGCTGCTGGAGGAGGAAAAATATGGGCTTTTCCAGCACTACACCAACACCGCCACGGCTGCTGGGCAGGTGCAGAGCTGCGCAGGCCCCAGATCTAGGGGGAAAGCCTGAGACTTTAATGAGGATTGACAGCCACGGAGTGATTGGATGGATTTAATGAGGACTGATAGCCATGGGGTGATTCATCAATCCAGCCAGCCGGCCTCTGTGGCAGCGTTAGGGAGAGGGTGGAATCTACCATGAATGCAAAGTAAAAACAAACAACCACAACTCCGGGCGCATGCAGGAAGTTCCCCTTCCCCCACTGAGAAATAGAGCAGTACCACAGGCTGTGGTGAAAACAATCAAGGGAGAGGTTTGCAATGTGCACACCCAACCCGAAAACCCGGGGTGGGGTGGGGAGGGGAGACAGATGAAGGGCCATGCTGCAGACCCTAAAGGGAGTGCCCGGTGCAGAGCCTTTGTGCTCAGAAAAGCATCAGTGCACAGCTAACTGTGCCCACGTATTGCAGCCTCACGCGCACCTCCCAGCTGACTCCCTCTGGATTTCACACACATGCACACACCCCACACGACTGTCCCTATGGATTACAAACACACACACACACCCCTGACTGTCCCTATGAATTACACACACACAACCCAGTTGACTGTCCCTATAGATTTCACACACACACCCCAGCTGACTGTCCCTATGGATTACAAACACATAACACCAGCTGACTGTCCCTATAGATTACACACACACACACACAGCTGACTGTCCCTATGGATTTCACACACACAGAGCTGACTGTTCCTATGCATTTCTCACACACACACACACCAGCTGACTGTCCCTATGGATTTCTCTCTCTCTCTCATACACACACACACAAACACACCAGCTGACAGTCCCTATAGATTTCTCTCTCTTTCTCACACACACACACCAGCTGACGGTCCCTATGGATTTCTCTCTCTCTCTCTCTCTCTCTCTCTCTCTCTCACACACACACACACACCAGCTGACGGTCCCTATGTATTTCTCTCTCTCTCTCTCTCTCACACACACACCAGCTGACAGTCGCTATGGATTTCTCTCTCTCGCTCTCTCTCACACACACATACACACACAGAGCTGTCGGTATGGATTTCACACACACACACCAGCTGACAGTCCCTATGAATTTCTCTCTCTCTCTCTCTCTCTCACACACACACAGAGCTGACTGTCGGTATGGATTTCACACACATACCAGCTGACAGTCCCTATGGATTTTTCTTTCTCTCTCTCTCTCTCTCACACACACACACCAGCTGACGGTCCCTATGAATTTTTCTCTCTCTCTCTCTCTCACACGCACACCAGCTGACAGTCCCTATGGATTTCTCTCTCTCTCTCACACACACACACACACACACCGACAGTCCCTATGAATTTTTCTCTCTCTCTCTCTCTCTCTCTCTCACGCACACCAGCTGACAGTCCCTATGGATTTTTCTCTCTCTCGCACACACACACACACCAGCTGACGGTCCCTATGGATTTCTCTTTCTCTCTCTCTCACACACACACAAGCAGAGCTGACTGTCGGTATGGATTTCACACACAAACCCCACCCCCCCCAGCTGACTCTCACACACGCTCCGGCAAGCTGCGGTCCTGGCGGCCGAGCGCTGCCCGCCTCTCCCCTCCGAGACCCGCCGTGCGCCCCGGCCGGCAGCGCCCACGCCCGTGGGGCCCGGTCCGGATGCGAAGGCGGCGCCCCCAGGACCCTGCAGCAGCCGCCGGCGGATAGCGGGGCGCCGAGCGGCTCCAGGGAGGGGCTGCCGGGGGGGCAGGGGCCCGCGGCATCCCGCGGCGCGCTTACCTCGCTGGGCCGGCTAGGAGCGGCGCCCCGGCTGCGCGTCCCCACGGCGCGGCTGCGCCCCAGCCCGGCGGAGCAGCCGCTCGCCCTTTGTTGACGGCCGGGGGCCGAGCCGGCGACAGGAGCGGGGCTGGGCAGCTGGCCGCCGGCCGGGGTGGCGGGGGGCTGGCGGAGGGGAGGGCTGGGGCAGGTCCCTCCCCCCCCAGCGCGGCGCATGAATGGAGACGGGCGCGCAGATTCTGGCGCGGGGGGAGCGCAGCGAGCGCGGACGGCAGCTCCCCCTCTGCAGGCGGCGGCGAGGGAGCCCCGGGCAGCAGGGGTTGCCCCGAAAGCGAGCAACCGGCTGGGCGCAGCGCCGGGGGTCGCGGGGGCTCGGACCCCCAGCAGGGCGCAGCGAGGGCGAGCTCCGCTGAGGAACCCCCCAGCCCCGCAAGCAGCAAGGGGGTGCGCTGGGGACAAGTCTGCAAGGCAGGAATAAAAGGGGCCCCCGACTCTCCCATCCCACCAGCTGCAGGGGGGAAGGGGCCCTGGCTCCTCAAGCTCGCTTTCGCCTCAGGGCAAGGTGGGAGCCAAACCCCAGGCTGCCCTTGCAGGGGTGCAAGCACAGGGCAATGGTGAATTAAGGGCCGCATTCGCCCCCACCGCGCGCCCTCACTAGCCCCAGGAATAGAGATGGTCCCTAGCTCTCCTACAGCGCTTTCCCTCAGGAGAGCTCAGCATCACTGCCCTCGTTTTACTGCTGGGGAAACTGAGGCAGGGGAGTGGGGAAGTGACTTGCCCAAGGTTGCTCGATTGGCCAGTGGCCAAGCCAGGACGAGGAGACAGGTCTGCTGAGTTGCAGGTCGGTGCCCTGCCCACAGGGATGTACTGCTGCTCTCTGCAGCTTTCCCCTGCTTTAGCTAGCCTCACCAAGGCACAGACAGGTCAGACACACAGGTAAATCTCTGTGACAGCTGCCAACTCAATGAGGAAAATGATGGGGTGGGGATCTACTCACCCTGCCCCATCTTCCCCAAAGGAAGGGGATATTAGATGTCCAGAGTCCCCTGGTGCTAAGCCCGTTAGTCTAACCGCCCAGAACAAAACAATTCCTCTAAACACTTAGTCGCCCCTGCCTCAGTTTCCCCATCTGAAAACAGAGAACTATAAACCTTCCTCAACTTTGTCTATTTCATTTGTAAGTAAGATCTTCCATCTCTTGTGGGTGGAAAACACCTGGCCCAAGGACAACCCTGCTGCTCTAGCACAAAGAAAGATTAAGGGGGGATATGATAGATCAGTGGTTCTCAACTGGGGTCTGAGGCCCCCTGGGCGGCCACGAGCAGGTTTCAGGGGGTCCCCAAGCAGGGCCAGCATTAGACTCACTGGGGCCCAGGGCCAAAAGCTGAAATCCCACCACATGAGGCTGAAGCCTGGGGCCCTGAGTCCCGGCACCTGGGGCTGAAGTCGATGTCTGAGCAACTTAGCTTCCTGGGAGTCCCAGGACAATTGCCCTGCTTGCTACCCCCTCATGCCAGTCCTGGCTTTTATATATAGAAAACTAGTTCTTGTGGCACAGGTGGGCTGTGGATTTTTTTTTATAGTGGGGGGGGCTCAGAAAGAAAAAGGTTGAGAACCCCTGTGATAGAGGTCTACAAAATCATGAATGGTGTGGAGAAAGTGAAGTCTTATTTACCCTTTCCCATAGTACAAAATCCAGGGGGCCACCCAATTAAATAGGCCATGGGTTCAATACAAACTAGAGGAAATACTTTTTCACACAATGCACTGCAAATCCCATGCTGGGGGCAGTGGTGAGCTGTCTCTGGGATTTTCCTGGCAGACCCCAGAGGGAAGGACGTTTCTGCAATTCAACTGCTATCCCAGCCTCCAGCTCAAACTCACTGCGTGGTGGATAACTCTGCCTCAATGACATCAGCCCTCTCCCCCTACCAGTGGTGCCCCACTGAGGCAGTTAGAGCAGTCCCAGGGCTACTCTAACTCTTGCTCTGATTCCCATGCTCTCCCCACCCCGCCCCCCCAAAGCAGTGTATTTCAGGAATGCCCCATATCCATCCCTGCACTGGGGGCTGGAAGCAGGGCCCTTCCTGCATCTTCTCGCTGGCCAGGAGGCTCCAATTGAGTGAGGGCCATTTTTGGCCCCTTAAGGGCTGAAGGGGCCTTGGCCTATGTCCTCCCAGCTCCAGCCAAGCTCAGAGCAACAGACATCAGCTTTGCCTTTCAGCTCAGGGGGCAGGATCCTGTGGCTGCCGTTCTCTGTC
This sequence comes from Dermochelys coriacea, assembly GCF_009764565.3. Lineage (NCBI taxonomy): Eukaryota > Metazoa > Chordata > Testudines > Dermochelyidae > Dermochelys > Dermochelys coriacea. The sequence goes on from NC_050087.2 coordinate 18,110,847, forward strand.
CACATTACAAATGGTGAAGCAGAGAGTCGGCACCTGAAGTGGAAATGCTGCTGGGAGGGCTTCACCTGGGGCTGGAAGAGGGGAGGCAATTAGGAGCCCAGTTCTCCTCTGCTCACACCTGAAGTCACTCCTGATTCACAACTACGCCCATTGGGTCGATGGGACAGCCCTGTAACTGGCAGCAGGGACCACACCTCAGCTGGTGGCCAGTTCCTTTGGCAGCACCAGCCCCCTGCCCCCCACCCCTAAGGGACAACAGCATACGGGGGAGCCTGCAGCAGATCCAGGGCTTGAACCCAGGGCCCTGAAAGCCCTGCTCCTCATGAGCCCAGCTCACCTTCTGCCTCCCCCCTGGGGGGCCGAGCTAGGACAGTGGGGGTTTGTAGGCCCCACCCTGAAGCCAAACCTGCTCACAGGGACATGCTGGCAGGGGTGGCATGGGGGGACCCCTCCCTGCACAGCCCAGCTGTCCCTGCTCTGGTCTCTGGGGCTCCGCCCTAGGCCTTTCACAGAAGGGACTCAGCCCAGCACGTGGCTGGCTGCTACGGGAAGCCGTGACAGTGCCTAGTAGCCGCAGACGGAATTCCCCACAGCTGTTCCAGCCATTGATCAGCCAGATTCTGCAGCTGGGGAATTAATTCGCAAGGAAGGAAAAAGGAGTACACAGAATCCTACCAGGCCCAGTGCTGGCGCCAGGGATGACACACACGAATGCCTAGTTGGTAGAGCCGGGGCTAGCCCACTGGGGGCTCTACGCAGGAATATCACCCCCCCACACACTAAAACAGGCAAGCTCTCATAATAAAAAGGCAAACAGGGGGCCTCCTTAAGCTGCTCGGAGCCCTAAGCAATTGCTTGGTCTGCCTATGCCTGGCATGGGCTCTGCAGGTTGGCCACAGGGGAGGGTGAGTAACTGGAGAGTCCTTTGGTGCTTCCCTCTCATCCCACTAAGACTGACAACTCCCTGCGGCCACTTTGTCTGGGGCTTACGCCCTCCGAGATCCCCCTGGAGCACAACAGCCAGTCTTGCCTGGACAGCCTGGTGTGGAGGACTGGCACGAGACCTTCCACCAGCCATGAACGTCCCTGAAATCCTGCTGCTGCCCCAGGCGCTAGATGCGCTGGGCACTGCATCAGATGTGTCGTGACATTGGCTTGGGATGCGGCAGACCTCTGGTGTGACCATGGGGAAGTCACTTTAGTGTCCATGGGAGTTAAATACCTTTCCAAAGCTGAGGCTTACCGCTCCATGCCCCCCTTCTCCAGATGTCAAAGGAGAGTCAGAACCCTGGTGACGTGTGTTCAGATTTCTGTAGCAGGGACCGTCCCTGCACAGCGCAATGGGGCCACGCTCTCAGCTGGGGCCTCTCTCTTAGGTACTGCCTTGTATCTAAGCACATCACAGCCTTTAGGACGTTTATCCTTCCAACACCCCCGTGAGGCCAGGCAGGTCTAGTATCCCCAGTGTACCACAAGGGGAAACTGAGGCACAGAGCTGCAGTAACCTGCCCAACATCGCACAGGGAGTCTGTGGCAGAGCAGGGACATGACCCCAGGTCTCCCACGTGCCTGGCTAATGCCTAATCACTGGGCCGTCCTTCCTTACAGTTGCTACCCTAATGCAAATAATAGAGAGAGCTCCTGGCTTTGGTTACTGCAGGCTGATGGTACCTTGTGTTTCCCTGCAGGACTCCACTCTCAATTCGGCTCCAGGCTCAGCCAGAGGGCATTCCCCATCCGGCAATCCTCAGCCCTAGACGGGCGACTCACAGGGAAGGTGCTGTGTGTTTGGGGCCTCCTCACTCGCACAATGCTCTGTGACTCTGTTTCCCTCTTGGAACTGAATCTATTCCAAGCCCCATGGGCAGAACCACAAGTAACTTCAGCATGGGGAGGAGCAAGCTCATAATCAGAGAGGGAGAGTGAAGCAAAGCAGGAGTCGCTAAGCAGCAAAGGAAACCTCAAATGAGTCCAGGGAGATGAAAAAGCCCGCGGAGTTCATGCCACTCAGAGCTGGGGTAAGTGGCTGAGCGAGGCGCTGCAGTTTTGGTGACTGAGCCAGAGGCCAGCCCCGCCATCAACCCCAGCTCCAGCTCACTGTGGGGCTTGAATGACTCCATGACACTAGGAAGACTGGGCTGATGACTTGAGGGCTGGCTTAGGACCCAGGAAAGCTGGGTCCAATTTCTGGCTCTGCCACTGACTCCCCTGAGTGACTGAGCAGAACACTTAGTCCCTCTGAGCCCCAGACCTCACCAGCACAGGTGCTGCTGTCCTACACAGCTGCAGCCAGGGCTGTTTGTGCCAGGCCCTGACCCAGAGGGGGAGCATGCAATTGATCAGGAGACAAGACAATCCAGGCTGCTTTTACTGGGAGAGAGTCCTTCTGACAAACAGCTTAAGGCTTAACCTGAATCAATAATACAATTAAGCGGTTACTCTGCAGCATTATGGAGGCCTTGGGGAAAAGGACCACGTCTCTGCCCCTGCCTCTTCATGCTAGCTGTCACGTGAACAATTTACAGTGACAACAGATGCTTAATAGTACATCAGTTACTGTAACCCCCTAGAGGCCGCAATAGAGATGAGAGCCCCACTGCAACAGGCATGCAGACCCCTATGGGCCCCTCGCTGCACTGGGTGCTGCACAGACCCCAACCTAGAACAGTGCTCCCACTGTGCCTGCCACTGAGACCCACCTTGGGCTGGGCACTGGACAGACTCTGACCAAGACCCCTACCGTGCTGGGCGCTGCACAGACCCCAACCAAGACCAAGACCCACACTGTGCCGGGTGCTGCACAGACCCCTACCAAGACTGGCTCCTGCACTGTGCCGGGCACTGCACAGACAAAGCAAGAGACAGTGTTACCCTAAAGAGCTTTTGTGACAGACACCATCTAGGTGAGCACTGGGGATAGGACCAGAGACCTACACACGTCTCTGTAGCTTGTGCTGAAGAGCCAGACTCCCTAGCTGGAGGCTGTCGCAGACTCATGTCACCCGGAGCCGTGAGTTACACTTCCAGGCTAAATAGAAGCACAGAGCAGGAGGGACTTGCCCCAGCTCATCTAGCCAGGCAGTGACAGAGGAAGGACTAAAACCACCTTCTGCCTCCTTGTTCAGTACCCTACCCACAAACCCTGCTGCGTCTATTGCACCCCACCCAGGGCACTACGTTCGTTCCCCTCATTTCCCCTTCCTTATAAGCATCAGCTGTATTCAGACAGAATTCCACGGGAGGCCCAGCCTTCTGTTCCACTAACCAAGCTCTTCAGCAGCTTGTAGTACAGCCTGCACCCTAGCCACCTCCTTATTCCCCACAAGGTCTAGACCTAGACATGCTCAACTTGTGTAAAGTCCGTAACCTGCAGATCTTTGCGTGGCTTGAAACGACGCCGTTCCTGTTTGCTGTTACTATCAGTGGGTATGCCTCGCTCGCCCAGCTGACATTTACAGAGGTTTAGGTGAACCGGCAAGAACGCAGGGCTCTGCAAATAGGAGGGCCTGGGTGGGTCACTCTGAGGTGAGGAGCCCTGTGACAGATGCATCGCTCAGCATGCTCAGTGAAGGTTTTCACAGACTGAGAATAGCTCATGGCACTAACGGAGCTGCGGGGGAGGGGGATGGGAATGCAAAATAGCCCGACTTATCAGATCTCTTGTTAACAAAATCTTGTGAAACAGAATCTGTCCCTTGTTCTGGGGGTGTGCAGGGGCAAATGGCACGTAAACTCAACACAATGGACTGGAGAGAATCCCACCACCCAAGAACAGCGTGGGGCTGCTGTGAGCAAATCGAGGGCAGGCCCGGATAACCTGGTGCTTCATGGATTCTGCTCTGTGCCACTGATGGGCACCTGTTTGCTCTGTCTTATGCCAGGGGACGTTTTTGCCCCAAAGCAGCCTAGAATCTAGAGTAAAGGGGTTGTAAAGCCAGCCTTGCCCTCCCCAGCTCAGTATGGACTTGAACCCCTAAGTGTGGGGCAGCAGGCTTCGGGATAGTGCAGGTGTCCTCTGAGCACTGAGCTTCTACATCGCAACCTCTGTTCCGACCCCTGCAGATACACCTGAGGCCTGACTCTCAGCTGCTCTGAGCTTACACCAGGGCAGCATGTTGGGAAACACTTCTAGATCAGAACAGGTCCATCCTGCTCTGGTGTAAATGCCAGCACATGATGCAGGGCATAACTCAGACTCGGAGCCCTGGAGTGTCCCAGCCACCCACCTGCCATCTGAGTAGCAGTACAGACGTGTGTCACAGAGCAGAGCAGCAGGAGTTTGTTTCGCCATCCCACTTGTCTACATCCAGAACAGTCAGTTCAGTTAAACTGGTGGGAAACAGCCAAGTCGATGCTCTTAATCCAGTTTACAAGAGGCTCTTTGTGGTTTAGCTGGAGTTAATTGGGGACTGAAGCTGAACTAAACTAAGCTGCTCTTACACTGAAATAAGAGCGACCTTGCAGCACATTTGCAGCAGTTTAGCTAAATCCGGTTGAAATTAAACTGGTGAACTTTCCCAAGGCCTTAAACCACAAGAAAAAGGGGGCCCACACAAGGGCTTCCAGCAGTTTAACCAAACCGGGTTAATACCCGGCACTTTCCGTCTGTGAATATCAAGGGATAAATATCATTATCCCCATTTTACAGCTAGGGAAACTGAGGCACAGGCAGGGAACGTGACTTGCTCTGAGGTCATCCAGCAACGAAACAACCAACCAACCTGGCAATAGTCGGCTGCTGGCGTGCAGAGACCACTCCCTGCCATGCTGACCAGTATTCACTCATTGCACTCCCCCGTCTGTACTGATCCGTCATCTCTTGTCTTATACGTAGACTGGAAGCTCTCTGGGGCAGGGACTGTCTTTTTGTTCTGTCTGTACAGCGCCTAGCACAATGGATCCTGATTCTATCATAATACTACTAGTGTCAGAGCCAGGAATAGAACCCAAGTCTCAGCGCTCTACCCTCTAGGTCACACTGCCTCTAATCCTAGCAATTACTAGCCCCGTGCAAGGGCTGGAAGCTTCTAGGAAGCTTGCTAAAGAGCAAACCCTGGCTCAGACCCCAAGCTGCTGTCTCCCAGAGCATAGCTGTTTGTTAGAACTCCTGATCCTGAGGGTTTAGCCTGATCATTTCTAACTAGAAAACAGTTGTGAAGGCTCCTTGTCATCTCTGTCATGGTGGGGATTACTCACCTCCTCAGCCCTGGCGTGCATGTGTCTCGTCTCCTCAGAAATGACAGACTATTTGCAGATAACCAGAGCACAAAACTTTCCCCCCCTCCTCCCAGAGACAGTTTCTAAAGGCATCTCAGCAGCAAGATGAAGTTTCTGGTTTTTTTTTCATCCTAGAGCTATGGTCTGGTCTCCTCTGAGCCGCTTTCTCTCTGGTCACATCATGCTCCCTACAAGAGGGAAAGAATTGAAAGCCAGGTGAGAGACTGCCCAGGAACCAACTGCAGTTGTTGTTTTAAAGATTGGCGGCTGTCAGTTTAGCAGCAAGACTTGCTCTTTTGCTGTGGGAAACAGGGGCACAGTCCTGCATGTATGACATCACATCTTGTTGCCATCTTGTCGCCATGCAGACAATGAGGAGGTCATGCACCTGGGTGCCAATCTGGTAAAGACTTACGCATCTGTTTGACTTGGGACAGATAGGATTGCTGCTGTGTGTCAAACCTCACTTATACTCTGGCTCCTTCAGGCCAGTTTGGCTACATAAAGGGGCCTTAAAGTGGGGGGAAATGCACCCCCTTGAGTATCCTCCCCCATGCAGAGGCCTCACCAACTAGTACAGAGGCTCTGCAAGTACACCCTCCCTGCTCCCCAAGTAAGGGAAGGTCAGAGGTGAAGGTGGAGTGTACTGTACTACGGCTCATCTCCGTTTCCCCTGGTTGCTGGGAGGCAGAGTGCTAGAGCAGCCCTTCGGCCACTCTAACTTACACTGGGACTATGGAGGCCCAGGAATACAAGGAGCACAAGGGATGCTTAAACCCATCTTCCCCACCCCATCCATGCCTGCCCCAGGCACAGAGTTCCTCAGAATCAGACCCACTGAGCTCAAAGGGGCTACTCACCTGCTTCTAATGTAACATGCATAATCATTGTGGGGTAAGGGCCTCAGAGGGTGATGGCGCCACTCCAGGGCAATATGACGAATTGAAAGAGTGGAGAAGAGGCTCTCTGGGATCAGCCCCTGATGGAAAAGGAGAGAGGTGTCATCACAGGGTCAGGGCTGGGATTTTGAAGCAGAGGGTGTAAGCGATTTAAGGGTAAAGTAAAAAACCCGAAACAAAGTCAGCAGGATAACACCACCCTGAGCTTCTCTAGCAACTTCCAGCAGAGATGCTCAGAGCATTAGTTACCCCTCCTGGGAGTGTGGGGGGGGGTCCATAATAATAATAATAATAATAATAATACCTCGCTTTTACATAGCTCCGAAAGTGCATTACCAAGTAGATCACTGTCATTATACCCATTTTACTGATGGGGAAACCGAGAAACAGAGGGAAGAAGTGACTTGTCCAAGGTTACCCAGAAGGCCATTACCAGAGCCAGGAGTAGAAGCCAGAGCTATTCTGGCCAGTCCAGCACCCTGTCTGCTAGGCCATACAAGGATCATTTTACCCTCGACTTAAAGGCAGCCACCTCTGGAGCAGCACACAGCATCTGTTTATTGGCCAGTTTGGGGGCCGGAGGATGGCCCATCCCTCCTGTTTGACTTCCCACACTCTCAAAACCCCAAAGCACCAGTAAATTCCATCCTCCATAAACCCTCCTTCCTAACTGTAATTAGACCAGCTGAGCCCAGCCACAATCCATCCCCCACAATCCCTGCAACAAGTTCTGACACCTGGGAGGCAGACTCTTGGCTCAGGAAGTCATCTCCCTGTCAAGCATGGAGCACAGTCTCGACACCCAGTCGAAGGCTAGAATATCAAACAGTGGCTCCTTCCATGCAGAGCTGATGAGGTTGTGACAGCTCTTCACAGAGTTGCTTAGTCAAGGCTGTCTGCATTCAATGCTGTGTTTGATTGGCATTGTTGTTACCGGGGTGTTAAGAGAGCGGACAAGGAAAAGAGACAGGCAGCTTGAGGCTGAGACTTTGGGGCCACAGCCTGCACTGAAAGTGAGAGGTATTTTCGCCTGTGCAAGGACAGCAGTGTTTGGATCCCAGATGCTCAGGAGGAAAATATTCTCCTCTGGTTCTATTCCAGGGTCATCAGTCAGGACGTGCTGCCAAGTGGCCAAGGCAGCATGCCAATGTCTCCATTTCCCTGCACTTTGTGCCGTCATTCGTACTTGTGCAAAGTGGGTATAAAAATCCTGCACCATTTTCATTGGGTAGCAACTGGCACTGTGGAAATAACCACAGGACACGTAAGGGAGACTGGGAACTAAGCCCTCACTGCAGAGCTGGGTAGTTCTCTTCACTTCAGTGACTTCATTGACATGACAAGCTGTACAAAGTGCTGCCAACATGTAAGGAAAAGCCAGCTCCCTTGGGTCGTTGTCAGAGGTGGGAAAAACCCACCAGGAGAGGGGTTCATGCTGTATTTGCAGTTTGCTCCCCCACGTCCGTTGGTCATTGCTGTCCATTCCTGACTTGGAGGGAGGCTGCTACCTGGCGCAATGCCGCTTGAGGTCAGACACAGCTTTTCCTCATTGCTTTCTAATGGGATGTCCCTTACGGGATTGCAGGGGTGCAAACTGGGAAGCATCCTCTGTCTCTTGAGAGTAAAGGAGTCAATTCTCACCCTTCCCAGCTCCGGAGACTGCAGAGTGCCAGGGACTCTGAGGAATACCCTGTGGGCCATGTCTCAACCCTGCACCCTAGGGTTAGGAAGGGATCTGATGGCCATTCTGCCAAGAATATTTGCACCCATACTTCTGTGGCAGGGAGACCCCCAGTGGCTGCAGGGTTAAGTGCAGTTCTCTGTTCATATTGCAGCATGCTGTAGTTCTCAACCAGACGTCCAGGACCTCCTGGGGGGCCGTGAGCAGGTTTCAAGGGGTCCGCCAAGCAGGGCCAGCATTAGACTTGCTGGGGCCGAGAGCAGAAAGCCAAAGCCCCATGGAATGGGGCTGAAGCCCGGGTCTCTAAGCCCCATCACTCATGGCTGAAGCAGAATTCTGAGCAACTTAGCTTCGCAGGGCCTCTGTGGCGTGCAGCCCTGGGCAATTGCCCGGTTTGCTACCCCCTAATGCTGGCCCTGGCTTTTATATGCAGAAAAAAGTTTCTTGGGGCATAAGTGAGCTGTGGAGTTTTTATAGCAGATGGAGGGTCTCAGTAAGAAAAAGGTTGAGAACCCCTGCTGCAGGGTAGCAGAGTGGACTGATCCTGCTCCTGGCGAGAATCCATTCCAAATCTGGCTCCAGTTCCCAAGGGGGATGACAAACCTTATATCCTCTGGGGATCAGGTGTAGCTGCCAGCTTCCATGCTGGTGGCCAGATCCTCATCCGATAGAAATCGGTGTATCCTCCCTTAAACAACGAGGCTTTGCCTATATACACACGTAGCCCCACGTGACAGGTTAAGCCTCAAAGGGAAACTTGGCTCAAAGGCACCCTGGGTCAGAACAGTGCAAACCCAGCAGTTCTGAAGGAGCTTCAGTATAAACGCAGGTGCTGTCCATGTGGCAGCGAAGTTCACAGCTTTGCAGTCCTCAGGGAACCCATTGCCAGACTGGGCTGACCTCAGAGGTCTAACCGACGACTTGGGCTTTGCTAGAACCAGGGCCCAGACCTCACTCGCTGAGGTGAGAGAACAGTGCTGCCGATTCTCAGGATTTTCCTCCAGGGCCTCACGATATTTGGGATTTTCTTCAAAGCTCCAGCTCCTGGCGTTCTCAGAACACAGGAGAATCTCAGGAGACTTTCTTTGAAGGCGAAGTTGTAGCTCTCGGGTGCGGAGAAAAGCTGGAACACGCGACCCCGCCGGGGAGCAAAGAAACCCAACGGGCAGATAAAACAAGCCCCCCTTTTTGAAAGCGTCCCGAGTTTGGCATGCGGCGGCTCTCCCCGCCCGGGCACGGCTTTGCCTTGGCGAGCGTAGGCCCGGCGGGGCAGGGGGCAGCTCCCGCTCTGCGTGGGGGCAGCCCCTGGCCCGGCGGGCGCCCCGCTCTCAGTGGGGTTCTTGGGGCTGCCATAGCCCCCCAAAAACAGCCATCATCATCATTTGGGGGGGAGGCTCCACGGGGGGCCCCTCCCCCAGCCCCGCCCCGCCGGACCGTATTTGCCGCGCGTAGCCCTTTAAGGCCTACGCCATTTGAGGCGCGGGGGGGACGCATGCGCACTGAGCGGCCGCGGAATCTGAACGCGCTCTCTCGTGCCGCGGCCGGTCCTCCCACGCACGCGCAGTAGCGTCTGCGGAGAGTCGCCGGCCTCTTCTCTTCTGCGCGCATGCGTATCTACCTCTGCCCGGGAGTTGGCGCGCCCGGCCTCGGCCCGCGCGCGCGCGCAGTGGCGCGGGCGAAGCCCTTCCCCTCCCCCGGTCGGGCACCGGAAGTGAGTCAGGGCGAGGGCGGAAGCGCCGCGGCGGCTGCGGGAGGCTTCCAGAAGGGCCTGGCCGGCGCGGCCCGGGCGGCACCATGGTGGATTACAGCGTCTGGGACCACATCGAGGTGTCCGACGATGAGGACGAGACTCACCCCAACATCGACACGGCCAGTCTCTTCCGCTGGCGCCACCAGGTGCGGGCCCCGTTCCCATGGAGACCCGGCCCCGGACCCCCCCGGGAGCGCCCCTGCCCTGCAGAGAGCCGGCCCGTGCGGGGCTCGGCCCCCCCGCCCCATTGTGCTCCCAGCCCCGGGCCCCTGCACCAGCTGGGACTTGGCCCCAAGGAAGTGGCCCCCGCCCAGGGCTCAGCCCATTGCACAGACCGGCCTCCGCCGCGGCACTGTTGAGAGAGGAGAGCACTGACCTATTCCCCCCGCCCCCCGGCCAGCCCCCCCCCGCCCCAATAGCCCCCTCCCCAGCCCCCCCCCGACAGCCCCAGCCCCTCCTCCCCGATAGCCCCTTCCCCAGCCCCCGCCCCCCAGCCAGCCCCCCCTCCCCAATAGCCCGTTCCCCAGCCCTTCTCCCCCGGCCAGCCCCCCCTCCCCGATAGTGTCAGACATGAATTAGGGAAATGTGGTCTAGATGAAATTACCATAAGGTGGTACACAGCTGGTTGGAAACAGCACTCAAAGAGTAGTTAATGGTTTGCTGTCAAACTGGGATGGGTGGGGTCCCACAGGAGTGCTGAATCCGATATTATTCAATTTTTGCTAATGACTTGAATAATGGAGTGTAGAGTGTGCTTATAAAATTTGCGCAGGACATCAGGCAGAGAGGGGTTGCAAGCACTTTGAATGACAGAATTAGAATTCAAAACAACCTTAACACTTCCAAGAATTGATCTGTAATCAACAAGATGAAATTAAATAAAGACAAGTGCAAAGCACTGCACTTAAGAAGGAAAAATGAAATGCACAGTTACAAAATAGAATAACTGGCTAGGTGGTAAAAAGAAAAGGAGTACTTGTGGCACCTTAGAGACTAACAAATTTATTAGAGCATAAGCTTTCGGTGCATCCGATGAAGTGAGCTGTAGCTCACGAAAGCTTATGCTCTAATAAATTTGTTAGTCTCTAAGGTGCCACAAGTACTCCTTTTCTTTTTGCGAATACAGACTAACACGGCTGCTACTCTGAAACCTGGGTAGGTGGTGGTAGCTGAAAAAGGATCGGGGCATTATAGTGGATCACAAACTGAATATGAACCAACAATGTGATGCAGTTGCCAAAAGGGCTAGTATCAGTCTGGAGATGTGTTAACAGGAGTGTAAGATGTAAGACGTGGGGAGGGAATTGTCCTGCTCTACTCAGCAGTGGTGAGGTCTCAGTTGGAGCACTGTGTCCAGTTCTGGGTGCCATGCTTTAGGAATGATGTGGATAAATTGGAGAGGGTCCAGAGGAGCAGATTTAGAAAACCTGACCTATGAAGAAAGATTACAAACCCTGGGCATGTTTCATCTTGAGAAAAGAAGACTGAGTGGGGGATCTGGTAATAGTCTTCAAATCTGTTAAGGGCTGTTCTAACGAGGATGGTGATTAAGTGTTCTCCATGCCCACCAAAAGTAGGCCAAGAAGTAATGGACTTAATCTGCAGCCAGGGAGTCTTAGTTTAAATATTAGGAAAAACTTGCTACCTCTAAGTGTTCTTAAGCTCTAGAATAGGCTTCCCAAGGGAGTTTGTGGATTCCACATCATTGGAGGATTTTAAGAACAGATAGACAAACACCAGTCAGGGATGGTCTAGGTTTACTTGGTCTTGCCTCAGCACAGGGGGCTGGACTTGGTGACCTCTTAAGGTCCCTTACAGCCTGATATTTCTATGATTTTGTTTTATCAGGAGATCTGTGATCCTCCAGCGGAGGGCTGATTTACATTCCCTTAGCACAGAAAGAGAAACGGAGGCACAGAGCAGGGAAGGGAATCACCCGCAATGGTGCAGCAAAGCGGTAGTAGTGTCTGGAGTACAACTCAGGAGTCCGGACTGCGAGTCCAAGAGGAAACCCTGGGGCTTACTGTCTCCATGTGCTCCCTTGTGAAGACTCAGAAAGCTGTCTGGGCAGAAATCCATTCCCCAGTCTCCCAGTAACTTTCTCCACCACAGCCAGTCTGGACTTGGGAGCCAACAGAAAGGGAAACCAATGTCATGGCCTTAACTGACTCTGATACCAGTAACACCAGTGTGCAGGTGCTGTAGTGGATACTAGCCAACAGACTAAACCCTCAGACAGGCAGGTGTGATAAGACACCGTACTAAGTCCCCATGTATTTGTACATCCAGTTTAACAGATGAGGCATTGAGTCAGCCTTACCCACCTTCTTTAGGGAATAAATGAGCTCTGGATGCAGTGTGTGTGAATGCAAAGGCTTAGTTTCTAATGCATCACCTGTCCGTCACCTTTTATTGGGGCTGGGAAACCACCCTGTTGGCTTAGGGAGTTCTGATCTTGTTTGAGTGGCAAACACTGGGGAAAATCCAGTTTTATTCTGGATAAGATGGGGGCTTTTCACCTCTGCTGCATATGTGGTATAGATACCAAGATAGACTGGTCTCTCAAAGGACCTAGAATGTTGGCAATGCACTTTGCCTTTTCTCCTTTCCTTGGAAATTCCAGGGATTTGAGAAGGGAATGCAATGCTGAGGTCCAATAATGATTCTGCCACTCATTCGTGCTGAGCAATTCATTTCATTCCCCTGGCTCAGTTTCCCTATCTGTAAAATGGGGATAATGCCTGTTAGAGGGAGCTGCTATGGGGGAGCTGAAGTTTTGGTGGCTAATTGAGGAGAGTTTTGGAACTCTAAAGCACTACATAAGTACTAAGTACTGGGAGACAATGGAGAAATAAACCGTGATTTTGTTCAAACCCTCCTTCCCTGGGTGTTGTGCATCCCTACTTTGAGAGCGTATGTGCAGTGTCAGTATCTGTATCTCAGCTAGGGGGTTCTCCCTCCAGACTAGTATGTCATGCCCAGGAAGGATCGCTGCTCCATGTGGAGAAATAGATGTTTTTCTTCACGTGGAGAAGAAAATGGGAATTCAGCTTTTGTTTTCCAGGCTCAGAGGAGGAAGAAATTATTCTCCAACAGCCACAACAAGGGCCATGTCCAATCAACAGCAAACAAAATCCTAAGGATCTTAGAACCCTTTTGAAAACATAACACAGCAAATGTGTTCAGTAGTTAACTGTTGGGTCTCTGGAAGGAAGGCAGCATTAGGATGCCTATAGCTAGGACACACAGACTGAAACAGAACAGGGGGCAAATTTGAGTTGAATATCAAGGGAATCTCCAACACTATCAGCCTAAGGGAGGTGCTAGAAACTCCATTGCTTGAGGCAGTTGCACCTAGATTAAACTAAAGATTGTACAGTAGTGAACAGCCCTGCCCTGGCCTGTGAGGGTGGATGACGTGGGGATCAATAGGACTCTTCCACCTCTTAATTTTCAGCTAGTACAAATTGATACTGCAGAGGAGAGGAACGTTCATTCTCCTACAGGGTTGCTGCTGCTGCTTCGGGGTTAACACTGATTTCCTGCATCGCGTGCTCTGTCGAGCATAATCGGAGTCTCTGCAGACGTGCCAAGCCCTCGGGAAACTCTAACTACTGAGTTGCACTGAGCTCTCATTTAGCAGCACAGGGTGGCTGTGTGTGTGAGAATGTCAGCACAGCGTAGAAGAGAGACAGCTAAAAAGTCTGATTAAACCGTAAGGCTCCTACAGGCTAGTTGCAATGAGTGAGAGGTTGAGAGTTCAATTCTCTACAGAGGCAAGAAATTAGCCACACACTCGGTGATACTGGGATTAAGCAAAATGTCAATGAGTTGGGAAGCGTGATAGTGCAGGTAGGCTAACCCTTCCCTGCCATAGAAGATACTGTCCTGTTGGTGTAATGTAATTCAGGATCTAACAGAACAGTAATTGACATGCTATCAGGGTTCAAATCAGCCCAACGATCATCTCTTGTGTGTGGTACATGAGGCGAGGATAGGTGTTCCCAGTATTACTCAAACTGTCTGTACTCTCCTCTTTGCCAGTGAATCAGTTGGCTTTTCTATTCCAAGAGCAAATGATGAAGAGTACTTTAAAAAAAGCTGTAAATTGATATCTGCAGGCCCGAGTGGAGAGGATGGAGCAGTTCCAGAAGGAGAAAGAAGAGCTGGATAAAGGGTGCAGGGAATGCAAACGGAAACTAGCCGAGTGCCAGAAGAAAATGAAGGAGCTGGAAGTGGCAGACGCCGCAAGTGGGAAAGGGGAGCTGCAGAGACTTCAGGCCGAAGCGCAGCAGCTGAGAAAAGAAGAGAGAAGCTGGGAAAAGAAGATCGAGGAGCTGAGGAAGAAGGAGAAGAACATGCCTTGGAACGTGGATACCCTGAGCAAAGATGGCTTCAGCAAGGTTGGTCTGAATGGTGCCTGGTGAGGGGAAGGAGCTGCGTGGGTTTCTGGCCGAGGAAGCTGTCTTGCAAACCTGGCATCAGAGCTGTTGTGCTGGAACCACAGCTGGTGATGCAGCAGCACCATGAACCAGCCTCCTCTCTTCCCCCCCCCCCCCCCTGTGCAGAGTGTTTTCAATGTCAAACCTGAAGAGGACGACGAATCGGAGGAACAAAAAGAGAAGAAACACAAGACGTTTGTGGAGAAGTACGAGAAGCAGATCAAACACTTTGGTAAGTTAGCCGGCTGCAAGTGCAGGGCTCCCTGGCAGTCTAGGGGATGAAAGCTTCAAAAGTCCCTCTTGACTTAGAAAAGGGCTCTGGGTTAGTGAGGCTGTGTGAGACTCTATCAGCAGGGTAAGGGAAGTGATCACAACATAGTTGAATTCCCTGCTACCTGGGTCATGTCCGCAATACCTGTCTTCTCCCATGCTGTAGACTTAGAAAGGAAAGAACATGCAATTGGAGAGACCCATGTTCAGTGTGGGGTAGTGGAGTGTTCTCAGCTGGGGGTCCCTACCTGTGGAACTCCTTTCAGATCCATGTGTAAAAGTCACCAATAAGCCAGAGGTCTTCTAACACAGCCCACTCCTGGGGCTTGTTTTTATCCTTAACTTCACTTACAAAGCCCTACTGCAGGACTGTACAAACCAACATCCAGCTGTAGCATGTAGGCTTTCTCCTGAATGGCTCTTCTCTTGAGTCCCATCCCCGACTTTGCTGGACCTTCTCTGCCTCCTCCTAACTCTTCACTACTTTAATCTTTCTGAATTGGAGCTTTTCTCAGGTGCCCTTCACCAGAACTCTGGAGCTGCTCACGTACTAGCGCATCTATCCACCCCACAGTCCTGGGGTAGAGAAGGGTTATCCCCATTTTACAGAGGTGGATCTCAAGTACAAAGGGATGAAGTGACTTAGCCAGGATCACGTGGAGAGTCTGGCGAAGCCAAGAAATGACCCCAGATTTCTTGAGTCCCAGTCTAGTGCTTTCCCACAGGCCTGTCTTTTCTTATGAGACCCTCTTGGTCTGATTGGTCAGGCGAGTCAGCAGGTTAGCTCTATTTTTGCCACATCATTGGGTCCTGCACTGGATTCTGCCTTCATAATCCTGCTGCTTGGATACCAAAGTCATAGGCCTCTAATAAATACACTTGGTAAATTCAGCTGGATGTTCTTCGGTTAAATTCCTACAATGCTTCTGTCCCACCCACCTCATCTAAAGACAGCACGCCCTGCCTTCATTTGGGCTGTTCCTGTGAAATGCAGCCAGGAGGAGAAGTTAATCCACTGTCCCATGTTTGATCTGTCCTAGGTACTTAGGTGGCCCCTTGATCTTGTAGATGGTGAGGTGCTCAGATACCAACAGAGCCTCTCACGAGGCAGCCTACTGCTCCTGGCCCACCTGCACAGATAGAGAGCTGAGGCACAAAGACCCAGATCCTCCGGGGTGTTTACCTAAATACCTGATACTAAATGATTTGGCCAAGGTCACACACACAACCTGGAACAGAAGAGGGAATTGAACCCAGGTCTCCCAATCACAGGCGAGTGCCCTGACCACTCCACCATCTTTCCCCTCCAGCAGGCGGAATCCTGCCTCCTAAAGTACCGCTGATCCTCTCTAGCCCTGTCCAGGCTCCGCAACGGCTTTGTGGGTGGGCTCCTCTCTGACCATGATGCAAGGTGACTGTCTGCTGCTAACTGGGGCTCTCCTGCTTTGAAGGGATGCTGCGGCGCTGGGATGACAGCCAGAAGTATCTATCTGATAACCCGCATCTGGTGTGTGAGGAGACCGCCAATTACCTGGTCATCTGGTGCATTGATCTGGAAGTGGAAGAGGTGAGGCTGCTGTGTTCCCTAGGAGTTGTGACTGCAGCCTGAAATGCTGATAGCAGCAAGGGATAAATCCCAGGTGCCCTGCTGAGTTCTGACCCATTCACGTTTGTGGTGGGCCAAACTTTCCCATTAGAATCCCTTCGCTAATGGACACCTCATGGCATAGTGAACCCATGCTGGGGGAACGAGACCTGGAAAGTGTGTACCCAAGTGGCTCCATGCCACTCTAGTGCATTAGTTTCCCCTGTCAGTACTGTTGTTCCAGCAGCTGTTCATCTGATCCACTAGCTGCTCATTCTCTTCCTGAGTCAGCCTTGGTTGTCTTGTGGCCAGCTGCCCCCTGGGGAGCCAGTGTCTCTTTCAAAGACAGCCTCCTCCGTTTGCTTTAAAGATGGCGCTGACATTTGAGAAATCCTGGCAGCTGAGTCTGGAAGGGAATGGGCCAAGGGCTCAGACTGCAGTGGACTCGCTTGTCATGGCTCTCGGCCAGCCAGTGTCCTCTTCCCACCCCCTCCCTGAGTAACGAGGGGCAAGGCTGCGGTGGCTGGTGTCTCGGGGTCTGTCAGGATTTGAGCACGCCCTCTGCTGGCAGTGCACCGCACAGCACAGTCCTTAGAGCCACAGGGGCCTTTCTCTTCCGCCTCCTAGAAACACGCCCTGATGGAGCAGGTCGCCCATCAGACCATCGTGATGCAGTTCATCCTAGAGCTGGCCAAGAGCCTGAAGGTGGACCCCAGAGCTTGTTTTAGACAGTTCTTCACTAAAATCAAGGTGAGTTCCAAGTCCCCTTCAGCTGTGCTGTTTTCTCCCCATTTCCTCCTCTCACAGGTGGCCTGAAGTCAGAAGGAATGTGGTGGATGGTGTGGAACTCCCTGCTGTGGAGTGTTGGTTAGGTCAGGAATTTAGCAAGCTTCCAAGAGGGAATGGACGCACGGATTCCCAGAATATCCCTAATTCGAACAGTTACTGCTAAGGATACAAACATGCTTCAGGGTTTGAGACAGCCTCTATTAGAAATTAAGAAGAGATCTTCATGAGGCAAATTACCCCATGTCTACATCCTGTGTGGTTTCTCGCACTGTCCTCTGCAGCTTCTGATTCTGGCCACTGTCGGAGACAAGCTACTGCGCTGGGTGGACCTTAGGTCTGAGCCAGTCTGGCAATTCTGATACTACGTGGTGGCATCCTTCTTCGTTCTCAGTCTGCCCTCTCTGGGGAGAGGGGGCCTAAGGCCCATTCAGGAGTGAGGTTTAAATACAGTCTGACTTTTGCCCAGCTTCCCTTGGCCAGCTCTCTTACTCAGTAGTGTGAGGTATGGCTGGGGTCACCACTGTGGCTAATAGCTAAAGCTGAAGATCCTTCTCCTTTGTTGCTGGGCCATCTGAAAGACACTTGGGGAGCTGACTCCTGAGAGCTCTGTGCCCAGAGGGCCCCAAGCTCGGAGAACATATTGGATTGTAAGTTTTATCCCTCCTACTTGCTGGACTTTTTCATGCCACCTGTTGCTTGTGCTCTGCCATCGCCTGCCTGTGTATTTGTGGCGCTGTGCTCACTCCCACAGCAATGGGTTGTGGGGACGCCGCAGGAGAAGAAAGTGTCAGTCTGTCACAAATGCTTCTGAGCCTTCCATCCTCCTGCAGCAGGTGGCTTTTAATGAAGGAAGCACATGGGCTAATAGCAGCACTTCCCCTCCTCCCAGCCCTGCAATTAGCCTGATTGAATGGGGGCGTGGCTACACTGGCACACTCTAGCCTGAGCATGGGGGTGTGTAATCTGGGTTCGGCCACGTCTCTAATGCCTGGCTGGATCCTGTGCCATCTTGGCTCCTTCGTTAACATTCTGGCCTTTGACTCTGCTACCCCTCTTCTCCCTACTCAATGCAGACGGCCGATCAGCAGTACATGGAGGGGTTCACTGATGAGCTGGAGGCCTTCAAGGAGCGGGTGAGAGGGCGTGCCAAGGTGCGCATCGAGAAAGCCATGAAAGAGTATGAAGAGGAGGAGCGGCAGAAACGGCTGGGCCCAGGCGGGCTGGATCCTGTGGAGGTGTATGAATCCCTACCCGCTGTGAGTAGCCTGATCACTGAGCAGCAGGTGCTTTGCACTCTAAGCAAGAGCAGCTGGTGTCGATATCATATCCTGGCTCCTACTTAAAAGGGTTTCCTTCCCACGCCCTGTCCTGTCTAGAGTACTTATCTGGGCCCATTCTCTGAGCAGCTCAGGCGCTCTGATGGGTTTATTCCCCCCCCGCCCCCCGGTCAGAAAGCCCTATCCCCATTTTACAGGAGGGGCACTGAGGTACAGGGAGACTGTGACTTACCCAAGTGTGACAGAGCAGGGAAGTGAACCCATGTCTTCCAAACACCCAGGCTAGTGTCCTGGCCACTGCACCACCCTCCAAGGGAAGTGGGCAAGATGGCATTCCTCCATGCCCCGGGGCATGGGTGGGTCACTGCAGAGTGCCTCCAGGTGCCTGAGCCAAGTGCACAGTCTCCACTGCCTTCCTAGGCCTTGTATCCTAGCTGAGCGGGAGCACAAGACGTGAGCTCCTAGGCGCTATATTGCACGGGGCTGTGGAAGGGGCCATGTCCCAGACCAGCTCACCGTGCTGCCCTCTCTTCCCCCAGGAGCTGCAAAAGTGTTTCGATTCGAAAGACGTTCAGATGCTGCAGGATGCAATCAGCAAAATGGAGCCGGCGGTGAGTATGCCTTGGGTGGGGAGGACACAGGGCCTAGGTGAAGGCCTAGAGTGCCCAGCTCTTGAGGCCTGGGAGGGGAGCCATCAGCTTTCTGTTGCTGCGAATTGTGGTCCCTTCCCAGGCACATTAACGCATCTTCCTGTGTAGCTATTGGCTTCTTCCCAAGTCACTGATCTCCAGCCAACCAAATGGCAATGGGCCCTTGGCTGAAGGCTGCAATGCAGTGTCTGGCAGGGGATGGAGGTGGGCTTTGGGAGCTCTGGGAGGAAGCGGAGACCTGAGGGGCGAGTGCTGGGCTAACGTCCCTTAGCCCATGCTCTGCGTTCCAGGAAGCCAAGTACCACATGCAGCGTTGCATCGATTCCGGGCTCTGGGTGCCAAATGCCAAGCCGGCGGAGGGAGCGGAGAAGGGAGGTGAGGAGGCGGAGGCTGTCTACGAGGAGGTCACGAAGGGGAACAGCGAGGAGGAGAAGGGAAACCCATGAACTACTGCTGAAAATGCGTAAAGCAGACTGTCCCCTCGCCTCTCCCCCACTGCCACCACCCTACCCCCCTCTCACCTTCCTCTCACCCAATTATCCCTCAGGATGACACATGCTTTACACATGTAGACACTTTGTGAATGTGTGAGCTGCTTGCTGTCTCTTTGTATCCAACCCCAAGCCCTGGGCTGCCTTGGGGGAGCAAACGGAAGCCCCTGTATTCGCACTGGGGCCGTTCCAGTCAGTTACTCTAGGGACTTGGTATGGCCGTTTAGGTTCTAGGCCTCCCTCTGGTCAGAGTTACAAATGTGCCGTTGTATCTTTTCTGTTGGTAGCCAGTACGGCTATTACACGAATAAAGAGATTGAAGGAGCTGAGCGTGACACACACTTGCTGGGGGCAGAGTCGTGGAAGCTGCTGTGCTTTTGTCGTGGCTTCTGAAAAGAGAGAAATTGACCTAAAAAGTTGTCCCCGGTGCTGGGAGTTATGTTGCAGGCCAGCCTGAAGGCATTGGCCTTCCCTAGTCTGCAGGAGCCCTTGGTGGCCAAACAACCTGTATGGGCTGCCGTGGCACCTGGCAGGGCCTGCAGGCAAACGCACCAGCCAACCAGCACCTTGGGTTAGCTCCTGTGCCACCTGGGCAATCTCCTGGTGTGTGCTCTGGGGAGTGGCGGAGTGGGCTGTGCTGTGAATGTGCCCGAGGCTTCGGCCCAGCTCTGCTGACTGGCACTGTGCGTGAGCAGTCTCTCACTTTCCTTACCAGCTGCCTGTTTCTGTCTAGCCCTGTCCCATGCTGAGGGTGACAGTTTCACCCGTAGGGCCGTGGAGTGCACAGGGCATGGAGCCTATGCCAAGTGGCACAGGGCAGCAGACAGACACCCTACATTGATGGGGACACACAGCTGAGCCCATGCGTCTGTCTGCTCCCTGGGTAGCCATGAGAGCGGGGCTTGGCCACGCTGTGCCCAGTGGCTCTGTTATTTCTGGTGCTGCTGTGAACTTCTCCAGTGCCAAGCTCTGTTTCTTCTGCAGGTGGCTCAGTGCCCCAGCGCTCAGGAGGGCAGTGGGTAACCAGCCTGCTTCGCCGCATTCAAAGGGGGAGCAGCCCTAGAGAGTGCCATGGTAGAATGGCGCAAGGCAAAATCCACCTGAATTTTTAACAGGCAAATCCCATGCCCAGGTATGGCAAAGCAGCCAGTTGACAGAAGAATATCAATGGGCTTAGGGGTGCCAGTTTGACTCTGGTCCAGCTGGGATCACGCTGTGCTGACTCCACACCAAAACTTCCTTATGCAATTCCTTGGCCTTGGGCCAGACCTTCCCAGGGGGTGGGAAGGGCTTGGGTGTTAGCCCCAGGTTCTGCTGGTTCCACCCGATACAAACGGCCCAAGGAGGTGGGCTGCAGATGGGGGGACCCTAGGTCTCTAGCTGGAATGCTTTATTTCCTGCATTTTCAGAAGCTGTCAGGGAGGGAGACAACTCTACTGACTGAATAAAGGCATTTATTATCCGATTCCCTAGCTTTGGCTGGGACTCCATGTACTTCGAAATGCAGTCGCTGTTGCGTACCCAGAGCTGGTGCAGTGCGGGTTGGGGGAGGAAATATATGTATAAAGGATTTGGGGCGCGCGCACACACAGACATTTCTGAGTGAAATGCTGGACAAGTGACCAGCTTGTTAAGTGGTGTGTCCCCTGGCTTGTGTGTGGTAGGTAGGTACTAGCAATACCTGTGGAGATGCATCCCTGGACAAGTATTTTCCCTTCTCTGCTTCCATTTCCCCATCTGTAAAATGGAGATATAATGTTCTCTCCCCTGCCTTAACTTCTTGGCATGAAGGCCCTGTGGAAAGTGTGACTGGTCCCAGTGTGAGATTGGAAAACATGCAGTGCTACAAATCAACACCCTACAAGCCACATGGCAAGGTCTGTGCCCAGAGGGCTAAAACCTGCTTTTAAAAGTTCTCAGGCCCTTCTTGGAGCCGGGGTGTGTGTGTGTGTGCTTGGTGATAGCATGAGCCTTGGCATGAAGAGTGACATACCAGCATGGTCTGGGAGACACGATACAAATCCGCCTTCACACATCACTCCCGGGGGGGGTTCAGGCTGGAGGATCCAGCAGCGGTGAGTGAGCAGAACATCGGCCCAGCCAGTGTGACGCAGACCAAGAGCTTGCCTTTGTGCCTGCCAGGTCAGAAAGGGCATTAACAGGCACGTGCAGTGGTGGCGCTACACAGACACAGACTAAGCAATTGCTGGGGGCCCCAATTTAGTAGTACCCCCAAAATACCATTCATCTTATTTAATTTGGGCTTTTTAACATGTATTTAGTAGGAGGTGGTGGTGTGTTGGTGTGGGGTTTTTTTGTTTGTGGAAATAATAGAATGGGAATTTAGAGGGGGTGGGTGAGGTGTAAGGCGGCACCCGAAAAACATTGCTGCTTAGGCCCCCAATGGGCTAGCACAGCCTCTGGGTGTGCACTTGTGTGTGTGTGTGTGTGTGTGTGTGTGTGTGTGTGTGGCAATAAAGACAATGAAACTACCTCTCTCTCCGAAGTGAATTTAGTTCTGGTGCAAAGTGCCCAGGTTGACAGTTCTGCTTGTGCCCAGTACAGGTAAAACCTGGGCATCAACATGCTGCTGATAAGTGGGGGCTTTGGCATAGGAGGGTGAAGGTCTCCGTTAGGAATTGGACTGAATCTCTAGCCACCAAGGGGGGTTGTAAAGTGAGGGACTGGCCAGTGAAGTAGCAGGGACAGCCTCTGTCCAGGCAGGGAGGGGTGTGGATGGAGTGTCTGTGTGACATTCAGGCATGTAGCATTGGGCTGGGGGGGGCTATATGTCATTCAGTGTTGGTCACCTTTGTCTCTGAGCATCTGTGATGAAATGTAGAGTCACAATATGCAACTCCAGAGTCTGGCTGTGAGTTCTAGGAAGCTCTTCATGGAGGTGGCTGTTTTGGATGGGAGCCGGGGAGGAGAAGGATGTGAACATCTGTCTGATGATGCCAGAAAAGCTTGATCATAAGGAAGAGGAAGGTTTTACTGTGTTTCCGAGCAGGGGGGCATATTCTGGATTCATCTAGTCCCTTTGGAACCTGGTTCCACGGCTGGACCCGCTCAACTGAGTACTATCCCCTCCACTCTCCCACTCCTTGTTCTGTATGTTATTTGCATCATCCCAGTGGAGGGCAGCTGTCCAGGCAGCTCTCAGCTGGGACTGTGGTCTCTAGTGTAGCTGGAACTGGAACCACTCTCTTCCTTAGTTTCCCCCTCTATGACAGCTGCCTACTCTTCAAGGCCTCTTGTGATTTTTTTTCCGTCAGGGTTTGAGGGGAGCCGGAGCCAAGACCTTGGTTTTGTGTCATCTCCATGTTGAGAGATGGTGATTCTCTACAGCAGGCTCCTAGCCAGCTTCAGAGAGTCACAAGCAGCTTCAAGTTCTACTCTTCAGTTTTCATCACAGCTTCGCTCTCCACACAAGTGCCTCCCCTTTCAGCCTTTCCCTTGATGATATTCCTCATGGTTTTATAACCTCTCCTATACCAATGGGATCCATCCCTCCCTGCCCCTGGGGCCTCTTTCTAGATGTGAAAGTGAAGGCAGCTCCTTGCCAGTAGGGTGGGCGGATGTGTGGGTGGATGTGAAAGTCCTTTGCTCTGTTTGGGATGATTCATGGCCCAATTCCAGACTCAAGAGAAGTTGGTCTCTGGGAGACGGGGGAAGAATCACTGAACTGGCAGGAATGTGAAAATTCCCAGAGGCTCTTTCAGAGCCCAAGGCCCTTCTGTCACTTGCTAGTGCTAGTGCTTAGCTAGACGTCCGCTCCTCTATCCAGCCTTTGGCACGACTCTAGCCCATCTTTTTTATTGGGAATGTGGTTTTGAAGAGCATGAATGAACATATGAACCTGAATTAGTGGGCTTGAGCCTTTACGATATACCTGCCTAGCTTATTGTTCCTTATTTCTATTATTGTAGTATCTAGGAGCCCCCCCCCTCCCGCCATGGAGCAGGACCCTACTGTACAAACACAGAACCAAAGGGGGGGGCCCTTTCCCCCCAAATTGGACACTCTCAGCATAAGACGAGCCATCGGGTGAAGATAGAGAGGGGTGTACAAGGAAACAATGAACCGGTGCTGGTCAGCATGACAGGCAGTGCTCTCAACACACCAGCACAAGACTGATTTATTTTTTTGTCCTCATGCCTACAAACAAAAGCCAACTCTTAAGGAGGGCTGTGAGGGAGGCCAATGACCTAGTCTGAGGTTGTTCTTCGAGAGCCTGTCCTGCACAGGAGGGATGGTATGGAAGAAAGTACAAAGGAATTTATTTGCTGCTTGTTCCAGCCTGTCAGTGAACTGTCCCTCTGGCCAAGATGGGCACGTGGGTTGGTGGGGTCTAAGTCTGAGTTACTTTGGTCTCCATCGCTTAAATTATGCACCCCTTCAGTGCAGGAAGGGATGAATAACCCTGTATTCAACTGCTACACCGTGGAGGCTGGGGAGAAAGGGAAGAACATTGCTGTCTTAGCCAAACGGCAATACAGGTAGTTCTAACATCCTGCCTCCGCTGAGACTCTGCCTCTGCTGGCCTTGCTGATGAACCATGAGCAGTTGCTGTTGGACAGTCCAGCTGCAGGTGGAGCTGCTGACAGCCAAGATCTGAGGAACGAGTAGCTGCTAATAGATAATGTCCCTTCATCTGAAGCTCGGTGGGAGTTCTGAGAGCTATGACGTTTACACTTCTCTTGCTTGGGCTGAACTGTCCTGCTACTGTGATGGTGCAGTATGATTCACATCTAAGCAGAGCTTCACTGTGGGCAAATTAATAAAATCCCCCACATCTTAATGTCAAGTATTGGGGGGAGCCGGGTTAGTCTGTATCCACAAAAACAACAAGGAGTCTGGTGTCACCTTAAAGACTAATAGATTTATTTGGGCATAAGCTTTCATGGGTAAAAAACCCACTTCTTCAGATGCAATTTAATGGTGAAGCTATAATACAATGCATGACCCTCTCTCTGTGGCTGCTGTAGAATCTCCACTTCTCTCCCTGTAGGCTAAGAGCAGGGCTCGCTAGAAGCATCTGCTGTCTTAGTTTACCTAACATTTCTTTTCCCAGTGATTCACTGTAAGCACTCCCACCCATCTACAGTGCTTGAAACCCTGACCCTAGAAATAGTAGCTGAACCTTAACAGCTGATCTCTGGTTGCACTAACTCACTAAGTCAGAACAAAGTGTCTTCTCTAGTTCTGATTGTGGGCTCAAGTGGTCATTTGCACTGCTATAGTCTCTCTATTGTCAATATGGTAACGGACTGGGGCAGGCTGGGCATAAACTCCCTTACTTTTTCTGAGAAACTGCAGAACTGGAATTAATTTGCAAACTGGACACCATCAGATTAGGCCTGAATAAAGACTGGGAGTGAATGGGTCACTACAAAAAGTAATTTTCCCTGTGCTGATACTCACACCTTCTTGTCAACTGTTGGAAATGGGCTACCTTGATGGCATTGGCCTTGTTAGCACTATACAAAAGTAATTCACCCCTTCCTCTCTACTGTTGAGAATAGGCCACTTCCACCTTAATAGAATTGGCTTGTTAGCACTGACCCCGCACTTGGTAAGGCAACTTCCATCTTTTCATATGCTATAATATATATTCTGCTTACTGTATTTTTCACTCCATGCATCCGATGAACTGAGCTGTAGCCCACAAAAGCTTATGCCCAGATAAGTGTGTTAGTCTCTAAGGTGCCACAAGGTCTCCTTGTTGTTTTATCTAATTGCTGCGTGCCTCGGTTTTCCAATCTGTAAAACGGGGACACTAGACTGCCCCCTGCGGATGGGTATGCTGAACGGTGATGTTTGTAAAGTGCTGGGGGAGCCTTTCCTAGGGGATTGTGCATAATTCAGCGGGTATCATTTTTATTTGAAACTCTGCATCATGTAAGCCCTGGGGCATGTATACCGCGAACACCTAATCGGGTATTGAAATTAATACCGGCGGGAGTGTGAAACGGCAACCCCCGGTGCCTAGAAAAGGGTCCCCAGGGGCCTCTCTCCAGCGAGCGGCGGGCCCCCCCCGGGCTGTGGGCAAGGCAGAGGCGGCCCAAGCACGTGTTTGGAGGGCCCCGCCCGGCCGGCTGCAATCCAGCTGTGCGCGGCGGCGGCGGCTCCTCCAGCGGCGGCCAGGCCAGCTGCGCCCGCCCCATCCAGCTGTGAACGGGGGCGGGGGCGGCTGTGGCAGCCAATGAGCATCGCCCCCTCTCCTCTGTGGGCGGGGCGCGCCCGTTTCTCCCGCCCCCCGGCCGGGCCGGGCCACTGGGGCGGGCGCCGCCAATGGGAAGGCCGGACGTGAGAGCGGCCAATGGGAGCGGGCGGCTCATGGGCCCAATGGGAGGCGGCCTCACGGCTGCGCTGACCTGAAGGCGCTGGCGCGGCGGCGGCGGCTGGGCTCGGGCCGCCTGGGGCGGGGAGCGCGACCCCGGAGCTGGGGTAGGGGCGGGGCCGGAGCGGGGGATGGGCAGGGGGCGTGAGCAGGAGGGGGCTGGCCGGGGGGAGGGGGGCTGTCTGTAGGGAAGTTGGGGGGCATGGGGAGGTGGGGGGGCAGGGGGAGGCTGGCTGGCCCTGGGAAGGGGGGGTTGGGGTTTAGGGAGGTGAGTAACGGGTGTGGGGGGGCAGGGGGCGTGAGCAGGAGGGGGCTGGCCGGGGGGAGGGGGGCTGTCTGTAGGGGGGCAGGGGGAGGCTGGCTGGCCCTGGGAAGGGGGGGTTGGGGTTTAGGGAGGTGAGTAACGGGTGTGGGGGGGCAGGGGGCGTGAGCAGGAGGGGGCTGGCTGGGGGAAGGGGGGCTGTCTGTAGGGAAGTTGGGGGGCATGGGGAGGCTGGCTGGCCCTGGGAAGGGGGGGATGGGGTTTAGGGAGGTGAGTAACGGGTGTGGGGGGGCAGGGGGCGTGAGCAGGAGGGGGCTGGCTGGGGGAAGGGGGGGTATGGGGATGGCGGGAAGTGGGGGTGGATGCTGGGTCGGGGTCAGAGAGGAAGGGCTGATCGGGAGGGGTACAGGTGGGGGGGCCAGGAGGTGGATGAGGGGAGTGGGGGGAAGCAGGCAGAGGTGGCTCTGCTGCTGGAAAGTGTGGGGGAGTCATGGAGGTGGGAACGCCTCGTCTCTCTCCTTCCTCTGTCAAGTCTAACGCCTTTGGCCCTGGCGAGGCTGTCCGCTGCTCTGGGACAGGAGAGGGGTCAGGAGGCTGTGGCGCAGAAGCTGGGAGAAGGGGTGTCCAGCATGAGGAGGAGTCAGGCTGGCTGCAGTAGAAATGGGGTGTTGTGGGGCAATGGGGTGTCAGTTGTGGGAAGATGCCAGTTCCCTTCCTGTGCTAGTGGGGAGGGGCACGAGAAGTGTGAACCTCCAACTGCTGACTTGCTTGTTGAATGCAAAACAGCTGACTTCCCCAGGGGCCAGGGCACTGCCAGCGTGTCCTCTGATGCCACCTTTCCCATGGACTTCTTGGAGTTGGGGTGCTCTCTGTCTGACCGTGGGCCCCCCTGCTCCACCCTTCCTGGAAGTGCAGGATTCTCTTGATATCCCGGCTGGTGTGCATCTTCCCTTTGATTTTTCCCAGGTGAAGCTCTTGGCTCATGGGAGCATGTGGCTCATCTTGGATCTGTTTTTATTCTTTCCTTAGCCGAGCAGAGAACATGAGCAGCAGTTTCAAACAGTTCCTTGCCCTGAAGCCCTTGTGGGCTTAACTTTTGGGGGGCTCTTCTAATTTCCAAGGCAAGGGAGAGTACGGAAGGTTGATCCTCTAGGCCTCGTAGTGGGTACTTGCCTCGGGGAGCAGGTAGTCTCCAGGGTAGACTCGGGTGAGATTAGCTGGTCTCAATGGCCCCTTCTGGGGTGAGAATCTATTGAGCTGACTTGACAGGCAAGAGCAAAATAGACCAGATTCACTGGTTCGAAGCCTGGAAGGGACCATTCCTGCTCTCTGATCTAACCTCCTGCAGAACATGGACCATCGTACTTCCCCAGATTAATTCCTCATTTGAACTACAGCAAAAATCCAATTTTGATTTTAAAATTGCCCATGATGGAGAACCCATCCCAGACCTTAGTAAGTTGTTCCCATGGCTAATGACCTCTGTGGTTAAAACTTTGTCCCTTGTTTCCAGTCTAAATCTATCTAGTTTCAACTTCCAGCCATGGGCTCTTGTTACCTATGCTGGAAGAGCCAAAGGGACTTTGTGGTTATTCGGTGTAGGCACTTGTATGTCCAGGAGGTTCCAAGTATATTAATATAAAGATTAAAGTGTAAGCGCTGGGGGCCGGAATCTCAGCGGGTGTCAGTGGCCTAGCTTCACTGAAGACAGTGGAGCGACTGTGTCCATTTACACCAGGTAAGGCTTTGGCCCTCCTTTGGCAGGGTGGTGCTGCAGAGGTGAGTCTTTTAGGGGTGGTTAGGTCGAAGCCAGAGTGAAGGTTTGGTGAACAGAGGCTCGCCTACCTGCCCCAACTGCGTTTGTTTGACTTCAACTGGTTTTAACCAATTGATTAAATCAGTGCAAAAGGCTGAATGGACACTGTTCTGTTGGTTTAAGCTGTGCTCGTTTTGTTTTAGCTTAAGTCCATTAGGAATCCGTTTAACTCAAGCCTAGATGTGCCACTCTTAAACCAAAATAAGAATGTCCACACTGGTAGGCACTGGCTTAACTAAATTGGTTTCAAAAACAATTTAAATAAATTAAACCAGTGCAATTTGTGTGTGTAGACAAAGTCTAGGTTCCTGAAGGGGTGCTGCTATGAAGAAAAGTGCCTCCCCTTTGGCTTTGGTGGTCTGCTCTTTAGTTTGTGTCCAGTTCTTCTCCCCTGAGCCTTGAGTTTATGGTTGCTTAGGATCTGTCTGCACTGGAGACATGCCCAGTTGCAGCCATTGGTGTAGATTTACCACTGCAGATCTCTAGTGTAGATGGGCAAAACTGCCGTAAGCCATGATTTTCAGCCGTGCAGCTGTACCCCAGTTGCAAGCGGGGGGGGACTCACTCTACCATTGCAAAGTGTGCTGTACAGCAGTTTTGCCTGTCTGCCCTAGGGACTTTCTCTGGTGACAGGTCCCCAGGCCTTCATGTGGGTGAAAATAAACCACAAACATTGAGGATGTGTGCTTCTGACATCCTGCCAGCTTCGCTCTTGCCCTAAGGTTCAGAGGCTTGAATCAACAGGATTCCTGCTCTCCAGGAACAGCAAACATTTTGGAGCGCTTGTCCCTGTTACAAGGGACAGAAGAGAGGCCACCAGTGAAAATGGGCGAAGCCAAAGGAAAACATTTAGGGCAGTGGCTGTCAATTGCTTCCATTCTGACACCCCTCCACGCTTCTATTTAGCAATATGGGAAGGGCAGTGTGGTCACAACGCTGGGGCACCTCCAGGGTCCTTAAATCAAGAGCCCCCAACTTTGCAGACCAGTTTGGGTTTCCCCAGTTCCTGTGCCTCCATACTGTTACGGAACTTAATGAATATGAAACAAACCCCAGACTCCTGTAATTGTCAATGTTTTTCCTGTATTTTGCTTTGTCAAACTGTTGACGTTCCAACTTGAAAGCTGGAAAAACCCTCCGAGCTCTTCCCCAGAATAATGGACTGCTGAAAACCACCATCTCCATTGCTGCTAGCGGATAGCCTGCCTGCAGGGCTGATAAAGGTTCTGATTATTCAAAGGTGCAATGCACATGCCCTGTTGGCTTCAATGGGAGCATGGGGTGCTAGTGCCGAGTGCCTGCAGCTCTTTAGAGTTGGAGGTATTGAGCCCTCCTGACAACTGAATGCAGGGGCAAAGCCAACACGGGGGAAACAAATTTTCACATTGCCTGGTTTATAGAAATGAGGAAGCAAGGCTTTTTGAGAGGAGGAACAGCTGTCAGTTTTGGATTCCATTCTGGTCATTGGCAGGGGTGGGGAACTGCGCCAAGGTTTAGCGTGAGGATGTGTCTGAGGGATCCTGTTACGCACTTAGGTTTGAGAGGCTTTGTCCTCTGAGCAGCAGGACAGAACCCAAAGGAACCCGTCTTTCCTCCACTACGTCCCTCGTCTGGGGCCGGGTATGGATGAGGAATCCCTAGAAAACTGCTTCTCACTCTCGTGTTGCCCTTTCTTCTCCCCCCTTTCCTCTTCCCTAGCAAGAGTAAATCAAACCCAGCAGCCCACGCTCCAGAAAGAGATGCTGATCTATGCTGTGCAGTGTTCCTCTGCTGAGTCAATAGGAGGAACGTGACCTGGCAATAGTTTAATCTTCCTGCTCCCTGGAGTAACCAGCCACACACTGTGCCATGGGGGGAAGGAGGGGGACGGACATATCTGATGAGCTCCCCTGGGAGTGAGGGGTGGCTTGAGATAAGCCTACTCACTCAAGCACAATACCCACCCTCCCCCCACATCTAGCTCCTGTGGCAAGCCACTGAAATGCACAGAGCACTCACGGAGCAGAGACACCTAGCAAGGTCTCTGGTGTATTTGCTTAAAAACCTAAACAGCTGCATTTTCTTAAGCTGTTTTACTGATAGCCGCCTCCTCCCTCAAACAGAAAAGGATCAGCCAGACTTTATCCTGAGAACCGGTACTGCGCGGGGCTGTTTGGCCTTCCGGAGTGGCTTAATCCATTCTGGAATGGGGGTGGGGTGTTTTATTGTGTGGCTCTGTCTGCTCCCATCTCCAGCACAGGGTGTGTGCGTGCGGATGTCTAGTTTCTGCACATCCAGGCCCAATTGTGGCTCCATGGCAGCATGGCACGTGCAGTCTCTGTTGTCACTGGGACTAGCCCATTTTCCTGTGCTCCCCAGGCGTGTCTGAGGTCAAAGTGAGCTCTGCACTTATATCCTGTTCTGTGGTCGCACATGCTTAGTGCTCATTGGGGTATCACCTGCCGGAGATGTAAAACTACGGACCCAAGAGGTTCGCCTTTCTCCACCTCCCAAGTTACTCTCGAGACGAGTCCCATAAATCTTGCAGCACGCTGCTGTTGCACTGGGCGTCTGTGTGATCTGTTGCGTCTCTGGGGGAGCAGGAATTTTATCTCTGCAGTTCTTCAGTCTGCTTATCGGCTGCATGGTAGGCAGGACCTCCTCTGTCCTCTCCGGCCCTGTGGCGTTGGCTGTGGTGGGGAATGAATACAGGGGAATGGTAGGATACTGCCTGCCCTATGCGGGAGTTCCCTACTGAATGATGTGTCTAGAGCTGGCAGAGGAAGCCAATAGCTGTATGCTAAGATCTGTCTTTAGTCAGCAAAAGGCACCTGGCTGCATGTTTGGCTGGGTATCGAAGCCAAGGTCTGCCCTGTTACAAAGGCACAGCTCCCACTGGCTTCTCTAGGGGGAAGCACCCATGTAGCTGAGGGCAGAACTGGGCCCTGGCTTAGAGTGTTGTCTTGTGATTAGAACAGGAGGGAAGGGAGTTGGTGAGAACCCAGGACTCCCAACTCTGGGAGGGGACTGGGATCTAGTGGGTTAGAATGGGCGGGGGGGAGCTGGGAGCCAGGAGCCAGGATTCCTGGGTTCTGTTCCCATTTCTGTCACTGACTTGCTGCACCCCCTTAGATAAGTCCTACCCTCTCTCGACTCAGTCGAGAAATGTCTTTGTCTGTATCTTACGCTGGGTGATGTGGTGTGTTCTGCTGGGCAAAGTGCTGTTAGACTTGGATCCAGCTGTGTTTTGTCTGCTGGGGTTGGGGGGGCTCTCCCTGCAAGGCTGATGGATCCTTTGTTGTGTGAGCAGAGTGGTGGAGCCTGGCCCACTGTCTCATCACCCACGAGAGAGAGAGAGCCCCCCAACAGAGAGTGAGGGGCAGGTGGGGGAGGACATCTTTGCTTTCAGGGTTCCGGGCACTGACCCCTTGCTTCCCCCAGTCGTTTAGGTGGGGTGCGGCAAGCTCGGCTATTGCAGAGTAATTGGGTGGTGGAGTGAGGGCTAGAGTATGTCCCTGTTGTTCTAAGGCTCATGGGAGGGTGACTGGGTTTTTGGGGGCTGGTGTTCCTCCACCCTGGGGGAGGGAGTGTCGTAGGGACCCCATCACTCAGAGGCAAATGTTGGGAGCTGGCCCAGGGCATTTGTGGTTCTGTATTGAAGCTTCACTCCTCACTGGACGGCTAGTTCCTCTTTCTTCTCCCTGCTGGACTTGCTGCCTTTCTGGGGCCCTCCTAGGACCCCTCCCCTACTGAATGCAGCCATGGCAAGCTTCTTCCAGCTGGCTGGTCCCTGACTGGACCCAGAAGGAATCTGGGACACAAGCACCCGCAGCCACACACCTCACCAGTGAGCAGGAGCAGCAATGTTCCTTTGACGCCATCAGGCCCAGAGACACTTGCAACACTGCCCTGAGTCCTACCAGAGATCGCCCCACCCTTTGCTTACAAACGCTTCCCTCTCTCCTTTCAGGCATTGGCGAGATGTCTCTGTGCCAGTGCGCGGTGAAGCACAGTGAGTCAGACATGGAGGGCTGCTGCTTCTCGGTGGGCGGGGGCCTGAAGGTGTACCTGCACTGGAGCGGCGAGGAGGAGGAGCGGTGCCAGACCTATACGCAGGGGGTGCTGAGCGCAGAGGAGATCTGCATCAACATTGCCCAGAAAATCGGTGAGCGCTGGCAGCCTGGAGTGTCCCTGGGCTACCGCCTCTCCAGACAAGCCTACATGAGTCTGAGTCTGCCCCTGCCCCAAAGACAGGGCTCTGAGCAGTTGCTTGGGCTTAACGCGGCTGGATCTGCCAGGGAGGGTCACCGCCCAGCGCTGCATTGGGGTGAGAGGTTGTGTTGGCTGATCCCTCGCTTCAGACTCAAAGACAAAGGATTCTTCTGCTTCCCTATGATGCTGGCAGCCCGCTGGGCCAGCTAGCAGCGCAGGTGTTACGGCAGCACCAGTGTCGTTATAACGTTTTCCTCCTGCCCTCCCTGTCTGTTACTGCCCCGTGGGGTACGATCCAAAGCTGGTTCTTTCCTTCAGCTTCAAGGGGCGGTTGCAGCCAGTGCCTCCTGAGATACCAAGAACTGTGAACTTGTGTGACCCCAGGTTGCTAGTGTGCAGCCACTCTGCAAGCCACCCTCTGCCCTGTCTATGAAGGCAGCCGCATGGCCAGCCCGGCCCTGGCACCCTCTGCATGTGCCCACTGCACGTGCAAGGAGCCTTGTCCTCTGTGTATCCCTGAGCTCTCGCTGGCCAGTGCTGTCTGCGATGATGTTGCTCTGTCCACTGGGGATTATGAATCACGTCATTAGGATATCATCAGCCATGGGCTGGTGCTGTAGAGCTGAAAGGGCTGTTACTCCATCCCCTGACCATCTCCCTGCTCTGAGCCAGCCAGTCCCTGACCGAGGCAAAAGGCTCTAATTCCTACCTGCCCCTGGCACCACCAAGTCCCCCTGGCTGTGTTGAGAGTTCACGTTGCCTGTAGAAGCTCTGTGTCCATTAGAGCTGTAGCTTTATTAATCAGGACCATGGGCTCTAGCCTCCTATGTCTCTGGTATTCCTAAGCATAGGGATGAATCTCCCTCTTCCCCTGTGCTCTGGCTGTCTGGTCTTTACTGGAGGGCTGAGGTACAGAGCATGACTAGCTCGAGTGTGGTGACATGGCTTCTGACTTGTTGGCATCCTCGCATGATAAACACTCTACTGCTCTCCGGGGACTTTTCCTGGTGAGCCGCAGGAGCCGTGGATGTCATCGGAGCCTGGTTCTTAGGCCCCGTCAGAGCCAAGCTGCCAGGGCTGCCCTGACTGTCTGTGCAGGGGTATTTCCCTGCCCACTGAGAGGAGGAGGGAGCGGTTGATGTGCCTGTTAACCCTGGGTTTGCTGCAAACCCCCTTTCCTCCTGCGTGAGGCCAGCTGACAAACCAGGCTGGGGTAACGTCTCCCATCGTGGTGTTTTCTGCTTGGTGAAGTCTAAAAAAACCCCAACCTCACAAAACCCGTCACGCTGCTGAGAGGCTTGTCAGGCCAAGTGGCTGCCTCTAAGCAACCAGCCTGGGTTGTGGCGATGGCTCTGGAGGATGCAGTGTGGTCTAGTGCAGAGAGCACTGGACTGGGACTCAAGAGACCTGGATTCTGATCTTGGTTCCACCACTGACCTGCTGCTGGGTGACCTTGGGCAAGTCACTATCCCTCCGTGTGTCTCAGTTTCCCCATTTGCAGAACAGAGTTAATGATGCTGACCTGCTTGGTAAAGCCCTTAGAGATCTGCGGCTGAAGTGCTATTTAAAAGCTAGCTATGAGGATTATTGTTAAAAGCAGGCTAGTTTTAATAAGTACCTTTTAAATTCATGAGCTGTCGCGTGATGTCTACATGGCTCAGAAAAAGCTAATTCCGTTCTCGCATTGTGGGACTTGGGCCTAGGTCTTGAGTCTCAGAGCACCAGGCATTATGCCTGCTGTTGGCGCTCAGTGAAGGAGTCTGTTACCAGTAAAATCCTGTAATGGGGAGGAGAGAACTGGGAACAGCTTTCAGGACAAGACAATGAGAGAAGCAGTTTTGCAGCAGCTATAAAACTGTGCAGTTTAAAGCAGGGGCAGAGGGGAAATGAGCCCCTGCCATCACACAGGAATTCTCTTGTCTCCTGCAGGGATCACGCCGCTCTGCTACAGCCTCTTTGCGCTCTGTGATGTGCAGACCAGAGTCTGGCTCCCTCCCAACCATGTGTTTGAAATCAGCAAAGACACCAACCTGAATCTGTTCTTCCGCATGAGGTGAGAATTGCTCCCTGGGGTCACAGGTGGCTCCCCACATGCTCTCCGCTTTTGCCAGCTGCAGTTCGGGGGTGAGAGGCCCCTTAGCCAGATGCTATGGGGTAATGTACCAGGCATTTGAATAGTAACACTCGTGTTGGGGAGAGGCATCCCTTGGTGGTTTGCCTGGTTACCTGGGGAAGGAGGCAACAGAAGCAATTAAGAAACCTGGATGAAGGTTGGCATCAGGTCAAATAGTGACCAGGCAGCATCTCTGGGGAAGTGAGAGACTGTGCATGTCTTTCTAGGTCTCACTTGGGCCGACTGTATGGCTGAGAGCTGGACGGTGCGCCCATGCAGTGGAAATCTGTTCACGAGGTTCTTTGTGCCCCTCAATTCCAACCCACATCCCCTGCTGTTCCAGTCTGTGCTCCCCACAGTCAGCTCTGCTTCTGCTGTTCCAGACTTGAGCTTCTCCTGAGCAGAATCTACCAGTCATGTTATTACATAGTGCTAGTGATGTGGACAAGGCCCAAAGGGAAATAGGCTGAGACCCACCGAACTCATTCTACCTGTGACTTGGGGGCAGCACGTTGATCTAGGTCTCCAGGTATGAAAAGAGTAGTGTGTGGGCTCTGCTTATTGATACCCTCTCTGTGAGGCTCTTGCATACCATGGGAATCCTGTTGCATGACACGGCATATCCTCCTGGAATGCAGTCACCAGTGATCAGATCAGCAGGGCTTTCATGCTAATTTTTATAGTGTCTGAGTCATAATAAAGGCAGAAGTGACCAGCGATTAGAGGATTGTTTGGTCTGGGATTTTATTAGGTCCTGTGAAGCTCCTCTCTGGCAACTTTCCTCCTTGGCACCATGTGCTGCTAATTAGAAAGTGGAATATTTGCTTGTAGGCATCTCGGATGTCACTGTCCGGTATGCAGGTGCTGAGGACAGTGCTGACTAGTCAAAGACCATCTGTCTGGCACTGTGCTGGCGGGGTCCAGCCTGTAAATCAGCAGTGGCCAAAGGGTCTGTATGGGAGGGCTTTGGCCGCATGCATTGCCATGGTAATGGAGTGTGGATCTTGGGCTTCTAAAAAGCAGCCTGTTGCCAACCTCATCTTCAGCGCAGACCGCATATCCCAGCATGCTTAGCTGCTCAGCTCAAGATGGGACAAAGTACGCTGGGATATGTAGTTTTTGTGTTGCTCTAAACAACATTGCTATAGGACACAATCTCTGTACCAAAGGTGAGGACGCATGCAGTCTGAGTGCAGATAGAGCATAGGTTTCTGGCAGCTGAGCCCTTGGGTTGGACAGAGCATAGGTCACATTGACAACGAACAGCCTGATGCAACGGCCGGATCCAGCCCCGAGATTACAAATGGCTCACGTTGGATGCTACGCTCTCCTGGCAGCTGCGCTCTGTTTCCTTCCCCTCCAAGGCACAGCTGGGTGCAGCTCTGTCACTCCTCTGTCCTCAGCCCCGATGGGTGGCTAAGCCACTCACGCTGGAGCGCGGCTGCAGGAAATTGCGTGTCTGTGTGTGAGTGTCGGAATACCTTCGTGCTTGCTACCACAGACTGAGCTGTGGCTTTGAGGGTTCTGGGGCGGACACGTAGGCCTCGCTTTGGCTGCAGTTTGTGCCTTTGCCCCGTTTCCATAGTGACTCTCCAGTATGGGTGTATGGGGCCCAGCACAGCGGGATCCTGCTCCAGGCTAGCCCCTCTGCATACAGTCCAAAGAGCAACATGTTAGAGGTGGTCTTTGATAGCAGAGCAGGGCTCTGGGGAGAGGTGCCGAGCAGGGAGACTGGAGGCCTCTAACCGCAGTGCAGGCGCAAGACAGCTGGTGAGCTAACAGTGCTCTGGCTACAAGTTGTGTGGCCTGCCAGTCTTTTTGTACAATGTAACTTTTTTTCTGTTGCCTCCTCCCTCCCCGGCTGCTGCCTCTTGCCTTTCAGACCGTGAGCATTCGGGGGCAGGCGCTGTTGCTGTGTCTTCAGCAGCCAGCATGAGGGCCTCTGGGATGCAAGCAGCAGTGCTGCAAGCTTTCCTCCCCCAACACATCCAGCTTGGATCAGAGCTTTGCTGTGCGAGATGCTGGACAGTCCATGTGAGACGGTGCACTGTGTGCTTGGAGGAGCCCCTGTTTCTGCCCACACCCGTGTCCGGAGACGCCTTTGGCAGGCTTGGGGCCTGTGACAGTAGCTTGCTTGTCGCACTGGTCGTCATTTGATTCTGTTGCTGTTTAACGGCTCAGGAGCCTTGGTGTCCATGCAAGTCTTGCTGTTGAACCGTCCTCTTGGCTGAGCATCCCTGTTGATTTCTGCTTGACGGGCTCAGGGACCTCTTGCGCTGCACATAAGTGACTCCTGTCCTCAGCAGCTCTGGTGCTGCAGTGCCCACTGGAGCAGGCGTGCCCTGGGGAAGCACTCTTGTTTTGAAGTGCTTGATGGAGAGCCATGTTCTCGCCACTTTATAGGCAGGGAAACTGAGGCCCAGAGGAGCAGCATAGCCTGCCCCAAGGTGACAGCACTGGGCATAGAACCCAGGAGTCCTTTGCTCTGAGGCCTCTTTGCTCTGGCTGAGACCTCTGATCCTAGGAGCCTTTGTAATCCCATCTCCTCTCTGCACCCCGAGAGCAATTTGAGTTGGGTGAATGTGGAGTCGAGCACTGAAAGAAGAGGGTGCTCTCAGCCAAGTGAGCGCAAGGCAGGTGAACTGCATTCCTTTGGAAGAAGCCAGCTGCACCCCAGAGGTGTGTGTAGTCTGGCGCATTTCCCTGGCCATAAGACCCAGCCCCTGGAAACAGAAGCTGGAGATCTGTGTGGGAGGGTCCCTGGATGCTTGGCAAAGAGGGTGCAGGGCGGTGATGTGCTGAGAGCCATTCCTGTTAGTGGCCTGGGTGGGGTCTTGGCCCCTGTGGCCTGCCCCCCTTGCTTGCAGCCCAAGTCTGTCTTGTCCCCGCTGAATGGGCCTTGCTGGCAGAATTGGGGAAAATGTCCCGGGATACTCGCCCTGCTGTTGCTCCGGCTGAATCTCTGCTGTAATAGAGGCTTTTGGTCCCCAGCTCGCTGCATTGGCATGGGCGCTGTCTGCCAGATTTAAACCGCCTGAACCTTGGGCGAGCGCTGGCTCGTGCCCTTCCTCGCTGGAACATGGGCAGGCGTTTCTCTGGCCAAGCTCCAGCCCTCGTTCAACTGTACGGAGCGGCCTGTAGTGTGCCGCGGCTCAGGCAGCAGCTGTGGGGTGCCAGTGCAAGGGGTGGAGACCTTAGCCCTGATCAAGAAAGCTCTTGCCTTGCTAGGCTGCACCAAACTGCACCTGGAGGGTCTGTGTTCCTTACTACGCTCTCCCTGCAGCAGTGGGGAGGCTGGTGGGGTCAAGTCCTTGCTGGTATAAATCCCTGAAACTGTGCTAGTTTGCACCAGCTGAGGAGCTGGCCCTTAACTCTAGCAGGGTGTAGGTCTGCTTGGCTGTATTGCCAGTCCCAGAGGGGTGGCAGTGTGGCTTAGTGGAGAGAGCACTGGACTGGGACCCAGGAGATCTGGGTTCTATTCCCAGCTCTGCCACTGACCTGCTGGGTGACCTTGGGCAAGTCACTCCACCTTTATGTGCCTCAGTTTCCCCAGTTGAAAACGGTAGTGATGATACTGGCCTCCCTTGGAGATGCACTAGTGAAAAGCTGGCTGCATGACCGTCAGAGCTGAGCCTCACAGCTGTGGCTTTCTATGCTGCTGCTGTAGTGACCAGGCTCCAGCTTGCTGCTCGGGGCAGCTTTGCGGGGATTGACTCGGACAGGAGTGCCAGAAGGAGAAGAGGGAGGATTTTGTAGCCACGGTCTGGCAGCTGCTGAACCACTGGCTCTGCGTTGATTCCAGCAGGTGCCTGATGGGCTCAGTGGTGCTGTGGCCCTTCCCCCCCCCCCACAGGCTTGTCTGTCTCCCACAGGTACTACTTCCGCAACTGGCATGGGATGAGCGACAAAGAGCCGGCTGTTTATCGCAACGTTCCCCGGCAGAGCGACGTCCCTGAAGACAAGCTGCAGGGTGGTGCGCTTCTGGACAAGTCGTCCTTCGAATATCTCTTTGAGCAGGTGAGGGTGCTGGTCTGTGCGCACCGGAAATCCCGGTGCCATGACTGGGATGTTCACCTCTGAGAAGGGCTGGCGGCCCAGAGGGTTAGATAGAGACCCTTGACTCCCTAGGGATGAGAGCCACTTTCACCAGCGCTTCTCGTTGGACATCTCTGATGCTTGGCTATGGCTGTGCCGAGTGCAGGATGAGAACCTGTGTAGAATGGAACAGACAGGGATCTGACACCTGCCTCAGTGGGGACTTGTACGTGGATTCCCAAGTGCGCTGGCACAATGTTTTCTCAGCTTCCCCGTCACCCGAGCTGGAGCTCTGCCCTGCTGTGCATTCCTTTCCTAATTCAGTGGTAGGAGGCCACCTTGCCTCCAAGCTGGGGGCTGGGGAAAGGTTTAAACAATGAAGTAGAAATGGCCAAACTGGATCAGAGCAGGGGCCCATGTCCCTCTAGTCTGGTATCCTGTCTCCGACAGGGGCCGCACCAGCTGCCTCAGAAGAAGGTGCGGAATATCATGCCCCTAGGGAAATTTCCTCCTGAGCCCTGGTAACTTGAGGTCAGGGCGCCTGCCCTGAAGCAGGAGGGGTCTGCGGCCCTTCCAACACAGAAGAAAGTCTTTAAGGTTTTGCCTCATTTGATTTAAAGATATTCCAAATATGCTATGGGCCGCAGGAGCTGATCGAAGGGCTCCCTCTGTGAGGCTGAGAAGGAAGACAGCTAAATCTGAGTGGATGCTTTGCGTCCCCTTTTCTCTTTGTACAACACTTTTTTTTTTTTTTTTTTTTTTTTTAATTTTGGTTTCCTTTGCAGGGGAAATATGAGTTCATTAATGACATTGTGTCTCTGAAAGACCTTCAGAGCGAACAGGAGATCCACCGGTTTAAGAACGAGAGCTTAGGCATGGCTGTCCTTCACCTCTCTCACATGGCTCTCAAACGAGGCACCTCTCTCGAAGAAGTGGCCAAAAAAAACAGGTGATTTGCGGGGTGGATGGGCATCGGGGCTGTGCTGTCCCTCCTTCCCAGGCACTGCAGTTCAGCTGGTGTGTGGCCACTGAATGGCAGCCTCTTCTGGGGTGGAGCTTGAAAATAACATGGCTTTCATGGAGGTTGTTTCTGGAGCCCATCATGGTACTCGCCCTGGCAACAGGTGTTGGAATTGAGTTGACCCCAGAGCACACTTTCACATTGCACTGCTTGTCCTCAAAGGTGTGTGACAGTGCAAAGGCTGTGCCCTCATCCGAAGGCTCCCTGTGATCCAGGGGGCTGGTAGGGCCCAAGACGCATAGCGCTGCGACGGGTACTAGGGTTCATGGTGGAACAGCGTTGTGTGACTGCAGCTTCCTTTCTGCATGCTCTGATTTGCCATTTGCTCTACCTCCTGTGTGATGCCCCTGCTGTGATAACCTTTCCCTGTCTCTCTTGCAGCTTCAAGGGCTGCATCCCGCGCTCCTTCTGCCGGCAGATCCAGCAGAACAACTACCTGACCAAGTTCCGCATGAGGAACGTCTTCAGGAAGTTCGTGCAGCGCTTCCAGCGGCACACAGTCAGTGCTGGGAAGCTAACGGAGCAGGATGTCATGTACAAGTACCTGGCCACCTTGGAGAACCTGGCCCCCCGCTTCGGGAGCGAGCTCTTCCCGGTCCTTTCCTTGGAGACCGCCTCTGAGGGCGAGAAAGTGCTGCTCTATGTCAATGGAGGGCACACGCAGCTGGAGGGTGGCTGCACGTCATCTCCCAGGGACAGGTCCGCCACCCACGAAGTCCTGGTCACTGGCATGGACGGGATTCAGTGGCGGACCGTCCCTGTTGAGGTAGGCTTGTACCCGGCTCCCCTGGCATGGGGGGCCACTGGTTCCTACAAGAACCTGCCCAGCACAGTGCAGATAGCATTGGCTCCTCTGCCTTGGGGGTCGCAATGGGCTGTGCTGGCCCTGTTCTAGCTAGGGCTGACCCCCTCTTGTTCAAAGGCACTGTGGCCTAGTGGACAGAGCCCAGGGCTTGGGCTCACGAGATCTGGGTTCTATTCCTAGCTCTGCCGCTGGCCTGCTGGGTGAGTCATGGCTCTATGTGCCTCAGTTTCCCCATCAGTAAAATGAGGGTGATGGTCAGTGTTGGGTCCAGGCCTGGGTAGGAACGCCCTTGCTATGGCAGGTCTGGGCCAGGGGAGGGGCACCCCTCTCCCCTGGCAGGTCCCTGGGTGGGCTCTTTTGCACTGTGCAGGTGCTCACATAGGCGGCCGCGCGGCTTACAGGGGATGTAAGTGATGGTTCTGACCTCCTGTGAGAGCTGCTGCTGAAAAGTGCTAGGCAAGAGCCAGGGAGTGGCTGCTAATGGTATGCGCCTGGGGAAACCCCCCTCTCCGAAGGCACAAGAATAGCCTGGCCCAAGGAAGGAGGGTGGCATCGGGCCAGTGTGTTCAGTGCCACGCAATCGCTGCTAGCCCCAGGGACTTGCTCCGCTCTGCAAAGCAAGTTTCTAGCCCTGGCAAGTGCTGGGAGTTTGCCCTGGAAATGGCGCGCTCAGTCTAGCCTCGGCACTGGCACGAGCCACGCCTGCTGCTGGAGTTGAAAAGGCTGCCTCTGGAAGAAGGGGCAAGCCCAGCTTCCTGGGGCGTGCGGCATCCGAAACCTCCAGGGATGGCGCCTGCTAAGGCCGAGTCAGAACTGATATGGGACAAAGCGGTGGGGCGGGAGGTGCATGTGGTGGGGTGAAGGGCTAGGTGCTCGCTGCCTGGAGCTGACGTGGCGGAGCCTGGAGGAACACTCGCCTGTACTCGTGCTGTGGGAGAATGCAGGCCAAGTCTGGCCACCGCTTCGCCTGCCCTGTGGATACTGCCCAGCTGCCTGGAAAGCCGGAGCTGTGACCCTGCTTTCTGTCTTCTGCAGAGTGCAGAAAGCCACCCCCACTGGAGTTATTTTGGGAGGAAGACTAGGGCCAAAGAGCTGGACCCCAAAGGGCCATGTCAGCCAGTGGAGAGGAGTGAGGCCAAGTGGGTGTGCTTCTGTGACTTCCAGGAGATCACGCACATTGTCCTCAAGGACTGCAAAGTCAGCATCAACCGCCAAGACAACAAGTGCCTGGTAAAGGCTCTCCCTGTATGATGGGTCTCTGGAGCGGGGACTGCCTTCCTCTTGCCGTGGGGGCTAGTGGGTTAGAGCAGGAGGGCTGGGAGCCAGGACTCCCGAGTTCTCTCCCCAGCTCTGGATGAGGTGTGGGGTCTAGTGGTTAGAGCAGGGAAATCCTGGGTTTCATCCCCAGCTCCACCTTGTATGGGCTTGGCCAAGTCAATCCTGCATGGGTCTATTCCCTGGTAACTGGGGGATGTTCTCACTGAATGTCTGTCCCGTGGATCCAAGACAGTGCGAGTTGGAGTATTTCTCCTTTCCCATCCCCCTGCCCCTTGGCAGCAGGGTCAGTCCCTTGGAGATGGGAGGGGGCTGGCATTAGAGGGCAGACTAAGGAACAGCCACTGGCTCCTGCCATCTCCAGGATGGGGGGTGCTGGGGAGGGGACCTAAGGGGGCTGTGGGTCATGTGCAGAGGGGGTGGGGTCAATAGCAGAATCTTGAGGCTTTCCCATAGTGCATCATAGTGCATAGTGCACAGGTGTTGCTGTTAGTGACCTGCCCAGCGGGGGGCAGTTCCAACCCAGGTGTTGAGTGCTCAGGGTTTGATCCTTGAACCACTGGCTGGCTCAGAAAGCAGAGCTTGGATGGTGAAGGGCGAGATGAGGTCTGAGCAGCCTCTCAGCCAGCCAGCGGTGACACCCTGTGGCTGTTCTCCCCCCCCCCCCCCAGGAGCTGGTTCTCCCATCATATGAAGCGGCCCTGTCCCTGGTGTCGCTGGTGGATGGCTACTTCAGGCTCACGGCCGACTCCAGTCACTACCTGTGCCATGAGGTGGCCCCGCCACGGCTGGTGATGAGCGTCCTTAATGGCATCCATGGGCCAATGCAGTAAGTGGCGCCTGCTGCCAAGCGGGAGACCTGGGGGCTCTGCACGGTCTGGGCCTGTCTGACACCTTTCCTGCCTCCAGGGAGGAGTTCGTCTTCGCCAAGCTGAAGCGGGAGGAGCAGGATGGGCTGTACATCATCCGCTGGAGCGTCCTCAACTTCAACAGGCTGATCCTGTCAGTGGTGAAGAGGGACCATGGCCAGGTAAGGCAGGCGTGGGGTGAGCAACATGCATCCAAGATGGAATCGAATGAACAAAGGCCCCGTGTGCGTGACAGCTGCGTTGGCTGTACGTTCTTATGCTGTGCTCAGAGCTCCTGCCAGCACATGTGGGTTGCGCACTCATCCTCTGCAGAGGGAGGACTGTGTGGGCGGAGGAGTGTCTTGTTTTGGTAGGGTTTGCTGGTGGGGGGAGGAGGCAGGTTAGTGCAGTGCCCTGGCACTTGGAGTGGTGTCAGAGGAGGGTTGGGATGGTCCTTGGTTCCCTGGAGAAGTTTATTCTCCAGTCCCGGCCCAGCCCTGTCTCCCACCCAGAGACTTGGTCTCATTCCTGGGATGCCCTGCCAACTGCATGTCGGGGACCTAGTTTTCTGCTCGTGAGATCCACTTGTCCTGAACTGCGTCTGAGCCGGCCAGCGGCTCCGGGTGCAAAAGGGGTTTGGGAGTGATGTGCTCCAGTTGGGTGCAGTCTGTGGACCCAGCACTGAATGTAGACTCCACACGTTGGCGTGGCACGCAGCAGAGCCGGTCTCGCTCTGGCTGGTTTTTACTGCTCCCCCTGCATTTGGAGGGGTTGGGCCAACCTGTGTCTGATCCGGGCAGTTCCAGGCATGCCAAAAATACGTGCAGCCACCTCTGGGGTGGAAAGTGTGGCAGCTAACAGACACAGAACACAAGAGTGGGGCAAAGACACTAGGGTGAGCCAAGAGATTTTCCCAGGACCCCAAGGGGCCCAAACAGGCGCAGCAGATGGCATCTTGTCTGAAAGTCTCATTAATACCAGTCTCGCTCAAGTATATGCGTGTCCCAGCGTGCAGCTGCCATGAATGCAGGGCTGCTTGGGCGTGTGCCCTGCACACTCCCTTTCCTTGGCGCCTCCAAGCCTTGCATGGAAGATCCCTAGCACAACCCTCTACACAATCGCCCTGGAGAATGCAGACCACGATGCCAGCAGACAGGGAGCCTGGGGGCGGCCGGTGCCAGAAGGAGCCTTGGGAGGAAGGCTGTAGCTGGTGCAGAATCGGGACTTGCCATGTAACTGGACGGGAACGTAGGGGCTGCCCTGGCATCTCACTTGCGGTGAGAGTGAGTGCGTTCCCCGAGCCGACCTAGTTACTGCAGGAAATGCTGGAGCCAAGCAACAACTTCATTCCCTGTCTTGGGCGTGCTGGAACAGCCAGCGTAGGGCAATGGCAGCAGACAGGCTTAATCGAGAGG
This sequence comes from Dermochelys coriacea, assembly GCF_009764565.3. Lineage (NCBI taxonomy): Eukaryota > Metazoa > Chordata > Testudines > Dermochelyidae > Dermochelys > Dermochelys coriacea. The sequence goes on from NC_050087.2 coordinate 18,154,022, forward strand.
CAGAGACCTCGCCCGGCCACTGTCTGAAATGGCAGCGCTGCCGGAACCTTGCTGCAGTCTCCTTGGTGAGCCTGGGGTGTGGCCAGCTGGCTGCAGCTCGCATGGGAGAGGCGCTGCTGGGCTGACTGCTTGGAGGGAGGAGCTGGGGGGAACGCAATGAAATCTAGGCAGCCCGTGGTGGTGAGTTAGCGCAGGGGCTTGACCCCAGACCCTTCTGGAGCATGGCACTCTGAACCAGCAAGTGACTAGGGAGAAGCTGCAGGCCCCTGCTGCCCACTGATGGGTTTTAGTGGCATGGATGGGTGACAGCAGGGTCCGCGTGCTCAGACATAAGACCGTCAATGGGGCATGTGCGTGCTGAGCAGGGTTTCCAGGAGCCAGGGATGTTGGGTTGCCCTCTCACAGCGTAGCCTCTCTCCCCCTGCCCCAGGGCTCCGGGATGCAGACCACCCCCACATATAGGCAGTTCCGGATCCAGAAGAGAGGCGTCTCCTTCGTGCTGGAGGGCTGGGAACGGGAGTTCTCCACCGTGCGGGAGCTGATGGACGTTCTCAAAGGCTGCACGCTCAAGTCGGGAGAAGAGAGCTTTGCCGTGAGGAGGTGCTGCCCGCCGAAGCCGGGAGGTATGAGCCCCATCCCGAGCCCTTGGAGTGAGATTCTCCCCAGGAGCCTCTGGCAGCAGCCGGGGCTCTGCCCCAGCCCGGAGCTCCCATGTGCAGAGAGCCAGAGCAGAGTCTCCAAAATGGCTTGTGTCAAGGCTGATGGGGTCTCTGACCTCCTCTTCCTGTGGACCTCTCCCCACAGAGGTTTCAGACCTGATCATCGCTCGGAAGGTGAAGGACAGCACCAGGCAGATCCTGAACCTGACTCAGCTCAGCTTCCACCAGATCCGGAAAAATGAGATCACCCAGGTTGGCCTCCCTGACAAGTGCTCGCGGGGAGGCTCCAGGGAGACTGGTTGGTGTCCTGGAGGAGAATCAATGCGCAAGGGAAGCTGAAAGCTGGTGCAATGGGGAGGACTGGGGAGCAGGTACTGCGCCTGGCCCAGCAACCCCATCAGGAGTGGAGGCTCAGCAGAGGCAGCACCTTCAGCCTAGAGCCAGTCTCCCTCTGGCCATGGTGGGGGGGCAAGCAGGGTTCTTCCTGCGGCGCTGAGTGTCCCCCTTATTGCTGTCTCCCCTGCAGAGAGCTCACCTGGGCCAGGGCACCCGCACCAACATCTACGAGGGTGTGCTACATGTTTGCGGGGGCGCTGGCGGGGACGACGAAGCTGAGTACTTCTCCACCGAGCAGAACAACAACAGTCGCGAGATGCACGTGGTGCTCAAGGTGCTGGACCCCAGCCACAGGGACATCGCCCTGGTGAGCCAAGCCCTGGGGATGGGCGGGAGGGAGTGCCGGGCACTGGCTGCCTCACGTGGACGTGCAGAGCCCAGCCTGCTGGCAGCTCAGGGCCGGAGCTCTGCAGTGTGCGTGGGACCCTGCCTGGGAGCCTCCCGATGGTGCCGTAGCCCAGGGGACCGTGGGGCGAGGAGGGGGGGACTCTGAATATGGGGAGACGGCCCTGGATCTGGATAGGAGCCTGGAGGAGGAGGGGAGAAATGGCCACACATTGGCCTTGCTAGCAAAAGCCCCACCCCAAGCCTGCTGGCTGCAACTGCTGAGCTACCCCTCCCCCCCACTTCCCCATGCTTCGGGTAGCTGGCCCAAGGTAGCTGGCTATCCCAGGGACTGCGCACCAGTGACTGACTTCCCCGCTTCTCCCTGCAGGCATTCTTCGAGACGGCCAGCCTCATGAGCCAGGTCTCGCACATCCACCTGGCCTTTGTGCATGGCGTCTGCGTGCGGGGCTCCGAGAGTGAGTAACGGCTCCCCAGTGCATGACCCTCCCTAACAGCCTGCCTGGCCCTTTGCCCCTGCTGAGAGGTCAGGGACCCTCTGGGAGGGCAGGAGTCTCTCCCTGAATGCCTCCCTGCCCCATCCGGCCTGTGCAGGAGGTCTCATCCCAGCAACAGTTGCCAGCACGTCTGCCCTGAGTGTCCTCAGCTGGGCCCCAGCTTGCGGCCCAGTGCCAAAGAGCTGGGCTGGTAAGCAACGGCCTCTTCTGCCTCTCAGATATCATGGTGGAGGAGTACGTCGAGCACGGCCCCCTGGATGTCTTGCTGAGGAAGGAGAAAGGCCGGGTGACCGTCGGCTGGAAGGTCACTGTCGCGAAGCAGCTTGCCAGCGCCCTGAGTTACTTGGTGAGAAGCTGTGCTCTGGAACTGGGCTCTTTCCCTGGGGCGCGCCCTGGGCGCTGGTGCGTTCATGTGAGGCTGCTCTGGAGAGCCCCGGGCTTCTTTAGGCACCTTTTGCCCCTGCTCCAGCCCCTGGGAGCACTATCTGCCAGCACGCACCTGGGTGTCCACTTCAGCAATGCAGACGGATCTGGGTAGGTCCTCGAACCCTCTCCCTCGCCGCAGTGTCGCAGCACCTCCCCACCCCTGGGAAGCACCGAGCAGAGGAGCGACTCGCCCGAGGTCGCCCAGTGGGACGCTGGCAGAGCTGGGGCTTGAACCCAGGCCCCCAAGGCCTGGCCCAGCCCCCTCGCCAGGGTGCACCGCTCGGTCTGAAACCTCGTGACTCCTCTGGTAACGCGTGAACCGCGCTCCCTGGTCCGAGCGAGACCTGGAGGCTGGGGAGAGCCGGGAGTGGACTGCTGCCATCTCCCTTCCTCGCTAGGAGCGTGGCCAGCGGCTCAGGAGTGCTCCCACGCTCGGCAGCCGCTTGGAAGGGCTGCGGGTGGCAGGGCATAGCCCTGTGCAGAGCTGCACCAAGGCCGGTTCAGCCTGCTCCCGTTCTGCCCCCAGAGGCAGGAAGCAAGCGCCTGCGTGCCGGAGCTGTGGTGAGGACCCAGGAGTCTGGTGCCCTGCTCCTGGCCTTGGGGCCACCTTCCCAGCCTAGTCTTCAGACCCTGCAGAGCACTGGGAGTACCTTAAAGGGTCGGGCTCCTCAGCTCTTGCTATTTTATTTTTATAGGAGGACAAAAACCTGGTGCATGGCAGTGTGTGTGCCAAGAACATCCTGCTGGCCAGGAAGGGGTTGGAGGACGGGTTGCTGCCTTTCGTGAAGCTCAGCGACCCGGGGGTCAGCTTCACGGTGCTCTCCCGAGAAGGTACCTTCTCCTCCTGCCTAGTTCACAGTGCCCTCCCTCCAGATGCCCGGCTCATCTGTGGCCGCAGCGGGGTGGAGCTGGGCTGGGCTTGGCTCCCCACAGCTCCCGTGTGGGAGGGGAAATCCGGAGTGTGGTCACCTCCCCGCAGCAGCCGGTGCTTTCTCGCCAGGCTTTGCAGCGGGGATTCTTGTGAATTATGCATCAGTTTGGCTGAGTGCGATCATCCCAGGTTTCATTTGGAGCACTAGCCAGGCTTGGCTCATGTGCTCCTGTCTGATCCTGAGCGGAGCTGCGTGAGTCGCCTGCTCCAGCATGGATCTCATAAGCAAACAAAAGGCCTTTCTCCAGCACCTTCCCACCCAGGGGATCGTCGAGCAGTTGCCAAACTACTCAAGAAGTCGCTGCATCTGCCCTGATGTGCAGCCACCTCTGGGGTCTGCTGTCGCAGCTGTTGGAACAGCCCACAGCAACGCGACGTACCAGCTGAGGACAGGAAGTGGAAGGATAGTTTTTGGTAGAAACAGTCGGGAGAATTGGATAGGTTCCGCTGCAAAGGGCTCTCCCCAAACCCGAGTTCTTAGTGGTGTGCATGGTCGCTCAGGCAACGTCCCTGCAGCGGCTATGAACCCCTCTTGCCTCTTCCCCAAAGAGCGAGTGGACCGGATCCCCTGGATCGCCCCCGAGTGCGTCCAGGATGTCAGCAGCCTCAGCACCGCGGCCGACAAGTGGAGCTTCGGCACCACGCTGCTGGAGATCTGCTTTGATGCGGAAGTCCCACTGAAGGAGCGCACGCCCTCTGAGGTAACGCCTGTACCCCCCAGCCTGGAACGCACCTGTCCCATAACCTCAGCTATGCTCACAAGCTGCCCTCCGGCTAGTGACAATGGTAGCTGTAGCGGCTGGAAACGCTCAGACTCTAGGCTAGCATCTCTTCTGAGGCCAGCGTGGCAGCGGAAATGGGACATGTTGAGTGGGATGAATATCTGGGGCTCTAAACCCCACTGGGAAGAGGCTGGTCAGTTCTGCGGCTGGCCAGTGCTCCTCTGGGTGCCAGGGGGCTGCAGAGGAAACATTCACAGAGTGTCTTGAGAGACAGCAGGAGTGGGGGCTGTGTGCACTGGAGGGCTTGGGGGGGCTGGGGAACGCTGTGTGGCTCGCCGCAGCTGGGGTGCGGCTTGCTTAGCCCCGGGAGAGCTTAGTGGGACCCTCCTTTCCCCGTAGAAAGAGCGCTTCTATGAGAAGAAACACCGCCTGCCCGAGCCATCCTGCAAGGAGTTGGCCGCCTTGATCAGCCAGTGTCTGACGTACGCCCACAGCGAGCGGCCCTCTTTCCGGACCATCCTGCGGGACCTCACCCAGCTACAGCCACACAGTAAGCTCTCCTGCCCCCCGCCAGCTGGCAGAGCCCATATGGGGGCTGGAAACGGACTGAGGGGGACTTCCTGACTCCTGGGCGGCTACTCTGCTCTGTGTCAGGCCAGGGAGGGAGGGTGAGGGGCCCTCAGCGGGGATTGCGGCTCTGCTGGTGTCTGCCCTGCGTCGATAGGTGACGTCCTCCCTTCTACTGAGGGCCAGGAGGGAGAACCCAGGCAAAACAAACCTGCCACCCCTGGAGCCCAGCCAGGCACGTGCAGTTACCCTCAGCCTAGCCCATGCCTCGCACCTGGTGGCCCGCATCCTTCTGGCCACGAGGGAGCTCCCTTTGCTGCGCCTCAGCTGGCCGGAAGAGGTCATCTCCGAGTGAAGTGTTGCACTGGTGTTGTGTGGCTCGTGCCAGTCCTGCCAGCCACATGGCTCTTCTCCTTCTTGTGTTCCAGACCTCGTCAATGTCACCTCTCTGAGCCCTGACTTCCCCATCTCGGACCCCACGGTCTTTCAGAAACGCTACCTGAAGAAGATCCGAGAACTGGGGGAGGTAAATTGCATCCATAGCAACCCTTGGCCCTGGTTCAGTGGCATCATGTTGATGCACCGACATAGGGAGGTAGAAGTGGCTGCGTTTCCCGAGAGCTTGGCAGGTTTCACAAAAGGATCCAGGATTTTCACCTCGTCACTTCACTGAGGATAGACTGTATGTCAGGGAAGTGGGAGCAAAGCTGCTGGCTGAGGCCCTGGATTAGGAGGACGCTTGCCCTACAGGCAGGTTAGGGCGTGACTGCTGGCTGAGGGTTCTTGCACCACTGTTGGAGAGAGTGCTTGGATAGATGAGCCTCTCGTCTGCTTCAGCCTGGGCCGGCCTGTGTTTTTTAGGTCCACTCTGTGCTGCCCTGTCCCTGGGAAGCTGGGATTCCCTGGCTGTTACTGTTCATTTCCAGCCCAGCGTGGGGCCTCCACCCATCTCTGTCTAGCAGAGCTCTTTGGGCACTGCTCCCGACCTGCCACGAGCAGTCCTTGAGCTGGGTTCTGGCAGAGGACATTTCTACTGGAGATCTTTCTGTCTGAGAAGCTTTTCTGCCCCAGCTAGCGTGTCTCACAGGAGCCTCTCCCCGCATCAGACAGCTGGAGCCCTGCTCCGTGGCACGATCTCAAAGCCCCATTTCTGTCTCTCCCAGGGTCACTTCGGCAAAGTGAGCCTTTACTGCTATGACCCCACCAATGACGGCACTGGGGAGATGGTGGCCGTGAAGTCGCTGAAGTCCGGCTGCAGCCAGCAGCTTCTCACCAGCTGGAAAAGGGAGATCGAGATCCTTAAGACGCTCTACCACGAGAACATTGTCAAGTACAAGGGCTGCTGCAGCGAGCAAGGTTGAGCCCAGCCACCCCTACAGAGTGGGGCTCTTGGGGGAGGATCGCGGCAGAGTGTTGTCTCCCCTAGTCCTGTGTGTGCTGCGCTGTACATGGCTTCCTCCCTTACAGCTCAGGGCACGTGCTCTATGGACACCCCTCCCTCTGTAGGCTGAGTGTGCTGTGGGGCTCCTATGCTTCCCCCAAGGCGGGGTTAACTATGCATGTGCCCCCCCAAGGCTGCTGTTTGGTGCCAGAGAGGTTAAGTCTCGAGTGCGAATCCCCAGGCCAGAGCAGAACAGTTGCACCTCTCAGTCAGCTGGCAGAAGGGAGCCCTAGGCACTCCCTGCAGAGGCTGCCCGGGGTCACTCTCCAGGAGCGTGGGACGTAAGGTGCGAAGCTACAGCATTGCAGGAGGGGGCTTAGCCTCTGGTAGGACAGTGGTGGGGATTTGGGCCATGGCTGCGTCCCCCTCGGCCGCGCCTCTCTGCTCTGCTGCCTGTTGCGGCCCATTCCGCTGCGTGCATCGCTCACATCTGGCTCCTCTTCCAGGGGAGAAGATCGTGCAGCTCATCATGGAGTACGTGCCCCTGGGCAGCCTGCGGGATTACCTGCCCAAGCACAGCGTCAGCCTGGCCCACGTCCTCCTCTTTGCCCAGCAAATCTGTGAGGTAACGACAGGGCCCGAGCCAGGCAGTGCGTGGGGGTCTGTGCTGATGCTGTTGCCACTCAGGCGAGCTGGGGCAACTCCGAGTGTCCGTGCCACTCCAGAGCTGGGGTGGGGGCTGGGGAAACCAATGATGGTGCAGTGCAATGTCCAGGGGAAGGAGTGGGGTCCAGGGGCTAGAGTAAGGGGTCTGAGCGCTGGGTCTCCTGGGGTTCTACTGTCAGCTGTGGGGGGGGGGATGGGGGCTAGTGGTTAAAGCAGGTGGGAATCGGGGCGCTGGGACTCCTGGGTCTTTTCCCCAGTTCTGTCATGGACTCTCCATGTGACCTTGGGCCAGTCCCCATCTCTCTGAATGCTTCATGTTCCTGGCTGCAGAATGGGGATGATCCGGTGTTTGCTCTCCACAGGGCATGGCTTACCTGCACTCCCTGCACTACATCCACAGGGACCTGGCTGCCAGGAACGTGCTGCTGGAAAACGAGAACGTGGTGAAGATTGGTGATTTTGGACTGGCCAAAGCCATCCCCGAAGGGCATGAATATTACCGCGTCTGCGAGGACGGAGACAGCCCCGTCTTCTGGTAAGTGTTGTGGCGTCCCAAGAGAGCCCTCCCAGGGGTCCCCACCTTTTCCCTCTGAGGGCAACGCCGGTAGCTTGCTAGCCATCCCAATGCCCTGGTGAATCTGCGTTGTGTTGAGCTGGCTAGCTGGCCGCCTCTTGTTAATAGAGAGGGTTGGCCTGATTAAAATATAGGCCCCAGCACAGCTCAGTTTGGAGCATTGCATGCTGGGACCTGTAGTCTTTGTGAGTCATACACAAGTACGTGCCTGTACACTCCATTGTACATGCCACATGTGAGCTGTGGTGGAAACGCAACCTGCAGGCTCAGTGCACACAGTAACACCTGCAGGCTGCGTGCACTGAGCGTTGGTCTGAAGTGCAGCCATGGCAAGGTCGATGACTGGGTAACCAGTATCTGCCACCTCCTCCGTCGGCGACTGCCAGAGCAAGTCTGCCCAGAGACTGCATCAGAACGTGACGGCTTCCTTCTGTACGTTCTCTGCCATGCCAGAGATGTGCCTAGGAGGCCCTGAGGAATGGGGTCCTGCTGTCCGTGAAGGGTCTGGCCCGGCACTCTCTGGGATGCTGTGCAGGGCCATGGTGCAGACTCTCTGTTGTGAGCCCATTGGAGCTCAAGTGCCGTTTGGAGGGATCCTTGCCACGCTCTGGCTGTGGGTCCCTTGTGCTGATGCCCTGTGGTTGCAGCTATAGTTTGATGGTGCCTGTCTGCCCTGCCCCACCCCGCAGGTATGCCATGGAGTGCCTGAAGGAGTGCAAGTTCTATTATGCCTCCGATGTCTGGTCCTTCGGCGTCACTCTCTACGAGCTCCTGACACGCTGTGACTCCAGCCAGAGCCCCCCGGTGGTGAGTGGAGAGGGACTGATGGGGGGTTTCTTGCTCCTGGGGTTTGGGTTTGCTGAACAAGTAACAAGCAGGACCCATCCCCACCAACCAGCTTCGTTCTCCCTTCCTCTTAGAAATTCATAGAGATGATCGGAGCGACTCAGGGTCAGATGACAGTGCTGAGGCTGATCGAGCTGCTGGACAGGGGGAAGAGGCTCCCAAGCCCGAAGGACTGTCCTTGTGAGGTGAGGCTGTTGCGGTGTAGTCAGCGCTGAGTGGCGCTTGTTAATAACTTCACGCGGTGCTACAGCCCATTCCATCCCAATGGAACCCGAAGTGCTTCACACACTATACAGGAATCGCTTCTTCAGCCCCTGGAATGCAGCCACCTCTCATGTGGGACGTGATGGCTGCTTCCTGTCCTAGGCTGCTGAGCAGTGGGAAGTGAAGAATCCACTAATGCGGCAGGGGGATGCAGGGGAGCAGAACTGACTCCCTTTCCCCCATGACGCCAGGGAGGGTGCCACAACTGTACAGGTGCTGAGCTCAGGCAGGCCCTCGATGAGCGGAAATACTCGGTATGTCACAGGCTGACGTACCGAGGCAGTCTCTCTGCCTGCCCAACGGGGGCTTTGCCTCCAGAGGGCCTGGCTAAGGATTGATTGCTTTCACTCTGATTAGGAATGGAAGCAGTAGGCCGGCCTTTCCCCTACACGCTGCTAAAAGAATGCAGGGTGAAATCTGGCCCCTGCTGAAGTCCAGTGAGAGCTCTCCCTGGGATTCCAATGAGACTGGGCAAGCTTGAAGTTTCGCCAGCCAGCCACCCTGCCCTGGGCAAGGGCTCTGTCCTCAATGCCCATGGCCACAGGCAGAGAGAACCCTCAGCTAGCGCAGTAAGGAAGCAGTGGTGACTTCTGTTACTTGGGTTTGGTTTTGACAGGCTTTGGAGCAGGGGAAGGTGCATGTCAGCCAGAGGGCCGTTCCACTGCTGCCTGCTCACAGGCCTGTTCCTGACTGCCTTCCGGCTCGGGGTGGGGGCGGCTGTGTTGCGTCGTGGGTTTGATTTGTGCTCCGCCTGCCTTCACCTGCTCTTTCCTTCCTCAGATCTACTGCTTAATGAGAAACTGCTGGGAATCCAAAGCGTCCTTCCGCCCAGCGTTCAAAAACCTCGTCCCCATCCTGAAGAGCTTCCACGAGAAATACAAGGCTCAGGCCCCTTCGGTCTTCAGCGTGTGCTGAGTGGGATGCTTGAGAACTTGCTCGGGGAAGGACCACGGCTGCCTTCAGCTGGAAACTCTCTGGTGGAGAGGCCCCTTCAAAGTGCTGGGGAGGGTTGGGACTTCACCACTTGCTGCCTCGGTGCCTGCGACTGCATGGAACCGTCCTACGCGATCTGGTTTTCCACCTTGTGCCTTGGAGTCCAGGGAACCCTCTGTGTAAACAGAGATGGCTGGTGAAGCTTCTGTTGCCACTTCTGAAGTACAGACCTGCTGCTTTGGCCTGGATGCGTAGGCTCTCCAGTCAGGTGGATTTTAATCCTGGAAAGTGGTTTCCTTCTAGGTGATGCAGCCAGAGGAAGCTGTGGGGCTGTCTAGCAAAAAAGGGCAAACTGCCTTCCTGGCGCATCTCATCTGACCTCTTGGCTTGTGTCGGAGCTGTGCAGCCAGGGCATTGCACGTGTTGAAAGGGGTGGACGTCCTTGGAGCCTAATGCCCTGCACTCCAGCTGCTGTCAGGAGCTCCTAAAGCCTTTGCAGGGAGCTGTGGGGGAAGAGGCTGGAGCTTGAGGGGTGGGTACAGGCCTGAATCTAGCCCTGTAATGCCGCATCTGGGGCAAGAGGAGGAGGAGGGTGTATGGTTAAGATGGCTGTCGAGTGAGGGCTTGAAGCATCGTTAAAAAAGATACACTGGGCCCGCACCTGCTCCCTCCTCCAGCCGGACGGGGGCTCCCTGCCTGCTCTGCTCTGTGGTGCTTTTGCAGCTCGGGAATGGGCCTGTGCCCTGCCTGTTCTTCACTGATGCTTTGGTCTTTGAGCTGGGGAAACCTCTGGCCCATCCCCCAGCTGCTTGGGCTCTTGCCTGGTTTGTACCATAAAGCACCACAGTGCCTGCTTCCCCCGGCAACCCCCGAGCACTGGCAGAGGTGCTCTGCCCCCTGGTCTGTAATCCCCTGTGCAGCTGCCTATGCCCCCCTCTGCTCCCATCTCTCCTTGGATGGAGAGACGTTCCCCCATCGAAAGACCCCTGGGGGCAGGTACAGGCAGACTGAGGGGGCTGTCCTCTCCGCATTGCCTGCTGGGCCTGGCTTTCTCTGGCACCTTCCCTTTGCTGTACAGCAGCTGACCATGGCCTCTGCTGGCCCTTCAGTCAGAGGCCTTTCTTTGCTCCGGAGTAGCCCTTCGATGCACTCCTGCAGCCTTGACTGCCACCCAGCGAGCAATGAGGGGAGCTCCTGTGCCCCCCTGTAAGGGCTGCTTGGGGTCCACATCTTGGACACTACCCCCATTCACGGGGAAACCTCCCTGAACAGGCAGCAGCTGTCCCAGCCTGTCCGTCCATGTCTCTCCAATGCCTTGGTGAGCGACGCCTTCCTGTGCCCCCCAGGGCTGTGTCCTCCAAAGGGACATACCAAGGCCATTCGCTCTGCTGCCGCTGTCCACATGCCAACCAAAGGTTTTTCCTGCCTCTCCCAGGGGCCACACACTGTGAATTAGATCATGTGGTCGGGGGAGGGGGCTGGAGTCTGTTGGCCTTAAACCAAATCCAGATCACAAGACAAGAACTGCCTTTATCTGCTCACCAAATCACAGCCCCATCCTGTCCTCTGGCTACCTAACGCCCGCGTTAGCCGAACTGGTCCTGAAAAAGCCAGTATGCCCTGGTTGTGGGGCTGTCCAGAGAAGCAGGGCAAACAGCATTCAGTCGAATGCCCTTTTGAACAACAGGGACTGCTGAGTTGTGTGTGTGCTCGTCTTGATGTCTGATTCATTCTCCATGTGCTGCAGAGACTGCTGCATTGCCATCTTCGGTTATGTTGCAAAACCCAGTGGAGGGACAGCTCAAGCCTTGAATGAACAAGGCCTTAGCTCCATGCACTGCCAACATCCACTCAACCAGCATGCCTGTAGCCTTTAGTGTTAGTTGCTTGCTCTCTCACCTAAATGCCTGGAATGTATTTTCCTAAGGAAATGGGTGTGGGCTGTACCCAGCCCATCTGATTCTGCAGAACATTTGGGGTCTGTTGGTTATCTCTTCTCACCAGGGATGATCACCGTCTTTGAGCAAGTGAACGTTTGTGGCACTTTATTACTAAGGAAATGTTAGCAGTTGGGTGTCTCAGTTGTTTGTTCTTTCAAATGTGATTTTTTTGGAGTCCCCTATCCCTCAATCTCTTGTAACCACAGGCTTGAGAGCAGGTGATATGGCCTGGTGACCAGCCTCGGAGCCAAACAGATTTCAATAAGGTCAAGGAGCCAGAGTCGATATGGTGCCTGCACCAAGGGAAATAGTCACTCAGGCGCCAATCCCACTGGCCCTGAGGCGTTTGCAGTCCAGGAAGGACTCTGGCATTGGAGCAGCCAGAGCTGCTCCTACTTCCTTTCCTTCTCTCCCTCCCTCAGCAGCTCCAAGGGCATGTGACTGTATGTCAGAGCTGCTCCCATGGTCTCCCATAGTAATGGGAGCTTCAGTTTAAAAATCACAAGACACGGTCAGGGAATGCACTTGCAATTCATAATCAAAGATGCATTTTCTTAACTTAGTGGCCCTTGAGGGCTACAGATTGGACACCACTGGCCAGCTACCGCATTGGACAGCTGTAGTCCTGACCTCTCCTCTTCTAGGAGGCTGCTACATGAGGAAATCTTCCTTTAGTATTTGTAACATACCTCTAGTCTCGCCTTTGTATCTTGCCACTGTATTTCCACATACACAGCTCTTCCCCGCCTAGTCTCTCTGTCTCCAAAGGCTCATTCACTCCTAGCCTGGACAATTAGTGAGGAATCTTCTAATGCAACCAATTTGTTGGTTTGGTTCAAAGTAAATAAAAGGCTTGGGAAGAGACTTGTGTGTATAAAGTGCAATGTTTTTTGTAAAGGATGGAGGATCATTTTACCCGAGTTAGCAAAGGTCACTCTTTCTAAAGGAAGGCCTTGGATGTATTTCTAAAATGATGCTGTTAAACTATAATGGTTGATTTCCCCACCCCTTATTTATTGTTGTCTGCTATGTAAACACCATTGAAATAACCTCTACTGTGAGCCATGTGCCTGGAGTATGGAGCAATGCTGCCTGCCTCATGGGGCCATCCTGCTCCATGGGCTGCATGTCAACCTTTACGCAAAAATAGACTTCAGCAATGTGCCTTGCGTCTTGCCGTTGTGCTGGAGCTATGACTCCCTCTCTCCCCAGGGACGCATGGGTGATTGAACAAGCTGTAGTGTCCTTGCTTCTGGCCAAAGCACCTATATGTAGAGACTTTTTTTCTATTGGACAGTGGGAGATGATTATCTAATGTGAACGTCACTGGTCTCAGTGCTAATCTACTACTGGCTAGTATAACCTGTAGCTGGTAACATCCCTAAACTTTTCTTCAAATAAATTACTCTATAAAGTACTGTCTCTTTTTTTAAAATGCTGCTGCTCTGTGTGCCCGTGCTCCTCTGATAGATCTGTTTCCATTACAGATTGCAGAAGGAGGGCAGGCTCTCGCTGGAGTTATTTAACACTTGTAGTCCCTAACTATGGATCTGGGTCTCTGTGCTATGTGCTGTACAGGAACAAAATGAAGGGACCGTCTTTTTAGGGTGATACAAATCCAGGGCTGCTGTTTCACCACATCCCCTCCTAGCTCGGAGTGCCACGCAGCATGTCCTGCTGTGTCCTGCATCTCATAGAGCAGAATACTTAGGCAGCCCCTGCAGGAAGCTCTGAGCACTAGAATCTCGCTTTCTTCACCACTTTCAGCGGCTACAGAAGTAATTTGACGGCAAACTGGTGTTGTAAGGCCCATACATCCCTATAAATGCTCCGTGCTGCCTCACCAGCTAAGAGCAGCTCAAGCCTCTTGGACCTCAGGAATGTCCTTTGCAAGGGTCCTTAACCCCACAGAACTTGTTCGGGGTGGAAGGAAGTGGGTTGCGAGGAAATTCATAGATTCCAAAGCTGGAAGCGACCATTGTGATCATCTAGTGTGACCCTGTGTATAACACAGGCCCGAGATCTCCCCCCAAATAATTCCTAGAGCAGCTCTCTTAGAACAACATCTCATCTTGATTTTCAAAATTCAGTGATGGAGAATCCACCATGACCCCAGTAAAGTGTTCCAATGGTTTAATTACTCACCATTAAAAGGTAAGCTTTACTTCTAATCTGAATGTGTCTAGCTTCAACTTCCAGCCATTGGATCATGTTAGACCTTTTTCTACAAAAATGAACAGCCCATTCTTAAATGTGTTTTCCCCATGTAGATACTTATACATTGTAATCAAGTCACCTCTTAACCTTTTCTTTGTTAAATACAAAGAGCTAAACCTATTTATCTTCTCACTCAAAGGCAGGTTTTCTAACCCTTTAATCATTCTCATGGCTCTTCTCTGATTTATCTACATCTTTGAATTGTGGGCATCCGCCCTTGACACAATATTCCAGCAGCAGTTGTACTAGTGCCCAATACAGATGTGTAATAGCTTCTCTATTCCTACTTACCAGTCCCATTTGTGTCCAGGATTGCATTAGCTCTTTTGTCCACAACATTGCACTGGGACCTAGCTCCACTATGACCCCTAAATCTTATTCAGAGTCACTGCTTCCCAAGATAGCCCCCATCCTGTAAGTATGGACTAAGTTTTTGGTTTCTAGATGTATACATTTTACATATAGCTGTCTTAATACTCATTGTTTGCTTAACCAATTTACCAACCAATCCAGAGTGCTCTGAATCAGTGACTGGTCCTCTTAATTTTATTTACCACTCCCCCCAGGTTTGTCTCATCTGTAAACTTTATCAGTGATTTTGTTTTCTTCCAGGTCATTTATGTATGATAGATAGATAGATAGCCTAAGGCTAAGAACTGATCCCCCTAAAAACTGCTTGATGATGATTCCCCATTTATAGTTAGGTTTTTGGGGTTTTTTTTGTTTTTTTTTGAGACCCATCAGCCAATTTTTAATGCTTTTAATGTGGGCCATGTTAATTTTATATTCTAGTTTAATCAAAATATGTGGTACCGAGTCTACAGAAGTTTAAATATATTGCATCACTACTGTTACCTTTATCAACCAAACTTGTAATCTCATCAAGAAAAAGATACAAAATTTAGTCTGACAGGATCTGGTTTTTGTAAACTCATGTTGATTGATAATTATGTTACCCTCCTTTAATTTTATATTAATAGAGTGGCTGATATGACACCTCATTATCTTGCTTTGAGAGTGATGTCTCGTTGAAGGCCTATAATTACCCAGGTCACCCTATTTACCTTTTCTAAAAACTAGCATGCCACTTCCTTTCTTCCAGTTTTCTGGAACTTCTTCAGTGCTCCAAGACTTATTAAATATCAATATGGACATTCTACCAAACAACTCAGCCAGCAGTTTTAAAACTTGTGGGTGCAAGTTCTTTTAGACCTGATGGTTTAAAAATGTCTGCCTTCAGTAGCTTGTCTTTAATATTCTCCACGGGTACCAGTAGCCTGGAAAGAGCTACCACTATATGATGAGACTTTCTAATTATTTTTCTCCAACTACAGAATAGAAATATTGAATACTTCTGCCTTTCCTGAATTATTGAAAATTCTATAATTTGTCTGTAATAGACCAATATCATGGTCAAGATTATTTTTGTTCCTAATAGATTTTAAAATGACTCAGCTCAGTAATATCTATCTGCTGCAGCACCTGATTTAAGTGATAGGTTACAGACCACAGTTAGTAGTTTTGCAATTTCATACAAGTTCCTTCTGCATTCTTGGATAAATACACTCTGGTCCTGCTGACTTAGTACTGTTTAATTTATCAGTTTGTTCCAAAACTGCCTCTAATGCCACTCAACCGGGGCCAGTTCCTCAGATTTGACACCTAAAAAGAACAGCCCAGGAGTGGGGATTTCCCCCATGTCCTCTAGGGTGAAGACCAATGCAAAGAATTCTCTTAGCTTTTCCACACCTGCCTTATCTTTGTTATGTGCTCCTTTAGCTCGGCAATCAGCTCCTGCCCTCACTTCCTTCTTGGCAGACTCCTGGGTCGCTTCACTTTTTTTCCTGTTAGTTTTTTTGCCCTTGGCTTGTTGCTCTTCAAATTCATTATGGGCCTTACTAAACTTTGATGCTCCATGCGCTGGTTGGTGCCTGTGTTCTCCGTGCTGTGATCTGACTGCCCCTCGTTAAAGGGCTCTGGTTTTTGCCTGTCTCTGGTAGACTTGGGGTTTTTTTGGGGGTGGGGGTGCCTCTCACAGGTTTCTGAGGTGGGGGTTG
This sequence comes from Dermochelys coriacea, assembly GCF_009764565.3. Lineage (NCBI taxonomy): Eukaryota > Metazoa > Chordata > Testudines > Dermochelyidae > Dermochelys > Dermochelys coriacea. The sequence goes on from NC_050087.2 coordinate 18,169,443, forward strand.
CCAGGTTTTTGAACAACCTGCAGTTTGCAGCACTCCAGCCTGGGCCTCAGTTGCGTTTAGCTCAATGGAAAGCCCCTGGAGTCAGCCGGGGGGGAGCTGGATGGGGCGGGGGGAAGAGGGAGGGAGGGCTGGTTGTGTGGGGCAGAAGGGGGACTGGCTGGGGCAGGGGAAGAGGGCGAGTAGAACGAGGGCTGGCTGTGGGGGCGGGGGAAGAAGGAGGGGGGCTGGCTGTGGGGGCGGGGGACAAAGAGGGGCTGTTGTGGGGGCAGGGGAAGAGGGAGGGGGGCTGGCTGTGGGGGAGGGCGAGTAGAAGGAGGGCTGGCTGTGGGGGCGGGGGAGAAAGGGGGGCTGTTGTGGGGGCGGGGGAAGAAGGAGGGGGGCTGGCTGTGGGGAGGGGGAGAAGGGCGGGCTGTTGTGGGGGCGGGGGAAGAGGGTGAGTAGAAGGAGGGCTGGCTGTGGGGGTGGGGGAGAAAGGGGGGGCTGTTGTGGGGGAGGGGGAAGAAGGAGGGGGGCTGGCTGTGGGGGCGGGGGAGGGAGGGGGGGCTGTTGTGGGGGCGGGGGAAGAAGGAGGGGGCTGGCTGTGGGGAGGGGGAGAAAGGGGGGGCTGTTGTGGGGGCCGGGGAAGAAGGCGGGGGGCTGGCTGTGGGGGCGGGGGAGGGGGAAGGAGGGGGGCTGGCTGTGGGGGCGGGGGAGAAAGGGGGGGCTGTTGTGGGGGCGGGGGAGGGGGAAGAAGGAGGGGGGCTGGCTGTGGGGAGGGGGAGAAAGGGGGGGCTGTTGTGGGGGCCAGGGAAGAAGAAGGGGGGCTGGCTGTGGGGGCGGGGGAAGAGGGAGGGGGCTGGCTGTGGCGGGGGGAGTACTCGAGTCGTTCGGGGGGGCTCAGTGACGCAGTGGGGGATGAGGTCACTGGGGGGCCGGCGGGGCGGTGGGGATGACAGCCGCTGCGACTGAAGGCTCTTCCTATCCTGGCCAATCAATCGGCCCGATGCTAGTGCGGGTGGGCTCTCCCGACCAATGGGAAGCGCGGATGCTAGCGGGTGGGTAGTGTCGCTGGCCAATGCGCAGACGGGATGTTGCCCCTCTGTCCTGTGGGCGTGTGGGATGCGGGTGGATGGGCGGGGTTACGATGGCCCAATCGGGAGGCGGGATATTGGCGCCGCTCCTTTCTGACCGTCTCCCGCTCTATGGTCTCAGGAGGCGGAGGGTTCCCAAGATGGCGGTGGTGTCTGTGTCAGGCGCCGCGTCCGTCCCTAGCCCGGAGCCCCCCGGGCTGGAGCCGGGGCCTGGCCCCGACCGAGTCCCCGAGGAGGAGCTGCCCTCGCTGGACCCGGCCGAGGTGCGGAGCCGCCTGGAGCGGAGCTCGCACCAGTTCCGCAACCGCCGCAAGGTCCTGATCCGGGGGCTGCCCGGGGACGTGACCAACCAGGTACCGCGGGGGCGGGCGCCCGGGGGCGCGACTCGCCAGGTACCGCGCGGCGGGGGGGCGGCTGCCGTGTGAGGCGAGATTAATAAGACGGGGACTTCTCAACTTGGAAAAGAGGCGAATAAGAGGGGATATGAGAGAGGTCTGTAAAATCACCAGTGAATAAGGAAGTGTTGTTTACTCCTTCTCCTAACACAAGAACAAGGGGCCACCAAATGAAATGAATGGGCAGCAGGTTTAAAACAAACACAAGAAAGTATTTTTTTCACACAACGCACTGTCAACCTGTGGAACTCCTTGCCAGAGGCTGTTGTGAAGGCCAAGACTATAATGGGGTTCAAAAGGGAGCTAGATAGAGTCATGGAGGACAGGTCCATCAATGACTATTAGCCAGGATGGGCAGGGATGGTGTCCCTAGCCTCTGCCAGAATCTGGGAATGGGCGACAGGGGATGGATCACTGGGCGATTCCCTGTTCTCTTCATTCCCTCTGGGGCACCTGGCACTGGCCACTGTTGGAAGACAGGACACTGGGCTGGATGGACCATTGCTCTGACCCAGTCTGGTTGCTGTTATGTTCTTAACATCACTACCCTGACCTCTGGAGGGGGGAGGCTGAACCACACTCTGTTGAGTTCGGGGGCCTGGTATTCAGCTGGACTGGGCTAGGAATGTGATCAAGCAGGGGATGAGTGAGGATGCGACTCCCCAGGTAGTTGGGGTGGTGGGAGAGAGAGCTGTTGGGTCCCAGGGGTATGTCGATGTGGGGGGTGGGCTGCAAGTGTGACCACTCAGGGAAAACTAGGGATGTGAGGGAGACTGATTATGGGCCGTGATCATGTAGATGTGGAGGGGAAAGTTGGATTCAAGAAGCAGGGGTAGTAACAGCATGAAATAGGTGAAGCTTTATCTTATCCCTAGCTCATGGAACAGCCCCTCAGCTGTAACGGAAGGTCAGCTACTTTCTGAAGTTGAGGGGAGTGATGAGTGTCTCCCTTCCCCAGCCCCTTCTGATGCCAAGCTCTGATCCCTGACTCCTCACCAGGGTCACATGGATGTTAAGGTGGCTGTCACCTGCTTCCTTGTTGATTTAACCTATCTAACTTCAGTTGATGTCTCAGGCAGTGATTAGAATCTTTCCTCTAAACAGCTCCTGGATGACGCAACAGTAGAGTTGAACAGGCCATTTATGCTATTTGCTGGTCCCGTGCTGATTGGCTTGTGTCTTTGTAATCTTTGGTCCCTGGCTGAGACATGAGCTGACATCCTACTCCCTCCACACCCACAAAAGTTGGACTTTGTGGCATCAAAGCACTTTACAAACAGTAACTAACCCTCTCAATCCCCGAATTCGCCCCAGGCTATTTTCCTGTTTTGCAGATGGGATGCAGAGAGGGGAAGTGACTTGCCCAGTACTCCTGGGAAAGTTTGCCAGCTAGCATTCAAACTCTGAGCCTTTAAGTGTATCAGGGTAGCTAAAGGGTTACAATTGTTGCTAAAGTTAAATAGTTCAGGGAGACTCAGTTTGGGAGGAGGCACCACAATAGAAATGGATTTTTATACTGTGTACACAAGTCTGTTTGCTTCTGATCTGGTGGCAGGCTTCCTTTCTGTAGTCCACTCTTGTGTCCCCAAATTATACTCTCCTCTTTTTCCTCACTTTATTGGATAAGAAATTAAATCTATATTTCAGGCTATCCCTCTTAGGCATAAAGTATTTCTTTTTAGACAAGTGTGTTTCTCGTAATTTAGTTGCTGCTTAGTTTTGATTTGTTAAACTGACTGACTCCCAAAAACTCTGGAGGAGGAGCAGGTCTCATCTAATAAGACTGATTTTTTTTTTTCAAATCCTGCTTAGGGAGTAGGACATCTAATTTTTGCTTCTCAGAGGTTTGTGCAAACAACTAGAGTTCATGAGGTCTCATCACCTGAGTATCTGGTTCAAGTGAACCCTCAAACACCAAGAGAAACTAAGTCAATAGCGCCTCATTTCATCGTGAAACTGGAAATGTTGCATTACTCAAGGTGCAAAACAGTAAATTTCCACAATCCTCAATCTTTTACTGGAATTGGTCTGTTTGAAGTTGATGCAAAACCCAGAACTTGGTGAGTTTTTACATTTGCTCCAAAATCTAATGCAGCTTTGGTCTTCAGTAAACCATCTCCTGCATAAGAAGCAACACGGGGCCCTGTGCATAAAAGCACCTGGCTTTCTTCTCCTCTCTTCAGCATGGCTAAGGTTTCTATTCAGCTCTCTGCATGGGAGCTTGGATGAGGTGACCTGGCTGTTAGGAAGGACAATGGGACTTTGCAGGAAATCCTTGTGAACACATTTCTATTGTCGTTCCACAGAATCAGCTCATCAGGCCAGCAGGTAATGGTGTGATCCCATGACTGCTGTCATTGTTCAGCTGGATCACAGGACTTCCTAATGCTGTCCATTGCCTCCAAAGTGTGGCAACCTGGCTTTCCAGAAGCACATGTAATCGATATCACAAGAGACTGAGCAAGGAGCAGTCCATCCCGGAGGGCAGCAGGCTTGCATTGGAAGGGTAGTGTAGGGCTTTTTCTGGAATGTCTCCGGTAGCTTACGTCTCCTTTGTGAAAGTTGGCTTTGCACACAGAATCTCGCTCATCCACTTTGGCAGGTGGGTTTTCTTGAAGGTAGTCACGTTCCTGGATGAAGCAGGGAGCCAGGGTCAGGATTTCTGGGCTTTGTTTCTAACTCTACCATGGACTTGTCATGTCGTCGAGGGCAAGTTATATCATCTCTCTCCGTACATCCATCTCTTAATCTGTAAAACACAGAGAACCACCTGCTGGTGGGGAGTGAAAGGTTCAAAGTTTATAAGTCACTTGCGCTGCTTAGCTGAGACCTGCTAGAGAAGGGCAAAGTCTTGCGTAAAGCATTACATGAAATTGCTGCCAGGGGCAGCTGTAACATGGAGATGTTAAATCACTGATTTGAAGATCCTTATCTGAAAGGAGAAATGTGTAACTTCAGGGTAGTGCTCTGGCAAAATACCCAACATTCTTGTTGGGAAATAGGCTGCCTGTTGCTTGGGTTGATGGGATTGTGCCACTTGGATAATACACACGCTATATAGTTGGAATGGGATATTTCTCTGAGGAAGACAAAATGGCAACATTGAGTGCTCATTGCACATCAGCCACAGGGTTTTGAGGGTGTATGTTAAAAGGATTCGCAAAAAGAAAAGGAGTACTTGTGGCACGTTGGAGACTAACAAATTTATTTGAGCATAAGCTTTTGTGAAGGTAAAGTGAGCTGTAGCTCACGAAAGCTTATGCTCAAATAAATTTTAGTCTCTAAGGTGCCACAAGTCCTCCTTTTCTTTTTGCGAATACAGACTAACATGGCTGCTGCTCTGAAACCTGTTAAAAGGATTGGCATCGTTAGCAGGACGTCCTACAGTTTGTGCATCTTGTTTTCACTTGATGGGTCAGATTTTTTTTTTTGTCCCACTAAGTGACTTAGGTCCACTGTAGCAACTTGCTATACAGACATCCTATAGCCCAATGCCAGCCACTCCTTCCACAACAAAACCCAGCTCACAGGGCTAGCCCTTGCTCTCACAGCTGAAGAATTCCACTGCACTCCTACCCATTTCATAACCCTGCCCATGGGGTGTGAGTGCTCAATCAGGGGAGGGCATCTAAATACTACAGCAGAGGCATGGATTGCACGCCCCCTGAGCATGCAGCAGTGTCGAACCTGCCTTCCGATGCTGTGGAGATGGAGAAAAGCCTCCTTGGTTTGCAAGGCCACTGTCATTGCTGTGATGGAAGCTAGTCATGTCTGGGGGTTAACCCTGGGAACCAGGTAGTGCATGGGAGTATCTGAACTCCGAACGCGTGTAATCACTTTTCTACGGGCTCTAAGCTGGTTGGGACTAGAAGCGGTGTGTCACGAGGTAAAAATGAATCTAATATGCATAGTGGGCGAATTCTTGTGTCCAGACTGAACTCTGTGACTTTTAAACTCAAGGACTGAAGTAGCAGCAGCTTTGTGGCTTTCTGTGGAGCTCCGAATTCAAACTGCCAGCCACTGGTCTTGCCTTAGCCTCAGTCATCCCATGAAACCAGAGGGAACTGTTAAAAACTAGTTCTGTGAAAAGCTGTCTAGCTGGAGCAGTTTGAGATATGCTCTGTTGGGCCTTGTTTATTCAGGCATGTACCCCAGACCTGCCCACGTGCAGGTAAGTATTTCTGAGGCAGGAAATGCCCAAGACCTTCAGCTCTGCTGGAGTGTGGCTGTGAGAACCAGCCCTGCTTGTTTTTGTGGTCAGCCTTGCTGCTGATGGACTCTGTTCTCCCTGGCTGTGCTGGGGGGTGGGGATGACATGCTGCCCTTTCCCACTAGCTAATTAGGGTCCTGGAGAATCCTACCATGAGGTCCTGACTGGCTCCAAATACTCTGCTTGGGAGCTTGGAAATGGAGGGCAGGTAATGCTCTTCTCTGGGGCTGTTAAATGCAAGAGTTAATGTCACTCTCTCCTCGGGAGCTGATTTCTCTTTGACTTTACTTATGCAGGAAGTTCATGATCTGCTGAACGACTATGAACTGAAGTACTGTTTTGTGGACAAATACAAAGGGACTGGTGAGTAAGTGTCTGTTGCAGAGAGCAAGTCTCCCACGAAGGGGACATTCTGTTTAAATGCTGAATCTTCTCAGATTCAGGCTAATCTATGCCAGGATGCAGCTATAGGGCAGCCCACTCACAGGGTGCTGTGTGAGTGAATGGGTCCTTTTCCCAACTCCAAGATCTCAGGACAGCTTCTCTGTTGCCTGGTGTGCTGGAAGGGAGTGTGGTGCCTGCACTTTGTTAAAATACGGTTTCTCTTTATCTGAATGCTAATCTACCTCAGTAAACACACAGCTTGCGATGTTGTTCTCTGGCAGGGCTGGGAACTGTTTTTCTTACTGTTCTTTGGGTAGGTCTTCCTTCAGTTGTACACATCGGATCCTATTAGCAAGGGGACTAGTAGCATCTATCAGGAAACTTGGGGCTTACAGCCCCAGCAGACGATGTGGGGCTGCAATGTGGGGTTGCATTACTTTATGGAACCCACAGGACTGCTTCTCCTGTGCAGTGCTGACCTGAGGGATTTTCAGTCAAGCCAGCCCCTGACTCTCCTTGCAGATTTTTCACGGCAGCACTTTGCTCTGTCTCTCTAACACTTTTACAATCTGTGTGGCTACAGGTTCCCATGGACAGGAAAAGCTTGTGGGTGTTGCACGAGGTTACTGAGATGCTGGGCCATTCACTGTCCATCCGAATGCCACGGGGGAGGTTGGGACGCGAATGGTTTGAGCCTCTAGCTGCCATTATGTCTTGGGCATTGCTAGCAATCACTGGATTTCCCAATCTCCTCCCTGTTGGGCCATTAGCCCAGAGAGTTAGGAACAAGATGTACTAGTCTCTGGGACCGTAGGACACCTGCGGACTGATCCTCTGTTAATATTGATTACAATGTTCCAGTGCTTAGACCAAGACTTCTGGCTTGTCCTGAAGGCTGATAGAAAGCTTGAGTGCATGATACTCCTTCTAAGCAAGACGTCTACTGTGCCAGCACATGCTGTTAGCCGACAGTCTAAGTGACTGCCTCATGGGGAGTTGAGCCCTGGCTTGTAATCTAGAGCCGCTAATGCTGCAGTTTATCCCTCTCCTCTCAGTGGCTCTGTGACTTTGGATGTGTGGTTATGGAACATGTGGTGTGACTCTGCAGTTGGTGTGGGAATGGCACTGAAAGTGTGATGCGCTAGCTAGGTGCTTGCTGCTGGGTTGCAGGGTTTCTTGTCATAACTTCTCTGCTTGCAGCGTTTGTCACCTTGCTGAATGGGGAACAGGCTGAGTCGGCCATCAAGAAATTCCACCTGACCAAGCTCCGGGACAAGGAGATCTCTGTGCAGCTGCAGCCCACGGATGCCCTCTTGTGCATTGCCAACCTCCCCCAGCTCCATACGCAACAGCAGTTTGAGGAGCTGGTTCGACCTTTTGGAAACCTGGAGCGCTGCTTCTTGGTGTATAGTGAGAAGACGGGCCACTCCAAAGGCTACGGTTTTGTCGAGTACATGAAAAAGGACTCGGCAGCCAGGGCGAAGTCCGAGCTGCTGGGCAAGCAGCTGGGGACGCGGACTCTGTATGTTCACTGGACCGACGTCAACCAGCTGACCGTAGACCTGGTTCATTCCAGGTGCTTGGGTGTGAGCAAATTACCCCCGAACTACCATGACCTGGAGGAGCTGAGGCAGGTCTTCTCAGCAATTTCTGCCCCGACCTTCTGCCAGGTGCGGAGCTCAGCCCCAGGGGGTGGGTTTCCTGTGTGTCCACGATGCTGTATCTGTCTGGTGTTGTAGAGACCTGGCCCCATGCACCATGTAGGGTGTGCCGAGGCCTAGTCTGCACTAGAAAAGCCTCACCAGAGTGGTTATCTAGCAAAGCCTCTTGTCATAGACATAGCTTATGCCAGCAATGGAGCACTGGCTGGTCCAGCTTATGCTGGTTTGCCGATATAGCTGACTTCACTCAGGGAACGCCCTTTTTCTGGTGTAACTGTGTCTGCGCTAAGGCTTTTGCTGGAATAAAAAAATCATAAAACAATTCCAACCCAATGGACATTAGTGAGTTTTCAGTGCAGGCCTGGCCTAGATGGAAGACGCGGTCTGTACCCCAAATGCCTTAGTGCTGCCTCTAAAAGGCTTCCCCTAGGCTGGCGGGGCCAGTGTCAGTGGGAGAGGTTGGATCTTGCCCTGAGGCAGTTCCTGGCTGGGTAAGCTAGCCAAGGTTAATGAAGGCAGTGAGGTTAGGGGGTTCCCACCCTAGCTAGGATCTTTCAGTGATGTAAAGGTTCAGGCCCTTGCCTTTCACTAGGAAAACAAGTGTAAATTTGCACCTCTGGGTAGGTCCTGGAAATGACCTGTGGGCTGTCCCACTGGAAAGTGCCATCTGGCTCCATGACACCAGGGTGGAAATGACTTGTCCTTGTGCCATCAGTCTAGTGTCTGTTCCGTCATCTTGAGTGTACCTGCTCCCATGTGCTGGCATGCTACCATCTGGCTCACAGCCTCTAGCTCCCTCCTTTGAAGAAAGGGAGGGGAAATGATCTGAGGCTTCCTGTGTTAAGGAACAAAAAGATCGTGAAGCTAAATGCTTTGCAGTTAAATAGTCTGGCAAAGCACAGTTCTGTGAGGCAGGCATGGTCTTTAAAGCAGGGATTTCCAAGCATCCTAAAGCAGTTGGGTACCCAAATTCCTTTGACTATCCTACCCTAAACCACTGAGTTCATGGATGACATGACGTCTCCTGCCTGCGGATGGTGGTGATGTGTTGGCACGCTCCCCTGCTCAGTACAGGGCTTTGAGCTCCATTAGAGCCCATTGTAAGGTTTCAATGCCCAGGCCTTACATTTCCAATTGTGTGGATGTGGATTGGAAAAATTCATAGCCTGAAGGGTCTGAAAGCCCCTGGTCCTGTTGGCCCTGGCCAGCACACGGCTCCTCTGCCTTCATGCGCTAGCAGCTGGGTGTCCTCTCCCTATTGTGCTAAGCCTCCTTTTCACTGCCTTGTTTTTGTGTAGCTGGCGTACGGTCAGGATGGCCAGCTGAAAGGCTTTGCAGTCCTGGAGTATGAGTCAGCAGAGATAGCAGAAATGGTTCAGCAGGCCACAGATGGCCTGCTACTTGCTGGGAACCACATCCGCGTCTCCTTCTGTGCCCCAGGCCCTCCTGGGCGCAGCATGCTGGCCGCGCTTATAGCTGCACAGGCGACGGTAAGGCTCACTTATACAACTCTGCTCAGGCAAACTGTGTTGTTACCTCCCCCTTCCCCCACATTTGCCCTGCAGTCTGTTCACAGCTCTGTCCAGAGACCTCAGGGGCTGTTTCTTGCACCTTTCCAAGGCCAGATCTCCAACCTAGAACAGGCTGTCTTAGTTCAGACCTGGTGTTGTAGACACCTGTTCCAACAGCTCTCTGCCCGCAGAGCTTCCTTCTGTAGCTATTGCTTGTGGGCATACAAGTGTTTGTTACAAGGGTCAGTTTGTGTGCAAAGCCAGTACAGATACTGCTAGCACTCAGCTGGACTGAAGGGAACAGGAGGTGAATCAACTTACTGCTAAAGTGGGAATTATTGTTCACGGCAGCAAAATCTAATGTGACAGTGTTGTCACGACAGGCTGTTCTGCATGAAGAGCCTTGATGCTCATGTTCCATGCTCAGAGGGGACGGGGCATCTGCCCTGTCTCTCTGCACCTACGATGTGGACTGTAAAATGTACCAAACTCTGGAATTTCAGTTCCTTTCTAGCAAGCAGAATGTCCCATCTTCCCTGCAGGCCAGTGTCCTGCAACTTCCATGTTATAAATACTCACTTCCTGTGCAAGTTAAGATACTGAAAGACCTGTGCGGTTTTGCAGAGAGGTGAGGCTGGATAGTGAAAGCTGTTAGCTCTATGTTACTGCTCCTGTACCACAGGGTTTCTATCTGCGCTAGGAATGTTAGCAACCTGGCTCCATTCTGGGGTTAACAACCCTCTCCCGGTACTCCCCCAAACACCAGGATGCAGTGCTCCTGCTGAATGCACTGCTTCAGCTCCCAGGTGATCGGGAGTGGCCAGGGTTGTCAGGTTGGTGGTCGTTATGGAATAGTTCAGTGCTGGAGTCGTAAAGCAAATATACGCCGCTCTTTTTTGAGAGCTGGATCCAGGCTTTAGATTGAGGAAGAAATTGGGCTAGTAACGATTGTGACCGAACTGGGTCACTAGGACAGCAGAGGATCTGACTTTTGGGATGTGCTGCCTGTATTCAGATTGTAGAGTGGCCCTTGATTTGTAACAGTTGCTGGCTTGCCCAGTCACCATCAGGTATCCTTTTCATTGTGAAGTGTAACTGTGTAATTCAGACTCCTCTTAGCTTCAGCTGAAGTTCTCGGTTAGTCAGTACCTCCCCCCCACCCCAGCTCCTTCAAATCATGTTCCAGAACAAATGTCAAACCCTCATGAGCTGGATTGACAAAGGTATTTAGGCTCCTGGAGCTGCGGGGGCACGACTCCTGATTTCCAGTGGAAAATCAATAGGATCAGGTGCATAACTCAGTCAAGTGTACTGTAATCCCATTTGGCACCTGTCTGCATCTTTAGGTGCCTAAATATCTGTGTCAGTCTGGCACTGTGTGTACAGCCCTTGGCACGACCCTGCCTGGGTTCTCTGGGCACTGCCGTAATGAAATAGAGAGATTCAGACTCTGACATCTGCAACTTTTTTTAAGGCCCTTAATCGTGGGAAAGGGCTCCTTCCAGAGCCAAATATCCTCCAGATTCTTAACAGCCTGGGGAACCCCGCTTCGATCCAGCTCTTACTCAACCCCCTACTTCACGGAGCCGTCAGTGGAAAACAGGGTAAGAATGAGTAACGGGTTTTCTTATGTGGTGCTACAGCCCTGATGTAGCTGTTGTAGGGAACAGGACCTCTGCAGGCCCTGTGCCCGTGAGGTACTGTGAGTGCTGCCCAAAGCTCCCCAGACAGCTAGATTTGCTGATTCTTCTCTAACAGCAGGAGCAGATGGCATCTTGTACCCATGGTCACAGTCGCTCTTTAGCTGGATGATTACGCTACTCCTTCATAATAAGGAAAATGACCGACCGTGGCTATGAGCAGAGAACGGGATCGAGGCTGAGCTTGTTCAGCTAGTCCCTAGCAAGCCCAGGCTTGTAGTTCTCTATGGAGCTCCAGAGAGGCTGGCCAGCAGCCAGCCACAGAGCCCAGCATTCTCCTATTGAGCTAAGCGTACGCTGCATAGGAACCCAGGTGTTTGACACTTCCAGGCTTGTTCCTGCTTTGTCAGCGTGTCAGCCCCAGTCTGACCTGCTCCAGTTCTCTGCTCTGCTGGCAGTGCTGATATGGTGCATGGATGACTTCCTGTTTGTATTTGCATGGTGCTAGCCCAGGGTCTCGTGTCACTTGGGGGAGCCATGCAGACCAAGGCAGAGGTGCTGAGTGGTGGGACAGAGGCTGGGAACCAGGTATTCTGTTCCACTGTGGATAATGCCTAGTTGCTAGAGGGCCTGTGCCATGCCTCCTCCATGCGAGAGTCTGCACTGTCACTGTGTCGGCAGCCACTATCAAAATGGTCTTATCCTTTTTCTTTGCAGGAATCCTGGGGGCTCCCCCGTCCATGCCACTCATGACCAATCCAGCCCTCTCCACAGCGCTGCTTCAGCTAGCTCTGCAGAACCAAACGCAAGGACAGCAGGTACTCGCACAAGACACTCCTGTAACGTCCTAGAAGCTGCTCTGCTTCAGAGTTAAGAACTTCCTGTGCTTGTCTCTGTATTGATATTGCTCCCATCACTCGAGCAATTGAGCACCTCAAGAACACTAGTGAATCTATCCTCAAGGCACCCCTAGGAGGTGGTAGGTTGGGGATCCCAGGCACAAATTGTCTTCCTTAGGACTGCCCCCCGAGTCTACTGCAGCCAGGAGTAGAACCAAGCTCTTCTGCGGCTGAGCAGTGCTTTAACCATGAGGCTGTCCCTCCTCTTCTAGCTACATCCCGCTTCAGGGGGAGTGGAGTGACACACACCCCCACCCCCACCAATAAACGGGCCCCTCTGTGAGGGTGGAAGCTGAATAACAACCAGACTTTCAGAAGTGGCCACTGAATCCATATGCCTCACTTCTTGTACGCCCAGCTTGAGATGCCCCGGGCCTGACTCTTCCCGTAGCTCTGATCGGGTACACAAATTACACACACAGACATGTTCAGTGACCTCTTCCAGAATGGTTGGCCTTGAGTCCTTGCCCACCAAACCTACAGCTGGAGAACTGAATCCGAACTCTTTGCCATCTCAGTCAGTGGCGCTCTGCATTGCACCTGTTACACTTTGCTCTCTCTGTTTGCCTCACGCTCTTTCACCCTGATGTAACTGGTTTTGCTCCTAATGGAGTTCCCCACCTCTCCAGAGCGGCTGGTGTAAATTTGAGCATTTGGAGGCTGGCTTAATGCTGACTCTAGCTGTTAGCTAACATCTGCTCCTTTAGCCTCCCTGGTTCATGAAGTGATCTGTCTTTCTGGTCTGTCTTGCTTTGCTTTCTGCCCCAGAAGGCATTGCTTGGGAACTCCCTGTTACTGCAGAACCAAGTCTGGACGCAGCTGCTGCAGAACAAGGAGAACCAAGCCCTATTCCATGTGAGTGGTAGGGGGCTTCCTATGTGTGTGTGGTGTGGAGACGCAGCGCCAGATGCACCCTCAGGCCTTGTCTGAATTCCACTTGTGCGCTGCCCTTTGGAGCTGGATTGTGATACGCGGTGCAAGGAGCGGTGTGTACGCTGCACTGTCCTGGTGGGGGGTGACGCCTCCACCTGTGACAGTTTCTCCTGTCACCTCCTTGCTCCTGGGAGGTCACAACTTACTGCTGGTCTAGGGGCATGACCCTGCTGCCATGGAAGTCAATGTGTACCTTGCCACTGCACTTCCACAGGAGCAGGATCCAGACTGTACCAGCAGTTGATTGCTTCAGCTCTGCCGGTGGCTTTAGGGGGCAGTAAGGTCTCCAGCCATCCCCTCCGTCCCACTTGCAGGGTGTGGCCCCTGGATCCAGGTAGGATCTGTGTAGGGCTGTAAGGGTTCTGGGGTGGGCATGTCGCAGGTCACAACCTAGCCCCTAATGAACTGAGCATCTTTGAGCTTGGTAGTACCCCCAGAGAGCCGGTCTGAGTGGAGCCCCTCCTTGCATCATAGGTAAGGCTCAGTTAACTGGATTTCAGGCACATGTGCTGGGCTTCTGCCAGTGGAAGAGCATGTGCTGATCAGGCCCATGGCCACATTCGGCTGCGGCATTGTGAGTTCCGTGCTGTGGAATAAGTGGCACAAGCGGATCCTGTGGCTGGCAGGTTTGGGTCTCTCAGCGCTGGGTCTGTTGGACTGTGTTAACATCTCCGTTTGTTAGTGACACAGGACCCAGGGTGGGCTGAGCTGGCCCCTTGGTTCTACTGAAGCAAACGGTCTGGACAGAGGGGAGGGCACTGTGTGGGAGTAGCCTGGTTTCTATTTTCAGTGGTTTGTCTGTTTAAAGAGCCATGAAATTGCTGCAGCCCCCCGCCCCCTCCCTGTCGGCCCCTCCAGGGAGAGCTTCGAAATGCAAATTGTGCTCTGGAAAGACAAGCTATGGCTGTGGTGTGGCCCTCTCCAGGGAAGGGAGATCCAGCGAGCGCTTGCACTGAGCTTACACTAACAAGCTGTGCCCTGCTGTATTTAGATCACTCCAGTGCCAGCCGAGCTTCCAAACCCATTTCCTTGGGAAGTGCTGGCTAGACCTGCTCTCTGCAACAGCACTTTGGGTCCTTGAGCATGCAAAGAACACCAGCTCTTCTGTCTTCTCTTCCTTTCCTGGGAAGCTCCAACCTCCCCTCCCCATCTGAAAATGTGCCCAGCCTCCTCCTTTCTGTGTCCAACCCCTCCTTATCTGGGAGGGCTGTGCTTGGACAGCGATAGCAGCAATTCCTTAGCACAAGGTCTCCCGGGTGCAACTGGACATCAGGTATTTGGCCCGGCCTCCCCACCTGCTGCTCTTCTGGAATGGCCACCTCTGCTGGTGAGGGTGACGGGCCAACGACCTGCCCATGATAGTGTAGGACCCAATTATTTCAATGCACATCAAGGGGATTTTTTTTAGATGAACAGATAGTGAGTCGGAAGCTGGGGCGTAACTGCAGGGCACTACCTGTCTGTGGTACAGTGCGCTTGGATCGACTTTATTTTGAAACAGTATGCCAAAGGGCTCTAGGCCAGCGGCTCTCAACCTTTCCAGATGACCGTGCCCTTTTCAGGAGTCTGATTTGTCTTGTGTACCCCCAAGTTTCATCTCACTTTAAAACTACTTGCTTACAAAATCAGACATAAAAATACCAGTGTCGCAGCCCACTATGACTGAAAAATGGCTGACTTCCTCATTTTTACCATGTAATTATCAAATAAATTAATTAGAATACAAGTATTGTATTGACCTTTCAGTGTATAGCACACAGAGCAGTATAAACAAGTCGTCGTATGAAATTTTTGTGTACACTGACTGGGCTAGTGCTTTTTTATGTCGCCTACTGTAGAACTAGGCAAATCTCTAGATGAGTTGATGTACCCCCTACGTGTGCTCCTGGTTGGGAACCACTGCTCTAGGGAATTCTTCATGTGCACATGGCTAGTTATCACAGGGCAGGCTAGTACGCTGCAGGTTCCGCCCCTGCATGCTGTGCACAAACTGCTCGCGTAGGCACTGATTTGCTTGGGCTGGCTTCTTGCAGTGCTCTGACTGCTTGGCTGCACCGGTGGCATTTCATACTAACCGCGTTTCCCGCTGTGCCTTCTGCCTGGCCTTAACCTGCCTCTTGTTTGCAGAAACCCGGGATCTTGGGGGACTCTCCTCTCAGTTCTCTACAGCACGGCACCTTGGGGTTGGCGACTGCCCCGGCTCAGCCTGGAAGCTCGCTGCTGGGAGAACTCGCCTCAGGTAACATTGTGGGTTTGTGGCACGAGGCGATTGCTCAGGAGTCATGATTCCTGCAGTATGTGCTGGATGCTGGGCAGAGCTGCAGCAGCTTGCGTGAGTGCAGCTTCTGTTCTCTGTGCAGTGCCCCATCCCAGACGCTGGGGTTTGCGGTTCCACCGCAGGCGTCCGCCTGCCACCCTGGGCGCTGCCGGTTCAACGTGCCACCTCGTGCCTGGAGAAATAGCTGTCACGTGTGTCACTGGAGATTACTGTGCTGGCATTGACTTTGGGGGCCTGGGAAGCACTTAGGGATCTAAAGCACAGAAATGTTGGTCTGCAGATAACCCTGGAGGAGGGCAGAGCCCTTTAGGGAACCTTGGGGCATGTTCAGATTTCTTGGGTTTTTGTGTTAGAGCCCTCTGCCTTCTCTGGAGTAGAACCATTGGGCATGGGTCTGCCGAGGAGGCTGACCCAACCCTAGCAGCAGGTGTCTGGGTGCCGACCTAGCTGTCCTCAGGCTCAGTTTCAGGCCTGTGTGGGTGAAGGGGAGGGTGGAAGATGTTGCTGACTGACTGTAAAGTCGTGGCATCTCCTCTCCCCAGGGGGGCCTCTGCCTGCTGACATGACGCAGGGGCACGTGAAGTCACCAATCTTGCCTTCGGGGGGCATGCCCCTGGCATCCTTTCTGGGACCAGTGGGGACAGATAGAGAGAACTCGGCAATGGGGACACAGGTGTCCCAGCTGACCCCATCTCCTGGGACCCCATCAACCCTGCCGGGCCTCACCACCTCCATCCTGGGATCAGTGATCAGTGGACTTCAGAAACCAAAGCAGATGGAGAACGGGGTAAGAAGAGCAGCTATGTTCGAAGTTTACCTAGAACAAGCGCTTCACACTCCCCATATGCCGCCTACTCTCCAGTCTGTTCGGTGCATCCTTGAAGTCTGTAACGCTTCCAGCCTCTTGTCCCCTGGCAAAGCAACGTAGGAGTCTGAGCGGCTTGTGCGTTTTCCTGTCCTCCTGACGCTCCTCTGCGCGGCCTGCCTCGGGGCATACCCTCCAGCAGCACTAATCTCTGGGACTCCTTCTCTCCTAGGCCTCGCTGCTGGGAGAACCGCCCAAAGACTTCAAGATTCCTCTCAACCCTTATTTAAACCTGCACAGCCTTCTTCCTGCAAATAGCCTCGGAGGTGAGCTGGCGGGGGGGTGCCCCCTTAAATGGACAGTAGGAAAAGGTTAGACATCGGCATGGCTCTTCAATGAAAGGAGCAAACAAGGCCAGAACTGAACCTGAGCAGGGCAGGGATCTGTCCATGCTGGGACCAGAGCTGGGCTGCAGACTGGACCGTGTCTCTGCCGCAAACCTGGGGGAGTAGGGCTAGACTCCTCCTGCTTCAGCTCAGTGCCTTGTTTGCACAGTGGAGAGGGATTGTCACTCCAGCGGGGTGAGGTTAGGAATCTGCCAGCAAGTGCCTGGGAGTGCATCTCCAGAGCTACCACCAGGTCAGCCTGGGACCTAGCATTTGGCTTGTTCAGGCACAGGCCTGCCAGGAGACTCCGTTTGAATGGGGGTGGGGAGGGAAGACTTCACTTATTGACCTCCTGCCACAGGGTCGGGGATCCCCACTTGAGAAGCGAAGTCACTTGCCGTGGGGCAGTTGGTGTCAGAGCCAAGAACAGGAAAAGCTGTTGGTTCACCATGCTGCCCTGACTCGGGTAGCACAGAGATCCAGCTGTGTTCCCACCATAGGGGACTCCTGAGCTGAGGGGTTAAACTTAAATGGATGGCAGGACAGAGGGACAAATGACTTTAGTTTTGCCTTGCGCGCATTACCAAAGCGAGGCCAGGCTCTGTCTCCAGCGCAGTGCTAATGCCCCATAGGGCGACAGTACTCTGTGGGACTGTCCCTCTAACAGGCATGGGGCGTCCGGGGAAAGGGAATCCCTAGGGCTGTGAGTTTCCAAGGAGAGCTGCCTCTCCCTGGGGGCAAAGGGCCAGACTGAATGGTGCAGTTGGGTAATGGGACAGCCTGCAGTAATTACCCTTGAAAGGGAGCCAGTGCAGCTGGGCCCTTGGCTATCTGCCCAGCTGCTGTGGTGCTAATGAGTAATGCTCTAATGCAGGTGGTGCCAATAAAGCATTTAATCTGAAGGCTGGAGCGCTCGGCAACGTTTCCAATCCCAGAATCCCACAGCCTGCCATGGCTGACCCGTCGCTGCCCTCTTCTGGGCTGGCGGGAGACAACTATGCTTTTGACTATCAGCCGGTAAGTACCCTTGGGTCAAGACAGAGCATTAGCCCAGATTTCAGCTTGGACAAGTGGTGACCTCTGAGTATTAAAGCAGCAGAGCCGGGAACAGAACCCAGATGTCCTGCCTGCTATTCTCCTGTTTTCTCACTCCCTGGTCAGACACACTCTTGACCCACCTGATCTTGTGTTGTGGCCTCTGGTAATGCCTATGTAAGAGTCTTGTTTACTCTGTTCTTTCTCCTGGAAGGATTTGGGATCCCGAATGTATGCCCAGTCAAGGGACCATGCTGGGCCCATCCTGGGTGGATTTGGACACAGCAGGCATCAGGTAACTTCTGCTGGTATTCAGCTAGGAAGGAGCTGAGCCATGGGGCTGTTCTGAGTGTGACCAGCTGAGTTCTGAGCCTCCCTCTTTATAGGCTACAATGCCCTGGACTGGCAGCTCTCTGAGACTGCTCTCTCCCGGCCCCCCATGTGCTCCTTCTGTCTCTGCCTTCCCAGTTCTCCCATTCTTCACCCCTGTGGCTTATGGGGTTAACCTGCTATCTGGGGGTGTGGCTTGCAGCTGTTGGGGCTCCCTGGTTTTGGGATGTGGGAGGAGCATTCCACCCTAAGCTCCTCCCTGGGTCACTAAAAGTGGCATGCATCAGGTTATGTGGAGTTCTGCCCTGTGTGAGCCCTGCAGCTCTGTACAGCTTTCTGGCTTCTCCTCCCAGCACCATTACACAGCAGATTGTTACCACCTCTGCTGCAGAGGCACCAGGCAGTTGCCTGTCCCAGGTGTCCATGGCTGCTCATGAGGGTATTGATAACAAGGACCTGATTTGTGGATCTCCTCAGGGCAAGCTGCCAAGTGGAGAAACAATTCCCAGGCTGGCCAGAAAATCTGTTGTGTCTGCTCGCTGCTCAGAGAACCGCTGTTAGCCTTGCCCAGAGCAGGATCTTGCAGGGGGAGGGTGGGCTGTTAGGTCGTGTTGGCCAGTGTCTTCCAGCTAACATGCTGGAAAGTCCAGTGCAGACAGGACATACTGTCTCTGTAGCGGGGTCTGGTTAGAGCCGGGGTGAGGGAGTGTTAACTTCACTATCTTCATGGTTAAAGTACCGTCTACCTTGTCTACATTCGATTTCCAGTGTGTTGGACCACACTAGCCAATCCCTAGCCTCACACCTTTCTATACTCAGCTAGCCCAGGCCTTCGGGGTCCACGGTGGCATGGTCTCACTTTTCAATGAGTCCTGTGGGCCTGCTTCAAGGGGGATCCCACCCAGCAGCCCCCTTTCCCTGAGCAAGAGGGGGTATAGTGTCCTTTGTGCCAAAGAGAATTTGGTCTCATTGGGTGCATCTACACTGCAATGAAACCCGTGGCACCAAGTCTGAGTCTGGGTCAATTGACTCAGGCTGCAGGGTGAAAATTGCGGTGTAGACGTTTGGGCTTGGGCTGGGGCCCTGGCTCTGAGACCCTCCCCACGTGGGATTACAGAGCCCCAGCCCAAATTCCCTCGCTGCAATTTTCAGTCCTGCAGCCCGAGGCCAAGTCAGCTGACCCAGACTTGCCGTGGGTCTTTGATCACGATGCAGACGTGCCCGTTGATCTATTTCCATGCTGCAGAGCACCCAAGCATAGCCTGCAGTTCTGCTTCCGGGGGGCTGAATCGAGCCTTGATCCAGTTTGTGATGCAGAGCCGCTTCTCTTCCAGGTGTCTTCGTCTCCTGGATTTGAGCGGAGCAGCTTGGGGCCACCCCTCCCGCCCTTCTACTCAGGATCCCCAACCTCCTACTTCACCAGTGGCCTTCAAGCTGGGCTTAAACAAAGCCACTTGAACAAAGTGAGACGTCCCTTCTGTGTGTGCCAGGAAGGGAGTGTCTGTGCTTCCGGCTGCTAAGGGGGCAGATGGGTGTGGGTCAGCTCGCTCCCACTCAGGCTTCCGCTAGTTCGGAGTGGCTCAAAGATCCAGCCAGGCGAGCTTGGTGATTCCTGGCGGGGGCTGCGAGGCCAGCCTAGGTCCCAGCCTGTGGTGGCTCCTGCACAACCTGGGGTTTACAATGGCTGTGGGGTCTCCGCTTTTAATCGAAAAGGCCAGGCCTCCGCCTTGCTCTTGTGCTGTGGTGAAATGGAACCGCCTGGCAGCTGAGCAAGCCGGCCAGTTGTAAGCTTTCGAGGCAGAGGGGTGGCTCTGAGAAACACTCGCTCAGCTATGGCAGAGGCAGAGCGCCGAGATGTGACCTGGGGGCCGGTACCTTCCCTCTGGGGTCAGCCAATAGTGATTTAGAAATCGCCTGATATTTGAAGCCCAACCCTTCTGGTAAGACTCACTGGGCCGGCTCCCAAAGGGAGCTGCTCTCCCTGGAGGAGAATGGGTGCGTTTCCTGCTGTCTCGATGTGCCATTCAGTGCCATAAAATCTGTCACTAGGGTCGCAGGCCAGGAGATGTGGCTGCAGCCCTGTTCCCGAGAGGGAGGGCAGAGGTGTGTGCGCAGAATGCCAGCCCCCTTGAGGTGGGACTAGGCCTTTGATGGGCTATGTTGGGACAGTGGAACTGCAGGGTGCTTGCGGGCCGCACACAGTGCTGTTAAACAGGGACATCAGTGGTGGCTCCTCTCTTCCAGGCAGTTGGGATGCCACCTGTGGGCACTGGGGACAATATCCTGGGCGTGGGACCAAACGGCCATTCCCATGGCTCCCACTCCAAGGTGAGTAGCTCTGGGGACGAGGGCAGAGTTTCGCTACTGACCTGCAAACACCCCCGTCTCCCCCCCCCCCCCGGGTGCTTTGCCAGTCCCCTGATGCTCAACACCCTGCTGTCTCTTCCAGACTCCGATCGGGGGCCAGAAACGGGCCTTCTCCCACCTGCTGCCATCCCCGGAGCCCAGCCCGGAGGGCGGCTATGTCGGACAGCATTCTCAGGGCCTGGGAGGGCACTATGCAGACTCCTACCTGAAGCGGAAAAGGATATTTTAACCCCTTCCCTGCTGAAGCACTATTGTCCCCTCCGCGTGTAAATCTGTACAAACTTTTTTTTAACGTTAGTCTTGATTTTGAGGTTTTTATGTGTGTGTGAAAGACTTGGCTTCTCTGAGTGGGGTGGGAAGCCCCATGGGTTTCCTGTCAGAGGATGGGCCCTTCCAGTTACCCCCGTTCCAGAACCAGCACCTCTCTGCATCACAGGCAGCCAGAGCAGAGGCAAGCGCTCGGAAAACATACTGTAAGGGGTAAGGACAAAGCTCGCCCCTGTCGCTGCTGCTCTTGGGACCTTCCTGTGTTTCGTGGCCCACGAGGCAGAAACTGCTGGAGTCATGCTGGAGTCTGATTGCAGTAATTGGGAACCTACATACAATCCTGAGTGAGGACAGTAAGTCCTAGGGAGATGCATGTTCCCTGCCTTAAACTGCTGCTTCAGAGACAGGAATGTACCTGACTCCAGCAGGTGCCCTTTGCTCGGAGCATGGAAGTTCTGGTAGCGCAGAAGTGGCAATCCAGGGGGTAGCGATTCGGATACACATACAGAGTTCTAGTTACACCGTGGGACTCCGGATCTGCCTGGTTCCTGGCCCCACCCTGCTCAAAGCCTTCAGAGCTGCATCTGGGATGCAGCGTTCCCTGGAGGCTTACGCTGAGCTTGAGGTCACGGGCCCTGCCTGCCTCTCCAAATTCCTGTTCTGTTTTGTTTTTTTTTAAACCCTTCAGATGCTGACATTTTACACTTTTCTTTGGTAATGAGATTTGTAAGTTGCCTTTTTAATTCATGCTTTGGTTTTTATTTCCTTTTTTAACTAGCTAGGAGCAGGAATCTTGGTCCATTGTAAAGTTGCTGAGCCTGGTCATTCCTTTTTTTTTAGTTTCTCCCTCCTGGGCATGAACTTTTGTTCTAGAAGTTTCTTTTGGGGTGTGGGGAGTCAAACGTTTTCCTTGATTTCTGTTTTGCTGAGCCTTTCAATAGGAGCCAGCTGTAGCGTGGCAAACGGACCTGCTTTCCCTGCAGCCCTGCAGCCTCCGGACACTGCTTCCCAGGAAGCCGATCTGCCTTTTCCCTCCTGTTGACCAAGCTTGGAGGGTGACCGTGGTTTTGCAATGTCCAATACAAGGCTGCCCTTGTGTTCTGTGTGGAACTAGACGCTCAGCCCTTTGCACCCTTTCTCCAGCTCCATTTGTAATATCGCATTAAATGCAGCTGAGCTGATGTAGTAGGATGCTGGCAGCTTTGGGTATCAAGCCCTTAACAGTGTGTGCTGCTGAGAATGGAACTGTTTAATGCCTTGGGACCGAGCCACTAGCCAGCTGAGATAGTTGCGCAGGATGTAGAGTTGCAAAGCAAGCCGGTATCCAGTGATTGAGAATGGTGACCTGCTGGCCTCTGTTGAGGGGAGGGTGAGAAGCTGCTTTCTCGGGGGTGGATTTGCAGGTCTTTTTGTGTAGACTCCCCACACTCTTTTCATTTGAGGTTTATAAAATTGCTACCATGTTTCTACTATAGATGCTGTCTGGCTTGCTGTATTTGTGGGGCTTCCAAGCCCTCGAGAGCTGGACATTGCCTTTCCAAAGTAAAGAGATATTTATATCGAGCCTTGTCCCCTTTCTATACTTGCTGTAAAAATGTGTCATTTTTTGAACACTTACACATCCCTTGGAGCCGGGAGCCATTGGCCAGAGGGGTGGTCTGGGAGCCAGGCAGATTGGATTTAATCATGTTTCTCTTGGCCATGGCTAAGTCCATGGACACAGTGTCTAGTCCTACAGACACTGGTATGTGCGTCCAGCCAGCTACACGTTGGAGCCTTCAACTTTCTGTCCCCAGGGAGACCTCACTGAGCTAACAGTCCTGGTGATTCACAAGCCCCATCACTCCAATACTGTACCCTACAACCTCACGGCAGCTTTCAGCATCCAGACACCCCCTTTGCTACACTGAGCTGCATCCCCTCTTGCTTACACATGAAGGCCTGGGGTAAGCATAGCTCATGTCCAGGGTACTCCATATTGGTAACTGCAGCTGGGTTGGGCTTCTGTCAGACCCAGTTCCCTTCCTGCCACTCAGCTTGGGATCTGCTCCCAGTGCAGCTGCTGAGCCCGGCTTTCGCACCTCTGCTGTCATGTTTGCTGGGGATTTTTGTTCTCATTTTTACTTCATCCCTGCCTTGATTCTGTTTCCCATCTCTGCTTGCTGCTGTTGAGGTGTGAATGCTGGGGGTAGCACCTCTTGTGCTCTGGCCTGAGTCTGGGTTGAGCAGGTAGCGTGGCTCCATGTAAGCCTTCTGGTTGCTGAATTGAAAATTTTTAAGTGAAGAAAAAAATTTGTAATGAACTCCCTGCACCTAATGTTCAGTAGGGTGGGGCACAGGCCCAGACCCACGCTGTCTCCTGTGCGACTAGCCACTGCCTAGAAAGTAAGCTTGCACTGTGCATTGACAAGGCCCCGGGGGAGGGTGAGAGAAAGGGTATAACCCCCAAGGGGAGGGAGTACCCAGCAGTCTGATTCCGTGATGGTGGGGGTGGATTTAATTAGAAGGGGAGCAGTGACCCAAGAAGACAAGGTGAGGGTGGCAGACACCAGGGGAGAAGTGGGAGGGAATCTCCCCCACTAGAATGGGGCGAACTTCTCAGTGGATTCAATCAGCTGCTCCCTGCCCTGTGGGTTCTTCGGGGACCCCAGGACTGCAGGGAAGTCTGTCCCTTGCAGCTTGCACATACAGAGCCCCTGGGATGGCTGTGGTGGGAAGTAGGAGCAAGACCCCTCTCACCTTAACTGCTACACGCTGAGGGGGCTGATGAGGCTTGTCCCTGCTTTCAGCTAATGGAGACAACTGGCTGAGAAGGGTCTCTCAGCTGGTTACCTGGCTGCCATCCACGCATTTCCACTGAGCTCGTCTCCACCCTGTGTTACTCTGCAGGGATAGCACCATGTCAGCACAACGAATGCAAAACAGACTTGAACCTGTGCAAACTGCAGCACTAAGCTGGGGGTGAGCAGGAGTGAGGGCCCTGAATCCATCTCCCACTTCCCAGTTGAGTTCTTTGCTCTGCTGCAGCCTCCTTGGCCTAGTTCCCCAGCTGTCAAAGGGAAAGGGCCCGTCCCAGCTCTTAGCAGGTGCATTTCGGGGACAGATCTCAAAGCACCTTACGCAGCAGGTAGTGTTCAGCTTCCGCTTCTGGAAATGAGGGTAGAGCAGGGATGTGCTGTGCCCAAGGTTAGGCAGCGAGCCCTGCGGCCAAAACCTAGCTCTGCTGCGTGCCCCACAAGCGTGTGAGCCGCTGGGGCTCCTGGCCCATGCCTGATTGATCAAAGTCTATCAGGTGCTCAGCTCCTGGGGTGCTGGTGTGACCCACATGCCTTCTGGTTGTGGGGTTCTGTTTTGGCTAGTGGCACTAAGACCACTTAGAGAGAGAGAGAGAAAATGAGTCTGCTCTACACCCTTAGCTAGCAGCCCATTGGGCTTTAGCTCATGCTGTAGAGCAGTGTTTCTTGAACTGGGGTGCACCACCCTCTGAGGGGGCAAGATGCCCTTTCAGGGGGTGTGAGACAGGCCAGATTTTTTTAGAAGGTAAATCATCAAAAACACAAATTAAGCACAGACACATAAGTACAACTACTTTGTTTCATCAAACCTATGTGTGTATTAACAGGATACAGTAATCGTTAAAAAATGCAACATACAAACAAAAACTACAGGTTTAAAGAACTGACCTACTGCAACGATTTTTGATAAGGGGTGTGTGAACCAAAGGGGTGCAGACTGCAGTAAAGATTAAGAACTACTGCTGTAGAGGTGCATGCGTGAAGCTCCAGAGGTCCCAGGTCCTATCCCGCCTGAAGAAGACCAGAGTCTGTCGGTGTTACGCTGGGGCAGAGGGACCAAGGGAGGCTTGGTCTGACTCCACTGAAATAGGAACAAGTCAGGTCCCTTTGGCCCCATCGGTGGTGCCCCCGCAGCAGGGCGGGGGGGGGGGGGGCAGAACAAGATTCTTGGCTGTGCCGTGGCTGCTGCCCACACCGCACGGCTGGCACCAGCCCGAGATCCTGAAGCCACCTCCCCGGGCCTCGGCTGGGCTAGGGCACAGCTGTGCTGAAGGGTTGGTGCTCAGCATGGCCCCAGCCCCTCTGTGCCCCTCGTGGTCCCTGCCCCCCACTACCTTCCTCCTGGTCCCAGCCCCTCACCCCCCAGCAGGGCCCTGCCCCCTCCCCCTCCCTCCTGGTCCCAGCCCCTCACCCCCCAGCAGGGCCCTGCCCCCCTCCCCCACCCTCCTGGTCCCAGCCCCTCACCCCCCAGCAGGGCCCTGCCCCCCACTACCTTCCTCCTGGTCCCAGCCCCTCACCCCCCAGCAGGGCCCTGCCCCCCACTACCTTCCTCCTGATCCCAGCCCCCCTGTGCCCCTCCTGGTCCCAGCCCCTCACCCCCCAGCAGGGCCCTGCCCCCCACTACCTTCCTCCTGGTCCCAGCCCCTCATCCCCCAGCAGGGCCCTGCCCCCCACTACCTTCCTCCTGGTCCCAGCCCCCCTGTGCCCCTCCTGGTCCCAGCCCCTCACACCCCAGCAGGGCCCTGCCCCCCACTACCTTCCTCCTGGTCCCAGCCCCTCATCCCCCAGCAGGGCCCTGCCCCCCACTACCTTCCTCCTGGTCCCAGCCCCCCTGTGCCCCTCCTGGTCCCAGCCCCTCACACCCCAGCAGGGCCCTGCCCCCCACTACCTTCCTCCTGGTCCCAGCCCCTCACCCCCCAGCAGGGCCCTGCCCCCTCCCCCTCCCTCCTGGTCCCAGCCCCTCACCCCCCAGCAGGGCCCTGCCCCCTCCCCCTCCCACTCAGCAGCTGCCCCCGTGATCTCTGACTCCGGCCGGGATCACGTGACGTGTGTCATGGCGGCCTCCATGGCCGGCGCTGGTGGGTCGGTGACTCGGCTGATGCTGGGGGCGGCCGGGGGGCTGCGACTCCGCCTGGGGCGGGGCTTCCGCACGGCAGGTGGGGGCCGGGGGGGCGAGCCCCGGGGGGGACTGGGGGGCCGCCCAGCTCCCCCCGGTCTCCATGGGGTGGGGGCGTTGGGGGCCCAGGCAGTAGAGGAGGGGGCCGGCCCCCCCCGAGCTAGGGCAGAGCCCCGAGCGGGACCCCCGCCCCCCAGTTGGTGGTTCCCAGCCACAGGCGGGCGGAGCCCTGGGGGGGAAGGGGGCTCAGCCTCTGGCTGGCCCCGCCTTGGGCCTCCCTGTTGAAGCTGCCATGGGGCCGGGGGGGCTTGGACCCCTGTGAACTGGGCTGAGACCCACCAGACTCGTGTCACCTGGGGAGCCACCAAAGGGACCCAAATTCTCATCTTCACCCTGGCGGGGTGTGATCGCAACCCGGCCTGATCCACCTCCGTGCAAGTCTCACAGTGCTGATGCGAATGGGGCGTGCACTGGTGTCTGATGCCCGGCTGCGGACAAGGCTGAGGTTTCCAGCCAGACTTGTTCTGCGGGAGCCTGTGTGAAATGCGTTGGGTGCCTACAGGACGCACCCCCCCTTCCTGCTGCCGCTCAGTGTGAATCGGGTTTCTAATGCCCTTAGGCACCTTCCCACGGTCTCAGTCCAATTGGGATTAATGGTCCCGCCGTATATATGGGCTTGAGACTGATGCTCATTCTGTCCATTGCCTATCTGAACTGGGCCCCGTGTGCTTTCAAGCTCCTGCCCTGCTCAGGCTGGGCTGAAAGGGGCCGGGGAGGTGTGATGCTACCTGGGCTGCAATGTGTTTTTCCCAGGGGTGTTCCAGGCAGAAGACGAGAGCTGCACAGCAGAGCCTGCGGGCGACACGTGAGTACCAGGAGCCACGGATGGGACTAAGCTCAGGCCCTCTTCACAGCCATTGCATTGGAGGATTTATGCTGCTTCCTCAGCCAGGATGGTCTCTGTTTTCAGAGGCTGCCAGACATGGTCCAGAAGGATGTGGGACAGTAGTGGGCTGAGCAAAGCACTGGGGTGCAGGATGCCTGGGTTCTAATCACCAACTCCTTGTGTGACCTCTGGCAACTCACTTCTGCTCTTTGTCCTTGGTCAGTAAAACGAGGATCATATCTGCCTCCCTCACCAGGCGGATGTGAACACTGCTGTATCCAAATGATATTTCCAGATCCTGCCCCTGCCCTTCTGTAGGGGTGCTCAGAGAATGGGGTCCTGGGGGACTCTATAGCCCTACAAGAGTGGGAGCATGGCCATGTGGGTGCAGCGCTGGACTGTGATTCGGGAGACCAGGGTTCTGTTCCCAGCTCTGCTGCTGACCTTGGGCGAGTCTCTGGTGTGCTCTGTGCCTCAGTTTCCCCACCTGTCACATGACCCTGACCTTGCTCTGTAATGCACTGTGCAACCTGTGGCTGGGAGGTGCTGTGTATGGTGCGTGGCTAATGCCTGTCAATCGCCCTGGTGGAAGGGAGAAGCACCAGGATTGCCTTGTGGTCCCATTCCAACTGGCTTGCAAGCTTCCCTGACATTTGCTGTGTGTGCCCCAAGAACCGATCCCCACCCACCCCAGTCAGCAGCCCTGGCTCTATTCACTCTGTATAATCCTGCTAGCCCCCGTCTTCCAATGGCTGCAGGTTCCAGGAGGTCGCTGGATCTCATTGTTTTTCCCCAACACCCTCCCTTCCCTCCTCTAGAGTGAACGTGGTTTTCATTGACCGTTCCGGGCGCCGGATCCCCGTGAAGGGGCGTGTGGGGGAGGACGTGCTGCGCCTGGCCCAGAGGCACAACATTGAACTGGAAGGTCTGTGCCGCTTTGCCCTCCCCTCCCCCATGCTGGGTGGCAGATAATGGGGGATGCAGACAGCTCTGTGGGTCCCTTATGGCCACGGGAGCATTGGAATCTCTTCATTACTGCTCCCTGCATTTCAGGGGATTTGCCAAGTCCCCAGAGGCTAGCATGGTGCAGGGAGGTGGGAAGGGGCAGGGTGGGGTCGAGGCTGTAGCTTCTATCTCACCTCCCCCCACGACTCTTTCAGCTCATGGTCCCCGCACGTCCCTCCCTCTAGCAGGACTCCTCTTCCCCCTAGGAGCCGGCAGGAGCTGAGGCCAAGGATGAGAGGGAGGCCCAAGAATCCAGAGTGGGTCCGTTTGGAGCGGGGGCAGTGAGGCAGGCAGGCTGCTGGAGGGTGTCCCAGAGCTGGGCCCAGGGGAGCTGCCAGTGGGAGGGGTCAGAGGTAAGGGACTCGAGTAGGATCTGTTTGTTCCATGGGGAAGACTGCCCGCACTGTACAGACACATAGCTGGGCTCCCCCTACTCCCTGGGGGCAGCTCAGCCCCCCCTCCCTTCCACTGCAGGGGCCTTGTCTTCATTCTGACCTTCCACTCTTGTATTCCCAGGCGCCTGCGAAGCCTCCCTGGCTTGCTCCACCTGCCACGTCTACGTGAGCCAGGAGTTGGTGGACAAGCTGCCTGTCCCTGACGAAAGGTAACAGCCTCTGGGTGCCTTGGCCCTGTTGCCTCCCCGCCCCCACCAGGAGGGCAGGGCTCTGCAAGAGCCTAGTGCTGTATTCCTCCCCCGGTAGTGCTGAGTGAGCGAGAGCAGCCCCCCTTGTGTGCTGGGTGCAGCTGTGGCGTCCCTGCCCCTCATCGTCTAAACAGACCAATGAAGAATTATCTCCATTGTACAAGTGAGGGAAACAGAGGCCCGGAGCCAGTCAGTGCCTCCCCCCGAGTCACCGCGGGTATTGCCAAAGCTGTGACTCAAACCCAGGGCTCCTGGGGCCCAATGTTTTAGCCCCAAGCCTGTTCTTTCCCTTTGCAATACTGCAGGGCGGCTGCCTTCCCCCACAGCAGCAGCTGCATTTCAGTGAAACAGTCCCTTGCAGTCAGCCTGGAAAATGCTGCCAGCCAGCTAACGGCCCCCTGCCCTGCAGACTCACCCTTGACTCTTCGGCTTTCCTAGGGAGGAAGACATGCTGGACATGGCCCCACAGCTGCAGGAGAACTCCCGGCTCGGCTGTCAGATCATCCTCACCAAAGAGCTGGAGGGGGTGGAGTTCACCCTGCCCAAAATCACCAGGAACTTCTACGTGGATGGCCATGTTCCCAAGCCCCACTGAAGGCTGGAGGAGTCTCTGGGCTGCCCCTGGCTCTGGGGCTGGGCCTTATAGAGCCCAAAGCGAGGGGGGCTGGTTGGAGAAGGCTCCCCCTGGGGGCCTGCAGCACTGCTGGTGACATGGAGAGGTGTGGGAAGGGGTTAGTTTTAAAGGCCCAGGGTGAAGCGCTGAGCTTCCTACAGGCCAGGGTGAGGAGGGGATATCAGCAGCAAAGATGCTAGAATAACCCCCCTCCCAGCTCTGCCACACACCCCCAGCACCTGTGCTCACAGTCCCAGAGGCGACGTGAGGCCATACAACAGCCCTATCTTTTCTGTTCAGGGAATCTGTATTTATTGGTGTTGGTTACCAAACCCCACAGCCCATCCCAGGGAGCAGGAGGAGGGCAGGTTGTGGGGGGCCCCACAGGGGGTGCTCTGCATTCTTCCTGTCTGGAGCTCACAGTTTCTCATGGCGTACTTTAATATGCATTAGGGGCCTTGATGCATTCTCTGTGCCGTTTGACAGCAGGGACCAAAGCAGCACGTTCTCTGGGCTGCTCGCTGTGGCTCACCCACTGTAACCTTGGGATCAGGGCCAACGCCCCTCCCGCAGCCACATTTTATTATTAAAGCTCATGTTTGTATGACGCGCTGCCTGCTCTTTTCCCTGGCCCACAGACCTGGGACTGGCCACACGGGCGCAGTAGGGAGCAGAGTGTCCCACGCTTTCCAGCAGGAGCCAAGCAATAGTTACAGCTGGGCCAAGGGTCAGTGGCATGAGATTTACCCCTTGTTGGTGCCAGTACTGCAGACTGAGGGACTTCAGTGCTTGACAGGCAGCTGCCGAACCCAAACCCTTCTGCAGCCCCCTGTAGAGCACAGGGAGGTGGGCAAACATCAGCCAGGGAAGATGAGGGGGTTGCCAGATTACGCACACACTGCTAGCAGGTGTCTTACTGGGACACGAAGGTGCTGGCTGGGCTGGGCGAGCCCCAGGACAGCTGGCTGCTGCTGTGCTCCTCCCTTGGAATTGATGGTTAAGGGGAGCTGAGTTGCCAGATGCCCCAGATCCCATTGAAAGCCAGGAACCAGCTTTGCCAGCCAAACGCCTGTCCAGGTGCTGACTATTTTACCTTCCTGCAAAGAGAGGATACTGCATCTGCCCCCAGACACACCCTGCTCTCTGCTAAACTGTTGCTGTCTGGTTGACAAACAGCTGTTGTGTCCCACCCCAGAGGTAGCTCCATTGCAGTGGTGGGGGGAAGTGCCCCTGCCCTTTGGAACAGCCCCCACCCTCCCATGAGATGTGCACAACTGGTAGAGTTGGTTTCTGCTTCACCATCTCGCCACTCAGCCCGCGGGCAAGAGCTGGGAAGCTGGGTTGGTCTAGGGGGCTGTGAACAGCCACAGCAGCTTAGCAAGTCATTGGGGGGTCTGACCTGAAGCCTTTTAGCTTTGGTGGCATTTGCAGTGTCACTTTCCCACTGCCCCAGGCAGGAGACAATGTTCCAGCCCCCTGATAGCTCTGTGGCAGCAGGACCCACGTCCTGACAGGGCAATGAGCAGCCTGCATGGTTTGACATTGGTAGGACAGCTGAGGGCAGGTGGTCTGAGACCCGACAGACTCACTCCATGGAGGGTCTGGATTCCGGACCCCAAGGTCATTCACCCAGCAGGAACCGAGCCAAGTCCCCAGGAGCTGCTCAGCCTCCTAGGGCTCCCTGGCATGGGGTGGGATGCCAGAGCCAGCCCTGTGGGATTCACCTTGCCCAGCGCTGCCACAGCCAGGCACTCAGAGCCTGCAGGAGGCCTGAAACCCACACACCTGCCCGTAGGGATGGGAATTTGGTTCAACCCCATGCACTTGCCCCAGGGCAGCTCTTCCCCCAGGCTTGTTCATTGGGTGTATTATGGTAGGTCCAATGGGCCCCATCGTGCTGGGTACAGCACAAACCCAGTTCCAGAGATCTCACCCTGAGCCAGGACAGGGAATGGGGACCCAGACACACCGGGACTTGCCAGAGCCATACAGGGCAGCACTGGCACAGCCAGGGATTAACCCAAGCCCCAGCTCCATTGCTGTAGCCTCTGGCCCATCCAGCCACTCTGCCACATGCAGCACCACGTGCCATTCCCAGGCCAGAAGGACGCTTGGGAGCACCTAGTTGGACCCCCTGCAAAGCACAGGCCAGAGTGGTGGGGAGGAGAGGGGGAGTCTGAGCAGATTCACCCTTGACATCATTACAGCAGTACCTAGGGGGAGACCCTGCCCCCACCACATCCAGTGCTCACAGCTGGGGGTCACACAATGCACTCACCTGCCAGGTTGCATCTGGGGCTGCCCCACTGGCTGGGGGTCAGGGAACAGCAGAGGCAGGGGCTGTGTTGTTAGATGGGTGGCATTCACTATCCAGAGCCAGGGCATGGGGGAGACCAGGTCTGGACACTGAGGGCAGGGGGGGTCCATGTCTCCCCCAGCTAGACAGGGCTGAGAGCTCCTGCCCCTAATATTGGGGGAGCAGCTCTGGGGTCCTCAGCAGGTTCAGGGTTTGGCAGAACTAGACAGGGGCCCTGCCGCAAACCCACTGCAGCCCCTACTGAGGCAGGTGGACATTAACCTCCCCTGTGGGGCAGCACCCCCGGTACCAGCACAAATAGATATGAGACCCCCTCCGGTACCAGCACAAATAGATATGAGACCCCCTCCTGCCCCCATACACCGCCCAGGCCCATGCCGTTACCCCCCCCTTGCAGCCAGCCCCAGCCTCCCGGGCCTCCGGGCTCTTATAGGGTGAGGCCCCGGCTGCCCAGGTGTGACCGGTTAAGTCCCCCCAGCTGGGGCTGCGTCCTTGCACCGGCCGCTCCCGCAGCGAGGCTCCCGGCCCCGCGCATGGAGGGGGAGCTGTTCCTGGACGGGCACCCCCCCGACTTCTCCCTCCTGCAGCAGCTGCTCTTCCCGCCCTGCCTGGAGCCAGAGCCCGGCAGCCCGGCCCGGGGCTCAGCCAGCCCGGGGGGGGGAGCCAGGTCAGCCCTAGCCACCCATCCCTCCCTTCGCGCGGGGGGAATCCGGATCAGCCCCATGGACGCGTCCCCTGGGAGAGTGAGGGAAGAGACGAGGAATCGGGATAAGCTCCATGGACATGCCTCCCAGGAGGGAGGGGAGATCCGATCTCTCCCCGTGCACCGGCCCGTAGGGACGGGAATTCGGATCAACCCCACGCACTTGCCCCGGGGGGGAGGATCCGGATCGGCCCCACGCACTTGCCCCGGGGGGGAGGATCCGGATCGGCCCCACGCACTTGCCCCGGGGGGAGGGGAGGATCCGGATCGGCCCCACGCACTTGCCCCGGGGGGAGGGGAGGATCCGGATCGGCCCCACGCACTTGCCCCGGGGGGAGGGGAGGATCCGGATCGGCCCCACGCGCTTGCCCCGGGGGGAGGGGAGGACCCGGATCGGCCCCACGCGCTTGCCCCGGGGGGAGGGGAGGATCCGGATCGGCCCCACGCGCTTGCCCCGGGGGGAGGGGAGGATCCGGATCGGCCCCACGCGCTTGCCCCGGGGGGAGGGGAGGATCCGGATCGGCCCCACGCGCTTGCCCCGGGGGGGGAGGATCCGGATCGGCCCCACGCGCTTGCCCCGGGGGGGAGGATCCGGATCGGCCCCACGCGCTTGCCCCGGGGGGGGAGGATCCGGATCGGCCCCACGCGCTTGCCCCGGGGGGAGGGGAGGATCCGGATCGGCCCCACGCGCTTGCCCCGGGGGGGAGGATCCGGATCGGCCCCACGCGCTTGCCCCGGGGGGGGGAGGATCCGGATCGGCCCCACGCGCTTGCTCTCGAGCTGGGCGCGAGCCCCGGGGCTGTTTTGGGCGGGCAGCTCGCGAGCCGCTGCCTCCAGCTGCCATTGGCCGGGGGCTGCGGGCGGGATCCCGAGGCCGGCAGCGCCCAGGCGGGGGAGGGGGCAGGTCGATGGGGGACCTGAGCCTGGGGGCTTGGAGGGGCCAGTGGGGGGCTGAGGGGGGCCTCCCTTGGGGAAGGGGGCTGCCGGGGGGAGAAGGAGGGGGAGCTGCCCCGGGGGAGGGGGAGGGTGATCAGGCTCTGGGGGGGACCTGCCGGGGGGGGCTGAGTGGGGAGCTGCCCCGGGGGAGGGGGAGGGTGATCAGACCCCGGGGGGGTGAAGCTGCCCACGGGGGGTGAGTTTGGACCTGCCGGGGGGGCTGAGTGGGGAGCTGCCCCGGGGGAGGGGGAGGTTGATCAGACCCCGGGGGGGTGAAGCTGCCCACGGGGGGGTGAGTTTGGAGCTGCCTCCTGCCCCCGTCCCGCGGGTCCCTGGGTGCCCCGCCCCCCTAACGGCCTTGTTCTCCCCCCCAGGCCCGCGGGGCGCCCCCGCCCGGAGCCCCTGCCCAGCACGGCCTGTTGCCTGCAGGTCCCCGACAGCAGCGCCCTGAGCTTCCTGCAGGAGTCCGCCCAGCGGCTGCCCCAGGCGCCGGGGGGCCAGGAGGAGCCGAGCCGTGCGCCCAGGGCGCAGCAGCAGCAGCCGCCGGGGCCAGCCGTGCGCCCAGGGCGCAGCGCCCCGCAGCCCCAGGGCGGCGCCAGCCCCCTCGCTTCCCTGGGCACCTGCAGCCCCATGGACACCCTGAGTCTCATCAGCCTGCATTGTTCTCATCTGGTGTCCGGCGCGGCGGCTGCCGCCAGCCGCCCCGAGACTAGGGCAGGGCCCCAAACCATGTCCCCCTGCCTCCTCCCCATAGACTGCAATGACAACCCCTCCAGAGAGGCCGGGGCAGCCGGGCAGGAGGGGCGGAGCTGGGAGCCAGGGGTCGGCAGCCCCAGCCAGCCTGAGCCGGGCTGCAGGAGGAGAAATCCCCGCAAGCAGCCCGCACCCAGCCGGAGCGCTGAGGCCCGAGACCCCTCTTTCCAGGGGGTGACCCTCTGCATGCGTCTGTGTCTTTGCCAAGGCAGCTCCGATGAGTACCAGCTCCTCATCCGCCCACGATACAGCAGGTACAGGCTCCTGTCACAGCGCGGGCACTGATCACTGGCTCTCTGCTAAGGGAGACCTGACTTTTCTGTCTGTCTAAAGGACCCACATAGGCACCCAGAGCTAACTGGCTAGCTACCCCTGTACACACCCAGGATTTATCCATCCAACCACTTGCCAAACAGGCCCACGATCTATATATCTATCTATCCCCATACACACCCATTATTTAGCCATCCCTCCCCGTGCACACACCCTCTCTCTATGGAGCTCTCTCCAATCACGTGTTGTGGCGTGCCAGTCACTGTGCTATCTAGGTGCTGAAAGCAATAGGAAGGCATGTCACGCCAAAGAGGGCAGGTTCCTTGATTTATGATTGTTTATTGTGTATGTGTCTGTGTCTTTTCCAGGTGCTCGAGGAAGCGCCAGCCCCAACTCCTGCCACGTTTCCTCCAAGCTTCCCCCCCGCCCAGCCTTTGGATACTGGGGACCTATACAGAGTTCTGTGTAGGGATCCCCTTTCTGCGGGGGGGGGGTGTCAGAGATACTGAGCTGGGATTTGTCCTGACACTCTGACAGTGTGTAATCATAACACAAATGATATCATTTCCCCATCCCAGATCTGATTTTTGGGGGTGGGGAAGCAGGAATCGTCTGTTCTCTGGCACTTTAAACTGCAGCCAGTTGAAACTGACTTAGGACCAGAGGCGTTGCCAGATCCGCTCAGCCCCAACACCCATCTAATCCAGGATCCAGTCTCTGCCAGTGGCCACCACCAGCTGTTTCAAAGGCAGGTGTAAGAGCCCTGCAGTAGTAGCTGTGGGATAATCTGCTCCCCACTTTAAGTCTCTATCAGAGAGAGGTGGTTTAAGCCCTGGAGCATGAGGTTTACTGTCTCTTCCAGTAATATCTCCTATGACAGTCTGGTATTCTTCCACTTGCTAAAGTGTCCATCAAAATACAACCACCAAACTCCTTTTACAGAGCAGAAGAAAAGAGACGTCTCTGGTTCTGTTTTCAGCCTTCTTTAGCCTGTAGAGATGCAGGGAAATGTTGAAAATTCACATTCGGACAGGTATTGAGG
Organism: Dermochelys coriacea; assembly: GCF_009764565.3. NCBI lineage: Eukaryota > Metazoa > Chordata > Testudines > Dermochelyidae > Dermochelys > Dermochelys coriacea. The sequence continues at coordinate 18,203,696 of NC_050087.2, forward strand.
GGGAGGTGTTTTTTAGCCACCCAAGTGTTTTAGGAGCACAAATTCCATTGATTTTTGAAAGGGACTTTTGTGCCTAAATCCTTTCAGGTATTTTTTAACAACTCCCCCTCAGTCCTTAGACAGCTGGGGCCTGATTTGCCATTGCCATATTCAAGGAAAAAAGAAATTGGCAAATTCAAACAGAGAATAGGAAATACTTTTTCAAATGCAATATGTAACTAGGCCATGGAACACATTGCAATGGGAGGTCACAGAGGCCAAGAATTTAGCAAGATTCCAAGAGGGATTGGACAATATATTGATAATAAGGATCTCCGGAGTACTAACCGCTAGTGCTAATAACCATTTTGGAAGGGACATTAAACTTCCTGCCTTGGGTCTTAAATCAATCCCTAACTACTAGGGGTTAGGATGAGACCTACATAGGGGACAGATTACCCCACATCTGCCATAATCTATGATTCTATTGTGCTGTCCCCTTACTAGGCAGCCTGTAGGTCAGATCCATCATGGCAGTTCTTCTGTCCTGCACCTTGTACTATCATTGACACCAGTGGAAACAGGCTGATCTGGGAGCATTCTGTGCCACTTCGCTGGGTATCCATGATTTCCCAACAAGCAGATGGAAAATCTGACCCTCAGTAGCTAATTTTTGTTGGTTTGGGAGGAAGATTTTTTTTAATGCTGTTCCACTGGTTTTTGCTCTTTGGTTTGTTTGTTAGAAGTAATGTCACAACCTGGTAAAATTTGTCTCATCTAATCTGTCCGCAGCGCAATGTGTGGGAAAAGAAGCCGTAACCCAAATCCAAGGCAAATCTCTTTAACAAGAGAATTCTGCAGAGCCAGCAGTTCTGAGGAGGATCAAGGCTCCCTCTCTGTCCAGAGTATGTTGCTTTTTAGAAACAAAAACCTTTACTATCAAATGGTAACACTCTGAAATGATTGGGGCAGCTATAAATACCCATACTGGGCCTGATTCTCCTATTTCAGGGAGAAATTCAGTCCTGTGCAGAGACCAGTTTAAGATCTATACTCCACTTAAATCCCTGTCTAGCCAGATCCTAGCTGGTGGAAGTCAGACATAACTCCAAGGAGCAGCCATAGACTCACAGAACCACAGGGTTAGAAGGGACCACAAGGGTCATCTAGTCTAAACCCCTGCCAAGATGCAGGATTTGTTGTGTCTAAACCATCCAAGATGGCTATCCAGCCTCCTTTTGAAAACCTTCAAAGAAGGCACTTCCACAACCTTCTGAGGTGTCTGCTGCTGATTTACGCCAAATGAGTATCGGGCTTTTATAATTGAAGTGCCTCCTCTCATATGTACTTACTACCAGGTGTAGAACTTACTACTGTGAGCAGTCCCCTTAATTTCAACAGGCAATACTCATGGTTGTAAGCACAATAAGTACTTGTATGACTGGACACTGGTTTTGTAGTTGTGTTATTTAATTATAGGATTATCAAGTGGAGTGGTATCAAGTGGAGTGCCCCAAGGGTCGGTCCTTGGGCTGATTTTGTTCAATATCTTCATAAATGATCTGGAGGATGGTGTGGATTGCACCCTCAGCAAGTTTGTAGATGACACTAAACTGGGAGGAGAGGTAGATATGCTGGAGGGTAGGGATAGGATACAGAGGGCCCTAGACAAATTAGGGGATTGGGCCAAAAGAAGTCTGATGAGGTTCAACAAGGACAAGTGCAGAGTCCTGCACTTAGGACGGAAGAACCCCATGCACTGCTACAGACTAAGGACCGAATGGCTTGGCAGCAGTTCTGCAGAAAAGGACCTAGGGGTTACAAGTGGACGAGAAGCTGGATATGAGTCAACAGTGTGCCCTTGTTGTCAAGAAGGCCAATGGCATTTTGGGATGTATAAGTAGGGGCATTGTCAGCAGATCGAGGGATGTGATCGTTCCCCTCTATTCGACATTGGTGAGGTCTCATCTGGAGTACTGTGTCCAGTTTTGGGCCCCACACTACAAGAAGGATGTGGAAAAATTGGAAAACGTCAAGCGGAGGGCAACAAAAATGATTAGGGGACTGGAACACATGATTTATGAGGAGAGGCTGAGGGAACTGGGATTATTTAGTCTGCAGAAGAGAAGTGTGAGAGGGGATTTGATAGCTGCTTTCAACTACCTGAAAGGGGGTTCCAAAGAGGATGGATCTAGACTGTTCTCAGTGGTAGCAGATGACAGAACGAGGAGTAATGGTCTCAAGTTGCAGTGGGGGAGGTTTAGGTTGGATATTAGGAAAAACTTTTTCACTAGGAGGGTGGTAAAGCACTGGAATGGGTTACCTAGGGAGGTGGTGGAATCACCTTCCTTAGAGGTTTTTAAGGTGAGGCTTGACAAAGCCCTGGCTGGGATGATTTAGTCGGGGATGGGTCCTGCTTTGAGCAGGGGGTTGGACTAGATGACCTCCTGAGGTCTGTTCCAACCCTGATATTCTGTGATTCTATGATTAGTTTTGGAGATACAATTGATGCAAAAAGCTGTGACAAAATAAAGTTGCAACAGTAATGTACCTATTGTGAAAAGAAAAGGAGGACTTGTGGCACCTTAGAGACTAACAAATTTATTTGAGCATAAGCTTTCATGATGCATCCGATGAAGTGAGCTGTAGCTCACGAAAGCTTATGCTCAAATAAATTTGTTAGTCTCTAAGGTGCCACAAGTCCTCCTTTTCTTTTTGCGAATACAGACTAACACGGCTGCTACTCTGAAACCTGTACCTATTGTGACTTTCTTTTTCTTTTGTTCTGCCACACCACACACTAAAAACATGTTTCTCCACCAGAAAATAAATAGATCTCTAAGCCCTTTCACTTGTTTTCCAATACCTGGGGATTGTGGTTTTAATACACCTAGAGCTGTTGCTTTGTCTTGCTGTGACGTAAGGCACATCAGAAATTAGGCAAAAAATTTTAACAGTGACGGTGACTCAACATTGGAAGAAAGCTACCAAGGGAAGTGGTGGGTTTTTCATCTCGTGAGGTCTTTATATCCAGACTGGGGAGGTGTTTTAGCAAAGCACAAGTTAATGGGCTCAATATAGGGGTAACTAAATGGGTGAAATGTAATGGCCTGTGGCAGGTAGGAGGTCAGGCTAGATGTTCTAATCATAGAAGGGTAGGGATGGAAGGGATGTCAATAGGTCCCTGCACTCAATGCATGATGCCTTCTGGCCTTAAACTCCATGAAACTATGCAATAAAGCCACCACGCAGCTGACGTCTGATGATTTGTCTTTTCCTAAGGTAGTAAGTGTTGCGCTTCCTGCCAGACGAGGAAAACTCCCCTGTGGAGGATTGCTGAGGACGGCACCCCACTCTGCAATGCTTGTGGCATCAGGTACCTGTGACATCGTGCTGCTAGTGTTGCTTTCTGAAACTGTGCGCAAAAGGGCCAGGCCAAGGTCTGTGCAAAAGTAACTGTGGGTAAGTGTTTGCAAGATTGAGTTTAGATTCCTGTATTCAGGCACCTAAATGAGCAGCTTGTTTCCACGTTCTGAGCACCCAGCAGTTCCCACTGATGCAGCAGTTTTGAAAAATTAAGCCACGTTTGGGTTAAAACTGGGTAGGTGCCTGGCATAAGATGGAAGTGATGCCATGCTCTTATTTAGGTGCCTAAATCAATATTGCCGGCTCTCATGATCTTATTGGGAATCTTGCCATAATTGGTGTTTTTCTGGAAGCTCCATCTCCCAGAGTCATGTGATTAACCAAAACACTAAGCTTTAATTTTTGAAAAACGGTTCAGAAATAAAGCTTTAAACTTTGAAAAATGATCACAGAGCTAAAAACATGACCCTAGCCTACCATATAAAGGCTCTGAAGCCTGACAGCTTAAAAATCAAACAAACAAAAAATAAAATGTTATTTTTTTGCAATTGCTAACTCCTTGATTTTTTTGAGGGCCTGCTGACTTGTGGTTTTTGGACACTTGGGGCTGGCAAGGCTCCTAAATATGGATTTAAGAGCTGAACCCAGGCCCAGATTCTCAAAGTTGCCTAACTCCTCTTGATTTCAAGGCACTTAAAGACCTTTGAGAATCTGGGCCCCATTTCCAAAAATCTTGGCCCAACCACCCTAAATATCCCCCTTCTAAGCAGGAGGAACATTTCAAAAGACTAAGGGGAAATAAAATGATTATTCCACTTTTGGCTAAAAATGTAATTATCTGAACCAACTGATTTCCCACCCCCCCCACCCCCCAGGTACAAAAAGTACAGGATACGATGTTTCCGCTGCTGGAATATCCCGAAGAAAAGTGGAAAACCTTACTCCCGTTGCTCTAACTGTGGAGACAGACTGCGCGTGGCCGTGGCCCAGCAGAGAACTGTGAAAAGGTCATTCCCATTTTATTTATTTATGTTTTAAAAAGGAACAGTTTTGGCTGAATTGCAACATTATTTTAAAATTAACCCCCGCTCTCCTTCCAGAGCCTTTGATCAGATAAGTTTCAGAGTAGCAGCCGTGTTAGTCTGTATTCGCAAAAAGAAAAGGAGGACTTGTGGCACCTTAGAGACTAACAAACTTATTAGAGCATAAGCTTTCGTGAGCTACAGCTCACTTCATCAGATAAGTTGGGCTGTGGAAGCCATAGATCTGATCCAGTGAAATTGTTTACCCTAGTGAAGGGAAATGGAAGGTATGAATGGTTTAAATATATCAATGGAGGCAGCTCTTGGTTACAGTGAAGTTAGTTTGTGTTTAGATGGTGAAATTTACCCTTTTGCAGGGAGTCAGAACAAAATCTAGGGACTCTTGTTCCATTTAAGCAGGGAGCCTTGTACTGGCTCGTCCCACATGTTAATTTTCACTTATTGGAGATATTTTTCCCCTGGAAAATAGATATTATTTTGCTACAAAAAGTTATTTTGCAGTAGAAACATTCTCATCTTCTCTGTACTCTGGGAGTGTGTGCACACGTGTGTGTGTCCCTCCCTCCCTGGCCCTCCTGGAAGAGATGAGTCCTGCCCTCTATGTGTGTTGTGAGGCAGGAAGGAATTGCCTTCAAGTAAAAACAATGCACACCTGACACAGCTGGACATATCTGCAGCCAGAAGTTGGCTTATGCACCAGGTATTTAAACATGTTACCAGCCTCCTTTCTTTGTCACATGTCTTTCGCTGGCTTTTCTCTCTGTTGCATTTGTTTTCTGCTGCAGCGTTCGCCTGCATTAGTTTAGCAAAGTGACAGAGTTGAAAAGAGACGGAGCAGGCTGGGGGCTCAGATTAGCGAGAGAGAAGTGGCTGATTGTAGTTAAGTGCAACAAGCTCTCCCAGTAGCACTGGTTCTAGAGTGGTTTGTTGTCCCTCCCTCTCCCAGCTCCCTACTCTGGCCTGGTCTCAAATATTTTGGAGGTTGAACACTCTGAAATGTGTCCATCCTGCACCTCTGTCTCTCTGCACTCTCAGTGCGTCTTTAACAAGAGTCAGCTGGGTGCTGGGTAGTCCAGTGGCCGGCGAGTCAGGAGCTCTGGGTTCCAGTCCCTGGCTCTGTACTGACCTCCGGTGAGTTGCCTCTCAAGGCCTCTGTTTCCTGCTCTTTGGGACTGGGAGTGTCTTTTGCACTACATTTGTACAGCACCTGGCCCAACAGGGCCCCAATCTCACTTGGGGTCTTCTCATGCCGCTATAATGCACACACTTCCCCATGACGATGGATGCCTGCCTCGGATCCAGCCCTTATCATCTCTAGAGCTCGAATGGGGAACGATCATAGTAACTGTAGGGTTAAAGGACATAATTGAATTAGACTCCTTTTGTTTCAATTTCTAGAAAATGTGACGACTTCCTTAAATCTCAAGCAAGGACTCTTTGCTATTAGCCGGACAGCGGGCTGCGTCGCAGAGGGCGCTGGTATCTGCTGGAGTGAGCAGGAGGCCAACGCTGCCCTGCAGTCTGAGCAGAGGGATGCAAGAAGTGTTGGCTCAGTCCAGTTGCCTTTAAGACCAGTTGTTGCTTTTTTCCCTTCCTTTCATGCTGTTGTGTTCTGTAAAAGGAATGTTCGATCCTGCCTTTGGTTTGCGCGAGCAACTCGGGAAGTAGACGAGAAAATGAACCCACGTTTTTGCACAGGTGAAATTGTTACAGAGATTGAATGAGGGGTGGGAAAATAAGAGTTTGAATCTTAAGCTTGCTCCTGGCTAGCCGTGTTTGTGAGTGTGGGTGGCTGCTTGTTCAGACCCCAGGTACCCTGGCCAGCAGTGATACCCCCTGGGTCTAACCTGTCTTGACTGTAGAATAGATCACTGCAGCGTGGCTCTTTCTGTCAGGCCTTTTTATGGGGCAAATGTAGAATCCAGAAAAAATTGAGATCACTCTGGATGTTAAAGAAAAAATAAAAGACGTTAAGGAGAATAAAATATTAGCTCCATTCAGATAGTAACTTGCACCTGTGGCAGCAACCATGTAGATTCTGGTAATGCTTAAAAAAAACCGCTCAAAATGAAATGAAGCATTGTTAAGGGTTTAAGAATGTTTTAGATCAATATTCATTCACAGACCCCAATGAAGAGCTTTCCTGTTAATGTGCTGATGTCTTTCCAAGGAGAGATACTAAGACTTGTAAACTTGGTGAACTCAGGGCTCAGACCTCGAAGCTTTTATATTTGGTAATTTAAAAAACTAAACAACAAGAAGTTAGTTGGGGATAATTAATATGAACCTCATTTGTTTTGTTGCACTAAACTTAGTAAGGGTTGCACTTTTTGAATAGATATTATCTCCTTCATTAGCTTGTTATGTATTTCAGAAATTTATGTCAATTCTCAATTAGTTTGTTACGTAAAAATAGTTCCTATGGGGCATTCTTGTACAAAATGATTATCTAGATATATTTATATGTGTAAATAATATATTTATTTTTGCAGTGCGGCATCGTTTTCACACACACACACACACACACACACACACACACACACACACACACACACACACACACACACACACACACACACACACACACTTTATGTGCCAAGTTGTAAAAATGGATGAAAATTGCCATGTTTTCTCCTTTCTGATACAAATGTTCAAGCACTTCAATGTGGTGACAATGCGGGGAAGAGATCTGGTGTAAGATGATCAGGTGTTGTTGGGTTTTTGGCTTTCATTCAGAAGTCTAATGGTTGCACTTGAGAATAAAACTGGTTTCTTGTAGCTGTGTATGGACAGACTCTACTCCCTGCGTCCCTTTTGAGTTTTGATGTGACATGTTGGTTTCTCCTGGGAGATATAAAGCCAGGCCTCCCCTATTCACAGCTGGTTCAATCCATTCAAGGCACTGTCTCAGTGGTTTACATGCGGCAAAAAGAGTCTTGAAATCAATGGGTGTTAGATGCCTAAACACCTTAGAGGAGCTAGGCCTAAGTGACTTAGAGGCTAAGCTGCTTCTGAGAACGTTACCCATGAGCAATCCCATCCCTATTCAACGCAACACTTAAGCATGTGCTTAAAGTCAAGGTCTTTGCCGTGTCAGGGCCTTAATAGGAAGCCAAGAGGCAGTGAATTCAGATGTTCCTTGGCTGGATGCATTAGCTATTACTAGAGAAACCCATCTCAGGGGCATTATCTTCCTGTCTCTGGACACTGACTATGGGCTCGGTTTATTCTGCGAATGAATTTCTCAAAACAATGAAAACCCTGAGAATGGACTGGTCCCTGCTTTGGCATGGAAAAGACCCGCTATGAAAAGAGAGTGGAAAGCTTAGAAGTGAGGTCAGTACATAAAATAAAGAATGGGGCAGAAAAAGGAGAGCGTGAGTTTCTGTTCTCCCATGTCTTATCACGCAAGGGCCAGGGGATGTTCAGTTAAAAGAAGCCCACTTCAAAACAGATGGAAGCAAATACTTTTTCATACTATGTGGTTAGTCTGTGGAACTCACTGCCACTGGAAGTCACTGAAGGCAAAAAAATTAGCAAGATTCAAAGGGGAATTGGAAATTTATATGGATAGCAAGAGTATCCAGAGTTCTCCTAATTAGCTATACAGATTTTGAGAGGGATTTTGAACCTTGTGCTACAGGGTTTAAGCCAATCTAACTAGTAGACACCAGGAGCAGATTATCTCACATCTGCTACTGGGGGCGGGGATTCTTATAGCTTCCTATACAGCACCTGGACTGGGTGCTCTAGGAGATGAGACAGTGGTCTAGAGGGACCTTGGATCTGATCCAGCCTTGGGATTCCTGTTTACGCTGTTTCTTATTTAAGCTGCTTGGTGGTGCTCCTGCTCCTGCTCACTATTAAGGCTCTTGTTCAGCAAAGGATTTGTGTGTGTGGCTGACTTTAATGATGGGTTTAACTCTACTGAAGTCAAAATTAAAAGCGAATGAATGCCTAAGTGCTGGGCTGAATTGACTGAAAAGCTTCTGACGGGCAGTGCACGAGGCCAATGCGGGATTCAGAGTCCGGGGTTTCAGGATTTATTATGGGATGATTTATGATGTTGTATAATAAATGCAATGTAACTCCCGGGCAAATGCGTGTCACAGGTCAGGCCCCCTTGCTCCCAAGCCGCAGGGGATAGGGGAGCCCTGATTCCTTAGGTCAAGCTCTAGTAGCTGATGCTTTTGGTCCTGCAGGTCCCTGGGTCAGTGCCCGGTGGGTTGGCCTTTCTGTTACCATATTGTAGGGCACAGTCGTCATGGTATGGGAGCACGCTTTGTTAGCAGCCAACTAGTAAATAATAATAATCCTGTTTGGATTGTGGAGTATCAGAATAACCATGAACCTCACAAATCTTTCCCTGGTTCTAATCCCCACGATTCTGTTAGCAAAGATGCCTTTGGCATCTGTTCCGCAGCCTTGTGCTTTGGATCCATCCATGTGTGGGTATGTGTGCACGGTGGTTTTTCCCATGTTTCTCCCTTGCACCGACATCGCTGGTGCTTCCTGGGAGCTTGGCTAGTCTGTGCTTGAGGACCAAAGTTTGCAGAGATCAGGACCAGATTGACAAGGGCCCAGCACCCACCATTATCGGTGAAGCTCTGGAATAAATTGCGCAGGGAGGTTGTGGAACCTCCGTCATTGGGGATTTTTAAGAGCAGGTTGGACAAACACCTGTCAGGGATGGGCTAGATAATACTTAGTCCTGCCATGAGTGCAGGGGACTGGACAAGATGCTCTTGAAGTCCCTTCCAGAATTTTCAAGAGAACTTGTCTCCTGTTTCGGCACCAAAACAAGGGGTTAGGTGTACAAAAGTACTCAGCACATGGGAGTAGAACTCTGGAAAATCTGGCCACAGATGGACTTGGAAATAAGGCTCCGAGCTCTTCAGAGAATTTGGTCCAGTCTGTCTACATTGTACATTTCCCAGCAAGTCCTCCGCCCACATGCATGTGCTAGTAATGCTCTTTTGCTAGTTGAGCCCAGGGGAGGGAAGGACAAGGGTGCATGCTAGACCCAGCTAGGTCAAACCCTGACTGGCAAGCCCAGAACTATGCTAGGGTTGAGGGGGAGCTTACCAGAGTGGTGCAGTCCTGGGCATTCTTACAAGAAGTGTTGCAAAGTGGAACGAAATGAGAGGGCTGCAAAGACTGGCAAAGATAGTAAAATTAAAGAAACTCTACATCAAACGCCTCATATAGAGGTCTTGGTGCCAGAGGGAAAAGTCCCCATGGGCCCTGTGCACTTTTATAGGAGACAATGTCGAAAAGAACGTGATTCACACTTAAGAGACAGGTTCTCAGGGTGTAAACGGGGGTTGCACTGTTGATTTTGATGGAGCAACATTTATTTACTCTGGGCCAGAATCCAGCTGTCCCCTCTGCTGAGGCTGCGGTAGCGGCGGTGACTCTTGCCCACTGGCATCTATCTTGAGCCAAGAGTGGGCTGGGAGGTCATACTCCCCCTGCCCCCCCATGCAAAATTGAAACAATTGATTTTTTTTTGTTTAAAAATCAGAAAATTGGAACGTTTTTGGTTTTCCATTTTTCACTGAAACCCTGGAAATTTTGACCGAGAACAGTGTCCTATGAAGATTTGCATTTTTGTCAAACAGCTGTTTGCCTCCCACACCTCCCCCACTGCAACTATTTGATGGAAATTTTTCCACTGTCCCTTCCCACAGCCTGTGACCCTGAACAGCTGCTGGATGGGAGTGGCTTTTTGTCACCCCCCAGGCTAGTTTTGAACCCAAGGGTGGGTCTTTGGTGTTTTCCTATCCCCGGCTGGGAACCCTGAGAGATCACTTCATAATGACTCCCTGAATCTGCACTAGGGCTGTTCTTTCTGCAGCGGAGATTTTAGCTCCTTAGACCTGACCTCCAAGGTCTGTGCAGTTGGGGCTGAGCACAGCCCAGGTCGAGGGGCTGGTCAATGGCCGTGTTCCAGAGCTGGTGAGCGGTGCCTAGGCGTTGCATTGAGTCTCTGTGCAAGGCAGGGATTGGAGGCTGGGAGGCTGTTAACATTTAGGATCCACTGGTGGCAATTGGTCTTGCGCTGCTGACTTTGATGGAGGGACATCTCCTTACCCCAGCTGAGACTCTGGCCCTGACAGCCAGGGGAGCTGGTTTCGAAAGAGGAGATGATGTCAGCTCAGGCCTTTAAAAGAGAATCAGCCTGCAAAAGGATGAACGCAAACGGCCCGATTAGCCGTGGAACCAAACTCCCAGTGCAGCCGTTGGGTTGCTGACCTGGGTTCAATTCCCTGTTGGGCCATGACCTGGGCCAAGTCAGAGGGACAAGGTAGGGGAGGGAACATCTTGCATTGGCCCAACTTTGGTGCTGACACAGAGCGCTTCGCCTTGGCCACCATCTCTACAGTGGGGTTTACATTTCTTGGGGCATTGTGAGGTTAAACACAGTAAAGGCTGCAGTGCTTGGAGATGGTGGGGCGGGAGACGGGGTATTGGAGTCAGGTCATTCCAGCTTTCTAGCCCAGGCTGTGGGGAATCAATTTGGTGCATGTGCTGGCTTGGGTACAGGCCATGCCAGGACGGGAGCTGGCACTTGTTAAAATGCAACCGCTTTTTATTTGGCTCTCCCCAGAGCAAAACACAGGAATGATTCCTGGGCAAACAGTCAGAAGGATCACATGGTCCCGGAAGCAGGACACTGCGAGCTTCAAGGCGAGTGGGAGCAACTGGAGGTGGGGGGCCAGATGCTGGGGCTGGAAGAGGGGATGTAGCGGACAGGCTCGAGCAGCCCCTGAGATGGATCAAGCCATGGGGGAGCAGGTGGGACTCTCTGGCCCACTGTCCAGTGAGGGAGGGGCAGGAGCCGGTGTCCACCATCAGGATGGGATGGGGGGTCAGCAGTGCCCAGGGCACCTGCTACTGTCAGTGGGGGGAGTGCAGGGCTCTAGGCACCACCCATAGAGGAACGGACACAGGAGCAGCTGTAGGAACAACTGGAAAGCTCCTTCCCAGCCCGGGGCTGCCGGCCCCCTGGCCAGTCTCAGTAGCTCCCCCTCCTATTTGCAGGGAGCTTCCACCCCCCATGCCGACCCTCCCCTGCCCCCCGTACTTAACAGTCAGCACACGAGGAGGCCGACAGATGCCACTTGTGCCGGTGATGCAGCAAAGCGCAATTAGCACATCTCCTCCACAGAGCACTTTGCACAGGAGGGCAATGGCACTAGCCTCATTTCCAGGTGGGGAAACCGAAGCACAGCAAGGGCACCCTGCAGGCCAGTGTCAGAGCCCAGGAACCCGGACACCCAGGCCCCTGCTCCATCCATTAGGCAATGCTGCTGCCCTTTTGTATGCACGTCCCTTTGACTACATACTGAAAATTTAAGCACATGCTTTGTGGGTCATTGCCTGGGTCCAGCTCTCCCCGCAGGTGGAGCTGGACTCGTTCTGGGGCCCTAGGGGCACAAGCTGACGTGAAAGGCGACGAGACATGTGCTACTACGGGCTGCTCCGCGCAGTTTCCATAGCAACAGAACTGTGTCAGCTGGGGTGGGGGGTGATTTTTGGCCAACATTAGTTCTATCGGTGAGTACGGCCCTGTTCTACCAGTCGGGCTTAGTCCCCGTCATCGGCAGAGCTATCCTGGTATAAATGCCTTTACGCTGGTGTAACCGACTCCACAGGACGGGCGGCGGGGGCTGCTTTAATGAGACAGGTACTGTTAAAGTGTGACAGCGCCTGGGGGTTGACACTGACCTCGACCTCACTGCATGGCCGAGGGCTTCAAAAAATGTTGTGTTTTGTGACCAACTAACCCCCCCCCCCAAACACACACCACCCACCCACACGCATGCACACACCTTGTAACTGCAGCAGGGGCGATGGAAGAATTGTTCCCTCGACCCAGCTCCAGCCCCTCAGTGAGGTGGATTAACTACAGTGCTCTCCGGGGAGGTAGGAAACGTCCATGCTATGGCATAACAGCTGCAGCCCCAGAGCTGTGCCCCACAAGCGGAGACTTGCCCAGAACTATGGCGGTTGGGGTGTGAAAAAAGCCATGGAGCTCTGCCAACCTGATGCTTGGTGTAGACAGAACTCTGGGGGTGGACGAAGGCTTCCGGCAGTCTAGCTACCCATGCTTGGGGAGGGGGTGTTCCTGTGCTGGGGGCCAAACCCCTTTCGATGGTATAGGCTGCATCTACACCAGCCCAGCTGCCCTCGGGGTGAGAGACAGCCTTAGGTGCTTGGGCAAGTCTCATGCTCCAAAATTTCACCCGTTACCCAGCTGCCAATTCTGGAGAGGCAGGACGACTTGCTGGCCATGCCCTCAGCAATAAAACCCTGACATCAGCATGGTGGCTGGGGCCAGGGGGAAGAGGCAAATGTTCCAGCTGCTCGAAAACTGGCATGGAAACTTGCCCCAGGGAGAGCACCGGCCCTCGACGGCTTCTTAACGCTGCTGCAAAACCCACACTCACACGTGCAGAGGAGTCTAGTGAAGACAAGGGTAAGTCCACATCCAACCTCTCAAATAGAAACTAGTGTTGCTCACTGTCACTCTTGCCCCATTGTTGTGACGCCCACTGAGCTCCTCTTTTCCTGCAGTTTATGTGCCATTTTAGTGAATAAAATTAAACACGCTGCAACCTTATCTAACAGAATAAATATCTGAGCACGTGGATATTGATATTTACCTTGTAGCAAAGTCTATATAACCCTCAGGTATGACAGCCACCGCGTAGTGTCACGAGGGGATTTCATTGTGGCTTTTGATACACAGTGGAGGAGTGCAGAATGAGTCATTTCTGCAACGCTGTGAGCACTTGGGCACAGCAGGGTGTGCGGGGGGGGGCACTATGGAATTATCATCAGTGCTTTTTTTGCCCTTTTTTTTTAAATCCAACTGTACAGACTTGTCCTTTCTTATCTCTCTGGGAAGCATGTTTTAAAACCACTCCCAAGCTGAGGCCAGCACAGCAGAGAGTGCGTGGTGGGCTGTTGTTCTGTGCAGGAAGGAAAACTCTCATTTCATATTGCACATTCAGGGGCGGGGGACACAAAGTCCTTACTGAACATTAATTATAGTGCAGCTAGGCTGCTGGCTTGCAATGACACAGGCACGTTCTTGAAGCCAGTGCTGTGGGGGAGCTAGACAAAACATACAAAAGCAGTTAAAACCTCGACTTGAAAATAGCCCTTTTACCCAGCGGAGCTGGCTGTGCGAAGTGCCAGCTTCTTCACCAATGCAATGAGCCCCTTGAAAAGTTTGCAGCTGGGTCAGCTGCACTCAGAGAAGGGCCCATTTTCATTACTGAAACTCACCCCAAATGAGCCCCTTCATTATTTACATTCCAGTTGTCGCTTGCGTTTGAACAGGGATCTTTAGGCCTGTGTAAACCCTCTGCAAAGGGCCACCTGTGGGAGGGGAAACTCAGACGACACACAGCCTGATTCTCTGTGATGCTCAGGCCACCACACAAAGGGGCCTTACGGTGGGTGGAAGCAGCCCTTTAGCAATCACCTGTGGGGCAGGGGGCCCGGCAGGTGCAGAGATGGCAAAAGGGCTCGACCCCATGCCTGCCCCTGGTGGCGGGGACAGATGGAGCATATGGCCGTAGCAGCATGGGCCCTACAGCAATTCTCAGCGTGCCAGGTGGGCATGGGAAGCAGAGCATCACTTACACCAAGGGGCAGGGTGGTGGAAAACAGGGAGTGCAAAGGTGGCTTCAAGCTCCCTGCATTCGCCTTCCCCTCGCTGCTTCACATGCTTGGCAGGTGCAACGTGGGTTTGAACCAGAGGCAGATCTGCTGCTGCATCTCCGGCCACCTGCTGCTGGAAATGTCCCCGGAAGCGGTTCCCTGGTGAACACGGTGGGTTAGCTCCAGCTCAGGTCAGCACCACGCTGGTAGGATCCTTAGCCTAGGAGCCCAGATGGTGACAAGACCAGCCTGGCTGTCTGCAACTCTAACGCCAGGCTTGGCGGGGAGCCGGCCCCACTGAATGCTCTAGCGGAAACGTCCTCAGCAGGGAAGCTGGGGTTCCTCGAACCCAGGGCAGGCAGGGAGAGAATTCGCCGGTAGCAGAATAGCCCATCGCTAGCCCCTCCTGGGAATCCCACGCCCTGGGTGGCTGAGCCAGGACAGGCTGGATGGACCCCCCTATCTGAGCTGCTCTGGACAGTCCAAAAAATAAACTCAAACATTCTGCTCATGTAACAGGGTGAAAAACAAGCCCCAGGTATCTTGAAAAACTTATAAAACCTGCCATGAAAGTGAAAGACAATCACAAGCATTTGAAGGGCTGAGAGGCTGGTTACGATTACGGGCCAGATTGTCCGCTGGTGTAAAGCGGCGTGGTTCCAAGATTTAACGTGGCAGGTCCGTGTCTGTACAGCACTTAGTGCAAGGTGTCCTGGCACAGGAGTGGCGGTATCACACTACACCTAATAAATAGCGTACAGCGCCTTGCACAATAGGGCCTTGGGCCATGACTCGGGATCCCACCATAACCCATTCGTGATACTGATTGGCGCCAGCGGTAGGTCTGGCCCGTGCTTGTCAGGTTGCAGTACCCAGCTGATTGGCTAGACCACCACACGTCTTTGCTGAGCATGCAGCAACATTAAGTCCCACAGCCCCCAAGGCTGGCAGCGTGGCATCCTGCAGCCCGCTACCCTACAAGCTGCTTTTCCCACCTGCTTCGCGTATTTTCTGCCAGGCGTGTACTGAGGAGGAGCTGTTTTTCTCAGCAGCTCAGCCATGGGGCTGTCACCGATGTGCTAAATTTGTCAGTTGCTAGAGAACAAAGTCTGTGCTGGTAATTAACACTGCCTGGAGAGAAGCACAACAAGACAGACATCCACAGCGGCTGTTCTGGTACAATCTTGCGCAAAGCCTGCAGATGGAGGCTTTTTTTCTGGCCATTACATGTTTCCTTTGGCATTCTGCCCTTGGAAGTGGGAGATATGGGTGGCCGGAGGGGTGGGGTATTGCTGTTTTAATTCTGCCCCACAACAATCATACAAAACACGCTGGGGTATTACTTTGCCTCTAAAGGACAGCTCGACTGGCCCAGGACATTGGCCTGAGTGACAGCGCCACCATGCAAACTCGACTCATGCTGGAGTCAGCGCTTGGGTCAATGGAGCGATGCTGATTTACACTAGCTGGGGCTCTAGTCTCGTTGGCTCCAGTGAAGCTATGGCTGATTTCCACCATCTGAGGGCCCATAAACAGCAAGCCAACCAAGTGCTAGAATTCACTAACCTCTACGAGCTGGGGGCAGATGTCAGGAGGGCGGGGGGTCTCCTGGCTGTCTCTGAGACAGGTGTGATGAAGCGGGACTGTTCTTAATGTTTCCTCTGAATAGTGTGGGGGTGCCTCAGTTTCCCCTATGCAGTTCTTAAATATCTAGGTGGTGGGATAAGGGGATATGATTGTTGCAGAGCCCTAGAGGGCAGGTGTGGGCAGGGGTCTGGACACCGAGAATGGCCGACACCCTGTTTCCTGGCAGCTGATGGCCTGGGCCCTTCCCCCCTGCAAGGTGAGAGCTAAAGGGTTGGAGAACAAAGGAATCAGGTGACCTCCTGGCCCGGGAAAGGGACAAAGCCAAGAGGAGGGGGGGCTGGAGGGGGAGTCAGTATGGGGCTGGCTGGGGACGAGGAGTGAAGTGCAGATGGCGTTGTCTGGCTCACTGCCCCCCAAAATGGACCCAGCTGAGGGGTCCTGTTCTCTGCACCTACAAGCTCTGTGTTAGACCATGTTCCTGTCGTCTAATAAACCTTCTGTTTTACTGGCTGGCTGAGAGTCACGTCTGACTGCGGAGTTGGGGGGCAGGACCCTCTGGCCCCCCAGGACCCCGCCTGGGCGGACTCGCTGTGGGAAGCGCACGGAGGGGCAGAGGATGGTGAATGCTCCGAGGTCAGACCCAGGAAGGGGGGAGCCGGGTGAGCTGTGTGTCCTGCAGACAGGCTGCGCCCAGAGAGGAGGCTTCCCCAGAGTCCTGCCTGGCTTCATTTCCAGAGCATCGCCCGGGGACTCCATGACAACAGGAAGGGAAGTTTAACAGTCCGTGGCTGTAGTTACCCCGGAGCAGGAGCAGCCTGGTGAGCCGCACCCAAACGCTGACTGACAGGGGTAACGGGGTGCTCAGACAATAAACTTAGTGGCCTGTGATGAAACGAGTTTGCTGGGTCTCAGAGCAGTTCCTAGCAAGACACACGAACCATGCCGGTCCCCAGCTGTTCTGTCTGTTCCAAAAAGAGCTAGAGAAGTTCCTGGAGGACAGGTCCATCAATGACTATTAGCCAGGATGGGCAGGGATGGTGTCCCTAGCCTCTGTTTGCCAGAAGCTGGGGATGGGCGACAGGGGATGGATCACTGGGCGATTCCCTGTTCTGTTCATTCCCTCTGGGGGCCCCTGGCACTGGCCACTGTCAGCAGACAGGACACTGGGCTGGATGGACCATTGCTCTGACCGAGTCTGGCCATTCTTATATCTGAGGACAGACTGGCCCGTTCCTGCTAGCTGGGGGACGGAGACCCAGCACATTCGTTTCCCCGCAGGCCCGATTGTGTTTCGTGGCTCCTGCCTCCCCCGGGTGGGAATCTGGGACCTAGACGTTCAGATCCAAGTGGGCCACGTACCCATTCTCCCCTGCATGCGCTGTCCAGCCAGGCACTGGGTTAGGCAACACCCCCGAGCCCACGTGCTTCAGTGCAATCATTGCCTGGTCGGGGCCAGCTCATAATGGGTCAGCCCATTTCCCAAAGCCAGAGAATTGATATTTAAGGCAAGACACCAGCTTTCTGGATCGGAGACAAACCGGAAGTTCCACCAGGGCGACAGGGCGGAGCTGGGGAAGGGAAAAAGGCAGGAGCAGATCCGAGCCAGGAAGCCCAGGGACAGGAGCTGCACGTGGAAGTGGCTGTATGGAGACAGGCCAGGGCTGGCCAGAGAACACAATTTGGCAGGAGCTTCTGAAGTGGTCCGAGGACGGATGCAACAATAAACAAACAAACCAGCCAGCCTGGCCAGCGCCCCGGCCGCAGGGACGCACCGTCGGGTTCCCCTCCAGCCCCTGCGCTCGTGGCTCCGTCCGCCGGCTGGCTCAGGTCTGGGTGAGCTGTATCCCGTAGACGGCACCATCGCGGCCGAGGCAGGTGGCTTTGGAGGAGCTCTCGGCGTCCTGCACGTTGTACTCACCCTTCTTGCAGGCGGTGGATTTGAGGTAATAGACGAGCCCGGCCGTCCCACCCAGCAGCAGCACGGCCACCCCCGCGATCAGGGCGGCAACAATGAATCTGTTATCTAGCGGGGGGGGGAGGGACACGTAGCTTAGGCTCCAGGAGGAAAGACAGTCCCTGCCCCAAAGAGCTTCCAGGCTAGACAGAGGCATCAAGGGGGAAGGGACATGCCCAAGGTCACACAGCAGGGCAGAGGTGGGGAAGGGAAATCGAGGCACAGAGTGGGGCTGCAGCTTGCCCGGGGTCACTCAGCAGGCCAGTAGTGGATCTGGGAATAGATGGCAGGTCGGCTGGGTCCCAGCACAGAGCCCCAGCCCCCCCGCCGCCAGGCAGCTTCTGTTACGAAGCCAGCAGACTTGCCCCAGGCGCATGGTGCCACTGAATCAGGCTGGGCTCACGTCCTGCCTCCTCGCCCACTGCGCGGCAGGGAACTCGGCCCCCCAGGGCTACTGCAGAACGCTGAGGAACCCCAGAGGGGGTCTGTCCCTCCCCCTGCCCCCCCCACTTTGCCCTTCCCTGGCGTCCTCGCCCTCCGGTCCGTACCTGTCACCTGGATTTGGACCCGGCCCAGGTGCTGCCCATGGGCATTGGAGACTCTGCAGATGTACATGCCGCGGTTCTGCCTGTCAGCGCCGGCCACGCTCACGGTGCTGTTATCGGCTGAGCAGTGGACGTTGGGGGCAGGGGGCACGGTCCAGTGGTAGGCGGGCGCCGGGGAGCCCTCAGCACGGCAGCTGATGTTGAAGTTGGCGCCGCGTGGGACGGTGGCGGAAGGGCCGACGGCCAGGAGCAAGATGACGGGCCTGTCTGGAGAGAGAAAGGTCACATACTGAGCAGCCATGTGGCCCCAGGTCCCTCTGTGGCCCCCGCTCGCCCATATACTGCCCCATGCTGTGGAGGAGCAGCACCCCCCCATTCTACAGCGGGGCACCGAGAGATGCCCTAGGCTGTGCAAGGATGGCACTGAGGTCTCCCGAGTCCCAGGTTAGTGCACTAACCACTGTGCCATCCTACCTCTCTCTCGGCTCCTTTTGCTCAGCCAGCCCTGGACCCCCCCTTCACTGCCATTTCTCAATCTGTGAGCAGGAGCTTTCTCCTCTGAGCTCTGGTAAAGTCTCCCTGTGTTCAGCAGCAGGGCAGACCCCTGGGGGTCAAACCCTGGCTCTGCCACAGACGCCCCGCGTGACCTTGGGCCCATCACCCCATTTGTCTGGGCCTCAATTTCCCCAGTCATAAAATGGGGCTAACACTGGCTGAGCAGCTGGCCAGGAGCGCCCAGTGTGATGCTGTGATGGTCGGGGCTGATGGCACCTCGGCTGTGCAAACAGGCGCAGGGAGGCGATTTTACCCCGGCGAGACCGAGCCGGGAACACTGTGGCCGGTTCTGGCTTGGTGAGGGAAGTGGGAAGAGCGGTGCCAGCGCAGGTGAGAGCCGCATGGGTTCGAGGGGGGAGGAAACGCCTGACCGGCAGCAAGGAGTATTACGTGCTTCGCTGCTCAGACAGAACCCTGCGAGGGGAGCCAGTCCCAGCTGCCAGGTGCCGTCTGGGGCGGAAATCCCGGGGACGGGTCCCGTCACCTCGCTGAGGGAGGCAGAACAAGCCCCACTGGCTGGCAGGTGAAATTGTCTCTGGCCGCGTGCAGTGCCCAGTGCCGGGGCCCAGGGAACGTCTACGCGGCCAGGGACGGGCTTGCGCTGCAGCCCCAGAAATGGCTGTGTATACACTGCAGCTCCGGCTGGAGCTCCGAGAGCTGCAGTGGGGAGCAGACTTCAGACACCAGCTCCGGGGCCCTCTGGCCATTTGTACAGCGCTGGCGCGGCGACTGATAACCCAGCGTCCCCCCCAGCTCCTCCACCCCAGACCCCAGCTTGCGTCTCCCCGGCCCGTTGGGTTCTCCCTCTGGCTGCGATTGGTTTTAGCTCTCTCTTTGTGAAGCGTATCGGGCGGAGCTGGTGTGACGGACGCCGGGCAAGCGGGAGGGGAATCGGACACAATCGCGCCGTCTTGGGAGCATCCCGGTGGCGCTCGCCCTCCTGCCTTGCCCCAGGCAGCGAGGAGCTCAGCATTTTGCAGCCAGACACTTAGTGGCCCGACACCTGGGGGACCCCCCGGTTAGTGTTTGCAAGCCAGGCCCGGCACAGGGGAATCAGATGGGGAGCAGACTAGGGAGCCAGTAAACAGAGCCAGCAGTGGCAAGTACATGAGACTCTGAACTTTCTTTCGCGGTCAGTAATTTCCGGTGCAATTAGTAACACGGGGCAGGGTGCGGAGGCTGGGCTCGTTTAGGAATGTTCAGGGTCAGCTTCCCCCCTGCTGTGCTTGGACCAGCGCAAAATCAGATCAGCTGCATTTTACACGCGCTGGGCCGGAGTCCCAGCTGCTCCGTTCCCAGCTTCTGGCAGGGACTGGCTGAGACTGTGAACTCGCTGGGGCAGGGGCTCTTACTCCATTCTGTGTCTGTGCAGCCCCTAGCGCCATGGGGCCCAGGGCACTGCCGTAATTCACCTAACAAATAACGTACAGCTCCCCGCACACAGAGGTCCTGCTCCATGGCTGGGGCCAGTAGACTCTGCCGTAATAGTGTAGCAATAACAACAGGAGCCATTTGTGCTGCCTGTCTTCTGGGGTCATGCAGGGCTCTCGCCCAGCCCACAGGGTGAATCAGAGCAGCCTCGGGGCTGCTCTAACTTACACTCTGCACCCTGTGGCCCCTGGGGAGCAGCAGATACCATACGGCCGTGTGCTCCAGCCACGCACCAGATTCACAGATTCCAAGGCCAGACGGGATCACCTAGTCTGACCTCCTGCGGAGCACAGGCCAGAAACCTGCCCCAATGCCATATGCCGGGGGTTGGGAGCAGTTCAGCACGTGTCCAGGAGGGGGATTCTCAGGGAACCATTCCCACCCCCTATGCTGACCGCGCAGCCTGAGGGTCACACGTAGGGTGAGCCAGGCCCAGGCAGTCTTGTGCCATGCTGGCGCACAATCGGGACTCACATTCCACCCGCACGGTGACCGCCCTCCTCGCTGACCCGTGGCGGTTGATGGCCGTGCACCAGTAGGTGCCAGAGTCATTCCGGCTCACATTCCGCTCACCGCCAAACTCGTCAGCTGCTCCCTCCTTGGCGCATGGGACGTGGGGGACGGGGATCCCGTCTGCCTCACAGGCCAGGGTGTGCAGAGTCCCCTCCAGCCACGCCTGGGCACTGGGGCAGCTGGACTCGTCCATGGTGGGCTTATCTGGAAGGTAGAGAATAAGGGCCCACTATTCAGTACCACAAAGCAGCCCTGCGGCTCCCCCAACCCATGGATCCGTCTTCTGTTAGGTGAACCCCAGCCGAGCGCTCCTGCTGGGCCACCTTTCCGACCGCCAGGTTCCTAGTCCAGGCAGGGGCAGGGTAACCGGGGAGTGGCCACGCTGCAGCCGAAAGAGACACTGTCGCTGGGGGCAGCGCCGCGCCCTCACAGCCGAGCTCCCCGACACAACGGCTGTTGTAACAGAGGGGCCCCGGGCCCCTCCACTCTCAGGGCGGCAGACGAGCTGTGAGGGAGCGGGGGGGTTTCTCGTTGTTTTCAATGGTTTGCAGGCAGAGGGGGTGGGACTCAGTATCCCTGGGGGTTACTGGTTCTACGAGGTGGTGGGAGAGAGGGTTTATGGGGACACAGGGCCAGCGACTGGCCTGGAGAATGGAGACTCCAGTGACAGGTGACCGGGAGGCTCAGCTTGGGAGTCCCAGCCGGGTCTGGCCAGTGGGGGGACAATGGGCTGCGGAGAGGACCCCGGGGACCTGACCAGCTGGTCCCAGCCAGAGGGGCCAGAGGACAGAAGAGGGGAGAGGGGGCCTGTTTACCTGGAGAGAAGACAATGGACGGGGGGGGGCTTGGAGCTGGTTACATCAGATGCCCAGCTGGGAAGCAGGGGGGCTCTGGGCTGGAGAGAGGGAGCAGACAGAGCCCCCCTGGATGTAGGGGAGACTGGGATGTGCTGGGCTGAGGGGGGCCAGGCCTGAGGCCCGGAGAGTTTCCTGTGCTGGGTTCAGACGCTCAATAAACCTGCCTGTGTTACACTGGCTGAAAGTTGCTCCCGTCTAGAGATCAGGGGGGTGGGGGTATTATTCGCTCTGGGGATGGAGGCCCCGGGGGGTCCAGAGCGAGGGGACTCCCTGAGGGGGCCCACAGCAGAGACAGGCTGGCTAAGGCTCCGAGAGGTGCGGTTCCAGGAGGCAGAGAGGCCTGTGGCTTAACCCCGAGAGAGGTGGCCCCCGAGAAGGGCAGTCACACCGAAGGGGTTCCTCCCAGTCCTGGGAGTCCGTGACACAAGCACCTGCTGGATGAGGCAAGTGGACAATTGTACATGGCTGCTGGGAGGGCTGGGGCAGAGCTCGAACTCACTGCGTGCACGGGCTGCACTGTTGTGTATGTGCTGGGAAAGTGGAAAGAGAAACTCCTCGCAAACCGCCCCGGAGCCCGTGGGCAGGGCCCCGGTACAGTAACCCAGAGACCAGCCAGGGAGGGTGCCAACAGCCCTGGGTGGAGGTTGGGGGGCAGCGGTGGAACTGGCCCAGGGATGGGGGATGATGCAGGCACCAGCCTGGCCCGCGAGGGCTGTTCTACCTGCCAGGCTGTAAACTCACATTCAAGGGTGATGGTGACCGTCTTCGTAGCCGAGCCATGAGGATTCGTGGCGTTGCACTGGTAGGTGCCCATGGGGTCTGCGAGGCCCAGCCCCTGGCCCAGGTGGTACGAGACCCCGTCCTTTGTGCACACAACCTCTGGGGCTGGGATGCCATCGGCGTCACAGGAGAATGTCTGCGACATCCCCTTGACCCAGGTCCAGGCACTCGGGCAGCTGAGCTCGTCCATTGATGGCTTATCTGGAAGGCAGATGGGCCGCAGGTTAGAGACCGGCACCAGTACAGGGTCGGTGTCTGGAGTCATGGAGAGAAACCTCCGAGCCCCAAGCTGGACTGGGATTGACAAATTAATTAGGAGCGTGGTGCACAGCAGAAAGGCACAGATGTTACGAGTGTGCAAGAACCGACCCTGACAGCCTACGAAAAGTGTGACCAGCCGGTTTCCGTGCTTGCCCATTTACAGCATCTCACACTCAGACCCCTACTTCCTGAGGGCATCTGCAGCGCCGGTCCCTAGTCATAGAATCATAGAATATCAGGGTTGGAAGGGACCCTCAGGAGGTATCTAGTCCAACCCCCTGCTCATGGCAGGGCCAATCCCCAACTAAATCATCCCAGCCAGGGCTTTGTCGCGCCTGACCTTAAAAACCTCAAAGGAAGGAGATTCCACCACCTCCCTAGGTAACGCATTCCAGTGCTTCACTACCCTCCTAGTGAAAAAGTTTTTCCTAATATCCAACCTAAACCTCCCCCACTGCAACTTGAGACCATTGCTTCTTGTTCTGTCATCTGCTACCACTGAGAACAGTCTAGATCCATCCTCTTTGGAACCCCCTTTCAGGTAGTTGAAAGCAGCTATCAAATCCCCCCTCATTCTTCTCTTCCACAGACTAAACAATCCCAGTTCCCTCAGCCTCTCCTCATAAGTCACGTGTTCCAGTCCCCTAATCATTTTCGTTGTTCACATCCCTTCTGTAGCCGGGGGGGCCCAAACTGGACACAGTACTCCAGATGAGGCCTGACCAGTGCCGAATAGAGAGGAACGATCACGTCCCTTGATCTACTGGCAATGCCCCTACTTATACAGCCCAAAATGCCATTGGCCTTCTTGGCAACAAGGGCACACTGTTGACTCATATCCAGCTTCTCGTCCACTGTAAGCCCTGGGTCCTTTTCTGCAGAACTGCTGCCGAGCCATTCGGTCCCTAGTCTCTAGCGGTGCATGGGGTTCTTCCGTCCTAAGTGCAGGACTCTGCACTTGTCCTTGTTGAACCTCATCCGATTTCTTTTGGCCCAATCCCCTAATTTCCCTGGGTCCCTCTGGACCCCATCTCTCCCCTCCAGCGTATCCACCTCTCCCCCAGCTCAATCAGTCCCTTTTTCTGACTCCAGCTGAGCTGGGTTTTCAGCACATTCCCAGACATTCCTTAGCTGCCTAATTAGCCTCCGCTGCTGACGAGGTATTTGCCACGGACGTGCGGTGTTTATACGTCCTCCCGGCTGGCTACTTCAGCTGCTGCTCAGGGCCCCTAGTCGGGTGCTGGGTCAAAGGTCACCGTCTCTTTCCTCATGCATTTTGCGCCCTTGTACTTCTCCCTTCTTAGCATGGGCCTGGAGGACGACAGGAGTCTGGTTCTCAGCTCCACCCAACAGAGGCGCTGCCAGACTGGCTCATCCCAGGGGCCCATCTAACCCGGTATCCTGTCTGCAACAGGGCCCAGCCCCAGCTGCTTCAAGGGAAGTGCAAGACACCCTGAGGAGGCAGCGAACGGTTAACCTTCCCCAGGGACAGTTCCCTCCTGATCCCCATCAGATCTCGGTCTGGGTCTGGGCAGCTCCCAGCACAACAGGGCCCTGATCTTATCAGGAGCTTCCAACCAACCAACCAATGTGAGACCAGCTGCAGGGCGTCCATTTAACTCAGCCGACTGCTCCACCCACGGCAAGGGCAGGGGGGTCTAGGGCAAGTGACGAACTCGTGCATAGCTGGGGCCCTCCCGGGCTCTGCAGGGATCCAGTCTTTGCTGACTTACATTCCACCCGGATGGTCACCTCCCGGCGGGCTGAGCCATGGGCATTGGTGGCAGTGCAGTGGTAAGTCTTTAACTTCCCAGATATAGACTGGAGGACCAGTGCTAGTAATAATAATAGGGCTCAGATTTTCCTAGATGCGATAGCTGATGGATTCCTTCATCAAGTAGTTGCTGAACCGACTAGAGGGGATGCCATTTTAGATTTAATTTTGGTGAGTAGCGAGGACCTCATAGAAGAAATGGTTGTAGGGGACAATCTTGGCTCAAGTGATCATGAGCTAATTCAGTTCAAACTAAATGGAAGGATTAACAAAAATAAATCTGCAACTAGGGTTTTTGATTTCAAAAGGGCTGACTTTCAAAAATTAAGGAAATTAGTTAGGGAAGTGGATTGGACTGAAGAATTTATGGATCTAAAGGTAGTTGAGGCCTGGGATTACTTTAAATCAAAACTGCAGAAGCTATCGGAAGCCTGTATCCCAAGAAAGGGGAAAAAATTCATAGGAAGGAGTTGTAGACCAAGCTGGATGAGCAAGCATCTTAGAGAGGTGATTATGAAGAAGCAGAAAGCATACAGGGAGTGGAAGATGGGAGGGATGAGCAAGGAAAGCTACCTAATTGAGGTCAGAAGATGTAGGGATAAAGTCAGAGAGGCTAAAAGTCGAGTAGAGTTGGACCTTGCAAAGGGAATTAAAACCAATAGTAAAAGGTTCTATAGCCATATAAATAAGAAGAAAACTAAGAAGGAAGAAGTGGGGCCGCTTAACACTGAGGATGGAGCGGAGGTTAAAGATAATCTAGGCATGGCCCAATATCTAAACAAATACTTTGCCTCAGTCTTTAATAAGGCTAAAGAGGATCTTGGGGATAATGGTAGCATGACAAATGGGAAGGAGGATATAGAGGTAGATATTACCATATCAGAGGTAGAAGCGAAACTGAAACAGCTTAATGGGACTAAATCGGGGGGCCCAGATAATCTTCATCCAAGAATATTAAAGGAATTGGCACCTGAAATTGCAAGCCCATTAGCAAGAATTTTTAATGAATCTGTAAACTCAGGAATAGTACCGAATGATTGGAGAATTGCTAATATAGTTCCTATTTTTAAGAAAGGAAAAAAAAGTGATCCGGGTAACTACAGGCCAGTTAGTTTGACATCTGTAGTATGCAAGGTCCTGGAAAAAATTTTGAAGGAGAAATTAGTTAAGGACATTGAAGTCAATGGTAAATGGGACAAAATACAACATGGTTTTACAAAAGGTAGATCGTGCCAAACCAACCTAATCTCCTTTTTTGAAAAGGTAACAGATTTTTTAGATAAAGGAAATGCAGTGGATCTAATTTACCTAGATTTCAGTAAGGCATTTGATACCGTGCCACATGGGGAATTATTAGTTAAATTGGAGAAGATGGGGATCAATATGAACATCGGAAGGTGGATAAGGAATTGGTTAAAGGGGAGACTGCAACGGGTCCTACTGAAAGGCGAACTGTCAGGTTGGAGGGAGGTTACCAGTGGAGTTCCTCAGGGATCGGTTTTGGGACCAATCTTATTTAATCTTTTTGTTACTGACCTTGGCACAAAGAGTGGGAGTGTGCTAATAAAGTTTGCAGATGATACAAAGCTGGGAGGTATTGCCAATTCGGAGAAGGATCGGGATATTATACAGGAGGATCTGGATGACCTTGTAAACTGGAGTAATAGTAATAGGATGAAATTTAATAGTGAGAAGTGTAAGGTTATGCATTTAGGGATTAATAACAAGAATTTTAGTTATAAGTTGGGGATGCATCAATTAGAAGTAACGGAAGAGGAGAAGGACCTTGGAGTATTGGTTGATCATAGGATGACTATGAGCTGCCAATGTGATATGGCTGTGAAAAAAGCTAATGCGGTTTTGGGATGCATCAGGAGAGGCATTTCCAGTAGGGATAAGGAGGTTTTAGTACCGTTATACAAGGCACTGGTGAGACCTCACCTAGAATACTGTGTGCAGTTCTGGTCTCCCATGTTTAAAAAGGATGAATTCAAACTGGAGCAGGTACAGAGAAGGGCTACTAGGATGATCCGAGGAATGGAAAACTTGTCTTATGAAAGGAGACTTAAGGAGCTTGGCTTGTTTAGCCTAACTAAAAGAAGGTTGAGGGGAGATATGATTGCTCTCTATAAATATATCAGAGGGGTAAATATAGGAGAGGGAGAGGAATTATTTCAGCTCAGCACCAATGTGGACACAAGAACAAATGGGTATAAACTGGCCACCAGGAAGTTTAGACTTGAAATCAGACGAAGGTTTTTAACCATCAGAGGAGTGAAGTTTTGGAATAACCTTCCAAGGGAAGCAGTGGGGGCAAAAGATCTATCTGGTTTTAAGATTCTACTCGATAAGTTTATGGAGGAGATGGTATGATGGGATAATGGGATTTTGGTAAGTAATTGATCTTTAAATATTCAGGGTAAATAGGCCAAATCCCCTGAGATGGGATATTAGATGGATGGGATCTGATTTACTATAGAAAACTCTTTCCTGGGTATCTGGCTGGTGAATCTTGCCCATGTGCTCAGGGTTTGGCTGATTGCCATGTTTGGGGTCGGGAGGGAGTTTTCCTCCAGGGCAGATTGGAGAGGCCCTGGAGGTTTTTTTGCCTTCCTCTGTAGCATGGGGCATGGTTGACTGGAGGGAGGCTTCTCTGCTCCTTGAAGTTTTGAACCATGATTTGAGGACTTCAATAGCTCAGACATGGGTGAGGTTTTTCATAGGAGTGGTGGGTGACATTCTGTGGCCTGCGCTGTGCAGGAGGTCGGACTAGATGATCAGAGTGGTCCCTTCTGACCTTAGTATCTATGAATCTATGAATCTATAAGTCCCAGCATGCTCTCTCGCCACCCAACGCTGCACCCCCATATCGTAGGGTGCCGCGTCCTTTGTGCACTCCACCGCCGGGGCCGGGTTCCCCCACGCCAGGCAGGCCAAGGTTTGCTCCGTCTCCTCCACCCAGGTCTGGGTCCTGGCACAGCCGGCATCGTCCATTTCAGGCCCATCTGGAAGAGACGGAACCAGGACCCGTTTTTAAAGGGGAAGCTACGGCACGAGAGCAGGGCTGGTTCCCCTGCCACGTGCTTTGGCCCTGCCCCGCTCCAGAGGAGGGGCTGGGACTCGGGGGCCCATTCAGAACTTGGCCCCACTGACAAGGATACTGCCTGGGAGTGTGTGTGGGGGGCAAACTCATCTCATGCAGGGCCCAGGGAGAAACTGTCAGAGGGGGAAACTCTTCAGTCGCTATCAGTCTGGGGACGATAGAGGAGGAGAACTCCGCCTCTCCATCAGAATACCCCACTCAGTCCCCCTCCACCTGGGGCCAGATCGGAGATAGGTCCCCTGTGGGGGGAAAGGCCCCGTGTCCCATTCCCTGTCCTGAGCCATGTCCTGGGGTGGGTTGGGGCCTTTCCCCTCCAGGGGATCCTCCACTCCCCCATACCCCAAGCCAGCCAGTCCCCCAAGCAAAGGGGAATCTTGGCAATCACACACTCCCCCTTCATCTGACCCATCTTGCGTTTGCTGGGGCTGCGTTACTTCCAGCCAGGCACTGGAAGCCGCGAGCACCCGACATTGGGGAGCCCAGCTGTGTGGGGCCATCAGCTCCCCGGGGCCCCCATAGGCTGCGATCCCTGCCCTTACATTCGACATGGATTGTCACGTTCCTGCCGGCCATCCCGTGCGCATTGGTGGCACTGCAGCGATAGACCCCCGCGTGGCCTCTCGCGACGTTCTGCACGCTGCCAGCATCGTACACCTGGCTGTCCTTGCTGCAGGAAACCTCCGGCTTCGGGTTTCCGTCAGCTTCACAGGCCAGGTGCTGCTGGGTCCCCTCGAGCCACGTCTGGTGACTTGGGCAGCCGGACTCGTCCAGCGTAGGCTTGTCTGGAAGGGAGAGAAGAGTAAGGCTGGCATGGGAAGGATTCATGAACATGACACCTTTGCTCCGTCTGAACGCTCTGATCTGTCCACTCCTCTCTCGACACGGGGCCGGCGTCCCCTGCAAGGGAAAGGCCCCATGTCCCATTCGCACACCACAGCTCGGGCTGGGCTCCCACCGGCCCTGCAGACCAGGGTTTGCAGCGTCCCCTCAAGCCACGTCTGGGGACTCGGGCACCAGACTCATCCATTTCGGGCTCATCCAAAAGTGCAGAGACAGAACTCGAGTCGTTGCCCATCACGCTCTGCTCTCTCCCGGGGTGGCAGGAGGATCAATGACCTGGGTCACTGGACTGTTTGTGCCCCGAGGGCCCCAGCAGCAGGGCAGTGGGTGGGTGGAGGGGCGAGAGGTCTCTTGGTGGGAGCTCCGGGACTGGGACTGCAGCCCCCACACAGCTCAGCCCCGGAGCATGTGCTGCATTGAGCACGTCAGTCCCGCCGGCGTGTGTTGAGAAAGTGAAGCACGGGCTCAAGTGCCGTGCCAAACAGGGACAGATGTCAGCGTCCACCCATCTCGGCACCTGCCCTGGGCCATGGGACCTGCTCACATGCTAAAGCTTTAGGCACGTCCTTAAGTGCTTTGCAGAGACAAAGACCTCGCACACTGCAAGGCTACTGGGTTGTGGCTAATAATAACCCAGCTGCGAGTCCTCATGCCACAGCTCCCACCTTTCAGCCAGGGGTTTTCTGCATGAGGTGCCAAGCACAAGCCTGCTCAATGATTGCAGTCAACACAGGGAAACTGAGGCACAGAAAGGGGAAGAGACATGCTCAAGGCCAGCAGTGTGTCTGTAGCAGAGCTGGGAACATAGGCTAGGAATCCTGGCTCCCAGCCTCCTTCCTCTAACACACCAGACCCCAATCCTCTCCTAGAACTAGGCATAGAACCCAGGAGTCCTGACTCCCAGCCCCACCCCACCCCACACACACATTCCAACCAAAATGCATCCGATGAAGTGAGCTGTAGCTCACAAAAGCTTATGCTCTAATAAATTTCTTAGTCTCTAAGGTGCCACAAGTACTCCTTTTCTTATTCCAACCAATAGACTCCCCTCCTTCGGCTCGCTCTCAATTCCATTCTGTATCATCAGACACTTGTGCAGCCTCTCCCTCCCCACTGGCCGATGGGGAGTGCAAATGGGTTTGTCTGGCAGCATCTCTCTCTGTGTTCCTATTAATTTCTGTTAACGAGGGTTTGTAAGGAAGCCCAGGTGGTGCGACAGCAATGTGGGTTCTGCTGCTGAGGCTGCCAGTCAGACAGAGCAGAGATGGGCAGACAACCAGGCAGCTGGATGGCACAATGGTTAGGGACCCAACTCCCTCCTCTACCAGGCTTCCCGTGGCTCAGTTTCCCCACCTACCCCATGGGGATAATGGCACGGCCTTGCCTCAGAGGTCTGCATGAGGATAAAGCCACTGAAGGTTTTGAGATGCTCCAGTGTTACCGTCCCAGGGGCCCCAGCAGGAGGGCGTAAGATGCCACCCGCTCAGGCTTTGCCCTGGTGTCAGTAACCACGGAACGTGCAGGGGCAGGAACACGGGCACTCCAGCCCCCGTGGTGAAGAAGAGGTGGGGGTCTGTGCGCAAACCGGCACCGCTCCCGACTCACAGAGGATGATGAGCTGGGCGGACATGTTCTTTACAAAGGAATGGCTGCCCAGGGCGAGGTTCCCTTTGCACGTGAACTGCCTCCCGTTGTCTCCCTTGCGGGTCGTCAATGTGAGCTGCAGGCAGGGCTGGTGCCCGGATGCCAGGGTTTGCTCGGAGTCTCTGAGCTGCAGCGTAGTGCCGGGGGGCTGGGAGGCAGGGGAACAGCATGTGAGGCTCACGTTCCTGTTCACAAGGGCCCGTGGCTGGTCGATCTCCAGGACAGGCTGAGGGAAACCTGCAGGGGACCGAGGCAGAGCTGCTGTGAAATAATCAGGGTGATTTTTAACATGTGACTGATGTCACCGCTGCAAAGAAACCCCATTTCCACTAGTCTGGGGAGCCCTGGGTTATAGTGCCAGGCTGGTGTGGTGTGAGCAGGGGCTGGAAACCCAGACTCCTGGGTTCTCTCGCCAACGCCAGGAGAGAGAGTAGGGTCTAGCAGGGGAGCTGGGAACCTGGCCCTTTGGACTCATTCAGCTTGCCAGAGGTGGGGCTGGGCCTTCGTCTCTCGCCACCAGGTCCTCCAGGAAGGGGGGCAGTATTACCGCCAGGGCTGGGCGATCCCCAGCTGGTTGTGTGGGTTGGAGCTTTCCGGGCATTATCAGTGGTTCTAATAAAAATCACCAAGGCTTGGCTTTGCCCTCGGTGTGAGTGTGCATGCCGGGTATCGCGCGGGTCCCTACAAGAGATGGAGCCTGCTGGTTCTGGGACTAGAGCCCTGCTACCCTCAGCTCATTCATCGGAATCAATTAGCAATCAATGCAATTATTATTAACCAGGGAACACGCGCAGGGAAAAGTCCCACGCATGGCGGGCAAGGAGAGCGACTGCTTCCCTCTCCAGAACAGAGCCCTGGCTTGGTGCAGCTCAGCTCTGGTCCTTCCTTGGAACTGGACACGAGGCAGATGTCACGGCTCGTCTGCAGAGAGGGGACAGAGGAGGGCCAGGGCCGCCCAGCACGCAGCTCTTTGCAGGATCAGCCCCAGCACTGCCCACACCCCGGGGGAATAATCCAGAGACTCACTGTAAATGAGAACGCTCTGCCATGCGGATCTGGACACGGGCCCCACAGACACGGTGCAGGTCAGCTGGCGCTCGCCTGCAGACAGGGACCGAACCTCGCCCTGGGCTGTGGCCGTGTCATTCAATGTGGTGATGGTGAAGTTCAGGTTCTGTCCCCCAAAGGACAGCATGAACCGGGCCTCTCCAGCAGGGAAGACCCCGGCCACGCCACAGCGGGCGGTCACCTTGGTGCCCACCTCTATATAGTGGGAGATTTGGAGCTGGGGCTCCTCTGGGAGAGCTGCAGCGGGAGAGAAAAAACATCGCGGGGAATCAGGGAAACATTCAGAGGCATGTAGCCGAGTAGACAGACCAGCAGCCTGGGACTCAGGACACCTGGGTTCTATTCCCAGCTTGGCCACTGGCCTTGGGCAAATCCTTCCCTTTTCTCTGTCTCTGTTTCCCCTGCCACCTTCTGTCTAGTTAGACTGTGAAATCCTTGGGGTAAGGGTTCTCCAGGTCTGGGCAGCACCTGCCCCCGTGGGGGACCCGATCTTGGTGAAGGTCTGGACCGCGCCCACTCCCGTGGGGGCCCCGATTATGGTCGGGGTCTCCAGGCACTACCGTAATACACCCAGTAGTAATGCAGCCAATATCTGTTGGGAGAGCTTCTCACTTCCTCCCAGGCTCCAGTTCCGAATCTGGACACAATGACAAGGGCCTCACCATGTTTTGCAAACCTTCTGACATTCTCACCTCGCCCCTGCACCTGGAGGTGGGCCCAGAAATGGGAGGTGCAGAGAGGGGAAATGACCTCCCCCAGGTCACACAGTCAGCAAGTTGCAGAGCAGAGAACTGAACCCAGGAGTCCCGATATCCAGTTCCTGGCCTGCTTTAACCTCTAACCTCCACTCACCTCCTAGAGAGAACCCAGGAGTCCTGGCTCCCAGCTTCCCCCACTCTAACCCCACTGCCCTCCCAGAGCCAGGGATAGAACCCAGGAGTCCTGGCTCCCAGCTCCCCCCACTCTAACCCCACTGCCCTCCCAGAGCCAGGGATAGAACCCAGGAGTCCTGGCTCCCAGATGCCCCCCTCCCACCCCGCCACCAATGCCTCACTTTCACATTAAGGCCAAGCTTTTCAAACACCACTAGTGATTTTGGGAGGCCACCCAGGGGCCTGACAGTCACAGAACAGCTGAGGATCTGCCCTTGGATCTGCAGTGGGATCGAGACCGAGGCCCGAGAGCTTCCAATTTCAGCATCGTCCCATTGAGAAAACCTGATCCCTTCTCTAAAGCTGGCTGTCTCGAGAGCTCCCAGCCCGTCACATAACACACGAGTCGGGGGCCACCCAATGACATTACTAGGCAGCAGGATTAAAAACAAACATAGGGAAGTTCCACTTCACACAGCACATGGACAATCTGTGGAACTCACTGCCAGGGGATGTTGTGAAGGCCAAAAGAATAACTGGATTCAAAACAAAATTAGGTAATTCCTGGGGGATGGGTCCAACAGTGACTGTTAGCCAGGATGGGCGGGGATGCAACTCCATGCTCTGGCTGTCCCTAAATCTCCAGCTGCCAGAAGCTGGGACTGGATGACAGGGGAGGGATACTTGATAATTGCCTGGTCTCTTCATTCCCTCTGAAGCACATGGCACCGTCCACTGTCAGAGACAGGACCCAGGGCTGGATGGACCATTCCTCTGACCCAGCGTGGCCGTTCTTGTCAGCACTGCACCCCTGAGCAGGGCAGAGGGTGGTTAATGACACCTCCTGTGACGGCCTTGTCCTGCCCAAGGGCTGGCACTGGCATTTCCTCTCTCCCCTGAGAGGAGGGTTTGTAGCAGATTGAAAACACCCAGGTGAGCTCACAGATCACTCGCCCCAGCAGCAGGAGAAAAGCGGCGAGTCAAGCAGCCACCGCAGCTTCAGCAGAGCCCGGAGCTTGGAGACAAAGGCAGGGAGCCGGCTGGGGGATTCGTCACAGAATTATTAATAGACTCCCGCTAACAGGATTATAATTCCCGCAGACCTGGCAGCTGTCGGAGCGTGAACGGGTGGCTCAGACGAGACGCAGGCAAGCCAAGGGTCTGGTTCTTGTTTCCCTGTGGTTTGGGCCCCATTCCTGATCAGAGCATCGGCACTGGGCACCCGCTCTGCACCCGTGGAAGGGCCTGCCCGAGAGGCCGGGGGCTAGTGAATCGGCACTCACCAAAAACCCTGAGCTCCACCGCAGGAGAGGAGTTTTGGAAGAGCTGCCCGAGTGGTCTCAGGTCCAGGGCTGAGTGGCAGGTGACCTCCTGCCCGTGGTCCTGTAGCTGAGGGATGATCTCATGGGTCACCGTGACGTTGTCGGCCACGGCCCTGGTGTGGTTCTGGAAGGTCTCCGTGTGCAGGGTCCGTCCACCCTGGTGGAGGGTCACGGTGAGGTGCCTGACGGGCGCCACGTTCAAAACCCGGCACGTCAGGTTATAGGCCCGGCCCAGCTCCAGCTCCGGGAGCTGCTCCAGCACCACCCGCTCCGGTGCCCCTGGAGTGACACAAAGACACACGCAGCCTTTCACCAGGGAGCTGCGAGTGGACAGGAATCCAACATGGTGGCTGCACCGGTATCCTCCAGGGCATGGCCGAATTCTGCAGCCTGTCCCACTGCATTGTCCGCACTGTTCAAGAGACAGCACCTGCAGCTGGCTGCATCCCCCTGCCCTGATCACACCCCCACGCCAGCTGATGGACATAGGATCTTTGTGCTGGCCCATAGGTCACTCCAGTAGCAGGGGAAAGGTGGGACCGTGTGGGTTCCCAACAGAATGGGTCCCCACATCGCAAAACAACATCTTCATGCCAGGCACAATGCAGGCATCTCATCGGCAACCTCTACAGAAAGGCTGAGAGCAGCATGAGCCTCTGAGACCAACCCTGGTGGGGGGTCCCATCAGTGCAGGGCAAGCCCCTGGGTAGGGATGGTGTTTGTGGACTCAGGGGAAGTTTGTGCTGCTATGAGGCTAAACTGAGACAGGACTCTCTGGAGAAGCCGATCCAGCTTCTTTCCCCAGAACTAAGGACATTAAAGGACATTGAAGTCAATGGTAAATGGGACAAAATACAACATGGTTTTACAAAAGGTAGATCGTGCCAAACCAACCTAATCTCCTTTTTTGAAAAAGTAACAGATTTTTTAGATAAAGGAAATGCAGTGGATCTAATTTACCTAGATTTCAGTAAGGCATTTGATACCGTGCCACATGGGGAATTATTAGTTAAATTGGAGAAGATGGGGATCAATATGAACATCAAAAGGTGGATAAGGAATTGGTTAAAGAGGAGACTACAACGGGTCCTACTGAAAGGCGAACTGTCAGGTTGGAGGGAGGTTACCAGTGGAGTTCCTCAGGGATCGGTTTTGGGACCAATCTTATTTAATCTTTTTATTACTGACCTTGGCACAAAAAGTGGGAGTGTGCTAATAAAGTTTGCAGATGATACAAAGCTGGGAGGTATTGCCAATTCGGAGAAGGATCGGGATATTATACAGAAGGATCTGGATTACCTTGTAAACTGGACTAATAGTAATAGGATGAAATTTAATAGTGAGAAGTGTAAGGTTATGCATTTAGGGATTAATAACAAGAATTTTAGTTATAAGTTGGGGATGCATCAATTAGAAGTAACGGAAGAGGAGAAGGACCTTGGAGTATTGGTTGATCATAGGATGACTATGAGCTGCCAATGTGATATGGCTGTGAAAAAAGCTAATGCGGTTTTGGGATGCATCAGGAGAGGCATTTCCAGTAGGGATAAGGAGGTTTTAGTACCGTTATACAAGGCACTGGTGAGACCTCACCTAGAATACTGTGTGCAGTTCTGGTCTCCCATGTTTAAAAAGGATGAATTCAAACTGGAGCAGGTACAGAGAAGGGCTACTAGGATGATCTGAGGAATGGAAAACTTGTCTTATGAAAGGAGACTTAAGGAGCTGGGCTTGTTTAGCCTAACTAAAAGAAGGTTGAGGGGAGATATGATTGCTCTCTATAAATATATCAGAGGGATAAATATAGGAGAGGGAGAGGAATTATTTAAGCTCAGCACCAATGTGGACACAAGAACAAATGGGTATAAACTGGCCACCAGGAAGTTTAGACTTGAAATCAGACGAAGGTTTTTAACCATCAGAGGAGTGAAGTTTTGGAATAACCTTCCAAGGGAAGCAGTGGGGGCAAAAGATCTATCTGGTTTTAAGATTCTACTCGATAAGTTTATGGAGGAGATGGTATGATGGGATAATGGGATTTTGGTAAGTAATTGATCTTTAAATATTCAGGGTAAATAGGCCAAATCCCCTGAGATGGGATATTAGATGGATGGGATCTGAGTTACTATAGAAAATTCTTTCCTGGGTATCTGGCTGGTGAATCTTGCCCATATGCTCAGGGTTTAGCTGATTGCCATATTTGGGGTC
Organism: Dermochelys coriacea; assembly: GCF_009764565.3. Taxonomy (NCBI): domain Eukaryota; kingdom Metazoa; phylum Chordata; order Testudines; family Dermochelyidae; genus Dermochelys; species Dermochelys coriacea. The sequence continues at coordinate 18,239,073 of NC_050087.2, forward strand.
GGGAAGGAATTTTCCTCCAGGGCAGATTGGAGGGGCCCTGAAGGTTTTTCGCCTTCCTCTGTAGTATGGGGCATGGTTGACTTGAGGGAGGCTTCTCTGCTCCTTGAAGTCTTTGATTTGGGGACTTCAATAGCTCAGACATGGGTGAGGTTTTTCATGGGAGTGGGTGGGTGAGATTCTGTGGCCTGCGCTGTGCAGGAGGTCAGACTAGATGATCGGGATGGTCCCTTCTGACCTTAGTATCTATGAATCTATGAAACTACACAATGATCCCATCTGCTCCGGGGTGGGGGGGTCTCTAATCTGATGGCTCATCTCCTGCCTCCTCAGGAAACAACCTGGGATTCCCCACACAGGAATCGGTCAACCCCACAGAGCCCCTGTTACCAGCCTCCAGCAGCTTCCTTTCGTGAGTCACTTACAGTAAGTGGTGATGTGGGCAGATGCCCAAGTTACTTTTCCGTAGCAGAAGAAATAGCACTGAGGGGCTGACACCCACTCCCAGATATTAACCAGCTCTCTGGCCTCCCATCTGGGACCTCGTTTTTCTCGGGCTTTGGTGAGCGAGGTCTCCAGGCCGCCCCTGGCATCAGGATCCCGGCACGTGGTGCTGCAGTTTAACCAGATGGAGCTGCCATGCTCCACCACAGAGTCTTCCGGTCGAATGCTCACATTAAAGGGTTGTTCTGCAGACCCTGAAATGGCAAACGCGCCCGTCGTGCTGAGCCTCGGAGGAAGGGGCAGAGGCTCCTGGGTGCCGGAGGACACCGGGGTCAGGGCAGCGTCTCCTGGCGTTTAGAATCCATGCCCAGGGCAGGGGCTCAGCCCTTGACAGTAGCGGCGCTGTGGGTGTCCAACATCCTCCACCCGAAGATCCCAAAGCACTTTGCAAACATTATTGTTCCCATTTCACCAGCAGGGAAACTGAGGCATGGAGAAGTGAAGGGACTTGCCTGAAGTTCTAGGGTAGCTCAGAGTCCTGACTCCCAGTGACCCCATCACTAACCCCCACCTGCCTCCCAGACCCGGAGCTACAACCCAGGAGCCCCCCCCAACTACTAGACCCCACTTCCCTTCCCGAGCTGGGGAGAGAACCCAGGAGTCCTGGCTCCCAGATCCCGCCCCCTCTAACCACTAATGCCCACCACCTCCCACACAACCTATCGGGAGAAGCCTTTTCTTAACAAGCCACACGCCAAAGCAGCCCCCCCGTCGATCCTCCCCGGCGGCCTGACTGGTTCCCTCTCGGGGCCCCCACCGGCCAGGCACGGACGGCGCGCGGGGGAAGAGGCCGTGGCGGGGAGCCCCGCACGTGGGCCGGTCCCGACCCTGCCCGGCGCTCGCAACCCCTCCCCGCTGGCATCGCGCCGGGCCCCGATCCGGGGACGTACCTGCGAGCGCCAGGAGCAGCAGCAGGGGCAGGCAGCGCCCGGGAGCCGGGGGCCCGAGCTGCCGGGGCCGCATGGCTGAGGACGCGCCGCGCCGGGCTCGGGATTGGCGGCGCTGGGCTTGGTCTCGGGGCGGAGGAGGGAGCGCGGCGCGGCGCGGCGCGGCGCAGGAGCCCGGGCGCCCGCCCCTGAGTTCCCGAGAACCGGCCGGCGCCGGAGTCCGGGTTTCTCCGGTTCCTGCAGCCGCCAGCCGGCGGAACGCGCCTGATTAGAGCTGGGCACCTCGGGGTCAGGGCCCTGGGCTCCAAGAGACACCGGGCCCCCGCCCTGCCCGGCGCTGCCCAGACCCGACCGTGACCAGGGCCCCCGCCCTGCCCGGCGCTGCCCAGACCCGACCGTGACCAGGGTCCCCGCCCTGCCCGGCGCTGCCCAGACCCGACCGTGACCAGGGCCCCCGCCCTGCCCGGCGCTGCCCAGACCCGACCGTGACCAGGGCCCCCGCCCTGCCCGGCGCTGCCCAGACCCGACCGTGACCAGGGTCCTGTCATGCTGGCTCTCCTCGCCCCAGCCCATCCCAGGGCTCTCCTGGGAGTAAGTGGAACAGGGGCCGGCTGGGTCGCCCAAGGGGGCAGCTCCCATTTGGGTTGTTGGGAGCCGACAACTGCTTGCAAAGGATGGAACGGGGACTGTCTCAACATTGCCTGCCCCCGGCTGAGCTCCTAGGACAGGGATTCTCAAGCTGGGGGTCAGGACCCCTCAGGGGGTCATGAGGTTATTACATGGGGGGGTCACAAGCGATCAACCTGCACCCCAATCCCCGCTTCGCCTCCAGCATTTATGATGGTGTTAAATATAAAAAAGTGTTTTTCATGTACAAGGGGGGTCGCACTCAGGGGCTTGCTGTGTGAAAGGTTCACCAGGACCAAACTCTGAGAACCGCTGCCCTAGGACCAGTCCTGGCCAAGTGCTGGTCCCTGACCCTAGCGCGGAGCCCATCAGCAAATGGGGCTCCCCGGGCCAGTCCTACGGGAAGCCCAGCCCCTCCACAAGGCACCAGCTCTGACTCCAGCATAAGGATGCTCAGGGAAAGCTGGGCCGGGTGTTCCCAGAGCCCTGCTCGATGGAGGCTCCTGGCTGCTCTGGCACCAGGCACCCTCCTCCAGCATGGGCAGGAGGGCGCTGGGATGGGAAAGCTCCTGCCAGGCACTGCCACTCCCATCCCCAGCTGGCAGGGGGAGTCACTCTGGGGTGCAGGTTTCTGTGGGCGATGGGCAGGGAGGGAAGTGGAAGAGGGCAGGGTGGGGTGTGCAGCACTCAGAGCTAAGCTAATAGGTCAGTCCTTGTACAGCCCAACCTAGCCACCCTGACACCCCCCTTGGTCCCCCGATGGCCCTGTCTGTCCCCCTACACCCATTTGTCCATCTGTCCATCCCCCTACACCCTCCCTCTGGCCGTCCGTCCATCCCCCTATGCCCCTAAGAACATAAGAATGGCCAAACTGGGTCAGACCAAAGGTCCATCCAGCCCAGTGTCCTGTCTACCGACAGTGACCAATGCCAGGTGCCCCAGAGGGAGTGAACCTAACAGGTAATGATCAAGTGATCTCTCTCCTGCCATCCAGCTCCACCCTCTGACAAACAGAGGCTGGGGACACCATTCCTTACCCATCCTGGCTAATGGCCATTCATGGACTTAACCTCCATGAATTTATATCCAGTTCTCTTTTAAACCCTGTTATAGTCCTAACCTTCACAACCTCCTCAGGCAAGGAGTTCCACAGGTTGACTGTGTGCTGAGTGAAGAAGAACTTTAAACCTGCTAGCCATTAATTCCATTTGGTGACCCCTGGTTCTTATATTATGGGAACAAGTAAATAACTTTTTTTCCTTATTCACTTTCTCCACCCCACTCATGATTTTATAGATCTCTATCATACATACATAGAGGGATTTATCCAAACTGAAAAGTCCTAGCCTCTTTAATCTCTCCTCATATGGGACCCGTTCCAACCCCTGAATCATTTTAGTTGCCCTTTTCTAATGCCAATATATCTTTTTTGAGATGAGGGGACCACATCTGTATGCAGTATTCAAGATGTGGGTGTACCATGGATTTATATAAGGGCAATAGGATATTCTCCGTCTTATTCTCTATCCCTTTTTTAATGATTCCTAACATCCTGTTTGTTTCTTTGACTGCTGCTGCACACTGCGTGGACATCTTCAGAGAACTATCCACGATGACTCCAAGATCCTTCTCCTGATTAGTTGTAGCTAAATTAGCCCCCATCATATTGTATGCATAGTTGGGGTTATTTTTTCCAATGTACATTACTTTACATTTATCCACATGAAATTTAATTTGCCATCTTGTTGCTCAGTCACTTAGTTTGGTGAGATCTTTTTGAAGTTCTTCACAGTCTGCTTTGGTCTTAACTATCTTGAGCAGTTTAGTATCATCTGCAAACTTTGCCACCTCACTGTTTACGCCTTTCTCCAGATCATTTATGAATAGGTTGAATAGGATTGGTCCTCGGACTGATGCTTGGGGGAACACCACTAGTAACCCCTCTCCATTCTGAAAATTTAACATTTATTTCTACCCTTTGTTCCCTGTCTTTTAACCAGTTTTCAAATCATGACAGGATCTTCTCTCTTATCCCATGACAACTTAATTTACCTAAGAGCCTTTGGCGAGGGACCTTGTCAAAGGCTTTCTGGAAATCTAAGTACACTATGTCCACTGGATCCCCCTTGTCCACATGTTTATTGACCCCCTCAAAGAACTCTCTGTCTATCCATCCCCCTATGCCCCACTCTGTCCCTCCGTCCCCCATGCACCTGTCTGTCTGTCCCCCTATACTCCCCTCTGTCCACCCATCCCCCTATGCACTGGACTGTCTGTCCATCCCCCTATGCCCCCCTCTGTGTGTCCCTCTGCACAACTGTCCATCCATCTACCTACACACCTGTCTATCCGTCCTTCCTCTTACACACCTGTCTGTCTGCCTATCCCCCTATGCACCCCTCTATCTGTCTGTCCACCCCCTACACAATTCTCTGTCTGATTCTCTCTCGTGTTGGTTCATGCAGCTTTTGTGCAGGCTCCTTGCCGTGCCAGTGCAGTCGGAAGCACAATTTGGAAACTGTGACAGTTTTCGTGAAATGGAATTCTTGTTTCTGGCCAGCCGCAGCGCTGGGCCCTTGGGAGTCGGGCCCTGAGCAGCCTAAGCTGGGAAGTGTCCATGGCACCACTGGGCGTGTGCCTTGGTCCCCAGACCCCATCTGGCTGAGACCAGGAGCGCTGTCCCTCAGGCAAGCCCGGCGAAGGTTCCTGGAGTTTCCATCTTCTTGTTGTTTGCAGACAACATGGCTGCATCGCTCGTCCCCCCCCAGAGGCTCAGCCACAATGTGCCCCCTCTCTGAGCAGTTGGCTTCAGCCCTGAGCCTCTAATCAGCCACGGGAAGGGCTGGGCTCTGCTTTAACTGCCTGCGCTGGGCTGTTTCTTCCCAGACTTATGGACAGTGAGGGGCAAGGGAAGAAGTTCACTGAATGGATCAGCTGGGAAGACAGCCAAGGGGCACGGGAAAGCACCTGACACGGGAGCATACGCTGCCAGCCCTGCTCTGTGCCAGGGTCCTCTACAGACACAGAGTGAGACGAGACAGCCCCTGCCGCAAAGAGCTCCCAGGCTAAACAGCTCACGGGTGGGCAGGGACGTGTCTTGCCTGAGGTCCCCCAGCAGGCCTGGGCCAAGCCAGGACTAAGACGTGGCTCTCGAGTCCCAGCCCAGCGCCGCACCCACTAGGCCATGCTGCCCCCATGTGAGCCTTGGCTATGGCCCTGGCATGGAACGAGCCGAGTTCCCTCCAGTGTCCCCCGGTGGATGCTGCCCTCTACTCATAGCTGTCCCGGCAGAAGGGCAGGTGCTCCAGGGCCGCCGTGATGCCAGCTCTCCCCAGTGCCCGTTCCAGGCGTCCGCCAGCCTTTCTCCCCCACAACGGGTGAGCGGGTGACATGCTGACTCGGTGCCCTAGGACATTCCTCACCACGCGCCATGCCAGGTGCCATCCTCTGCCAGAGCAGCCGCCCGTGCTCAACCAGCTGGAGCCACTCCCCTGTCATGGGAAATTCACCTGAATCAATACCACTGCCCAGAGCCACTGCAGCTCCTCACCAGGCGTTAGATCCCCAACGCCCATGGTCTGCCCTCTGGGGCTGTGACAGGAGCCGCATGAGCCCCCAGCACCCTGCTGAGCGTGTGCGCAGCAGCTCCAAACCAGGCCAGACGTGAGTAGTTTTTCACAGCCACAGCACAAGGTCCGTCCCGAGGGCAAGCGCGTCTCCATTGAATAGCTGCAAGAAGGTTTTTTAGCACAGCCCAAGCAATGTATTTCTGCCTAGTCTCCCTCTCAAACATTTCTACAGAGACTTTCAACACAAAGCCCAGCCTGGAGCAGACCCGGCCCGAGACATTTCAGCCTGAAAGGTTGAAGTCTGGCAAAGGTAGGCACATGGGAAACCGGAGAGCACCTGGCAACATTAATTAGAAGCACCGCGACCTGCCCTGCGCAGCACATGGACCCCCGTCCCATAGTCTCTGTGCATCTCCCATGTGAGCGACGTCGCTTGGCACCACACAGTGCCCACTGCCTGGCTGAGCTCTGCCATCTGCTCTATGGGGAAGCGTCCTCAGCAGAATTCAAGCTGCTTCCCTCGGCTGGGGCATCTTCTGCGCTGGCCTGGGCCATCTCGAAATCCGTCCGGCTTGGCGCTGCTTCCCCGGGTGCCGGCTCTGCCTTTCTCCGGGTCCTGCCCCGCCAAGCCAGGCCCCAGGCCAGAATTCCCAGCAGCATGGCCAGTACGGTGGCGATAGCAGCAATTGCGATGATTTTAGCCGTGGGACTCTCTGGAAAAGGAGACAGAAAAGGGTTAAATTCCCTCTCCACAAAACACCCCTGAATTTCCCCAGTGGGGTCGGTAAACGATGTTGGTAAAAGAAACAAAATTAAAATATGGTCTCGGTGTTTTCACTGTGGCCCTCGAGTCGGGGCCGAGACCATCCGGGGTCCCACCCCAGGAATTCAGGAGGAGTCTCACTTCCACTGGACTGCTAGGGAAGATCCTGGGCCATGTGAAGGCAACGTGGAGCTTGTCCCCATCTAGCAGCCAATCCAACTCTGAGCAAACAGCCTGCCTCAATCCAATGGATTTAGGGCTGGATTGTAAAGATATTTCCATAACTACAGATGCAGATAGGCACCTAGTAGGTGCACAATGCCCAACCTTCCCAGAGAACCAATGGGAGTTAGGAGCCTACCTGTTCTGGCAATTTTCAAAATCCCACTAGGCACCTGTCTGGATCTTTAGGTGCCCAAATGCTTTTAAAAACCTGACCCTTCCTCCTTTCATGCAGGGGGTTTCTCCCGGCACAAGGGGGGCTGTTTGGTGTTTCCACAAGCCAAGTGTTAGACAGTGCAGAGAGGCGGCTGGGCCTCGGGCACATTCAACCAAAACCCGCGCTTGGAGATGGAACTTTTTCCATTTGCGTTGTTTTTAAATGTACATTTTGATGAAAATAAAACCAAACTAACCCTGAATTTTTCCCACATTTCCTGTGACAACACCTGGCTTTGTGCAACCAGCTGCAGCAGACCTGTAAACTTCTGTATGTGCTGCACCCACTGGATGGGGACACTGCTGCAGGGCACTAGTATGGGTTACGTAGCCTTCTCCCGGGGGCCACCCGGGGCTGTGCCAGATGAGACCAGCCTGTCCCTGGCTTTAGAACGGGATTCCCTGCCTGGCTCCCTCCCTCAGTTCAGTGTTATGAGGTTGGGGGGAGAGGAGCAATTGACCCACATCCCGTTAAATGTGCGACTTGAGCTGCCAGCACCGGGTTGGTCCCCCTGGCCCGGCGTGAGCTTGAACTCACCAGCCTCCTGGAGCTCCACCGCGGAGGAGCTGCTTTGCAAGAGTGGCCCACATGGTCTCAGGTCCAGGGCTGCGTGGCAGGTGGCCTGCTGCCCGTGGTCCCATCGCCGAGGGGTGATCTCCTGGGTCACCGTGACATCATCGGGTCCGGTTCTGGTGTGGCTCTGGAAGGTCTCCGTGTGCAGGGTCCGTCCCCCCTGGCAGAGGGTCACGGTGAGGTGCCTGATGGGCGCCACACTCAGAACCCGGCACGATAAGTTATAGGCCTGGCCCAGTTCCAACTCTGGGAGCTGCTCCAGCACCACCCGCTCCGGCGCCCCTGGAACAACAGACATGGAGTCACGGGCAGCCTGAGGGCAGGAATCCAACACGGGGACCGTCCCTGCCCTGTCCCCAGGGGGACAAGAGCCCAGCTCCCAGCCCCCTCGCCCCCTGGCTTAGGGCTGTGGCTCCTCCCTATTTCGGTAGCTGCTTCTGGCTGGGCTGCATTTCAAACTGTCCCCGGGCTCTCCCCTTCAGGCAGCTCTTATCTCCCTCCTTCAGACAGGAGCTGCCCAGCTCCCCTGCGGGGCTGCCATCCGCTGGGCCCCCTTTGACGGCGCTACAGCGGCACCGCCCGGACACATGCAGCTGGGACCGTCGCATGACGAGGTGCAGCCCAGGCCCGGAGGGTGCAGCCAGTGCCTGCCCTGCTGCGAGGGAAGAGGCAGCCGAAATCCGTCTGCCAAACGCTGCTTGTCCCTGGGTCCGCTTGTTCCCTAGGCCTTTGCAGAACCTCCCGCCCACGCCCCCGGGGGGGACTGACCACTCCCACCACACCCCTCCGGGCATCGCCTGCCTCTTTCGGAGGTGGCTGGAGCCCTGTGTCACCGGCACCTTTCCCTGGGCACCAGTCGCCACATTGGACCCAAGCTGGGGAGGGCCTGGCAGGGGCGATTCACCTACCGCTGGGGGTCAGAGGGTGGCCTCTCCCATAAGAGACCCCAGGACTCCCTACAGAGCAGGGGATGCACCCCGTGAAAGCTGCCCCCAGATCCCAGCCAGCAGCCTCGTTCTGTGAGTCACTTACGAAAAACTGACACATTCACGGCTGCCCTTTGCAAGTGAAGTAGCATAGAGGGGCCGATGCCCACTCCTGGATATTGACAAGGTGAAAACCAAGCCCAGCCTCGCTGACCGGCCAGCCGGAGCTCTAAGTGGGGCAGGGGGCTGGGATGTGGATTCCTGCCCTGAAAGGAGCCGGACTAAGACCCACCAACTCATTCTGCCCAACGGCTGCCAGAGGGTAACTACACGTTGGTGCTGCCTGGCTTAATTAATCGGAGCCAGTGTCCCCAGAGGGGAAAGGCCCATGTCCCATTCTCTGCCCCCCGAGACAGCCAGTCCCCTGCCCTAGGGCCAGATCACAGCTTTGTACCTTATTTTCTGCCAACGGGTTTTCCCTTTCTCTAGCACAACACTGCACCCAGAGAGTCTCAGTGGCACAAAAACCGCCCCAGACCCACTGCAGCTGGGAGCCAGCGGCACTTACGGTAAGTGGAGATGTTTGCAGACGCCACCTTCACATGTCCACCGCAGGTGAACTGGCACTGAGGGGCCGACACCCACTCCGTGATATTTTTGAGGCGAAAGGCCACCCACCCGGGTCCACTTTTACTATCGGTTTTGGTGAGCGAGGTCTCCAGGCTGCCTCTGGCACCAGGATCCTGGCATGTGGTGCTGCAATTTATCCAGATGGACCCTCCGTACTCCACCACAGGAGCTGCCGGCGAAACACTCACCTCGAACGAGCCCTGTGCGGCCCCTGAAATGGTAAGCGGGTCTGTCACACTGTGGCTACACCTCAGGGGGATACAGCCAGTGGAACCGAGAAAGCAGAACATCAAACGGCACTCCCTTCCCAGAGCCAGGGAGAGAACCCAGGAGTCCTGGCTCCTAGCCCCTCTGTCTGTTCTATCCACTAGTCCCCACTCCTCTCCTAGTGATTCTATAAGAAGGCACCTTCATTTACAATGAGTAAAACAAATCAATGTCACCAGCTCTGTCCATGGGGAGCTCCCAGCCCAGCCCGGTCCCACTAGCATTTCCCTGGGGACACACAACTTGAGCTGGGGGGTGCAGGTGGGGGGCACTTACCTGGCAGCACCAGGAGAAACAGCAGCCACGTCAGGGAGCCCCCGGGAGAGGGATGCTGGAGCCACTGGGATCTCATAGCTGAGGAGAGAGGGACAGAGAGAGCAGGAGCTGGGGGAGCTGGGTTTGGGTTTTCCATTGGCACCGTGGGGCTTGGTCCAAGCCCACTGAAGTCAAGGGGAGTCTTGCCGGGGCACCCGCCTAGGCCCTGGGCTCTGAGGAGGGGAGGTGCAGTGGGGACTGAGTCGCTGTAACTGGCAATACGGAGATGGTGCACAGGCACTGCCAGGGCAGCTCAGCCCAGGGCCCATCTAGCCCAGTGTCTGGTCTGCAACAGAGCCCAGCCTCAGCTGCTCGAGCCCCAGCTGCGAGACCGACCGCAGGAGGAAGTGATGGGAACCCTGTGGGGACAGTTCCCTCCTGATCCCCTTAGTTAGAGATCAGCCCAGCCGCCACCCCCCAGCTCTAACCACTAGACCCCACTCCACTCCCAGAGCCGGGGAGAGAACCCAGGAGCCTTACCCCCAGCGATGGTGGTGCTGGCTGGAATGGAGGAATGAGGGTGCAGCCACCGCGGGGGAAGCGTGTGTGTAGCTGTCTGCTGGGTGAGATAAGGGACATCTCAGGGAGCCCTCAGTCAGCTGACTGCCCTGGGTGTGGTGCTACCTCACCATCCCTTGCAGCCGCCCCAGCTGCCCTGCCACCGGCTCGGTGAAAGCCCGCACCGGGACGTCTGCCCACGCAGCACTGGCACCTCTGGCTGCAGCAGACATCATGGGGCAGTGCCCTTGGGAGTGCCCTGGGGGCTTCCACCAACCGGTTGCGCTGAGGCCCCAGCCAGGGCAAACGCCTGGGGGCAGGGGGAACACACCAGTGGTTGGCACTATGCGGCCATGCGACAGCATGAAGCTCCCCAGATCGAGTCTCCCCAACTCCATTTCCCCCCCCCGAGTTCTGACTGACCAGACACTCAGACTGTCACCCCTCTGGATCATCCCCCCCAATGCGTGAAACCAGCCCCCTGTTACCAGCTCCCCCCAGCTCCCCCAATGTGTGCCCCAGAGCCCTGCCCAGGGTAGAACCAACTCAGTTACTAGCTGAGCCAGAGCCAGAGCCGAACCAGCAAGGTGGAGCCATACAGGCCAGTGACAGAGACTAACCCTCCCGCCACCCTGCAAGCTGTACCCCTCTAGCGCGGATAAAAGCCCTTTTCTAAGACAAAAAAAAGGAGGCCTTGTGGCACCTTAGAGACTAACAAATTTATTAGAGCATAAGCTTTCGTGAGCTACAGCTCACTTCATCGGATGCATTTCTAAGACAAGTTACCCATGGCCTTGGAGCAGCTCCCAGCCTGCCCCCTGCTGTGGGGGGCTCCGGCCTTCATGGCCAGCTGGGCCCCCAGGTTCTCGGCCACCAGCCTTTGCTCCAATTGGCTTTGTAAAAGGCTGGTTCTCAGAGCACGCTGGCTCCTGGCTCTGCAGAGTTGTAACCGTCTGTGACATTACACCCCGTATTCTTCATCAAAATATGGTTATGATATGAATAAGGCATAACTAAGAGATACTTTATGCAAGATGGGTCTGGTAAGATGTCATGGGAAAGGTTACGATTTACTGACTGTGTTTATCCACAGGGTGTGCATGGAGCATTTTTGTAGGTGGAGCTGGGAATATTGACCATGTCTCTGTATTTCCAATGTGCTACATTGGATGAGGCCAAAGGATGCTGGTGGCTGAGTGAGGAAATGCACCAAGCACAAGGGTTAACCCAGGAACTGTGTGCAATAGAAACCTCTCCTAGACAGCTCTAGACAGGGGGGACTGTTTAACCCAGATCATGGCAAAAGAGCTTTCAAGCAAGTAGGGGGAAGATATAAAAGAGGGACAATGACAACATGTGAGGGCCTCACTCTCCTGACAACAACACACCTGGGGAAAACACCTGAGGAACAAGGACTGAACTGTGAGAAGTGCTGGCCCCAGGCTAAGATCTTTAGCCTGTGTATGAAAACCTGGGAAAGCCAAGGCAGCTTGTGCCTTAAGACTCTGCCAGCCTGTTTATCACTCAGGGTGAGAATTTGCTAATTTGTACCCTACCTATTGAGTGTGTTAAGCTCAGTTTGCGTGTTTTGTTTCACTTGCTTGGTGATTTGCTTTGTTCTGTTTGCTATCCCTTGAACCACTTAAAATCTGCCTCTTGTAGTTAATACATTTGTTTTGTTTATTGTTAAACCCAGTTGATGTAATTTCTATCTGGCGGGGCAAGAAGGCATGCACATCTCTCGTCACATTGAGGAAGAGGATGGATTTTCATGAGATGGTGTAACCCACACACCTCCTGGGGGTGGGGTTCTGGCCCAGCTAGTGGCACCGAGACCACTTAGAGAGAAAGATTATGAATTTCCTTAACAGGCACCTGGCTTTTAGCTCATGCAGTAGAAGCTCATGCACTAAGCGCCAGAGGTCCCAGGTTCAACCCTGACGGCTGGGGTCTGTGGGTGTTACACTTGCGTTGTGCCAATTTTTCTATACAGCACAAGACAGTATTATTTTGGGTTTGTCTCCCAAAAGGGGTGTGCATGTGTGTGATAAATGAAGGGTGGGTGAGCTCCCTTATGGATACTAGCCAGCCAGTTAGCTGGAAAATCCCGCTTAGTCTGTTCTCTGCTTGATTTAGCAGTCAAGGGTTAACAAGCCCCCAGGTAAAAGAAAAGGGAGTGAGCCCCTGACCAAAACAGCCAATGGAAAGGTAGAACTTTTTAAATTGGGAAAAAAACTTCCCTTTGTCTGTTGTTCTCTGGGCTGCAGGGACACGGAGCAGCGATGCTATAAGCAGAAGCTTATAAGCTGTGTAAGGTTTGAACCAGGTATGAAAAAGTATTTTCCATACCTAAAAGAAATAATTGGGACAGGGAATGCTTAGTTAGACGCTATAAGGTTTATTTCTTATTTTGGCTTGTGGACTTCTCTGTGCTAACCCCAGATGCTTTTGTTTGCTTGTAACCTTTAAGCTGAACCCCCAAGAGAGCTAGTTTGGGTGCTTGATTTTTGGAATTGCTCTTTAAAATCTAGCAAAAGCTTAAGTTCCAGATGGATTTTCTTTCTTTTTGTTTTTAATAAAATTTAACTTTTTTTAAGAACAGGACTGGGGGTTCTGGTGTCCTGCGAGGTTTGTGCATGTTGTTTGATTAGTTGGTAGCCACAGCTGATTTCCTTTGTTTTCTTTCTCAGCTCTTCACCGGAGGGGCAGGGGTGAAAGGGCTTGAGGGTACCCCACAGGGAGGAATTCCCAAGTGCTCCTTCCTGGGGTCAAAGGGATTTTTTTTTTGCATTTGGTTGGTGGCAGCACTTACAAAGCCAAGGTCGGAGAGAAGCTGTAACCTTGCGGGCGCCACTTCCTGCACTCAGTGTGACAGAGTGGGGATTCAGCCTTGACAACGTGAGTGCTGGGGGAATCCTCTCACCCAGAGCGGACTTCGGTCTATGTCTGCAGCAGGGTATGGCCCTACCTGTGTGTGTGCTGCAAGGGGCCAGAGAGCCTCGTTCACAAAGCAGGGAGAGGGAACCAAGGCTGGTGGAGCAGGAGGGGCTCAGTGAAACCCCAGTACGTGAGGTGACATCCCAGAAGGGGGATCCAACCCGTCACACCCTCCCTCTGCCTGGGCCAGCTGGGGCCGTTTGGTGTCAGCCAGTGGCTCTAATGGGCCAGCCTTGCCTTCTCCCGGCCGCTGGCTGCCTGGCTCGGGAGGGGCCTCTCCCCACGTAACTGCTCAGCACCCGGCTGCGAGGGGGAGCGGCTGGGTCTGAGCCCAGTTTTCTGTACACGCCAGGGCATAAACCCATCCCCACGGCTTGGCTGCACGGGCGCCAGGCGCCCACGCTCAGCGCGCCACATGCTTTCCTGCAAACCCCTCGCCCGATGTTTTCCTGGTGCGATGATGGCTGGTTTAACTGCTCAGCTGTGGGGGTTAAACCTTCTGCTCCCCCCTGGGGGGCCTGGCTCCTAATTGTCCCTGCCCAGAGCCCATTCCCCTCCCCTTTGCCCCCCCCCCCCAGGGCTCGGATGTCCTAGGCATGTCCTAGCTCTGCTAGGCTCAGGGCTGGCTGTGCTGGCAAGTGGTGTCTCATGGCCCAGACCCCCCCCACTTTCCTGGCTCGTCCACCCCCAGGGCTCCGGCTGGTGGAGCAGGCAGGCAACACGCCTTTCACTTTCATTTCTTCCCCAGCTGCTGCTTCCGCCCCCACAATGGCTGCACATGTGTGTGCACATGTCTGTGTGTGCATGTGTGTGTGCACACACATGTGCTGGGACCCTCTCCCTGCTAGCCTGGGAGAGAGTGTGCCGGCAAACGCTCCGTGTGGCTCTGGATCTCACCCGAGCCACTGAATGCCTTGACTTTTAGCACCTTCATGGCAATGCCCCTGGATGCTCAGTTTGGGCTCGGAGCTCCCGCCCTGCTCTGGCCCCCATTGCCCTGGGATCCAGGCAGCTCCCCCTCCCTCTCTGCAGAGCACCCCTGGGAGCCAGGGCAGGGCTGTTATCCTGCTACTGCCCATGCGGAGACTGAAGCACACAGAGACTTGGCCCAGACCACCCAGGAAGCTATGGCAGAGACAGGAACTGAACCTGTCCTGAGGCCCAGGCTAGTGCTCTAACCACTAGGTCACTCTGCTAGACAACCCTTCCTGGGTGGAGTGACTTCACACACCACTGAGATGCATCTACCTCTGAGCTGGGATGTGGCTGCTATTTGCAAGCAGCATGGTGATGCTGCCCAATGGTGCAAGGAAGGGAGTGAAACACACTGGTGTGAATCCACTCCTGCTGCAGTAGCCAGATGCAGCCCTCTGCCTGTTGTGAGCCCTCCTGTCCCCTGCTGGGCAGCGACTGCTTTCTGCACTAGTCATGCTGGGGTCTCGCCAGACTCCCAGGGCAGGTGCCAAACCCCCCCCCCCCGGAGGAAGGGGCAGCGCGGGTAACGCGGGAGGGATGGAGTGGGGCTGTGGGCAGCAGTACCGTGAGCTATGGGCACCGTGCGTTCTGTCTAATGGGCTCCGGACAGGGCATCAGCACAAGGGGCAACCGATGAAGTGAGCTGTAGCTCACGAAAGCTTATGCTCAAATAAATTTGTTAGTCTCTAAGGTGCCACAAGTACTCCTGTTCTTTCTGTGGATACAGACTCACATGGCGGCTGCTCTGAAACAAGGGGGCTATTAAGTTTTGCAATCTCTCAGGCACGGGGGTGCAGCTCCCCATGACATCACTGGGGGGGGCTGCTGGTGCGGACTTTGTGGTGTGGTGGTGCAAAGCCGACTGAGCCAGGAGAGGAGGGGTCTATGCCGGGCTCTGCCCGTGACCTTGGGCCTCTCCGTGCCTCAGTTTCCCCTCCTGCCCCTTCCTCAGTTAGCTTGTGAGTCCTGTGAAGCAGGGACTGTCCCGCACTGTGTGTCTCTGCAGCGCCCAGCACAATATGACCCTGGTCCTGGTTGGAGTCAGTGAGGAACTGGGCATGATAGAGCCTCAATATCAGCCAGGGTCTGGGCAGCGCCCGGCACGACGAGGCCCTGATCATGGGTGGGGTCTGGGCAGCGCCCGGCGTGACGGGGTCCTGGTGTCGGTCGGGGTCTGGGCACCGCCTGGCACGACGGGGCCCTGGTCTTGGCTGAGGGCTCTGTGTAATGTGAACAATTAAGGATCACTCTTGCACGGTTGCCAGGAGTACTGTTCTGATCAGCTCCGGCCACCTGCCCCAGTAACTGCACTGGTTTCAGAGTAGCAGCCGTGTTAGTCTGTATTCGCAAAAAGAAAAGGAGTACCGGTGGCACCTTAGAGACTAACAAATTTATTAGAGCATAAGCTTTCGTGAGCTACAGCTCACTTCATCGGATGCATTTGGTGGAAAAAACAGAGGAGAGATTTATATACACACACACAGAGAACATGAAACAATGGGTTTATCATACACACTGTAAGGAGAGTGATCACTTAAGATAAGCCATCACCAGCAGCAGGGGGGGGAAAGGAGGAAAACCTTTCATGGTGACAAGCAAGGTAGGCTAATTCCAGCAGTTAACAAGAATATCAGAGGAACAGTGGGGGGTGGGGTGGGAGGGAGAAATACCATGGGGAAATAGTTTTACTTTGTGTAATGACTCATCCATTCCCAGTCTCTGTTCAAGCCTAAGTTAATTGTATCCAGTTTGCAAATTAATTCCAATTCAGCAGTCTCTCGTTGGAGTCTGTTTTTGAAGCTTTTTTGTTGAAGTATAGCCACTCTTAGGTCTGTGATCGAGTGACCGGAGAGATTGAAGTGTTCTCCAACTGGTTTTTGAATGTTATAATTCCTGACGTCTGATTTATGTCCATTCATTCTTTTACGTAGAGACTGTCCAGTTTGGCCAATGTACATGGCAGAGGGGCATTGCTGGCACATGATGGCATATATCACATTGGTAGATGCGCAGGTGAACGAGCCTCTGATAGTGTGGCTGATGTGATTAGGCCCTATGATGGTATCCCCTGAATAGATATGTGGACAGAGTTGGCAACGGGCTTTGTTGCAAGGATAGGTTCCTGGGTTAGTGGTTCTGTTGTGTGGTGTGTGGTTGCTGGTGAGTATTTGCTTCAGATTGGGGGGCTGTCTGTAAGCAAGGACCGGCCTGTCTCCCAAGATCTGAGAGAGCGATGGCTCGTCCTTCAGGATAGGTTGTAGATCCTTGATGATGCGTTGGAGAGGTTTTAGTTGGGGGCTGAAGGTGATGGCTGGTGGCGTTCTGTTGTTTTCTTTGTTGGGCCTGTCCTGGAGTAGGTGACTTCTGGGTACTCTCTGG
Organism: Dermochelys coriacea; assembly: GCF_009764565.3. NCBI lineage: Eukaryota > Metazoa > Chordata > Testudines > Dermochelyidae > Dermochelys > Dermochelys coriacea. The sequence goes on from NC_050087.2 coordinate 18,255,359, forward strand.
CTCTGTCAATCTGTTTCTTCACTTCAGCAGGTGGGTATTGTAGTTGTAGGAATGCATGATAGAGATCTTGTAGGTGTTTGTCTCTATCTGAGGGGTTGGAGCAAATGCGGTTATATTGTAGAGCTTGGCTGTAGACAATGGATCGTGTGGTATGATCTGGATGAAAGCTAGAGGCATGTAGGTAGGAATAGCGGTCAGTAGGTTTCCGATATAGGGTAGTGTTTATGTGACCATCGCTTATTAGCACCGTAGTGTCCAGGAAGTGGATCTCTTGTGTGGACTGGTCCAGGCTGAGGTTGATGGTGGGATGGAAATTGTTGAAATCATGGTGGAATTCCTCAAGAGCTTCTTTTCCATGGGTCCAGATGATGAAGATGTCATCAATGTAGCGCAAGTAGAGTAGGGGCATTAGGGGACGAGAGCTGAGGAAGCGTTGTTCTAAGTCAGCCATAAAAATGTTGGCATACTGTGGGGCCATGCGGGTACCCATCGCAGTGCCGCTGATTTGAAGGTATACATTGTCACCAAATGTGAAATAGTTATGGGTCAGGACAAAGTCACAAAGTTCAGCCACCAGGTTAGCCGTGACAGTATCGGGGATACTGGCGGGTCACACTGACAATATTTACACCTTTTATTTGCACTAGCAGGACCAGCCCCGTTGGTGCTTTACAGCCTCGTTCTCGTTAGCCGGCCCGCACTCGGTTCTCTGTGATTTTAGCTCCTGGCTCAATCCATGTGGGCAATCTCCCCAGTCAGCAAAGCTCCTGTCACCCCAGGCCTCTGTGCTGCTTCTCATTTGTAGTGCGGCAGCTGCCAGGTGCCCGGGGCCTGCTCCAGGGCGTCACTGGGCTGGGTCTCTGCCTTGCACCTTGTGCTGTTACTGACCCCAGTGCAAAATGGGCTTTACCTGGCGGGGCGCCGGCGGGGCTGGGCCAGTGCTCTGAGCTGCTCCTTCATCCAGCTGCTGGGCGGGTGAGTCTGACTCACAGTTCAAAGCTGTCAGAGTGGGGCTAGAGCGGGAATTTTCCCCCAGGTCAGTGTGGCGGGAACCCTGGGGGCTTTTCCACCTTCCTCAGCAGCATGGGGCCTGGACCCCCCAGTCCTCGGATCACCCCAGCACAGGGCCCCTGATCAATTCCCTGCATGGCAGAGCCTCCAAGGCTGATTTCAGAGTAGCAGCCCTGTTAATCTGTATTCATAAAAAAGAAAAGGAGTGCTTGTGGCACCTTAGAGACTAACAAATTTATTTGAGCATATGCTTTCATGAGCTACAGCTGGTCGCTTCTGTTCTCTGCCCGGGGCCTGACCTGCTGGGCTCAGCTCAGGGGTGACATGCTGAAAGGCTGGACTGTCCCAGGGGCTCAACACCCACTCTCCGGGCTCGAGTCCCCAGAGCCAGCCCCCAGCGAGGTACCCCGAGAACAGCCGGGTTGGCCCGAGAGCTCCTTCGTGCCGCCCAAACGCGCCGGGCTCTGTTGGCAATCCCGGCCCCGAGACACTCTGCAAATGCCACTGGCCCTTTAACTCTGCCGGCTCCGGGGCCAGCTGCTCCCCAGCCCCTTGACAACAGCAAACAAGCCGTGTGGTGGGAAAAGTCCCGCAGGGGAATTTACCAGAGGTTGCCTGGAACATACAAACAGGTCCCTTCTCCCCCTGCCAGAGTCTTTCCCTTACGCTCTCTTCACACTGACTGGGGCTTTCGCTTCCACAGTTATTAACGTCATTGACCTCCCTGCCCCTGTACTGGGGTCCCTGCCATGCCGTGCCCAGCTCAGCCCCCACAGGAGAGGGAGACCTGGTGTCCCTGAGTCCACTCCATTGCCAGGGATACGCGAGGACAGAGGGTCTTGCGATTCAGCTGATCCGAGTAACGGACCCCATGGCCCGTCTCAGTTGCACAGACCCGGCGATCCCAAAGCCTGTCTCGTTAGTGTCGAACCGTTTGCACAGTGATCCCATGGGTCCCTCCGCATCATGACCTGGGTGGTTGCCTCCACAGCTGGGGCAGAGCTTGTGTGCGGCTCGGAGGCGCCTTCCCCATTGCTGGGAGAAGTGGTTAGAGGCGGCTGTTAACGCTGTTCCCCGCCCCGCACAACTGTTCCGACTTCATTGTTACAGGCGTTTCCCGCTGGGACCGGGGTCTTCCAGCCACCTGCTTCCCCAGCGGGGCAGATCTCAGCTCCAGCCAGACGTCCCTCCAGCCAAGGACATGGGAGATTCCAGGCCAGGACATCCTGGGGGTGTCTGTCCTGCTCCGGACGCCTCCCTCCCTCTGATCATTGCTCTCCGAGAGCAGCGGGTGTGTGCAAGGGAGGGCCCCGTGCTGCCAGAGCAGAGGCCATGCACCCCAGTCCCTTGGCATTGCCCAGCACCCCAAGGGCTAATGGGGGCCTCCCCTTGGGCGAAGGAGTAAAGCAGCTGTGAGGAGCCCAGGGCTCTGGGTCCTGCAGTCCCGGCCTAGACGCTGTCCTCCCGTTCACAGTGTGTTCTGTGTGGCCCCATTCAGGCTCATCTGCTCGGCCAGCTTGCCCAGCTTGGCCTGCTCCTGCTTGAGCCGGTACTTGCGGATTTTCGTGGAGCGGTAGTACAGGCAGGTCCCACGCCTAGTCCAGTCACAGCAGCAGTCACGGCTAGCAGCACTAGTACCAACAGCACGACGTTGAGATCTGTTAAAGAAGGAGCAAGGCTGAGGAGGACTAAAGAGCTGGTTCAGCCTAGTGGGTAGGGCAGCAGGCAGTGGGGTGGGACTCAGGACACCTGGGTTCTACTCCCCTCAGCCACTGGCCTTGGGCAAGTCACTCATGCACTCAGTGCCTCGGTTTCCCCTTCCACTCTTTGTCTATTTACATGGTGAGCTCTCTGGGGCAGGGATTGTCTCTCACGCTGTGTCTGGGCAGCACCTGGCACAAGGGGGCCCTGATCTCGGTTGGGGTCTGGGCAGCGCCCGGCGCGATGGGGCCCTGATCTCGGTCGGGGTCTGGGCAGTGCCCGGCATGATGGGGCTTTGATCTTGGTCGGGGTCTGGGCAGCGCCCAGCGTGACGGGGCCCTGATCTTGGTCGGGGTCTGGGCAGCGCCTGGCACAAGGGGGCCCTGATCTCAGTTGGGGTCTGGGCAGCGCCTGGCACGACAGGGCCCTGATCTTGATCGGGGTCTGGCCAGAGCCTGGCACAAGGGGGCCCTGATCTCGGTCGGGGTCTGGGCAGCGCCCGGCATGATGGGGCCTTGATCTTGGTCGGGGTCTGGGCAGCGCACGGCGGGACGGGGCCCTGATCTTGGTCGGGGTCTGGGCAGCGCCTGGCACAAGGGGGCCCTGATCTCAGTTGGGGTCTGGGCAGCGCCTGGCACGACAGGGCCCTGATCTTGGTCGGGGTCTGGCCAGAGCCTGGCACAAGGGGGCCCTGATCTCGGTCGGGGTCTGGGCAGCGCCCGGCACAATGGGGCCCAGATCTCGGTTGGGGTCTGGGCAGCACCCGGCGCGACGGGGCCCAGATCTCGGTTGGGGTCTGGGCAGCACCCGGCGCGACGGGGCCCAGATCTCGGTTGGGGTCTGGGCAGCACCCGGCGCGACGGGGCCCTGATCTCGGGCGGGGTCTGGGCAGCGCCCGGCACGACGGGGCCCTGATCTCGGGCGGGGTCTGGGCAGCGCCTGGTGCGATGGGGCCCTGATCTCAATTAGGGTCTGGGCAGCGTCCGACATGACGGGGCCCTGGTCTCGGTCAGTGTTCCATCATATTACACATAATTAGTAGGAGGACGAGTTGGGACAGAGATGAACCTGAAAACTGCCAGGCTGCGGGATGCTGGGCCCATCCCCACTTGCTTCGGGGTGGGAGTGATGCTAGGACGCACCCCCTGAGCCTGGGGGTGGGGGGCTGTGCCCTGGCCGAGCCTGCAGAGCACAAGACACACGGATGGAACTGCCAGATGGGATCACTGGGCCTGCCAGTCTGACCTCCAGCAGGATGCCAGGCTGGAGAATGGCAGCCCGGAACCCCATTGTGACGAAGCGGGACTGTTCTTAATGTTTCCTCTGAATAGTAGAGGTGCCTCAGTTTCCCCTAGGCAGTTCTTAAGTATCTAGGGGGTGGGATAAGGGTGTATGATCATGGCAGAGCCCTGGAGGGCAGGTGTGTGCAGAGGTCTGGACACAGAGAATGGCCGACACCCTGTTTCCTGGCCACTGATGGCCTGGGCCCTTCCCCCCTACAAGGTGAGAGCTAAAGGGTTGGAGAACAAAGGAATCAGGTGCCCTCCTGGCCCGGGAAAGGGACAAAATCCAGAGGAGGAGGGGCTGGAGGTGGAGTGAGTTGGGGGCTGGCTGGGGACATGGAGTGAAGTGCAGACGTGGTTGTCTGGCTCACTGCCCCCCAAAATGGACCCAGCTGAGGGGTCCTGTTCGCTGTACCTACAAGCTCTGTCTTAGACCATGTTCCTGTCGTCTAATAAACCTTCTGTTTTACTGGCTGGCTGAGAGTCCCGTCTGACTGCGGAGTTGGGGGGGCAGGACCCTCTGGCCCCGCCCAGACCCCGCCTGGGCAGACTCGCTGTGGGAAGCGCCTGGAGGGGCAGAGGATGCTGGATGCTCCGAGGTCAGACCCAGGAAGGGGGAAGCCGGGGGAGCTGTGTGTCCTGCAGACAGGCTGCTCCCAGAAAGGAGACTCCCCCAGAGTCCTGCCTGGCTTCATAGGGAGAAGTTCCAGAGCATCACCCGGGGACTCCGTGACACCCATACTGAGCCCCCATGGCTTTGGGGGGCATTTGGGCTCCTAAATCCCATGGAAAGCCAATGGGATTTTACCTAAGAGACCCATTCACTTGTGTTCCTAAATCCCTTTGGGGCTTTTGCAAGCCCACCTCCAGGTCGCCTGCTGGAGGATCCACCAAAGGCCACTTACACTCCACGTGGATGGTCACATCCCGGCTGGCAGAGCCGTGCAAGTTGGATGCTTCACAGTGGTAGGTCCCGGCGTCCTCTCTCCTGACCTGCTGCTGCACCCCGATGCTGACGGATACCCCGTCCTTCCTGCACACCACGGCTGGTGCTGGGTTCCCCCATGCTAGGCAGGAGAAGGTTTGCTCTGTCCCCTCCTTCCAGGTCCACTTCCTGGGGCAGCTGGAGTCATTCATCCTGGGCCCGTCTGGAAGTGAGAGGGGGCAGTTGGTTACGCTGCCCAGTGCCGTGTAGTCCCATCTCCTGACTGCCCCCAGGGCTGCTGCCAAGGATGGTGTCTCTCCCCTGCCACAGGAGCCTCCTCGCTGGGCTCTCCCCACTGCTCTGCCTGGCTCCAGCAGGCCTTGCTCTGGGGCAGCACAGGGGCCCCGCGTGAAAGGCAACAGCCTGGATTTGGGAGCTCAGGGGTCTGAGCTCTGCCATGGCCGTCCGGTGTGACCCTGGGCCTGGGCCAAAGCCCAGTAGTCACAAGAAGGCCTCAGGTTCCCCATCTGTAAAATGGGGCTAGGGATTCTTCCTGCGGCTGGCTTGTCTCATTAGCCTGGAACGTTCCCTGAGGCAGGGACTGTGTCTGTGCAGCACCTGGCACAATGGGCCCTGGTCTCGGTCGGGGTCTGGGCGGTGCCTGGTGCGACGGGGCCCTAGTCTTGGCTGGGGTCTGGGTAGCACCCAGCGCGACGGGGCCCTTATACCCTAATGCTAAGAACTGACTGAACCCAGAGCATTTCTCTGGCCGCATACAAATGGCTGCCCCAGGTCGCAGGCACAAAGAGAGCAGCCGAGTGTCTCTGAAGAAAAGCTTGTAGGGGCGGAGTGGGAGGATGGGCCAGGAGCCCTGGGTTTGAGTCCTTGGCTGAGGCGCTGAGGCTCTGTGGGGCTCAGCTGCCATCTATGAAAAGGGGGCATTGCTTCCTGACTGCAGGGGGGTGAGCGCAGAGCGTGGGCCGTGGTGAAGGGGCTGGAGCAGCACCTAAGACAGCCCCTGTACTCACAGAGGACAGTGAGCCTAGCAGACGTGTGTTTCACGACGGGGATGTCTGAGACAGGCCTTGCTTCACACGTGAACTCCCTCCCGTCGTCTTCCTCGCCAGCCGTCAGTGAGAAGTGCACTGGGTGCGGGACGTGGGTGCTGGGGACCAGGACTCGCTTGGCGTCTCTGAGCTGGAGCATGACATCCAGGGGATGGGCTTTCGGGGAATGGCATATAACGGTCACGTTGCTGTTAACGACGGTCTGGGACTCAGTTACCTCTAGGATGGGCTCAGGGAGACCTGCAAGGGACCAGGACAGAGCTGCAGTTTGGCCTTGGCTGCTGATCCCCCCTCCGAGGGGCTGCCCGCTGGCGCCCCCGGCAGGACGCTTCCCTCGAGATCGGACGGGTGAGAGGGTCGAAGCCAGCTGGGGCACTGGACACACCTGGCCCATTCAAGTTAATACCCAGATCCCGAACGGAGTTAGGCCCAGATCCCATGGGAGTTAGGCACCTAAGTACCTTTGAGGACTGGGCCCAAATCCTCCTGAAGGTTGCTCCACACATGGACTGGTACCTAAATCCCCATGGCTCCCTCCACCTCTCCCCTCCAGCTCTGGCCGGTGAGGGCTCCGTTCTCTGGAAACGCCTGCTCCTCATGCCGTGCGTCAGGGTACGAACCTGCCTCTCCCTAGCAGGGCAGGCCAGGCCAGGGGCAGACTGACCCCAGTCTCCACATGGTGGGGGAAGGGGCGGGGGGGGAGGGCTCGGTGGCCTTGCCCACTCCCTTCCAGCCCAGCGCAGCTCTGACTCTCTGGAGTCGCTGGGAGGAATTCCCTGGCCTGCACTACGCAGCTGCTTGGACGCGATGACCTGAATGGTTTGATGAGAGCCTCCCCGGCTCAGTGGAGCATCCGTGTGGAAGGGGAGCCAGGTCAGAGCCCCTCTGAGGGTCTGTCGGGGGACGACTCCTAGGCCAGGCTAGGACTGGGGGCGGGAGCAGGGAGGGGATCTGGGGCGGGGGGGGCCCGTCGGAAATCGGGCCAGGGGGCTGAGTTTCGCTCTGGGCTTGGGGCGAGTTTCAACCTGAAAACTCACGTGGAAAGTCTAGGGGGAGGAACTGACGTGAACTAAACCAGCCTCCATGGGAGGTGAACCCACAGAGATCTGCCCGGCCTCTGAGCCGGCCTGGCCCACAGTGCAGACATCGCCCGCCGAGCCCCCGAAATCTGGGCAGGCCCCGCTCTGGGCGTGGCCGGGAGACCCCCAGACACTCACTGTAAACGAGAATGCTCTGCCCTGTGGGATCTGGACATGGGCCCACGGACACGGTGCAGGTCAGCTGGTGCTCGCCTGTGGACAAGGACTGAAACCTCGCCCGGGGGCTGTGGCTGTGTCGCCTGATGTGGTGACGGTGAAGTTCAGGCTCTGTCCCCCCAAAGGACATGGTAAACCGGGCCTCTCCAGCGGCAGGGAAGACCTTGGTCACTTCACAGAGGGCGGTCGCCTTGGTGCTCACCTCTATATAGTGGGAGGTTTGGAGCTGGGGCTTCTCTGGAAGAGCTTGCAGCGGGCGAAGAAAAACCATTGCGGGGCATCAGGGAAACATCAGCAAAGGAGCCACTTGGGACCCAGCGAAGAAATCCAGAGACGCAGCGAAGAACAGGAGCTGAGATGCAGGTTGCTTCGGCTCTACTACCCAACCTATTTATCTAGCCCTGTGCTGTCCCCCCGCCTAGTCCTCTAGCCGCATCTCGTCTTCCCTATCCCCTCACTGTCCCCCTCCAGCTGTCTGTCCATTCCCTGCCCAGACTGCACCCCTCTATCTTCCTATCCAGCCCCAAACCTGTGCACACACACTTCCTCTTCCATCCCTGTACCCCGCCCATCTAATGGACCCATCTCTGAACTTCCGGCCCGTTCCACACCCTGCTGTCACCAAAGCCCCGTAGCAGCCCTGAGCATGCTCTGCCTCCTCTGCTCCGGCCAGGCCAGGCCCCGAAGGGGACGAGGCACGGGAGGGGAAGGTTGAAAAAGGGGAAGAAACCATCACCCCAAGGGGAAGCAGGAGCCTGACGCCGCACGAGCGACTGGGTGTTGTGGGGAACTCCGTGCTGCGGGGGGGTGAGACCAACCCACCCCCTAGGGACCCTCCCTCTGATGGGTGGGTGGGGTGCCCACCCTGGGCTCAGACAGTACTCTCAGCCCTTAGCCACCACTCCCAGCGCTTTGGCAATGTGACTACACGTCCCCCTCGATGTAGGGCATGGGAGATGGGTGGCATCCCTTTAAATAGCTGTGATACCCTCCACGGGGGCTCACTGTGTTTGGTGTGTCAGAAGCCAGCCCCAGCGGCAGGGTGCTGTGTAAGCTGGGCCTGACGGGGCTGGGTGGAACTCGCAAGCAGGGTGAGTGGGACCTCACGCTCTAGTTGTGTAAAGAGCAGGAGCTGCATCAGTCGGCGTTAGGGGAGCTCCCAAAGGGGTAGCCCCAGAAATCTCGGCCACCTGGGAGAACAGATCTCAGCCCCCAACCTGGGACCGGCATCAACGGGGCCAGGACAGCACAGACTCCATCCTGGCTAGGGAGCATTTGATGCCCCTTTGTGGAGGTGTGAATGTCGGCAGGGGGTGCATGGAGCTGGGCAGTCAGACAAAGCCCATGTGTCCCCTGCACTGCCAGCACCTGGAGCGGTGTATCTGGCACACAAAGCGTGTCTCCGGTGCACGGAGGATAGAGCGGTGTCTCCAGTGCACGGAGTGGTGTCTCTGGTGCACAGAACAGTACTGTCTCTGGTGCACGGAGTGGTGTGTACGGCACACGGTGCATGCGGGAACTCACCATAAACCTTGAGCTCCACCGCAGAGGAGCTGTTTTCGAAGTGCGGCTCGTGCGGTGTCAGGTCCAGGGCTGCGTGGCAGGTGACCTCCTGCCCGTGGTCCAGTCGCTGAGGGGTGATCTCCTTAGTCACCGTGACATTGTCAGGTCCGGTTCTGGTGTGGTTCTGGAAAGTCTCTGTGTGCAGGGTCCGTCCCCCCTGGCGGAGGATCACGGTGAGGTGCCTGACGGGCACCACGTTCAGAACCCGGCACGTCAGGTTATAGGCCCGGCCCAGCTCCATCTCTGGGAGCCGCTCCAGCACCACCCGCTCCGGTGCCCCTGGAGCCAGAGGGGGAAGGACCCGAAGGTTGGTTAATTGGATCCTGTAGACCCGGGTGCTGCTGAAAGCCATCGCCTGGGGGAAGATCCTGGAAGGTGCATTCCTGCACCCCAGGCCGGCTAAGCCGCAAGGCAGCTCCCCCACAAGCAGGGCCCTGACCCAGAGGGAACCCTGCTGGCGGCAAGAGCCAAGCCCAGTCTCGCTGACCGGCCAGCAGGAGCTCTAAGTGGGGCAGGGGGCTGGGATGTAGATTCCTGCCCTGAAAGGAGCCGGACTAAGACCCACCAACTCATTCCGCCCAACGGCTGCCAGAGGGTAACTACACGCTGGTGCTGCCTGGCTTAATGGATTGGAGCCAGTGTCCCAAGAGGGGAAAGGCCCATGTCCCATTCTCTGCCCCCCGAGACAGCCAGTCCCCTGCCCTAGGGCCAGATCACGGCTTTGTACCTTATTTTCTGCCAACGGGTTTTCCCTTTCTCTAGCACTACACTGCACCCAGAAAGTCTCAGTGGCACAAAAGCCGCCCCAGACCCCCTGCAGCTGGGAGCCAGCGGCACTTACGGTAAGTGGAGATGTTTGCAGACGCCACCTTCACATGTCCATTGCAGCTGAAGTAGCACTGAGGGGCCGACACCCACTCCGTGATATTTTGAGGCGAAAGGCCACCCATCCAGGTCCATTTTACTATCGGTTTTGGTGAGCGAGGTCTCCAGGTTGCCCCTGGCACCAGTATCCTGGCACGTGGTGCTGCAGTTTATCCAGACGGACCCCCCGTACGCCACCAAGGGAGCTTCTGGTGAAACACTCACCTCGAACGAGCCCTGCATGGCCCCTGAAACGGCAAACGGATCGGTCATGCTGCACCTCTGGGGCACGCACACGGCAAAGCAGCGTGCAAGACACACAGCACAAGTGGGTGAGCTCAGCCCCTTTTCCCTGGCGGAGCTTGATCCTTGCCGAGGCACAGGGTGGTTTGGCTGGACATGGCTGGGGGTCTGCGCTGCGGCCCGAGGGGGGGCCGTACCTAGCCACTGCTCTTGGCCAGGTGCTGGGTGAGCGAAGGCCCCAGTGTCACCTTCGCTTTGGAAAGTCCCGGGTTCGGTTAGCTCCCTGCCTGAGGCGCAGTCGAGGGCCGGAGCGATGGGGAAGCACTTGGGCTTTGCAGCCCTTTCCAGAGAACCACGTGGTGCTAATGAGCCCTGCTCCTGCCCATGCCTTTCCCCGGGCAGGAGGAGCTCGGCTGGCGAGCGTTGTGCAGGGGACCCAGGAGAATATCCCCACCCTCCTTCCCAGCGCTTGCCAGCAGCCCTTCGCCGCTCTCGAGATTACTGGGAACCTGGCTGAATGCGGACACCCCCCAGGCGCCCCCTCACCTCTGCACTCTGCCCCTCGGCTGCAGTGGGGTTAGAGTGAGGCCTGCGACTTTGCACCAATCTGCCAAGCCCTGGGCCTGAGTTGTTTGCTTTCCCAGGTCACGGGAGTGGGGGATTCCTGGCCTCGTTCCCTCAGCCGCGCCCACTGGGCACAGGAATTCCAAAGAGCGTCCATGGCGGACTCTGCCCTCGCTTGCACTAGCAACCACTTACCCCGGGGCAGGAGCCTGGTCTCCCCTTTCACCGGCTCCCCCAGCCCCAGCCCCAGCCCCCGCCACAAAGAATTCCGGGTCAGATCCTCAGCCAGTGGGAATCAACCCAGCTCCCTCAGCTTCAGTGGTGCGACGCTGACTTACACCCGCCGAGCACCAAGCCCATCATATGAAATTGGCAAGGACACAGAATAAACAGAATGGGCCAAGCGTGTCCCTGTTGTAACCCCCCTGCAGAACTTGGCCCTGTACAGGGGCTGGGTTTAATATTCAACAGGCCGAACTTTGTGTCCTTCATCTAGCAAAAACATGCTGTTCGTTCCAGTGGGAGTTTTGCTCCAAGAGGGACTGGAGTTTTGGCATCATAATTAACAATCCTAAACAATTTGTGTCGCATTCCAACCCTCTGAGTCCTGCTCCAGTCCAGGCCCCCCAGTCAGCTGAACAATGGCTAGCAGCAGATGTGCCAGGAAAAGAAAAAGCAGTTTCTCTCCCTGCAGCGGCCATCCAGCCTGCCAGGTCCATGCAGAATCTGGCCCCTAGATTCCCCGCAAAGATTTAGGGGCTGATTTCCCCTCCCCCACCTCCCAGCCTGGCTCGCCATGCGTTTGACCCCAGTGCAAAGCGAGCATGAAACACTCCTAGATCCAATGGGGGCAGCGCTCCCCTCGCACTTGGGAGTCAGGCCCCCTTCATCAGCCTCACGCACGGGCAGATTCCAATCTCAGCTTGCCAGCATCGATCCGGAGTCACTCCGGAGTAAGGGGAGGGGGCATAGTCACAGCAGGGTGCACAAGAGTAGAATCTGACTTCTGGGTCTGGAAACTTTTACACACACACACATAGTATATGCACTAGGGACATAGACACCCCCCCCACACACACACATACACTGTATACGCACTGGGGACTCACACACACACTGTGTGGCTAGAACACGGGGGCCACACTTTGCTTCTCGGCACAAGTATCACTTTGGGAGACGCGTGCACACACCCAGTGTATAACACTGGGGAGTCTCTCTCTCTGTCACACCCCCCCCCTTCTGCTCCATGATCCACCCAGCCAAACCCTGTGGTGCCAGCGTGCAGCAGGCAGCGCCCGCCAGGCCAGGGGGCTGCAGGAGACGAGATCAGTCGGGCCACTTACCTGCCAGAGCTGTCAGCGCACACCAGGACCAGAGTAGGACAGGGACAGATTGAGCCATGGTACTGCAGGCAAACCCTTCCTGGGGGCTCCGGGGATGGATCTTTCCCTGAGGAGCAGCTGGGCTGGTCCTGTGGGGAGGGCAGGTGCTGAATGAGCTTCCTGAGAGCTGCTTTATATGTTTAAACAAGAGTTCAGTGCAGTTCCCGGAAACCCCAGCCCTTCTCAGCTGTGCTGGCGGAGGGGATTTCCAGCCTTGCGTTGTCTGAGGGACTTTTGGTTTTCTAACGCTTTCCAAGGCGTGATTTCCCAGGGAAAGGCACACAACCCCCACCACCGCCCAGCCCCCCAGACCTGGTGCCCTCCAGGGCGGCTGGTTTGGTTGGAACAGAGCCCTGACAATTGATTATGTAGAAACAGGGACAATATAGTGGCTTACCCGTCCCATACTGCCAGGATTCCCAGTTCAGTCATGCCCCCCAAACCCCACACACACGCTGCACCAGGGGCCTCATTTGCTATGGAATTAGGGGGTACCCCCACCAGACCTTGATTCTCTCCCCCTCCCTCACTTTTCATAGGTCTATATGCGCCACTTCCCCTCCCCCCATCACAGATACTGGTCTAGATGCTGACACAACTCTCCTCACCCCTGGACAGTCGGATGACCCCTGCTCTCACTCCAGAGGGGGTCAAACCCCACAGCAGGGGCCCGGAGCCTCCTCACGATCTAGGGAGCCCAGCTTTAGATGGCGTAAAGGGGTCTGGCTGAGAGGCCCAGTGCTCAGCACTGGCTGGGAACCCTTCAAAGTGTCTGGCTGGGCACCCAAAATCAACAGCTGCTTTTGCAAATTATCTGCCTGCACAGCTGGGGTGATCATGGCTGAGATAGAGAAAGAGAGAAAGAGATGGGGTGTAGATAGATAGATAGAGGGGCGTCGATGGGGATAGATAGATAGACAGATAGATAGATGGGGTGCATGGGGATAGATAGATAGATAGATAGATAGATAGATAGATAGATAGATGATTGATGGGGTGTCTGGGGATAGATAGATAGATAGATAGATAGATGGGGTGGTTGGATTGATAGTAATACAAATAAATAATAATTATTATAATAATATAGAGAGACAGATGGACGGACGGATGGACAGACACTACGGAGGACAAGATGCTGTGGTTGCTGTTGTTTTTTTCTTATGACAGCAGTCAGAGGCCCGGTCAGAACTAGGGACCATTCTGGATGCTGCATGAACAAAAATAAAATATAACCCTGCCGCGCATGCGTGTGTAAAACACCAGCCACGCATCTAACTCCCCCCCGCCCCTGTGGGTCACCTTTACCCAGCCTGTTTGCATTCCCGTGGCTGCTACATCCGCTACCAGCTGCCTGAGCTTGGCTGCAGGGTGAGTGCGCGCTGTGACAGTTGTGTCAGTGGCGCTCTGCAGCATTTCGTTTCATCCTTGTGGTTTAGGGGTTGAGCAAGGGACAAGCGAGTATTTATAGCATATAAATATAGCAAAACTCTCTGCAGCCAAATGCGGGGAACCATTTGGCCTTGTGGTCAGGGTGCTGGGCTGGGACTTGGGGGAGCTGGTTTCAATTTGCAGCTCCACCACTGACTCCCCATGTGACCTTGGGCACGTCCCTGAGTCACTCCATCTGGAAAACAGGGTAATACAACAAGCAAGTCCGTGTTGCCTAGTGGACAGAGCACTGTGCCGGGGCTCAGGACACCTGGCTCCCATTCCTGTCTCTGGTTCTGCTGTCCTGTCAGAATGGTGCGCATGCATGGGGGGTCCTTACCAGGGCTTGACAGCTATCGCTGGCTTAAAAGAGCTCTGCAGTCAGAAATGGGGCTGTCTGCATGCTGTTTTCCTTTGCAATGCTGGGAGGCCAAAGGGCCGGGCTGCGTGACTCTGAGTGCACATGACACTGTCCCGCTGGACACCCCGGGGGCAAGGAAGTGGTGCTGTGGGGTACACAGGCAGCCTGTTCCACCTCTGGGACGCTGAGCCTTACTGGAGATAGCAGAGCCTTTAAAGAAAGGAAACATTGTGGAATACATTCGCTCATTGTTTGTATTAAGGTACCTGACCGAGATCAGGGCGCCAGCAGGCCAGGCGCTGCCCAGAGCCCAACCCAGATCGGGGCCCCAGCAGGCCGGGCACTGCCCAGCCAGAGACAGCCCCTGCCTAAGAGCTCACGCTCCGATACAAGGGAAGGATCATTATCCCCAGTCACAGGTGGGAAGCTTAGCCTGGCGGGTTGCAGTGGTTTGCCCAAGGTTACACAGGGTGTCTGTGGCAGAGTTGGGAATCAAACCCAGGCCTCCAGAGTCCCAGCGCAGAGCCTGATCCACCCGCTCCCCAGCACCGCGTGCTGCCAGCCCAACCCGCCTACACCAGGGGCTGGGAGCAAGGCAGGCGCACGCCTATGTGCCAGCCCCCCCGCCCGGGCCAGTCTCAGGGGCCCTTCCCCCTCATTTGAAAGTCCCACTCCTCCCCCAAGTGCCCATCCCACTCCTGGGTCCTAGTCGAGCTGCCCCACACTGCACAGAAGAGGGGGGCCCGGGCAGGGCAGGGACACGCCGCAGATCTTTGGACATGTGCATTTGCCAGGCATTTCTTCCATTTATGGAGAAGTGTCAGAGCCTTGCCTGTGGATGCCTGGCCCGGGCCTTAGCACCAAGGGGTTTCACTTCCTTTTTCCAGGCTGAGCTCATCAGAGTCATTCCCACACAGACGGAACAAGCCCACGTTCCCCAGGGGGTTCTCCAAAACGCTGCACCTAAAAACCGGGGCTCAGGATCATGCTTTAAACCAAGCTCCCGCCCATGGTGATCACAAACCCCGCCCCCCATAACGAGCTCTTAACCTGGTTCTGTTAAATAGCTAAACTCCCCTCCTGTCATTTCAGGGCTTGTCTTCCCTTCCTGTTGGGCTGGAGCTGAACAGCGGCTGCAGTCCACACCAGAGCTGGCTGCATTTCTGTTTGGCGCAGACTTTTCAGACTGCACAGTGCCCAGTTAGGCACATGACAAGATGGCTGCTCAGAAGAGCTCACTGGCTTGGTCATTAGAGTTGGACCGAGGCTGCCGAGGCTGAAAATTTGGCTGCTTATATAGGCAGCTAAATGGCAACAGAGTTTCAGAAAGTTTGACCCCGTCTGGGGGTGCGGCTAAGCCTTTGGGAATCTGCTATGACAGGTTTCAGAGCAGCAGCCGTGTTAGTCTGTACTCGCAACAAGAACAGGAGGACTTGTGGCACCTTCATGCACCAAATTCACCTCTGCTGCACCGATGCAAATCTGCAGCGATTCTGCTGGTGTCCGTGCGTTACTCCGGATCTGCAGGACTTGGCCTGCCCTGTGCTTTGGGATCCTCCAGGTGGAAAGCTGCAGGCGGAGGCAAGGAGTTATTGCTGTTCTATACTCCTGGGCGGTTCAGACCCTACAGAGGCCAAACTTCCATGGGGACAGAGGCAGCGCGGGGTCCCCAAACGTCTGCCCTGAAATTCCATCCATCACCCGCCCCTTCCCGGTGGCTTTCCCTCCCCCAGCCTTTCCCCAGCACCAGTGGCTCTGCCCCTGCTGCTCTGCCTGGCTGGAGCTCCGGGACCTTGGCGCTGCAGCCATTGCCTGAGCGGTGCCAGATTCTGAGTCCTCTGGAGCCGATGTGGGGGTGGGGCCACGGCCACAACTGTGACATGCTCTGTAACGTCCTGACGCTTCAAGGCTGCGGCTGGGCCTTGGTGGGGGGGGGGGGGGGGGCTGCATGGACCCTGCGCTCCCCACAGAATCCCCCAGATTAGCTTCTCCCCTCCCCTGCTGTGAGTGTTTACGTGGATTCAGGGTCAGAATCCAAGAGCCAGATTCTTGGCTTTCCTGTTCTTGTGTTTGGGGCAGGGGCTGGAGCATGAGAAGTGGATTTAAACCTCATTTGCATGCCCTGTATTCTGGGCCCTGCTCGGTTCCTGGTGTCCACAGAGCAGCCTCAGGGCTGCTCTAACTCATAGTCTGCTCCCCACGAGCCCTGGAAAGCAGGGAACAGCCGTGGTGCAGGGTGTCCCGCCACAGCTCCGAGCTGGGAGCTCTATGCTGAGCAGGGGGCCCCCCGCACAGGGGATCCCCCAGAAGCCGGTTCCCCCTCACATTAATGCTCCTTTGCTCTGCCAAAGTAAATAGCGTTCTTCCAGACCTGGTGTAGCGTTCCACCCCTCTGGGTGTCCCTCCCTTAGCTCCTAGAGTATGGGATCAGCTATTCACCCCTCCCACCCCCCATCCCCTACCCTGCCAACCCATCCACACCCCTCCCTCCCCCCACCCATCCCCATCCACACCCCTCTCCCTCCCCCTCCCTCCCTCCACAAACACACCCCTCACCCCCACACACACCTCCCCCCCTTACCTCATCCTGCAGCCTGCCCCCGCAGCGAGCTCTCCCATCTCGGGCGGAGGAGCCTGCATGCTTACAGGGCCCAAACGGCTGCTATGCATTGCTGCCGAGCTGCCTGGGCTGGAGAGATGCTTGCCCCGGCTGCCCAACAGTTCCAAACTGACACAGCTTGCCATGAAGATTACAACTAACTAGGCAAAGCAGGTCATTAGGGTCATTATTTGTATTATAGTAGCGAGACCAGGGCCCCGTCGTGCCGGGCGCTGCCCAGTCCCCGCCCGAGACCAGGGCCCCGTCGTGCCGGGCGCTGCCCAGTCCCCGCCCGAGACCAGGGCCCCGTCGTGCCGGGCGCTGCCCAGACCCCGCCCGAGACCAGGGCCCCGTCGTGCCGGGCGCTGCCCAGACCCCGCCCGAGACCAGGGCCCCGTCGTGCCGGGCGCTGCCCAGACCCCGCCCGAGACCAGGGCCCCGTCGTGCCGGGCGCTGCCCAGACCCCGCCCGAGACCAGGGCCCCGTCGTGCCGGGCGCTGCCCAGACCCCGCCCGAGACCAGGGCCCCGTCGTGCCGGGCGCTGCCCAGTCCCCGCCCGAGACCAGGGCCCCGTCGTGCCGGGCGCTGCCCAGACCCCGCCCGAGACCAGGGCCCCGTCGTGCCGGGCGCTGCCCAGACCCCGCCCGAGACCAGGGCCCCGTCGTGCCGGGCGCTGCCCAGACCCCGCCCGAGACCAGGGTCCCGTCGCGCCGGGCGCTGTCCAGACCCCGCCCGAGACCAGGGTCCCGTCGCGCCGGGCGCTGTCCAGACCCCGCCCGAGACCAGGGCCCCGTCGCGCTGGGCGCTGCCCAGACACACAGTAAGAGACAATCCCTGCACGCAAGAGTTTTGAGTCTAAACAGGGGCACAGCAAGGGGAAAGAACTTGCCCCAGGGCAGTGGCAGAGCTGGGAATAGCACTCAGCTCCCGAGTCTCACTCCTGCCCCGCCCCACCATGCCAGCGTCGGTCCCGCTGGAGCCCACAGCTTTGTGCTCCTCCCTTTGACGGAGGGCAAGCTGCACCTGGGTGATTCCATGGCACCCGGGCCCTTCCGGCGCACTGTCAGCCTGGGCTCTGAGGCAGGCCAGCGTGGGAGGAAGGCCTGGTGTTCTGGGGAAATTCTCATGTGCTCAGGGTTATTTGGGGCTGGTTTGTGGTTTAACTATCTCTGATGTCAGCCTCACATGGGAGCTGCGCTCTGCTCCGCCTGCCCCCGCCATGGCACAGTGGAGGGTTGTGCAAGGGTTTATCAGTGGCCAGGGCAGGGGAGCTGTATGAGCTGAGAGGCAGGAAAGTCCAGGAGGAAGGGGAAAGCCAGGGACTTCTGCTTTGGCCATGAGTGAGCAGTGCCGGAAACACTGAGAGACACACGAAAGCCTGTGAAATGACACTTCCCCTTTGCTTTTGCTGCACAGTCCCCTTTCGGGGGAGCTCCGGTGGGAATTCGCCAGGAAAGGAGCTCCGGGTACGGAAGGGCGTCACGCAGCAAGGAGGCCCCCTTCGGCTCTGGAGAGAGAAACCTGGGCAGGATGAGGGTAACTGTGCAGATAGTCTTATACCTCTCCTCATCCCAGCCAGCCAGCCCTCCATCCGTCTGTCCCCCTCCATCCCTCCATCCATCCCCCCCCATCCCCCTCCATCCATCCCATTCCCGCCCTCTACCAGCCCTCGCCCTCCATCCCCCTCCATCCATCCCATTCCCTCTCATCCCAGCCAGCCAGCCCTCATCCGTCCGTCCCCTCCATCCTCCATCCCCCCCCATCCCCTCCATCCATCCCATTCCCGCCTCTATCCAGCCAGCCCTCGCCCTCCATCCCCCTCCATCCATCCCATTCCCTCCTCATCCCAGCCAGCCAGCCTCATCCGTCCGTCCTCTCCATCCCTCCATCCATCCGTCCTCCTCCCCCATCCCCCTCCATCCATCCCATTCCCGCCTCTATCCAGCCAGCCCTCGCCCTCCATCCCCCCATCCATCCCATTCCCTCCTCATCCCAGCCAGCCAGCCCTCCATCCGTCGTCCCCTCCATCCTCCATCCCCCTCCCCCATCCCCCTCCACATCCCATTCCCGCCTCTATCCAGCCAGCCCTCGCCCTCCATCCCCCTATCCATCCCATTCCCTCCTCATCCCAGCCAGCCAGCCCTCCATCCGTCGTCCCCCTCCATCCTTCCATCCCCCTCCCCCATCCCCTCCATCCATCCCATTCCCGCCTCTATCCAGCCAGCCCTCGCCCTCCATCCCCCTCCATCCCTCCCATTCCCTCCTCATCCCAGCCAGCCAGCCCTCCATCCGTCCGTCCCCCTCCATCCTTCCATCCATCCGTCCTCCTCCCCATTCCCCCTCCATCCATCCCATTCCCGCCTCTATCCAGCCAGCCCTCGCCCTCCATCCCCCTCCATCCATCCATTCCCTCTTCATCCCAGCAGCCAGCCCTCCATCCGTCCGTCCCCCTCCATCCCTCCATCCACCATCCCCCTCCCCATCCCCCTCCATCCATCCCATTCCCGCCTCTATCCAGCCAGCCCTCGCCCTCCATCCCCCTCCTCATCCCAGCCAGCCAGCCCTCCCGCTCCATCCTCCATCCATCCCCTCGCCATCCATCCCATTCCCTCCTCATTCCAGCCAGCCAGCCCTCCATCCGTCCGTCCCCCTCCATCCATCCGTCCTCCTCCCCCATCCCCCTCCATCCCATTCCCGCCTCTATCCAGCCAGCCCTCGCCCTCCATCCCCCTCCATCCATCCATTCCCTCCTCATTCCAGCCAGCCAGCCCTCCCGCTCCATCCCTCCATCCATCCCCCTCCATCCGTCCATCCATCCATCCATCCATCCCTATCCCTCCTCATCCCAGCCAGCCAGCCCTCCCCCTCCATCCCCCTCCATCCATCCCTATCCCTCCTCATCCCAGCCAGCCAGCCCTCCATCCATCCGTCCATCCATCCCTATCCCTCCTCATCCCAGCCAGCCAGCCCTCCCCCTCCATCCATCCCCCTCCATCCGTCCGTCCATCCATCCCTATCCCTCCTCATCCCAGCCAGCCAGCCCTCCCCCTCCATCCCTCCCTCCGTCCGTCCATCCATCCCTATCCCTCCTCATCCCAGCCAGCCAGCCCTCCATCCGTCCGTCCCCCTCCATCCATCCCATTCCCTCCTCATCCCAGCCAGCCAGCCCTCCATCCGTCCGTCCCCCTCCATCCTTCCATCCATCCGTCCTCCTCCCCCATCCCCTCCATCACATTCCCGCCTCTATCCAGCCAGCCCTCGCCCTCCATCCCCCTCCATCCATCCCATCCCTCCTCATCCCAGCCAGCCAGCCCTCCATCCGTCCGTCCCCCTCCATCCTTCCATCCATCCGTCCTCCTCCCCCATCCCCCTCCATCCATCCCATTCCCGCCTCTATCCAGCCAGCCCTCGCCCTCCATCCCCCTCCATCCATCCCATTCCCTCCTCATCCCAGCCAGCCAGTCCTCCATCCGTCCGTCCCCCTCCATCCTTCCATCCATCTGCCTCCTCCCCACATCCCCCTCCATCCATCCCATTCCCGCCTCTATCCAGCCAGCCCTCGCCCTCCATCCCCCTCCATTCATCCCATTCCCTCCTCATCCCAGCCAGCCAGCCCTCCATCCGTCCGTCCCCCTCCATCCCTCCATCCATCCATCCCATTCCCGCCTCTATCCAGCCAGCCCTCGCCCTCCATCCCCCTCCATCCATCCCATTCCCTCCTCATCCCAGCCAGCCAGCCCTCCATCCGTCCGTCCCCCTCCATCCTTCCATCCATCCGTCCTCCTCCCCCATCCCCCTCCATCCATCCCATTCCCGCCTCTATCCAGCCAGCCCTCGCCCTCCATCCCCTCCATCCATCCCTATCCCTCCTCATCCCAGCCAGCCAGCCCTCCATCCGTCCGTCCCCCTCCATCCCTCCCTCTCCATCCATCCCATTCCCGCCTCTATCCAGCCAGCCCTCCCCCTCCATCCCCTCCATCCATCCCATTCCCTCCTCATTCCAGCCAGCCAGCCCTCCCGCTCCATCCCTCCATCCATCCCCCTCCATCCGTCCATCCATCCATCCCTATCCCTCCTCATCCCAGCCAGCCAGCCCTCCCCCTCCATCCCTCCCTCCCCCTCCATCCGTCCGTCCATCCATCCCTATCCCTCCTCATCCCAGCCAGCCAGCCCTCCCCTCCATCCCCCTCCATCCATCCCTATCCCTCCTCATCCCAGCCAGCCAGCCCTCCTCTCCATCCCTCCCTCCCCCTCCATCCGTCCGTCCATCCATCCCTATCCCTCCATCCCAGCCAGCCAGCCCTCCCCCTCCATCCCTCCCTCCCCCTCCATCCGTCCGTCCATCCATCCCTATCCCTCCTCATCCCAGCCAGCCAGCCCTCCATATCCCTCCATCCCTCCCTCCCCCTCCATATCCCTCCATCCATCCCTATCCCTCCTCATTCCAGCCAGCCAGCCCTCCCCTCCATCCCTCCCTCTCCATCCATCCCATTCCCGCCTCTATCCAGCCAGCCCTCCCCGCCATCCGTCCATCCATCCGTCCATCCCCCTCCTCCCTATCACCCTCATCCCCGCCAGCCAGCCAGCCTCCCCCTCCATCCCTCCCTCCCCTCCATATCTCTCCATCCGTCCCCTTCCATCCATTCATCCCTATCCCTCCTCTTCCAGCCACCCAGCCTCCCCCTCCCTCCCTCTCTCCATCCATCCCCCTCCATCCATCCCATCCCTCCTCTATCCAGCCAGCCCTCCCTTTCCATCCCTCCATCCCTCTCTATCCATCCTATCCTCCTCTATCCATTCATCCACCACCCTCCATCCATCCATCCATCCCTCCATCCATCTGCAGTGGTGCTGGAACAGTTTTTAGAGTAGGGATGCTGAGCTGCACCCCCCCCCGGTCCACACCCTTCACCATCCTCTAGAGCTGGGGCCAGGAGGAGGACTGAGGCTCGGGGGAGACGGGGGGGGGGGACACAGACAGGGTAAGGAGGCCGAGGCTGGGGCCACAGCTGGGGGCAGGTGTGGAGCCGTTGGGTGTGAGGCCAGCAGCTGGGACCCCCCACAATACCTGGGGTTGCTGCAGCACCCCCCCCACCCCTAGTTTCCAAGCCTATGTCCATCCATCCATCCATCCATCCCGCCATCCTTACATCCCCATCCCCCTCTATCCATCCCCGCACTCCCCACATTCTGTCACTTTACCCCACCATCCCACTCTCTCAGTCCCTACGCACACCCCTCTAGCTATGTCCAGCCCCAGGATTCGCTTGGCTCCCTCTCAGCTAGGAGACCAGCTTGCAATGCAGCCTTGTCTAGGGACGGTAAAGGCTTCACAGCCACACCTCTGCAATGGTGGGGGACGAACCCTGAGCCTCATGAACACCTGATAAATGCAAAGTAATGCACATTGGAAAACACCATCCCAACTCTACGTATAAACTGATGGGGTCTAAATTAGCTGTTACCACTCAAGAAAGATCTTGGCGTCATTGTGGAGGGTTCTCTGAAACAGCCACTCAATGTGCAGCAGCAGCCAAAAAGCGAACAGAACGCTGGAAATCATTAGGACAGGCATCGATAATAAACGGAAAATATGATGTTGCCTCTATATAAATCCATCGTACGCCCACACCTTGAATACAGCGCCCAGATGTGGTCGTCCCATCTCAGAAAAGTTATTGTATATTGGATCTGGAAAAGGTACCAAGAAAGGCAACAAAAATGATGAGGGATCTGGAACGGCTGCCGTGTGAGGAGAGATTAATAAAACAGGGACTTTTCAATTTAGAAAAGAGAGACTAAGGGGAGATATGATAGAGGTCTGTAAAATCATGCCTGGTGTGAAGAAGGAAGTGTTATTTACTCCTCCTCATAACAAAAGAACTAGGGGTCACGCAATGAAATTAACAGGCAGCAGGTTTAAAACAAACAAAAGGAAGTATTTCTTCACAAAAGGCACAGTCAACCTGTGGAACTCCTTGCCAGAGGGTGTTGTGATGGCCAAGACTATAATGGGGTTCAAAAGGGAGCTAGAGAGATTCATGGAGGACAGGTCCATCAAAACTATAGCCAGGATGGGCAGGGATGGTGTCCCTAGCCTCTGTGTGCCAGAAGCTGGGAATGGGCGACAGGGGATGGATCACTGGGCGATTCCCTGTTCTGTTCATTCCCTCTGGGGCACCTGGCACTGGCCACTGTCGGCAGACAGGACACTGGGTTGGATGGACCATTGCTCTGACCCAGTATAGTCCTTCTGATGTTTTTATATAGAACCCAGATGTATCTGCCCCCCACTGTAACCACTTGACCCCACTCCCCTCCCAGCGCTGAGATAGAACCCAGGAGTCCTGACAGAGTCTCTTTGTCCACGGAGTAAGTAACAAAGTAAGAATATACATTAAATTTTAAACCTAACCAGTGTCCCTTGGGTAACTTGCCACAAGACGTCAGAACATGTTAGTATTAAGGCTGAGTGGGTCTAATATTTATTGAATTTTTGTTCTTTTCTATAGGAATTAGATCCAGGGCTCCTGTCAGCTAATTGCTAAGTTCTCTGCTAAAACATAGTTTTTTCAAGTGCCTATGGGCAAAGCTGACCCTCCCCACCAAAATCTGAAATGGTGCCCCTGGTAAGTGTGAAAGCAGCTGTGTTTGTGCATGTGTTTGTGTGAATGTCAGCATTCGTGCATACGTGCGTTTGGGTGGAGGTGCGTACATTTGTAAGCGTATATGTGCAGATGTGCGGTGCAGAGGGCTGTTTGCTTTTGCAATTCCAGCTGGCTCAGCCGTGCAGAAACAGACACCAACATTCCTTGAATGCATGAAAATATTACAGAAAACATCCACTTTCTTACAGGGGCTTTGGGGTCAGAGCAATGGGCCAGGACTCCTGAGTCCTCTCCCTGGCTCTGAGAGGAGAGTGGGGTCTGGTGGGTCTGAGCAGGGGGGCTAGGAGCCAGGATTCCTGGGTTCTCTCCCCACCTTGGGGAGGGGAACAGAGTCTAGTGGTTAGAGCGGGGGGGCTGGGAGCCAGGACTCCTGGGTTCTCTCCCTGGCTCTGCCTCTGCCATAGAGTCACTGCAGCTGTCTCCTATGGGAAAGAGCAATGATCCTGAAGGGGAAGTGAGCCTGTGTTCTTGTGAAGACCTTGGGCCTCCCTTCCTACTCCCAAGATAATTTCAGCAGCATAAGCCAGGGCCTGTAGCACAGCGGGTGGGGGCTTGACATGCTGCCAGTTCTAGCCCCCGCTGGGTTGGAAGGGCTCAGGGAATCAGGGAAACGAGTAGATCCTGTGATCCGAGAAGCTGGGGCTGGAACTGCTTGGTGCCCGAAGGAACAACCCCTCCCCCGGCTGACTGCATATTGCCTTTGGGCAGCCCCAGCCCTGCTGGACTCAGAGCAGCACGGACAATTCCTGTTACCAGCACAGAAAGACAACCCTGGGCTTCCACCACCCAGCTAAAGCTGTAAGAACCTGCCCCCACCCCAGGTTTTACAATGCAAATAACCTCCTGAAAGACACTGCTCTAACCACTAGACCCCTCCCCCCCCCTCCTCCTCCTCCTCCTGGGTTTTATTCTCAGCTTTGAGGAGGAGAAGTCCTGACTCCCAGCCCCACTCCTCTAACCACTAAACACCACTGCCCTCCCAGAGCAGGGATAGAACCCAGGAGTCCTGGCTCCCAGCCCCCCTCCCCCCCGCAAGCTGGGAAGAGAACCCAGGAGTCCTGGCTCCCACTCCTTTTCTTTTGCTGCTTGTGAGCCATGACAATACCCTCTTGGCACCAGTGCAAACCCAAGTTCCTGCTGCTCTTTCCGGGCAGGGACGGGATTGGGTCGGCAGAAGAGGAAGCTCTCGAGGACTTTTCTTCCTCCACCGCAAACATCAGCCACGTCTCCACAGAGATTATCAGCCAGGAACTGAATACCTGGAAATGACCAGGTCTGTCCTGGCACACACAGACTGAGATAGGCTCAAGCCAAGCAAGGAGGAGCTGAGCGGCTGCTGCCCTCAGAACTAGCCTCAGCCACAACTGTTAAAGCCAGAAGAGACACAGGACTAGGGGCTGGTCTACACCACTAAGTCAGGTCAGCTTCACTGCATCACTCTGGGCGGTGGAAAATCTCATGCCCCGTGAAACCGCGTTACACCGACCTAAGGCCCAGCACGGACAGGCTGAGGGGAGAAGTCATCCGATGGCATCATCCCAGACCTCTACAAAGCCAGTGGGTACCCGCCCCCCACCTTCAGACCCAACAGAATGAGCAATCAAGCCTGGCTGCGCAGTAAAATTAGCGGGGGAGCTACTGCCCAAGGACCTAGGCTGCGAGCAGCTCTGAGCGGAGCTGTGTGGGCTGCCCTGGGGCTAGGCGATCGATTGGTGTGTGTTGGAGGCAGGAGCAGTGAGAGAAAGCTGGGGCACAGAGCTCTCTGAAGGGGCAGGGGTGGGGATGTTGAGGCCAGGTCACGGCCTGCTGCGGCTCGTTCCCACAGGGTGCGCGTTCTCCATCACCAGCAAAAGTGCAAGTAGGGCAGATCGGCGACTCTCCGGTGCAGCACCTGCTGGTCGTCCTGGGAATTAGCTCGATTCCAGCCTTGGAGCGCCCTCTGGGCTTGTGGCTCACCTGCCTCAAGCCCCTGTGTCCCTCCCGGACCCCGGAGCCCCTTTACCTCAGGGTTCTGCCCCAGCAGCATCCCCACATGCTGGGTTTCCCCTCCCAGAGGAACCCCCAACCCTCTAACCCACCTTGCCTCAGTGGCTACTGCCAGTCGTCATCTAGACCCCGCTCATTGGGGCAAACTGTCATGGCCACTCATCACTGGCAAGGGGATGGACCAGCTGCCTCTGCCTATCCCCAGGCTGCCCCTCCCAGCCTCAGTCCCTGCTTAGGCCCTTAGCAAGGCCTCAGCCTGGGGGTTTACCAGGCTGGAGCTCCCCAGCTCCTCTGGCCTTTCCCCAGCCCTGCTCTGCTCCCGGCCCCCTGAGCTCCCAGGCAGCCAGGTCTTTCTCTCTCCATGACTGGAGTGAGACTCTCACCACTTTTCCTAGCCGCAGCCCTCTCCAGGGCTGCTTTTAACCCCTGCCTATTGGAGTGGGGCAGCCTCCCCACTACACTTCCCATACATAGTACCGGCAAGAGATTTTTAGTGGGTATGGGGTACCGGAAAGACTTGGAGGTGGCAATTGGGCTGCACTCTGCTCCTTGAAGGAGCAGAACATGGCTAGGGAAGCATTCATTCTTTAAATGGCTTTAACCACACAATGCATATACTAAAAAACTTAAAGGTTTTGTTTAAGTTTGTTAGCATATGTATTGTGCTGTTTGGTCAGGAGTCCTCAAGAGAGGATGGGTGGGAAGGCGGTGTTGGGTTGGGAATGGCCACCTGATGTGCTGGGACTACCTCTGAGCTCATTTTCCCTGGCAGCTTGGGACTTCAGTCCCTTGCCTGGTTGTGCCAGACACACTAGCCTGCTACAAACCCAGACCCAGGTCTGAACCACATCCCCCAAAAGCTGCAGGCTTAACTGAAAACAGCTTAAGTAGTGCTCCTGTCTCCAACACCCAGATACCCAGCTCCCAACGGGATCCAAACCCCAAATATAACCATTTTACTCTGTATAAAGCTTATACAGGGTGAACTCAAATTGTTCACCCTCTATAACACTGAGAGAGCATAGCTGTTTGCTCCCCCAGGAATTAATTGCTTGCTCTGGGTTAATTAATAAGGAAAAAGTTGATTTTATTAAATATAAAAAGTAGAATTTAAGTGGTTCCAAGAAATGACAGACAGAATGAAGTAAATTACCAAGCAAAATAAAATAAAACACGCAAGTCTAAGCCTAATACAGTTAGAAACTAAATGCAGGTAAAACTCACCCTCAGAGATGTTCCAATAAGCTTCTTTTACAGACTAGACTCCTCCTAGTCTGGGTCCAGCAATCACTCACACCCCTGAAGTTACTGTCCTTTGTTGCAGTTTCTTTCAGGCATCTTTGGGAGGAGAGGCTATCTTTGGAGCCAGCTGAAGACCAAATGGAGGGGTTTCCCAGGGCCCTATATAGTCTCTTTTGTGGGTCGAAACTCCTTGTGTTTTCCTATGCAGAATAACAGCTACAAGATGGAGTTTTGGACTCACATGGGCAAGTCAAATGTCCATGCATGACTCAGTTTGCAGGCTGACACCATTTTTTACAAGTTAGTTTGAACGTTCCCAGGAAAGCCCAGATGTGGATTGGTGTTTCTCAACGTCCATTGTCAGTGAAGTGTTTCTTGACTGGGCATTTACTGAGAATAGTCTTTTCTCAAGCAGCTGACCAACTGCGTCACTGAGGTGACTTAAAATCAAACAAGTACACAGCCAATATTCATAACTTCGAACACAAAAATGACACATGCATACAAATAGGATGAACATATCCAGTAGATCGTAGCCTTTGCAGAGATAGGTTACATGGCATATCCAGCACAAAACAAATTCCAGTTATGTCATATTTACACTCATAAGCATATTTCTATAAAGCATTATGGGGTGCAACATCACCGGGGGGACGGAAGGTGTTTAAACAGTGGGTTTTTTTCTGTTTCTCCCCATTGGTCTGAATTATCCATGACATCCATCCTGCATCACATCAAGTCCAAATCATTAGAGCAATGCCTCGGCTTGCACTGACCAGACGATGTTTGGATTCTGATGTCAGCCCAGTTCTGCAGCCTGACCAGAATCAGATGTTTTCCCCAGTGTACACAAAATTCTTCTTTGCATCTCGTCTAACATGCATTTTGTTAACTGGAACTGGAGCAGCAAAACAAAGAAAACAAATGCCTCATTTTCCAGCTTTGTAGGCAAGAGAACTATGAGTGAAGAGTATAATGAGACACTGACGGCCTTAAACCAGCCGCCTCAGGAATCTGTCAAGAACTTTGCTGAAAATATGTTCCTCATCTTAGCAACGGAGCTAAGACGTATCACATATCTGCCACCTCTATTCGAATGAAGCTCTTTCTGATCTGACAGCTCAGTCCTTGTCAGCTTCATCCAGAACAATTTACAACCTTGGAACCTAATCCTGTAAACCTTTAATCATTTGATCAATCCCATTGAAGAGAATGGGGCTATTGGCATGAGTATGGCCCACTTTTGTGGGCTGATAAGAGTTTCAGGAGTCTGTTCTGTTCGTACAAAGGAAGCTGAATCCCCCATTGAAATGCAATGTTTGGGTACAATACCATAAAGAAGTTTAGGATACAGTTCCACTTAAAATTTTTCTTTTAATAAATCCTACATATGGTGAAATGGCTCCTCAGCCAACTCCCATATTCCATATAAACAGACTGAATACTACATATGGGCGGGAGAAGTGAGTCGTTAAGCGTGCTGATGTTTGTATATACAAAGGGGCGCGTGTCGGAGGGGATGGGAAGAGTGTGGGGGCCCCAGGCTAGGGCTGGGGAGGAATCACATGGAGGGTCACGAGGGGAGGTCACATGCCCCACCTTGTGTCCCTCCCATGAGTGCAGTACCAGCAAGAAATGATTTCTACTTGCCCCAGGAATAGTGCTTCCCCAGCAATAGACCCGGCTTGTAGTGTCAGTTTCTCCTCCGAGGGGTAACAACCCTGGGAAGGCCCCGTGGCTGCTGAGACCCTGGGGCTGAACGGTGCCAGCCTGCAGAAAGGATCTGCTGTCTGGACACAGTTTATAACATGCACCCGCCTACGCCAGGCCTTCCTCCCTCACCTCAGCCCTTGTACACTTGTGGAGCTCGGAGAGCTGGCTTTGCACCCCAGAGGGATGTTCGGGGATGAGATGAGCTTGGCTGCTGTCTTTACAGCTTCCCTTTCCTCCCAGCTCACCAGGTTAGGAGCATGCCGTCTGTGACCCCCTGGGAGCTTCCCTAGCTGCACCCTCCCAGGGAACTGACACTGGGGACTTGCCAAGCTGCTAACAGCTTTTGCCCAAATCAGCACAATTCCTACCTCCCCCCCACATGTGTTTATAAAATGCTGGTTTAGCAACAGAGCTGAAAACACAGGGATTTTTGCTTGGCTCCAGGCCCAGCCTGGTCCTGAAGCAAGACTAGCAAGAGCTGTTTGCACCTGCCCTCTCTCAGATCCTCACCAAACACACCCACGCCCCACCTGTTACAGTCTTCTCCACACCTACCACCAGACCCCGTGCGTCCCAGCAACGGGGGGACATGCCTTGTGAGGCAGTGGGGAGTGCCCAAGGGGTGTGTGGGGAGGAGATGGCCGGGGGATGGAAAAGGATGGCCTAGACTTGGGCGGGTGACCGGCTTCAATTATTTGCTCTGCCACCAACTTCCTGTGTGACCTTTGGTAAATCACTTAACCTTCCTGGTGCTTAGGTCCCCACCTGTTAAAACCCATCGAGGAGGAAGGCTCAAGGACGCAGGCTATCAGGGTTCCTTCCCCACTCTGAACTCTGGGGTACAGATGTGGGGACCCACATGAAAGACCCCCTAAGCTTATTCTTACCAGCTTAGGTTAAAACTTCCCCAAGGCACAGATTTCTTTCTTGTCTTGGGATTGCTGCTACCTCCAAGTGATTTAACAGACAATCAGGAAAAAGACTACTTGGAGTCCTATTCCCCCCAAATACTCCCCCAAGCCTATAACCCCCCTTTCCTGGGGAGGCTTGAGAATAATATCCTAATCAATTGGTTACAAAATGATCAAAGACCCAAACCCCTATTTCTTGGAACAATGGAAAAATCAGTCAGGTTCTTAAAAAAAGAAGGATTTTATTTAAAGAGAAAAAGGTAAAAGAATCACCTCTGTAAACTTAGGCGGGTAGTTAACCTCACAGAGTAGCAGAAAATTCAAAGGGCACAGAGGAACTCCCTCTAGCCTTAGTTTCAAAGTTACAGCAAAACAGGGATAAACCTCCCTCTAGCAAAGGGAAATTCACAAGTTGAGAAAACAAAGGTAAACTAATACACCTTGCCTGGCTGTTACTTACAAGTTTGAAATATGAGAGACTTGTTCAGAAAGATTTGGAGAACATGGATTGATGTCCAGTCCCTCCAGCGAAGGAACACAGAAACAAAGAACCCAAAACAATGCCTCTTCCCCATATTTGAAAGTATCTTTTGTCCCCATTGGTTTCTTTGGTCAGGTGCCAACCAGGTTACTTGAGCTTCTTAACCCCTTACAGGTAAGGAGGAATTTAGGCTCCCTCTATGGTTATGACACAGGCAGTAGAGAGCGTGAGGCTGAGGCACCCTGGGATGAAGAGCAGAGCGATGGGGAAGCTGGAAGGGGAAGGGACGCATCACCCCACTTTGGAGGCTTCTCCAGTCCTTGCCTAAGGGGCTGTTTGCAGCTGCCGCATCAGGCGTCCCAGCGGAGGGGCTGAGCCAGCAGCAGGGAGTAGCCCTGCCGGGCCCACTGCCCCCCATGCATGTGTGTGTAGTTGCTGCAGAGCTCATGACCTCCAGCTGTGTGATCCCTTCGCAAGCTGGCAACCCTCTTCTATTGCTGGCTGCTTGTGCTGACTCAGCTTCCAGCCCCATGCCCAAATATCACATGACTCTGCACTCCGTGCATCTCCTTCAGCTGCTGCCTTGCTTGCAGGGTGACTTGTGGTCCCCAAGGGTGGCCAAGCAAATTAGGTGCCTTATTCCCTTAGGTTCATGTGAAACCAGCTCACCTCTCGAGCGGCTTTCTGAGCCGTGACACCGACTGCGTGCTTTAAGTGTCCACTAAAACAATGAGGAGTCCAGTGGCACCTTAAACACTCACCGATTTATTTGGGCATCAGCTTTCGTACATAAAAAACCACTGGGATTTTTACTCACAAAAGCTTATGCCCAATAAATCTGTTAGTCTTTAAGGTGCCACTGGACTCCTCATTGTTTTTGTGGATACAGACGAACACGGCTCCCCGATACTAAAGTCTCCAATGCACGGCATTTCCTCCAGCCCTCAATTTAGCTATCTCTTTGCTACTCCCTCCCCACTTCAGAGATGGGAGGCCCGTGACTAGGTGAGAATTGCAGCTTCTGCTGGAGGTCAGACCAGATGATCACAAAGCTCCCGTCTGCCCAATTCCTGGGCGCCCTGCTCCCTACCCGGTCATTCCCAGCAGCATGAAGCATTCCTTGTGCTTGGCACAGACTGTGCGAATGGCTGCACGAGGGGCTGGGACAGGGGACTCCAGCTCAGGAAATCTATGAATGAACTCAGCATGGGCCATTGCCCAGCGCGCCGACAGAAGGACCCAGCCTGCCTGGAGGTGTTCAACTTGCTGCAGAGCCAGTCAGCAAAGCATCCCCTCCCCTCAGCCGTGGAGTGCAGCCCTCCCCAAGGATCACCCGCAAAGCAGCGGATGGGGGCTGTCTCCATGGGCGCTGCCAGCTGCTGATGGTGTCAGGCCCATGACTGCCCTCCCTGTGGCTGGCAAAGGCCCCTGCTGGAGGTGGGGGCGGGAGAGGGTCTTTTTAAAGCTGCAATCGGCTCCTGTAGTTTGGCATAGGAAGGGATTTATTTGGGGGCTGGAAACTGGATGAAAAGCTCAAAGGACTCCTGAGAGCTGGGTTCCTGCCCCATGCCCTGCAGCTCTCCCTCTACCAGGAAGCAGGAAAGTCATTTTTTGGTGGTTGAGGACAATGCTTGGCTGGGCTCAGAAGGTTCCAGGCATTGTGCAAATTCCCTGGCCTGCCCCAGGAGCCAAGCACTGAACTCCATCTGGTCTGGCTCATGCTGCTGGGACCACGCTAGGCTGACAGGCACACCGGGAACGCAGGGCCAGCACGCAGCTAGGTCCCAGTGCCACCGGCACTTAAATCCCGTCTGCCCATGGAACCAGCGTGGCGGGATGCAGGGGCTAGTGGTTAGTGCAGGGGGCTGGCGGTCAGGACTCCTGGGCTCTATTTCACTGTCCCTCTGTGCCTTAGTTTCTCTACCTACAAAGCAGGGATGATAACACTGATCAACGCTGTCACGGGCTTGCTCTCTCCTGGCACCCCCGGGGGTGAGACAGGCCCGGGACTGCCCAGGTCCAGGCCTGGGCCAGACAGTCATCTACACCCATCCAGGTGCGGGAGGTTCAGCCCTTGGCCGAGTCCGTGGGAGTGCACCTGGTCCAGGGCTGCCGTACATCCCCCAAGGACAGGAACCGGAGCTGGCCACAGGCTGCCCACTGCCTGTGACAGTCCAGTGCCCGCAGCCCAGCTCTCGCTGGAGTCCAAGCGCAGACGGCCGGGGCCCGGCCCACCTGCCACTCGCAGGCAGGTTGTCTGAGCAGCCTCGGTCCTCAGCTACATTTCTCTGCAGGGGGGGACAGGAGGTGGGTACCAAGGGGCCATTGCCTGCCTGGGAGGGAGGGCACCCTGGGCAGCCAGCACCCACAGCTCTGTGCTCTGCCCTGTGCAGCACACCAGCCGGGTCCCGCTTCGGGCCGCGTGCCAGCAGCCCAACCCACGGCGATGGCTTCTCTTGGCACCAGGCTCTGGCCGGGTCCAGGACGTGGGACAGACCCACCAGCTGAGGACTCCCAGCAGGGATGGCGGGAGCAGGGGCTCCAGGAGATCTGCCCCTTCCAGTGCCCTGAGCGCTGCCCCAGCCAGCTGGGCTTTCCCCCTTCCTCAGGCCCATCCTCCAGACCTCCATGGAGCTACCGCTGCTCTTTAACCCCATCCTGCCCGGCGCAGGGTTTGTGCCCCCGCAAAACCCTGGCTCCGTGCTGTGTTTCTCAGCCAGCCCCAGCTCGAAGGTGTGTCCCGTATGACGCACGGACCAACACCGCACACTGCGACATACACAGCAGGGACACGGCAAAGCTGGGTGCTGGTCCCCTGTTGTGTGTATCACTCCCCAATGGCGTTGGGAGACAGTCGAGTTCAGAATCACGGAGCCCCTGCGGTTCACCCCAGCCAGCTGCCTCCCAGCCACCCTTGGCAGGCCAGGCCAGGCCAGGCAGGAGCATCCCACCCCATCCCAGGCACTCACTGAGCCTCCCACACGCCCGGGCTAGTATCCAGCGGGCTACTCCTGATTTCACCCCTGCGAGGGAGCGGAGAATCAGCCCCATGAATGGGAGTGGGAACACAAACAGGCTCTAAATACCGCACCGTCCCCACCAGGCCCGGCTAGGTGCCGGCCGGGAGCCTGCCTTAGCATGCCTGAGGTACAGGGTCCAATCCGCCAGGCACTTCCTGATGCCACGTACACTACCACTACACAGTGGGTGTGAAAGGTGTGTACGTAGATAGATAGATAGATAGAGGGGGTGTATGGGGATGGATAGATAGATTGATAGCTGGCTGGGTATGGAGACAGAGATCAGAGGCTCCAGAAGTCTCCAGGAACTGAAGATTACTCTTTCGTTAAAGATTATGCCATGAGATGAAACCTCCAGGAATCCGTCCAACCAAACTTGGCCCCCTGGCGATGGGGTTTCTAGCCACTTGTGGTTTACCAGACAAGTGCGGCCGGGTCACTGCACCCGATTGCATGGACTGACTCATGCTCTAGCACGAGGTTCTGGGGAAGTGAGTCAGGTCTGCCAAAAACACGGCCCCCAGCTCTGGCCTGCTGCTAACACCTTCTCTATTGCCACGGGCCAGGCTTGGTCACAGGTGTTCCAGGAAATGGCCGGAGCTCCCTGACCCCAGGCCCACACAGGGACTTTCCTGGACACCTGGCCCACGGAGAGTTTCAAATGGAGAAAACAGGAACATGGCCATGCCAGGCAGGAAACGGAGCTGCGGGGGCAGGTTCCATTACAGCTTGTTTGTCACACTGGATGAGGCAGCCAGACCCTGCCCTGAGCCCACACAGAGCCTGGGGCCAAATCCTGGAGTCCCATCACGAGCCCCCTGAGTCCAGGCCTCTGACCCCATCTCTGTAAGATTCAGGCCTGGTCCTGCCACCCCAGCCCAGCGCCAGGCTCCCCTGCACGCAGCCCCAGCACCCCCCTCTTCCCACATTTCGGCCCGCCCACCCCTAGTTGGGGGAACGTGGCTGCTTTTTGCAGGGCTCGGCAACGCCTGCCCGGGCCTGCAGCGCCGAGATGGAGAAATAAGGGACCTCCCTATAATACGGGACTGTTGGCAGCCCCACTCCTGAACCAGGCCCACTTGCCATGGCCCAGGTCTCCCCCAGCCCTGGCCTGCTGGTCCCCCCAGCTATCATCCCCCCATAGCAGATCGGTAACTCACCTGTGCAGCGCCTCCTGCTGGTCGTCTGGGAATTAGCTCTTTTCCAGCGTACAGAGCGCCTGCTGCTGGCCCCATGTCCCTCCCGGACCCCAGTGCCCTATACCTTGGGGCCCTGCCCCAGCAGCACCCCCACATGCTAGGTTCCCCTCCCAGGGGAACCCCCAACCCTCTAAACCCACCTTGCCTCAATGGCTACTGCCAGTTGTCATCTAGCCCCCGCTCACTGGGGCAGACGCAGTCTGTAATGGCCACTCATCACTGGCAAGGGGTCAGACCAGCTGCCTCTGCCTATCCCCAGGCTGCCCCTCTGCAGCCCCAGTACCCGCATAGGTGTTTGTCAAGGCCTCAGTCTGGGGGGTTACTGTTACCGTTATCGAGCCTGAGCCGGAGCTGCCCCTGCCCAAGGTATCTTGAGCTCACAGCTCTTTTATCAGGGGCAGCTGGGCCCCGACTGAGCTTGGCCCCCGCTGTGGCTGCTTCCCCAATCACCCTAGCTTGGCTGCTTTTAATCCCTGTTCCCCAGGAGTGGGGCAGCCGCCCCTCTACACCCCCATTCCCACCCTGCTCCCCCCCCAGCTATCACCCCCCACAATCCCAGCCTGTGGTTGCCTCCTAGCTGGGATTGCCAGTGGAAAGCTGTGATGTGCCAGGTTGTTTCCGCTTGGGCCCGCATACCTGGTTAGGCCATGTGTGCCCACAGCCCTCTCAAAGCACCCACGGACCCCCCCGCTGGGTGCGCCAGGTCCCGCTCTGTGGGCCAGGATGAACAAGGTGTTACCATGGAGCCCAAAGAGAGAACCACAGCGCTGCCAACTCTTACCGCGCTTCTCCGACTGACCCCCCCGCCCCTCCCCGAGTCACGTGCAGACAGGACAGGTCCAGGTTTCATTCAGGGAAAAACAGTCACTCACCAGCCATCACAGCTGCTAGGACACCCAAGCCCTGCCGGCCCCAGCACCGGAAGGCTCTTTAAAATCCCCAGAGCAGTGACTGGTTTAACGATCTCATGATTTTTTAATGACAGGTTTCAGAGTAGCAGCCGTGTTAGTCTGTATTCGCAAAAAGAAAAGGAGGACTTGTGGCACCTTAGAGACTAACA
Organism: Dermochelys coriacea; assembly: GCF_009764565.3. Taxonomy (NCBI): domain Eukaryota; kingdom Metazoa; phylum Chordata; order Testudines; family Dermochelyidae; genus Dermochelys; species Dermochelys coriacea. The sequence continues at coordinate 18,289,886 of NC_050087.2, forward strand.
AATTTATTTGAGCATAAGCTTTCGTGAGCTACATGCATCCGATGAAGTGAGCTGTAGCTCATGAAAGCTTATGCTCTAATAAATTTGTTAGTCTCTAAGGTGCCACAAGTACTCCTTTTCTTTTTATGATTTTTTAAGTCACTCTTGGGATTTTCTGGGGGCCCGATGATTGGTTTGTAAACCCTTGAAGTCGATGATTTGGCAGTGTCCAGCCTTGGAGCATCTGACTCAGCTCTGGGCCCCCCGTGTCAGTCTGCAGAGGTCGGGTCAGTCTGTGGAGCTGCAGTAGGATCTGATGGGGCACAAAGGCCAGTGCCAGGGAACTGTGGAGCCTTTGGCATTTCCTGGGCTTTTGTGCACCCAACTCTGTGGCCCAGGGGAGGCCGGGTTTCAGTGTGGGCAGCTGGACCTGGCGTATAAATAAACACAGCGATGGGGGAGGAAGGCGAGGTGGTGCCAGTGGTAATGGACCTTCCCCGCCCCCATAGCAGAAACTGTGTAAGACACAAGAGATTCTGTCCAGCAGGCAGGGGGTTAACTCCATTTATATCTGCAGGTGGGTGGAGGGAGCGGGGGAGGGGGTGTTACCACCACACATACAGCTTGGAGAGGGGGGGAAAGAGCAGCAGGACTCCTGGGTTCCCTCCCCAGCTCTGGGAGGGGAGAGAGAGGGGCCTAGTGGTTACAGCAGGGGCTGGGTGTCCTGGGTTTGAGTACCAGCTCTGGGCGGGTCCAGCCATTAGCACAGGGAGCCAGGACTCCTGGGTTCTTCTCCCAGCTCTGGGACTGGCTGGTCAAATGCATCCTGACCAGCGGCCGGTTTGCTTTCCCAGCTCTGTGGCAGCCTCCATCCTCCGACGGCTCTAGACTTGGGGCTTGTCCACACTAGGGCATCGTGACGGCGCCAGCGTGGGGACACACCCAGCCAGAGACGGGCTCTACCTCCCCCAGTGACAGCAGCCAGGCCAGAGGAAGCATTCATCTGTCGACCAGGCCATGGCTGCTCCAGAGGGTTAGGTTGGCACAGCCCTGGCGATCGGGGGGCCCTGAGCACCGTGGCCGTGTCAGCCTTGTTAAGGGTAGACCAGGCGTCGGGGGTCCCCCTTGCAGACGGACGGGCAGCTGATTACAGCAGCCGGCTAGCTTTAGAAACTGACCCTCGAAGGGTGTGAAATGAGCGACTCACCTCCTGGCAGCCTCAGCCTAAGACAGGGCCAGCTGGGACCGATCCAGCCTTCAGCCCGGAGAACAGAGCGAGAGCTGGATCTCCCGGGGACGTCCTAGGAACACACCACCCCTCGTAGAGCTGCACTTGCCAGGACCCAAGAGTTTTCATGCACATCCGCAAGTCAAGTCTCAGGGTACCTCAGGGAGACAGACGGGGCTTCTTGCCTCTGGTTGACATAAGGGGGAAAGTCAGATGAGGCCCAAAGCCACATGGTAAATCAGTAGCTGAGTTGGGAATAGAACCCGGGAGTCCTGGCACCCAGGCCTCCCTGCTCTAGCATACTAGACCATAATCCCCTTTTTGGTGTGAGAAATAGAACCCAGGAGTCCTGTCTCCTGGCCCCCTGCTCTAACCACCAGACCCCATTTCCCTCCCAGAGCTGGAAACTGAACCCAGGAGTCCTGGCACCTAGGCTAGTCCTCCCTGCTCTAACCACAAAAGCCCATTCCCCTGCCTTCTGCTGAAAGTAGAACCCAGGTGTCCTCACTCCCAGGCCCCCACGCTCTAACTACTAGACAACATTTCCCTCCCAGTGCTGGAAATAGAACCCAGGAGTCCTGGCACCCAGGCCCCTGCTCAGACCAATAGTCTTAACAAATCCAGACCAGACTGTCTCACCCAGTTGGCCATGACACCCGGACGCAGCACAAGGGGGTTGAATGTTATTACAATTCTAAAGCAAAGAAAAGAAGATTTCAGATCACTCCGTGATATCCTGGGGCCGACACAGCTACAATAACACAGCCTCCAAGTGACTTTCGGCAGCCAATGCCTTCCCCGCCTGTGAGCGGAGAAGCTGTCAGATTATTCATTCTGGCACATTTTTTACTCTTCCAGCAACTTTGCGGTGGCGCAGGGGAGGGGTGTGTGTGAAAATTTTTCACCGCAAATAAGGGGCCAATAGAACTGGGCAAAATTTTTCAACCAAACCCTTCTCCCGGCGAAAGCTGCGGACTGGGTGACCCAGAGACATTCTGCGACTTCGAGCCAGTCTCGCTGCATGGTTCGTATTGGAAAAACCAAAAAATAAAAGAAACCAAAAGTCTGAGAAAGTGGAACAGTTTCAGTTTTTCAGCTCGAAATTCCCTTTCCTCTCAAAGAAAAGGTTTAGCATCACTCTGAATCAAAAGCAAAGCTTTCCTTGAGCCAGAGCGAAACCTGTTCCTGCCTGTTTGATTCACATGTAGAGAATGTTTGTTTTCAGGCAACTCCACAGAACTTCCCACACTGACCCCCGCCCCGTGAGTCATTTCACCTTCTTCCAGCAAACAGAAAGGAAATTGTACAGGACACAGCCTACCTGTCTAGGAATTCCCTGTGCCCAGGGGATGTCTTCCAAGGGCTCCAGGCTAAATATAGAGCCAGCAAACAGATACCTGCTTTGGGACAATCTTGGGAAATCCCCCTTCTCCCCCCACCCGCATCTGCGAGAAGAGTCACAGCATTTACTTTAAGAAAAGGAGTACTTGTGGCATCTTAGAGACTAACAAATTTATTTGAGCATAAGCTTTCGTGAGCTACATGCATCCGATGAAGTGAGCTGTAGCTCACGAAAGCTTATGCTCTAATAAATTTGTTAGTCTCTAAGGTGCCACAAGTACTCCTTTTCTTTTTGCGGATACAGACTAACACGGCTGCTACTCTGAAACCTAGCATTTGCTTTGCATTGCCAGAGGCTCTGCGCTGCCCCTTAACCTGCCCTATACCCACCGCAGCAGCCCACACTGCCCTCAGTGAGACGTAACCTGCACTCACTGCACAAGGGGGGTGGTGTCACTATCGGGTGGGGGGTTACAGGTAGCTTGACGTGGGTTCAGGGGGCCAGGAATGGGATACAAGGGCCTCTCCCCTCTCGGGGGCATGGGCTCTAATCTGCCTGAGGGCAAGGGACTGTGGTTTAGGGCCGTGGGGCCCAGGTTAGTAGATTGCTCGTGTTCGGAGGCCTGTGTGAAATGAACGAAAGGTGGGAATTCAGGTCAGATCGATGTGGGCAGCTGGTGCCCTCCCCTCAGAACCTTGGCGTGAGGGGCCCCCGTCCTGGCTCGGGGTCACCGCCACCCCTGCCCTCCAGTTGGACCCTCAGTCGCATGGACAGGAGCTGGCTGCTTGGTTTGACTGTTCTCCAGCTGCCTGCTGCCCCCACGTGACAACAGGACGCTTGGCACTGGCAGCGAGAAAGGCCCGTCAAATGCCATCTCCTGGAGGCTGGGAAGGGTCAGGGCTCAGGCCCTATCAAAGCCTCCAGGAGCCGGGCTGCGGATTGCACAGCCCTCTCACATCCCAGTGCACCCCATGTGGCCCGTTAGCTCCTTGGCTTGCGATAGCAGCTGGCCAGGAGGGTGGCGGGGAATCCAGTGGGAGCCAGCTGCTCCTCACAGGCAGGCTGTGGGCGGGTGGGTAACCGCTCTGGTTTCTCGCAGCAGGGCATTCCAGGTTGCTCAGAGTCAGGTGGAGGCAGCTGCAGCCCCGATGGCCGCCATTCCTGAGCCGTAGCTTACGTCCCACATTCCCCTAGTCTGGGATGAAGAGCTGTGGGTGAGAGCCCATCAGAGCAGAGATATTAGCTGGACAGTTCTATACACACCTGGCACCTGTACTGTATTGCAGAGAGGCAGTGCAGGCTAATGTGTAGTGCACTGGCCTGGCACGCAGGAGATATGTGTCCTAGTCCCAGCTCTGCCACAGGTCTGACCTTGGGTGAGTTGCCGCTCCGTGCCTCAGTTTCCTCACCTGTACAACGGGGATAATGGTAATAAATGTTTCACAAAGGGGGCACTGAACCCCTGGAACAAGGCTCCCAGGGGCATGGGGGATTCCCCCTCATGGACAATTTGGAAACCAAGATGGGATGTTTTTCTCACAGCTCAGCTCCAGTTCAAAGAGGAATTCTTGCGGGGACAGGTCCGAGCTCAGACCACATGATCACAGGGGTCCCTCCTGGCCCGGGAAGGACTCAGCCTTCCTGTGAGACGCGCCGGAGACGAGCTATTAGCACTGCACGCCCCGTGGTTTATGGTCATCGCATTGCACGGGACTAGGCCAGACCCCGCCAGCTCATCCTGCACCCTGGCAAGGGAGCAGCAGCACTCCCTAGTGGGCAAGGATGGAACAATCTGTCCTTAAGGGAACTTATTTGCTAGCCCCAGGCACCAGTTGGCTTGGGCCCCCGATACGGGAAATGAGCACGGCTGTGATCCGCGGGCGGTCCCACGGCGGCACTGCAGGTGTGCCTGAGCGCCGTTTCCCACGGGGCGTCACCAGCAGATCTGGGCCCGGGGAAGCCAAAGCAAACTAACAAAACAGCGCGTTGCCCTTCACGAGGTCTCAGCGTCGGAGCCATCACAACGTATGGTCCATAAGGGCTTCCCCACAGGGCCCAGGCTCCAAGCTCCCAAACTTCAAGCCCACAAAACAAACTGGTCAGGACAGTCCTCTGGAGCTGGGGAGAGAGAGCACCACCATTAGCCATTTGGGTGCCTTGCCCTGCCCTCTCCAGCTTTCCCAGACCTTTCCCAGACAGCTGCAGCCTGCACCTGCCCAGCTGCCTGTTCCTCTTTAAATAGCCCAGCCCCTCTTGGTGATGCAGGCTGTCCCTGAACGGGGTCCTACACCGCTGGAACGGCTCCCCCTGGCCAGTGGCAAATCCTCCATTGACTTTGGGTGTCAGCACATCAGAGCAGGGACCTGCCTTTTGTTCTGTGTCTGGCCTATGACGGGTGCACCGAGGTGCTACTGTAATACACCTATTAAACAACGTACAGTGCCTCGCACAAGCGGGGGGGCTGCTCTATGGTGGGGAGGGGTAGCTCAGTGGTTTGAGCATTGGCCTGCTAAACCCAGGGTTATGAGTTCAATCCTTGAGGGGGCTGTTTAGGGATCTGGGGCGAAAATTGGGGATCGGTCCTACTTGCAGCAGGGGGTTGGACTAGAACCTCCTGAGGTCCCTTCCCACCCTGATAGTCCATGATTCTGTGACAAGCTCTGGGTGCTACTATAATACTCCTAATAAATAACGTAAGCACCCAGCATGATGGGGGCTCTGGGCCACGGCTGGGGTGCCTGGGCACTACCATAATACACCTAATATGTACTGTACTGTGCCCAGAACAATGGGACTCTGGGCCACGGCTGAGGCTCTTAGGTGCTACCGTAATACACCTAATAAACATTACAGTGCCCAGCACAATGGGGCTCTGGGCCATGGCTGGGGCTCCCAGGTGCTACTAAAATACAAAGAAGAAGAAGAGCTGCTCAGGTTCAACCACTCGCTGCTGGGCTCCAGGCAGGAATCGCTGGGTTACCCAGCAGGTCAGACGGGGGATCCCAAGTCCAGCAGCAATATGCTGCGCGGGGGTTGGCATTCCTGGCTGGCATTTCTCTGCTGATTCACAGCCTTTGCCCTTACGAGATGCGGCGTGTCCATGATTTCCACTAAAAGCATTAGTCAGAAGCACGTTCACAGTGGGAATTTCCATCGCAAATCCCGTGACCTGCCAATGTTCACTCTTTATCATTTTCAATAGGCCTCAGAAGCAAGAAGTGCAGATCTGAGCATGTATTTTAAACAGCACCCGGGGTCAGTATGGAGAGGCTGTGGGGCAGGGCTGGGCTGGGAGGGGTGTGGGGGTCAGTAGGGAGAGGCTGTGGGGCTGGGAGGGCGGGGGGAGTGTGGGGGTCAGTGAGAACAGGCTGTGGAGCTGGGAGGGCAGAGGGAGTGTGTGGGGGCTAGGGAGTTAGAGCAGGAGGGTGGGAGCCAGGACTCCTGGGTTCTTTCCCAGCTCCAGGAGGGGAGTGGGGACTAGTGGTTAGAGCAGGAAAATGGGCTCTAGAATGCCTGGTTTCCATTGCTAAAACACTGGCTTGCTGTGAGATGTTGGAAACATACCTGCCCTTCTGTGACTCGGTTTCCCTATCTGTAATATCTGAACCCTACCTTCCCGGCGGAGAGGGGGGTCGGAGCACGCTATTGCTGCAGGGTGTGTGGGGGAGGGGAGTGTAGGCTGAGAGGGCACGTGGTGTCAAGCAGCTAACCCAGCTTTAGCACCAGACGTGGCAGCTTACGATCAATGTGGATCCCTGCCGAGGCAAGATTCACGTGCTCCCCGTAGCTGGCAAAGCAGAGGGGCGCCAGGGTCCACGTCGCGACTTTATGGATAGTCAGGGCCCTCTAGCTGGCACCTTCGGCACCGACGTCCCCCAGGCCAGGCAGGTGTGATGGGTGCGCGAGCTGGTGCAGCTCAGAACCGAGGCGCTCCCGAAGGTCACGGCGGGGCCTTGGGGGACGATCCTCATGCCACAGGGCACAGGGTGCAGTGGGGAGGGATGGACAGACCTGAGAGACAGAAGGGCGGATTAGGGGATTCGTTAGGACACCAGCAGGGCTCTCGGGGACGCTCTAGGCACAGTCTCCATGTCACGGAGTCCCCGGGCGATGCTCTGGATCTGCTCCCTACGAAGCCAGGCAGGACTCTGGGGGAGCCTCCTCTCGGGGAGCAGCCTGTCTGCAGGGGACACAGCTCACCCGGCTTCCCCCTTCCTGGTCTGACCCTGGAGCATCCAGCATCCTCTGCCCCTCCGTACACTTCCCACAGCCAGTCTGCCCAGGCGGGGTCCTGGGGAAGCCAGAGGGTCCTGCCCCCCAACTCCGCAGACAGATGCGACTCTCAGCCAGCCAGTAAAACAGAAGGTTTATTAGATGACAGGAACATGGTCTAACACAGAGCTTGTAGGTGCAGAGAACAGGACCCTCAGCCGGGTCCATTTTGGGGGGCAGTGAGCCAGACAACCCCATCTGCCCTTCACTCCATGTCCCCAGCCAGCCCCAAACTGAAACTCCTTCCTGCTCCTCCTCCTCTGGGCTTTGTCCCTTTCCCGGGCCAGGAGGTCACCTGATTCCTTTGTTCTCCAGCCCTTTAGCTCTCACCTTGCAGGGGGGAAGGGCCCAGGCCATCAGTGGCCGGGAAACAGGGTGTCGGCCATTCTCTGTGTCCAGACCCCTGCCCACACCTGCCCTCTAGGGCTCTGCAATGATCACACACCCTTATCCCATCCCCCTAGATACTTAAGAATTGCATAGGGGAAACTGAGGCACCCCCACACTATTCAGAGGCAACATTAAGAACAGTCCCACTTCGTCACACCCCCCAAACCCCCTAAAGGCCCCGCAAGAGCAGCCCATGGGGCAGGATCGTGTGAGAAGTTACTGTGGACCCCGGGCTGTGATGCACCTAAATACCCATGGGCAGAGCCCGAGCTGCCGTGAATGACTGTTCTGCTGGCTTCAGTGGGCTTTCTGCCGTCTGCACCAGCCCCTTGCCTCTGCCCTCTGCTGCAGGAGTCCCTCCATTGAGAGTAATGTTGGTGAGATCCCCACAGGCCCCGCAAGCCCCATCCCTGTAGTGTAATCACTTCCTGTCCCAAAACACTGGGCAGCCGTAAAACACCTCCTGGGGCCCAGCTGGCTGCATCTCAGCGCTGAGTGAGTGTTGCCTGGGCAGCATTGCTGTGCACCTGTTATCTAGCTGCCATGTCCCACCCCAGAAATGGGTGCATTTCAGCTTTGGGCAAGTGAGCCCTGTGCAGCACGGCTGCATGGCTGTTAAACACCTCCTGGGTCCCACCCCAGAAGTACACGCCTCACCACACTGTGTGGGCATTCCCTGAGCAGCACTGCCCTGTGGTTGCTAAACTGCTGCCATCTCCCACCCCAGAGGCGGCTGCATTCCAGTGGCAGGTGCAACAATCCTTGATTATCCCTTTTCTGCTTCACCCAGGGGAGGCTCAGAGGGTTAACCTAGCTTTGCACAGTGGAAATGAACCTTGCTGGGCTATTGCGGGGTGCTCGGACTGGTGATTATTTCCTTTAGAAGAGAACCAAGCTGGGGCATGTCTGCTAATGGGGGGAGAGGCAGTTCTTTCCAGGAAATGCTACTGGCCACAGAACCCTGCTGCTCTGCACCAGCCGACTTCAAGGCTTCCCCTCCAGGATGTGGGTGTAACTGCCCTGTTGGCTTGGTACATGCCAGCGGGAGAGGAGCGCAGTGTGAAGTTATAAACAAAACCTTTCTCTTTCCCTTCAATGAAACCTCCCTGGACCCGACCCTAGAGATTCCCCAAACCGGAGGAAAATCCGCAAGATGCTGAACAGTTTGAAGCACCTGCTCTAATCTGTTTCCTTTGCCCTCTTGCCATGCAAACTCCCTCCTGTTGGCACGCTCGCCAGTGTGTACAGAGCAGATCCTGCCTTTAAAGATGCTTTTCCCCACTGTGTTTATGGCTTCAAACCTTTGGGTTGGCTTTCTGCTGTTCATACGAACTACAGGAAGTGGAAACTTCGACCAAGGCTGTATCCTCTGCAGCCGTTGGTGGCTTCCTGCCACTCGATGGATCTGCCTTGTACAGAAATGTGTGTAGATGCGATCTGTTCAGTGCTATGGAAATACGAGGAGCTACGTGTGTGCCTGGGACAAGATGGACACAGTCTGCCAGGGCTTGTCACTAATACCAGAACCCGAAACAGTGGGGTGGGGGGGCTGGCAGGACCTTTGAGTCCAGTCCTCTGTGCTGAGGCAGGACCAAGCAAACCTGTTTACTATAGAAACATACAACTGGAAGGGACCTCAAGAGGTATCTAGTCCCGTCCCCTGCACTCAAGGCAGGACTAAGTATTATCTAGACCATCCCCAACAGGTGTTTATCCAACCTGCTCTTAGAAACCCAATGATGGAGATTCCACAACCTCCCTGGGCAATTTATTCCAGTGCTTCACCACCCTGACAGTCAGGAAGTTTTTCCTAATGTCCAACCTAAACCACCCTGGCTGCAATTTAAGCCCATTGCTTCTTGTCCTATCCTCAGAGGTTAAGAAGAACAATTTTTCTCCCTCTTCCTTGTAACAACCTAGGATGCATTTCATCAGGACCTGGTGATCTGAAGACATCTAACTTGTCTAAGTAATTCTGGACTTGTTCTTTCCCTATTTTAAACTCTGGTCCTACCTCATTTTCACTGGCATTCACTATGTTAGACGTCCAGTTGCCACCAATCTTCTTGGTGAAAACTGAAACCAAAGAAGTCATTAAGTACCTCTGCTATTTCCACATTTTCCGTTATTGTCTTTCCCCTCTCATTGAGTAACGGGCCTGCTCTGTCCTTGGTCTTCCTCTTGCTTCTAACGTAGTTATAGAATGTTTTCTTGTTTCCTTTTATGTCCCTAGCTAGTTTGATCTCGTTTTATGCCTTGGCCTTTCTAATTTTGTTCCTACATACTTGTATTATTTGTTTATATTCATCCTTTGTAGTTTGACTGAGTTTCCACTTTTTTGTAGGACTCCTTGTTGAGTTTCAGATCACTGAAGATCTCCTGGGTAAGCCAGAGTGGTCTCTTGCCAGACTTCCTGTCTTTCCTATGTAGTGGGATAGTTTCCTCTTGTGCCCTTAATAATGTCTCTTTGAAAAACTGCCAAATGTCTTCAAGTATTTTCCCCCTTAGACTTGCTTCCCATGGGGTCTGACCCACCAACTCCCTGAGTTTGGTAAAGTCTGCCTCCTTGAAATCCATTGTCTGTATTGTGCTGTTCTCCCTCCTACCATTCCTTAGAATCGTGAACGCCACCATTTCATGATCACTTTCATGGTACAATAGTTTGCCGAGAGCTTTGAGATCCTCAGACACCACTGCTATCAGGGAATTATTATTAGTGAGTCTCCATTATTTGGTACGTTACCCTTCTCTGAGCCCAGCTGCCCAGAGATTCACCCACCTCCCTGTGTTCATCCTGCTAGCTAGGAAGAGACTTGGATCTACTCTGGAGTTCTGCAAAGAAGCAAACGGCTCCTGCGCCCACCCTGGCTGGAGCAGTTGGACTCACCAGCTGGCAGCCTTCAGCAGAGCCGGCTCAGGCCCAGATGGGGTCATTTTCACCCGACTCCGAGCCATGAGCAAGTCCCCTTTGGTTGGGTGTGTGGGGCAGGGATACAGCTCAGCTGCCTTAGACCTTCTGCTCACACCCTGTTCCCCTCCCTCCCTCTGTCACACTGACTCATCTGCACCTACAGCGCAAGCCTTGTAGCCCCTTTGTCATGCCGAACGGGATCCCTGCCCTGCCCCCTCTCCAACGTGGACTCGAGGACTTCCCGAGGTCCCTTCCCGTGATTCCCAGCCCATTGCTGTTCTGTTCTGGGAACGGTTTTGCCCTCTCCAGGTGCACGGGCGACAGAGGGGCAAGTCTTTTCTGGGTATGCCACATAGACTGGTGCCAATCGGTGCCATCCCTGCCCAAAGTGGAAGAATCAGCAGCGGCTACTCAGAGGTGCAGGGGCCTGAGGCTGGCTCGTGGTGCTTGGGTTTGGTTTTAATCTAGACTTTGAATGATTCAGGGTCACCAACATCAGGTTGCCCTGCTAAGAATTGAGCTGCGCCCCCCCCCAACCCCCCCCAGCTCATTCCATGCATGGGACACAAACATGTTAGCTCCCTAATGAGCTGGGGCTGGATTCAAACCAGCAACCTACAAGGGAAAGGCCCTGTGTCCCACTGCGGGGCCCCTCCAACGCCCATTAGCTATACTTAGCATCGTTAACAATGACTAATGCCAGGAGCTGATACAGGCTTGGTGCTTTACCCTGCCAAGGGCTAACACCTCCATGGACGCCTGCGGGGGGCTGCTCCAGGGTGGGGGGTCGTGAGCCGCACACAGAACAGAAGGTGCCCAGGCAGCTGGTTTATTTGACACCAACAAAACCAAACTGAACCAACGTAAGCCACTGTGGGGAGCATGGTGTTACCTGGGCATCTGGACTGGACTCACTGTAAATGTAACGGTCCCAGGGCCCGGAAAAAACGCTGGAACTGGGGAAAGCTGAAAAGAACTGAAATTTCCAAGTGTTTCTTCTGCATGGTTCGAAATGGAACAATTTCAAACTTAAAAAATCAGCTTTTTGGAATGGGTGAAATTTTGAAATTCGCACATGCCCTGTCGTGCCAGACATGCACGCACACACACACACATTCATGCACACACACACACACACACACGCAGGTGCACACAGGCACACACACACGTGCACGGGCACCAGGGCGAGACACCCTGGAGAGCTGCGGCCTGGCTTAGCTCCTCTGCTTGGTCCCAGCCCACCAGCCGGGGCACATCAGGGAAAGGGCCGTGACCCCACCGGCCCCCAGAACTAGTCCCCTGGGGTGAGGGCTTCGGGCTCACACACCTCTGGGCTCCTCCTTCTCCTCACCCAAAGGTTCAGGCCCATCACTGCCCCCTCCCCCTTCCCTGACCTCCCCCTTCCCTGGACCGCGGCTGCCCCGGGCCGCAGCTACGGACATCGTGAAGCGTTTTCTCCCAAGCCGCCATGCTACCAGGCCTGCACCACCGAGAACCACAATCACCACCAGCATCACTGTGACTATCACGATCCTGTGCCTTCGCTGAACTGTAGGCAGGAGAAACAGGAGTCAGGGGGGAGCCCCAGCTTGCCTCCCTCTCCCCCTCCCTCCCACACAGAGCCCGGGTTCCCCTTACCCCAGCCCCACAGAGCTGGGTGCTCCTTTGTCCCCGCCCCCCCCCCACAGAGCACAGGTGTCCCTGAGCTGCCTCCCCCCGCACAGGACCTGGGTGCCCCTTAGCTCCCCCACCAGCACACACAGGGCCTGGGACCCTCCCTGCCTGCCGTCCCCAGCCGCCCCTCCTGGGGCACTGCGGGACACGGTAGCCCTGTCTTGGTGGCCCTCAGCCAGTCCTTGCTGTCTGCCCTGACAAGAAGGGGATCAGACCAAGCCGGCAGGGCTGGGGACCCTGCCCCAGACAGAGACCACCCCCCGGCCCAAGGAATAGCCACTGCCTGGACCCACAGCCATGTCACGAGGGAGCCAGTGACCAAGGGAGGCCTGGAGCCCGTGGCTCTGGGTCCCAAGCTGGGACAGTGCTCCCAGCCTTGGGGCCGGCTCTGGGGGCTGGCGTGGAGCCCTTCTGCAGAGGGGAAGGAAGGCGCCCTGGCCCCCAGGAGTCTGGTGCAGATTCCATGCCCCCTGCTCAGCCCTTCACGTGGCCAGGAAGGAGGAATGGCCAGGGAAAGCTAATAGGACACCACTGCCCTCACCTATCCTAATGTTCACGTGCCCTGAGCTGGCCCCGTATCTGTTCCGTGCCAAGCACTGGTAGGTCCCGCTGTGGGCGAGCTGGGCCGAGTGCACGGTCACCATCTGGCCGCAGTCAGACAGCTCCACGCTGGCGTTGGAGGGCAGCTCCCAGAGCAGCTCGGGCAGGGGGTTCCCCTCGGCGCTGCACCGCACCATGAAGTTAGCGCCGACTCCGAACTCCAGCTGCTCCACGGAGACCTTCACGCTGTAGGGCAGGGCTGGAAGGGCAGGGGGAGGGCAGGGGTCAGCAAGAATGGGCCAATTGGGAGTAGGCCTGGGGGGGGCTGATCCCCACCTCCCACCTATATACCCCACACCATCAGGCTTGCCCCGGTTTTCTCCTGGCCACCCTGCCAAGGGGGCGATGGGTATCACTGTCCTGTCACTACTGAGGGAGCAGTTGGGGCTCCAGGGTCAGAGTCCCAGCTCAGGGTGGGATCAGAAAAGGGAACCCTGCTGGGGCTGCTGCAAAGGAAGGGGGATCTAGTAGTTATAGGCAGGTGTTGGGAGCCAGGACTCCTGGGTTCTATCCCTGGCTGTGGGAAGTAATTTTGTTTCTTATTCCATGGTCTCAAAAAGACTCAAAAAGAAATGGCAAAAAACATTTTAAGTACATCAGAAGCAAGAAGCCTGCTAAACAACCAGTGGGTCCACGGGATGATTGAGATGCTAAAAGGGCACTCAAGGACGATAAGGCCATTGTGGAGAAACTAAATGAATTCTTTGCATTGGTCTTCACAGTTGAGGATGTGACGTGGATTCCCAAATCTGAACCAGTGATAGATCTGAGGAACTGTCCCAGATTGAGGTGTCATTAGAGGAGGTTTTGGAACAAATTGATAAATTAAACAGTAATAAGTCACCAGGACCAGATGGTATTCATGCAAGAATTCTGAAGGAACTCAAATGTGAAATTGTAGAACTACTAACTGTGGTCTGTAACCTAACATTTAAATCAGCTTCTGTACCAAATAACTGGAGGGTAGCTAATGTGACGTCAATTTTTTAAAAGGGCTCCAGAGGTGACCCTGGCAATTACAGGCCGGTAAACCTGACTTCAGTCCCGGGCAAATTTGTTGAAACTATAGTAAAGAACAAAATTGTCAGACACATAAATCAACATAATTTGTTGGGGAAGAGTCAATATGGTTTTTGAGTAGCAGCTGTATTAGTCTATATTTGCAAAAAGAAAAAGAGTACTTGTGGCACCTTAGATTTGATGAAGTGAGCTGTAGCTCACAAAAGCTTATGCTCAAATAAATTTGTTAGTCTCTAAGGTGCCACAAGTCCTCCTGTTCTTTTTGCGAATGAGGTTTTTGTAAAGGGAAATCATGCCACACCAATCTACTAGAATTCTTTGAGGGGGTCAACAAGCATGTGGACAAGGGTGATCTAGTGGATATAGTGTACTTAGATTTTCAGAAAGCCTTTGGCAAGGTCCCTCACCAAAGGCTCGCAAGCAAAGTGAGCTGCCACAGGATAAGAGGGAAGGTCCTCTCATGGATCGGTAACTGGTTAAAAGACAGGAAACACAGGGTAGGAATCAATGGTCAGTTTTCAGATTGGAGAGCAGTAAACAGTGGTGTCCCCCAGGCGTCTGTACTGGGCCCAGCCCTATTCAACGTAATAATAAATGATCTGGAAAAAGGGGTAAACAGTGAGGTGGCAAAATCTGCAGATGATACAAAACTTCTCAAGATAGTTAAGTCCCAGGCAGGCTGCAAAGAGCTACAAAAGGGTCTCACAAAACTGGGTGACTGGGCAACAAAATGGCAGGTGAAAATCAGTGTGGATAAATGCAAAGTAATGCACATTGGAAAACATCATCCCAACTGTACATATAAAACGATGGGGTCTAAATTGGCTGTTACCACTCAAGAAAGAGAGCTTGGAGACACAGTGGATAGTTCTCTGAAAACATCCACTCAGTGTGCAGCGGCAGTCAAAAAAGCAAACAGAATGTTGGGAATCATTAAGAAAAGGATAGATAAGACAGAAAATATCATATTGCCTCTATATAAATCCATGGTATGCCCACATCTTGAATACTGCGTGCAGATGTGGTCACCCCATCTCACGAAAGATATATTGGAATTGGAAAAGGTTCAGAAACGGGCAACAAAAATGATAAGGGGAATGGAATGGCTGCCATATGAGGAGAGATTAATAGAACGGGAACTTTTCAGATTGGAAAAGAGATGACTAAGCGGGAATATGATAGCGGTCTACAAACTCATGACTGGTGTGAAGAAAGTAAACAAGGAAGTGTTATTTACTCCTTCTCATAACACAAGAACTAGGGGTCACCAAATGAAATGAATAGGCAGCAGGATTAAAACAAACAAAAGGAAGTATTTCTTCACACAACGCACAGTCAACCTGTGGAACTCCTTGCCAGAGAATGTTGTGAAGGCCAAGACTACAACAGGGTTCAAAAAAGAACTAGATAAGTTCCTGGAGGACAGGTCCATCAATGGCTATTAGCCAGGATAGCAGGGATGGTGTCCCTAGCCTCTGCCAGAAGCTGGGAATGACGAAAGGGGATGGATCACTTGATGATTCCCTGTTCTCTTCATTCCCTCTGGGGCCCCTGGCACTGGCCACTGTCGGCAGACAGGACACTGAGCTGGAGGGACCATTGCTCTGACCCAGGCTGGCCGCTCTGAAGTTCTTATGGTCAGGAAGCTGCTGCACACTAAGGACTTAGCGCAATGATCCCCACTTGCAGTAACTGAACAGCTCCTCACCCCAGACCTGCAGGGTGGCCCTGGCACTGTCATTCATCATCTGGAGGCCCACGCGGAGCCAAGCCTGGCACACGATTTCCTGCCCGTGCTGCGTGGACTGCGCCACGAAGCTGTACCCCACGGCCGGGCTGCCGCGGCTCTCGCTGAGGGTGCTGCCCCTGCTGCTCAGGGTGACGTTGATGTCGGAGGGGCTGGAGCCGGACACAAGGCTGGAGACGTTGCAGGTGATTCGCTCCTGGCGACCAGCCACCATCTCGGCTCCCAGGTGGATCTCGGGGGGCGAGAATCCTGTGCGGGGGGAGGGGGAAACAGAGGGGAATTAACCTTCCTGAAGCTTATCCCTGCATATAACGGGCCAGGGGCTCTGCCTTCTTGTAAAGACTGTGCTCGATGTCCGGGGAGCCAGGACTCCTGGGTTCCATTCCCAGGGTGGGAGGGACAGTGTGGGCTGGTGGTTAGAGCAAAGAGAGCTGGGAGGCAGGACTCCTGGGTTCCATTCCTGGGGGTGGAGGGGGACTGTGGGGGCTGGTGGTTAGAGCAAAGAGAGCTGGGAGGCAGGACTCCTGGGTTCCATTCCCGGGGGTGGAGGGGGGCTGGTGGTTAGAGCAGAGGGAGCTGGGAGGCAGGACTCCTGGGTTCCATTCCCAGCTGTGGGAGGAGCCAGTGCTGGGCCAGGGTGCTGGGAGCAGGGTGCTGGGAATCCGGACTCCTGGGTTTTACTCTTTGCACTGACTTCTAGTCCTTGCAAAAGTCTTTCCCCTCCCCATGCCCCATATCCCGTCCACAGCACTGGGCACATCCCCCCGGGAAGGGGCGGCACTGGGGGGCGGCGAGTGAGCGCGTGGTTAACCCTCAGCGTACGGTACACGTGGAGTCTGGCTTTTTCAATGATGTTCGTGGAGGTGATGTAGCACTGGGGCTCCAGGTGCCACACGGTGAGGCTGGAGATGTGCAGAGACGCCCAGCCGGGTCCCTTGTTTGTCACCTTCGGCACCGACGTCTCCCAGCCCAGGGAGGTGAGACTGGAACAGGTGTTGCTGCAGTTCAGAACCACGTGGCCCCCGAACGCCACTGCCGGGTCCTTGGGCACGATGCTCAGGCCGCATGGGTCCAGGTGCGCTGGGGAGCAGGGCAAGTATCAGGCAGGCTCCCGCCAGCCCATGTGGCCACAGCAGCCCTCTGGGGGCACCACATGGGCCAGGCCAGGCTCCCCCCATGGACTCCCAGACCCAGCAGCTGGCCCCACAGTCCAGGCCTGCCTCTGGGGTATTGGCCTGCGGCTCCAGCTGCAGGGCTGGTTGGGGTTTGGGGGTGGGGTGACAGCTGCATGTAGCCCCAGAAAGTGAGGAAATACCAGATCTAGGGGGGCCCTGGCAGCCTTCACCCCCCTCCTCCCACCTTGTGATACAGCCGTTAAGTAGCTGGGCCCTGGGCTGTTTTATCCCCAGGAGCCCGCCTCAGGGACGCACAAGGGGGCAACGTGCCCAGCAAAGTGTCAGTCACAGTTCAGGGCAACTTCACCTGTGTTTGCCCCCCCCCCCCGCCCTGTGGTCCAGCAAGGGCACTGCACTCGGGTCCCGGCTCCTCAGGCATCAGCTCTGTTGGGCAGAGACCCACGGACCTCACCCTCCTGCAGGGTTCCCTGCCTACGCGGTGACCAAGCCTGGCAGCCCAGATGGCTGCACGTGCTTTCTCTGCAGCACCATGAACGGTGCTGGGACACCCTGGCACCGTAACGTTCACCGCTATCATGTCATTAGGAGAGGGTTTGTACAGAGTCGGCCTTGAGCGGTGTCATTCTCAAAGTCTTGCTCTGCTAGACGCGAATATCTCGCTGGATTCTTTGTGCTCTCGGCGTCTGGGAAGTTCTGAAGCTTGGCTCGGAATGTGTCACTGAAACGTGCTGAGGCCGAAAACACCCCCAAGCCGCCTTTCAGGCACAACCGTGAAAAGGCCAAAGGATGCTGGTGGCTGAGTGAGGAAATGCACCAAGCACAAGGGTCACCCCAGGACTGTGTGCAATAGAAACCTCTCCGAGCATAGGCTGGAACACCCATGTGGAAAAATGACCCATGTGGAAAAATGACTCCCACCTCCTCCTCCCTCACCCCCTGTGAGCACGCTGCATCCTCGCTCCTTTGCCTGCCTCCCAGTGCTTCCCACCTGGCTGCTGCCAAACTGCTGGGGGGGGGAGTTGGGGCAGGGGACTTTGGGGAAGGGGTGGGGCCTCATGGAAGGGCGGAGTGGGGGTGGTGCCAGGGCCCGGGGGTTGAGCACCTATGGGAAAGAAGGAAAGTCAGTGCCTTATCTCAGAGACAGCTCTACACAGTGGGAACTGTTTGACCCAGGTCATGGCAAAAGAGCTTTCCAGCAAGTGGGGAGACGATATAAAAGGGGGAGTCATGTCTGACTGTGGAGTTGGGGGGCAGGACCCTCTGGCTTCCCCAGGACCCCGCCTGGGCGGACTCGCTGTGGGAAGTGCACGGAGGGGCAGAGGATGCTGAATGCTCCGAGGTCAGACCCAGGAAGGGGGGAGCCGGGTGAGCTGTGTGTCCTGGGGACAGGCTGCTCCCAGAAAGGAGGCTCCCCCAGAGTCCTGCCTGGCTTCGTAGGGAGCAGATCCAGAGCATCGCCTGGGGACTCTCTGACAGGGGGAAATGACATCATGGGGGGACCTTACTCTCCCTACAACACCACACCTGGAAACACCTGATGAATAAAGACTGAATGGGGGGGAATGAGGGTCCCAGGTTAAAGAGATTTCTAGCCTGTGTGTGAAAACCTGAGAAAACCTAGGCAGCTTGTGCCTTAAGAATCCACCAGCCTGTTTATCACTCAGGGCGAGAATTTGCTCATTAATATCCTATCAAGTGTGTTAAGCTCAGTTTGCGGTTTTGTTTATTTACTAGGTAATTTGCTTTGCTCTGTTTGCTTTCACTTACAATCACTTAAAATCTATCTTTTGTATTGAATAAACTTATTTTTGCTTTGTCTAAAACCAGTGTGTGGGTGTAATAACTCGGGGCAGAAAGCTGTTGTGTATTTCCTCTCCACATTGAGGGAAGGGGTGAATTTCATGAGTTTGCACTGTACATTTCTCTGTGCAGTGCAAGACAGTATAATTTTGGGTTTACACTCTGGGGTAACTGCAGCTGGGTGTGTCCCTACCTGTTTGTGTGTTGGTAAAGTGCAGGCTGGAGCCTGGGAAAGGGCTTGGCAGGCTAGTCACAGCAGAACAGTGTAAAGGGAAGCGAGGCTGGTGGGTCGGGGGACTCAGTGGTACCCCAGTTCCAGGTAGCACCGCAGGGGGAATCTGTCACAGGCACCTTGGCTCCAAATACAAGCTACTCCCCCAGCCCTTCCTAGCGCTGCTATTCTGCAGGTGAAAGCGCTACAGAGAAAAGACAGAGAAATGAAAGGACCGGCACAAGCATCCCAAAGACCACTCCATGCAGTCCTGCAAGCCCCACCCCGCACTCAGAACAACAAGCAACCGTATGACAGGTCAGTCTCCCCTGTACACTGCTCGGGTCTTTGATCTTCAGAGCCTGGGAACAGCTAGTCAGCCGGACAGTGGTTCTTTGCTCAGGGCATAGCCTCTGAAAGTTGGGTCTGCAGGTGGGAATTTGCTTCCCACCCATCCCCAGGTATTTCATGGGAAACCCACTGAATTTTTCTTATCCCCAAAGTCCCTTTATGTCTGGCACATTGTTTAAAATAGTTCTTTGATGCTCAGCCCACTTCCAAGGTCTACATTGCCCCTGTCGCCCTGCGAGAGATGCTACAGACATCCCACACCAATATGCAGACTTGGCATTTCCATGCCAATGGACACCCCCCCCCCCAGCTGTTTAAACTTAATTCACTCAACGTGACACAAGACCCAGCAGGAAATTGCCAGTCGCATCCCAGGGATGGCTTGGCCTTTGTAAAGCTGGGGGGTTGGTGGTGACGTTATAAAGAAACCAAGAATAAAATCATTACAAATAACGAGTCAAAGCTAAGAGTTGTGGCTCAGCTGTAACCCACCAGTCAGATCTAGGTCTTACCTACGGGTCTGCAAATATTAACTCTTTAGCCTTCCCCCCACCTGGGTTAGGAACGGGGACTGGAAGCTCACGGGGCAGCATGCCAGCTGGCAGAGTGCTGAGCGGGAGGTTCTGTTTTGTGCCTTATGCCTGACCTAGAAGTAATTTCCCCTTAATGGGGCTGTTTTCCACCTTCAGTCTCTGGGAGCTTGTTGCAGTTGGACTGGTTCTCACGCTGCTTCTGTGCTGTGCCCAGCACACCAGGGCTCCGATTCCAGCCAGGGCTGGTTGGTGCTACCGGAATATGCTCCATCAATCTCCCCAGTGCAGAGAATCACAATCTCCAGCCATCACTAGTGCTTGGGAGGGGCCCATAGCCAGCACGGAGCCATTCTGCCAAATGCTTTTGCCAGCCTGGGAGCGTCTCTGCTACTCTCAGGGTTTGTGTGTTTCAAAGCCAGCCGGCCCTGATGCTCCCTCCCCTGCAGTGTCAGCTGCAGCCCATGGGGCGCTCGGTCTAGCCCTTGGGAGCCCCTGCTCTGTGGGAGGCACCCGTCAGGGCTTGCCTCACCCGTCTGGGCACAGTTAGAGCTGTGACGACCTTGCAGTTACGGCCCAGGTCCCGGTGCCTCTCTCCAAATTACCCTGTCCCGGCTCCAGAGCTAAAGGCAAAAGCTGGCACCTGCCAGGCAGGTTTGGAGGCTGTGGTGTGTGGCACCGCAACACGACAGGCAAGTTGGGAAGAGAAGGTTGAACCCACTCTCGACTGCTCATCTTCAAATTCACCAGCCTTGCGGCCTGAGCTCCCAGCCGGCCCCCTCCCAGCAGACCCGGAGAACACGCAGCTTACCCAGAGGCAGGAAGCAAAGCAGAGCTAGTGGTGTCAGGCCAAGACAGAGGCAGTGACCTGTCATTGTGCACCAGGAGAACCATGCATCTGGAGCGGAGCGTGCCTGTGCGCAGAGTCCACCCGCAGGGAAGACCCCACCCCTTCCTGCTCTGTGGTGGGCCACGTGTCCTGGTGTGCTCTCCCTGCTCTCTGCAAGCGACCAGCCCAGCAGCTAGGGGCACTCCCTCAAGGCCCACGGGCAGGCTGGTCCCAGTGACGCTGCTCTTTGGGGCTGGCACAAGATGGGTTCAAGCCACCTTGGCACTCCCCACCCCACAGACTCAGTGCTGCTCTGACCCTCTGCTTCCCACCGGGCCCCGGGGTAGCAGAGACCAGGCACCACACCTGCTCTGTCTCCCGCACCAGGGGCCGGGTGCAGGCCTGTATGCCCACTCCACGCTGGGCTGGGAGGCGACTCGTAGGGGGCATTTCCACCCCTTTTACACTGCCCAAGGGGCCTCAGCCCCCAGCCTCCCCAAACTGCAATTCAATCCCCATGATGCCGATGCCTCCGGTCTCTCAAGGGGACGCGACCTCTCCACCCCTGTGGTGCATCCCCAGGAGGAGCCAGCTGCTGCCCCCTTCCCTGTGGGGTGAGAAGCAGTAGGAGGGTAGACAGGGGTGACTGATCCATGTCCTGACCCCTTAAAGGCAGTGAAGTATCCGAGACCTTTCCACACAGGCAGATGTCCTGGCTCTAACTTAGCCCCCTCCCTGTGGCTTCAGCTGCATACAAGCTTCTACTTCATTTCCTGTCCTGCGGTTCAGTCCGGCTGTGCAGCTGTCGTGCTCCATCCCAGAGGTGGCTGCATTTCACTGGTGAGGGAAAAGACCCGGTCAGCCACAACCCCTGGAGCCGGATTGTCAATGGGGAGGCGCAGAGGCTCAGCCCGTGGGAAAATCCAGCCTTTTCAGTCTCTCTGGGCTCTAGTTCCCCATCTGTAACATGGGGAGAACGGCCCTGCCTTGTCCTGCCACGAGCACTCCGGGGCTGGGTCTGTCTCTCTGGGCCCCTGCTTCTCAACCCATGGCCCGCTGGTGGCCCAATCAGCACACAGCTGCAGCCCATGTGACATCCTCAGGGCCATACAGGCAGGATATTGTGTGGATGCAGCCCACAATGGTAAAACAGTTGAGAAGCACTGGTCTGGGCTGCGCCCGGCACAACGGGGCCCTGATCTCAGTTTGTGCAGCGCCCGGCATGATGGGGCCCTGATCCTGATAGGGGTCTGGGCAGTTCCCGGCACAACAGGGCCCCGATCTCAGTCGGGGTCTGGGCAGTGCCCAGCATGATGGGGCCCCGATCTCGACTGGGATCTGGGCAGTGCCCAGCATGATGGGGCCCCGATCTCAGTCGGGGCAGCGCCCAGCATGATGGGGCCCTGATCTTGGCCAGGGGCTGGGGGTGCTATTGTAATACACCTAACAGTAATTTAACAAGGCAGCCTTGCGTGGTGAACGCCAGGTTTCCTCCCTGGTACGCAGAGGCTGGAAGGGGACAGGATGAGGGCATTGAACGTGGCATTTTTTAAAACTGCACAGAAGCCATCAGGAAATCGCGGTTCTGAGCCAAAGAAAACAGAGCCAGGGCCTATTCCTGCCTCCTTGCCCCAGACAGGATCCAGGGTAACTGCACAGATGAGGGAAGCACAGGCAGACACTGGCACCAAAGGCCTCCCATGAGGCCTGTGCTCAGACCCAGGCAGGAAGCTGCAATCAGCAGTCACAAAGCAAAGGCAGGAAGGACCCAGCACTTTCCATTCAGCGCACTGGTCTCCCTGAAACTCCAGGAGCGGGCTGGGAGATAAGAGGCGGGCAACGCCCTGGAGCTGAGCTCCCTCCTGGGGGTTGGAGGGGGCGTGAGTGTACCCACAAGGCTGCCCAGGCTCCAGCAGTAGTCGGCCTGACACAGCAAAACCAGGAACAGAAAGCAGCAGCCCTGGCTTCCTTCACTGCCAGAGCATGTGAGAAGTGGGAGCAGGCCCCGTGATCAGTCCCAGCTGGCAGCAGGGGGTGATTGCAGGCCTGGACCCCTGAGAGATCTCATCTCACTTTCGGGGGATGATGCGCCAGTGTGTTACACGAGCACGTCTGGAGGCGGCACCCTGGTTTGTTATTGTAGGGTCTCACATAGAGGATAGGCTGCACGCAGCAGTGTGTTATTGTAGGGCCTCTTGTGAATGCTACACAGCCGGGTTTGTGATTGTAGGGTCTCCGCCCCCCTCCCCCCCCCGATTTGTTAACATAGGGTATCCTCACCCACCAGTTGGTTATTGCAGGGTCTCCTAAGCACTGACCTGCCGCTGTTCATTACTAGTATTTTACAGAAGGGTTCCAGACCATGAATTCTTTAGAAACTTCAACTCCTGTGGATGAGGAACGGGGTTCACCCAAGAGAAACTAGCCCTTGGGAGTGACTGCGGCTGCAGCTCTAGGTGGCATGGCTCAGCCCAGCCTCCACCCTGCCCCAGGCAGGCGCTGCCCTCCTGCCCTGTGTGGAAAGCTTGCTCAGCCCGCCCTGGCTGCGTGTGCGATGCTCCGTCTGTCTCCCGCACACCATGCCTCCTGCACCTGAAACAGGTCTGCCCTTCGGCCTCACAGTGCAGGGGATCAATAACCCCACCTCTGCTGTGAGCTTTGCCTGTCACACCCCGCCTGCGGGGCCTGGTGGGCAGGGCTCCCACCTGCCTGGCGTGGGTAGCACCACAGAGCAGGGAAGCCTAGGGGCTGGGGGACATGTGGGGCAGGGATGCGGTGCAGACAGACCGGCTCAGCCAGCAGTGATGCAGGAGGTGGGTCCTGGACTCAGCACTCACCCTTCGCATGCCCGGGGGGGCCAGCCCTTATGCCTGGGGTTCGAGCTGCCCTGGCCCGAGCCAGCCCCCCCCCACCCACGACAGACACGGCCTTTCCCAGCACCCGAGGGACCTGGTGTGACACAGTACCTCGCAGTAGCACCCTGGGCTTCACATATCCCCCAGTCTTGTAATGAGGATCTGTGGTGTACTAAGTAAACCTGGTGAGGTGTCATTTTAAGTCTAGATCTGTTGAACATTAATAACCTGTTGGATTGTACGTGTTGTCACTGCATGCAAGAGTCTGAGGCAATGCTGTGTGTGTTACTGAAATCCCCCGTGAGGCTGGGAACACCCACAGCCAGCCTTTCAGATACAAGGGAGCAGCCAGACAGCAGTTAATGGCTCATCAACACCCATCAAAGAAGGAATCCACCATCCTAGAGACTGTGTGCAATGGAGACGCCTGACCAGTGGGGACTGACCGACCCCCACTTCACTGCATAGACCTTTCCAGCATGCTGGAGGGAAGTGATGTCATCACTTGGCCTCACTCCCCCCACAACTCAACACCTGGAAACATGGCTGGAGGCAAAGACCAAACTGGGGGAGGATGATGTGATGCAGCAGGGAGGGGGAAGTATTGACCTGGGAAGGTGGCAAGGGAGTTTCACTGGGGATGGGAGACCTGAGAGCCTGTAACCTGAGCCAGGAGGGGGAGGTAACACCTCTGCCCGGGAAACTGGACAAAGGCTGCAGGAGAGAGCCTGCTGGGGGGGGTTTGGTTTCAGTTTGGTGCTGGAATGCAGGGAACCCAAGGGCTGGGGTCTGGGCTCCCTGCCCACCAAGAAGGACTTGACTGAGGGGTCCTGGTTGTACCCACAAACTCTGTTTTAGACTGTGTTCCTATTGTCCAATACACCTTCCACTTTACTGGCTGGCTGAGAGTCACAGTGAATCCCAGGAAGAGGGATTCAGGCCCTGGACTCCCCCCACACTCCATGACAGATGGTCCCAGCCTGTGTATTGAGGATCTGTGACCTGTTTGTACCATCAGTCAGGGTGAGACATGGCTTGAGTCATCTCCTGCTTAGCTTGCAGAACTTGGACTGCAAATTTATTTTTGTTTCTTAAGTAACCGACTCTGATCTCTATGCTTGGTACTTGTAATCACTTAAATCTCTCTCTGTGGAGTTAATAAATCTGTTTTATATTTTACCTAAAACAGGGTGTTTTTGTTGAAGAGCTTGGGAAATCTCAGCTCAGTTTACAAAGGCTGGTGTGTGTCCTCGCCACATCAAGGGAGGGTCAGACTGGGTAATGAACTTACATTGGCCAGGCTTCTGACCAGGGCAAGATGGAACAGCTCTGGGGTGCTCAGCTGGGGAGGAATTGGCTGGAGCCTCGCTGTTGTTGGTTCAAGTGACTGGGAGATCGTTTGTGTACCGCAGCTGGGCGTGTCCCTGCTTGTGGATGGCTGTGTAAGTGCAGTGCCCGTCAGAGGCTGGTAACTTGACAACAGCATCACAGGGTAAGAGGGGAGACCCCAGGCTGCTCAATCAGCAGTCACACAGCAGAGTCTCTCTGGGCTCAACACTTCCACAGTCCAGGCTGCACCCCGGGGACCCCGTCACACCTGGACAAACCCAGCTCCATCCGTGGCAGCCCCAAGGGCCAGACCAGTCCTCGCTCCTCCGCTGGCTGCTCCTGACCTGCAGCCCTAGCACAGTGCACGGGTTGCGTGGCCACGTGCCACATGCAGGGCGAGGCCCCACTGGGGACTGCGCTCCTGCTTGCTTCCTCCCCTCCCCCAGTTTAGGGTAAACCCTTCGGGCAAAAGGGAAACACCCCCCTGGCGCCCCAGCCCCACAGAAGGCAGGACAAGCCAGCACCAGGCAGTGCAAGAGCGGCAGCTCTTTAATGGCTGTGCATCGGCAGGATGGGCTGTTTAACAGTCATGCTCCCAGCAAGCAAGAGAAGGCAACCCCCCCGCCCCCCCCCAAGGGCACGGCCCAGCCTCTCTCCTGTCCACCGTGCAGAGAACAGTCACTTCCAAGCCACTTTGCGGCCCCCAGGTGCATTGTGGGAGGGCAGCAGGAAGCTGCCTTGATGCCAGTCCCCTTTCCGCATGCGCTCAGTGGGGTTAACTCACTCAATGGGCTAGACGCCCAAGAGGCCTCCCTGCGGCGGGCGCCGTCCCTCGGGGCTAGGGGAAGTCACTGTAGGGTAGCCGGAAGGGGTACAGGGCGGTGTAGCGGGAGTCGTGCCACAGCAGCTTCTCCTCCAGGAAGGCAAGCGTGTCCAGCGTGAGCACCAGCGTCTCGTGCTTGAGCATACTGTGCACATTGAGACCTGAGAGAGACCAGGGCGGGGTCAAGGCGTGCCCGGGCCAGCCAGACTCTGTGCAGTGCAGGTTAGCCCAGCACCCCCTGCCCACAAGGCAGCTCCTGCGATGGTTCCTGACCCCTGCAGACTTCCTCCCCTCTCTGGCTGTGCACACTGTTGTGAGGTGACATACAGTCCCCACTCCCCACCCCAGAGCCAGCTGCATCTCAACGCCAGCCAGGGATAGAGGGATCCCTCTATAAACAGCCTCCACGCCCCAGCCCAGAACCAGCTGCATCTCAGTGAGTGAGGGGATTCTCCCCCCACCCACACTGGGATGAGGGTCATGGAGGGCTGGTGCTTGCTGTACTGCAGGCAGGGGACAAGGTGAGGGCCAGGAGCACGAACTCCCCTTACAGGGCAGTATGCAGCAGGGAGGGAAGGCACCGTGTCCCGCAGGCCAGGACTCTCGTGGCCACTCTTGGAGGCCAGCGTGATGACCTTGGGGGGCCGTGCCGTGCCCCCCCCCCCCTCCAGCACTCACCTAGGGCTGGCACCAGGGTGATGGTTTTCAGGCTGGCTGCTGCCTTCACGATGTTCTCTGGCATCTTGTTGCTGGAACAGAAGGCAGATGAGGAACCGTGACCTCAGCCACAGGGACTCCCACCCGTGCCCGAGACCCTCCTCCAGGCTGCGAGGCATTGGCACGGGGCAGCAAGGAGACCAGTCCCCACTTCTCTTGGGGAAGGCTGGGAGTGCTACCCCCAGACCCCACCCCTGCAGTGCTCCCAGATCTCCTGCCAGCAGGGGCGATCTTCCCCAGCACTCTCCTCTCCCGCCAGATCACACCCTCTGCTGCGTGTCTGGGATTTATGGTTCTCCTTGGCTGGGGCCAGAGGAGGCTCCGCATCTCCCCCCGCCCGCTCCCACTCACACGTCGACAATCAGCACGGACTGGCCCCAGTGCCTGTATCGCGCTAGGTCTGCCAGATACTGGGGGTCGCAGGTCGGCATGTCCAGGCCATCCACAATGTGCAGGTTGTCCTGGAAACACAAAATACGCTCGGTACTTTTCAGCTGCTTGACCCCCCCTGCCACCATCCCCAGAGCCAGGGTGACCCCCGCATCCACCCTCCAAGCCAGCTGAGGCCCTCCCCATCCCTGAGCCAGCCAGACCCACCCCCTTCAGCTGGGCTAGGAAAGGACCTTCTAGGAAAGGGTCACAATCCCTCCACCTCCTAGTTACCAAGTGACCAGAACGCCTGGCTACAGGGCCCTGCATCTGGCTGAATGAGATCCTGGGGACCCCAGCCCACCCCCTCCTCTCTGTGAGCAAACCAAGTGATTGTACACACAGCAGGCCGGGGCAAGAGCAAGGGCCACCCAGGAGTCCTGGTTCCCAGTCCCCCTGCCCAATCTAACCCAGTCCCATAGCCAGAGACAGAAGCTAGGAGTCCCAGTTCCTACTCCCCCCGCCCCGATCTAACCCAGTTCCCTAGCCCGGGACAGAACCCAGGAGTCCTGGCACTCCACACACACACACTAACAAGCCCAGCGGCCCAGGAGGGCCCTGTACACAGACAGCCGCACACTCGTGCTACCTGCATCAGCTTGGCCGTCAGCGCCACCTTGAGGCCCAAGACCCGCACTTTCATGGGCAGCATGTAGTAGTAACTGGTGGGGCCCCTGGGGCCATGGATGATGCCGCCTGGAAGGGAGAGGCAGCGGGAGGTCAGGAGGGATCAGTGCCCGGAGGCAGGGGCTAGGAGGCTGGATTCTAGATGGCTAGGAGGGCGCCTCAGATTCAGGGGCACAACAGGCTCTAACCTGAGCAGCCCCCCTGCTCCCACACTGCTCAGCACTGACTCCCCATCCAGGGAGCCCGGTCCAGCTCCCCGCCCCCTGCTGAACCTACACGCACTGCGGCAGCACCCCCAGGCAGCACCAGTCATGGGCCCCGTGGCTCCGTCTGCGCCCTGGGGCACAGGAGACAGGAGCAGGGCCCAGAGTCACGCAGCTTCCGGGGCCCTGTCTCCGTTTGCCCCCTGCCCCTCACCTGGCGTCAGGGTGGGGGCAGAACACACAAGGGCTGGGAGCCACTCACCGCCGCGCCAGAGTGGGGAGCGGATGCTGCCATGCCTGGCCCGGCCGCTGCCTTTCTGTGCCCAGGGCTTCTTGCCGCCACCGCGCACCTCCGCTCGCGTCTTCACCTTGGCATAGCTCTGAAAGGAGAGTGTGGGTCACAGCGCCCAGCGGGAGTGAGCACCTCGGACCCATCTGACCCAACACGCCCCCACTCAACGGGGGAAACTGAGGCACAGGGGAGGGACTTGTCCGACGCCACACAGAGACGGGGATAGAACCCAAGAGTCCTGACTCCTAGGCCCCCATCTCTAACCACTAGATCCTGCTCCCTCCCAGAGCTGGGAACAGAACCCAGGTGTCACTGGCCTATTGGCTCTCTCCAGCCCCCTCCTCAGACTGAGAAGCTGTCATTCCTCACAGGTCCCCACCCCCCGGCTCTGTACATACTCACTATCCTCTTGTAGTTCCTCTGCCAGACTGCGACTGTGTGCAGAATGTCGACCCTGCAGAGGGAAAGCACAGAGAGCAGGGGGTTGGCACAGGCTGGGCTGAGTGAGACAGCAGGCTGTGTGTGTTGGGGGAGCACACAGCAGTGGGCAGAGCGGCAGCTTAACAAGCAACATCGGGGAGCGAACACCCCAAGGTTTCCAGATTTCTTTCTGCTCTGGGTTGAAATTAGCCCTGGGCAAAGGGGCCGGCTCCGCAGCCATGGGGACAGGATCCCTGTGTTTAACCTCAAGGCCGGCACTTGGGTGATCCCCTGGGGGGGGCAGAGAGCAGTTCTGTCCCCATTGTTCAGTTCGGCTGGCTTTATCTCAGCTCAAAGGTGACTGTGGGGCCCAGGCCAGAAAACAGCTTTGAGACAACAACACCTTCAGATTGGTGCTGACTCGGGGCCAGATCAGAGCCAGCACCCCTAGAGGAGAAAGGCCCCATGTCCCATCCCCTGTCCATCTGAGCCAACCAGCCCCCCTCCACCTTGGGGCCAGTTTGGAACCTGACTTCCCTAAAGTGGAATGGTCCCGTATCCCATTCCCTGCCCCATTTCCCCTGTGTTGGGGCTGAATTGGAGCTGGTGTCCCCTTAAGTGGAATGGTCCCGTGTCCCATTTGCCCAACACCCTCCGAGCCAGCCAGGCCCCCAAGTCGTCGTCCAAAGGTTGGCTTTGGTTACAGCAGCAACAGTAACAAAATCCTCTCTCCCTGTGTTGCCACAGCTCATTCGTCCTTAACCCGGACACTTCCCGGGCTGACAACGCGTCTCTGAACCGTACCGGGGCATTACTGCAAAGACATCGGGATGTAGGTCTGCTAGGCCCACATGTCTGTCATCGTAGTGTCTCAGGGACTCCACCCAGGCCTGCACGGCTGTGCGGTGAGAGGGGATCGCAAGGCGGCAATCCCGGAGGACAGGGGCACTGGAGGTCACCAGGGGCAGCTTTTCTAGGAGGCACAAACAAAAGAGGTCTGAGCAGCCACTGCAGAGCCCGCATGCTTTGTACAGCCAGGGGCAGATCATAGCAGCCTCTGGCCAGGAATAACCGGCCCATTTTCAGCCCATGGTACGTGATGGTCACAGTCCATCCCGGTTAAACTGATCATCCCTGATTGGCAACACATAACAAGTCACTCTGCTAAGGCAGGTAGCAGAGGCCAGGTGCTCTTCTCCAGCAGAACCACAACCCACTGCATAAATCAACTCCAACAGCCAACCAGGCATCATCACACACACAGCAAAGCAGACAACTGAGAGACAGAGCAAAACTGGCTCTCTGGCCACCCTACGCTCACTGGCCAGAGCAACCAAACACACCCAAGAGCACAGTCTGCCTGCAACAGTGACCAGGCAGCACCTGGATCTAGTGGCAACGGCACAGGACAGAGATACAGGAGACCTATTCCACTGCTGCCCAGCTGGGTGACCTATGGCAAGCTCCTTCGCCCCCTGCGCCTCAGTTTCCCCTCTTGCCTTTGTCTGTTTAGACCAGGGGCAATCAATAGACAGACTGCAGGCTAAATCTGGACCACCAGATGCTTTTAAATGGACCCCAAAATCTTTTTATTTATTTATTACCATGATTGTTATTTTTTAATTATTTTATCTAGAGTCTGGACCTTGACTATACCTTGAACAAGAAATGTGGACCTTGACAACAAATAATTGACTAGCCCGGTAGACTGTGAGCTCTTTGGGGCAGGGGAACACCTCTCACTCCGAGTCTGTGCAGCGCCCGACATGTAGTGGGCCCCGACCCTCTGTCAGAGGCCTGTGCGGTGCCCATCACCGCAAGGGCCCTGAACCGCAGTCAGGGTCTCCAGGTGCTACTGTAATACAAATAAACAACAATACAAACCCCCCACCCCCACCCCGCCATCAGAGGATGAGCTGACCTCTAACGGAGGTTTGGAAGACACTTCCCCAGGGGGCGGTTATCCCACTGCTACTTCCTGCAGGGTCCCCCACCCTGCAGCAGCCAGTGCTGTCCACTCTCACACCCAGGAGACTAATCCAGCCGGCTCCCCTGGCCTGTTCCAGCAACCTGGGTCTTGCGCAATCCCTGCATTTCTACTTCTTATGGCACCTGCGATACCATTTCGTACCTGGCCACCACACAGAGTCCGGGCACAGGAACCACAGAGGCAGGATTTTAGAACCATGAACAGGACTCACCTGCCTGGGATGCAGCATCCCGCAGACGTGGGGAGGTTGCGGGAGCCTCGGGACGCCCCGGCTGGCCAGACAAGGTGGACAGAGCCTTGGAGTGGAAGGAAAGACAAAGGGAGAGAGGAGTCAAGCACAGAGTAGCGAGGGGAAAGGTGCAGCTGTGGCAGTCGCATGTTGCACTAGTGCAGCCCCAGGCACCCTACTCCAATGCTGTGTCGCCAGGGCCACCCTGGTCACGGCGTGGGGGAAATCGCACCCCTTGGCCCCACGGCTGCTGTCCTCGGGGCGGGGGGTTGCCTGTCGTATACGCTGCCCCTACCCCCATAGGGCTCCTTTGACCTCCATGGGCCCTTTGACCTCTGCCCCGCCCCCTTTGGCCCCCTCACCCGCGCGGCCGCGCCCCGGCCCCAGAGCCGGCTCCCAGCCCGGATCATGGCGCCCCGGCCCCGGCAAGAGGCACCGCCGGCCCCACGTGAGCGCCCAGGAACGGCGGCGGCGGCGGGGGGCGAGACAGCGCCGCTTCCGGCGCATGCCGATGACGTAAGAGGAGGCGGGGCGCTCTCGCGGGGCTTCTAGGGCGCGGGGTTGAAGGCACTTCCGGTTGGGAGGGGGAGGGGAGCTGTTTGGGTAACGCCCATCACGGGGGGAGCGGGGGAGCTGGGGAGGGGAGGGGAACGGGATGGGGGAGCTGGGGAGGGGAAGGGGAACGGGATGGGGGAGCTGGGGAGGGGAGGACAGGGGATGTGGGGAGCTGGGGGAGGGGAGGACGGGGCATGGGGGGAGCTGGGGAGGGGAAGGGGAACGGGATGGGGGAGCTGGGGAGGGGAGGACAGGGTATGTGGGGAGCTGGGGGAGGGGAGGACGGGGCATGGGGGGAGCTGGGGAGGGGAGGACAGGGTATGTGGGGAGCTGGGGGAGGGGAGGACGGGGGAGCAGGAGATGGGGAAGGGGAACGGGATGGGGGAGCTGGGGAGGGGAACGGGATGGGGGAGCTGGGGAGGGGAGGACAGGGCATGGGGGGAGCTGGGGAGGGGAAGGGGAACGGGATGGGGGAGCTGGGGAGGGGAGGACAGGGTATGTGGGGAGCTGGGGAGGGGAGGACGGGGGAGCAGGAGATGGGGAAGGGGGATGGGGAGAGGATGGATCTAGACTGTTCTCAGTGGTAGCAGATGACAGAATGAGGAGCAATGGGCTCAAGTTGCAGTGGGGGAGGTTTAGGTTGGATATTAGGAAAAACTTTTTCACTAGGAGGGTGGCGAAGCACTGGGATGCGTTACCCAGGGAGGTGGTGGAATCTCCTTCCTTAAAGGTTTTTAAGGTCAGGCGTGACAGAGCCCTGGCTGGGATGGTTTAGTTGGGGATTGGTCCTGCTTTGAGCAGGGGTTGGACTAGATAACCCCTAAGGTCCCTTCCCACCCCGATAGTCTAGGATTCTGGTACCCAGAGCATTTCTCTGGCCTCTGCTGCACAGGAAAGGCCACCCCAGGTTGCAGGCATAAGGAGAGTCACTGTCCCAGCTGAGTGTGCCTGAAGAAAAGCTTGCGGGAGCGGAGCAGGAGGAAGGGCCAGGAGCCCTGGGTTCGAGTCCTTGGCTGAAGCACTGAGGCTCTGGGGGGGGCTCAGTTGCCATCTGTAAAAAGGGGGCATTGCTTCCTGACTATGGTGAACAACTGTGAAAAAACAGGACGGGGGTGGGGGGTAATAGGCGCCTATATAAGAAAAAGCCCCCCAAAACAGGACTATCCCTATTCAAATGGGACATCTGGTCACCCTATTCCTGACTGCAGGGAGAGTGAGCACAGAGCATGGGCCGGTGGTGATGGGGCCGGAGCAGCACCTAAGTCAGAGCCACAGGTGAGAAATAGCTCATTAGATCAGACTGTCACTTGGTCATCAATAGAGGCTCTAGGTTGTGGTTTATTTTTTTTTTTAGTTTCTCACCGTATGTTTCCAAACCCTGACACTTGCTTTTATCTGAAGCTTTCTCTCAAGTTCTCTTCTGTACATTCACTGTAACCCTAAGTGCCTTGTGCTAAGGGAGAGTCTTGATCTGAGGTGAAACCACACCACTGAACTGGTGTGCACTGTTTCCAGGGAGGCAGCCGATCGTTGTGGGGGTCCAGACAATGGACTGGACCTCAGGTGTAATGAAGTGGGGTGTGTGAATAGCTCGCCTGACGAGGAAAAGAGTTGCCGGTGGCCGGGGAGAGTTTCCTCTGGTGGGCAGACAGGGCTCCCCCCGCTATGAGCAGGTGGTAGTGATTCCCCCTGGACACCCCAGGTAACCCTGAGCAGTGCCACAGTTCTGCTGGTCTGATTTCCCTGTTCTAGGATAACAATAATAATAATTCGTAGCCTGCTCTGATTGCAGCCCAGCTCATCAGAGGGTCTCCGAGCGCCTGACAAAGCAGGTCAGTATCGGTGACAGAACGATGCCACCTCGGAAGGGTTGAAGCTAAACAGTGGAGGGGCGCTCCTATCCCAGAATAGTTCTCCATGTGCTGATGTAACTGTACTGGGCTAATTACCTGGGATAAACGGTGACACTTCCCTGCGGAGACAAGCCCGGTTTCCAGTAAGTGCCCGCCAGCGCTGGGCCAGCAGAGGGCCCTCCAGCCATATTATGAATGGCCCGGTGCTCTAGCAGGACCCTGCTGTGCGAGAAGCATCTCAAGTCTTGAAGCCGAGAGAGACCTTCCGAGCCTGCCTGGTGGTAGAGGAGCACTCAAGGGGGACTCAGCGCATGTATGCGGGATTGTTACTTGTACAGAGCTGGAGCCAAGGGCCCCTGCTGAGGACCAGGCCCCCTTATGCCCAGGGCTGTCGACAGTCCCTGCACCAGACACCTCATAATCTAGGTCATGGCGAGCTGTAACAGGTGGATGAGGCAAACAGGATGCGTGAAGGAAGCCCGTGCAGCAAACCAGCTGCTGTCTGATAAGCAGGTGGTCTCACGTCTAGACGTGCGGGGGGCTGGGGGAGATTATCTACATCTCCTACTGCAGGGTTCTTCCAGCTTCTTTGGTGTTGGTCGCTGTCGGAGACAAGCTGGGCTAGATGGGCCTGGGGTCAGATCCAGCCTGGCTGTTCCACATGCTATCGTTAGCTGGTTAGACTCCGGCACGCAGCACACAAGTAGCTACAGAACACATGGCTGCAGGACACTAAGGCAAATATCTCTAGAGTCCACTGAGACTAAGCTGGCCCCTCGAGGGGACCCTTTCGTGCACAGGTAAGACATACCAGCAGGAGGGTGTCACAGACGCTTACACAGTCGGGGCTACCCTTATCCTATGAACAAAGATTCCTAGATTGCAGGGCCCATCCAGTCTGATCCCCGGCACCACGCCGGCCATAGGACGCCCCGAGTTAATCCCTGGTTGAACTAGAGCAGAGCTTTTAAACAAATCTCCAGTCCAAACTGAACAGCTGCCAGCGCTTGAGAGGCGTCAGCCCCGTGTCTGTCAATCCGGCTCCTCTCCCCAGCCTGTGAATTGCTTCCAAACAGCTCCTCAATACAAGCAGTATTTTAATCGCATCCTTCTGCAGCTGACACGATGCCAAGGATTTTGATGCAGAGTCACGCACGGCCTGGCCGGACCTGTACCAGAAATGGGGACCTAATGGGTTGACAGCATCTTATTCAAGAATTCCTATTGACACCAGTGTGGTTTCCTCTTCCTCTGTAAACTGCATGAACCCTTACTGTGAACTCTCGCTATCAGATCATTATAATGACCCTGGACTGGACAAAGCCCTGGGGACAGCTACAGTACATCCATATTGTGGTGACGATTTGTTTAGCTGGTTTCAGAGTAGCAGCCGTGTTAGTCTGTATTCGCAAAAAGAAAAGGAGGACTTGTGGCACCTTAGAGACTAACACATTTATTTGAGCATAAGCTTTCAATGAAGTGAGCTGTAGTCCACAAAAGCTTATGCTCAAATAAATTTGATTTGTTTAGCGTTTCGATTGCAAAAGTGCTGAGAGGCCAACTGGCTTGGGATAAACTGCCGGGCGCAGCGCAGACCCCGACCGAGACCAGGGCCCCGTCATGCCGGGCGCTGCGCAGACCCCGACCGAGACCAGGGCCCCGTCATGCCGGGCGCTGCGCAGACCCCGGCCGAGATCAGGGGCCTGTTGCGCCAGGCAGGATGCTGCCCAGACATCTAGAAAATGACAGATCTGCCCCAAAGAGCACCAGGTGTATAGGACAAGCCATAGCCAGAGGATGAGCTAAGTCGGTGGAGGGCAGGGTGAGAAAATGAGGAGGAGGTGTGCCGATCTCAGGATTCAGTCCTCAGTCGGTGCTGTGACACCCTCAAATGTTCATTGAGTCTGAGGCCAGAGGGACTGTTCTGCTCATCCGGTTTGCCCTCCTGCAGAGCGCCGCCAGCAATCCACCCCCGTGACTCCCGCAGCCAGCCCAGAAGCTCTGGCTGAGAGAGAGCCCCTCCTTTAGAAAGGTACCCAGTCTCCATTTAAAGACTTTGAGTGGTGGGAACCCACCACAGCCCGGGGTGAGTTACTCCAAGAGTTAATGCCTCTCACTCTTAAAATATGCCAGCCAGCTTTGTCTGCAAGATTACAGGGCTGTCCGCAGTCAGAAATCTCTTCGCAAGACGGGGACGTACAGACCTGTGAGCCCCCTCCTGGAGACTCTAAATAGATGGAGCGTCTTTTGCCTCTTCCTTCAATCTCCCTACCGAGATTCTTGTCGCTGGTTCGGAGCCCTCTCCACTTTGTCATGTCCCCCTAGAAGTGGGGGCACCTGAGGGGGACGCCGGATCCCAAGGACAGGCTGCGAGGTACCCAGAGAAGGGTTGGTGCTCGTTGTTAATCCAGGTCCAAGAGAATCTCGACTCCTCTCCCCAGGGGCCTGCAGTTCAGCCGCCTTGCCCGGGGACTTGCCCACAAGTGTGAGGGGTAAGAGTGGGATGCTCCCAGCCCCTTCCCAGAGTTGGGCCCAGAGCGAGGTCTCCACCCCTGCGTGGCACCCTGCAGCCCGCAGAGAGGGCTGCTGGGAAAGGTGGTTGGCCAGCTGGCTCCTACTCTGATTTCTGTCTGTGACCGTGCTCTGCAGCGGAGCACACGGGGGGCTAATTTTAGCCGGTTTGTTTGGAGAAAGCTGAGATTTCACCAGCTGCAGCTTCCCCCACTCTGTCTCCTGTCTGGGCTGGGCTTGCCAGCTGCGGTGAGAGCCAGGGCTTTCTTCGGGGCTTTCTAGGCTGGCCAGGGGGCCTCTGCGGCCAGGGGAGGGGGCCCACAGAGGGCACTCAGCTGTGGGCAAGACAGGGCCTTGCAAGTGCTGTGCCAGCTGCTGGATCGCGGGCTCATGGAGGAAGGGGCATTGCTGGGGCCCGGTGATCCTGCCCTCTTCTGTGCCCTGGGAGGTTTGTCCCCCAGTTTCCACGGGGGCGGAGCTGCCCCAAAAGGGCCCCCGGCCGCTGGGGCAAAGGGCGAGGCAGGAGACTGAGATCTGCTGCAGTGCGGATCCTGCCTCTGCTGGGTTCACTGAGCCCCTGGCGGGGCAAACAGCCCTGCGCTCTCCGCGTTCGGCTCTGGGTACAGCCGCCCCGCTCTCTGTCCCAGTGACTCCCGCTGGCCGTCTCCTCTGGGACCAGCAGCGCCAAGGCTCCCGGGGGAAAAACCCAGGGCTCCCCGCAACGCCCGTGACCATTGGGCCAGCATGGAGTACAAGGGAATCACCCCACCTGCTGAGCCCCCTGCTCCCTGCAGCACGGACCCCCAGTGCCAGGCTGGGACACTGCTGAGCCCCCTGTTCCCCGCAGCACAGCGCCCCCTAATGCCAGGCTGGGACACTGCGGTCACACCCCCACTGAGCCCCCCCACTCTCCATAGCACGGCCCCCCTAGTGCCAGGCTGGGACACTGCTGAGCCCCCTGTTCCTCGCAGCACAACACCCCCCAATGCCAGGCTGGGACACTACGGTCACACCCCTGCTGAGCCCCCCCCGCTCCCCATAGCACAGCCCCCCCCATGCCAGGCTGGGACACTGCAGTCACACCCCCGCTGAGCCCCCCCCGCTCCCCATAGCACGGCCCCCCTAGTGCCAGGCTGGGACACTGCTGAGCTCCCTGTTCCCCGCAGCACAACGCCCCCCAATGCCAGGCTGGGACACTGCGGTCACACCCCTGCTGGGCCCCCCCCGCTCCCCATAGCATGGCCCCCCAATGCCAGGCTGGGACACTGCAGTCACACCCCCGCTGAGCCCCCACCCGCTTCCCATAGCACGGCCCCCCTAGTGCCAGGTTGGGACACTGCTGAGCCCCCTGTTCCCCGCAGCACAACGCCCCCCAATGCCAGGCTGGGACACTGCGGTCACACCCCCGCTGAGCCCCCCCGCTTCCCATAGCACGGCCCCCCTAATGCCAGGCTGGGACACTGCAGTCACACCCCTGCTGAGCCCCCCCTGCTCCCTACAGCACGGCCCCCCTAGTGCCAGGCTGGGACACTGCGGTCACACCCCTGCTGAGCCCCCCCCACTCCCCATAGCACGGCCCCCCTAATGCCAGGCTGGGACACTTTGGTCATACCCCCACTGAGCCCCCTGCTCCCCGCAGCACGGCCTCCCTAGCACCGCTCCGGGGCCCACACTGACTACAAGATGAGGGTGCCCTCTACCTACCCCCCTGCAGCACTGTACCCTGGGTGCCAGGCTAGGACCCCAGGGTCAACATTGCCTATAAGGGGAGAGCACCCGCAGCTGAGTTCTCCCATTCAAGTGCGGAGCTGGCCCAGCCTCCTGCTCGTGGGGCTGCAGGACTCGTAATTCCGGCCCCCACCCCCCGGCCCCGCACCATGATTGGCGTCCAACCCCACTGCCCTGTTCCTGGGGGTCTCCTGCACCAGAGTCAGGGCCTGTTCCCCTAGTCGGGAATCGCTCTGGCTGGGGTGAGATCATTGCGGCAGGGGCTGCAAACAGCTGGGACCACTTCACATCTGGGTTTGTTGACTTCAGCACTCGGCAAAGCAGAGATAAATCCCAAGTGTTGAGGCCCTGGCCAGGGCCAAATGAATTCCATGTGAGCTGGGTAATGGCAGGGGCGGGCAGGGGCGAGGGAGCGCTGCAGAACCCGCTTCCCCGCAGCCTGGCGTGCTCCAGCCCCGTCCACATGGAGAGGCTCTCTGGGTGGTGCCGCAAGGATCCCAAAGCGCCAAAGTGGAGCCCTCCCTCCCCACCCCACCAAACCGCCCCCGTCCCACGGGTGGGTCCTGGCCCCATCTCACTCCGCTCCCTGCACATGGCTTGGCCTTGGAACGCCGGAGCTGGAGGCTGACGGAAAATGATTTCTGTGCAGCGGGAAGAGAGCCAGCCCTGGGCCCCACCCTGCGCCTGACACGGCTGGTGGTCTGACAGTGATTTCCTGCCCCTAATCCGTTCCTTCTGCTCCTTGCTTAGGGCCCCCCGGCCCCCAGCCCTCGGCAGGTTGAAACAGCAGGCGGTTCTTGGGGCCCGGGCCCAGCCCTGTCCACATGGTGGGGGCATCGGTCCCCAGCCGGGAACCAGACAACAAGACAGATCCTGGAGGAGCCCTGACCCCTTTGCTGGGGTCCTGCCCTCCCCAATGTGGCAGGTCCTGATCCCCAGGACAGGGCATGATGCCCCATGCTGCCGCTGCCAGCCATCCCTCACTTGTACAGTGCCCTGGGAGTGCCGTGCAAGGCCCCGAAGCGCTCGCCTCTCTGGGCTCCAGACACGAGGGGGTGGCCCCACGACCCCACATCTAGCCCCAGCCCTGACCCACGAGTTCCAAGGCAGCCACCCGGTGCCCTGGATGGTTCATATCCCCCTGCCGAGGGAGCCAGCCAGGCTTTGGAGGGCAGGACTGAGCTGGTAAAAGGCTGGATTTTGTGCAGCAACCCCTTCCCCTGGGGCCAACGCCAGGGCCTCCAGCACCAAGATCTACCCCTGGAGCTAAAGCAGCAGCTCCGCTCCTTGCTGCCAGTAGTAGGCTGTTATCTGCTAGTGGACCACATGCTCGGACGGGGGTTACATTTACCCCCCCCAGCACCTTCAGCCCCCATGGATCTCTGGGTCACCTGG
The DNA here is from genome assembly GCF_009764565.3 of Dermochelys coriacea. Classification (NCBI taxonomy): domain Eukaryota; kingdom Metazoa; phylum Chordata; order Testudines; family Dermochelyidae; genus Dermochelys; species Dermochelys coriacea. The sequence goes on from NC_050087.2 coordinate 18,327,862, forward strand.
CTGTGATCTGGTCTGAGCCCATCCCTGGGGAGGCACGCACCGCCATTCTCCCTCTGCCGCCATCTCCCATGCTCCCAGCATCAGGGCAGGGTTCTGCGGTGCCTGCCGTGGGGCTGGGAGGGCAGGGGGGAATGATGGGCAACCTGGAGCCAGCTGCCAGGTCGTCCAGGCCCCAGCTGCTCTCCACAGCTGGGGGACGTCATCCAGGCCGCGGACGAAGCAGCTCCCAGTTCTCGAGCCAGCGGGAAGTGCCAGGGAGTCAGTGTGTCGGCCAGGAGCCGGCCCAGGAATGGGTGACACGGCCCTGGGCTAACACGCCAGCCGTCGCGGCCCCGTCCCGTCCTGTCCCGTCCCGCCAGGCTGGGTGTGAACGTGCCAGGGGGACAGACAACGACGCGGTGCCAGTGTCTGTATGTGCGTCTGTCGGAGCCGGGCAGCGCCCGTGCGTACGTGTGAGTCCAGTGCCCCACAGCCCCCCCAATCCCCCGCTGGGACGGGGCCCAGGCTGCCGGCCCCCACCCGCCCTGAGGAGAGGGTGGAAAGAACCAGGGCTGGGTGGGAGGCATCTGCGTCCAATTAGCCCCACTCGCTCCCTTCAGCCCCACTCGCTCCCTTCGGAAACAGGAACTGAGACACCTGAGTGCTCCCCGCCCCCCGCCCGCTCCTCCCCCACTCCTGCTCCCCTCCCACCTCGGCCCCCCGCCCGCTCCTCCCCCACTTCCTGCTCCCCTCCCACCTCAGCCCCCCCCGCCTGCTCCTCCCCCACCTCCTGCTCCCCTCCCACCTCGGCCCCCCGCTCGCTCCTCCCCCACCTCCTGCTCCTCTCCCACCATGGCCCCCCTTGGCCTCTCGCCCGCTCCTCCCCCACCTCCTGTTCCCCTCCCACCATGGCCACCCTCAGCCCCCTGCCCACTCATCCCCCCACCTCCTCCTCCCATCCCCCCTCAGCCCCCTGCCTGCTCCTCCCCCATCTCCTGCTCCCCTCCCACCTCGGCCCCCCGCCCGCTCCTCCCCCACTTCCTGCTCTCCTCCCACCTTGGCCCCCCGCTCGCTCCTCCCCCACTCCTGCTCCCCTCCCACCTCAGCCCCCCCCGCCTGCTCCTCCCCCACCTCCTGCTCCCCTCCCACCTCGGCCCCCCGCTCGCTCCTCCCCCACCTCCTGCTCCTCTCCCACCATGGCCCCCCTTGGCCTCTCGCCCGCTCCTCCCCCACCTCCTGTTCCCCTCCCACCATGGCCACCCTCAGCCCCCTGCCCATTCATCCCCCCACCTCCTCCTCCCATCCCCCCTCAGCCCCCTGCCTGCTCCTCCCCCATCTCCTGCTCCCCTCCTGCCTCGGCCCCCGCCCGCTCCTCCCCCACCTCCTCCTCCCATCCCCCTTGGCCCCCCCGTCACGGAGTCCCCGGGCAACGCTCTGGATCTGCTCCCTGCGAAGCCAGGCAGGACTCTGGGGGAGCCTCCTCTCGGGGAGCAGCCTGTCTGCAGGACACACAGCTCACCCGGCTCCCCCCTTCCTGGGTCTGACCTCGGAGCATCCAGCATCCTCTGCCCCCCCTGCGCTTCCCACAGCGAGTCCGCCCAGGCAGGGTCCTGGGGAAGCCAGAGGGTCCTGCCCCCCAACTCTGCAGTCAGACGTGACTCTCAGCCAGCCAGTAAAACAGAAGGTTTATTAGACGACAGGAACATGGTCTAACACAGAGCTTGTAGGTGCAGAGAACAGGACCCCTCACCTGGATCCATTTTGGGGGGCAGTGAGCCAGACAACCCCGTCTGCACTTCACTCCACATCCCCAGCCAGCCCCCAAACTGACTCCCGCTCCAGCCCCCCTCCTTTGGGCTTTGTCCCTTTCCCGGGCCAGGAGGTCACCGGATTCCTTTGTTCTCTAACCCTTTAACTCTCACCTTGCAGGGGGGGAAGGGCCCAGGCCATCAGTGACCAGGAAACAGGGTGTCGGCCGTTCTCTGTGTCCAGACCCCTGCCCACACCTGCCCTCGAGGGCTCTGCAAGGATCACGCACCCTTATCCCACCCCCTAGATACTTAAGAACTGCCTAGGGGAAACTGAGGCACCCCCACAATATTCAGAGGAAACATTGAGAACAGTCCTATTTCATCACACCCCCGCCCACTCCTCCCCCCACCTCCTGCTCCCATTCCCCCTTGGCCCCCCACCTGCTCCTCCCCCACCTCCTGCTCCCCTCCCCAGCACGGCCCTCTCAGCACCCCGCCTGCTCCTCCCCCAACTTCTGCTCCCCTCCCCAGCACGGCCCCCTCAGTTCCCTGCCTGCTCCTCCCCCACCTCCCCTTCCTCTCCCCATCAGCCCCCATCTGCTTCCCCCACCCACTCCTTCCTCCCACTCCTGCCCACCTGGCTCTGAGTTGGGGGCAGGAGTTGCTCTTCCAGGCTTGTGGGCAGAATATGAGGTGCTGGGGGCCCTGCTTTGGGGCTGGGATAAAGCATGTCAAACATAGGGGTCTCTTTCCTCACCCCCCACCGCCATAAGGGAATCCCCAAGGCCCAGCCAGCCCCAAGGTGAGGTTCCCCCAAACCAGAGTTCCCCCTGTGCCCCTAGCCTCCTGCCCCTGGGAGCAGAGCCTCTCGGAGGGGCCCCTCACCCATCCTGCCAGGCCCTATGGCTGTGACCTTGTGACCCCCCCATCCCCTGCCCAGTGACCCCAGCCTCAGCCCGGGGCCTTCGCCAGCCAGGGCAGAGAGGCACCCGGGGGCTCCCCCAGGCCTGGGCTCCCCCAGACATCCTGGCAGCCCCAGGGCCCCCTCCTCAGACCCAATTCCCATCCAGAGATCCTGGCAGCCCCAGCCCGATCCCCACGGCTCCTCCAGGCTCGGCAGCACTGGGTGTGGGTGGTTCCCCAGGTCAGGCCCCCGGCGGCAGGTTCAGCCGCGTGGTCCTGTCCCTGGCAGGATGAGGCCGGCGCTGGCACAGGGGTTAGCCCCCCTCCCGGCCCCTTGTCTCCGTTCCTGGGCCTGCCCGGCAGGGAGGGACCATACCCCAGCCCGGGGAGGAGGCAGCTCCTGGCCACGCAGGGGGTAAGGCAGGAAGGGGACAAGGCCCCAGCGAGGGAGAGGGGAACACGCCCCACCGAGGCTCATCCCCACACACCCAGCGGCCTCCCCAGGGACTGAGCGTTCCCCAGCCCCTATTCCCTGTCCTGGAGAATCAGGGCCCCAGACACCAGGTCCAAAATGCCCTGGGTTCACCCCTCCCCCAGCAGCTCAGCTGGTGCCCCTCAATTCCGACCCACAGCCCCTGTTCCTCTGCTCCCCAAAGTCCTCCTCGGAGCAGACGGCCAGGTATGGGCTGGTTTTGTGATGGGCCTGGAGCTGGAGGTGAACCCAGATGCCTGGGGGCCTGTCACCAATTCATGAACCCCCTGGGTCCCCCATGAAACGACTGTCCTGGAAACCTCCCTGGCTGCGCCCTGGCCGTGGCCCCAGGATGGTCCGGCGTATGGGGCTGACCAAGGAGCAGCGTGAGGGGCACTGCACCAAGCCTGGAGTTCTCGCCCCGTCTGGTGAGGCAGGGCAAGGCAGGGGCATTAGCGTACAATGAATAACTTCCTGCTGCTCGCAGAGCAACATCTGGGCTGGCACAGCTGGGGCCGCAGGTTTCCAGCTGTGGTCAGCTGCAAAACCCATCCCCTTCATTATCTCTCCACACTGCCTGAGGAGGGCAACACAGCCTGGGCCACATGCTCGGCAGTGAGATTCCTGCAGGGACCTGCTGACTGGGGCATCCCTGGGGCTCTGGGGCTTCTCGGCTGGCCCCAGCAGGGCTCCCTGCAAGATCTGTGAGTCATTCTGATAGTGCCGAGAGGCCCTGAGTGAGACCCCGGGGGAAGCTGTTGCGCCAGGTGCTTCCCAGACCCCGGCCGAGATCAGGGCCCTGTCATGCCAGGCGCTGCACAGACCCCAACGAAAGTTCATCCCTGCCTTGTAGCGCTCACAGGCTAACTGGACAAGGGAAGAACGGGGAGCTGCAGCCTGAAGGGATGGGGTGTCTTTGGCATCCGGCCCACACCCCCATGCATCAGTCGCCCCATTAGGCTGGTAACGAGGGGTGCATAGGGGGGTCCCAGGATCCCAGCTGCCTCAAGCTTCCCCTCTGCACAAAAAATGCCCCTCACTGAGGCACCCTGCCCTGCGGGAGGCTGTGGAAGGGACTCAGGTCCCAGCTGTTTGCTTCCCTCCAGCTCCTGCTATGGGGGATGGGGCTGCAGCTCTCAGTGGGGCATGCTCAGGGCTGTGAGGAATGGAGCCTGTGCTAGCTGCGGATCTGGCCACTGGGGCCTTTGGGGATATGCATTGGGGGACCCTAAATTGTAGCCTGGGGACACCCCAAGGCCCCTCAGCTCAGCTGTACTCCCGAGTGCCAGATCTCACCCTGTGTCGGGTTTGCAACCAGGGTCAATAAATCCTGACCCTAAAGCAGCCCCTGCTCCTGGGACTCCAGCCCAAAGGCTCAGGTGGCCAGTGCCTGGATTCCCACCTGTGACCCAGGGCCAGACCGTTGGGGGCCCCGCCATGGACATTCCAGCCATGCCCGGCACCACTCCACCCCCACCTCTGTCAATATTTGGATCTTCCGGGCTGGCTCCAGTCTCGGCAGGGCCTGCATTCTCCTGTGGGGAGGGGGAGTTCTAGCCCCTCGGGGGAAGGATGGGTTAAACAGCCGGCTGGGCCCAAGTTATTGTAGGGTTGAGCACTGGGACGCTACACGCAGTGATTTGTTATTGTAGGGTTGCCTCTAAGTGCTGGGGCTGTGCACCCTGAGCCTCCCACAGTGCCCCCTGCAACAGCGTGTCCCACCTCCACCACTTATTTCCCCCTTGCCACCTCCTTCCGTCCCCCCGGCCACTGCACGTGGACCCACAGAGCTGAGCAGCCCCCAGCCCCCTGTGCACACCCACAGCCCCACCTCCCCTTCCTCCGACCACACAACCCCATGCAAACCCACATCTCCCTGCACACACTCCCAGCTCTCTGCACTCGCAGGCCCCAGGCAACACCCACACCCCCCATGTGTGTCCCCTCCTGCCCCAGCTGGCTGCAGCACTGTCTGTGCATCGCACCTTCATAGGTGATGCTGCTTCTTTCCTGCCTGCTTCTAACCGCACTCACCACAGCCCTCTTGGCCCGGTCTGACACAGCAGGTACCCTGCCCTGCTGCCCTGGTCTGGGAGCTCTCAGCTGTCTGCTGTGGCAGGCACAGGAGGGCCACAGACCTAGTCCCAGCTGGGTCCCACTGCTGTTAGTAGCTAAAGTGCAGCCAGCTCTGAAGAGAAGGGTGGGAGGCTGGGAGCCAGGACTCCTGGGTTCTATCTACAGCTCTGGGAGGGAAGTGGGGTGTAGTGGGTTAGAGCAGCAGAGGAGCCAGGACCCCTGGGTTCCAGCTCTGCCCCTGAGGGGCAGGCCGCTTCCCCACCCCATAACAAGGAGAATGCCAGTTACTGCCTGGGGCACGCGGCCAAAGGACTGCGACCCGGAAAGCCCTTGGCAGCACCCCCTTTTCCATAACGGTGGGGGACAGGGGCATTACGGCGGGGCCAGCGACCTCTTCAGATTCCCCATCATGTCACGGGGCTGCTCGGCAGCTGAATCAGCCTTTCCCGGCCGGCCGGGAGCTCTGGTGCCAGACAAACACCTGACGCCCACAGACTAGAGTGAGTGCCTGGGGCAGGATCAAAGCCCCCCACCCCGGCCGGAAACCGCCCACACAGCCGCCCCCGCTTCCTGGAGAGAGGAGTGCAGCAGCTGCCGGGTGGCTGTGCTGGGGTCGGGTCCCCTCCCCCTGCAGGGTTCAGGCCCGTTCGGGGCTGACAGAGGCTGCACGGGTCTTCCCCTGACTCAGGGAGCTCAGGCAGCGTCCCTGGGAGCCTGCGGCGCGGAGCAGGAGCTGGGCCCCAGTGCACACCCAGAATTATGCACACCTGTGTGTGCAACGCCCACAGACCCCGGGTGTTGGCGGGTGGGATCGAACCGGGGATCTCTGGAGCTTACTGCATGAGCCCCTGCCACATGAGCTAAAAGCCCCCTGGCTGCTACGCAGATGCCATACTCTCTCGCTAAGTGGTCTCGGCGCCACTAGCTGGGCCAGAACCCCACCCCCAGGGGGTGTGTGGGTTACATGGGCACACATCAGCTTGCATGCAGACACCTACGCACACACCCGCACGCAGGTGTGCACATGCACCTGCTGCCATGCAGACACGCACCCGTCTATTCACACCTCCAGCTGGACACGCTCAGCTGCACACTCAGACACAAGACTGCTGACACATCTACAGCTGCAGCTCTGCACTCGCTTGCACACACACAGGTGTATGAACAAATGCACGTGTGAATGCACAAACCACATGCGCACATGTACCTGCGTGCTGTGCATACACAAACCCACAGCCCCGTGGGCTCACAGCACGCACATGCACTCTCTCTCTGCCCAGTTACAGATCCCCGAACTGCCCCAGCACAGACGTCGCCCCGGCCCCTTGGCACTGCAGCCAGGTCCTTGCACTTCCCTGAGCTGAGCGGCAGCCAGAGAGATGTGTGTGGGCCCTAGGACGGGCGCTGTGCAGCGCTCAAGGGGTTAACGACAAAGCAACATGCGCAGGTAAACAGGCCACAACATCCAGACTTCAGTGCGGAGAGTTCAGCAGCAAAAGTACCTGCAGGCACCTGAGCGAGGGGCTGGGCTCCCCGGGGCTCCTGCTGCAGGCCGGGTGCCCAACTTGGAGACTGGCCTGAGTTGGGGGTCGCAGGGTGGACTTTGGGGCTGGACGCTGGGCCCGTTGCAGATACATGTGTGTGGGAAGGGGCCCTGTGCTCTGCGCGCTGGCCACGGGCCCAGCCCCGGGTGCCCAGGCCTCTGTGGGTGTTAGCTAGCGTGGCCTGGCCCCGTCGGGCGCTGCTGAGCCAGCGGCTGGTTAGAGCCCCAGGCGTTTGCAGCTGTGAGGGTGTCCCGGCTCCCTGGGTGATACCTGGCTGCGCATTGGCTCTGGGGGGGCACTGACTTCTGTGTGTGTGTGTGTGTGTTAGCTCAGGCTGGCAAGCTGGTGGGCCAGGCAAGAGCCCACAGGCACAGGCCCCTGTCTAGCTCTGTCACCCCGCCGGGTGGCAGAGGGGCCTGGAGGTAGGGGAATCTCTCAAGGGTGGACGTGAGCAGGGACCTACGGTGACACCGTGGGGCTGTTCTTCATGTGTCCTCTGAATAGTGTGGGGTGCCTCAGTTTCCCTTAGGTATTTCTTAAGTGTCTAGGTGGTGGGACAAGCGGGTGTGATTATTGCAGAGCAAAGGGCCAGGGTACGTAAATGGCCGACACTCCATCACCTGGCAGCTGATGGCCTGGGCCCTTCCCCCCTGCAAGGTGAGAGCTAAAAGGTTGGAGAACAAAGGAATCCGGTGACCTCCTGGCCCGGGAAAGGGACAAAGCCCAGAGGAGGGGGGGCTGGAGGGGGAGTCAGTATGGGGCTGGCTGGGGACGAGGAGTGAAGGGCAGACGGGGTTGTCTGGCTCACTGCCCCGCCAAAATGGACCCAGCTGAGGGGTCCTGTTCTCTGCACCTACAAGCTGCGTTTTAGACCATGTTCCTGTCGTCTAATAAACCTTCTGTTTTACTGGCTGGCTGAGAGTCACGTCTGACTGCGGAGTTGGGGGGCAGGACCCTCTGGCTTCCCCAGGACCCCGCCTGAGTGGACTTGCTGTGGGAAGCGCAGGGGGGGCAGAGGATGCTGAATGCTCCAAGGTCAGACCCAGGAAGGGGGGAGCCGGGTGAGCTGTGTGTCCCGCAGACAATCTGCTCCCCAAGAGGAGGCTCCCCCAGAGTCCTGCCTGGCTTCGCAGGGAGCAGATCCAGAGCGTCGCCTGGGGACGCCGTGACACCTATCCAAGGGTGACCGTGGAGCTAAGGCTCCGGCTCACCTGGCTGTCACTCAGGGCCGTGGCGCTGGGGGGCCGCTGTAGTGAGTGAAGGAAGCAGAGGCAGCTCCTAAGGGGGGTGGCTGGGAATGGAAGCCGCCTGCCTAGCTCTGTTCAGGGAAAGAGGAACTCGTGTACATGATGCAATTAAATGGCTCCCACATAGGAAACAGCCCGAGATTGTCACCTATTCCCCGTCCAAATGGAAAGCCCCAAACTGCAGCTCTCAATGGGTCAGAGGCTCCAACACAGGAGATCTGTGGGCGGTGGGGGAGGTAACGCTTTCAACCTTGCTACTGCGTTCAGAGGTTGTCAAACCCGCATCTGGCAGAGAGCCACTTTATCACTGTCTGTTAGGGGAGCACCTTGAGGTCCCAACCGAGACCAGGGCCCCGTCGTGCCGGTCGCCGCCCAGACCCTGACCGAGACCAGGGCCCTGTTGTGCCGGTCGCTGCCCAGACCCCGACCGAGACCAGGGCCCTGTCGTGCCGGGCGCTGCCCAGACCCCGACCGAGACCAGGGCCCCGTCGTGCCGGGCGCTGCCCAGACCCCGACCGAGACCAGGGCCCTGTTGTGCCGTGCGCTGCCCAGACCCCGACCGAGACCAGGGCCCTGTTGTGCCGTGCGCTGCCCAGACCCCGACCGAGACCAGGGCCCGGTCGTGCCGGTCGCCACCCAGACCCTGACCGAGACCAGGGCCCTGTTGTGCCGGGCGCTGCCCAGACCCCGACCGAGACCAGGGCCCCGTCGTGCCGGTCGCTGCCCAGACCCCGACCGAGACCAGGGCCCCGTCGTGCCGGGCACTGCCCAGACCCCGACCGAGACCAGGGCCCCGTCGTGCCGGTCGCTGCCCAGACCCCGACCGAGACCAGGCCCTGTTGTGCCGGGCGCTGCCCAGACCCCGACCAAGATCAGGGCCCCATTGTGCCAGGCGCTGCCCAGACTCCCATTGAGATCCAGGCCCCACCGCTCCAGGTGCCGCCCAGACTGGCCCCAAATTGCTCCTGGTGTAACTAGACGAGGAGTTGTTATCCCCATTGTACAGAGAGACACAGAGAGTTTGGGGCAGAGCTGGGAATTGAGTCCTGGTCTCCAGAGGCCCAGCCAAGCCCCCCTCCCATCTCCCCCCGCCCTCTCCCTGCTCTCTGCACTCCCTCGTACCTACCCGTCCCACAGCAACCCAGACGCTACTGGGAGATGGGCACACAGAGGCGCCTAGCGAGGGGGAAAGCAGCCAGGGCATGGACCCAGATGTCTGTCACCGGCTCCTGGCAGGAATCCTCTGCCTGGCGGGGAGGGGGGACACAGGCTGGCTCTGGGGAAGTGTTAGGGCAGGTTTCTCCATCCTGCTTGGTGAGGTGCTGACCCTGATGCCAGGCTCTGTCCCCCCATCGTGGGTGGTGATGGGCTCCCGCCCCCCAGGGAAAGGGCTAGGGCTCCGTCTGGCCCATGTCTGGGGCCCTGGGGCCCATAGACGTCCCCTGCTGGCCACGGGGGCTTTGGCCCAGCGAGGGTGTGGAGCAGCCCAGCAGGAGAGTCATCGGGACCCAGCCATGCCAGGGACTTTCTGCCCCCCCCCTTGGCTGATTGAAGGCACATGTGCTGACCCAGCAGCCGCGGCAGCTGCCCCCGCCCCGCCCCGCCTGCCGGACGCCTGGGAAGCCCTGGCTGCAGTTCTAGGCGCAAAAGCCCCTTCGGTTCCACCCCCTCCAGGCCAGGGCTGCCAAGGCAGTGAGAGTGTGTGGGTGGCTGGGGGTTAACCCTTCCCTGCCCCCGCAGACAGACGGACAGACAACAGGGAGGAAAAGGGGCTTTCCTGCGGGAGACGGGCTCCCTATGGCTGAACAGGTCACCGAGACCCCCTGCCCCTGGGGGGCTCTGGGCTGGCACCCGGGGGCTCTGTGCACCCCACGGATGCTCACTGGGGTCTCTGTGCCTCCCTCCCTGCGATGGGAGTTGAGGGGACGGTGGCAGATCACAGCCACAGCCCCGCTCTGCTGTGAGCCCAGGCGGATAAACCTGCCGGGGAGAGTTACGGGGGAAGGAGGGGGGCCCACGGCCCCGGCTGCGCCCCCAGAGTTCCCGTCCCAGCCAGGCTGGGGGCCAAGAGGCTGATATTCAAATCAGAGCCGAGGTCGGCGGCTGATGCGAAAGGGGCCCGGGAGCGGGCGCAGACCCTGGCAGCAAAGCAGGGGCCTGGATAACACCAGCTATGGCAGACTCAGCCCCACGGGCCAGCAGGAGAACAGGAACCGCTGACGCCCCCAGGAGAGTCCCTGGGGGGAGCGGGGGGCGGCTCCGGAGCTGAGCCAGTCTAGGCTTCCTTCCAGTCAAGCAACCCCCTGGGATGGGACCCGGCAGGAGGGACACAGCCTCGGGAGAGCCCAGACTGGCGCTTTGGAAGGACGGATCCCAACTCCCAGAGGAAAGGCTCTGACAAGCCATGGGACAGGCCCAAGGGAGATAGCTGCGCCCCAGTGACTGGGGGGATGGGCAGAGGGCAGACTCGTACCCCTGGAGCTCCCATTGGTCCCCCGCCCACGGGAGCTGGGCAGGTCCCCGGGGAGCTCACCCTGCCCGTCTCTCTCAGCCCCCGGGGCAGAGTCAGACCCCAGTCCCTGAGCTCCCCTGGGCGAGCACAGCTGAGCTGCCTTTCCCGTGGCTGGGAGGCAGCTCCCTTCCTGGCAGGTTACCCTCCTCCCTGCCCTGGGCACACGCTAGTCACCCCCACCTGGGGCAGACTTTGGCGCTTACATTTGCCATGAACAATGCTGCTAATTTCCTCCCACCTGGCCCCTTCGATAGGTGCAACCCCCCGGCCCTGTGATCAGAGCCAGGGCCATGCCAGAGGCTGCCAAGCCGGCTCGGTACCCGCCGCTCCCTCGGGTGCCCTAGCAGGGTTCACAGAAAGTCCCGCTATGATTTTCCAGCTAAGCAGATGTGGGTGATGGCGTCATGGAGGACGCAGCATTTCGGTGACATTCTGCATCCCCTGCGACTAGGCCCCCGGAACCCACATCCCCTTTCTGGGTTCAAAGCCAGACACGCCGAGCGCCTTGGGGCAGCTTGAGCAGCCACCTATGGCCAAGCCTTTCCCCTCATCCCTTTTCTTCCCCCTCACCAACCCCGCACGGCCACGAAGCCCACGTTGGCCCCGGGAGGCACCAGATACTGTCGCCGGAGCAGCCACGCGGCAGATGGCAGGATTCTGCTGCCCCCGGGTGCTGCCCGTACTCAGCAGTACGGTCGGTTTTAAATCTCCCGTAGAGCTCGTCCTCCACCCCCTCCCAAACTCTCTGCTCCCTGGCTCCAGAGCTTCAGTATCCCAGGCAGGGAACATTTATTTACACTGATTTAGCCACCCCCAGGCAGCATTATTCTTATTTGTACACGTAGCACCGAGATGTCTTGACTGAGACCAGGGCCCCGTCGTGCCGGATGCTGCCCAGACCCTGACTGAGATCAGGGCCCCGGGGTGCTGCCCAGACCCAGCGAGAGGCGACCCCGTCCGAGGGAGCTCACAGACTGAACACATCCCGAGGGACCCAGCACCACCCCCTTTAGCACCTGGGGTGATGCAGCCGGAAAGGACTCAGGGATTTCCCGCCTCCCCACCCCCCTGTGCCAGGGCAGAACCCAGGTGTCCAGGCTCCCCTGGCCCCACTCAGTCAACCAATGAGCCCCTCCGTGGGATGGGGTTCCCAGCCCGGGGGCGGTCCCTGCCCTGGCTCCCAGCTGCCAGGGGAGCGGGGCGATGCGACTCCTCCCTTCCCGCCTGCCCCTGCCACATGTGTCACAAGCGACAGAGGAGCCGGAGCCGAGTGGAGCCTGGGATCAGGGCAGGACCCGGGGCCGGTAAGGGACCCGCTGCCCCGGGCGGCTGGGCTGGGCGGGCGCCCCTGACCTGCTCCTACCCCCAGCCGCTCTGCTGGGTACTGTCCCCTGTGCGGGGGGTGGGGCTGGGTCTGAGACCAGGCTGGGGGCCTGTGGGCGGGTTGTACAGCCCCAAGCACCCTGCTCCTGGGCTGGGGCTCCCAGGAAACAAACAGGGCCGGAGCCTGTTCTGAGATCCAGGGTGGGAACTTGGCCCCAGCCCCGTCTCTGCACTGGCCGTGGCACCGCCCTGCACTGCTGAGAAGCTGCAGCACCCTTCCCAGAGGTGGCTGCCCTTCCGGGGGGGCAGAGGAGGGGAGTCCCGTGTCAGGGTGCGGGGCTCAGTGCAGTCCTTGGCGATGAAAAGAGACCCATGAGGCGGTTACGGGGTGGCTGCCTGGTGGGCGCAAAGCTGGGTGTGTGAGGGAAAATGTGGGTGCCCCCCATGTCCTGTGTGCACCCGTGTTAAGACGCACATGTGTGTTCCACGCTTAGCCAGCCCTGCATGTCAGAGCTCCGCCGGGCAGGCGACCCCTCACTGTCGGTAGTAGCAGGCAGCTGTCTGGGTTCTGGGGGTACACAGTGGGGTTCAAGGCAGGGCATATAAACCCTGGCAGAGATCGGGGGGGGGGACGTGATCTCATGTGACCCCCAGCACACACACACGTGTCGCCTCTGCCACCGGGCCCCGTTAGCGCCTGCTCCCTCAGGCAGGAACCAGGCACCAGACGTGGCCTCAGTTTCCCCCCAGTCAGGGGCCGAGGGGCTCTGCTATCTGGGACATGCCTTATTCAGCCGGGGACCCTGAGTCACACCCGTGGGGTGACCCCCTGGAGCTGCGCTGCCCAGATGCCTCACCAGGCCCATGGGGCCGCCCAGTCTCTCCCCTGCATTAACAGCCCTGCAGTGGGCGCTCTGCTACAGACCCCTCCCCAGGCTCTGTCCTGCCCCCCCACGTCCCTCCCCAGGCTCTGCCTCTGTCCTGCCCCTTCCCACCCCGCCAGGCTCCGTCCTACCCCCGCCCATTCCTCCAGGCTCTGTCCTGCCCTCCCCCGCCCCCCCCAGGCTCTGTCCTGCCCCCCCATCCCCACAGGCTCTGTCCTGCCCCCCTGCCATCTCCAGGCTCCGTCCTGCCCCCCCGTCCCTCCCCAGGACCATTCTCCATCCCAGGTTGGCGCAGTGGCAGCCTGGGTTGTATTTCCAGCTCCTCATTCCCCTCCCCGTCTCTCCTGCGCTGGGCCCTGAGCGGGGGGTCTGAGCTCTCTCTCCTGGCCCCTCTGGCTGCGGGGGGCTAAGGGCTGGATCAGGGGCTTTCCCAGTCGCTGCCATGGCCTCTGGAGCAGGTCCATTGGGAAAGCCGCAAGTGGGCCAATTCCAGCCCCTGTCGGCTGCAACACAGCAACAGAACCACCCAGGGTCGAGTGCCGCAAGTCGGGGCCCCCTCTTGGTCTGGGGGGCTGCCCCAGCTGAGCCCCAGCCTGGCTGTGACTTTCTGGGGCAGTGAGTGCCCGGCCCAGCCAGATTCCCAGGCTCCTGCCTCGGGCATCCAACATGGCCCAGCCCCCACGTAGAGACCAGGCCCAACGGGACCGTCCAGCCGAGCTGGGGGCACTGGTGGGTGGGTGAGTGGGGTCTCTGCACGGGGGCGTCAGCACAGGACGGAACCCGGAACAGCTGGTGCTACTGGGAATAAAGCGGGCTGGGGCGTTGCCGGGGGGCTCAGCCATAGGCTGGGGGGCACGGAAGGGGTTGCCGGGCAGGGGGGCGGCTAGAGCCATAGCCTGGGGGGGTGCCACATGTTGCTGGGGGTGGTCTTTGGGGCCGAGCAAATCCTCTGCTTGCCCCAAAGCTCCATATTGGGGTCTCTGTCAGGCCACACCCAGCTTGGGGCGCCCAGCACATGGGCTAGGGGCGAGGCTCCTGGCCCCTGGGGGGCAGGGGGTGCTCTGTGGGCTCTGCTGACTTAGGGTTCTCTGTGCCCTCTCTCCCCCACCCACCAGTGATGGGGCCCCGTGTCCTCAGCGAGGCCTGATGGACGGTCTGTGCAGAAACCCCCCACCCCTGCTCCAGGGCTTCCCCCACACCCGCCCCACTGAGGCTTCCCAGGATGGTGAAGTCACCCTCCCCCGGTGCCCACCCCCAGCTGCACCGGAAGCCCCTTCACGCCGTTCGGCTGGGGAACAAGGCTGCCCTTCAGGGCTCGTGGGGGTGGCCGAGGACAGAGGGCGGCCAGCTGTTAGCTGCCTTGGGCTGAATGGGACCTGGGGGGCGGGGGGCAGGGCAAAGCTGGTTAATGTGGGAATTGATGCTGCAGCCCGGCCGGCTCAGCCATGGGGCTGTTCACTTGGGGAGGCTGGCCCTGATCCAGCCCCATTTGTGTGATGAGTTGGGGGCCCTCAGACTATGGCCTAGAGATGAAAGCAGATGAAATGCCCTTGATCCGGCCCCCTGAGCAACGGTCACAGAGACTGGGCTGCTTCCGGTGGGCGCTGGCCCTCTTCTCTGTCCCCCAGCTTGGACGCCTCCCAACCAGGCTTGCAGGGACCCGTGGGGCTGGGCCAGGGCTGTCTGCTTCCAGCTGCCCTCTACCGACCTTAGTGCAGGGCTGGTGCACAGCAGCGTTCGGGGGCTGCTCGCACGGGTCTCTGAGCTGGTGAACTGTGCACGGTCCTTCCCCGCTGCCCCTCCCTCAGCCCCCTTCTTTCAGCCCACCTGTTTGGCCTCTCACGTGCCCTCTCGGGGCACACGGCTCCGGGCTGGCCCCTAGAGCTGTGCCATGTCCAGACGACGGCTGTGGGCACACCCTTGCTGCCAGTCCCTTCGCTCACGGCTGGAGGAGACCCCAGCGGCCAGAGCTGGGCTTGCACGGCCGCTCACGGGGGCTGCCTGCCCCGCTGCATCCCCACAGGGCTCCAGCCCAAGCCAGAGCTGGGGGGAAGGGCACCAGTGAGGACAGAGGACAAGCCAAAGGGCTGCTGGGAGTGGGGGCTCCGAGTGCCCAGCTCCCCCCGGGAGCCAGCTCTGGACAGGACGCGGCCGGGCAGGGAGTCGTGCAATGGGCGGGCCGCAGCTGATGGGAGAGATGGGGCACTGCCCCCTGCTGGGGCATCGGAGGGCAGAGCCCCAGTTGCCAGCCAGGTCCCGGGCAGAGCCAGGCTGGCCCCGGGCAGCTTGGCACCAGGCTCCTTCCCCTGCAGGGTTGCCCATCACAGCTCCATCCCCAGAGCGTTTGCCTGCCAGGCTGGAGCGAGCGGGAGCAGCCACTGCCCTGGGGTAGGCAGAGAAGGGCAGTGGGAGGCTGGGCACCAGCACCCGTCCATCCTGGAGCAGCCCGGCAGCTGCGCTGAGGCTGCTCTCCTGTAATTACAGGCCCAGCATACAGGCTGCCTTTGTTGCTTGGGGTTAATTGTCTAATTCTCCTGCCTGGGGGGATGTGGGGGAGGGAGGAGCATCCGCTGCCCGATCTCCCTGTGCTCCCGAGGATCCCCGTCCGAGGGGCCCTCAATCTGCCCGCCATCGAGGCCTTCACTTTCTAGGGGAGCATGCTGGGTATCGGCTCATGTCCCAGGTCCTGCTGGCTGGGAGCGTCAGGGGATCTAGATTGACATATGAAAATAATCGCCCAAGGAATCCGTGTGTGTGTGTGTGTGTGTAAGTGGGTGTGCACACGCATGGCTCTGTGTGCATGCTGTGTGTAAGTGGGTGTGCCTCTCTGGGTGTGCATGTTAGTGCCTGGGTGTTCTGCCTGGCAGCGTGAGCAGGCCGGGCTCTGCGTGTGCCCACGGGGGCTGCCGTTACACAGGGGCTGCCATTACACATGGGTGTGTTGGCCCATCGCCCGGTGGGAGGCGTGCGCTCACACTCACCCGGTTCCCCGGGCCAGGCTGCAGGGCCTGCTCTGCTGGGGCAATTTCCTCAACCATCCTGTCCTATCCCCTCAGTACTCAAGTTGTGCAAGAGTGTAACGGCCACCACGACAGTTAGAGCAACGCCCGGCTGGTCGGGGCTCCCTAGGTCATACTCCCTGGCTGTCGCACACTCGCGTGCCCCTACACACTCCTCTCTCACAGACACGGGCTGGTGCAACCCTCACTCCCCCCATGCTCACATTCACAGGCTGACACACTTGTGTGCTCCTTGACTCACTTGCATTCTTTCACCCCCTTCCCCCTGTTTCTAGCCCCGCTCACCCCCCCGCCTCGGTGACTCACCAGCCCCAAAGCCCGGGGCTGGGACATGCCTGGATCAGATTCTGGTTCCCGCTGGGCGCCCTGGATTAGGACACGATTCCCAGCCAGGTGCCCCCAGCGCAGATGGGGCCCAGCCAAGCAGCGTGGCAGGAACCTCGCGGCTCACAACACCTACCGCACCACATGAGTCACTGTAGACACCCAACTCTGTGTGTGTGCATGACTCTGTGCGTGAGTGCGAGTCCATGGCGCTGTGTGTGTGCGCACATGTGCGTGTGTGTGTGTGTGCGTACGATTGCCTGCACACATCTGGGCACCAGCTTCCCAGGCTCTGGCCAGCCGTCTGCCATCTCCATCCCCATGGCACCCAGCAGCATTTCCCATCTCCCCTGGGGTGTCATTCCAGGAGCACAGCTACCGGGCAGCCCCCTTGCTTTCCACAGCGGTTGGGTGTCTCCCGGTGCTGGAGCAGATTCTAGGTTCGGACGTCAGAGGAGTCAAAGCAGCCAGAGGGGGACAGGCAGGGCTCTGGTGATGGTGAAGAACTGAAGGCTCGGTGCTGGCTCTGGCCTGGGAGGAGAATTGGGTCAGATCGGATCACTGACAGGGGGCTTCTCTGCCTGGAAGAAAATCGATTGTTATGGGAATTGTACATTTGGTTTGTGTGTTGGGAAAGGGGGCACTATGGGGGGAGGGGGGCATATGGGGGGCACATGGGGGACAGGGAGCACCGTGTGTGTGTCGTGGGGGTGGGAGTATAGGGGTATATGTAGCTGGATGGGCCTGGAGCAGCATCCTTGGCTCCCCACACCCCGCCGACGAGTCTCAGCCTTGCAGGTCATGTTGATTCTGGTCCTACAGCTTGGATTTGTAACTGAACAGCTGCCAGAGCGTGGGTGTATGGGGGGCAGGGCTGGGCTAGCGGTGGCTGCGATCGGGAGTGAGGGGCCCTGGCAGAGCTGGGGGGAGGCCAGGGCTGGCCTAGCAGGGGGCTGCGGGTCGGGAGTGAGGGGCACCGGCAGAGCTGGGATGGGGGGGAGCTCACTTGATACCTGCCCATCACTGCGAAACCTTTGCCGTCCCAAGCCCGTGATCCCTGTGGGTGGGGAGGCCGCTGGCTGTGACTTTGCAGTTAAATTGCTCCCAAGCCCCTTCCTGCCGCGCCCGGCTCCGGAGAAGCTGAGTCCCCAGAGAAGGGCGCTGGACCCGTTCGGAGCGTTCTGCGGAGCCAGCCAGTCGCCCCGAGAGACCTGGGGGGAAGCTCTTGTCTGGGCCAAGATGTTTCCTTCCCTGCCATGGAAACCCTGAGCGAGGGCAGGGCCCTGCCTGGCAGCTCTGGCTCCCTGCTCTGGCCTGGCCTGCAGCTGCAGAGGGGCCTTGCTGACTGCCCCAGCAGGTCGCTGGGGTTCTGTGGTGGTCCCAGCTCCAGAAAACAGCCCAAGCTGGGCTGGGCCCAGACTGGTAGGACAGGCCCCTTCCCTTAACTGCCCGTCTCTGAGTCTGGCTGCTACTGGCGATGCTGGGAGCCCAGAGACGCTGGTGATGGGCTAGGATGCCACCAGGTGCCATGGGGTAATTCCCCCCCAGGGTTGTGCTTATCTCTGGAAACAGGGTGCTGGTGGATAAACCAGACAGCTGCCTCTGTCCCATCACCGGTATATACCCATTGTGGGGGAGGGGGGGGAGCTGTGTCATTTGCACACTTGTGCAGACACACCCACATGCACACACCATGCATACCCTCAGACATGCACACTCACATGCACACACGTACAGGTATTCTTGCCACTGGGCTCGTGAGCGCTCATGTGCT
This sequence comes from Dermochelys coriacea, assembly GCF_009764565.3. Classification (NCBI taxonomy): domain Eukaryota; kingdom Metazoa; phylum Chordata; order Testudines; family Dermochelyidae; genus Dermochelys; species Dermochelys coriacea. Next base: position 18,345,671 of record NC_050087.2, read on the forward strand.
CACACACGTCACACACTCACACACGTCACACACTCGCACACATGTGTCACACAAGGCTGCTCTAGTGGGGGCTGGCTGGGAGCTGAGCAGCATTTTCCTGAGCTGTGGCCGGGAGGGGTGGGATTTTTAGGCAGACCATGACGTGCTGCCCCTGCCCCCGTCCCACGTTACTTGGCCTTCCCCCTTTACGCTGGTTTAACCCCCCAGTGCTGTGCTGGGCTCAGCTCGGGCAGTGTCCTGACTCCCGGCTGCTGCTGGCTTCCCAGAGACAGAGAGACCCACCCATGCCCTGGACCTGCTGGCCTGACCAGCTCGTGCCCTCTGCCAGGGGTCCCTGGCTCTTGGCTGAGCTGTGCCTCCGTGAAACACCAGGGCCTGGGGGTGTCTGCCCCAGAGAGCTTGGCCAGGGGGCACCCATCCCAGCCCCATGCTCGGCACCCGGAGAGCCAAGACATTATAGTGATTTGGGTACCCAGATCCCCTCCTTGGCACAGACTGCACCGGGTGCCTGATCCTGCCCCACGGCCCAGCTGGCTCAGCACCACCCTCCCCCCAGTCTATTTAAACCTTGCGTTAGTTCATTAAGTGAGCTGCTCGTCAGGAACGGATCCAATTTGCGCTGTGGCTGAGTCGCTGCCCGTAGGGCTGGTGACGTCTGCCTGGGCCAGGAACAAGGGACCCCCTGTGTGTGAGAGCCCCACGCTATGGGCAGGGCTGGGCCAGCACGACCCCTTCACTGCATCTCCCACAGCCTGGCTTGGCCTTGGGCCCGAGCACTCGGGATTAAGGCTAAAGCAGACCAAAGATAGCCCCTAAAGCCACGTGGGCTGGGCACGCAGGGGGGGCTGCACCGAGACACCAGGCCGGCTCCACATAAGCTCTGGTGCTCCCTGGGTGTGGGCTGTACACGGATGAGGAGTTGGGGGAGACGCCATGTCTGGGAAATTCCCCACTCCCCAGCCCCCACATCCAGCAACCACCCGGAGCCTGGGGCATCTCGCATCCCACTAAAGCTGGGGAAGGGGACTGGGGTCCCTGCCTCACTGCATGCACTGGAGGGGGGGGCTACTTAGCCCTGCCCTGACTGCACCCCCACTGCCTGTCCCCTGTGTGTCTCACTTGCTCCCTTGTGTCTCACCCTAATGCGGAGCTGTTCTGTGTCTGCCCTGGCCAAGGCCTCTGCCCCCAGGGTTCCCATTGTGCTGGGCGCTCTGGGGCAGGAGACATCCCTGGCGCTTGCCAAAGGAGTGCCAGGAAAAGCGCTGGCTCTGTTCTGGGCACTGCCCTTCACTCCTGTCTAGAGCAGAGGCGGGGTGGCATCGGGGTTAGTGCCCTTGCCTGGGACCCGAGCAAGCTCCTCCCCCTGCCTCACGGGCTCTCCCAGCTGCCTGGTAGGGCTAACAGACAGCCTGCCACGCAGGGCCCCCAGCCTCAGTAAAGGGGGACAGATGGATGGATGGATTGGAAAGGGCAGTTCTGGATTATTACAGCCAGGCCCCTGGCGCAAGGCGCTGCATCTATATCTGTGATGAGACGGTCCTGGGATGTTCACAGCACACGGAGAAAGAAGAGAGAAATCTCCATGCTCAGGCTGGGAGGCTGCAGCGTTACAGGACTTTATTGCTTTGAATTCAGAACAAGGACGTGCGAGAACCCAGGCCGGAGAGAGAAAAAACAGGCTGCTCCCTAGGGAGCTGGGCCCCACGCCCCCACCTAGCTGTAGGCAGCCTGTCTGCTCCACAGCCCTGTAGTCTGCAAGGAGGGCCAGCAACCCATTCTCCCCCCAAAAAAGCAATAGTGGGTAATTGCAGCACGGTCCAGGGGGGCACCCTAGGTCCCTGCCCTGGAGAACCTGCAATTGGCTGCTGAAGGCAGGATACTGGCACTGGGCATCTAGATCCTGCCAGGTGTGCACAGGTACGGCTGCCAACAGCATGCCGGTGCCATGGCACCTTTCGCACTAGGGCAGCGGGGAATCACCCCACAGCCCCAGCCTCTCCCATTGGGGGGTTCCCCTTCATTCCTGCCCCAGGGATCCCCCAGTGTCACTGCATTCCTGACTACACCCCCTCCCCCTGCCGGGCACCTGGCCAGTCTGTCATTGCCTCCAAGGGAGAATTTGCCTCTGTATTTCCTGTGAGGCTCCTCTCCCCATCCCCCATCTGACAGCTGGGCAGCAGGGTCCGGGGTTGCGTGCTCCCCCACACGTCCTGGCCCGGGGAAGGTTGGCCCCTGGGGGAGAGGGGCCCCCTGGGAGGGGGAAGGGCAGGGTCACTGGAGAAAGGGGGGATGCTGGTGTCCTGGGGGAGAGGGTGGTCCTGGTGGGTGCTGAGGGGTCCTTCCCAGAGCTGCCAGGGTTTTGCATACTGACCCGGCTATGCAAATCATGGAATGAGGCTGTTTGTGTACATTTAGGTAATTTAAGCTGGTGGCACGCCAGGCCGGGGGGGGGGGGGGCTAGGCGGACACTGGAGCATGTTGGTGGTGTGGGGAGGGGGGCAGACCAGGAATGTTGGGGGGCTACTGGGGATTGGGTGCTGTGGACCCTAGTGCGGCAGGGGAAGCTGGGTGGCAGATTAGGTGGGTGCAGGTGTTTCTGGGGGGTCACAGTGTGTCTGAGGGGTTGGCTGGAGCTGGAGAGTATGGGGTCCTAGGAGGGGGTAGGTGGGTGCTGGAAGGGGTTGGTGGGTGCTGGGATGTCTGAGGGGGTCGGTGGGTGCAGGAGGGCTTGGGGTGCTGGGGGGGTCGGTGGGTGCTGGAAGGGGGTTGGTGGGTGCAGGAGGGATCGGGGGTGCTGGGGTGTCTGGGGGGATCAGTGGGTGCAGGAGGGGTCGGGGGGTGCTGGGGTGTCGAGGGGGTCAGTGGGTGCAGGAGGGGTCGGGGGGTGCTGGGGTGTCAGGAGGGTCAGTGGGTGCAGGAGGGGTCGGGGGGTGCTGGGGTGATCAGTGGGTGCAGGAGGCGTCGGGAGGTGCTGGGGTGTCGAGGGGGTCAGTGGGTGTCGGGGGCTTGGTGGATGCAGGAGGGGTCGGGGGGTGCTGGAAGAGGGGCGCTGGGGTCCTTGAGGGGCAGCCTGGCGTAGCTGGTTGCAGGGCTGCGGAGAGATCCTGGGCCGATCTCGGCCGCCCTGATTTTGGGAGCCCCGCCCCGGCCCGCCCCGCCCGACGAGCGGCCGAGCCCCGCGCAGGGCAGGGTTAGTCCCGCTGCGCGCACCCGGGACTGGCGCTGGAGCTGGGCGCAGAGCCGGGAGCCCCGAGGCCCGGCCGGGCGGGGGGTGCTGGGGGGCCGGGCCAGGCCAGGCTCGGCTCGGCTCGGCTCGGCTCCGCTCCGCTCCTCCCGCCGGCGGCGCAGCCACAGCCCGCGGGAACCGAGGTGGCGAATCGCTCCGGCTGCGCCTTGGCCACCTCTTCGCGGCGCGGCCGGCGGGAGGGACCCGGGCCGGAGCAGCAGCCGGGACGCCCCAGTGTGAGTAGCCGGGCGGGGGGCGGCCGGAGCCGAGCGCGCTCCGGGGCTGGAGGTCTGCGGCGGGGCGCGCTGCCGGGGAGTCTGTGGGGCTGGACCCGCAGCAGCCGCCCCGGGCTCCGCCTGCCCCCTGCAGGGAAGCCGTGTCGGAGACCCGCTCCGGAGGGGACATGGCTCCCCAGGCTGGGGGCTGGCTGGCTCGGTGGGGTGGGGACGCCCCAGGCTGGGGGCCTTTCCCCCCAGCAGGAGCTGGAGAATCATAGCCCAAAGTTGTACCCATCTAGCTATTCGCTTGGCGCTGTGCGAAGCAACTTTGCTGGGTCTCAACCCCTGGTTCCCCTGGGCATGTGCCCACAAACCCCCCCCCCCATTTTCCCATGGCCATTCCTGCAGCAGGGAGGCTGGGGACTGAACAGCCTCCCGCCTCCCCTCGGTGTATTTCCAGGACAGGGAGTGGGGGTGGGACTGTACCAGTTTTCCCAAACCCACAGGGCCCATGGGCCTTACGGCTGGTCAGTGGGCTGCCAACATCCTCCATCACCACCTGGCAGGAGCTCCCATCACTGAAGCCACACCCCCCATCCCCGAGTCATGCCAGCGCGCCCCTCCCCCCCATGGGGCAGGGCTCTGGGGAGGCTGAGAACACAGGTGAGCCCCTCCTGGTCCTGCAGCTAGGCTCCCCCTCCATGCACTGCCCTTCTCCTGGAAGTGCCCCCTCTTGGCCTCTGCCCCCACCCCAAGTAGAGCCCTCTCCCTGCCAGGACCCAGAGCAGGCTGGGGCATTGGGAAAGGAACTGGAGCTGCAGCCCTTAGAGGAGGAGCTGCGCACAGGCTAGTCCCTGGGCTCCCACTGGGCTCCTTCCCCGTAATGCCGTTGTACCCCCAGGGCTGCCCTGGCAGAGCTCCCCGCAGGGCACTGGGGTCCAGCATGAAGAGCCCCCTCCGTGTGGGCCTCTGTGTAGGGGGAATGGCTGAGCTGGTGTCTTATGGGGGGGGAGGGAGGACTGGCAGAGAGGAATCTGAGACCTTGACTGGTTCAGGGGAGTGGGGACTGTGGGGACAGTGAGTCTGTGGCAGAGACAGGAAAAGAACCCAGGAGTCCTGGCTTCCAGCCCCCTGTGCTCTAACCACTCGACCTCCCTCCTTCATGGTTCGGCTTTAACACAGGGCATTGAAAAGTGGAGCTGCTATTACCTGGTTCAGGATTTGGTTCCAAGTCATCTCTGTCCTGCGGTAGACCAGGCAATGCAACCCCCCTCCCCCCCCCCGACCTGTATCCTGCAGCATGGGGGAGAAATGCTTCACAGCATCCGCTGCAGCCCAGACTGAGATTGATGGTAACTGTTGATAGCTGGGGGCGGGCGGGGGGGGGTGTTCTGGTGCTGTGCAGCGGGGCTCAGGGCATATAAACCCTGGGAAACGTGCGTTGCTTCTGGGGCCCCCATTGTACCAGGTGTGGCTGAACCGGAGGAGCTAAAGGGGACGGGGGTGAACCGGTGAGACTTTCTGGATCCCACCTGCCGGCTGACAGCCGCTGGGCTGTTGAGGAGGATGAAAGTCTTGGGGAAGGAGAACAGCAGGACATGATCCCCAGGTGGGCGGTGGTGGTGTCCTCTCACACCAAGGACACCCCTCCGGCAAGCCATGGAGACAGTGTATGTGCAGTGCTGGGGAGGAGCCAGTGGCCGTGGTACACGTAGGTGTCAGTGACATAGGGAAGGCCAGGAGAGAGGTTCTGGAGGCCTTTTGGGAAAGGAGGACCCTAAACAGGCAGGATGGGCTCCACCTAAACCAAAACCGAACCAGATTGGTGGCCTGGAAAATGAAAAAGGTTGTGGAGGAGTTTTTAAATGAAGATGGGGGAAAGCAGACAGGCGCAGAGGAGCACGCGGTTCGGACAGAGCCATCCCTTAGGGGAGGATTTATTGAAGGGGATTCTCTATTTCCTAGTAATGAGGAGAGGATAGAAGTTGATGAAGTGCAGGCAGGAGGAGAAGAGAAACAGTCAAATGAAAACGAGTCCCAGTCCGTTACCCACTGCAGTAGCATTTGATTTCAAAAAGGGGAACTACACAAAATTGAAGACACTAGTTAAAAGGAAATTAAAAGGAACAGTCCCAAGAGTGAAATGCCTGCAAGCTGCATGGAAATGTCTTAAAATCACCATAATAGAGGCTCAAATGAGAGAGCTACAGCCCAAATAAATGCCACCGTGGCTAAACAGCAAAGTAAGAGAGGTGGTTCAAGGCAAAGAGGCGTCCTTTAAAAATGGGAAGTCAAATCCTACTGAGGAAAATAGAAAGGAGCATGAACTAGGGCACGTCAGCAAGTGCCCAGGTGCAATCAGCCAGGCCAAAAAAGAACTTGAAGAGCAACCAGCAAAAGACACAGAAACTGACAGCAAATTTTTTTAAGTACATCAGCAGCAGGAAGCCGCCAAACAGTCAGTGGGGCCCCTGGGTGATCGAGGTGCTGAAGGAGCCCTCGAGGAAGCCAGGGCTGTTGCAGAGAAGCTACATGAATTCTTTGCATGGGTCTTCGCTGCAGAGGATGTAAGGGAGACTCACACATCTGAAAAAAGAAAAGGAGGACTTGTAGCACCTTAGAAACTAACAAATTTATTTGAGCATAAGCTTTCGTGAGCTACAGCTCACTTCATCGGATGCATTCAGTGGAAACTTATGCTCAAATATATTTGTTAGTCTCTAAGGTACCACAAGGACTCCTGTTCTTTTTGCGACTACAGACTAACATGGCTGCTACTCTGAAACCTGTCACACATCTGAGCCATTCTGGTTAGGTGGCAGATCTGAGGACCTGGCCCAGACTGAGGAGTCAGTAGAGGAAGTTTTGAAACAACTTGATACATTAAATAGTAAATAAGTCGCCAGGACCAGATGGCATTCACCCAAGAGTTCTGAAGGAACTCCAGTATGAAACTGCAGAGCTACTAACTGTGGTGTGTAACCTCTGGCTGAAATCAGCCTCTGGACCGGGTGCCTGGAGAGCAGCTAATGTGATGCGGATTTGTAAAAAAAAGGCTGCAGTGGTGATCCTGGCAATTCCAGGCTGGTGAGTCTGACTTTGGTATCAGGTCAATTGGTTGAACTATAGCAAAGAACCAAATTACGAGGCACATAGATGAACTCAGTATTGTGACAGGGTCGGGCCAGATGGCTACAGGAGAGTAATAGAAGGCAGATATATTAGCCCCAGGCTAAGTAGGTCCCTTTTCCCTGGGTAAGGTAACAGGGAATGTTCCAGAACAATCAGGAACCTTCTGGAGACCATTAAGACAGGCTGATGAGAACACCTGCAGCCAATCAAGAAGCTGCTAGACTCAATTAAGGCAGGCTAATCAGGGCACCTGGGTTTTCAAAAAGGCACTCACTTCAGTTTGTGGTGCGTGTGTGAGGAGCTGGGAGCAAGAGGCGCTAGGAGCTGAGAGTGAGAACGCCGACTGTTAGAGGACTGAGGAGTACAAGCTTATCAGACACCAGGAGGAAGAGCCTATGGTGAGGATAAAGAAGGTGTTGGGAGGAGGCCATGGGGAAGTAGCCCAGGGAGTTGTAGCTGTCGCACAGCTATTCCAGGAGGCTCTCTAGACAGCTGCAGTCCACAGGGCCCTGGGCTGGAACCCGGAGTAGAGGGCGGGCCCGGGTTCCCCCCAAACCTCCCAACTCCTGGTCAGACACAGGAGGAGTCGACCTGGACTGTGGGTTCAGAAAAACGGCCAAGCTGAGGGCTGCCGTGAAGCTCCAAGGTGAGCAAATCCGCCAATAAGCACAAGACCCACCAAGGTAGAGCAGGAACTTTGTCACAGTATGTTGGGAAGGAGTTAAGACAGGAAATCAGGCCTCGCCAATCTATTAGAATTCTTTGAGGGGGTCAACAAATGCGGATAAGGGGGATCCAGTGGATATAGTGTACTTGTGCTTTCAAAAAGCCTTTGACAAGGTTCCTTATCTAAGCCTCTGAAGCAAAGTGAGCTATCACAGGATAAGAGGGAAGGTCCTCTCATGGATCAGTAACTGGTTAAAAGACAGAAAACAAAGAGTAGGAATAAGTGGTCAGTTTTCACAGTGGAGAGAGGTAAATAGTGGTGTCCCCCAGGGGTCTGTACTGGGACCAGGGCTGTTCAACATATCCATAAATGATTTGAAAAAACATGTAAACAGTAAGTTGGCAAAGTTTGCAGATGATACAAAATTACTCAAGATAGTTAAGTCCAAAGCAGACTGCGAAGAGCTACAAAAGGGATCTCACAAAACAGGGTGACTGGTAGATGAGATTCAGGCCTGATAAAAACAATGAGGAGTCCTTGTAGCACCTTAGAGACTAACACATTTATTTGGGTATAAGCTTTCATGAGCTATAACCCACTTCATCAGATGCATGGAGTGGAAAATACAGTAGGCAGGTATAAATAGACAGCACATGAAAAGATGGAAGTTGCCTTACCAAGTGGGGGGTCAGTTCTAATGAGGCCAATTCAGTTAGGGTGGATGTGACCTATTTTCAACAGTTGACAAGAAGGGGTGAATATCAACAGAGGGAAGATTACTTTTTGTAGTGCTAACAAGGCGAATTCAATCATGGAATTGAACTGCACTTGAAAAAGTAATTCTCCCTCTGTTGAGCAGCTGTGTTAGTCTGTATTTGCAAAAAGAAAAGGAGTACTTGTGGCACGTTAGCGACTAACAAATTTATTTGAGCATAAGCTTTCGTGAGCTACAGCTCACTTCATCGGATGCAGTGAGCTGTAGCTCACGAAAGCTTATGCTCAAATAAATTTGTTAGTCGCTAAGGTGCCACAAGTACTCCTTTCCCTCTGTTGAGTGGGTCTATGTAACTTGGAACAGAGAGAAATAAAGGTGGATATGAGAGAGGTCTATAAAATCATGAATGGGGTGGAGAAAGTGAAGAAGGAAGTGTTGTTTACCCCTTCTTGTAACAAAAGAACCAGGAGTCACCTAATTAAATTAATAATCAGCAGGTTTAAAACCAACAAAATGAAGTATTTCTTCACACAACGCAGTCAACCTGTGGAACCTCACTGCCAAGGGATGTTGTGAAGGCCAAAAGTATAACTGGGTTCAAAAAAGTATTAACTACATTCCTGGAGGAAAGGTCCATCAATGGCTTTTAGCCAGGATGGGCAGGAATGCAACTCCATGCTCTGGGTGTCCCTAGCCTCTGTTTGCCAGAAGCCGGGACTGGACGACACGGGATGGGATTCTCTATAGTTGCTCTGTTCTGTTCATTCCCTCTGGGGCGCCTGACACCGGCACTGCCCAGAGACAGGACACTGGGCTAGATGGACCATTGCTCTGACCCAATCTCGCTGTTTTTATGGGCTCTGTCCAGACTTCAGCTGAGATCTGAGCCCCATTGTGCTGGGTGTGCACAGACCCACAGGGAGAGATGACCCCTGCCCTGAAGAGCTCACACTCTAAGTAGATGGGAGGAGGGGAAGAAGTTCAGAGAGGGGCAGGGACCCGCCCAAGGTCAACAGCGGAGCTGGGACTAGAACCCAGGTGTCCTGACTCCCAGCTCATCCCCCCCTCCCCTGCCAGACGGAAAGGTTCCTCCCCTCCCTGGGGTCACCAGCCCAGCCCTGGTGCAGGGGATGTGATGCTGGTTGATCCCAGCTGAGAACCTGGCCCCTTACAGGAAGGGAGCAGCGGGGCGTCACTGTGATGTGGGGGGGAGGGGCCAGCTCCACCATGGCCCCCCCTCCCCACTCGTGCATGGCTGCTGCAGCTGCCTGGGGCTGGCAGGAGGCGGGGCAGGAGTGCAGAGCTGGCTGCCAGATGTGCGCTGGATGGGGAGTCCCTGCTGAGGGGGATGGGACCCGCGCTGGGACAGGAAGCTCTGGTAGCAAAGGCAAGCAGGCATCCCATGGGGGTGATGGGATGGTCATTCCGGTCCTAGCTGAATGCCCGGCCTCAGTGCCGGGATGGCAGTGCCGCCTGCGAGAAGATGCACCATGGCTGTGGGGAGAATAGTGCTGGTCCCTCGTGAGCCGGCCACACTGCTGCCCTGCAATCAGAGAACTGGGAGGGGTGGGGTGAAACGAACAGGGAATGCACTGTACGTGGGGGAAGGAAACTCGTGCTACCCAGTGGGCTATTAATCTGCAGGACTCACCTCCGCAGGGTGACGTTCCTCAGGCGAGGGACTCCATGACTTTGGACAGGTGAGGTTTTCCTGTGCCCTCCGCCCCCCTTTCCCTGGCTGGCGCCCAGCTGGGGCATGGAGCTGCCGGCAGTGCAGGACAGATGGACGGACGAGGGAGATGGAAAGAGATGGGGAGAAGGAGGCATACCAGAGGGCAGGATGGATGGAGGAGGACTGCTGGTGGGGGGTCAGTCCCTCCCCTGTTCTTGCTCTTACTGCGCTGTTCATTGTCTTGGAGCCGCTTTGCCCCCCACCCCAGTCAGCTCTGACCCCTTCTCTGCCTTTGCCTCCAGGTGCACCCGCCCCCAGTGACGATGCCATGGCCTGCGACGCGTGACGCCGAGCTCCGGGGCCGGGCGGCACTGTGACCGGGGCGGCCCACGGGCAGCCATGGGGAGCATCTACAAGGATTACTTCAACCCGCAGAAGATCCAGGAGCACTACAACTACACCAAGGAGCTGACAGAGAGCCAGGTGACCCCGGGGCGCGTCCCCGTCTCCGTCACCATTGTCATCCTGTGCTGCCTTATCGTGCTGGAGAACCTGCTGGTGCTGCTCTCCGTCTACCGCAACAAGAAGTTCCACTCGGCCATGTTCATCTTCATCGGCAACTTGGCCTTCTCCGACCTGCTGGCCGGCCTGGCCTTCATGGCCAACGTCTTGCTCTCGGGGCGCTACACCTTCTCTCTCATGCCGGTGCAGTGGTTCGTGCGGGAGGGCACGGCCTTTGCCACCCTGGCGGCCTCGGTCCTCAGCCTGTTGGCCATCGCCATTGAGCGGCACGTGGCCATCACCAAGGTGAAGCTGTACAGCAGCGACAAGAACTGCCGCATGGTGCTGCTGATTGGGGCCTGCTGGGTGATCTCGGTGGCCATCGGGGGCCTGCCCATCATGGGCTGGAACTGCATGGGCCAGCTGGAGGACTGCTCCACCGTCCTGCCCCTCTACTCCAAGCGCTACATCCTCTTCGTGGTCACCGTCTTCACCGCCATCCTGCTCTCCATCATGGTGCTGTACGGCCACATCTACTGCATCGTCCGCTCCAGCCACGCTGAGATCGCCAGTGTGCAGACCCTGGCCCTGCTCAAGACGGTCACCATTGTGCTGGGGGCCTTCATCATCTGCTGGCTGCCAGCCTTCATCATCCTCCTGCTGGACACCTCATGTGCCATCAAGGCCTGCCCCGTCCTCTACAAGGCGGACTATTTCTTCAGCTTCGCTGCCCTCAACTCCGCCATCAACCCCGTGATCTACACGCTGCGCAGCAAGGACATGCGCCAGGAGTTCCTGCGGGTGCTATGCTGCGGGGGGGGGGTAAGGCGCGGCAAGCCAGCCAGGCGCTGCAAGGTGCCCCTCCGCAGCTCCAGCTCCCTGGAGCACTGCACCCAGAGGCAAGACCTGCCCACCTCGCCCATCCTGCGGGAATGCACCACCTCGGTGTGAGGCGCCGCAGGGCCAGCGGGTGCTGATTGGTACGAAGGGAGCCGGCCCGGAGCCGGCTCTCCCACGGGCAGCGGGAGGCTGCAGAGCATGACTCTGCTGGGGCAAGGAGGGCAGTGACTCTCCAGTTACTGACAATCTGGCTTGCGTGATGCCGTCTTCCTGCGCGCCACCTACTCCTGCCGGGATCCTGCCTGCCCCCAGCACGGCCTCACCCAAGCCGCACGCCCACATTCACCCGGCACGAGCCCGGGGGCTGGGCGGAGGCTGCCTGGGTCCATGCCTGCTGGCCCAGGGGCCTTCCGGCAGATGCCCCGCTCTGCTGGGAGCTCAGCTCTTCCCTGATCTGCCTCTGGGGAGGAAGCCCTGGGGCGGCAGGAGGGGGCTGGCAGTGAGAGGTTTGCTGCCCTGAGCCCGGCCCAGGGGGTGCGAAGGGGGGAGTCTGTGCAGAGGCAGGACCAAAGCCTCACTGCGCATATTTTCCCTGGCCAGCTGGTAGCATCGGGGCAGCAGGTGCCCCTGGCATGGCGCCCAGCCCCGTGTGGCAAGCAGTCGCTGTCATGGGCAGGATGAACTGGGGTTCTGCTCCAGTGCTGCCCCTCGATGCTCCTCTCCCCCATGAGACGTGCAACTGAAACCCACTGGGGCGGCCTCGCCAGCTGACCTGGGGTGGGATGGGCTCTTGCAGGGGCCAGGGGCACTGCTGGGCTGTCTATCGGCCCCTCCCCATCTGTCTCTTCCCCTCCCTGCAATCTGTGGGCCTTTCCGTCCCGGGCTGCCTCTCTGTCCCTCTGTCCAGCCCAGACCTCGCTTCGACAACAGGATCTGTTCGCTGGTTGTCTTCAGGTCTGTGTAGCTGTCTGTCCGTCTTTACAGTACTTAGCCGTCCGCCTGCCCATCTGTTTGGGGTCCCCTAGGGCCCCGCTCGCCGCAGCCTCGGAGCACCTGGACCCCAGCTGCAGTCAGAACAGGCTGGGCGGGGAGTGGGGCAAGAACCCTCCAGGCCCACGCCTGGTTAGAGCAAGTGTGTGTGTGTGTGTGTGGTGGGGGGGTGCAGTTTGGGTGTGTGGCTCTCACGTGCCCCCCGCTAGGCCTGGCCCAGGACAGGTCTCTGCTCCGCCTGGCGCTGGTAGCTCAGGGGCTCAGGCCTCTCCTGGCTTGAGGCTTCGCTGGGTGCCTTTGGCGGGGGCCGGGGGGAGGGCCCCTGGGCGGCGGGCATGTCCCCGGCCTGACTGGGAGAATGAATCACAGCCTGACGTGCAGCAACGTGCGTGTCTGTGAGGCACGAGGGTGTGGGGTGGCTTTGTGAATGAGAACGGAAAGCGGGCGTGGGAACGTCAGCCCTACCCAGCACATGGGGGGGGTGTGTTTAAGGTTTTGTTTTTAAAATAACCCGCTGCCCCCGCTCTGTCCCGGGCACAGCCTGCGCTCCGGACGTGGTGCCGGCAGGGAGTTGGCCAGTGGGTCTGTGGTGTGCGTCCTTGTGTCCCGGCGTGTCCCCAGGGCCGCTGGAACCATTTGTGCAGTGGGGGGCTGAGAGCCAGTGAAGTGATTGAAACCACCGCAAACCAGGGGTTGCGCCCCCCCCATTTCAGCACCTCTGCCTTCCACTTTCACACCTGTCTGTCCGCTTCTCTGGCTTCGGGGTGCTCTGGCTGAGGGGGAGGCCCAGTGTCACGTGAGCGCAGGGTCGGGACCTGGTTCTTTAGTGCACACGCAGCGCTGTTGGGGCAGGGGGCAGAGAGGACGCACCCCATCCCTGCAAACACTACAGGAGACCCCAGGTCTGAGCCACCTCTGTACAAATAGCCCTTGATGACAATGGGATTAAAAGGTTGCTTCTGTAGTGGCCACTTGTCCGTGTGATTCCTCCTACCACCCCAGCCACGTCATTGCCCCCTGCACCTGCTGCCCACACGCGCTGTGGGGTCCGGTGCTCTGAACCTGCCCCCAGTCCGTGAGAGCAGCACCCTGGGGTGGGGGGTGTTCATGGGGATCAAGGAGAGGTGTCACATTGTAGAACCAGGACCCAAAGGGTGGTGGGAGGAAGGTCCCGGGGGGGTGGGGTCCTGGGGCAGATGATCGGGGGCAGAGATTGGTTCTGGGGGCAGCAGGGTGTTGGGGGGAGTCCATGGCATTGGGGGGGCATGTCCCTGGGGGGGATGGGGCAGGTCCCGGGGATGAGTGGGAGGTTGGTTGGCAGGGGCTGCGGGGGGGAAAGGGGAACCTGTGGTCAGGCTGCTTCCCCTCCCAATGTGATTCAGTGCTGACAGATGCTGTTCTGCTTGCCATAGAAACCGAGCTCCCAACCCCCCAGGTTGTTGCAGCGACTTGGGCTGGGCCCTAAATCCCCTCAGAAGCCAGGGCTGGGCTAGCAGGGGCTGCAGGGCAGCAATGAGGGGCACCAGCAGAGATGTGGGGGGAGCCCAGGGCTGGGCTATTGGGGACTGTGGGGCAGCAGCGAGGGGCACCAGCAGAGGTGCGGGGGGGCCCAGGGCTGGGCTATTGGGGGCTGCGGGGCAGCAGTGAGGGGCACCAGCAGAGCTGCGGGGGCAGCCCAGGGCTGGGCTATTGGGGGCTGCGGGGCAGCAGTGAGGGGCACCAGCAGAGATGCGGGGGGGGGCCAGGGCTGGGCTAGCAGGGGCTGCAGGGCAGCAGCGAGGGGCACCAGCAGAGCTGCGGGGGCAGCCCAGGGCTGGGCTATTGGGGGCTGCGGGACAGCAGTAAGGGGCACCAGCAGAGATGCGGGGGGAGCCCAGGGCTGGGAGAGCAGGGGCTGCAGGTCGGGGGTGGGGGGCCCGTGTTAAGTTGCCCCTTTGGCCGCAGTGAGTTTCCAAATAGCGCCAGTGGCTGGAGCTGGCCGAGCCCCTGTCGCTCTGGGTTTCCCGTGGCTCCGGGCGGGGCAGGATTTCCAGGCCCAGGGCCGGCTCAGCACTTGGCCTGCTCTGGCCTGTCCCGCTCGCATGGCTCTGTTCGCTGCGCCAACTGGCGGGAGGGGAGGCTACGTTGGTGGGGCCGTGACCGGGCCAGCTGGGGCTGCTGGCTCCGAGTCCATCCTCTGCTTTCTCAGAACAGGACGTTTCAGACAGAGCATCGCTTCCTGTTGATGCCTCGGGGACCGCTGGCAAGGAGTGAGGCAGGGGGAGGTGCAGCTGGGCCGATGGACTCATCGTCTGCACCCGCTTCCCGGGGCTCTGCATGGCCCCAGGCCCCCTCTGCTCCAGGAACGCTGCAGCCTGGGCTTCCCCGGCTGGCCCTGCCCCAGAGCTGCCCTCCTCGCCCCCGAGTCGCTCCCTCTGCCCTGGGAAAATGCCTCCACCCATCCTGTAGTGCCAGCAGGAGGCTGGGGGCGCCTGGCCAGAGAGGAAAGGGGTATGGGCAGGGCTGGGGGCCCTAGCTGGAGAGGGAGGGGGGCATGGGACAGGGCTCGGGGTATTAGCAAGGCCAGCCGGGCTCAGCAATTGCTGATGTTTTATGTCTTCTTCTCTCTATGAACAGCCCCCGCCCCCCTCCCTGGGCCCACATCGGCTCCTGCCAGGAATCGTGCGGAGCGCCGTGTTTTCCACGCCCCGGGAAGGCTCCGTGGAGCAGCTGGGGCAGGGGAAGGCAGGATTCATGCCGCTGGCTCCACCCTCACTCCCGCTGGGGCGAAGCAGGAGTCAAGCCCCTGGGGTCTCATGCTCCCCCTGGCCCCCCAAGTCCATCAGTGCCTGATTTACCCAGGACAGGGCTCAGGGAGACAGTGCCTGTGGGGCTGGGGTTGGGACCTGGAGGGAGGGACCCCGGGAGCTGCTGGCCAGGAGCGAGGGCTCGCAGGAGTGGGCAGAGGGGAAAGCCAGCGGCTCAGATCCCCGGACACCCCCAGCGTGGTGCAAAGAATCAGGCCCTCAGGCCTCCTGGCCTCACTTGCAAGCATCTGTCTGGGGAACGGGGGTTTCCGGACCCTGTTGCTGGCAGCCCCCAGATGGATTTGGCCCAGGGTGCGAGGCGCTGGCACCTGTCTGGGGGAGGGGGCTGTATGGGAGATGGTGCCAGGCCCCTGGGACAGAGGGTCTTTGCTGTCAGTGACAGGAGCCAGGCCCCTGGGACCGAGGGCAGTATCTGCAGGGCTAGTGGCTTTACCCGGCCCTGGTGTGTCAGCTGTATTAGAGCCCCCAGGGCTGGTGGGTTCCTCCGGCACCGGGGAGGATCACCCTGCTCAGAGGGTCTCTAACTCCCCCTCCTTGCTCCTCCTAATGCTGCCCTGGCAAGGGGGTCTGGTGTCACCTCTGCTCGCAGCAAGGCTGCACCCCCTTGCCCTCAGGACCCTGCTTCCCCACCGAAGCCCAGGACCCTCGTAGCCCATGGCGGGGTGCGCGGTGGGGGGTCAGTTGGAGCTATCGGGCCTGGTGCCAGCAGTTCACAGCCGGGTGTAGCTTGTCCCTGGCCAGGCCACTGGCTGTGGTTCACACCCCGCTTCGCACAAGGGTTAGCGGCTGCACCTAGAGCCCTTGGCCAGGGGTGTGCCAGGCACTGGTGGGGGGGCATTTCCATGGGTGCTGTGCGCCAGAGGGGGCTGCGTCGCAGGGAGCTGGGCCCCCAGGGCAGAGGGCTTTTGCTGTCAGCTGGGTCTGCAGGGGCTGGGGGGCTCTGGGGCTGGAGCTGCGACTTCCCCTGCTGCTTTCGTTTCCTCCCAGACTCGCTCCCCGGTCTTGGCATGGCCCAGGGCCCCATGTGCTGAGTGACAGAAACAAGTGGACCCCCCCACCAGCCAGTCCCTGGTTCTGGGTGAACATTGGTGGCCCCAGCCCCAGGACCTTGCCAGGTAGCAAAGGGGGGGGGGCAGGTAGGAGGGTGCCAGCTTGGCTGGGGGCTGGCCCTTGGGGGTGGGGGGCAGTCAGGCGGGTACCAGCCTAGCGGGAGGGGTGGGGAGCAGGCAGGCAGGTGCCAGCCTGGCTGGGGGCTGGCCCTTTGGGGTGGGGGGGCAGGCAGGCGGGTGCCAGCCTAGTGGGAGGGGTGGGGGGCAGGCAGGTGGGTGCTAGCCTGGCTGGGGGTGGCCCTTGTGGGTGGTGCAGAGCCAGGGGGAGTGCAGAGGCTCAGAGAAGCAGCGGATGTGCATCCTTGCTCCATCCGCCTGGTTTCCGTGGTCAGCTGGGGCCGGGGGCTGGCTGCCCGTGGCAGGCTGTCCTGAGGGCCAGCCACTGCCTGGGAGCCCTGCGAGGAGCCGCTGGCCCCGCCCGTGGCCCTGGGAATGTTTTTCTTTGGGGTTTGGGTCTCGGCTGCTCTCAGCCTCCTGACGCTGAACTTTAAATAAACACACGCAGGGCCCTGCATCTGCTGGCAGGGTCCGCAGCAGCTGCCGGCCTTCCGCAGGGGGGCCCGGGCGGGTCTGGCTCCAGACCTGCCTGGCCCTGCCTGCTCCAGCCTGGGGACAGCTGGGGGCTGCAGCAGCCCGGCCCCTCTGCATGGGCGTTTGACCGGCTGGGGCGGTGTTGCCAACGTGCCCAGCACCCGTGGCTTTCTCTGCTGGGAAATGCAGCCCCTTAGCCTCGTCCACTCTCCTCAGTCTAGTCAGCCGCTGAACTCTGCTGGCAAAAGGCTGGTTCCTCCTTCTAGTTTAGAGCCAAATGTAAGCCACCCGAGGTCAGAGGAAGGCCGGAGGGTTATTGTCGTTGTGTGAAAGCAGCCAGAGGGTGAGATCAGGGCCACGTTATGCCGGGTGCTGCGCAGACCCCGCCCGCGGCCAGGGCCCCGCAGTGCCAGGCGCTGCCCAACACACAGAGAGACGCTCCCTGTTCCAAAGACCTCCCAGTGTAAATGAAAAAAGGGTGGAGGGGAAAGAAGCCCAGAGAGGGACAGGGCCGTGGCAGAGCTCAGACTAGAGAACCAGGTGTCCTGACTCCAAACCTAGGGCCCTCCCCACTAGCCCATGCCTCCGGTCGGGAAAGGGCTGTTCTAGCGGGTGGGGTCAGCTCCTGCCAGCGCAGCCTGGTGCTGACTCTCAGCAGCGGAGACCCTGGCCCTGCGAGCGTTTCTCTCTGGGGGTGACAGGACGCTGACCCCCTCGGGGGGGGGCATCCCCTGCAGCCAGAGGGAAGCATGCTGAGTGCCTTGTCACACGGTGTGCAACCAGTTGATGCCACTGAGCGAGCATCCTTTCTATCTGTGCTGGGGATGCTGCAGTGATCCTGATCAGCGTGGGCGGGAGGCAGGGAGCGATCCCTGCCGGGGGCTTTAATAACACTCAGAACACGCTTAGAATCATAGAATCATAGAATATCAAGGTTGGAAGGGACCCCAGAAGGTCATCTAGTCCAACCCCCTGCTCAAAGCAGGACCAAGTCCCAGTTAAATCATCCTAGCCAGGGCTTTGTCAAGCCTGACCTTAAAAACCTCTAAGGAAGGAGATTCTACCACCTCCCTAGGTAACGCATTCCAGTGTTTCACCACCCTCTTAGTGAAAAAGTTTTTCCTAATATCCAATCTAAACCTCCCCCATTGCAACTTGAGACCATTACTCCTCGTTCTGTCATCTGCTACCATTGAGAACAGTCTAGAGCCATCCTCTTTGAAACCCCCTTTCAGGTAGTTGAAAGCAGCTATCAAATCCCCCCTCATTCTTCTCTTCTGCAGACTAAACAATCCCAGCTCCCTCAGCCTCTCCTCATAAGTCATGTGCTCTAGACCCCTAATCATTTTTGTTGCCCTTCGCTGTACTCTTTCCAATTTATCCACATCCTTCTTGTAGTGTGGGGCCCAAAACTGGACACAGTACTCCAGATGAGGCCTCACCAGTGTCGAATAGAGGGGAACGATCACGTCCCTCGATCTGCTCGCTATGCCCCTACTTATACATCCCAAAATGCCATTGGCCTTCTTGGCAACAAGGGCACACTGCTGACTCATATCCAGCTTCTCGTCCACTGTCACCCCTAGGTCCTTTTCCGCAGAACTGCTGCTGAGCCATTCGGTCCCTAGTCTGTAGCGGTGCATTGGATTCTTCCCCTTCCCCTGTCTCCTCACACTTGGGGAGCTGAAATCCTGGCTCTGGCCCGAGTGTCTCTGAGCTCACGAGGGTTCAGCAAAGCACCACGGCCCAGGGGCTGCGAAAACCTGGGGTCCGTGTCACGGCAGGAGCTGGGCACTTTGGCAGCTGGGCGCTGTTCTAAAATAGCCCCTCCCTGGGGGGCTATGCCCTGGGCCCCATTTCCCGGGCTTCAGTTCCCACATGGAGTCCCCGTTCACTCGCCCCAGTGACAGCAAAGGGCTCAGCCAGAAGAGGAGGTGACAGCGTGTTCCCCCCGCTGTGACAGGAACCTGCAGCACGGTACGTTTCCTGTTTTGTGCATGGTTGATTGATCTGGGTTGCTCTTTTCTGGGGCTGTACAGTACCTAACATCTCACAGCTGGGCCACAGCAGGGCCACCCGGGGAGCCAGCGTCTGGCGAGACAGACAGTGAAACTCGCTGGAGTGCCTGCACTCCTGCTATGAGTCAACGCGGGGGCCCGGGGCAGTCTGGTGCGTGGGGTTTGCGTATGACTCCACCGGTTAAAAAATTCTCTTTTTAAAACCTGCTATGAACAGTTATTAAAGCTTTTAAGCTGCAGGCCAGAGGCTCTGCTGGTCTGAACTGTCCTCGACCCATTTACACCGGATCTGGAGCCTCACCGCTGGTCCGGCTCTCAGCCCTTCCGTGTCTTTGCCCGGGGCTGCCGAGTGATTTGGATTTTTGTTTTATTCAGCCCCGAGTCAAACACAAACTGGACTCGTTCCACCAGAAGAGGAAACAGGCTGGTGTCTGCCCAGGACACGGAGCGTCTCCTTCGCTGACCTGTCTGTCCAGCCCCCCAGAGCAGGGGCTCACCGTCATGGCTGTGAGGGCTGCATTCCAGCTCTGACTGGGGAGCAGGGCATACATTTAACTTCGATCATCCCCCCCTCCCCCTCCCGCTGCTGCTGGGCTCTGAAAGGGAGAACAGACAAGGACACTTTTCAGGCCAGGGTTAGCAGAGGAACTGAAGGGTTTCTTTAATTTTGGTCTCTAGTTCTCTCGGGGCCACATTTACACAGGTTTTTCTGCACCTCACGTTGCAGAATCCCCCCTCCCCCCTGTCCTGGAGCCTCAATGCAGGTGCCTAACTCACCTAAGTTCTTTGTAAACCCCACCAGGCACCTAGCTACATCTTCAGGCGCCTGGTCCCCTTTGTACATCTGGCCCTCTGGCTCCTTCGCGAGCCCCTCCCTCGTACATGCAGAAAGCTTCGTTTGGGAACAGCCAGGCAGGCGTCATTATTCCCACCCAGTTCAATCCTCCAGCCCGTGAGGCAGGGCTCTCTCCCGGCCCCTGAAATCAGGGCTGCAGGGTGCGTGGGCCCAGCAGAACAGCCTTCATCCCCCCGCCCCCCAACCCCATCCGAGAGAGTCCCCTGAAGGAGTGCGAAGCAATTCCTCATGCTCACACCCCCGCCCGCTCCTGCTGGGCTGGAGAGGGAAGTGGTTGGGGCCTCTTGCTCTGTCAGAGTGCAGCTGGCTGGAGTCTGGACTCGTTTAATAGCGTGAGGCCTTCGCAATGCACCCCTCCCCCCAGTGTCTTAATTTAAACAGCAGTCACCCCCCACCCCTGCTGCAGTCAGCACACCGCTCCAGGAAATTAAAAACCACTCTGCATTCCAGCTCTTGCCACTCATCTCCTGAAC
This sequence comes from Dermochelys coriacea, assembly GCF_009764565.3. Lineage (NCBI taxonomy): Eukaryota > Metazoa > Chordata > Testudines > Dermochelyidae > Dermochelys > Dermochelys coriacea. Next base: position 18,365,426 of record NC_050087.2, read on the forward strand.
CTGGTCAATGTCCTGAACCTGCTTCCAGGATCCCTGGTAGCTCCCCTCCCCCCCAGAGCACAGGGCGGGTTTGGGGTGCGCAGCTGGTGGTGCCCGGGTCTCAGAAGGGCGTGGAAATCAGGCCCTGTAAGGGCAAAGTGGGTTGGGAGCCTGGAAAAGGAGTCACCCCAAAGCCCCAGGAACTTGGAAACACAGACCTCGAATCTGCAGGCCAGACTCCTTGGGAGGCCCCTGGATAGACGGTCCTGGCTGCTTTCGTTACTTGAGCCTGGCTTTTTGAGCTAATGGGAGAGAAGCAGCTGAATGGAAGGCCAAGCTGTGATGGCGGGGGCTGGGGAAGGGACCAGCTGTTGGAAGTGCAGATGGGACCATGAGCAGGGAAAGAGAACCAGGGCGTGGAGGAGGAGGTTTGCAGACCCTGGGTTCTGGCTTCTCACTCTCTTCCTCTGCGTTCCTGGATCCGGCCAGGACAAGGCACAGAGCTCCCAGAATAGCCTGAGAAAGGCTATTCTTGGGGCTTGGCACCCCAGGGAAGCAGGAAGTTCTGGGACTCCTGTGGGAAAGGTTGCTCTAATGAGACCTCCTGCTTCAAATCGGAACCCACAGGGTCAAATTCATCCCAGATGCAGCTCCAGAGTGTGACAGACCTGGGGCTGAGTCACCCTGGGAGAAGGTGGCTCTGAACCAACTTTGTGCTCCATGTGTCCTGACGCCACGCCGGGGCCTGGTGTCAGAGCAGCCTCGGGGCTGCTCTAACTTACACTCGGCCCTGGGGAGCAGACAACAGCCAGGTCCCCCCACCATCACACTTCATAGCCCCTTTGTGCAGTCTTCCGTGGGCTTACAGCATGTGTAGACACATTGCAGCATAGACAAACCGCGGGGAGGGAGTGATGCCCGCCGTGCCCTGGCCAGCTCAGGAGAAGCTCATTGTCCCTGGTGTGGACACTGGCCTATGGGATTGTTCTGAAATCCTGCTGCTCTAACACACCCCTTGACTTATTGCCTCCCAGCTGACCCCACCACCGCCTTTTTGGATCCTCCCCCAGTTCCCCAGTCATTCCATCCCTCTTGCCCACGTGCAGGTTCTGACTGGAAATTACTCACGGCCCTTGCGAGCAGCTGCAGACAAGAGTGGTGTGTGTGTGAGCCAGGGTCACGAGGCTGGCTGTGGAAAGTTGGGCAGGCAGGGCCCTGGGGAAGGCTGCTAGCCCAGCCCCCAGCGCTGAGGCAGGACCAAGTTACACCTAGCCCAGCCCTGCCAGGCGTTTGGCCACCTGCTCTTCAACCCCCCAGTGATGGGGATCGCCCTGAGCGTTGGATCGTTTCCCCAGATCTCTAACGAACCCTCCCCGGCTGCAGACAGAGCCCCGGACTCCTTGTCCTGCCCCAGTGGCCGTGGAGAACAGCCCCTCCCCCTCCCCCAGCCCAGCACGTGTGAGGCCTGTTCTCAGGGCCCCCCCAGGCTCCTCCTCTCCGGACCGAACAGGCCCAGGGTTTGTAACGTTCCTCGCACGCAGGTTGGCTGAACCTTCGCTCAGTCTGGCCGCTCTCCTCCGGGCGCTCTCCAGCGTGTGCCCATCTTTCCTGAAGAGCAGCGCCCAGAACTGGACACTGGCTCCTGCTGGGGCCTCACCGGGCGGGACAGTCGCCTCGCGTGTCTTACATCCGACACGCCTGTTAATAGCCCCAGACTGATACTAGCCCCTGGGGCAACTGCATCACCCTGAGGGCTCACATTCAGCTTGTGACCCACGGTGACCCCCTGCCCCTTTGCAGCACTGCCACCCCGTAGCCTGCTAGTCCCCACTCTGCGGTTGTGCATTTGATTTTCCCTTCCCAAGTGCAGGACTGTGCACTGGTCTTTATTGAATTTCAGCTTGTTGATCTCAGACCAATTCTCCAGTTTGTCACGGTCGTTTTGAATCCTAAACCTGCCTCCCGAGTGCTCCCAGCCCCTCCCACCCGGGTGTCATCTGCCCATTTCTAAGCACACTCTCCACTCCGTGATCCACGTCGCTAATGAACATATTGGATAGTACCAGACCCAGGACTCACCCGTGCAGGCCCCCGCTGGATACATCCCCCTGTTTGACAGGGCCCTGTTGAGAATTACTCCTTGAGAACATCACATGGGACAGTGTCAAAATCTGACTCAAATCCAGATTGATCCCGTCTGCTGCTCCCCGCTGTCTGCTAGGCCAGGAACCCTGCCCACAGCTACACCCCACTCCCCTCCATAGTTCAGCCATGTCATGCTGGGCCAGCCGCACCCTGTGGAGTCCCTGGCATGCGACTGGCCATATGGTAAGACAGCGAGGCCTCTTTGATTAACCCTTCAGAGAGCAGAGCATGGCTGTTTGAGCTTGCTGGGCTAAGATCACTTGCTCCCTGGACTCTGGGGGCAGAGCGAGCACTACAATGAGGGAGAAGAGCTGCTCCCCTCAAAGCGCAATGGGCTGTGTCTGTGGCCGGCCTGTGCTCTGGTCAGTAATAACCCCCTGAAGTCAACCAGGCTGTTTGTGGGGCAGAGGAGGGCGGCTGGCAGAAGAGGTGCCCTGCACTGAGACCTGGCCACTACTGGGGTGGAGCACGGCCACTGAAGAGTGCACAGTGCTGCAGTGGGGGAGGGGTGACATTTTGCCTGGAGATGCTTGGGCAAAACCTTGACTCAAAACATTGAGCAAAACAATGCCTCTACAGAGGCCAGCAGGAGCTTGGTTCAAAGGCGTCTCCCAGAGGCCCAGACATGCTCCAGGGCATGACCCAGCCTCTAGCTATCCAGGGTCAGGAGGGAACCTCTCCAAGAGGCAGGTTATCCCATGGCTGCCTCCTGCAGGGCTTCATGCCTCTGCCTCGGAAGCAGCCAGTGCTGCCCCTGCCAGCGATGGGACACTGGGCTAGATGGGCCCAGACAGTCCGGATTTGGAGCGCCCAGTGTAGGAACGCGCATGGCTCTCCCCTCGAGAAGGATAAAAACTTGAGACTGAGAGACCCCCATAGGAGCCACTGATGGCAATGTGGAGCCACAGCCCCCAGGGCGGCCCCGGCATGGTCCCTGCAGGGCGCTAGCATCTGGGGCTCTAAGGACCAGACCAGGACGGGGCGCGAGCCCGTAGCCGCAGAAACTCAGTAGCTGGTGAATGCAGAGGTGGCAGAGCGCCACCTGCTGCCTGCCAGAGAGCACGGCACCAGGGCCCGTCACTCGTGCAAGCCTCACATTGGCACACGGATGCGCCCCCCCCCATACACCCCAGGCCCATGATCCCCTCCCCACAGGGCAGGTTTGTCTGGGGGGGACGTTACTTGCTTTCCCTAGTGGCATCGCACATCGCCCCCCCCCAATCTGTTTGCTGCGATGCCCCCAGCCTTCGGGAATTCCAGAGGATCGTGGACAACGAATGTCTCCCCCTCCACCGGGAGCATCACAACAGCCCTCACCACCGCCAGGAGCCGCGGGAGCCCTTTCGGACTCAGGCGTTTCGCCTTCAGCAGCAACTTCAACCCGGCCGATGCTGGGAAAGCCGAGTGGCGTTCACAAGAAGTTGCAAATCAACCCCTCGTGAAAGGCCCCACGCAGAGGATGCCCGGGTTCCATCTCCCACTAATCTCGGCCCTAAACCGCAGCCACACGAACCGTGCCAGATGTGGATACTTGCTGCACAGACAGAACATCGGAGACTCTGCAGTATGCAGCTGTGGCCAGGGAGTACAGAGTGAGTCAGCGCCGGGTTCACAAATACTCGGGCGGCATCCCAGCGCTTCACTCCGCGGCTCCAGACGCGGGTCTCTGGCTGCGCCACCTGAGGGTAAGATTAGCTGCTGCTCTGCAGCTACGTCTGCCACACGAAGAAGAAGGAGAAGAAGAGGAAGGAGGGTCTAGGCCTCCGTTTCTATGGGCTCCCCATCCTACAGCCCGTCCCGGGGCTCAGGTAGCTTGGGGTCTTTCCCAGCTCCAGACAGGTCCAGGTCAGGTCTCTCTGGTTCCCCGCCTCCACCATGGCTGGGGTGCAGGGCTGCCATCTCTGAGGCGCAAAAGAAACAGGACATCCAGGATGGTCCTGGGGCCATAAAATTGTCCAGCCAGCTGTGTGCATTGAGCACCCAGGCAGATTCCTCAACAAAGGGACGCTCCTGGGAAAACCTGGCCAGGTGACAGCTCCTGGTGGCATAGCCCCTGCGTAGGGCAGCCAGGGCCTTTCCTTCACCCCAGGTTCAAGCCCAGAAATGCTCTAGCTGTGAAGAGGCAGATCCCGCTCTCAGCATCCCGCTCTGCTCCTGGGGCACTTCCTAGAGACGTACAGCCCTCGGCCTCTCCCCAGCTCCACACCTGCCTCCGCCATCCTAGCCCAGGACTCTTTGGTCACAACACCCCCACCCAGCATCTCCTGCCCCCACCCGCTGCACCTTATGGATCTGATCTGGGGCTCATGGGTCCCCTCTTAGTCAGCTGTGCTGGGGTGATACCTGCCATCAGTCCCTCCTGGGACATCAGACCCCCTCCGGAAAGGACTGAGCAGGGCCGTGGGTCTGCGCCCCAGGAACCAGCCTCTAGGGCTTTGTCCAGAGAGAGCCACGTGTAACCATGGCTGCAAAATGTGGCTGCGTTGGAGCCGGGGGCTGTTATCTTTGCCTGTGCAGACAGGAAAAGAAAAATGTTCAAATACATCTGGCCTGACCCTCAGCTACCTCATTCCTGGGCTTCGGGCAGGGCTGTGGGGGCTGTGAGGCCCTGCCTTAGTGTTAGTTAGAGCAGCCTCGGGGCTGCTCTAACACACTCTCTGCCCCCATGGCCCTTGGGAAGCAGAGAATGGCCACAGAACAGTGGGCTCGGGCCATGCCCCTCATTCAGCTCCTACACCAGGGGCTGGGAGCAGGCTCTTTCCGCCAGCTCCACACCGGCCATGCAGGGGGACTCTTAAGGGGTGGTTTGGCCATGCTGAGGCCCCTGTTATGCTGCTGGAGTAGGCTGAAGGGGCCTGAGTGTTGCTACTAGCAGGGGCCATGCCAGGTAACCCTGGGAGGGTTGTGCCCCTGTAACGTGATTCTTATGCCACGCTAGTGCCCTAACCTCCATCCTGGGCAGGGCCCCACAGCCCTCCTGACATCCTCCTAGGCATCATGTCTGGCCCAGCTTAGGCCTCAGAACGAAGCCGACTGAGCCCTTTGTTTTCCCTGCAGCCGCCCAGGTCGTGATGCTCGCCTCCCTGCTGCGCAGATGCATCCGTCAGGGTGCTCCCTGGTCTAAACACAGCAGGCCCCCAGGAATGCCTCCACTCTGCCACCAGAGCCAGCCTCTGCGATAGCTCCGAGGGGCGGGCCGGGGCTGGGGGCCTGTGTCTGCAGTTGGCTCCTGCCCTTGGCTGGCACTGCCGGGGCTGGGGTATATGCTGGATACAGTAGGCCCCTGCTAGGCCTGGGGCCGGTGAAAGCAGCCCAGCTGCTGGCTGTGCCCGCACACTTGGGATTTGGCACCCGCGGCTTGTGTGTCCTGTGATGGAGCTAGTACTGGGGGGCACCGAGGGCTCAGCCCCAGCCCCAGCCCCAGCCCGGGATTCGGGGAATTCCACCCCGGCCCCAGAAACCTGCCATCAGTTTGCAGGCTTGTGGGAGTGAGTGTGGGCGACCATGAGTCTATCTAAGGGACTTGTATGTGTGCGCGTGTCTGCCAGTGCGTGTGTGCGTCCATGTGTGTTTCACTCTGTGTCACGGTGTGTGCGCATGTGTGCGCGTGTCTGGCAGTGCGTGTGTGCGTCCGTGTGTGTTTCACTCTGTGTCACGGTGTGTGCGCGTGTCTGGCAGTGCGTGTGTGCGTCCGTGTGTGAGTTTCACTCTGTGTCACGGTATGCACGTGTATGTGCGTCTGGAGGTGTGTGTGTGTGCGTTGGTGTGTGAGTTTCACTCTGTGTCACTATGTGTGCATGTGTGTGTGCGTCTGGAGGTGTGCGTGTGAGCGTCCGTGTGTGAGTTTCACTCTGTGTCACTATGTGTGGACGTGTGTGCGCGTGTTTGGCGGTGCGTGTGTGAGTGTCACTCTGTGTCACGGGGTGCGGGTGCGGGGGGTGCTGACGCCCAGTGGCAGGGCCATAGTGCAGGCACGGGATCGGGTGAAGCCTCCAATTCCAGCCGGTGGAGCAGGAGCCTGGTTCCAGAGGTTGCACCCGCCCTGGCCCCTGCCAGGCCCCTCGAGGTGTCGCCAGCTGGGATCCCGCCGACGCCACCTGCACCGCCAGGCCGCCTGTCTGGGTGTCATTAACCCCCATCGTCCTGTTGCCGAGCAACGGCGTGAGACCCTGGGAGAGTGGAACTACCCCCCCCATCAGCGTGGTTTGCCCCAAAGGTCTTCCTCTACTGCTCAGTTGGTACATCCCCTTGATGGTACATCCCAGCTCCCCCTTTGCCTAAGTTTACATGGCACATTCCATCCCCCCCGTAAAGGATGGTACATCCCAACTGTCGCCCCTCTGCCCGAAGTGCACTTGGTACCCCCCCACTATCTCAAATTTGAGATATGGTACGTTCCATGTCCCCTCAATATAGTACATCCCGTTTCACACACTTCCCATCCCCCGCCCATTATGGAAATTAGGGCGTCCCATCCGCTTGCCCCCCTCCCCTGGATGCACGTGTTCCACCCCGCCTCCCCTGTTCCGTGAAGTGGGTTCATGGGGTGCCTCCCATCCCACCTCGAGGATGGTACATCCCAGCACCCCCCGCCCTGGGTGAACGTGGTACATCCCATCCGCTCTCTCGGTACCCGCCGGCCAAACCCCGGCTCCCCTCCCTCATGGTTTGTCCCACATCCCCGCCAGATGGTACCGCCCCCCCGCAAGTGGTACCTCCCAGCCCCTGTAGGATGGATCTTCCGGCCCCCCGTAAATGGTACCGCCCACCCCCTCCCGGATGGTTTGTCCCGCCCCTTCCCCCCCTCCCCCCGTGGCTGGTTTCCGCGCGAAATCGTCTCCCGGCCCCTGGCTCCCGCCCGCCGCCCCCGATGCCGGCCCGGGCCGCCCCGCTGCCCCCCGCCCCGCTCCCCGCCGAGCTGCGCAGGCGGTGAGTGCCGGTCCGAGCCCCGCGTCCGGTCCCCGTCCGGTCCCCGCCCCCGGTCCAAGCCACACGTCCGGTCCGAGCGCCCCCACCTTCTGAGACCCCTCTAGCTCCCCCCGTCCGAGACACCCCCCCAGCGCCCCCCCGTCTGGTCCCCCCAGTCCGAGACCCCCGTCCAGTCCTCCCCTGGTCTGAGACCCCCCCTGCCCCCCGTCCAGTCCTCCCCCGGCCCAAGACCCCCCCTCCCCCCGTCCAGTCCTCCCCCGGCCCAAGACCCCTCCTCCCCCGGCCCAAGACCTCCCCTGCGCCCCCCCATCTGGTCCAAGACACCCCCCCTCGCCCTTCGACCAGTCCCCCATCCGAACTCTCCCCCCCAGCGCCCCCCGTCCGGTCCCCCTTGGTCCGAGCCCCCCGTCCAGTCCCCCCCTGGTCTGAGACCCCCCTCCCCCCCGTCCAGTCCTCCTCCGGTCTAAGAGCCCCCTGCACCCCCCGTCCGGTCCGAGACCCCCCCTTCGACCAGTCCCCGGTCCGAGCTCTCTTCGCACCCCCCCACCCCCGTGCGGCCATCCTGGTCAGGTTTTCCCCCACGCTGAGGTCTGATCCCCCTCAAGGGAGCAGTGGTCCCCTATAGACCATTGCTGTGTGGGGGCTATTGGGGGGCTGGGGGTTCCCCCATTGGAGTCTGGTCCCCACAAACTTAGGTCCTCCTTGGGCTAGTGCGTGGGGTGAGCCCTGCTGAGCTTTGCCCCCTGCGGCCGACAGACCCTGGTTTGGGGGGCCGGGTGTATTTGCCCCCAGGGGCTGAGCCCCGGCCTGGGAGTGGGGAGTGGAGATGGGGAGGGAAGCATGTGTCTCCCCCGAATGGGGTCCCCTATCAGGCCTGTGGGGTGGCACGTCCCCCAGGGCTATTTCAGGGGGTCTCAGGAGTTATTTTATCTGGCCCTACCTCCCCCCACCTTGTCCTGTGCTCTGGGCCCCCTGTCTCGCTGGGAGCCCTAGAGCCGATAAAGGTGGATCCAGGAAATGGGGGGGGGTTAGACCCCATCCTGTTTTCCCCATCCCTGTATGGCACCAGGCTGCTTTGTCTTTCTCCTTCCCAGCACCTCGTCCCCCGCACACACAGCTGTTTAGGACAGGAAGTGAAGGAGAGCTCAGCATCCGGTCAGAACGTGGGGGACACGTGGTTGGGGGACAGCAGGCAGCTGCCTGTGCTGTGCAGGAGGCCAGGCTAGGTGATCCTCCAGCTGCCCATGGACACCCGTCCCTCTGTAAATGATGTGCCAAGGGCCAGGCAGGACCGTCCTGCCCTCCATTACGGCGCCTCTGGGCTGCCTGGGGCTCCCCGCTGCTCTGGCCAGGCCAATCGGCTCCCAAGGAAATGTACCCTCCTGCCCGTCTGCAATTAACCTTCCTCGTTATTACCACCCTCACCCCTTAGGCAACTGCCTTTGTCTTGGCACGACCCTGATTCAGCAGGGGGCGGATCTGATATATGGGGCAGCCCCTTGGCGCCAGGAAACTGTTTCCTGTTAGCTGTTCAGCCTGACGGGGTAGAAGTCTGCTGGCTCTAGTATATCCAAGACCCTATAAAGCTCTTTTTATTTTCCCCAGGCCATTAGGGGAGAGGAGAGGGAACCAAAGAAAGTCCAGAAAACACTCCTGCTCCCTCTCCGCACCCCCACCAAACAAGTAGGCATGGGGCTGAGTGGTTTAGAATTGCAGGTTGTTACTTCCTGAGATCACAGACTCTGTTTTCCCCTTTGGGAGCGTCTGCCTGTGTGCAGGATATTAACTACCCAGGCGGGTGTGTTCTGCTCTGGATCTGGGGTCAGGCTGGACGCTCATTTTTAAAATAAATGACTTCTCTTGATGCTGGTCAGATCCACTGTAATTCTCCTAGGCCCCTTAAATCTGCTTTCCTTTGTCACTCTCTGGGGCCCCAATCCTGCCTTCAATCCACCCCTGCTCCTGTGTGGCTCTGGTTGCAGAATGGCGGGTGTGTGGCGGGGGTACAATATTCTAGTTAGCAAACCAGGCCAGGGATGTGCAGTTCACATCAACGGTGGCTGCAGAAGAGGGAATCTGTTTCCTTCTTAATTTTGCGTCGAGCTGCTTGCGGCCCGACCTCCTGTCTGGAAGAACGCAACTCTCCTGTTTTCCTCTGCAGCGAGCAGTAGCAGGGCCTGTGGCGGCGATTGTGTATAGCACATGGCGTATGTGCACTTCCTGTGAGAATTTAACCCAGGTCCCTCACTGCTATTGTCCGTTCCGCTCGGCTTCTGTCTCCCCCTTAGCATGTTGTTCTTGTGGTGCCTTGTGCTTGGTAGAAGAGGAGACAGTTAAGCGTATGCTGGTCTTGTTGCTTCGCCAGCAGGCCTCAAAGCGATCCAGGTGCACTTGGTGAATTGTTTGGGGGCTGCTCTAGCCCAGTTGTGACTCTTCTGGTTAAAGGTTTGCTGCCCAGAACTTCATTTAGCCACTGAGCATGGCTGTGCAACCCTGAAAACAACCTTTTCTATCAATAGTGGGAGCAATTTTCCGAAGTATATGGGAAGGGAGTAGAAATGTTGGTGTCAAACCCTTAACTAAAAAGATGGATGATAGACATCCTGAAGCTACTTTCCTCCGTTTACCTGCGGTGCCATTGGTCCGGACTCCCCCGCTCCTTAAAATACTGATTAACGAAGCAAAGGTGATCAGGACTAGTTGCCTACAGTTGAGAGAAGCTGCAGGAAGAAAGCGTATTGCGGGTTTGTGGGGTGTGTGTGTGGGGGGGAATGAACGGCTTTGATTCCTGTTACTGCTGCTTAACCTGGCGATTTGAAAGCCCCTGTACTTATGAGGCCTTTCGTTGGCGTTCTGCTGCGGGGGGCACAGGGTGCCTTAGTGGGAGCAACAGCCAGCTGGCTTTCTTAGGAACTCAAACCACGGAGTGGGCACTGAGAGAAACTGACAGGCACCCAGTTACTCATGGCCTAGTAACAGTCCCTGTAACTTAAAGAAAACCCTGCCATGCAATATGCTGTGGGTGGGGAGATGAAGCTAAAACAGTATCCTGAGGGCCCTGGATTTCGAGTCCTCCAAAGCTTGCTGTAGGTGGAAATGAGGTGAAGTTAGGGAGACAAGCTAGCTGCAGTGTCAGTAAATACAGGATTGGCTTGTGGTGGTGGGACCCAGCCACACGACGTGCCCAGAACCGGGAATAAACGCTGCATGTCTGCGTCTACGGGGTCTTGTAGCTGAACAGTGGTGTTCTGTAGGATGTGGGCCAGCCCTAGGTAACCAGGGAGTGGCTCTTGGCGGCGGTGCTCTGGGAAGCTTCCAAGGGGCGAGATTGTTCCTCAACAGGGTTGGGGAATTATGCCATTCCCTGATATAGCTGCCCCTCTCTGGTCGTGTTCTTGCATGTGTATGTGACAGAAGCAATCCAAGGTTCGGGGAGGTTTGCGTGTCCTTCTGCAAGACCTGTTTGTGCATGTGGAGGGAATGCTGGGGTACTGCTGAGTTGCCGGCTCCTCTCCTGGAAATGGTCTTTCCTTTGTTTTTGCTAATGGCTCCTGATAAGCCTCTCCTCTGTCTGGGCAGAGACCTGGTGTCTCCATTTCTTTTCATTTGAACTCTGTGTGTGCCTGTAATGAGTCATTGACCTTAGTAATTAACTCTTAATCGATGAAAGGACAGCCAATGGCACTGTTTGGCAACTGATGCCCCAGCAGCAGTGAGAGATGAAACAGGAGAGTTGGGGTTGAAATACACATTGAGCTGAGCCTTCTATTTAAAGGTTGCGAAGAACTGGCTGGGCCAGGGACCGGAGGCTGTTTCTGGCGTCTCTGGTGCGAAGGAATGTCTTGTAGGGTCAGTTGGTGGCTGGTGAGTGTATGGCCAAAGTCCTCGCTGTTCTCCCTCCTCTAGAAAGTCACCATTGTTCCGGAAATCCGTGTCTTGTCACGGGCTCCGTGCATTGTATTGGGAGAGACCCCTCTCTGCTCTGAAGCACTAAAAGGATTTCTTCTATCCCCAGCTTGGCTCTGGCTCAGACGGAGAGCTTTCCCCAAGGGCCAGACGCTATCCTGTGTCTGTTCTGCTCTGTCCAGGCCCTTATCCAAGCCTCGTTGCCACAGCATCTGCACAGCCAGGCTTGCCGAGGCAGGAGGAAGCACTCCGATGGGGTCTCCTGAGTGTGTTCTCTTCTAGAGCATGGCCAAGGGATTTCTGATCCTTTGCCCTTAGCTATTGGGTTTTGTGCAGTCCTTGGCAAGAGCCGCGATAAGGCGAGGCCTTGGCAGCGAGTCACAGCGTGGTCAGGGACGCAGCGATGTTGTCAGAGCAGTGGGACAGCTATGTAAATAGTGAGATATCCATGCAGACCTGGAGCCGAAGCATGGCACTCCGGTGCAGCATTCCCAGAACGTTAAAAGAGTATCTCAGTGACAGATGCATATACCTTGTCCATCGTGGGGCCTCACTCGCTGGATGGAAGTCTTGTGGCAGCCCTTGCTGCTTAGAACCATGTCTGCCACATCTCATAAAGGAGAGGGTGATGAGACACCCCTTGCATTGGAGATTAGCGAGCATCCCGAGAGGCCGAGCCCCTTTCACTTGCCTTTGTGTGAGCAGCTGAAGGGACCTTTCCATTTGTTGCTTGAGCTGGGATTTTCCCAGAAGCCAAGGGAAGTTAGGCATTGCAATCCCAGCCCTAGAATTTATTATCGCTCTTTGTTTTGGAGGGGAAAAGTTTGAAAAGCGGCTTAGACTCTCTAAGTTGTTCCGAGCCCTAACAGCTTTCCAAGAGACATTGGCTCCCAAGTCCCTTTTGAAAAAGGGAGTTGGGCTCTGAAGTCACTTAGTGGCTTTTGAAGACTGTCTGCAAGCTGGTATCTGTTGAGCTTGCACTTCCAGTGTCACCATCCACTATGCCAGAGATCTTTCCCATCCCTTTCCTGCAGTGGGAGGCCATAGAAACTGTACCCCTTCCCCTGTTTCTAGTTGGGGACGCAAAGGAAATGTCCCCATGGTTACCTTGTTGCATGGCAAGTAGGGAAAGAAACTATAACAAGTCACAATTCTCTTGCAGGCTCCAAGACTTGGAGAAGGAGGAAGATGGGCTGAGTGAGAAGGTAAGGTTCTCTTTCGATTGTTGGTGCACTACCCATTTCTGCTGATCAACGCGTTTCCAAAGAGACACCCACACTTTTATAGACTGTCTTGAATTGTAACTTTCATGAAAGGGGCTTTTGGTACGGCGCATGCATGGCTTTTATTCTGGGGCTGCTCCCCAGTGCCCTTCCGTACAACAGCACTCCTGCTCTGCAGCCATGCAGTGGGTATTTCATAAGGTGTTTCTGTCCTTCTGAGTTTGCCTATGCGTCTTAGTCAGGCCTGCCAAGCAGTGTTAATTTGCAGAAGTGACTTCAGTGGAGTTTAGCTGATTTCTCAGCTGTATCCTGCATACTTGGCCCAAGAGTCATGTCCTCTCTGAAGTCTGGCTTAAAAGTGTGATTCATTGGTGTGGCATGGCAGTTTCTGGGGCCTCAGTTGCATTGTCTGTTTGTATTACAGAAGGTCCCAGAGGCCCAACTGAGGTCAGGCCCTTTGTGCCGGTGCTGCACAGACATAATGAGAGAGGGTCCCTGCCCTGGGTCGCAACTAGTCAGGCCTAGTGGTCAGGGCTGGTCCCAGAGGCCAGGGGCCTATGTCAAGGGTCAGAACTGGGGCTGGCACCTAAGAGTGGTAGCTGGAGTTCAGGACTGGGGTCAGGGTCCCAGGACTGATGCCAGTGGGTGGCAAGGAAGCCAGAGATGGAGGAGAAAAGCCAGGGTCAGAGTTCAAGTACCAAAACCTGGGGGCAAAGGTGACGTTAGAGTCCAAGTACCAAAGCCAGGGCTCGGGACCGGAGTCCAAGTTCAGTGGTGGAAGCCGATGGTCCCGCTCGTTGCATGGCTGCTTCCTGGAACTCCCCCTGGTCCAATCGGTACTGCAAGGGAAGCTGTCAGTCTGGTCTTCCGAGGTGGTATTTCCTGTAGTCTTCATCTCCACAAGGTCCATTCGGTCATGTCCACAAGCAGATGGCGACTGCCAGGCGGTGACATGGAGGCGCTGGCCTTCCTGCGTCCCGCAGACGTGGGTTCTAGTCCCATCCCTGCAAAGCCTCACACCTTGAAGAGCTCAGTCTAAATAGACAAGGGCTGGGAGGGGAAGAGACTTGCCCAGCGGCACCCAGCAGGTCGGTGGCAGGCTAGGAAGAGAACCCAGGTGTCCTGAGTCCCAGACCTGTGCCCTCCCAGCTGGGACGTACTGCTCACCCTGCCCCCGTCCTGAAAATCAGCGTGATAAATGCCCCGTTGCGGGGGGCCTGGCTCTGGAGTCCAACTTAATAAGGAGCTAGGAAAACTTGGTAAGAAGGGAAACAGCAGATTGCCCACCGGACCAGAGCAGTGAACGCTGCAGACTTGTTTCAGTAAGAGCCTCTCTCGCTCATCAGCTCCCGGCTCCTCGGACACATGCTCCTGCAGTGAGGTCATAGCCTGTATTTATTCTATCAGTCCGTTTCCATAGAAACTGCTGTCATGTCACAAACTGGGCTTCGTGACTTCACTACAGAGCTGGGTAAGAGGAGGCTGGAAACTCAGCCTGCACCGTTAATCCTGGGGATGCACCACAGTGGCAAGAAGCTTGTAAGGGGAGGGAAGGTTCCCAGGAGGCTCAGATGAGGGTCGACATGCCCCAGGGCAGGGTAGATTTAGCAAAGACAGGGCCTAGCAGAGAATGTGCTGCCTACAGGTTGCGTCTGGAGGCCGTCATTGGAACTATCCCTGCATTAGGGATATTGCAGCTATAAACCCCTGAGCAAGAGTAAATATTATTGTGATAACTGGGTGTTCTGGAAGGGCCATAAATGCTGCAGCTTCAGAGCGTAGGTTTGGACCTCTTAACTACTGGGGTCAGGAGGGGACATCTCCCCCCCCCACTGTATCTCCCAGGGCTTCATGCACCATCTTCTGTCACAGCTGGTGCTGGCCTCTGCTCTGGCCCAGCCTAGCAACTCCTCTGGCAATATTGCTATGAAATATCAAGGCTGCTCTCTGCTACTGTAATGAAAGAATGTGTCCCTACATATGGCAGTAAGGCGACCCAGTCCTCAGGAATAAGCTGGCTCTTTCTCCTCCACCATGAGCTTCGGGTCGCAGAAGCTGCATGTGCTCAGAAGGAAAGGCATGGGAGCAACCAGTGCTGTGCAGCTGGGGGAACTGGTCACAAGCTCGTTGCTTGTAACACGCTCCTCCTCCTTGTCCCCTCAGGAGTGCGTGAAGGAGAAGCTGAGTCTGGTCCATGGCTTCCTACAAGCAGATGCACAGAATCAGCTGAGTGACCTCGAGACCAAGCTGCACAGAGAGGAGCTGTCAGAGGTGGGGCATTGAACACAGCTTCTCTTCCTTCCGTGTGTGTGTGTGTGTGTGTGTGTGTGTGTACGTACACGCACCCCTGCCTGCCTGCATACATGGGAAGAAGGGACCAGACATAGGCGCTTTAGGTTCCTGCCTGGGGGCCCTGGCTTCTGTAGTCAAGTGATGGCTCAGAATCTCTGATTTTATTTAAAAAAAAAAAAAAAAAGGTAGATAAACCTGAAAATATGAACCGAGTGTAACAGATGTCTGTCTGAGTCTGCAGGCAGCCTGAAACAGCCAATAGCTACAAGGAGTGTGAATTGCCCCATTCATCTTAACTCTGAAGCCTGCTGCCACCCAAGCAGGGCAGGACCGCGGCCTGTGGCCAGGGTGGGGTATGTGTTGGATTCAGCCCTTGGAGGGCCAAAGGGTAACTGGGGAGCTGTGTGGTAGTCTTGTGTTGTAACTGTGCCTTGCTCCTGTAGGAGGGGTACCTGGCCAGGGTGAAAGCCTTGCTCAGCAAAGAGCTGTCCGTGGAGAACGGGGACGCCTCAGCGCTCGGCCAGAAATCCAATGGGTGCTCCGAGAATGGCGCCTACGGCAGTGACGAGGACTCAGAGAGAGCTGGCCACGAGGGGGAGGAGGACAGCGCTATGGAGACGGAGGAAGCAGTGGCATCCTCCTCGTTGTCGACAACCATGTCAAAAACCCGCAAAGCCAGGAGGAGCAAATCCAATGGCGAGAACAAAAGTAATGAGCTGGCATTGTGCTGCCCTAGCAACCGAGGCAGGGTCTGTGGGTTCTGCCCCTCGAGCCTCGCTTTGCAGTGGAGTTCCCTTGCTGATTCAGGGCAGCCTTATTGAATCCTTTCTAGACCCTCTGCTGAGATGGGGCTGCCCCCCACCCAACGCTCCTCAGTGCTTCACCTGAGTACGACTGACTCACCGCCTCCCATGGGGAGGCTTAGGGGTGATGCCTTGGCTAGCAAACTCCCCTTTGTGGCTGCCTGGATGGGATGGCCAGCTGGTTTGCATGCTTGCTGCGCCCCTTGGGAGCTCTTCCTCGGGCTCAAGTAAAAGCCTGCTTGGCTGTAGGCACCTTGCAGTGTACAAGTGGGTACAAATTTCTCCTTGGCATCCGATAGCAACCTCACCCCACTTGCTGTACCCTGATGCAATGCAGAGGGTCAGACTCTGGGGGCAAGAGGCATGCTGCCCTGTAATGTTTGGTTTTATAACCTCCTGGTCTTGCTCTGTTCACTCCTAAAGCAAATAAAAAATAAGCAGAAATCTCTGTTGCGCAGGAGCTTTGGAAGCAAACTGCTCCGATTAAATGCTGGGTGGTGTATTGCCAGAGCTCTTTAGCACAGCAGAGGCAATTATCCCTACCAGTTAAAGAATGGGAGGAAAGCAGGAGCTGTGCTCAGGTTTGATGTGTCGGAAGGAATGCATAGCCTCATTTCTCCACTTGGGCACAGGGGAGCGCTCGAGCACATGGCGCAGGAATGGCTGGTGTCAGACATTGATGGCCAAATTCTCAGCTGTGCTGAGGCCCTTCTGTGCTGCTCTGGCTTCAGAGCGGGTGAAAGCAGACCTCTAGTATCCTCCCTGCACACAGGGTCCTCCCTGGTTGGTGTGGAGCTGGTATCTGCCCAGTTCCCAGAGTAAGGGGCTGGTTGAGAGCATGGCTGGAGTGCACAGCCCTGTGGCTATTCTATCCATCTCCCGGGGGCCATGGGAAGCAAAGTGTGAGCTAGAACAGCCTTGAGGCGGGGAGTGACCCAAATCTGCTGCTGCCCCATAGGCTGGAATGGAGTAAAGGAAAATCAGGCCCTCGGGGTCATTTGTGAGTGTACTTGAGTGATGCAGGGCCTGGGCTTTTCTCTAGCTATGAATGACAACAGTTCTTCTCCCTGCAAAGTAATGATTGCTCTTTCTCTTCTGACAGAATCCCCAGCCAGCTCAAGAGTTACCCGGAGCTCTGGCAGGCAACCGACCATCCTTGCTCTGTTTTCCAAAGGGTCAGTACATCCTGCAGCTCCTAGTTGTGAAAGTCCAACTGCACCAGGATTGCACAAGCGATTTTTGTTGGTTTTGAGATGGATACATGTTTTTTTTTTTTTTTTTGATCTCCTAACAGTTCATTGGTGTCCTCCCTCTTCTTCGTTGTTCTCTTTGCATGGTGGCTCATTGAATAGTGGGTACGAGTTCTTGTGAAAGATTCCCAGTGGGCTAACAAGGTGGATCCTAATATTTGCAGGTCCATGACTATCTAACAGCCTCTAATTTGCACATCCTGTAACCAGCAGGGGAATGACATGAAGCTCAGAAAGGGACACCTCACCCAATAGATTCTCAAGCTATCTTAGCACAGTGGGGTCCCAGTCCTCGATGGGCACGTCTCTAATACACCTAGTGTGCAGTGCCTGACACCCCAGGATTCTGGTCCATGGCTTGGGCGACGGTAATATCAGCTGATAAACGTCTTATTTTGATTGACTAAGTTACGTTTATTAGGGTGAGAAGGAAGCTGATGTTCTCTCTATGAAGGTCAGAGGTGTGGTGTGGGCTAGTGGGTAGGTCTCCGGGCTGGGACTTGGCAGAACTGGCTTATGTCCTTGCTCTTCCACTGGCCTGCCTTGTGACTTTGGCAAAGTCACTTCCCTTCTCTGCCTCTTTCCCCCTCCTACCCCTTGTCTGTGTAGATTGTTGAGTGTGTTTGGGAAGGGATTTGTGTAGAGCTTGGGCCAGTGTGGTCCCGATTTTGGATTCTATTAAAATGCAAACAGTTAATAAGACCAAGGTGTAGTGGATCAGAACGGCTTAGCTGGTTCTACGATCAGTTTTGTAACAGCAGTTGCTGCTATTGGCAGTGCTTAGACAGCCCATTAAAGCTCCTTTCACAAACTTTAGGGAGACTATGCTGTTTGGGTCTATTTTGCTATGGTCTTCTCTGAAAAGCAATTTGCTCCTTTCAAAGAATTGATCTTTCTGTTGGTTTTCACCTTTAAACCCAACAGATCCAACAAACGCAAATCGGATGAGGTGAATGGAGAAGCGAAGCAGGAAACGAATCCAGAAAAAGAGGAAGAAGAGCTAGAAGAGAAGGTATGTCTGGTGCATGTTTGAAAACAAATTCTTAAACAGACATCTCGTTAGGCTGTTAAGGAAGAATAGTCAGGCATATTATTTCTGCTGCGACTCCAATTTCCTTAGTTTGTAAAGCTAATGGGCTCTTACATGCATTTCTTTGTTTTACCTCTACTTCAAGGAGCAAGATGAAAAAAGAATTAAAATTGAAACCAAAGAAGGGTAAGAGCAGCTAAAATTTCTTTAATTGGGTGTTAGAATGTTCTGGCTTGTGTGTGCATGGACTGGATGACATCTCGAGGTCCCTTCCAGTCCTACAATCTGTGTGTGCGCGCGCGTGTTTCTCTTTGCAGAAATTTGTCACGGAGTCTGTTGTGGCAAAAGACAAAACAAAAAACCAAAAAGATTTCTCGCTGAGTTTTCCTGACTGTGTCGGACTTCATCACCCTAAAGCTGGGGAGGCAGAGAAAATGCTAAAGAAATGGAAGCAATTTAGTGTCTGAAAGAAAAATGTTACTCTGGTAGTTTACTAATTTATAAAGCGTCTGAAAATAGAGATGAGTGATTGTGTCTGGCTCAGTGAATTCCTTTTTTGTGCTTCCAGCTGTGAAGTGTTGCTGTGAGGGCTGGGCTTTCCGAAAAGGCCCTCATGGGGAATGTTTTCAGCAATGCCCAGGTGTCCTGTTAAGTCAGTGGAACTTCTGGCTTGTCTGTATGCAAAAGTTGTATTTGTGCCTCAGTTTCCCTGTCTACATACTGATGATGATGAGATTGAGCCGTTTAGTAAAGCGCTTTGAGATCTGCAGATGAAAAGCACTCAAGAAGAGCGAGGGATTATTATTATTTAACTCTACTGGTATAGTTAAAGCAGTACAGCACCTCCCTCCCCAAGCGTGAATGCAGGTATTCTGGTATAGCTTTTCTTGTATGGGGATTGCTTACACTGGTGTAAAGGCTTGCCTGCACTTGGAAACTAACCGAAACATCTCTCTGTGTGGATGGTTTTATTCCAGAATAAGAGTGCCTTTTTCCGGTTTAATCTGCTTTCAAAGTGGGCTAAGCGGAACCAGAAAAAGGTGATCTTATTCTGGAATAAGAGCATCCACATGCAGAGCTATTTCACGTTGAATTCACACCCTACCTAGTACTGGATTAACTTCCTGGTGTAACTGCAGCCACACTAAGGTCTGTTTTAAAAAACAACAACAACAACAACAAAAAAACCCACACATGCCCCCATCCGAAGTAGTTGTTTTACCAGCGTGACACAAGTGTGGCGAGAAGGCCCCTGGCTCCTGAGATACTTAGGTGCTTTTGGAAGTTTTACGCTCCCAGAGCTGGTCATGTGGCTCCCTTTACCTGTTCGGGAAAGCCCAGCAGGAAAGCTAGGTGAAATGCAGAATTAATAAAAAAGACTGAAAGCAATTCACCCCCATCCGAAACCCTCCCAACAGAGTCCGGTAGCGTGTCTGACGCCCCCTTCGAGCTGGTGAGAATGAGTGTAGGCTGTGGGGGAAGGGGCTCTTAGTATTTCCAGCTGATCTCTTCTGCTTCTTGGGCCGAGGGCTGGCATGCTGGAATCTGTGAGCGGATGGTGTGTGAGGAGTTCAGTGCCTTCCTGTAGCACAAAACCACTTCAGCTAGAATGGCACATTTGTTTTGTGGGGCATCGGCAATGAAACGTTTGCGTGTATTCGGGTCTCTTGAACAGCTGAGAGCACTAGGCGTGCGGGTGGTGGAATAGCCTCGGTTGGCTTTTTTGCCCTATACCTTCATTCCTTGTCTTGATGTATTTTGTGCCCAGGTCTGAGATAAAAGAGGAAGCTACGCAGGTTAAAACCGCACCGCCTGCTAAAGTAAGTGGTTTTCCCTGTTCTTGTCAGCACTTGGACCCTGTTTGAGCACTGCTGACAGCTTTTTGACTGCCTGGAGTGGCAGCGAGTCCAGAAAAAATACTCTCTAGCGCATATGTCACTCACGGCTCCGTGTGATCTTTAAATGCAGCATTTACAGCACAAACAAAACGTAACAAGAGGGCATGTGTGTGTTGTCGGTGCAGTGAGTCCTTCCTTGTGCCACGCCTGGCCAGGTCAGAGAAATTGCTAAACACCTGGTCCTAGACACCGTGTGAGGCGCTGGTGACTGTTTTACTGCTCCAGATTCCTGGTAGATACAGGTCTGGCCGTCAGCGTGGGAACATGTAGTGATTCTTACGGAGGGCTGAGGCTGGTAAATGGCAGAACTGTTAATGGGGAAAGCTCCTGATGTCTCGTGTTGTTTCCCTTGCAGACCACTCCTCCCAAGTGTGTCGACTGCAGACAATACCTGGACGATCCCGATCTCAAGTTCTTCCAGGGGGATCCTGACAATGCGGTAAGCGGCTCATTGCTGGGGTTTAGAAACATGGCCATGCCGCTGGGTGTGCAGATCCAACGTGCCCCTCTCTCTTTCTCAGCTGGAGGAGCCGGAGATGCTGACGGACGAGCGCTTGTCCATTTTCGATGCCAACGAAGACGGGTTTGAAAGTTACGAGGATTTGCCCCAACACAAAGTGACCTCCTTCAGGTAAGGCTTCTTGCGCTGTTGCACCAACAATAGTTTGGCAACGCTGCATTTGTAACCCGTTGTTACAAATCAGACTCCGGGGGGGGGGGCACTCTCTTCTGCACAACATGGAGAGGCTTTGTTCTGCCCTGAGCACTACTCTAGACGGTGAGACTGCTTCCCCATGCATGTAGCCTGGAGCTTGGTTCATGGGCATGCAGTTCCTGCCTTGGTCAAGGGAAGCATGTAGCTCCCCGTGTTCGACACAGGATGTGTAAATGCAGAGCTGTTTGCAGGGAGCCCTGGATGCTGGTTTAGGCTGAATATTAAGTGTAACATCCTTGAGGTGTTGAACAACGTGCAATCGGGAAATGTCCTTTCTCTTCTCTTGCACAGCGTCTACGACAAAAAGGGTCACTTGTGTCCGTTTGACACCGGTCTCATAGAGAGGAATATAGAACTGTACTTCAGTGGTGCTGTGAAACCAATATACGACGACAACCCTTGTCTAGATGGTAAGCGTCTTTTGGCGCAGAGCTGGGGGCAGACACCAGCCTGCCTGGTACCCTGGGACTTTCTCAGTCTGTGTCCTGAGGATCAGTCCAAAGGCCTGGGAAACCCAGTCTTTGTGCTGTCAGTGGAATCCTGGCAGTGCGAGGAATGACTTCTCCTCTCAGGTGACGTTGCTCGCGCTAGGTTACTGCTGTGGAGTACATTGCTCAGTAATTCTGCAGGCGCTCAGTTATACTTGGGGCTGGGGTCGACATGACAGTGCTGATTCTGAACTGAAGTTCAACAGCCTGTTAATGGCAAGTGTTTTAAAAGCAGCTGTCCTCTGATCTGGGCCAGTAAATCAGTGTGAGGGCCTGATTTTCCAGGAGTCTGCAGTGAGTGCAGTACACTCCCACTGTGAGCCAGTCGCATTTCTCACCCACTCTGCTCTGGTGCCAAGGGCTGCACAGTGTGTGGTAATGGAGAATTTGGCCCCTGGGCAACAGAATCTGAACCCTTGTGATGTGTTCCTGGGGGTGGGTGGGTGGGTGTGTGTGTGTGTGTGAGAGAGAGAGAGAGAGAGAGAAACATCCTTGCTCTTCCCCGCTCAGGTGGTGTCCGAGCCAAGAAACTGGGTCCCATAAACGCTTGGTGGATCACTGGGTTTGACGGAGGAGAAAGAGCCTTGATTGGCTTCACTACAGGTAGGTCCGCAAACTGGGGGTTTTCAGGGGGCTTCTCCCTTGCGGGGCTGGCGGGATCCCTGTGTTCTGAGGGTTAAAGATTTGGCTACCCCTAAGGGTACGAAGCTGTGGGGTGGGGAGTGGAAGGCAAGGCACTCGATAACCACCGAAGCGGGTTGCTGTAAATTGATTGCTGATGCAGGGGGATCCCTCCTGTTACACAAGCCACAAAATGCTGATTTTTCTCTGGGCTTGTCCATACGCAGCTGCCCCATTGTAACTCGGGAGGGGTTTTAACTCTTGCCAAAGGCCATGTGGATGCTCCCGATTAGGAACAGGGTGATGCTAAACAGAGCTAAGCCACTCTTGAATTGAAGTGAGTATAGATGCTTGCGGGACCAACAGGACTCTGCTCCTGAGAGTCCTTTACACTTTTCCCATCGCATGTTCCTTAGCTTATTTGGGCCTTTCAGCTGTTTGCTAACCTGTTCCATAAAGCCCCTGCAGTCACTGTCTCTGGCAATCTCTCTCTGCTTCAGCCTTTGCGGATTACATTCTCATGGATCCCAGCGAGGAATACGCTCCCACCTTCGCGTTAATGCAGGAGAAGATCTACATGAGTAAAATTGTTGTGGAATTCCTCCAGAACAATCCCGATGTCAGCTATG
This sequence comes from Dermochelys coriacea, assembly GCF_009764565.3. Taxonomy (NCBI): domain Eukaryota; kingdom Metazoa; phylum Chordata; order Testudines; family Dermochelyidae; genus Dermochelys; species Dermochelys coriacea. The sequence continues at coordinate 18,387,334 of NC_050087.2, forward strand.
AGGACTTGCTGAACAAGATCGAGGTGAGACATGGCGAGTCCGTCCTCTGACTTGCAGGGTCTCACCGTTGGGTTCCCAGCCCCCGGGGCATTGCGGACAGGAGCCAAGGGATCACGGCCGTGTAAATGGCAGGAGGTGCTTGGCGAGGTGACAGAAGGATTCCAGGATGTGTCCCGCTATGGGAACTGCTGGACTAGTTGACTCTGAACTCTTGGGCCTTTGACACTGTCTGTCCTAGGATGTGTCCATATGCTCCTCCCCCTTGAACGGGGTGTGGGTGAGAGGCGAGGAGATAGACTTTTATTCTACTTGTGGTTTGTCTCAAGCCACATTGTAGGTTGTTCCTCTTTACTAACCCCTCTGGCGAGTGGAGCTCTGCCTCCGGTTCTTACCCTCTGCTCCACCGTACGGTGAGGGTGAATGCCGCTTGTTCACAAAGCTCTCCCACAAGGCCTTGGCCATGCTCAGGGCTAGTCTGAGAGCTGATGTGACCTGTGGTGTTGCGCTAGCCCCACTGCATGATGGTGAAACTGGGCCTCATGGAGAGAGTGAGAGGCCTACCTTTTCAGTCGCTATTGGTGAGTTTGGGGGTCGGCCCTGAGAACCAGGGACCCGAGACACTGGCTACCTGTGAAAACGTCTGTGCCGTTGTGCGTAGAGCTGCAGTGGTCTCGGGTGGTGTGAGGCGTGCTGTATGTGGGGATGTCCCATGACCCTCCGATGCGTCTCTCCAGACAACTGTGCCGCCCGCTGGGCTGAACTTCAACCGCTTCACGGAGGACTCTCTGCTGCGGCATGCCCAGTTTGTGGTGGAGCAGGTGGAGAGCTACGACGAGGCCGGAGACAGCGACGAGCCGCCTGTCCTCATCACGCCCTGCATGAGAGACCTGATTAAACTCGCGGGGGTCACCCTGGGGAAGAGGTAGGCGAGTGGGAGCACAGTGAGGCATCCTCCAGCTGCTGCCACCCCTGGCCAATGCTCTGTTGGGGCTTATACAGGCACTGCATCTTAGGCCTTGCCTCGGCCCAGCGCTATTCCTCTTTGAATTCATGCCCTACCTTGTTCCGGGGTAACTTCCCTGTCTCTAGACAGACCCTTAGGGATTTATATGCCTGCACAGGGTGAGTTGCCGTAAGGGGCTTGGTTAGAAATGAGAAATGCTCCTGAACTCAGCTTCCTAATCAGTCTAGTCTGGTGCAGAAAAAATCCCCTCTGCGTTGCTGTTTAGGGAGCCAGAGTGGTCTGGTGGTTAAAACAGTGGGCCGGGACCCAGGAGACCTGGTGTCCATTCCCAGCCCTGCCACAGGCCCCCTATGCAACCTTGAGCGAGTCCCTGCATCTCTGGGCCTCTATTCCCCATGTGATCCTTCTGTCATCAGTTTGGATTGTGCGGACTCTCTCTTATGAGTGTGTTTTCAGTGCCTGTTAGGGGCTTTTACTGCCAAGCCAACAGTTATAACATGGTTTATCACGAGATTCTGTAGCATGTATTGTGCCGGCTTGCTGCAGCTGGCAGAAGTGTGCGGGAGTGCGTGTGTGCGGAGAGTGGTCAGTGGTGTTGCACGTAGCCAGAATTTTTCTGTCCCGGTCTGTGGTGGGAGGGGGTAATACCACCAGTGCGGGACCCTGCTGCAGAGGATAGTGTCTGAACTGCTCTCCGTTCCAGGCGAGCCGCGAGGAGGCAGGCCATTCGGCATCCCACCAAGATAGACAAGGACAAAGGGCCCACCAAGGCCACCACCACCAAGCTGGTGTACCTGATCTTCGATACCTTCTTCTCGGAGCAGATCGAGAAGAACGAGAGAGAGGAGGACAAGGAGAACACCATGAAGCGCCGGCGCTGCGGCGTGTGTGAGGTAACCAGCAGGCTGGGCCAGAGCTGAGCTGTGTCTGACCCCTGGCTTTGGGGCTCTGGATGCTGGGAATCAGTCTTGCCTAGCTCTGGGGAGAGTGCTGGGGAATGGGCAAGGCTGACTGGCTTCCCTCTGCCCCTTGGGCTGTGTGGCTGGCTGGAAGTGGTGCCCCGAGGGGAAAGGCATTAGTGGGGTGAAGTTCTCCTTTTTGAGGGCAAAGCGTCCATTTCCCTGCAGCCTGAGAAATGGCAGCATGCTAAGGGCGAGAATTGTCTGGGGAAAGGAAGGAAGCTGTACTGTGTCAGGGCAGGCTCTGCTGCACTTGCAGGGTGGCCAAGCAATTTTCTTTCAGGCCTAGTTCAGGAGGACCCTTTGGCATCTCCTAAGCCAGCCAGGGCTGCTCCATGGCGGGAGGATGCTAAGGAGCAGCATGTGGCTCTCCCTCTTGGCTCCAAAGCCTCTTCTAGTCAATGCAAGTCTTTCCACGGGCTTTGTTCATGCCCGTAGTCTCCTGTTGGCCGTGGTCAAGAGCAAGCCCTGATGGAGCTGAGCTCCTGCTTCCTCTTGCGAGCGCCACGTCCTCTGGGACAAGTTACTCTTACGGCTCCTCCACCGTTCACAGGCGCTCAGCCTTCTCCTTTCTCTCCTCCTGCAGGTTTGTCAGCAGCCCGAGTGTGGGAAGTGCAAAGCCTGCCAGAACATGATCAAGTTCGGCGGTAGTGGCCGGAGCAAACAGGCCTGCCTGCAGAGGAGGTATCTGTCCCAAAAGGTGGTTCTGAGCACCTGGGGGCAGTGCAGAGCCCAGGGGTGTGGGTGCTTGGGGCCAAGCAGGGGGTTCCTCTACTCCTGGGGGCAGTGGACGTTACTGTGCAGGGAGTCAGCAGTCTCCTGGCAGGAAAGAATCATGAGCTGATACTACTCGGGATTGAAATGACCAGACAGGATCAGAGGAGGGGCCCGTCTGGTCTCCTATCTCCAGCAGGGCCAGCACCGGTGGTGTCAGACCATAGTGCAAGATCCCCTGCAGCAGACAGCGATGGGATAACCTGCCTCTGGGGGATATTCCCTCCCGACCCCCAGTCACTAGAGTTCAGCTCATGCCCTGAATCACTAGGGTTTATGGCCCTTCCAAAATGATCGGTAGTTTGAGAGCTTTCCTGGTGTAAGTCTGGATACTCATTAGACATTCAAATGTGCTCTCATTACGTTGAACCCGCTGTGCTCTGTGTCGATGTGTCAGAGGGATGTAATACACACGCTAATCTCAGTGACAGGTCCTTTCTGTATCAAGCCAGACCAGACCCAGATAGTGATGTGTATGTAAAACTGGAACAGAAGGGAGTGAAATTCTCTCCTCTCCCACTCCAGAACTGGCAGTGGACTGAGTGGGGCAGGGAGGGGAAGATCTGCCTGTCTCCGAAGGGGGTGAGCGCGGAGGACGCAGCAGACTTGCTTTGGCAGCATGTCAGAGTGCGGGGTGGGCTGGAGCTGGGAATAATGGTCAGAGTCTCGGGGTGCAGGGGTGGAATCTGGGGCTGCAGCAGCGTCTCCCATGGGAGACGGTGGAAGCCCCAGTGTTGGGATGGGCTGGACAAAGCACTGGGGAGCCTGCTGAAGGAGCCGAGCCTGCCCTGGCGAGCAGTGGGGACCGAGTGTGTGGCCCTAGAAGGCCCCATCAGTCACCGGGTGCGCGGACTGTCACTCCCACCCTAGGTGCCCCAATCTGGCTGTCCGAGAAGCAGATGAAGACGAGGAGGTGGACGATAACATCCCCGAAATGCCGTCACCTAAAAAAATGCTACAGGGAAGGAAGAAGAAGCAGAATAAAAGCAGGATTTCCTGGGTGGGGGAGCCAATCAAGGTAGGGCTGGAGGAGACGTCTCGGTGGCAATGCATGTTCCCACCCCAGTAACAGGGCTTGTCTGGCATCGATGTCTTGAGCAGATCTCCCCAGCGGGTGTACCCTAGGCTTGTGTAACCTGCCAGCTGGGAAACTGCACGGTTCTCGCTGGTGCCCCATTCCTGGGCCTTTAACGCAGCACTGACAAACAGCCCTTGCTTTCCTGCTTTCCTTGATCAACATGGATCTGCTGCCCTGTGTGTTTGCGCAGCTAAAGGGCAGGTGCTACTTGCATGCTGCTTAGGGAAGGTGCAGAGAGATCAGACATGCAGGTCTAATGGCTTTTCTCTGTGATGAGCACGGGAGTGTTTGAGATGGGGGGAATTGTGGCTTTTCAGCTTCACCTCTTTTGTCCACTCTAGTGTGTTTGTTTTGCCAGCACACTGTATTGGGAGCAGATTTGAGTGGGAGTTTGTGGGCCTGTCAAGGTTAACCCTAAATCTGAACCTTTCCTCGTCTCTGCGAGGCTCAAGGCCTTTAAAACCTAGTGTCACACAGAAAGTGTCGAGTCCCTGTTGTTTGCAGGCTGGGGTGGTGGCTTGCGTGACGGCTGGGCTGTAGCCGAGGAGTGCCTACAATGCGGGGGCTAGAATCCCCTGTCTCTGGGAACAGATGAGGGTCAGGGTTCACGGCTTCTCCAGCCCCACCAGCCAGTAGCTCTGCTGCAGTCATAGCGGGGATGCTCAGTGAGGCTGCCTAGAGCGGAAGGCTAATGAAAGCCTCCAACTCCCTCGAACGGGCATGCGATGGCTGCCCTCATGGCCAGCACACCAGGGACTGAGCCAGGGACCTCTCTAGCTAAAAGCAGGAGCTGCTGGAGCCAGAGCGCTAAGGCTCCTTAGCCGGGGCTGTCCACTCGTAGGCTCTGTGGGAAGGCACGGAGAGGGACCCGTAACACGCTCACCCGTGAATTCCAGGCGCTGTCCAGCAGAGAGGGGAAGGGTCTCTAGCTACATGCCATGAGAGAAATGAGAAAACAGTGGGTAATGGGGTTTCTGCCAGTTATAATAACGAGCCTTTGTCTGCAGCGCGACGGGAAGAAGGACTATTACCAGAAGGTGTGCATTGATTCCGAGACCCTGGAGGTGGGGGACTGCGTGTCCGTCAGCCCCGACGAGCCCTCCAAACCTCTGTACCTAGCCAGGTTTGTGGCGGTCCGGGGATGAACGCGCAGTGTGTGCCAGAGGGGTTCTGGGAAGGGGCCGGTGCATGTCCTGCGGTGATCACACGGGCGTTTCCTGCATTGATTTTGGGGGGTCCGTGTCTGAGTGGGGTTGTGTTTCTGCTGTTACTGATTTGTGCGATGGTGGGTCCTAGAGGCCCCAGTCTAGAACAGGGTTCCCTTGTGCTGGCACCTGCATGTTTGGACATGTGGTAAGAGACCTGCCCTGAGGAGCTCAGTCTAAATATATGAGACAGACAGGTGGGAGGGGAAACCCAGGTTCTGAAAAGGGAGGTGACTTGCCCACGGTCATCCAGCAGGGCAGTGGCAGAGTTGGGAAGAGAACTCAGGTCTCCGGAATCCCAGTCCAGAGCTCTCCCCTGGACCTTCTCTGCCTGGGGTCTTGTTAGCCCCGGCCCGCTCAGGGTGAAGCTTTTGTACTCCGTCTAGCAATGAGGAAAGCATCTTTCCCTTGGGAGCCTGGGGGTGGTGCTAAAACACAAGCCCTTCCCTTGCAGAGTCACTGCGCTGTGGGAAGACAGCAGTGGGCAAATGTTCCATGCCCACTGGTTCTGCCAGGGCATCGACACTGTCCTGGGAAAGACCTCGGACTCATTGGAGCTCTTCCTGGTGGACGAGTGCGAAGACATGCAGCTGTCCTACATCCACGGCAAAGTGAACGTCGTCTACAAGGCTCCCTCGGAAAACTGGGCCTTGGAGGTGGGTGGTGCCGTCGTCTTGGTGGGCCTCCTGTGGGAAAGCTAGCCTAGCGGGAGAGCTCTGCATGGATCGGTACCGAATGTAGGCAAGCAGGGCCTAGTCTGTTTATCTTGGGGCATCAGCAAGTGGCAAATGCTTCAAGTGCACTGCTGGTCATTGAGCAAGTGTCCCCTTGTATAATCCCTGCTTGGAGAAAACAGCTGTCTGATGAAATTGACTAGATTGCTTGTGTCCTAGTAGCACTTAGTGGCCCCCAGATGAGGTCACGGCCCCGTTGCACGAGGTTCTGTATGCCCAGCCAGTGAGAGATGGTCCCTCTTCTGAGGAGCTTGCAGTGTAAACAGATGAGAGATGAAGGGTAGGAGGGGAAACAGAGGCACAGAGAGAGGAAGTGCCTTGCCGAACGGCATGCAGCAGGTCAGTGGCGCAGCTGGGAATAGAACCCAGGTGTCCTGGTTCCTCTCGTTCTCAGAATCATACACAGGCTTCGTTTGTTGTGATGCTGCTTTTGGTTGTTAAGTATCCTGGGTATGTCAACGTTCTGTCCGGCGGCGGGATCCAGCCAGCAGCTTGCCCCGTCTGTGGGGCCCCTACAGTTTGTCTTTCCCCACAGGGGGGGCTGGACATGGAGATTAAGATGGTGGAAGACGACGGCAGAACCTATTTCTACCAAATGTGGTATGATCAAGAGTATGCCAGGTTCGAGTCTCCTCCAAAGACCCAGCCCTTGGAAGACAACAAGTACAAGTGAGTTCGTGAGGCTGGCTGGCTGGTGGGAGCTTCCAGCTGGGCTGGAGCGAAAGGCTCCCTCTTTTCTCCGGAGATGGGTTTATCTGTACTCTGTTTGTTGCCCAGCTCAAGGCAGGCAGATTTTGCGCATGGAGAGTAGCTTCAAAACAATTGGGGTAAACTGGCTGGTTCCTGTTTTCTCAGCTCAGCTGTCTGAGGGACTGTGCTAACAGTAACTTGGGGTTTATTGGAAGAATGTTGTCGGCTAATACACACGGAAAGAATAATTTTATCTAGTACTATTTTCAACTTCTATCTTGGCTCAAATAGGAGTGCTGATTCTCTCTCTCTCTCTCTCTCTCCCTCTCCCTCTCCCTCTCCCTCTCCCCCACACACCCACACACCCACACCCACACCCACACACCCACACCCACCCACACCCACACACACCCACAGAGAGAGAGAGAGAGTCAGGCCCCCATTGTGTTAGGTGCTGTGTATACAACAGAGGCAGTCCCTAACCCCAAGAGCTTGGAGGCCAAACAAATGGCAATTTACAGCAGATGGGCCCATGCAATGTCTGCTAGTGGTCCAGCTGCCTTTTGCATCCAGCTCCAAACCCTCTCCTTTCCCCACAGGTTCTGTATGAGCTGCGCTCGCTTGGACGAGGTGAGGCAGAAGGAAATACTCAAAGTCATGGAGCCTCAAGAAGAGGTGGACGGAAAGATGTTTTACCGCCTGGCGACAAAGAACGGAGTGCAGTACAGGATAGGAGATGGCGTCTTCCTGCTGCCAGAGGCTTTCTCCTTCAGGTTGGTTCTTGCCAAGTGGACAGAGGTTGTCTCTTCTCCTCAGGGTTTATTCACAGCCCCCATGGCAGAGTCATCTTCAGTATCTCCCATAACAGAGAACACACCAGTCTGCTTCAGCTATAAATTAAGTACCAAAAAAGCCAGAAGGGACCGTGATGATCATCTGGTCCAACCTCCCGCAGAGATCCTCCCCCGAGTTTGGGCTAGAGCAGTCTCAACAGAAAGAAACTCGGTCTTGATTTAAGAGCATATGTGATGGAGTATCAACCCTGTCCTTAGGCAAGTTGTTCCCATGGTTAATCACCCTCCCGGTCTAAAAAAAAAAATCTGCACCTTAGTTCTAGTCTGACTTTTGTCTGGATTCAATTTCTGGACGCTGGGTCTCATTCTGCCTTTTTCTACTAGGCTAAGGAGCCCTCCACTGTCCTAATCTCTCCCCAAGTAGCCACTTGTAGACTGGGATCAGGTCATCTCTTAATCTTTTCTTGGGTAAACTCTATAGATTGAGCTTCTTTAGTTGGCTTATGGACGTATAAACCCACTACAATTGCAGGGTGAGTTGGAATAAAATTTCTTTTGGGGGCGGGGGGGATACGGTAGCCAGACACGGTGCTGGTTTGGCTGAAACTCGGGTAACCTGGTTCTACAGACTGACTGGCACGCAGCCCGTCACTGGCAGAGGAGGACATTCTCACGGACGTATATCAGCCTCCATCAGGGGAGTGGCTGCACCGAATCGCTAGCTGTAATAAAGGCCAGACCTAAACATCATGCAGCTGCCATCAGGAGGGTGTTGTCTTTGTATTTGGGTAGCACCTAGGAGTCCAGCCTGGAGCAGGACCTATTGCGCTAAGTTCTGCACGAACACCCAACAGTTCCTGCCCCGAAGATCTTCCTGCCAAAGTGAATCTAAGTCTTGCACCTTCCTCTGAAGCAACTGGTCAGAGACGGGACACTGGGCTAGAGAGCTTGCTGCACCTGAGACGCTCTGGCAATTCAGGAGACGCGTGTCCCGGCAGCATCGAGGCTTTGACATGCCTCGGAAAATGCTGGGGCTGCACATGCAGGAGAGGGGACCCCACAAGATCTCGTACCTCCCTGCTGCAGGCAGGCTTTCTGCCTTGTCAGAGGGGCTCTTAATTGGAGAACAGCCCCCTGGTTCAGAAAGCAGAGTCGCTGCCAGGCAGGAGGCGCTTCGGGGGGTTGTGTTGGATTGTCCTCTGACGGGTGGGTCGGTGGGCAGCCCGTGCGTTAGTGTTAGCGTCTCTTACCCCCTGCTCCGTTCCCCCCCTACCCCAGCATGAAGCTGGCCAGCCCAGCCAAGCGCCCCAAGAAGGAGGCAGTGGATGAGGAGCTGTACCCAGAGCACTACCGCAAGTCCTCAGAGTACATCAAGGGCAGCAACCAGGACGCCCCGGAGCCATACCGTGTGGGCCGCATCAAGGAGATCTTTTGCAGCATACGCAGCAATGGCAAGCCCAACGAAGCCGACATCAAGCTGCGGCTTTACAAGTTCTACAGGTAAGCTGGGGCTGGGCTCGGGCAGAGCCTCCGTAAGGTCTGTTTGGGGAGGAGCAGCACGAGTAGGGGCCTTCTCCACCCTGTCCCCAAAGCAAAGCCAGTGTGCTGCCAAGACAAACATGAACTCTTCCTGGGGTCCGCCTACACTCAGCTAGGAGGGTGCTTCCTAGCTCGTCCAGACAGACGTGCTAGCTCTGCGGCCAGGGATAGCTTGGGCAAGCGGCTGCCTGCGTCCAAACCTCCCCAGGGTATGTACTCCAGTGGCTAGCCTGAGCTGCTCCTATGCTACACCCAGCTACGCGGCTGTTTTTAGCTAGTCTGAGCAAAGCTAGTGCACGTCTGTCTGTCTGTCTGAGGTGGGAAGCACACTCCCAGCTGCAGTGTAGACATACCCTAACCTGATGCTCCATTCAGGCCTACCCAGCTCTGCAGTGTTCCTCGCTTTCCTCTCAGCCCACACTCTAGGTCATCCATCAAGAGCTACTCCCACCTCCTTGTATGTCCTGCTGGGATAACAAACCAGTTGCTTTGTTTACCAGAACGAATCAGCAGGATGAGCTACGGGGTAGGAGAGATTTGGGTGAGCGTTCCTGTCTGTCTTCTCTAAGGGGACAGGCTTAACACGGTGGATGTTGGGACGCAGGCAGTGTGCAGGGGGGAAGCAAGGGTATAATGCACAGTCTCTTTCCTATTTCCCCCCACCCCAAGCATGCTCCCTAGTGAAAGTGATCTGTCTGCTGCAGGCCTGAGAACACCCACAAGTCCATGAAAGCAAGTTACCATTCGGACATCAACCTGCTGTACTGGAGTGATGAGGAAGTGACGCTGGACTTCAAGGCCGTGCAGGGACGCTGTGCGGTGGAGTACGGAGAGGACCTGACGGAATGTATTCAGGACTATTCTGCCAGCGGGTCGGACCGTTTCTACTTCCTTGAGGTAACCGCTCATGGTGGGCACAGCTCTGCTTGGAGACGCACTGGGGTGGAGCGGGTGGTTGTAGCTAACTGAGCAGGTGACGAGAGGGGTTGCTAGAACTGACTTGCGCATCGTAAACATCAGTATCCAAGTTCTGGGGCACATGTTCCAAATCATTCTTCATCACAAGTCTCAGGGACTCTTTCTACCTGCCAGGGGAGTGTAGTGCTGGGTACAATGAGCGTCTCTTGCAGTGGTGACAGGCGCTTGCCAAACACTGCACTGCTTGACTCTACCAAGCTTTTTTGAAAGGGAAGCAGCCCCATCTGTCCTGAGCAGGCCAGCGAGGCACGTGAGCTGTTCTCGGGGGAGTCCAGAGAGAATCATAAGAGAGCCCTCTCTCCAAGAGCTGGCAGAAGCGCGTCATAGTTCCCAAAGAGGATTGCTTCGCTGTGGAGATGAGGGCCTGATCTGCTTACAGTGGGCAGTTTGCAGGATCACATGGGGGCTTGTGACCACCAGGTTTTGACAAAGGGGGTGGGTGGATTCTGTCTCTGCCCTACATTAAATGAAGTAACGTAGTCCCCACGAGGGCAGCATCCTCTGAAACTCCCAAACACCAGCTGTACCTGTGGCCTATAGGGCACGAGTGAGCCTTACGACCGTATGCCAGTTCCGTGCCGGATTAACCCCTTCCCTTTGCAGGCTTACAATGCAAAAACCAAGAGCTTTGAAGATCCTCCGAACCATGCCCGTAGATCTGGGAATAAAGGCAAGGGGAAAGGGAAAGGCAAAGGTAAGTCTAAATCCTGGTGCTTTTGTCTCTTGCAACTTTTTTGTAGCTGCTTCTGCTCCATATTATTCCCCAGCTTGCCCGCAACTTTGCAGAGAAAACAGAGTATTGGCCTGTTGTGAAAGCTGCATTGTACATTAACCAGACACTGGAAATGCCGGTTTGAACTAACAGTCATGCAGGGTACGGGTGTGTCTCCCGCAGCATTTTAAAGGGACAGCGATGTGAAACCGTAACCCACTTCCCAAAGCTTAGTTTCCAGTATCAGACGCCCAAGTCATGGCCCAGGCCCCACAGTGCTGGGCACTGCGCAGACTCTGAGTCGAGGCGCTGTCTGCCCAAGGAGCTCAGCCTGGCATCTGCCCAAGCTGTTGTGCTGGTTTCGTGTTTCTTTTCTCCCCTGTTGCTGCTTGGGTGCCAGCCGCCCTTTGGAAAGCAGCCCCTTAACCCTTTCTGCTCGTCTTAAGATCCACAAGTGCCTGCTAGAAAGTGACTGACCCGGAGTTCTTGCCTGCTCCTGCCTGCGGCTGGAGAGGCTGCTGGGTGCCGGCACAAACGGTCTCTCCTTTCCCCACACAGGCAAAGGGAAGTCGGTGTCTGCCTTGGAGCAGAGCAAACAGGAGGCTGCTGAGGTGAAGCTGCCCAAACTGCGCACCCTCGATGTGTTCTCAGGCTGCGGGGGCCTGTCTGAGGGATTCCACCAAGCAGGCAAGGAGAGACGGTGGGGGGACAGCTCCAGGGGTAGAGCCAGGGCACTGGGGGGCCCTTCGTTCTTGCGTCTCTTTGGTGTGAATTATTTCTAGTACTGTGGTGCCTGGAGGTCCTGGCACAGATGAGTCCCAGAGGGGCCCCCTGTTCCTTGGCTTTGGCAGGTTGGCAGCCCCTTATTTGAAAGCAAAATGTGTCTCACCCCCTTAGGTTTACCATAACAGCAGTAATTAACCGATGGCATGTATATGCCTTTCCAGAGGGTGGCGGAGAATACGGGACCTTGAAGCGGGGGGTGGGAATGGGGAGGCAAGATTTGCTTTGCTTTATAGTAGATTGTAGCACTCACCAACCACGACCACCTGGGGGGTCACAACCCACCAGTCTAGGCTGCCCTCCTGCGAGCAGGTCCTGGAATTCCATGGCTGATTTCCTGCCTCCGGACACAACCCTCACGCTCTCCTGCTGGGCGCTGCACAGATGCTCATATGAATCAGTCCCTGGCCAAAGAGCTCACAGCCTAGATAGACCCAGGGGCTGGAGGAAAACTGAGGCACAAGGGAGGGAAAGGGACTTGCCCAAGGTCAGTGGCAGAGGCGGGAATAGAACTCGGGTGTTCTGAGTTCCTGTCCAATGCTCCGCTCACTAGACCACACCACCTCTCGCAGCCACACACACATGCTCCCTGAAAACGACAGAGCTGAGTTGGGTGGAACTGGTGAGAGGCGCCTGCCGGGTCTAATGCCCTCTGCTCCCCCTCCATCCCTAGGGATCTCGGAGACACTGTGGGCCATCGAGATGTGGGAGCCAGCCGCCCAGGCCTTCCGCCTCAATAACCCCGGCACCACGGTGTTCACCGAGGACTGCAACGTGCTGCTGAAGCTGGTCATGTCTGGCGAGAAGACCAACTCGCTGGGCCAGAAGCTCCCGCAGAAGGGGGATGTGGAGATGCTGTGTGGTGGCCCGCCCTGCCAGGGCTTCAGCGGCATGAACCGCTTCAACTCCCGCACCTACTCCAAGTTCAAGAACTCCCTGGTGGTCTCCTTTCTCAGGTGAGGGGCCAGGCCTTGCCGCCAGCTGCCCATCCCCTGATGCTTGGGTGCCGCTGGCGCACCTGAGAAGCCCCATGCGTATGTTTATCAGAGCAGGTGGGCTCTGGCTGGGAATGCCCTGCTAGGGAAATGCAAACTGGGTCTGCAGGTGCTGCCAGGGGTCTGGCCCCCCCCCTCCTCCCAAGGAGGCTTCCCGGGGCCTCATGTGACCTGTGCATGGCGGGCTTTGACCTTAGGGTAAGGGCTAGACATTCATGGGAAACTGAGGCACAACACTGTGGGGGATGGTTCTTGTCCTGAGGTCAAAGAGCCCAGGAACCCTAGCCCTCTGCTCTAACTACTGAACTGTCTACCAGGAGGGAGTGAGGGTAAAAGGGGCTGCTGAGGACTCTCTCAATGGCCATGTAGCCATCAGTGGGGTAGGAAGGGAGGAGCAGGAGTAGGGCACTGGACTGGGATTCAGCAGACCCAGGCTGGTTGCTTCGTCTCCCCATGGACTCGACTCTCTCTTTCCCCTGCCCCCCTGAACCTCGGGAGACTCGCACGGCCCTGCGCCCTGCCTCTGAGAGAGGCTTGAAAGCTCTGGGCGTTTTGGCATGAGAGAGTCACCAGAATTGTGCAAAACCTCCAGTGGGGGAGGGTTAGTTTGTGGCACTGGCTGCAGGGGTCTGTCTGCTAGCCCGGCAGGAGCCCATCTCTAATCTCGCTTGTCCCCCCGCCCCGTGCAGTTACTGTGACTACTACAGGCCCAGGTTTTTCCTCCTGGAGAACGTGAGGAACTTTGTCTCCTTCAAGCGTTCCATGGTGCTGAAGCTCACCCTGCGGTGCCTTGTGCGAATGGGCTACCAGTGCACCTTTGGGGTGCTGCAGGTAGGAGCCTGGCGCCAGCCGGGATCTGGGCGCATGGGGTGGGTGCCCTGCTCTGATGGAGGCTGCACTCCTCTTCAAGCCCTGGCCAGAGAGACTGCTGAGCTAACCCCCCGCCGCCCGCTAAACTCATTCCCCTCTGGGCCAGAATTGCAGCAGGGACTCCACGGCTGGAACGCTGCCCCACTGAGCCCTTTGGGTCTGCTCCCCAGCGGCTGTTCCCACCTTGCCGCTCTCCCGGCAGCTGGTGCGTTCAGGCTCAGGATGCCATGGTCTTATCCGGGGCGCGGGGGACACAAGGCCACATTCACGTTTGCTCAGGACGCTCTCCCTTGGTCCAGGCGGGTCAGTACGGCGTGGCCCAGACACGTCGAAGGGCCATTGTCCTCGCTGCGGCTCCTGGAGAGAAGCTGCCCATGTTCCCTGAGCCCCTGCACGTGTTCGCACCCCGGGCCTGCCAGCTGAGCGTCGTGGTGGACGACAAGAAGTTTGTCAGCAATATAACCAGGTGAGTGCGTCCTTGGCAGTGCTGCACCCAGCCTGGGATGTGGATGGGGCCCCTGGAGTGTCAGCTCTAAATGCCCGGGAGAGGAACAAGCTGTTCTGAGACATGCCAGGTGTTCCCCTGTGTGAAGTGGGTTGGTCAGTGAGAAGGGGCGGGAGCAGTGCCGCAAGGGGCGAGCTGTGACTAGCTAGGTGACAGCTTCCTTTATTCCTCCTAGAACGTACTCGGGGCCCTTCCGAACCATCACGGTCCGGGACACCATGTCCGACCTGCCGGAGATCAGGAACGGCGCCTCGGCACTTGAGATCTCTTACAACGGGGAGCCCCAGTCCTGGTTCCAGAGGCAGATCAGGGGCTCGCAGTATCAGCCCATCCTCAGGGATCACATCTGCAAGGTGAGGGCTTTCGCTGAGGTGCAGCGGCACCCAGACGCCCCAACGGGGATCAAGCCCCTGCTGGGCTGGGCCCTCACAGACAGCGCGAGGGACCAGCCCTGCCTATAGCCAAGGGTGGAGTTATTACCCCTTCTTACTGACGGGGGACCTGAGGCCCAGAGAGATGCAGTGACAGAGGAGAGCATGGAACCCAGGGCCCCGTGTCCTGGCCCCCAGCTTTTACCCCAGGCTAACCTGCCTCTACCTGCCCCTGAGTTCCCAGCAGCAGCAGCGCCCTGCATGCTGAGACCCGGCTGTGGGGCAGTATCAGGTAAGCTGCGGTGGAAGGGTAATGCTGGATGCTGGGCTTGACCTTGCAGGATATGAGCGCGCTGGTAGCTGCTCGGATGAGACACATTCCCCTGGCCCCGGGCTCAGACTGGCGTGACCTGCCCAACATCGAGGTGCGGCTGTCAGACGGCACCACCACCCGGAAGCTGCGGTACACTCACCACGAGAAGAAGAATGGGCGCAGCAGTACTGGAGCGTTGCGCGGGGTGTGCTCCTGCGCGGAAGGTACAGGGGGGTGCCCGCAGAGAGCTGGGGTGGGGCAGGGAGCTGGAATGCTGCTGCAGGGTCCGTCACCCTGTGGGTGCTGCAGAAGGGAGGGCACTGGAACTGGCTGGCGGGAGAAGGGGACTGCTAATTAGTTCCTCCCTTAACTCTGAGAGCCCTTCTCATTCTAAAGAGCATAGACTGCATCTGCTCTTCTCAGACCCATTTCTTGTGCTTGTTCTCAGTTTCCATCTTGTGGCGATGAGTTCCACAGGATAAACACTGGGGATGGAAAATGTGTTAATTCTGTGCTGCTTAAATTCGTAGGGCCCATTGCACTGGGTATTGGGATGGGACATACGGGAACCAGGCTATTAGCCCAGCTTCCTAGCCATTGTCCCCTCTAGTCTACTCCTTGGCCTGTAGCTCAGAGGAAATCCCTGTGCTCTGTTCCCTCCCGCAGGTAAACCGTGCGACCCTGCAGACCGACAGTTTAACACCCTTATCCCCTGGTGCCTGCCCCACACCGGCAACCGGCACAACCACTGGGCCGGGCTGTACGGTAGGCTAGAGTGGGATGGCTTCTTCAGCACCACCGTCACCAACCCAGAGCCCATGGGCAAACAGGTGCGTTAGCGTGTCCCCGACAGCAGCTGGTAAGCTCTGTGGGTGGGCTGGGGCTCAGCCATGGCTGCCGCTGCGTTTTGGGAGGGGCATGAATGTGGGGGCTGTGTTGTTCGGGGGTAGGGAGATGTCTGCACGGCTGGTCGCTGTGGGTTAAATCACCTGTGAGCAAGATCCACTCTTGTGCTGAGTCTAAACTCAACTTCTCGGAGGCATGTGTGGCAGGGTCCGGTGCAGCACCTACCGCAGCACCCCTTCTCGCTGCCGTCCGACCGACCTTTGGCCTTAGCGGGCTGGGAACTCACAGCTGCCTCAGTGTCCCGGTTCCCTTTCCCAGGGCCGAGTGCTTCATCCGGAGCAGCACCGGGTGGTGAGCGTGCGGGAGTGCGCGCGATCCCAGGGCTTCCCTGACACCTACAGGCTCTTTGGCAATGTCCTGGACAAACACAGACAGGTGGGTGACTGCGGAGAAGGTGCTGGGTGAGTCCGGTTTCCCCTGCACCTGGTGGGTATGGTGCAGCAGGGCCAGTCCTCCATCCCCACTCCTCTGTTCACATCAGTTTGTAGACATGCTCCCATGGGGCCAGTGTGAATGACGGCACAAAGTGCAGTCTGGTGGAGGGTCAGACCCCAGCCTTTAATGCAAGGCTGAGGTAAGGACCTTTCGCCAGGGAATCAGAGGCTACTCTGGGTTCCTGTTTGCAAGCAGGATGCCCAGATAAGGAAGGAGAGAGACTGGCTCGGAATGGGGTCATTCGGCGGGTGATCACAGCAGAGGCCGTGAAAGCCGTACTGCTCTTTCCTAATGTAACGTGGCTTGGATCTGCACAGAGCTCATGGCTCCCCTGCCTCTCTTCTCAGGTCGGTAACGCCGTGCCTCCGCCTCTGGCAAAATCCATCGGGCTGGAGATCAAGTCGTGTGTGTTGGCGAAAGTGAAAGAGGAGGCCACAGGTATCTCGGGGCACGTGGACTCCTAGCTGGTCCGTGCTCACTACTGTATGTTCCAGTGCAGCTGCCCTCCCGCGGGCCCAAACCAGCCAGGGCACGAGCCGCTTTGCCTGGCACATCTTGGTTATCGAGAGTAGCTTCAGTTCTGTAACTTACAGCTGACTGCTCTCAGCGGGGCACTTCGTAACTACTGCCCCCTTTGTGTTCAAGGCATGCTGGGCTTTGACGCCGTACCAAGCTGGAATTGCCTTTTAATAATTGGCCCTTTTTGGGACTATTTCATTCCTGGGATCAAGTCTTTCTCTCCAGCTGGTGCTGGCGTGTTTGTGCCTCGTGTCCATCAGAGCAGCTCTAGGTGGGGAGGTCAGATTGGAGGCAACTTTTGGAAGGCAGGTGATGAACATCCCTTAGCGTGACTGGCTGAATGCAACAGGAGGGGCTGTTAGGCCAATGGTGTCTCTTGTTCCTTCACAGATAACAGCAAACCAGAAAAGATGGAAATTATGGACTAGTGTGTAAATCTCCCACCTCCTTGTTCTGGCCCCTGGACTCCCAAACATGCACTGATTTTTGTTTGTTTTGTTTGATGACATGATGAGGTCTGTCTCCGTTCAGCTGTACTCATGACCAGTCTTTGTCTCCTTGGCTGACCTTGGAAGCTGTATGTGATGGTCAAATTATCAACTAATAATCATTTTAGTGATCAGCTGTGCAGTGCCCCCACCGTGCATTCTGGATTTTAAGGATGATGTTTTTATTATGCATTGTATTGAAAATAATCAACCACTTTATACAAGTGGAAATTAATACTTTATGTAGTTTTTATATGTTGTAATATTTCTTCAAATAAATCTCTCCTATAAATTATACCCTGGGTGTCTCTCCTGCTTCCCCTTCCTAGCATTGGAGGCTGTGCAGAGAGGGGCAACCTTGGCTCGGTGCGTGTTAAGGCACAGGAGAGTCTAGGTAGTGACTAGAAGCTGCTGTTTGGCTGGAGTGTGCATGGCTGAGGAGCCCCTCCTTCACGACTTCCACGCCGCCACCTCTCCTCCAGACACGCCTGCATGCGACCGTCCGTGAGTAATGCCCCGCCCCTGCCCCACGGAGCGCTGAGGTTCCTGACGGGCGGCGTTCCTGGGGAACCGGAGGTCACCGCTGTGTCTGTGTGGCACGTGGGGGCTGCTCTTGGGAGAAGAGTCCTGACCATGTAAGACACCCCATAGAATGCTGGGGAGGGACCCCTCTGAGCAGCGAGATGTCTGTAAGGAGACCAGGCACTGTAGGTCTCCAGTTCGTGTCTCTAAAGCTTTCCATTGGACTCCAGTGGGGCTGTTTGCTCGTGGGGCTGTCTACGCCGGTGAGAGTGAGAGGTAGTCGGCCTTTGGCTGGGCGCTCGTTAGGCCTCCCACACGGACACAGAGAAGAACCCCGGGGTCAACAGGAGCAAAGTCCAGCCCCATTTGCTATGGGTCTGGCAGACTCTCAGGACTGATGTCTGACTAGCTCCTCTTGGGGGTTGATCACACACACTCACATAGCATTCACCTGTTATTTTTCACCTGGAGGCTCTACTGTGTCCACAAAGGGAGGAATGACGGGGTTTGGCTAACTGAAGCTGGCTGTTGCTGTGGCGTTGTGCATCCTTAAACCACGTCTCACGTGCACGATGTGCTGAGACACACCGGTGAGCGTGTGGTGCACGTCCCCATGCCTGTGCTGGCCTGAGTCTGTTCCAGCCGGACTCTTGTGCACGCTATAGCAGCTCCTGATTTTTGCTCTCGAGCTCCTCCACTGTGTTGGCCACGAAGGCAGCTGTCAGAGCAGCGCAGTCAGAAAAACTTCCCTTTGCACCCGATCCACTTTACACCTGCTGAGAATCTGGCCCTGACCCCACCATGTCCTGGGATGATTGAATCCTTGTATCCTAGCTACATTACACGATCTGTAGGATTGTGGTGCATTTCTTAATAGCTGCCGAAAGGAAACGGGACACTAAACTGCTTCAGAACATGGGAGCAGGGCTCCCTCGATCTTCCTCGTTAAGAAACATCCGTCGAGTGTTTGTTCAAACAACACTCTTGTCTGTCTTAGTCTCTCCAATAAACCTGCCCAGTGGGATGCTAGGGTTACAGAGCCTGGTTAGCTGCAGAGGAAAATGAAGCTTCCTTTTACTTCCAGGGGATGTTGCAAATCAGCCCTCAGCTACCACAGAGAGCTTCAGAGTTTGACATCCAGACAAATCCAGACTGGAAATAAGATGCACATTTTTCACGAGTAATTAACCCCTGGACCAATTTCTCAAGGGTTGGGGTGGACTCTCCATCACCGACTGCTTTTTTAAAATCAGGACCGCCTGGTTTTCTAAAAGCTCTGCTGGAGGAAATGCCCTGCGTAGGGTGGTTCAGGCTCCTTAGATGATCACAGTGGACTGTTCGGGCCTTGCGAGCGATTAATCCAGAACTTGCATGGTGCCTTCTATGCAAGTCTTGATCCAAAAGGGGTCAGGAGCGAAGGACAGACTCTGCTGTGTGTTAGGTAGCTTGTGGGTGTGGTGTGAGCAGTATAGGCCACGCAGGCTGGGATTGTCAGAGGGGCTCTATTGGGTGTGAAGGACTCAAATCCCAGTGAAAATCAGTGGGAAGTGGGTGCCTTACTCTTCAGTTCCCTTTCAATCTCCATATCTGTGCAGAAAGGGCAGAACCTTTCCTTCTTTTCCACACCACTTTAGCTAGTCCCAGAAAGCAGCACACGCTCCACCTTGCAGCATGATGACTTGTGCGTGTTCTGCTGCCATCTACCCTTCAAAGGAAAGAGGAAAAAAAAGTTGCATTCGGGTTGCAAAGAGAAAAATTATCCTGGCCCAAGATAACTATCCTGGCTCCATTTGCTTCCCGCTTCCTAGGGGGAAGGAGCGGGTGGGTGTGGGTCACTGGGTGGCTGGGCTCTTAACACTTAATGAGAGTTGGAGAGACTCATCCAGCTTCTTGCAGTGAATTGACAAAAGCTAGCGCTCCTGCTCACGCTGCCTGTGTAATGTTGTGTGTGGTAGGACAGGTTATCAACTGCCTCAGAGATTGAAAGCTCCCCATAGCCCTATTCTCAGCCTGGGGCAGAGCTGTCCCTGCACTAGACTAGTACCCCTGGGGAGGGGTTGCATGTGCAGCACCAGGCTGCAGCTAGGCAGCTCCCAAGGGGTCTCAGCCAAGTTGTTTTTCAGCTGCTCACTTTGTTTTGGATGCATTTTCCCTGCCCCTGGGTTCCCAGTGGTTCTCATGTCCCGTTTCTGCCCATGCTGGGAGAACTCCTGGAGCTGCGGGGGCCTCTTTGCTGGAGCGATGACAACCCTAAAGCAGCCTGGGCCACGTGTCAGGGATTGGCTCTAGCACCCCCAGCCCATGTCCCTACTGCCCTGGCTACGCGCTGCATGGTCGAGGCTGGATCTAGGGGTGCGACCCTCCAGGACTGTCCTGGACTCTCCATGAATTAGCGACCGTGGGGATGAAACCTCCAGCGATGCATCCATCGGAACCTGGCACCCCAAGCGGGCTCCAGCCAGGAGCCCTTCCCAGGGGCCTCTCCCCCTTTCAGCTGGCAGGCTGCGGGGTGGGGGGCTGAGAGCAGCGGGGAGCTGAGGGCTGGAAGTGCCCAGAGCAGCCGCGTGGCAGCGCAGGCCCTGCTCTGTAGGGGGCGCCTCACCTGTGTTCCCAGCATGCAGTGCGGCTCCATCTCTCTTTCCCCCCCCCCCCCGGCCAGGTGTGGCTCCCAGCATGCAGTGCGGCTCCCTCTCCCCCCCCCCCGGCCAGGTGCGGCTCCCAGCATGCAGTGCGGCTCCATCTCTCTCTCTCTCTCTCTCTCTCCCTCCCCCGGCCAGGTGCGGCTCCCAGCATGCAGTGCGGCTCCCTCTCCCCCCCCCGGCCAGGTGCGGCTCCCAGCATGCAGTGCGGCTCCATCTCTCTCTCTCTCTCTCTCTCTCTCCCCCCGCCAGGTGCAGCTCCCAGCATGCAGTGCGGCTCCATCTCTCTCTCTCTCCCCCCGCCAGGTGCAGCTCCCAGCATGCAGTGCGGCCCCGTGCCGGCCTAGCAGCCCGCGGGACTCCAAGTCCCAGCAGGCGCCGCGGCTCACTCCATGCGTCACGGCCACCTCGCTCCCAGCATGCACCGCGCGCTAGAGGGCTCGCGACGCCCCGCGGCTCCGCTGCGATTCCCCTTCCGGTCGCCAGGGCGGCTCGCTGGGCCCGGCTTTCGGCGACGCTCTAGCCCGGGACTCGCTGCTCCGCTCGCCCTTCCGCTTCCGGTCTGCGCGAGCGAAGCGAGTCGAGTCGTGCTGCGTGAGGCGCCGCGATGCCGACGGGGGACTACGAGTGAGGGGGGCCCGGGGCGGCGGGATTTGGGGGGCGGGTGAGGGGGGGAATCCGGGGGGGATTTGGGGGGCGGGGTGAGGGGGGCCCGGGGCGGCGGGATTTGGGGGGCGGGGTGAGGGGGGGAATCCGGGGGGGATTTGGGGGGCGGGTGAGGGGGGCCCGGGGCGGCGGGATTTGGGGGGCGGGTGAGGGGGGCCCGGGGCGGATTTGGGGGGCGGGGTGAGGGGGGCCCGGGGCGGCGGGGTGAGGGGGGGAATCCGGGGGGGATTTGGGGGGCGGGTGAGGGGGGCCCGGGGCGGCGGGATTTGGGGGGCGGGGTGAGGGGGGCCCGGGGCGGCGGGATTTGGGGGGCGGGGTGAGGGGGGGAATCCGGGGGGGATTTGGGGGGCGGGGTGAGGGGGGCCCGGGGCGGCGGGATTTGGGGGGCGGGGTGAGGGGGGCCCTGGGGGGCGGGGTGAGGGGGGGAATCCGGGGGGGATTTGGGGGGCGGGTGAGGGGGGCCCGGGGCGGCGGGATTTGGGGGGCGGGTGAGGGGGGCCCGGGGCGGCGGGATTTGGGGGGCGGGGTGAGGGGGGCCCGGGGCGGCGGGGTGAGGGGGGGAATCCGGGGGGGATTTGGGGGGCGGGTGAGGGGGGCCCGGGGCGGCGGGATTTGGGGGGCGGGTGAGGGGGGCCCGGGGCGGCGGGATTTGGGGGGCGGGGTGAGGGGGGCCCGGGGCGGCGGGGTGAGGGGGGGAATCCGGGGGGGATTTGGGGGGCGGGTGAGGGGGGCCCGGGGCGGCGGGATTTGGGGGGCGGGTGAGGGGGGGCCCGGGGCGGCGGGATTTGGGGGGCGGGGTGAGGGGGAATCCGGGGAGGGATTTGGGGGACCCCAGGGCTGTCGGCCTCTGACTCTCTCTGTCTCTGCAGCTCGAAGCCCAGCTGGGCTGACCAGGTGGAAGAGGAGGGAGATGATGGTGAGAAGCCCCATCCCCAACACGGAGACCCCGGCCCAGGCCTTGGTGCCCCCTCCCCACCCCCCCATCACATTGTTCTGCCCCAGCACAGCCCCCCCCCGCCCCAGCTCTAGTGCTGGGGTGGAGCCGGTAAATCACTGGGGGAGGCTGGTCCCCCCCATTAACATTTCACTTGTTGGCTTGTTTAACCGTAAGTTTCCTTTTAACTTGTGTGCCAAGGAGAGGCACCTCAGCCCCAGGCTGCTGCGGGAAGAGAGCTGGGGAGGGGGGTCCAATCTCCCTGCCAAAGCCCCGGGGCAACCTACACCCCAAAGCCCTCATCCCCCCGCAGAGCCCAGCCCCACCCAAACCCTCTGGCCCTGAGCCCCCCACCACATCCCAAACCCCTCATCTGTGCCCCCACCCGATCCTTCACCCTAGCCAGAGCCATCACCCCACCCAACCCTCTACTCCAGCCCTGAGGTCCCCCACACTCTGAGCCCCACCCCTGCCACACATCATCTCCATATTGGTGCACATAACACAATTCATTTTGCATGTGGATGTAAAAAAATTAGAAGGGAACATTGGTTTAACCTGGGGGAGGGCGGGGGTTAGACACGTTGCTGGTTACACTGAGATGCTGTGGGGATGAGTGCAAGGTCAGCGCCTGCTCAGGGGGCTTTCCCCCACCTCCCAGGGCAGCTCGGCTCCTTGGGCCCCCCTCACGGGGACCTGATGATTCCCCATTGGCCCCCCACACCCTGTTGGGATGTGAGATTCCCGCCTGTGCAGTCCCCCAGGGGCTCTGTTGCAGGACTTGAGTGTGCCCTGTACCAGGATGGCAGTGCAGCCTCTCCGATCCCCAGCCCCCAGGGTGTGGGGGGGACTTCACTCCCGGCCCTCCACCCCTATTGATAGCTCAGCTCTGAGACCTTGCAGTGGCATAACAGCTGCTTCCCCTCCTCAGACAAATGCATCACCAGTGAGCTGCTGAAGGACCTCCCCTTGAGCGGGGGGCTGAAGGACCTCCCCCTGAGCGGGGGGCTGAAGGACACCCCCCTGAGCGGGGACCTGAGTGCAGATGTTGAGCTGCTGAAAGCAGGTAAGATTCGGGGCGCGGGACCCTATGCTGGGAACACCCAGTCACGCAGCTGTCTCACCAGCCTCCCCACTTCCCTCTGTAGGTCCCCTCCCATCCCCAAAAGAGCTCATCAACGGGAACATCAAAACCATCACAGAGTACCGGGAGGAGGAGGATGGGCGCAAGGTGAAGGTAAGTGTTGGGGCTGGGGAGCGGGCCCCACGGTGCACTGGGCTCCAGGCTGGAATCCTTCCCGGCTCCCACTGCTAAATCCACTGGGTCCAAGCCAGACTGTTCCCGTCCTCGGGGCAGGATCGCTCCCCACAGCCCGTTCCCTGGGGCAGGGCCGTATATCCTGAGCAGTGGGCTCCCCTGACTGGGCAGCTTTGTCTGCTTTTCCCTTCCCCTCCGCTTTCTCCTAATTGCAAGGCCTGGCCCCCAGGAATACCCCACTTGCAGAGCACCCATGTGTGATGTTCCACCCCATTGGAATGTAGGCACGGCTGGAGCCGGAGCGAAGCAGCCAAGCACATCTCCAACTGGAGCATCTGGTTGCGGGCCCAGCTTTAGCACCACTCCCCTTGGCACGCTGTGACCCCGCCTGCTCCCATGGCACTCAGCAACTGGTACTGTCGTTCCTCCGCAGATCATCCGCACCTTCCGAATTGAGACCAGGAAGGCCTCCAAGGCTGTGGCACGGCGGAAGGTGAGTGGGCTTGGCGCTAGGATAACAGGACCACTAGGCGTTAATCCACACAGGCCATTCATCTTGTGGGTAGCTTAGCAGATGTCTATGCAGGGAGCTGGGAAATCCTTCCCAGTCCTACCAGCTCACCCCAGGGCTCTGCCTCATCCCGCATCTTGCTGCCAGGTCTCCCTTGTCCCTCCAGTTCTCTGTCCCTCCTCCCGTCCCCACTGCTCTCCCGGAAGCCCTTTGCCCTTACCTTGGCTTAACCCTCTGCTAGGCAATAGGGGCTGTTGAGCCAGGCAGGGGGTCAGAGACAATGGGGCTTTCCTGGAGCTACTAGGGGCTGGCCTTGCTGGGGCTCCCATGCCTGCGGGGCGCTTGGTGTCGGGTCCTGCGAGAGGGTGCAAGGCCCAGGGAAGTATGTGGGGGCTGGGGGAAGCATGGCCCCATCAGCCCCACAGTTCCTCAACACCCACTGTTACCATTGGCTCTCGCCCAGAACTGGAAGAAATTCGGCAATTCTGAGTTTGATGCTCCAGGCCCCAATGTGGCCACAACCACAGTGAGCGATGACGTCTTCATGACCTTCATCACCAGCAAGGAGGTGAGTGCAAGGAGGAGGAGCAAGGGCTGGGCTGGCCAGGGGTCTGGGGGGTGAAGTAGCTGGTCTGTCTGCCCTGGGCTACTCAGAGACGGGGAGGGGAGCCTTGGCTCGCCGGCTTTGGGGTAGTGGGGTGGGGAATGGGTGGGAGGATGTGGGAGCCCCAGTGGAGAGTTGGGGCTCCCAGGTGGAGAGGGCTTCCTGGGGCTGATGGCCCTGCCCCGTCTGCTGCAGGACCTGAACTGCCAGGAGGAGGAGGACCCCATGAACAAGCTGAAGGGGCAGAAGATTGTGTCGTGCCGGATCTGCAAGGGTGACCACTGGACGACGCGCTGCCCCTACAAGGACACGCTGGGCCCCATGCAGAAGGAGCTGGCTGAGCAGCTGGGCCTGTCCACAGGCGAGAAGGAGAAGCTTCCAGGAGGTGCGGGTGGACCCATGGCCCCAGGGAGGTCCTTGCACGGGGGGTGAACAGGGCAGGTGGGAGCCCAGGAGTACAGTGGGGGCACTCTGGATTAACCGAGGGGATGGGCAGGGGGAGCAGCAGGGGCTCCCCAATAGAGGCTGAGGGGTAGGCAGGTCCATGGAGGCAGGGGATGGGTGGGGAGAGCCAGTGGAGGGGGGTGCATTGGGGGCGTGACTCTGCCCCTGTGCCTGTCTGTAGGTTAAATCGCCCATCCTACACACGCTCTGACTCAGCTGGTGCTTTGAGGGGTTCTGAGTCTGTTGTAGATCTCGGCTCATGCATGTATTTCAAAGCCTGTCTGCGCCCGTCTCGCTCAGTACACCCAGTGGGTCACCCAGCGTGGGGACTCCCTTGTGCTGGATTCTCAGTATCAGAAGGGGTGATGGATTCTTCTAACCCCCCCACCCGGTTCCAGTTTGGTCCATTGGGGCGTGCCGTGGGGATAGGGAATACCTGGGAGCTGTGCCCCCTCATTCAGCTTGGCTGCCTTTCCTTCTCTGGGGCTGCTGCTGCTTGCAGTCCATATTTCGCTGGTGGCAGCTGTTTCCTGCCTCCCCCGCTCTGCTCTCCTTTCAGTGCCCCCGTCTGGCGCGTGCGGCTCCTCCAGCCACCTCCTCTGTGCAGCCCCCGTCTGGCCAGCTCCAACTTCATAGCAGTTTCGCTGCTGCTCGTTTTTATACTTTCTTTTGTTTTACTGCCTCACCCAAAATAACCAGAAACCCCCAAGCTGAGGCCAGCTCTGCTCTGAGTCACTTAAAAATCTCGTCCGCCAGTGCTTGAAGTGTGAGCCCCAGCTCCCGGTGTGTAAATCCTGCCGCTCTCCTTGGGGAGCCCAGACCCAGACACCCTGGGTTACCCCGCAGCAGGAGTGTAGCCTCTGTAACGGCTCCCTGCTGCCCCACCCCGCCTGCCTCTCCAGCAGACTCCCTATTCTGCCACTCCAAACCTTGCCTGCCTGGAAACATTCACTGCAGCCAAGGATCCAGGTTGCAGAGCCAGAGGATGCTGACCCCTTTGTCCTCTTGGGTGGATACCGAGGGGCCCCCTTGTCCCCTTCCGTCATCCTGAAAACCTGAAATGTGAACCCAGGCAAAGCCCCTTTGCCAACTGCTTGTTCTTTGGGGGCAAGCGCCAAGCCTCAGGTTCCTTTGCCCTCTCCGCTGGCTTGGTCACTTTGGTTGCCTTAGAGGCATATGTCCTTCTGTTGTCCTTTGCTTGTCAGCAAGCTATGGAGCTTTCTCCTCCGCTTGTTAGCCTGGTCCCTGCAGACAGGGCAGTGCCCGTCCCTTGGCCTCGGGCAGGTGGGTTGATCCGCTGCCTCCACAGGAGATTTTAAGAACATCTTTTCAGTGCACACAACTCATCATATGCAGCCCGACCAGCCAGCGGGTCCCTGGTGATTGTAGAGTTTACAAATGCCGTTTGCTTGCTACTCTGCCAACTGGCTTAAAGGGCTCTTAGGAGGGTGATCAGATAGCAACTTTGAAAAAACGGGACGGGGTAATAGGTGCCTATATAAGTCCCAAAAAACAGGACTGTCTCTATAAAAATGAGACATCTGGTCACCCTAGCTCTTAGGGTCTCGGGGTGTGTGCAGCAGGGCCACCCAGTGGTGGCTGAGGGGCAGGCAGGTCTCCAGGGAGGGGGTGCAGTTGGGGCTCCCCAGTGGTGGCTGAGGGGCAGGCAGGTCCCCTGGGACGGGATGCAGTGGGGCAACCCAGTGGGGTCCGAGGGGCGGGCAGGTCCCCAGAGGTCGGGGTCTGGGCACTGCTCAAAGCCCCATGTTTCCGGCTTTCCCAGAACCGGAGCCGGTCCAGGCCCAGCAGAGCAAAACGGGGAAGTACGTCCCGCCCAGCCTGCGTGATGGAGCCAGCCGCCGCGGGGAATCCATGCAGCCCAACCGCAGGGGTAAGTGCTGGGACCTGGTGGCCACCGTGGGGCAGGGCTGAGCTACGTCCTGGGCTGCAGACCAGCAGCCTTTCCACTTCTTGCTGCTAGCTTGGAGGACAGCCTGGACTCAGGGTCCCACTCCCAGCTCTGCCGGGTCCTTCCCCACCTTTGTGCCTCGGTTTCCCCATGTGCAGTGAGGTCAAGGGCACCTCCTGCAGGGTGCGTGTGACTCGTGCCGGACTGTTCCCCACTTGCCCAGCCTGTGGTCCCCAGGGCTCTGGCAGCACCACCCAGCTGGTTGCCCTGACTTGTCCCCCTCTCCCCAGCCGATGACAATGCCACCATCCGGGTCACCAACCTGTCGGAGGACACGCGGGAGACCGACCTGCAGGAGCTGTTCCGCCCCTTCGGCTCCATCTCCCGGATCTACCTGGCCAAGGACAAGACCACGGGGCAGTCCAAGGTGAGGGCGAAGGGGGAGAACCAGGCTATGCCAGGCACTGTCCCACAGTCCCCCTTTTTTTCTGGTCCCCCAGGACTGCAGTGAGCCCCCCCCCGATCTCACCACCTGCTTCCTCCCCCAGGGCTTTGCCTTCATCAGCTTCCACCGGCGCGAGGATGCTGCCCGTGCCATCGCCGGCGTCTCCGGCTTTGGCTACGACCACCTCATCCTCAATGTGGAGTGGGCCAAGTGAGTGCCTGGCCTGGGGCGGATGAGGGGGCTCCCCTTGTGGCTACCCCGCTCGGGATCTTCTCGGGCTGCTATCCCATCTGGTGTGATGCTGCACTGGCCATGTGGGGCGGAGGGAGGCTGGAGGGCAGGCAGGGTGTGGGTTGGAGCGTGGGGAGCGGGAGGTTAGAGCTGACCCCTGGCTTCATTCCCCTTCTAACCCTACTCTTCCCCGCACAGACCCTCCACCAACTGAGGCCGGCGCCCTGCCTGCTGCTGCTCCAGGAACGGCTGCTGCTATTGAGAGACTGGGTTGTTAATAAAGGTTCATTCCTGCCGGGCGGGCGTGTGGTGGTCTCACTTCTTCCCCCACCAGAGAGGGAGCCTGTGAGGGGCTAGGCCTGGCTTGCTGCAGGGCTGGCAGGGGCTGAGACCTGCAATGCAGCTGAGGCGAGTGGGGGCTGAGCTGGGCTCTCGCTCTGACTCAGCCTCCGGCACCCTGTGGCCATGCGAGGGGAGCGGAGTCAGCAGAGCGTGGGGGGCTGTGGTGACATACACAGGAACCAGGCGGCTCTGGGCCCTGCTTCTCAGCCCCCGGCACCCTGTGGCCATGCGAGGGGAGCGGAGTCAGCAGAGCGTGGGGGGCTGTGGTGACATACACAGGAACCAGGCGGCTCTGGGCCCTGCTTCTCAGCCCTTGCAGGGGGGTTGCGGCTGCCGCTGGCCCCAGGACCTGTAAGAGAGCGACAGGACACAGAGCAGCTGGCTCAGGTTCTGCTTTAATGGCTGATCTCAAAGGAGCCCAGCCCCTGCTGCCGTAACATGGGTGTCTCACAAGCAGCCCTTGCAGGGGGCGTTTTGGCTTTTAGCTGAGGAGCTGCCCCCCTTCCCCGGGAGCTTGGGCCAGGCTGGAGCAGCTGCTGTTACCCTGCTGCTCTGCATGGTCGTCTGGTCCCGGGGGGGGCAAAGCTAGTCCTGTGTGCCTGCAGCTGGTTCCATCCCCAGGGTCAGCCAGAGGCCCTTAGCACCGTGTTCTCTGTGGCCTGGCTCCTGTCCTGCCCGTGGGGGGCCCTGCACCAGCCCCGCATGCTGTCAGCCAGGGTGGCATAGAGCAGCGGGTGGGTGCAGATGTTGAGGGTGACCAGGAGCTTGGTGAGCTGGTAGGCGGTGTGGATGAGCAGCACATGCTGGCAGTCCTGCCCATTGCCCTGCCACAGCCGCAGGCCCAGGTTGAGGTTGCGCAGGGTGTGATAGGGCAGGTAGGACACAGCGTAGAGAGCCACCCCCACGCTCACCAGCCACCCCACCCGGCGCTTCTCCAGCGGTGTGATGTGGGGGTTGCGGCAGACGGTGTGGAAGATGGCCCCGTAGGAGAAGAGCGTGAGCAGGAAGGGCAGCCCGCAGCCGAAGGCCGCCAGGAAGAGGCTGTAGGGCAGGTAGTGGGGCAGCTGCTCGTTCGTGGCGCTGCCCAGGCACTCTGTGTAGTTCCCCTGGAGCTGCAGCTCTGAGAAGTACAGGGTGGGGGCAGAGAGGCTGGCCACTAGCAGCCAGCCGGCGCTGCTCAGGAGCTTGGCATGGCGGGGCTCCAGCCGCCTGTGCACCAGCAACGGGTGCACGATGCCCAGGTAGCGATTCAGGCTGATGCAGGTGAGGAAGAAGATGCTGCCGTACAGGTTGCAGCAGAAGAGGAAGCGTTGGAACTTGCAGAGGGCCAGGCCGTAGCGCCAGTGCTTGGGCGGGTAGTAGTAGGCGGCCAGGAAGGGCAGGGAGAGGGTGTAGAGCAGGTTGCTGACAGCCAGGTTGAAGGAGTACACGATGCCCAGGTGCCAGGTGCGCTCGTGGGCCACGAAGCAGTAGATGGCGAAGGCGTTGCTGGCGAAGGCCAGGAAAAACATCACCACCAGCGCGGGCCACATCTGCTGCTGGAACGTACTGAAGGAAGCATTGCAGGCCCCGTGCCCATCAGGACCCGTAGCCGTCATCCTGGGGCAAAGGAAGCGGGAGGCTGAGTTAGAGGCTCCCTGCCTGTCTGCCCTCACCCCATCTGCACCTTGGGGCTGAGCTCACCCTTCAGGCTGGATGCTGCTGCGGTTTAGTGCTAAGTGGTCCCAGGGTCCCAGCCGAGGCTGGGAGAGGTGTGAATTTCACATCTGGGTGGTGAGAACAGGCTGCACCGGCAGATCTGTTCCCCTGCTTGCCGCTGCTGGGGGGGCCCTGGACCTCCTGCCCCCTGGCAGCCAGTGCAGGTTGAACAAAAGTGGTGGGACTGGCCCCATGATGTACCCAAGGCAGCTGCTGAAGCCAGCCCCCCGGATCTTGTTCCCAGCCCCCAGGCTGCTGCAGGGCGCTGATGAGAGCACCTGGCAAGTCCCTTGGAGGAGGGAGGTGCTGGGGCTGTCTCAGTTCTGAGGGACCACCAGGCTGCAGCTGGACTCCTGGGAGCAGCACTGCCCAGTGCTTGGGCCACCAGCTGGGAGCAGGCGCCAACTGCCCCCCATGGTCTTCACTGCCCATTTTCAACTGGTTACACCTGGGGATCTGCCCATGGCCCCTGGGGCAGAGACACACATGGTTTAGAACCCCCTCCCCAGCATGCGCTTCCCTGGGCCTGCTGCCTGCCAGAGCCAGAATTGCTCCCTCCACCCCAGGAAGGCAACTCTGGGCCACTAGCCTCACCCCAGGGGCTGGTGCCCCCAACCTCCGGCTGTGACATAGCCAGCCCCTGCAAGACGCTGTGCCTGTGAAGAGTCTCCCCACCCCCTCAGCATCCTGCTCTGCTTCCCCCACAGCTGGTCACTCACGCAATGGGGGGGGGGGGCTCAGCTCTGCCCAGGGATGAGGCTCTAGGGGCAGAACCATTTCCCCCCCCCCCACCACACACTGTGCCATGGATTGCAGCTGTGGCTAGTTGCCCCCCCCCAGCAATCAGCGCAGCATGGCCCTAATGGGCACATGCCCCAGGCCTGAGAAAGCCCAGAAATGCCTCCCCCTGCCCCCATCTCACCTGGCACTGCCCTGGCCCAGCTCTGTGCTGCTCTCCTGGGGGCAGCAGGACCCGCCGCACGCAGGGGCAGGCAGCAAAGTGGCAGTTCCTTTTAGCTGGCTGCAGCCTGAAGAAGCTGCTCCACCCCTTCCGCCACAGCCGGAGGGCCTTGCCCACATCGGGGAGGGGCAGGGAGGGTGGGATAACCGCCCACAGAGCCCATCCTGCCCCCAGAGAAGCTCCGAGGTTGGCGGCACTGCCTTGTGCCCGAGTGGGGTCCACGAGAGATCTGGCTGGGAGTGGAGGGCACCCCCCCCCCCCAAACACAGAACCAGCACAGACAGATGAGGGGAATGCAGTGGTGTATTGCCCAGCCAGCCAGTACAGGGCCAAGAGCCCAGGAAATCCAGCACCCACCCTCCCACCAGTCTATGGACAAGGCAGAAAATCCTGGAGGGGCTAGTGCCGCCCCTTCTTGGGGGCCCTGGGCCTCTGGAGAACCCCCTTCCCCCGGGCTGCCTGCTTCCTCCGCAGTCCCGGCTTCCCTGGCCCTTTGAACTTGGAGCCAGGGACCCTAAGGCCCCGCTTGGTTCCCTGCTGCGTGGGTCCTTTTGGCTTCGGACTCCGTGCTCCTCGCGGCTGCCTGTGGGCCTTGGGGCTCCGTGGGTCCTTCTGCTGGCCAGGCCTCTGCGAGATCCCCAGCTCCCTGGGGCTGCGCCCGCCCCTCTGCGGCTGGCCGGAGGCTCTCCTGTGCTTTGCCTTGCGGCTGGCTCTGCCCAGCTGGGGGCTGGCAGGCTGTCCCCCAGGCTGGCTGGTTCGGAGTCTCTTGCTGGGCTGGGGGGAGCACTGGGGCCCGTGTTTCCTCTTAGCACTTTTGGGGAACAGATCTAGAGATGGGGGAGAACCAGAGAGGAGAGTCACAATCCAGGACCGCCAGGGCCCCATGGGTGGGGAATGTGAACAGCCATAGGGCAGGGGAGATAGGGCACCAGGCCCTCACTCACCCACTGGGTGCAGGGGCTGTGAGATGGCCCCAGGATGGGTTACCAGAACCACCCACCAAGGGATCCGTGCTCCAGCGGTCAGAGCTGGCTGAAGATGGGACCCCAAAACTAGGCTTCAATTCCAGCCTAAACTAGACCCAGTGCAAGGCCACTGCGGCCAGGGGCCAGGTGCATCAGTGCGTTTACTTTGAACTGAAATCACAGACCACGCTCAGCAAGCTTCGCATCATCAGCTGCGCCCGGCACGGAGACTCGGGGACCCTGGCTCCCCCATCCCAGGAGCGGTGCCAGCAGCCCAGCTCCGAGCACAGCTCATCTGGGGTCACGACTCACCTTGGTCGGGCTCCTCGCCCACCTCCTGCCGGTAATATTCCGCGTCGTCATCTGAGTGGCTGGCCGGGTCCTGGTCCTCCGGCATCCCAGGGTCCTCAGCACCGCTGTCGCTGTCCTGCCCCTGCTGCTGCTGCTTCCTCTTGATGCCTGCCAGGCTCTGCTTCCTGCACCCCAAAGCACCAGCATCAGGCCCCGAGGAGACTACAACTCCCAGCATGCACCACACCGTGGGGCACAGGGATGCTGCCCCCAGTGAGGGGGGGCCCTCCCGCTCACCTGTGGGCCTCCTGCTGCTCCTTCTTGCGCTGCACATCGGCCTCCTGCCTGCGGCACCGCTCTGCCTTCAGCCACAGCCGCTCCTCCCTCCTGGCCAGGGCCACCCGGAGCTGCTCCTCCGTCTTGAGAACTGGGGGGGAGAAGCTCAGTGAGGACAGACCCCAGGGATTCCAACTCGCCATTCAACGGCAGGAACGGGAGTCACGTGGGGCCTGGAGCCCGCGGACCCGGAGGGGGACTTTGGGGGCCGGGTCGGGCAGGGCACTTACCGAAGCTGTGGTAAAGCACGTTGCCCTGGCTCAACCCTTCCTCCACCTTGATGAGCTGCAGGGTCATTCGGGGACCAATCTGCGAGGAAGGCGACAGAACCCATCAGACCAGGGCCGGCCCCAGGCGCCTGCCCGGTTACAGCTGGGAGCCCAGGCGGAGCTGGCAAAGGGTGTGGAGCCCTCCCAGCCTCCCACGCAGCCCCATGGCTGGATCAGAACGTTTACTTTGAAGATCACGGTTCTATCAAGGTCTCTGTGTTCATCACGCCCTGCCAGCCCCTCCGCCCCCTGCCCCTGGCTGCAGCACACACCTCAGTGAGACGCACGGCACTCTGCTGGGCCTTCATGTTCCCCCGGCCCGCATAGGCCTGGGGCAGCTCCAGGATATTGTGGGTCCCGTCCTGCTCAGCCTCACTCTCTGACAGGTTAATGTCCCTGCGGGGAAAACCCAGCCGGTCACAGGACACAACCTGGCAGAGCCCTGCACTGACCCACTCGACACGGCTCCCCTCCCAGAGCCGGGGAGAGAACCCAGGAATCCTGGCTCCCAGCATCCCCTGCTCTCACTCTAGACTCCCACTCCCCTCCCTGAGCTGGGACAGAACCCAGGAGTCCTGGCTCCCAACCGCCCACCTCCACTCTAAGCCAATCTCTGCTCCATTGTAGAAGTGGAGCCTCAGAGGCCCCTCCCCTACTCCGGCCTGGTGGGCAAGTCCCCAAGCCCCAGGCACTGAGCTCCTGGCTCCCAAGCTCTGCAGGTGCAGACAACAGGGGCGATACGGGGTGAGCTGCCAGTGGGAGCAGTGGGCAGGGCCAACTCCGAGCCGCCAGGCGCTGCACGCAGCTGCAGTGTCTCATATCCCAGCCCGGCGCACAAGGCCCGGTGCTCACTTGGCCAGCAGCTCACTGATGTCCTCTAGCCGGCTCATGTTGGGGAACTTCTCCTGCAACAGCTTCTTGAGGCCTTTGCTCGCCCCCACAGGCACCACCTTCAGGCTGCTGGGGGAGAGGAAACGGGAGGGGTCATGCACCAGGTCACCCAGCTCAGCAGGCAGGGGGTCTCTGGGAGCAGGAGGGGCCAAGAAGGACCCAGCTCCGGGCACCAGAAGGGGCTCAGGAAGGAAATCACGGGGCTCAAGGGCAGACGGGACTGAACAGCTTAGCAGGTATGCCAGCCGGGGTAGCCTGGCAATGGCAGGGAACTGATGGAGGGAGACAGCGCCAAAGGAACTGCAATGTGATTCGAACCCAGCGCTCCGCAGGGGCTCCCGGGCTGGCACTTCGCCACGCGCTGGCACGGCTCCGGTCAGGCCGTAGAGATGAGGGGTTGGAGGCAGCAGAGCAAGGAGCACAGCCCACCCCCGCACACCCTGCTCTCCCCCGCTGCTGGGACGGGGCCGAGTTCTACGCCCGACGCTCAGCACCGTGCTCTGAGCTGCTGGGGATTCAGGTGACACCGGGGAAGGAGAAGCTACAGGGGTCACCTGCCGAGACAGAGCCCCCCCTTCCCTTCTCACACAGCCCAGTCGATCTCCCTTGGTGCCCAGCCATGGAGCCCTGAGAAGCCGTGGTGCTTGGCCCCTGACCGTCCCCAACGCAGACCCTTACTAGTGCCGGAAGTCCAGGAGCTGGGTGTCCGCGTTGTAGCTGATCAGCAGGCACCGCTTGATGGCATTGAGGTTGACCTGGGGGCAGAGCCGCACAGCGGTGAGCACCAGAGATGAGCACTAGGCACAGCGGGGCTTCCCCCGACCCCTGCCAGCCCCCAGGGAACCCCATGCTTCCTGCAGCACAGGCTGGGGGGCCTCTATCCTGCTCCCCAAGTGCCTCCTCCTCCCATGCACCCACCTTGTGCACATTGATGGAGGGAAACATGTTCTGGAACATGGTGGCCATCAGCTTGATGTGCATCTGCTGCAAGCCGAAGTTGTTGAGCACCAGGAGTGGGTGGTGCGTGAACTGCTGCTCATGCATGCGGTGGCGCTTCAGTGACGACACCACGTCCTTGATGAGCGAGTACTGGAGGGCAGAGCAGAGCAGGAGGTTGGGGCACTGGGGAGAGGCAAGGGGGGTTCTGTGCTGACTAGCTGGACCAGGGAAGGGGCATCACCTCTCCAGGTGCCAGTGACCCTCGGCATCCCCAGCTTGTGCTCAACAGTGCATGGTGAAGCCAGGGCAGCAACGTGATCGCTGCGCGGGTAGCATCCCCCCCCGAGTGGACTCAGGTCCAGCTCAGACCTCTCTGGCCAGGGACAGACTTGGACACCCACAATCCACCCAACTTTAGCCAGCCTGGGATTTAAGGAGGCAGGAATAACTGGCCCATGCTAATCTCAAACTAACGGGCGGGGGCAGTCCCGGACTCCCAGCCCGACATGCCCAGCACCCACCTGCGTGACTCTGAAGGTCAGCGTTGGGCCGCCGGGTAGACGGATGAGTTTCTGCAGGAGAGACAGGCAGAGAGACACAAGAGAGTCAGGGCTGGGTAAGGTCAGCACCTGCCCACCAGGGCAGTGCCAGGCCCGGTGCTGAGCAGGCTTCCAAGTCTGCTCCTCTCGCTCTGCCCAGCGGGACGGATGCATCAGTGCGTTTACTTTGGAACTGAAATCACAGAGCGCGCTCAGTAAGATTTGCTTCATCAGCTGCATCTGGCACGGAGCCCTGCCATAGGAGACCCCAGGGGAAGGAATGTCACTGGGATTAGAAAGGGGGGCACCCAGCCAGGCACATGCCTCCCTGCACCCAAGCTTGGGGCAGTGCCTGACAGCGCCAGCTCTGTGCTCTGGACCGGGCTGTAGGGGAAGGTGGTGGCAGGCACAAAGAGGCTCAAGCAATCAGCAAAGGTCCCAGCAAGATCTTTCCTAGCCATGGGGAGGGGCCTGCCCTTTACTGAACCCAGGGAGCTGTTCCAGCCCGACTAGGCACGGAGCTGGGGGACTGAGCACTTTCCCTCCGGCCCCCGTCGCACCACTTACAAAGTTGACATTGGTGGGGGATTTGGTGAAGACCAGGAAGTGTGTCACACCCAGAGGCCCTGCCACCGCCACAAAATCCTTCAGCGAGTTCTTCTTCCGCACCTGGAAGACAGCAAGTGTCATGCTATGCTCACCTGGGGGCTTGTGGCCTGCACTTGGGGGGCTGAAAAGGGGTGTTCCCAGAGACTCTGCTCCCCTCCCAGAGCCAGGAGAGAACCCTGGGGTCCTGGCTCCCACTCCACCCCCTCTCTAACACACTAGACCCCGCAGCCCTCCTGGAGCCGGGACAGAACCCAAGAGTCCTGCCTGTGCAGCCTTGAAGTCAAAGCCCAGTCTCCATGGACCAGCAGGCTTCACGGGACCAGGCAGCAGGGGCGGCCGGGACCACTGGGCGTGGGGCGGCCGGGACCCCTGGGCGTGGGGCTCACCTGCAGGGTGCTGGCCGTGAACGGCTCCATCACCCGCCGCACGTCCAGGATGAGCTGCTGCAGGCTCCGGCCCACGCGCCCGCGGTGGAAGACGAAGGAGTGAGGGACGGAGGCGAACTGGTCCTGAGCCCGCTGCTGGGCAGCTGCCCGTGCCCGCTTCTGGTTCTTGGTCTGCGGGGGAGGGACAGGGGGTCAGCAAGGCCCCCCACGGCCAGCCCCCCACCACACCCCTTCCCCCTGGTGCTCCCCTCCCCGCCACGTCCAGCCCCCCCACACCCCTGCCCCCCACGTCCAGCCCCCTGGTGCTCCCCTCTCCCCCACGTCCAGCCCCCCCCACCCCTGCCCCCCACGTCCAGCCCCCTGGTGCTCCCCTCTCCCCCACGTTCAGCCCGCCCCACCCCTTCCCCCCACGTCCAGCCCCCTGGTGCTCCCCTCCCCCCCACGTCCAGCCCCCCCCCCGCCCCCCACGTCCAGCCCCCTGGTGCTCCCCTCCCCCCCACGTCCAGCCCCCCCACCCCTGCCCCTGGTGCTCCCCTCCCCGCCCAGCCCCCCCCACACCCCTTCCCCCCAGATCCAGCCCCCCCACTCTCCTGCCCCCCAGTGCCTCCCTCCCGTCCAGTCCAGCCCCCGCAGGGCCCGGCCCCCCCGCACCTTGCCCTCGCGCCCCATGTCTCCGCCGCCGCGTTCCCGTCCCCACGTGGACACGGCACTTCCGGCCCAGCCCGTGTAGCAACCTCTGCGCGCCGGGCACCTCCGGCCGGTGCCTCCCTCTAAAGGGTCCGGGCGCTTCCGGTAGCTCAAGGGGGCGGGGCTGACCGCCCTGTGCCCCACCCCCCATGTATCCCTTGTCAGAGTAGCAGCCGTGTTAGTCTGTATCCGCAAAAAGAAAAGGAGGACTTGTGGCACCTTAGAGACTAACAAATTTATTTGAGCATCTGATGAAGTGAGCTGTAGCTCACGAAAGCTGATGCTCTAATAAATTTGTTAGTCTCTAAGGTGCCACAAGTCCTCCTTTTCTTCGTGTATCCCTTGTGACCCTCCCCACACACACTGCACCCCCTACACCTAATCCCCTGTATCCCATACACCCCCTGTGCCCCCCACATACACTGCACCCCCTACACCTAACCCCCTGTATCCCATACACCCGCTGTGCCCCCCACATATACTGCACTCCCTACACCTAAACCCCTGTATCCCATACACCCCCTGTGCCCCCCACATATCCTGCACCCCTACACCTAAACCCCTGTATCCCATACACCCCCTGTGCCCCCACATACACTGCACCCCCTACACCTAAACCCCTGTATCCCATACACCCCCTGTGCCCCCCACATATACTGCACCCCCTACACCTAACCCCCTGTATCCCATACATCCCCTGTGGCCCCCACATACAATGCACTCCCTACACCTAAACCCTGTATCCCATACACCCCCTGTGCCCCCACATATCCTGCACCCCCTACACCTAACCCCTTGTACCCCATACACCACCTGTGCCCCCCACATACACTGCACTCCCTACACCTAAACCCCTGTATCCCATACACCCCCTGTGCCCCCCACATATCCTGCACCCCCTACACCTAACCCCCTGTATCCCATACACCACCTGTGCCCCCCACATACACTGCACCCCTAACCTAACCCCCTGTGCCCCCTGTATCCCATATACCCCCATGTGCCTCCTGTGCCCCCCAACTCATCTCCCTGTGCTGCACGCAGTTCCCATTGTACGTTCCCATCTTCTCCTCCACACTCTGCACCTGTCCCCCAGATATCCCGTGTAGCTCCACTTGCCCACTGACTATCCCCCGAGTGCCCCTCCGCTGTCTCCAGCCCCTGGGGGCCCCTCATATTATCCACACACAGTGAAATCTTTGCAGAAACGCTTTATCTGCACATCACCGCAGGCCCCATCGTGCCTCAGGGTGGCAGGTGCCCAGAACTTAAAGGCACCGCTGACCGGGCCGTTAACAGTCCAGTCGGCGGTGCAGCCGGGGCCCGGAGCTGAGACAGGCTCCCTGCCTGCCCTGGCTCCACGTGGCTACCAGAAGCGGCCGCCAGGTGCCTGCAGCCCCTAGGCACATGGGTGGCCAGGTAGGCTCCGCTCACTGCCCCTGCCCCGAGGGCCAGCTCCTAAGCTCCCATTGGCCGGGGACCACCATGTCTCTAGGGGCTGCAGGGACCTGGCAGCTGCTTCTGGGATCCAAGGTACGTGCCACCGGGATCCCACACCCTGAGGCCCCTCCCGCACCCAAACTCCCTTCCAGAGCCTCCAATACCCCAGCCCTCTCCTACACCCCAAACTCCCCATCCCTGGCCCCACCCCAGAGCCCGCACCCTCTCCCACACTCTGAGCCCCTCGGCTCCAGCCCCGGAGCCCCCTCCTGCATCCCAGACCCCTCATCTCCAGCCCCAGCCCAGAGCCTGCACCCCAGATGGAGTCCTCACCCCCCTCCTGCACCCCAACCCCTGCCCCAGCCCGGTGAAAGTGGGGGTTGGGGAGAGCAAGCGAAGGGGGATGGAGTGGGCGGGGCAGGGGTGTTCGGTTTTGTGCGATTAGAAAGTTGGCCACCCTAATGTCCAGTCAGATGCTCTGCCCAGTCAGGTAACGGCAGGGCGAGGGGAGGTGCCAGGTCATTAAGCCCAGCCCCTGCTCAGCCGGGACCACCTGCAGGCCGGCTCCTTGTCAGGGGGCAGTGGTCCCAGCCTAGCCCCAGAGCAGAGGGAGTCGGGGGGGGTGGGGGGAGCGTGGAGACCAGCCAGTGAAGGGAAAAGGGGTAGAAGAGTGAGCAATGGGGGCGGGGCCTTGGGGGAAGGGGCAGGACCTCAGGTGGCAACCCTAAGGTGCCCCCCACTCCCAGGGCTGGAGGGGAACAAAGGCACCAAGAGGGGGGTGATTTACTGGGCCAGGACTAGAACCCAGCCCGGTGCCAGGTCCGGGCCGTCTCCTCTTTGGGCCCGGCATTGCCAGGGGTCCCCAGTGCGCAGGTCCCCTCGCAGTGGGGAGCCCAGCCTGGCCGGCAGCGTCGCTGTCTGTCGCTGGAGGATCCCCCCGGTCCTGGAAGCTCTGTTCTCCCCTCCACAGATCCCGGCCCCCCCGAGCTGCCTCGCGCTCTGCTGGGCCAGTGCCTGGCTCTCCGGAGTGTGTCTTGCCCGGGCTACAAAGGCCAGGAAATTAAAAGCAGATTGTGTCCTTCCCTGCTTTGGAATGAGGTGGTTGGGGCCCTGGGCTCAGCTCTGCCCCGAGCTCTGGCACAGCACCGTGGGGGGCTTCCATTTTCCCAGGGTGCCTACAGGAGCCTCGCTGGACGCCAGCCCTCGCTTCCTCATGCGCACCCTGCCAGGAGAGCCCCCGTTCCCCTAATTCCCAGGATCTCTGTGCTGTTCGCAAGGCCCCTTAACCCTTTGTTTAATGGAGGGGCTTCACACCCAGCCAGACGGCCCAGCGCTGAGGTGCCTGTGCCCCGCGCTCCAGACGCCTGTCCTGACAAACTTCGCCTGCCTTGTAATCAGCGTCCCAGCCCCCCCCCCCAGACCATGCAGGGGCTGGACAGCGGCCTGATGCTAAGCAGCAGCCAGATACGCTGGGTCCTGAGAAGCTCCATCGCAGCCCAGGGGATTGGCGAATCCTCCCCCAGGGCTTAGCCCCACCGCACTCGGCTTCCCCTGATGTCCCCAGGGCTGCTACAGGCCAAGCCTGCACTC
This sequence comes from Dermochelys coriacea, assembly GCF_009764565.3. Taxonomy (NCBI): domain Eukaryota; kingdom Metazoa; phylum Chordata; order Testudines; family Dermochelyidae; genus Dermochelys; species Dermochelys coriacea. The sequence goes on from NC_050087.2 coordinate 18,426,052, forward strand.
AGAATAGCCCCTGCTAAACCTCAGCAGGCTCTGTGGGTGCAAACCCCAGCTCGGCCATGTCTCGCTTAAGGGGCACTGCCCCACACCAATGTGAGCACCATGAGAGCACCAGCCCAGGGGCTCAAACCCGGCAGCCAGGTGCTACCACCAGTACAGCTGTGTGGGTTCTCCCCCATGACATGGGAGTCCCAGGTTCAAGTCCCTGAGGATCCCAATCAGGCAGAGCAGGAACCTGACCTGGGTCTCCCAGGTGAGGGCCTGCACCATGGCCTATCCTGGGTGCCCCATGCTGGCTCCGAGAGCCTTTCTCGCAAAATGTCCTGGTGCCATGGAATCATTTTCCTCCAAAAAACATTTAGTTGAAAAATTCCCACCTGTCTGGGCCTGTGGAACGTGCCAGGGTTGCCCGCTCTCCGGCATCCGCCAGCCCAGCATGCAGCCCATGCCGGGGCCACCTGGGGTAGAGGGGCATGTGGCACGGGGGGAAGGGCACCAGACAAGCCATGGGGGTTCTCTGTGCACTGCCCTGCTGGGCTGGCACTCTGGGGATGGGCATGGCATCTGCAGAGGGGTGTGTCTGCCTGAAATGCCAGCCCCGAATCTCACTGCTCAGGATGCATGTGCATTGCACGTTTAAAGCAGGCAGCATTGGCAGAGCAGGGCTGGCTCAGCGGAGTCGGCACCGGGCACCAGCTGCCCTTGGGGGCCCTGATCTTGGTCAGATACCGTAATAGAAAGAATACACGGGCTGTGCCCTGCACTGCTAGGGCTCCGGGGTGTCCCATGCGGTGACCCCCCACCCCTGGTCCCTGCCCTCTGGGCCGCTGCCAGGCACCATGCAGGGTGTGACGAAACAGGACTGTTCTTAATGTTTCCTCTGAATAGTGTGGGGGTGCCTCAGTTTCCCCATGGCAGTTCTTAAGTATCTAGGGGGTGGGATAAGGGTGTATGATCGTTGCAGAACCCTAGAGGGCAGGTGTGTGCAGGGGTCTGGACACAGAGAATGGCCGACACCCTGTTTCCTGGCCACTGATGGCCTGGGCCCTTCCCCCCTGCAAGGTGAGAGCTAAAGGGTTGGAGAACAAAGGAATCTGGTGACCCCCTGGCCTGGGAAAGGGACAAAGCTCAGAGAAGGAGGGGCTGGAGGGGGAGTCAGTTGGGGGCTGGCTCGGGACATGGAGTGAAGGGCAGACGGGGTTGTCTGGCTCACTGCCCCCCAAAATGGACCCAGCTGAGGGGTCCTGTTCTCTGTACCTACAAGCTGTGTTTTAGACCCTGTTCCTGTCGTCTAATAAACCTTCTGTTTTACTGGCTGGCTGAGAGTCACATCTGACTGCGGAGTTGGGGGGCAGGACCCTCTGGCTTCCCCAGGACCCCGCCTAGGCGGACTCACTGTGGGAAGCGCACGGAGGGGCAGAGGATGCCGAATACTCCGGGGTCAGACCCAGGAAGGGGGAAGCCGGGTGAGCTGTGGGTCCTGCAGACAGGCTGCTCACAGAGAGGAGACTCCCCAGAGTCCTGACTGGCTTCATGGGGAGCAGTTCCAGAGCATTGCCGGGGACTCTGTAACAACTGGTGGCAGGGGTGGGATGTACTGCACCCCGTGAATGGCGCTTCCTGCAGTAACTGGGGAGCAGTAAAACGAAGGGGGATTGACGAGGACCAGGCATGCTGAAGGCTCAGAGAGGAGCGGTTTCAGGGGGCAGTTAACCCCTGGGAGTGTGTGACCAGCGACAAGGACTGTGCAGTAATGGGGTCCCCCTGGGGACTGCAGCGAGCGGTCCCGGGGCGGAGTAGTCTGCAGCTCGACCCTGGCAAAGAGGTGGTGACCTCGAGAAGGGCTGGCATGCTAGGGGTTCTCCCTGGAGACCGTGGGGAGCTGAGAGCTCACAGGCCTGTGAGTCCACAGCAACTTGGGGACAGCGGAGTGATGGCCTGTCACCATCTCCTTAAGAAGGACATTGTAACCCTGTGCAGAAAGAGAGGCTGAGCATTGGAAAGTTCACCAAAGCACAGTTAATCCTGCAGCTGGAGGAGGGTGACCGATCTAAGGAACAGCTTCCTGATCCCAAATGGGGCTACAGCAGGATCTGGGAGCAGCTGGAGTGGGAGCCAGGCATCCCCAAGACTCCGGTCTGTGACCAGACGAGGGTCTTCACAATCGGGTTCCCCATCAGGGGATCGGAGACAGACGGGATTGGAGCTGAGTCCGAGAGAGCAAGAGGACGGTGAGAGACAGCGAGAGCCCGAGAAGGAGCTGCAGAAATAGCAGCAGCATGAACTGGCGATGGTGGAGCGGAGAGGCAGAGGGGACCTCCCAGGGGTGAGCGGGGATAGACCCCGGGGTGCTAGTTCCACAGGGAACCTTGAGACTAAATTGCTGCCCCTGGTTAAGGAGGGGGGGATGTGGATGCCCCCTCACTGCCTTTGAGCAGGCTGGAAATTTGAACCAGGGGACTCTGCGGAAAAGCCCCTGTGTCTAGCTCCCTTGCTGGGTCCCAAGGCCATAGACTCCGTGAGCCAGATGGGTGGGGAGGTGGACAGGCTCCCACTCCTGGTCCCAACCTATGTCTGTGAGGAGTCTCCTGGGCTCAGGCCCCTCGGACCCCGAGTGGGAGCGGAAGGTGATGGTCAATGGGGAGACGTTCGTGGGGTGGCGAGACCCAGGGACAGAGAGACCTGTTGTCAGGCCCCGGGTGGTGCAGCCTCAGATGCTGAGGGGCTGTGTGAGCTGGGTGAGGGTCCCAGGGATGAAGCCCCTCGCCCTGCCTATGGCCCAGATCCCTGTGCAGACCCAGGAGGGGTGGGGCTGGCTGGTTGTTGGGGTTCTCCAGGATACCAGCTGTGAGACCTTGTTGGGGGGTGACTGTGTCTCTTTGGGACAGGAGCCAGGCCCTGCTCCTGTAACTGCCAAGGGTTTGAATTTGAATCCAGGGACCCAATCGGAGGAGAGGGAAATGGTCAGTGAAAATGCAGATGACCTGGCTGGCAGCGGGGAGGAGCTGCTAGGCTCAGGATACCTGCCTGCCTGTAACCAGACCCCTGGGGCTGGGGCTGGGTGGGACAGAGAGATGCTCCCTGCCCCCTGCACACCGGAGAGGGGGCTCAGGCTGGCTCTGATGCAGCGAGGAAAGCAGCAAGCTCGCTGCCTACCCCCACTGGGACAGCAAGGGCAGCGCTGAGCACAGGGGGAGCTGAGACCCCAACTGAGGGGGAGACACAGGCAGGGCAGGGGATCTGTCAGGAGTGGCAAGGTGCTTAGTAAGGAAAGTCTGGATGAGCCTAGGCAGCCTTGTGAGCTGATGGCTTTGTCTAGTCAGCAGGGTGGGAAGGCGAGGAGAGTGGAAGGTGAGTGTCCCTGCACCTTACCTGTTAGCTGGGTGGAGAATTGGGACAGGGAAGGAAACGTGCCTGTGTCTGTCAGGGGTATTGACTTGCCTGTGAAGGGAGCTACCCTGGTCTCCAAGCAGTCGTCTGTGAACAGCCCTGTGTGCTGGGACCAGGGGAATGATCCCGAGCTGTGTGTCTGGGAAAGGAGAAAGTGTCTCCGGCTCTTCTTTGTCTGTGGAGCAGACAGAAGGGGCCTTTCAGCCTGTGATGGTTGAGAATAGTGCAGTTGTCTCAGAGTTGGTTCTGGATTCAGCTAAAGCCCAGGAAGGGAATGGCCCTAAGTTTGTATCTGCTGGGGAGGATGGCCCTGTAACTAGGTCACATCCAGTTAGTGTCTATGTAAAATCCCAGAGACCAGACAATTCTGGTGCTTGTATTTTGCCTGTTGCTAGTGTGTGGCTGGGAAAGGGTGAAGCAACTCTGTCTAATCAGGGTGATACCCTAACCAGGGCACAAGGAGAGCAGAAAGGTGATTTGATTGTGTTACCTACTGAGGGTGTGGAAACCTGTATCAAGAAGGAAAAGATTCCTGAACTTGTGTGTGGCAAAGGGAAGGAGAAGGCTTCTAGCCTTTTGTCTAGGAAGTCTATGAGTTTGCCTGAAGTGGGATTGTGTAGGAATCCGCCTGATGGGCCAGAGGTAATTCTGGATGTAAGTGAGACCCAGAAAGAGTCTGTTGTTGCTCAGGAAAGTGTTTCTCTAGAGCAAGCCCTAGATGAAGAGGGTAAGGGCAGAATTTCTGTGAAGGGTGAACTGTTGCATAGAAAAGCCCCTGGGGAAAGGAATCCTCATGGAGTCTTTGCAAGCAGTTTACTGCCACTGCAGGGTGTGAAAGTGATTTAATCAAGAAAGTTTCAGTTCCTAAAAGCCAGAAATTTTCTGTTGTGAATGGATCCACTGACTTTCCTGTTGAAGGATCCAGTGTGGATAGCTTTGAAAAAGGTCTCAGATGAAGTGAAAACTGTTAAGAAAGTTAAACAGTCCTAAACCAAGTGGCTGTGTTTGGCCAGCTTGTTGGGGAGACAAAGTTGTTGAGAAAGGGATGTCTCCATGCTAGTTCGGTACATGAACAGTGTGTGGCCCAGGTCAAGATGGGGGCTCTTAACCAAGAGAGCCCGAATTGCAGCCCTCCAGTCTGGAGCGCTGGGAGAAGACCTGATCCCAGTTTGACCCCTGGGGGTTTTGGGGTGGCAAAAGGGCACGGGCCACATAAACCTTCCCACATGCGGCATGCAAGTGCTATTGACCACCCCCGACCTAAGGGAGGGCGTGAAACTGGAGGGGCCTGGTGTAACTCCCACCAAGGGATGGGAGAGTTGCTGGGGCATCCATAGGAACGTTGGTGGCTTCGAACTTCCCCAGGTCACCGGCTAAAGTGACCCCGCTCAGTTCAGTCTCGAAGAGCGGAGAGATGTGACAAAGCGGGACTGTTCTTAATGTTTCCTCTGAATAGTGTGGGGGTGCCTCAGTTTCCCCATGGCAGTTCTTAAGTATCTAGGGGGTGGGATAAGGGGGTATGATCGTTGCAGAGCCCTAGAGGGCAGGTGTGGGCAGGGGTCTGGACACAGAGAATGGCCGACACCCTGTTTCCTGGCCACTGATGGCCTGGGCCCTTCCCCCCTGCAAAGTGAGAGCTAAAGGGTTGGAGAACAAAGGAATCCGGTGACCCCCTGGCCCGGGAAAGGGACAAAGCCCAGAGGAGGAGGGGCGGGAGAGAGTTTCAGTTTGGGGCTGGCTGGGGACATGGAGTGAAGGGCAGACGGGGTTGTCTGGCTCACTGCCCCCCAAAATGGACCCGGCTGAGGAGTCCTGTTCTCTGCACCTACAAGCTCTGTGTTAGACCATGTTCCTGTCATCTAATAAACCTTCTGTTTTACTGACTGGCTGAGAGTCCCGTCTGACTGCGGAGTTGGGGGGCAGGACCCTCTGGCTTCCCCAGGACCCCACCCGGGCGGACTGGCTGTGGGAAGCGCACGGAGGGGCAGAGGATGCTGGATGCTCTGAGGTCAGACCCAGGAAGGGGGAAGCCAGGTGAGCTGTGTGTCCTGGGGACAGGCTGCTCCCACAGAGGAGACTCCCCCAGAGTCCTGCCTGGCTTCGTAGGGAGCAGTTCCTACGAACTGCTCCTACACCCTGCTGCTCCCCTGTGCTCTGTTTTTCTGCCCACTGGAGTCTTCCCCTCCTCCCCCCCCGGGTTTATCCCATCTCCATGCTGCATCCCGCCCCCCCCGGCACTCAGAAGAGCCCCCATCCCTGCAGCCAGCCTGGCCTGGGGCCCATCTCCACTCACCCCACCAATGTGGGGAGCCGGAGCCCAAGCAGCTGGTGCTGGCGCCTGGTGCAGGGATTTGTGTGAGGAATAAATGCTGGGGGGGGGGGGGTGTGACTGTCTCGTCAGAGGAAGTGGTGTGGCCTCGTCACCATGCGCTGGGCCGGTGGAACTCTCTGCCACAAGGGCTCACCCAGGCTGAGGAGTTGTTTACTGGTGTTACGGCAGTGCCCAGGAGCCCCGGCCAGGGCCCCAGGGTGAGGGCACGGCGCAGGTACTGAATGAAGAGAGGCCCTGCCCCGAAGAACTGACAATCTCCATGCAGCCTAGAGCTGGGCAGGGTTGAGAAAAGGGCCCGGCCATTTCTGTGGCTAACAAGAACATTCCTATTTAGAGCAGCGAGGGGGAGAACGGGTCCAAGAGGCCTGGCTGGGCCAGAGACCCCCTGCATCATGACGTCTAGTTCCCAGGGATCAGCAGGGGGCTTCCCCGGTGCCGGGGAAGACCTGATCCCAGTTTGACCCCTGGGGGTTTTGGGGTGGCAAAAGGGCACGGGCCACATAAACCTTCCCACATGCGGCATGCAAGTGCTATTGACCACCCCCGACCTAAGGGAGGGCGTGAAACTGGAGGGGCCTGGTGTAACTCCCACCAAGGGATGGGAGAGTTGCTGGGGCATCCATAGGAACGTTGGTGGCTTCGAACTTCCCCAGGTCACCGGCTAAAGTGACCCCGCTCAGTTCAGTCTCGAAGAGCGGAGAGATGTGACAAAGCGGGACTGTTCTTAATGTTTCCTCTGAATATTGTGGGGGTGCCTCAGTTTCCCCATGGCAGTTCTTAAGTATCTAGGGGGTGGGATAAGGGTGTATGATCCTTGCAGAGCCCTAGAGGGCAGGTGCGTGCAGGGGTCTGGACACAGAGAATGGCCGACACCCTGTTTCCTGGCAGCTGATGGCCTGGGCCTTCCCCCTGCAAGGTGAGAGCTAAAGGGTTGGAGAACAAAGGAATCTGGTGACCCCCTGGCCTGGGAAAGGGACAAAGCCCAGAGGAGGAGGGGCTGGAGGGGGGAGTCAGTCTGGGAGCTGGCTGGGGACTTGGAGTGAAGTGCAGACGGGGTTGTCTGGCTCACTGCCCCCCCAAAATGGACCCAGCTGAGGGGTCCTGTTCTCTGCACCTACAAGCTCTGTGTTAGACCATGTTCCTGTCGTCTAATAAACCTTCTGTTTTACTGATTGGCTGAGAGTCCCGTCTGATTGCGGAGTTGGGGGGCAGGACCCTCTGGCTTCCCCAGGACCCCGCCTGGGCGGACTCGCTGTGGGAAGCGCAGGGGGGGCAGAGGATGCTGGATGCTCCGAGGTCAGACCCAGGAAGGGGGAAGCCGGGTGAGCTGTGTGTCCTGCAGACAGGCTGCGCCCAGAGAGGAGACTCCCCCAGAGTCCTGCCTGGCTTTGCAGGGAGCAGATCCAGAGCATCGCCCGGGGACTGGACTCCGTGACACGGGGCTGTGACCAGGAGCCAGAATCTGCTCCCCCAGGTGCCACCCGCAGCTTGCCTGGGCTGGGCCCTGCTCGGAGCTGGGAGGGGAGGTGGTGGAGGAGGCGGGGAGCAGTAGCTGGAGCTCCACTGGCTGCCTGCCTGTCCGGGAGCAGCATTCCTATGCAGGCGGTTGCAGTGCTCAGCTGGGGCCTGCAGCTCTCACTGGCATCTGCACCCTGGGCAGGGACCGGGGCTGGTCAGCGGCTCGTCTGCCCCGTCCGCTGGCTGGGCAGAGGTGCCAGGGCGTTGGCATTCCACTGACCTGCCTGGGGCCGGCAGCTGTGCACTGTGGAGCTGGGGGATTGGACCCTTCTCCTGGGGGACAGATGGGGGTCAAGGTGGGTCCCAGGGAACTGGAGGGGCTGGGAGGGGAATGCACTGGGTCGGGAAGACTGCTTGGGAGACTTTGGGGGAGTTTGTCCCAGCTCCTAGCTGCTGTGAGGGGCGTGGGGAGCAACAGCCCAGGGGGTGCATGGCAGGATGGGGGGCGGGTGGGGTGAGCAGCCACAGAGCAGATGAATGAGCAGGATGTAAATATTTACAGCTGGGCTCGGAGTGCTGCCCTCAGACCTGATTGCGGGCCGGGGGTCAGGAAAGGCATTCCCATGCCCTGCTCCTGCTTAGCATCACAGGCCTTCTGCTGGGAGAGCCCTGCCCACACGGACAGCCTGGGCGTGAGCTCTGGGCAGGCAGAGGGGCTGGGAGCCCGGACTCCTGGGGTCCATTCCAGCTCTGGGACAGGCGTGGGGCTAGTGGTTAGAGCCAGGGGCTGGGAGCCCGGACTCCTGGGGTCTATCCCAGCTCTGGGACAGGAGTGGGGGGCTAGTGGTTAAAGCCAGGGGCTGGGAGCCCGGACTCCTGGGGTCTATCCCAGCTCTGGGACGGGGGTGGGGGGCTAGTGGTTAGAGTTGGGGTCTGGGAGCCTGGACTCCTGGGGTCCATTCCAGTTCTGGGATGGGAATGGGGGGCTAGTGGTTAGAGCTGGGGGTTGGGAGCCTGGACTCTTGGGGTTTATCCCAGCTCTGGGACGGGAATGGGGGGCTAGTGGTTAGAGCTGGGGGCTGGGAGCCTGGACTCTTGGGGTTTATCCCAGCTCTGGTACAGGAGTGGGGGGCTAGTGGTTAGAGCTGGGGGCTGGGAGCCTGGACTCTTGGGGTCTATCCCAACTCTGGTACAGGAGTGGGGGGCTAGTGGTTAGAGCCGTGGGCTGGGAGCCAGGACTCCTGGGGTCTATCCCAGCTCTGGGACAGGAGTGGGGCTAGTGGTTAGAGCCAGGGGCTGGGAGCCAGGACTCCTGGGGTCTATCCCAGCTCTGGGAGGGGAGTGGGGTCCCGTGGTTAGAGCCAGGGTCTGGGAGCCAGGACTCCTGGGTTCTATCCCACCTCTGGGACGGGAGTGGGGCTAGTGGTTAGAGCTGGGAGCCAGGACTCCTGGGGTTTATCCCAGCTCTGGGACAGGAGTGGGGCTAGTGGTTAGAGCCGGGGGCTGGGAGCCAGGACTCCTGGGTTCTGTTACTGGGTTGGGGACAGAAGTGGGATTTAGGTGGTTGCTAACTGGGCTCTTCCACGTCTAATGTGTCTGCTCCTACTTTGTCCCTTGCCCGGTGTGCGGGTCGGTGTTGGCCACCTCCTGCCTGCCCCAGCACTGACTGCACCGGAGCACCCCCTGCGGCTGAGGGAGACGCACCAGGAGGTAACTGGTAAGTGGAGGCAGCCAAGCAGTGACCCCAGGGGCCAGGCCTGCCCCTCTGAGAGGGGACCCGCAAACCCAGGGGGGCAGCTGCTTATGGCAGCCTCCCTGCCCACAGAGTCTGCAGCAAGCAGGGGATTTGTGGGGAGGCCATAGGACTGGGCCCCAGGAGCTCTGGGTTCAATTCCTGGCTCTGCCACTGAGTCCATATGTGCCCGGTGGCAGATGCCTGCATCTCTCTGGGGCTGACACTCAGACAGGCAGCGCCTTGGGGCTCCACGGAGCACCCCGCTCTCCTCTGGGACACATGTAGCCCCATGGGGTTCGCGAGCCTCTGGGCGGGGAGGTGCCCCCCGGTGACGGGCACTGCCATCGCCCATGCTCTGCTGTCTGGCCATGCCCAGGGCCACATTACCCTGCTGGAGGTGCCCTGCTCATAGCCAGGCTGTCCAGCTGCCTGTGGGGCAAGAGGGCAGCCTCACCAATCCCGACCCACGTGGGGCCTCAGTACCCCCTGCCCCCGAGAGCTGCCAGGCTCTCAGCAGGGACCCTGGGGGGGCTCTGGGACGGGTGGGTATTAGCCAGTGTACCAACACTGCAGGGGTGCTGTGGGACTGTCCCCTGTCAGGTCTGTTTGGCACAATGGGGCCCTGATCTCAGCAGGGGTCTGGGCAGCACCTGGCACTTGGGGTGACCATAGCCCCCACCTGCTGGCTTCACTCCCCCAGCCTGTGAGCGTATGTGAGTGGGGACATTTCCTCCCTCCATTCTGCCCGGGATAGCCACGCTGCTGGACTCTGCTCCGCACCGGCCTGGTCGCGGGAGGCAGCCTGCCTCGCTCAGACCCAGGCACTGGGGCGCCCCGAGCTGCCCTGCTCTGGAGAGGGGCTAGCTAAGGGGGCTCTGGTGGGGCGTGCGGGTGGAGCATGACACCGGGGCTGGAGCTGGTGCTTTGTGTTGCTGAGGGCCCGATTCCGAGCCCCTGGCACGTGGATCAGCTCCAGGCGCTCCAGTGGCTCTGCGGGGCTGGCTCGCGCTGTCGGTGCGATAAACAGCCCTGGGAAAAGCCTTCGCTGGCAGCTGGAATAGTCGCCTGACGTGCTGGGGGTTTGGCACCAGGGCCAGTCCCCTCCTTCCCGGCACTGGCTCTGCGTGTGTGGGGCAGGGGGGTGCGAATGGCCCAGCTCCTGCTGCGTCTGCATGCCAGGGAGCGGCTGGAGGAGGGTTTCTGTGCTGGGGGAAGCGGGGTTGGGTATCAAGATTCCTGAGTCCTGTCCTTAGCTCTGCCAGAGGAGTGGGGACTAGTGGTTAGAGCTGGGGGGGGCTGGGAGTCAGGACGCTATTCCCACCTTCACCCGATTTGTGCAACTTGGGAGCGAAACCCATCCTCATTCTGTTCCTCAGTTTCCCCACTGGCAAATGGGGCTTGCACTGGTGGTCTGTGTGTGGGAGGGGGGGCAGGGCTCAGTTCTCTATGGTGCTTGGAGCTCTTTGCACAGCCACACCACTGACGGATAGAGCCTGGCCCTCGCTGCAGCCAGGCTCTGTGCACAGAGCTAGCCAGGGGCTGCCCCTTGTCCCATGGGGGGGCTGGGGCTGGGGCTGGGTCAGCTTCTCCCCCCCCCCAGGAATCCAGGCATCCTCCATGTCCCCCCCAGTGGGTGGGGCTCCACTCCCCTGGGGGCAGCATGGGAACGGGGTCAGGGGCCAGCCTTGTTTAGAGGCAGGGATAAGCCCAGCACAGGCTGAGATGGGGCGGGTGGGGAGCATCTGCCCAGGGGCTGCCAGGGCTGTGAGCCCAGGGAGCTGGTATCCAGGAACCCCCCTCTCCCCCAGGGAACTAACAGTGCCTCAGGCTGGGGTGGAGCAGGCTGCCTGGCCCTACTGAGCGGTGCTGGGGGGTGAGGGGCAGCTGTCTCCAACAGAGATTTCTTCACAAGAAAGCACTGGGGGTTAGAGCAGGGGGCTGGGAGCCAGGACTCCTGGGTTCTCCCCCAGCTCTGGGAGCTGAGTGGGGTCTGGTGGTTAGAGCAAGGGGGTGCTGGGAGCCAGGACGCCTGGGTTCTATTGCGTCCTGCCCCCATACAAGGGGGTTCAGTTAAGACAGGAAATGCACCTGGAACCCTGTTCTATTAATTCTAGACCAGTAGCACCCAGAGGCACTGCCCAGCCACGCAGACAGCCCTGGGGTGGGTGAGAAAACTGAGTCACGCAGAGGGGAAGGGACTTGCCCAAGGTCAGCCAGCAAGGTAGTGGCAGAGGTGGGAACCGCTCCCAGGATCCCAGCTCCCAGCACAGTGCCCCCCTCTCAACTCCGTTCTCCCCCCAGAGCCCGGTGCCATGGCCCCCTGGCACATTGCCCTGCTGCTGCTGAGCCTGGCGGGGCCGGCGCACTCAGAGAGCCGTGCGGAGGAGCCGGGGCAGAGCCGGGGGGGGCGGGCAGCCGAGACCCCGCCCGGGGCCAAGTGCACCTACACGTTCATCGTGCCGCAGCAGAAGTTCACGGGGGCCGTGTGCTGGAGCAGCGTGCGGGCTGCCCCCGAGCCGCCGGGGCCCAACGGCAGCGAGACGCGGGCGCTGCAAGAGGTGCTGGGCCGGCAGCAGGCAGAGCTGGAGCGGCTGCGGGGGCTGGTGGAGGTGGACGGCGCCCTGGTGAGCGAGGTGAAGGCCCTGCGCAAGGAGAGCCGCGCCATGAACGCCCGCGTGGGCCAGCTCTACGCCCAGCTGCTGCACGAGATCCTGCAGCGGCGCCAGTGGCCCGGGCTGCTGGCCCAGCTCGAGGGGCGCGTGGCCAACGCCTCAGCCCAAGCGCTGCGGCTGGCCGCCGGCTACCGCCAGCTGGAGCTGCGCTACCAGGCGCTGGCCGCCCTCATCAACAACCAGAGCGCCCTCATTGCGCGGCTGGAGCGGCGGTGCCAGGGGGGCGCCAGGCCAGCCCCCCCGCAGGTAACGCCAGGACAGGGGGGACAGTGCTGGGGGGGAGTGGGGCAGGGCGGGGGGGCCTACGCTGTGCAGTGGGGGTGCGGCGGTGCCCTGGGGGGGTGCCTGGGCTCAGGGTCCCGTCTCATCGCAGCCCCCCCTGGTGCCGGTGGTGCCCCTCCGCCCGTCCGGCGTCACCAATGAGAGCAGGGCGCATTTTGATGCGGCCGCCGAGCTGCAGATGGACCAGATGGAGCCGGCGCCCCCCACGCTGCCCCCCACGGCCCCGGGTGAGTCAGGCGGCCGGAGCCATGGGGGCGGGACGGGGACACCCATATTGCAGGCTCCCTCCCCCCCGGGCCTGTTCCCTGCTGAGGCCATGGTGCTGGCGGCAGCGTCTGCAACCCGAGCCAGGCGGGGGGAAGGGGGGCCTGGCCCACGGCCTCCCCCTCCACGCCTGGGACGTGCCACCGCCCCCCACCGGCTTTGGCTGAACATCCATGGGGCGTGGGAGTGGGGCCAGGTTTCACCGCAGGCTGACAGGGCCATAAAATAAAGTTCACGCTCACCCCTAACCCACCGCCTCATCCCCCCTCCAGCCTGGGTGTCCCCCCCACCTAGGGCTTCCCACCCCCTACTTCTCCCCCTCCCCAATGCACCACCTTGCCCCCCTCAGCCTCCTGTTAGGGGTCTCTCCCCACCCCGATCCACCCCCCACAGATGGGTTAGGAGGGTCATGACCGGGACGGGGGAAAACCACCCTTTCCGCTTGCTTCTCCCCCCATCCCAGCCCCAGGGACCAAAGGGCATCTCTAGCTGGGGGTGGCCAGCAGCAAAAGGGGCAGGAAAGGGAGAGCCCAGAGGGGGCAGTGCCCCCAGACATCCCCACTCTGGGGGGCAGGGGCGGCCGGCCTGGCCTGGCTCCCCTGTCCCGCTGACGTAGCTCCCGGGGCACAGGGCCCTGGCGCGACTGCCTGGAGGCGCGGCGCGGCGGGCACCGGGCCAGCGGGGTCTATGTGGTGCAGCCGGCGGGTGCAGGCCAGTCCCTGCAGGTCTGGTGTGAGCAGGAGCTCGAGGGTGGGGGCTGGACCGTGATCCAACGGCGCCAGGACGGCTCCGTCAGCTTCTTCACCACCTGGCAACACTACAAGGTATGGTGGGGCCGCCTGGGGGCACAAGGCATGGGGGGGCCACCCTGGGTTGCCTGGGGTTCCATCCCCAGGGGTGGGGCGGGGGCTCCAAGGTGGTAGGGGCCTGAGGGGGCGCCAGGTCCCGGTCAGGACAGGGGGACGGGGCAGGGGGCAGTTTAGAACCAGGGGAGGGGGTCAGACCCCACGAAGGGGATGGGCCTGGTGGTGAGGGGGGTGGGTGGGGCCTGGGCTCCAAATGGCCCCATGGGACCCCACAGCAGGGGGCTGAGGGCTGAACTGGCCACGGAGCCCAAGGGAGTGAGGGAAGGGGATTTGAGGGAGGCTCCCCACCCCCCCATTCACCTTCCTGGGGCCCGTGACTGTCCCCCCTTCCCTAGGACCCCCTGGCCATTACCCTCCCCCCACTCCCCTCCCAGGGCCCCCCAGGCCTGTCTCTTCCCTCACTCTCCCCCACCCCCCCAGCACGGCTTTGGGACGCTGGGTGGCGAGCACTGGCTGGGGCTGGAGAACACCCGCCAGGTGACGGGGCAGGGCCCGGGGCCCTACGCGCTGCGGGTGCTGCTGGAGGACTGGGCGGGGCGCCAGGCGTACGCCCACTACGACCGCTTCGCCCTGGAGCCCGAGAGCGACTCCTACCGGCTGCGGCTGGGCTGGTACCGCGGCAGCGCCGGGGACTCGCTGGCCTGGCACGACGGCTGCCCCTTCAGCACCCTGGACCGGGACCACGACGCCTACAGCGGTGAGGGGTGTGCAGGGGGCGGGCGGGCACCAGGGACCACAACTGGGTAAGCGGGGCGGGGGGCTGGCTGACTCCTGGGCCTAGGGGGCCATGCGGGTTGGTGCTGCCCCCCCCTTGTGGGAACCTCCCAGCCCCTGACACCATCTCCCCTCCCTGCAGGGAGCTGCGCCCAGTACCAGAAGGGCGGCTGGTGGTACAACGCCTGCGCCCACGCCAACCTCAACGGGGTGTGGTACAAGGGCGGGCACTACCGCAGCCGCTACCAGGACGGCGTCTACTGGGCCGAGTTCCGCGGCGGCGCCTACTCCCTGCGCAAGGTGGTAATGATGGTCCGGCCTGCGCCGCCCGCCCCCGACGCCGCCTGACCCCCCCGGAGCCGCCCGCCCCCGACACCACCCACCCCCGATGCCGCCTGACCCCCTGGAGTCGCCTGCCTCAGATACCGCCTGACGCCTGAACCCCCAGAGCCGCCCACCCCCGACGCCGCCTGACCCCCCACAGCCGCCCGCCCCCGATGCCGCCTGACCCCCCGGAACCGCCTGCCCCAGATACTGCCTGACGCCTGAACCCCCAAAGCTGCCCACAACCGATGCTGCCTGGAATCGCCCACCCCCGACGCCGCCTTATGCCTGAACCCCCAGAGCCGCCCGCCCCTGACACCATCTGAACCCCCAGAGCCGCCCAACCCCGATGCCGCCTGACCCCCCGGAGCTGCCCGCCCCCGACACCGCCTGACCCCCCGAAGCCGCCCACCCCCGACGCCGCCTGACCCCCCGGAACCGCCTGCCCCAGATACCACCTGACGCCTGACCACAGAGCCGCCCACAACCGATGCCGCCTGGAGCCGCCCACCCCCGACTCCGCCTTATGCCTGAACCCCCAGAGTCACCTGCCCGACACCACCTGAACGCCCAGAGCTGCCCACCCTGATGCCGCATGAACGCCTGAACCCCCAGAGCTGCCCGCCCCCAACTGATGCCTGAACCCCCAGAGCTGCCCACCCCTGACGCTGCCTGACGCCCGAGTCCCCAGAGCTGCCCCCCCCATGAGCACCCAGGCCCACCAGCCCATGCCTGAGCCCCCGGAGCTGGTGGAGGGAGGGATCCTGCCCAGCTTCCTCCCGGACACCGGGAAGGGCAGTGAATCGCCACAGGACAGAGGGCAGCCCAGCAGTCACTGGGCAGGGCTCCCTGCGCCCGGCCCTGCCAGCCCAGCAGCGCCCGGGACGCCGGCTGTGACAGACAGTCTTTATTCTGATTCAGTTTAAAAAAAGGTGGCTGCTAAGAAATTGTAACCACTGTGATGGGCGTCTCCCAGCAACCCCCATGCCCAGGGCAGCAGGAGGGGATGGGCACTTTGGGGTTAAAGCTCCGGACTTGCCCCTGGTGCAGACAGACACAAGACAGATGGGCTGGCCCAGCCGAGCCTGCCATGGAAAGGGGCGAGGGCAGCGTCTCTGGCAGGGCCATGGGGAGAACTGCCCCCTGCGCCCGCCCTGGCTTGGTCCTGGGGGCAGCCGGCCTTGCCCCATCCAGCTGCTTGGCTTTGGTCAATGCTGCAAGCCCAGGGCCTGAGCCAGCAAAGAGAGAGGTGCAAAAGAGCCAGAATTCAGCCTGAAATCCAGGCCCAGACTCCATCCCCACAGCCCCCCCGGATCAGGGAGGGGACCCCGGGGCCCTCCAGACCCTGGTTCTGTAAGAGTTACGTGGAATAATTAAAGGGGAAGCAAAGATCCAGTGCCAAGCCCAGCGCCCGCAGGGCCCCAGCAGCACCAGGCCGACATGCAGCTTCCACCAGGGCTGGGCAGAGATGGGCCCCAGCCCTGCCCCAGAGAGGATCCCCACCTGCTCCGAGGAGCAGGGTCGGCCTGGCCAGGCGAGAAAAGCCGAGAGAAGGATAAAGTGCAAACAGAGCCTTGGGGGCAGGGGGCCCCAGGGCCAAGAGCCAGCAGGGGCGCTAGTCCCTGGAGCCCTCGCTCTCCTCTGCCAGGTCGTCGAGGAGGAGCTCGTCCAGGTCGCAGTGGGCCAGGCTGCCCTGGCTCAGGCAGGTGGCCACGGTGGAGCCGGTGCTCTGGTGCTCCAGGCTGGCAAACAGCACCTTGGGCAGCCTGTTCTTGGCGCGGCTGCGGGGGTGGACGCAGTGGGTGCCGGGCACATGGGGCTCTGCGGGGGGGGGGGGAAGGGAGCAGTGTCAAATGGGGCAGTAGCTGCAGCTCACAGGGCGCTGCTCCCAAGTTACCAAGGGGAAACTGAGGCACAGAGCAAGGAAGGGACTTGAGTCAGTGGCAAAGCCAGGGATAGTGTGATGCAGTAGGGAGTGGTGTTGACCTGGGAATGTGGCAGGGGAGTTTCACTGGGGATTGGAGACCTGAGAGCCTGTAACCTGAGCCAGGAGGGGGAAGGGGGAGGTAACACCTCTGCCCCCGGGAAACTGGACAAAGGCTGCAGGAGAGAGCCTGCTTGGGGGGGGGTCAGTTTTGTGCTGGGTGGTGGAACACAGGGAACCCCAGGGCTGGGGTCTGAGCTCCCTGCCCCCCAGAAGGACTTCACTGAGGGGTCCTGGTTGTACCCACAAGCTTGGTTTTAGACTGTGTTCCTATTGTCCAATAAACCTTCCGTTTTACTGGCTGGCTGAGAGTCACAGTGAATCCCAGGAAGAGGGGTGCAGGGCCCGGACTCCCCCACACTCCATGACAGATGGAAACCAGGTGTCCGAACTCCCAGCTCCCCCCTACTCTGACCCACCAGACCCCACTGCCCTCCCTGAGCTGGGGATAGGACCCAGGAGTCCTGGATCCCAGCCCCCCCACCCCAAACAGCTCCTCACCTCGGCGGTTGTAGCAGTCCTCAGCGTAGCAGGAGTGGGGGTTACGGCTCCGGGACCCGGCAATCTCGTGAGGCGAGAGGATGCGGCTGGGCAGCACGCGGGTGCCACAGATGAAGCAGGGAGAGGCCATGCCCATCTGTGCTGAGCCCCTGGCAGGAAGAGAGAGGGTGGCTCTGAGTCACGCTCCCCTCCCACCCACCCGGAGCCGCTGGCTGGAGCCTGCCTGTGCTCTCCTTCCTCCCCATGGCAGGGGCAGGCTGTGGGGAGACCCCCCCTCACCTGAAGCTGCGGTTGCAGGCGGGGCAGTGGAACTCGGCCGTGCCCCACATCATGTCGTAGGGCACCGGGTCATAGCGCTTCCCACATAGCCGGCACCGGGACACCTGTGGGGGGCACCAGAGAGAGTGAGTGTCCTGGGCCACAGCCCTGCCTGCCCCCCACCGCCAGCCCCGGCGGACGCACCTGCTTTCTCTCGGGCACGCGGCGCCACCAGGCGCTGTCGCAGGGCTGGCAGGCGAACTGGCGCTCGGCCGAGGGGATGAGGTTGCGGCTGGCGTGCTCGAACATGCGCAGGTTCCGCTCCGTCAGGGGCAGCACCCTCAGCTGCTGGGCGATGGCCTGGGGGGGCAGCACGGGGGGCCTGGGGCTCAGGTCACCTGCGTTCTCCTCCATCCTCTGCTGCTGAGGTGCTGGGCGAGCACGTCCCGTCCCCCCTCGGTGCCTCCTTCCCCTTCCCCCAGCCTGTGTTTAGATGGTGAGTTGCCCAGGGGCGGGCTTGCTTGGGGTCTGGGCAGCGCCCGGCGCGACGGGGCCTGATCTCAAGCTAGGGCCTCTATTCACCACGGTAGTAACAGCAAAAGGAAAGATCTGCCAGGAGCAGGGAAGCAAAGTCTCCATCCCTGTGGGTCCCATGGGCCCGGCCCCCCTCACCTCGATGTCCTTGTCGCTCTCACAGTCGAGGCTGGGTTTCTGCACCGGCGGGGGCAAGAGGGGGGAGATAAGAAATAAAATTAAAATGCAAATAACCAGGTGTGTGTGAACAGTGACCCCAGCGCCAAGACAGGGGTGCATCCCCCTCCCCCTGCAGGGCACCTCCCCTCCAGCCAGGGACATGGACACATGTGGACACGCAGACACATGCACACACACAGATGCACCAGCACACATGTGCACACGCACAGAGGGATCAGCACACACACCTGTTTCTGTTGTTCCTCTTCTTGCTTCAGTTTCTCCACCACTTTCTAGATGGGAAGCAAGAGGAGCCGGGCATGAGGGGACAGCTCAGTGAGACGCGGGGCTCCCCACCGGCTGGATGACCCAGCCCCAACCCAGTGCCCCAGGCTGCACAGACGCCCCCCGCTCTTTCCCCCCAGCGAGCAGTGGGCCCGATGCAGCCTGGCTGGCCACTCAGTGAGGCAGAGCCCAAGCAGTGTCTGGTCCAACCTGCGACTCGGCCCAGGGTCCCCCAAATGCCGACCACAGCCCCCCCCCTCCCTGCGTCCCCCCTCCTACAGTGGGATGAGAATGGAGAGTGAACTACCTTCACCACCGGGTCGTGCTCCAGAGTCCGGCGCTCCTCGGGGTCCGCGTCTAGGGCAGGACAGACTGTGGTTATCCCCAGCCTGCCTCGCTGGGCCCGGCTCCTCTGCCCCCCCAGCCTGCCTCACCTGGCCCGGCTCCTCTGCCCGCCCCCACAGCCTGCCTCACCTGGCCTGGCTCCTCTGCCCCCCCAGCCTGCCTCGCGGGCCCAGCTCCTCTGCCTCCCCAGCCTGCCTCGCGGGCCCAGCTCCTCTGCCCGGCCCCCCAGCCTGCCTTGCGGGCCCGGCTCCTCTGCCCGGCCCCCCAGCCTGCCTTGCGGGCCCGGCTCCTCTGCCCGGCCCCCCAGCCTGCCTTGTGGGCCCGGCTCCTCTGCCCGGCCCCCCGTCCATCCTCAACAGGCTTGTCTGCCCCTCTGCCTGCCTTGAGGGGCCTAACTCATGCCCCCCCACCTGCCCCCCAGCTCCTCTGTTCCCCGCCCATCCCCTCCTGGTCCCCCCCCGCACTCACCCCCCAGCTGCTCCCGGCACAGCACGATGACCTTGCAGACCATGGCATGGTTGTTGTGGTAGCGCCGCATGAGCAGCACGGCCTCCTCCACGCTCACCCACCCGTAGAACTTCTCCCGCAGCCGCCGTACACTCTTCTCTAGCTGCGAGAAATGGGCCCCTTACCATGGCCGGCACGGTCACGCCCCCCGGCCCCACCCGTACCGCGGCCGGCACGGGCACGGCCCCCCGGACCCCACCCGTACCGCGGCCGGCACGGGCACGGCCCGCCTGGCCCCACCCTTACCGCGGCCGGCACGGGCACGGCCCGCCTGGCCCCACCCTTACCGCGGCCGGCACGGGCACGCCCCCCCGGACCCCACCCTTACCGCGGCCGGCACGGGCATGCTCCCCGGCCCCACTCGTACCGGGGCCAGCACGGACACGCCCCCCGGGCCCCACCCTTACCGCGGCCGGCACAGGCACGGCCCCCCTGGGCCCCACCCATACCGCGACCGGCACGACCCCCCCGGGCCCCACCTGTACCACAGCCGGCACAGGCACAGCCCCCCCGGGGTCCCACCCGTACCGTGGCCAGCACGGGCCCTTTCCCTGCCGGGGCCTGGCCACCCGTCTCCAGGGCCACGGTGGTTCCCCAGCTCCCACCCCACAGCCGCAGCCCCCGGCACCCCCAGAATTCCCAGGGCCCTGCTCAGAGCCCAGCTGTCCCAGTGACGCTGCAGAGCCTCGCGTCTCAGCCCTGGGGGCGACAGGCCGAGACTCGCTCCTTAGAGGCTGCTGGCTCCCCCGTTGTTCCCACCCCCACGCCTGCGCTGTGTGATTTGTTCTCTCCACCCTCAGGAGGCCTGGCAGTGCCACGTGGTGGCTTGTTTGGGGAGGGTCTCTGCCAAGGGGAGCGTGCCCCATTGGCTCAGCTCCCCAAGGAGGAGTCCATCTGCTGAGCACAAGGTGGGGTGGGCCCCCTGAGCTCATATGCTGGCATCTGCCCCCCGCCCACCTGGCCAGGGGAGGTGACTGCCCTTGAGGGCCTTCCCTGTCTGGCTCATTATCTGGCTGGTGAGTAGCGCATGGCCAGAGCAGACTCCAGCACCGAGCCCTTTTGGGGGTAGGGGCAGGGGGGAGCTGAAACCACTTTGTCATCGCCCCCCAGTTCCTCTTTTCCTGCCAGATCCCTCCAGCTGGGCACTGCCTGGCTCATGTCTTTGCCCACCGCGCCACGAGCTTCCTGCGGCCAGCACAGGCTCCCGACCCCCCTGCCCCCAGGCAGACCCGCTGCGATTCAAAGCAAGGGTCCCGCTGGCTCTCTGCCCTGCTCCCTGCACAGGGCTGGCACCAAGCCGCAGGTGACCAGAGCCCAGGGGTGCCAGCCCTGCGGCTGTCACATGCCAGCACCAGTGGGCCTCACGCAAACACCCCGCTGGGATTAGACTCCTGCGCACTTGGGTGTCCCAGAGGAGCGGGCCTGTGCTGGGTGCTGGGCTCCCCCCAGCTGGTGCCATGCCGGGGGGCAGGCTGCACTCCAGCCAGGGACCCCCCTCTAAAGATTCCCCTTGTCCCAGAAGCCCTGGGGTCTCCTGGCGCCCCCCCACAGCCCCAGGCAGGGATCCTCCCCAGAAGCCTGCAGATGCCCAGAGGCGTGAGCGGGCGAAATCCCGCAGCGGCCCGGCAGTGCCAAGCCCCACACACTCCCCGGGGCCTGCCGGGGAGGGGGAGGGGGAGGCCAAACCGGGTCCGGGGTGCCCCGCAGCGGCTCGAGGCCTGGCAGAAGCTTCGGGGCCCATGGGGCTGCGGGTCACACACCGCGGGGAGCCCCTGGGGGTCCCCTGGAGCGTAGGGCGGGTGGGGCAGCAAACCCTGCGCTCCATGGATCGGCCCCTGCCTCCCTAGCGCACCCCAAACTGCCCCCCCAGCGTGTGCCCCAGGCCCCCCCGGGATGCACGCGCCTCCCCCCGGCCCCGGCCCCGGCCCGGCCCCGGCCCCTCGCTCGGCGCCGGTACCTCCACCTCCTCCCCACGGCGCTCCATGGTGCTGCCGGGCGGCTCCGCGGCGCGCAGCCACCGACCCGGCCGGGGCCTCCTGCGCCCGGACCCGCCCCTGCCCGAAGCCGCTTTCGCTTTCGGTCGGCCCGGCCGGCGGGTGGGGGCAGCGACCCGGGGCACCCGGGCTCCTCCCCCCACCAGCGCCGGACCCCCAAAGCGCCCAGCGGCACCCGGGCTCCTCCCCCCTCCAGCCCCGGGGGAGCGTCTCTCCTATTCCCTGCCGGGCTCTGCCCAGTGTCTGAGACCTGATGGGGGGTCGGGCTGCTTTGGGGTGGGAGGGAGGCCCCTGGAAACGCCTTTGGCCCCAGAGGGGGCTCGCCCCGGCCCCCAGCAGGGTCCCCAGCCCTTCCCCTGGGTTCTGCTCCTGCCGGAGGCAGGGTACCAGGCTAGATGGGTCCTAGCCTGGCTGGTCCAAGGAGCCAAACCCCTGCCCCAGGCTTGACCGCTCCCCTTTGCCTTCTCAAAACGGGGTTGGTGTGAAAACAGGGGTGTAACACGCCTGCCTCAATCCTGGGGTGCCCCAGAGTAGCCTTCACCCCCTAGTGCAGGCCAGGCACCTGGCTGGCCTCTGTGCTGTGCCAGGACAGCCCAGGGCTCACTGGCCCTGCAGCAGCTCCAGCCCTCTCTGGAGGGAGCTGGGACTTGATGGGGCCAGGGGGTCCCTGTGACGCAGCAGGGAGGGTTGACCTGGGAATGTGGCAGGGGAGTTTCACTGGGGATGGGAGACCTGAGAGCCTGTCACCTGAGCCAGAACAGGGAGGGGGGAGGCAATACCTCTGCCCTGGGAGTGTGGACAAAAGGCTGCAGGAGGGAGCCTGCTGGGGGAGGTTTGGTTTCAGTTTGGTGCTTGGTGGTGGAACGCAGGGAACCCCAGGGCTGGGGTCTAAGCTCCCTGCTCCCCCAGAAGAACTTGACTGAGGGGTCCTGGTGGTACCCACAAGCTCTGTTTTAGACTGTGTTCCTATTGTCCAATAAACCTTCCATTTTACTGGCTGGCTGAGAGTCACGGTGAATGCCAGGAAGAGGGGTGCAGGCCCCAGACTCCCCCACACTCCGTGACAACTGGTGGTAGAGGTGGGATCTACTGCACCCCGTGAACGGCGCTTCCTGCAGTAAGTGACTGGGGAACAGTAAAATGAAGGGGGATTGACGGGGACCAGGCATGCTGAAGATTCAGAGAGAGACGGTTTCAGGGGGTGGTTAACCCCGGGAGTGTGTGACCAGAGAGAAGGACTTTTGCAGTAACAGGGTCCCCCGGGGGATTGCAGCGAGCGGTCCCAGGGCGAAGGAGTCTGCAGCTCGTCTCTGGCAAAGAGGTGGTGACCTCGAGAAGGGCTGGCACCCTCGGGGTTCTTCCTGGAAACCATGCAAAGCTGCCCAGGCCTGCGAGTGGCCAGCAGGGAGATGTTTGCTAAACGCCTTAAGAGCGACCTGGTGGAGCTGTGCAGGCAGAGGGGGCTGTACATTGGGAGGTCCACCAAGGAACAGCTGATTGCCCAGTTGGAGGAGAAGGATCGCTTGGATGACCCGATCCCTGTCCCTGAGGGAAGCCGCCTGGTGGACACAGCGTGGGCCCTGGGGTCTGACCGGGCTGGGAGGGGTCAGAGTGCTGCTGAAGACATCCCAAGACCCTTCCTACCTATTCCTGGGGGAGGGGTTAGGGTAAGCCCAGCGAATACCGGGGGCACCCTGACCCCAGCAGACAGCAGGGTTTCCTCCCTGCAGAGCTCCCCATCCCTGGAGCGAAGGTGGCTGGAATGGGAGAGGGAGATGAAAATGAGGGAGCTGGAGGATCATGAAAAGCAGCGTCAGCATGAGGAGAAGCAACGTCAGCATGAGCAGGAGGAGAAAGAGAAACAGAGGCAGCAAGAAGAGAAGCAGAGACAATATGAGCTGGAGCTGGCCAGGCTGAGGAGCAGTGGGGCCCCGGCTGCGGTGAGTGAGGGGGGACCCAAGACTGCAAGGAGCTTGGATAAGTGCTTCCTGGCCCAGCGTAAGAAGGGGGAGGACATAGATAGCTTCCTGACGGCCTTTGAGAATGCCTGCGAGATGCATAGGGTTGACACTGCAGACAGGCTCTAGTTTCTCACCCCCTTACTGGACCCCAAAGCTGTGGAGGTGTACAGCCGAATGACAGGGGCGGAGGCAGGGGACTACGAACTGTTCAAAAAGGCCCTGCTCCGTGAGTTTGGGCTGACCCCCGAGATGTACCGGAAAAGGTTCCGGAGTCAGCGTAAAACACCTGAGGTCACATATCTACAACTGGTCAACCGAATGCAGGGATATGCCCGCAAGTGGACAGCTGGGGCCCAAGCTAAAGAGGACCTGCTTGACCTAATTGTACTGGAGCAACTGTATGAACAGTGCCCCTCCGACCTGAGGCTATGGTTGGTGGACAAAAAGCTAGAGAACCCACAGCATGCAGGGCAGCTGGCTGACAAGTTTGTGAACAGTCGATCAGGGAGTAGCAGGGAGGAGTCCCAAAAGAACAGGCCCCCCACGATGCAGAGAGAGAGTCACCATGTGACCTCCCAGCAGGGAAATATGGAGAACCCCCTCCCAAGGGGAACGCCTGGCATCGGGACCCTCTGACCTGCTAGAGGGGCCAACATGACCTGAGCTGCTATCACTGTGGCCAGAGAGGCCACGTATGGACCCAGTGCCCCAGGCTCAGGGACAGACTGAGCAGACCCAACCTACCCAGGGTTAAATGGGTAGGGACCCAGCTGGATGAGGGGCAGACGGCCCAGGCAAGGGGCGACTGCCAGCTTACCACCTGCTCAGGAGGGGAGTACCCCCTGCCAGCTCCGCCAGAGGGCTGGAGGCTCTGGACTCAGAGTTCTTGGTTTACAGGGTGGGCGCGGGGCTGTCCCTCCGGAGAGAGGGCCTTGTTCCCCTGGAGGTGGATGGGAGGAAGGTCAATGGATACTGGGATACGGGCACGGAGGTGACACTGGCCTGGCCTGAGCTGGTGGTCCCAGATCAGTGGTGCCCAACACCTACCTGACCCTGACAGGTGTGGGCGGGACCCCATTTAAGGTGCCCGTGGCAAGGGTACACCTGAAATGGGGGCCAAGGAGGGCGCCAAGGACGTGGGAGTGCACCGCCATTTGCCCAAATGGGGGGGGGGACCTAAACGACTGGCCAAGCAACCCCCAGACCACCCTGGTTGTGACCCGTAGCCAGAGCCAGCGAGGGGCACTGTGCCTCCCTTGGGGAGGGTACCACACCGGAGGTACAGGACCCTACCCTGGCGGGGAGGGAGCGCCGAGGGGCACGGCTCAGAGAGGCTGTGGCCTCAGACCCAGCCAATGAGAGGGAACCAGGCCCCATCCCTTCCCCAGCCGCTGAGTTCCAGGCCGACTTGCAGAAAGATCCCTCCTTGCGGAAGCTCAGGGACCTGGCTGACCTCAGTGTGGGATGGACCATGAGGAGAGGTTGCCAGGAGAGGTTCCTGTGGGAGAAGGGGTTTCTGTATCGAGAATGGGCTCCCCCAGGGGAAGTGGAGTCCTGTGGGGTCAGGAGGCAGCTGGTGGTACCCCAGAAGTATCGCTGCAAGCTCCTGTACCTGGCCCATGACATCCCCCTCTCAGGGCACCAGGGAATCCGGTGCACCCGGCAGAGGCTGCTACAGAACTTTTACTGGCCTGGGGTCTTTACCACTGTCCGGCAGTATTGCCGATACTGTGACCCCTGTCAGAGCGTGGGGAAGGCCCGGGACAAGGGAAAGCGGCTTTGAGACCTTTTCCTATCACAGAGGAACCTTTTCAGAAGGTGGCCATGGACATAGTGGGGCCTCTCAGCAAGACAACCTGGTCGGGGAAGAAATACATTCTGGTGGTGGTAGATTTCGCCACCCGCTACCCTGAGGCGGTGCCCTGAGCTTCCACTGAAGCAGACACCGTGGCAGATGCGCTGCTGACCATTTTCAGCCGAGTGGGGTTCCCCAAGGAAGCCTTGACAGACCAAGGATCCAACTGCATGTCGGCCCTGCTCCGGTGTTTGTGGGAGAAATGTGGGGTCCGGCACAACTGGGCCTCAGCGTATCACCCCCAGTCCAATGGGCTGGTGGAGAGGTTCAATGGGACGCTAAAGATGATGCTGAAAACCTTTATGAACCAGCACCCGCAGGATTGGGACAAGTACTTACCTCACCTGCTGTTCGCATACAGGGAGGTACCCCAGGAGTCTACCGGATTTTCACCTTTTGAACTGTTATATGGCAGGTAAGGGGCCTCCTGGACCTGATGAGAGACGAATGGGAGGGGAAGGCCACTCCCGATGGAGAGTCAGTGGTGGAGTATCTCCTGATCTTCCGAGAGAGACTTTCTGAACTCATGGGCCTGGCCAGGGAGAATCTGGCCAGAGCCCAGAAGAAGCAGAAGGTCTGGTATGACCAAACGTCGTGGGCCCACACCTACGCCACCGGGGATCTGGTGATGGTTCTCATCCCCGTGAGAAAGAACAAACTACAGGCCGCCTGGGAGGGCCCTTTCAAGGTTGTTAAGCAGCTAAATGAGGTAAACTATGTGGTGGAGCTGTCGAACTGGGCGCACCACCACCGGGTGGTCCATGTGAATATGATGAAGCCATATTATGCCAGGGGGAATGTGGTGCTGGCCGTGTGTGGACATTGGGAGGAGCAGGGAGATGACCTTTAGTAGATCTATTCCCTGGGACCAGAGCTGGTTCACCCCTGGAAACAATTCCCCTCTTGGATCAGCTCACCCCTGCCCAGCAAGCTGAGATCAGGGGGGTGCTGCATCTGTACCGACAGCTGTTTTCCTTCCAGCCTGGACGCACTAATCTGACTGTCCACCGGGTGCAGACAGGATCGCACCCGCTGATAAGATGCTCCCCCTTCCGAGTCACAGGGAAAACGGCTCAGGACATAGAAAGAGAGGTCAGGGACATGCTGGCTTTGGGGGCGATCCAGCCATCTGCCAGCCCTTGGGCCTCGCCGGTGGTGCTGGTCCCCAGAAAGGATGGGTCAATCCGGTTCTGTGTGGACTATCAGAAGTTCACTGCCATCACTGATGCCTACCCCATGCCCAGGCCTGACAAGCTCCTAGACAAATTGGGAGGAGCTCGATACCTTACCACCATGGACCTTACAAAGGCCTACTGGCAAGTGCTGCCGGATGCAGATGCCCGGCTGAAATGGGCCTTTATCACCCCCTGGGGCTCTCTGAGTTCCTGACGCTGCCTTCGGCCTCAAGGGAGAGCCGGCCACCTTCCAGCGCCTGGTGGATCAGCTACTGAGGGGGATGGAGAGTTCTGCCGTGGCGTATATCGATGACATCTGTGTCTTTAGCCAGACCTAGGAGGACCATGTGTCCCAGGTTAGACAAGTGCTGGACCGATTCCAGGAGGCTGGGCTGACTGTAAAAGCGGAGAAGTGCAAGGTGGGGATGGCTGAAGTATCTGACCTGGGCCATTGGGTGGGGAACGGCCGCCTAAAGCCAGAACCAGCTAAGGTGGAGGTGATCAGAGACTGGCCCACTCCCCACACCAAAAAGCAGATCCAAGCCTTTATTGGGTTGGCAGGATACTATCGAAGGTTTGTGCCCCGCTTTAGTGCCATAGCCACCCCCATCACTGAGCTATGCAAGAAGGGGAAGCCAGACAAGGTGGTCTGGACCAAGCAGTGCCAGGAGGCTCTTGTCAGTGGCCCAGTTCTGGCAAACCCAGACTTTGACAAGCCCTTTATGGTGTTCACCGACGCCTCAGACACGGGACTGGGAGCGGTGTTAATGCAGGAGGATGAAAAGGGGGAGAGACACCCCGTCGTGTACCTGAGCAAGAAGTTGCTATCCTGGGAGCAACACTACGTGGCCATCGAGAAGGAGTGCCTGGCCATGGTGTGGGCCCTCAAGAAACTAGAGCCATATCTCTTCGGGTGACACTTCACCGTGTAACCGACCACTCTCCCCGACCTGGCTGCACCAGATGAAAGGAGCCAACGCCAAACTCCTGAGGTGGAGCCTGCTCCTGCAGGATTAGGACATGGACGTGGTCCACGTGAAGGGAAGTGCCAATGTGATAGCAGATGCATTGTCCCGGAGAGGGGGCCCTGAACTTCCCCAGGTTACTGGTCAGAGTGACCCTGCTCAGTTCAGTCTCAAAGGGGAGAGGTATGGGAAGCAGCAGGGAGGGGGAGTGTTGACCTGGGAATGTGGCAGGGGAGTTTCACTGGGGATTGGAGACCTGAGAGCCTGTCACCTGAGCCAGGAGGGGGAGGGGGAGGTAACACCTCTGCCCTGGGAATGGGGACAAAAAGCTGCAGGAGGGAGCCTGCTAGGGGGGTTTTGGTTTCAGTTTAGTGCTGGGTGGTGGAATGCAGGGAACCCCAGGGCTGGGATCTAAGCTCTCTGCCCCCCAGAAGGTCTTGACTGAGGGGTCCTGGTTGTACCCACAAGCTCTGTATTAGACTGTGTTCCTGTTGTCCAATAAACCTTCCGCTTTACTGGCTGGCTGAGAGTCACAGTGAATCCCAGGAAGAGGGGTGCAGGCTCTGGACTCCCCCACACTCCGTGACAGCACCTCACTCACTCCCACAGCACCCCCATACTGATCCCACCCTGGGCAGCTTCAAGCGTGTTTCTATTTGCAGCTACTAGAGAGGCCTGATGCGATCAGGGCCCCATTGTGCCAGGCGCTGCGCAGACAGACAATCCCTGCCCAAAGAGCTCACAGTCAAACTAGATGGGAGGGAAAACTGAGGCCCAGAGAGGGGAAGGGACTCAACACAACACCCTAGGAGAGCCCCAGGCCTCACTCTGAAGGGCCCCACTGCCCTGTCCAGCAGTGTGAGAGAACATAAAAACATAAGAATGGCCAGACTGGGTCAGACCAAAGGTCCATCCAGCCCAGTGTCCTGTCTACTGACAGTGGCCAGTGCCAGGTGCCCCAGAGGGAGTGAACCTAACAGGTAATGATCGAGTGATCTCTCTCCTGCCATCCATCTCCACCTCTGACAAACAGAGGCTAGAGACACCATTCCTTACCCATCCTGGCTAATAGCCATTGATGGACTTAACCTCCATGAATTTATCCAGTTCTCTTTTAAACCCTGTTATAGTCCTAGCCTTCACAACCCCCTCAGGAAAGGAGTTCCACAGGTTGACTGTGTGCTGAATGAAGAGCGTCTTTTATTTGTTTTAAACCTGCTACCCATTAATTTCATTTGATGGCCCCTAGTTCTTATATTATGGGAACAAGTAAATAACTTTTCCTTATTCACTTTCTCCACCCCACTCATGATGTTATAGACCTCTATCATACCCCCCTTAGTCTCGTCTTTTCCAAACTGAAAAGTCCTCTCTAATCTCTCCTCATATGGGACCCGTTCCAACCCCCTAATCATTTTAAGAAAAGGAGTACTTGTGGCACCTTAGAGACTAACAAATTTATTAGAGCATAAGCTTTCGTGAGCTACAGCTCACTTCATCGGATGCATTTGGTGGAAAAAACAGAGGGGAGATTGATATACACACACAGAGAACATGAAACAATGGGTTTATCATACACACTGTAAGGAGAGTGATCACTTAAGATAAGCCATCACCAGCAGCAGGGGGGGGAAGGAGGAAAACCTTTCATGGTGACAAGCAAGGTAGGCTAATTCCAGCAGTTAACAAGAATATCAGAGGAACAGTGGGGGGTGGGGGTGGGGGGGCAGAAATACCATGGGGAAATAGTTTTACTTTGTGTAATGACTCATCCATTCCCAGTCTCTATTCAAGCCTAAATTAATTGTATCCAGTTTGCAAATTAATTCCAATTCAGCAGTCTCTCGTTGGAGTCTGTTTTTGAAGCTTTTTTGTTGAAGTATAGCCACTCTTAGGTCTGTAATCGAGTGACCAGAGAGATTGAAGTGTTCTCCAACTGGTTTTTGAATGTTATAATTCTTGACGTCTGATTTGTGTCCATTCATTCTTTTACGTAGAGACTGTCCAGTTTGGCCAATGTACATGGCAGAGGGGCATTGCTGGCACATGATGGCATATATCACATTGGTAGATGCACAGGTGAACGAGCCTCTGATAGTGTGGCTGATGTGATTAGGCCCTATGATGGTATCCCCTGAATAGATATGTGGACAGAGTTGGCAACGGGCTTTGTTGCAAGGATAGGTTCCAGGGTTAGTGGTTCTGTTGTGTGGTGTGTGGTTGCTGGTGAGTATTTGCTTCAGATTGGGGGGCTGTCTGTAAGCAAGGACTGGCCTGTCTCCCAAGATCTGTGAGAGTGATGGGTCGTCCTTCAGGATAGGTTGTAGATCCTTGATGATGCGTTGGAGAGGTTTTAGTTGGGGGCTGAAGGTGATGGCTAGTGGCTATGTAGTAGTACTAGATGGTAGTTCTGTTGTTTTCTTTGTTGGGCCTGTCCTGTAGTAGGTGACTTCTGGGTACTCTTCTGGCTCTGTCAATCTGTTTCTTCACTTCAGCAGGTGGGTATTGTAGTTGTAGGAATGCATGATAGAGATCTTGTAGGTGTTTGTCTCTGTCTGAGGGGTTGGAGCAAATGCGGTTATATCGTAGAGCTTGGCTGTAGACAATGGATCGAGTGGTATGATCTGGATGAAAGCTAGAGGCATGTAGGTAGGAATAGCGGTCAGTAGGTTTCCGATATAGGGTAGTGTTTATGTGACCATCGCTTATTAGCACCGTAGTGTCCAGGAAGTGGATCTCTTGTGTGGACTGGTCCAGGCTGAGGTTGATGGTGGGATGGAAATTGTTGAAATCATGGTGGAACTCCTCAAGAGCTTCTTTTCCATGGGTCCAGATGATGAAGATGTCATCAATGTAGCGCAAGTAGAGTAGGGGCATTAGGGGACGAGAGCTGAGGAAGCGTTGTTCTAAGTCAGCCATAAAAATGTTGGCATACTGTGGGGCCATGCGGGTACCTATCGCAGTGCCGCTGATTTGAAGGTATACATTGTCCCCAAATGTGAAATAGTTATGGGTGAGGACAAAGTCACAAAGTTCAGCCACCAGGTTAGCCGTGACATTATCGGGGATACTGTTCCTGACGGCTTGTAGCCCATCTTTGTGTGGAATGTTGGTGTAGAGGCTTCTGCATCCATAGCAGCTAGGATGGTGTTTTTAGGAAGATCACCAATGGACTGTAGTTTCCTCAGGAAGTCAGTGGTGTCTCAAAGCTAGCTGGGAGTGCTAAGGGCCTGAGGAGGGAGTCTACATAGCCAGACAATCCTGCTGTCAGGGTGCCAATGCCTGAGATGATGGGGCATCCAGGATTTCCAGGTTTATGGATCTTGGATAGCAGATAGAATACCCCAGGTCGGGGTTCTAGGGGTGTGTCTGTGCGGATTTGTTCTTGTGCTTTTTCAGGGAGTTTCTTGAGCAAATGCTGTAGTTTCTTTTGGTAACTCTCAGTGGGATCAGAGGGTAATGGCTTGTAGAAAGTGGTGTTGGAGAGCTGCCTAGTAGCCTCTTGTTCATACTCCGACCTATTCATGATGACGACAGCACCTCCTTTGTCAGCCTTTTTGATTATGATGTCAGAGTTGTTTCTGAGGTGTGGATGGCATTGTGTTCTGCATGGCTGAGGTTATGGGGTAAGCGATGCTGCTTTTCCACAATTTCAGCTCGTGCACATCGGTGGAAGCACTCTATGTAGAAATCCAGGCTGCTGTTTCGACCTTCAGGAGGAGTCCACCCAGAATCCTTCTTTTTGTAGTGTTGGCAGGAAGGTCTCTGTGGGTTAATACGTTGGTCAGAGGTGTGTTGGAAACATTCCTTGAGTCTGAGATGTCGAAAATAGGATTCTAGGTCACCACAGAACTGTATCATGTTCATGGGGGTGGAGGGGCAAAAGGAGAGGCCCCGAGATAGGACAGATTCTTTTGCTAGGCTAAGAGTATAGTTGCATAGATTAACAATTTTGCTGGGTGAGTTACGGGAACCATTGTTGTGGCCCCTTGTGGCATATAGTAGTTTAGATAGCTTAGTGTCCTTTTTCTTTTGTAGAGAAGCAAAGTTGCCCTTTTCTGAACCTTTTCTAATGCCAGTATATCTTTTTTGAGATGAGGGGACCACATCTGTATGCAGTATTCAAGATGTGGGTGTACCATGGATTTATATAAGGGCAATAAGATATTCTCCGTCTTATTCTCTGTCCCTTTTTTAATGATTCCTAACATCCCATTTCCTTCTTATTGTATGCATAGTTGGGGTTATTTTTTCCAATGTGCATGTCACAGAGTCCCTGGGCGATGCTCTGGAACTGCTCCCTACGAAGCCAGGCAGGACTCTGGTGAGGTCTCCTCTCTGGGAGCAGCCTGTCTGCAGGACACACAGCTCACCCGGCTTCCCCCTTCCTGGGTCTGACCTCGGAGCATTCAGCATCCTCTGCCCCTCCGTGCGCTTCCCACAGCGAGTCCGCCCAGGTGGGGTCCTGGGGAAGCCAGAGGGTCCAGCCCCCCAACTCCGCAGTCAGACGGGACTCTCAGCCAGCCAGTAAAACAGAAGGTTTATTAGACGACAGGAACATGGTCTAACGCAGAGCTTGTAGGTGCAGAGAACAGGACTCCTCAGCCGGGTCCGTCTTGGGGAGCAGGGAGGCCAGAGCCCCATCTGGGCCTCCCTCCATTTCCCCAGCCAGCTCCAAACTGAAACTCTGCAGCCCCTCCTCTAGCCTTTGTCTCTTTTCCGGGCCAGGAGGCCACCTGATCTCTTTGTTCTCCAACCCCTTCAATTGGCACCTTTGCAGAGGAGGGCCCAGGCCATGACTTGCAAGGAGACAGGGTGTCGGCCATTCTCTGTGCAGACACCATCACACTGGCCCTCTGCTCTGCAACAATCACAGAGCTTATCCCACCACCTAGAGACTTAAGAAATGCCTAGGGGAAACTGAGGCACCCACACAGTATTCAGAGAAAACATTAAGAACAGTCCCACTTCATCACACCCTTCTGGCCAGGCAGGGCCCGGATCTCAGTGGAAAGCCCAGCAGCTGGAGAGGGAAAGGCCCAGGCAGGTCTCTGCGGCGGGGGTTCTCTGGGGCCCTGCAGCGGGGTGGTCACCCGCTCTGGCCTTAAAAAGCTTAGAACAGCCCAGGAGACGGCTGTGGCTGGGAGCCAGCAGTTCCCGGGCTGATGGGAGAAGCAGGCTCAGCTGGCCCTTATAAGAGGGCAGTGGGCCAGGAGCAGAGAGTCTCCTCTAGCTGTTGAGACAGGCCTGGCTGTTGGGGAACGAACCAGGGTACCTGAGGTGAAGCAGGGCTGGGGAAGGCCAGGGGAGCTGGGAGGCTCCGGACTGGAAAAGCCCCAGGCTGCAGGCCTGGCAGATGGCCTAAGACAGGGTACTGGGATTGCAACAGGGCAGCCCAAGGTAGGTGGAGGCAGCAGGTGCAACCCCCCTGCCTATGATGACGGGGTTATACACTGCAGCAGCAGGTCCAAGTTTCCTGCCTGCAACCGCACAGGTGAGGAGAGTCAGGGGGTGGGGGCACCATGGCAGAGGGAATGGGGGGGGGTCCTGCAGGAACAGTGGGGGCAGGGGGAAGAGCCCTGCAGGGAGCGTGGCAGCAGCTGTGGGGATGGGGGTGGTGGTCCTCCAGGGACCTTGGCAGCAGTGATGGGGGTGGGGGTGGGAGTCCTGCAGGATCTAGGTGTCACAGCCCTCAAAGTTGGCGAAGTTTCCCAGGGTTTTCAGGAACGTTCTCGTTCTCCTGTCAGTTCTGGCTTCCTCCGGGCTCGGCCAGGGCACGATGAAGCTCATCTTGCCCAGGACGTAGGTATAGCTGGTTACAAGGATGGGAGAAGGTGCCTGTCAGTGCCAGGGGCGCAGAACACGGGAACGGGCCCATATGCCCTGGTCCTGGCCGGGTGCCCCCCTAGCTGGCCACATACCAGCCAAGAGACCAGGGAGCCTCAGCCAGGGGGGAGGGGGGCTGGGGCTGCTTTGAGCCCATTCTGGCCGAGGGCGCAGGGACAGCTGGGCCCAGCACCAAGCGGGCAGAGCTCTCTGCTCCCCATCAGCCCTGCTGGAAGCGTGTGACCCCCAGGCGCACAGAGCTGGGCACATGCCAGGGGCTCCAGCATATTCATAGATAGATACTAAGGTCAGAAGGGACCACTCTGATCATCTAGTCCGACCTCCTGCACAGCGCAGGCCACAGAATGTCACCCACCACTCCTATGAAAAACCTCACCCATGTCTGAGCTATTGAAGTCCTCAAATCATGGTTCAAAACTTCAAGGAGCAGAGAAGCCTCCCTCCAGTCAACCATGGCCCATGCTACAGAGGAAGGCAAAAAAACCTCCAGGGCCTCTCCAATCTGCCCTGGAGGAAAACTCCCTCCCGACCCCAAATATGGCAATCAGCTAAACCCTGAGCATATGGGCAAGATTCACCAGCCAGATACCCAGGAAAGAGTTTTCTATAGTAAATCAGATCCCATCCATCTAATATCCCATCTCAGGGGATTTGGCCTATTTACCCTGAATATTTAAAGATCAATTACTTACCAAAATCCCATTATCCCATCATACCATCTCCTCCATAAACTTATCGAGTAGAATCTTAAAACCAGATAGATCTTTTGCCCCCACTGCTTCCCTTGGAAGGTTATTCCAAAACTTCACTCCTCTGATAGTTAAAAACCTTCGTCTGATTTCAAGTCTAAACTTCCTGGTGGCCAGTTTATACCCATTTGTTCTTGTGTCCACATTGGTGCTGAGCTTAAATAATTCCTCTCCCTCTCCTATATTTATCCCTCTGATATATTTATAGAGAGCAATCATATCTCCCCTCAACCTTCTTTTAGTTAGGCTAAACAAGCCAAGCTCCTTAAGTCTCCTTTCATAAGACAAGTTTTCCATTCCTCGGATCATCCTAGTAGCCCTTCTCTGTACCTGCTCCAGTTTGAATTCATCCTTTTTAAACATGGGAGACCAGAACTGCACACAGTATTCTAGGTGAGGTCTCACCAGTGCCTTGTATAACGGTACTAAAACCTCCTTATCCCTACTGGAAATGCCTCTCCTGATGCATCCCAAAACCGCATTAGCTTTTTTCACAGCCATATCACATTGGCAGCTCATAGTCATCCTATGATCAACCAATACTCCAAGGTCCTTCTCCTCTTCCGTTACTTCTAATTGATGCATCCCCAACTTATAACTAAAATTCTTGTTATTAATCCCTAAATGCATAACCTTACACTTCTCACTATTAAATTTCATCCTATTACTATTACTCCAGTTTACAAGGTCATCCAGATCCTCCTGTATAATATCCCGATCCTTCTCCGAATTGGCAATACCTCCCAGCTTTGTATCATCTGCAAACTTTATTAGCACACTCCCACTTTTTGTGCCAAGGTCAGTAACAAAAAGATTAAATAAGATTGGTCCCAACACCGATCCCTGAGGAACTCCACTGGTAACCTCCCTCCAACCTGACAGTTCGCCTTTCAGTAGGACCCGTTGCAGTCTCCCCTTTAACCAATTCCTTATCCACCTTCTGATGTTCATATTGATCCCCATCTTCTCCAATTTAACTAATAATTCCCCATGTGGCACGGTATCAAATGCCTTACTAAATCTAGGTAAATTAGATCCACTGCATTTCCTTTATCTAAAAAATCTGTTACTTTTTTCAAAAAAGGAGATTAGGTTGGTTTGGCACGATCTACCTTTTGTAAAACCATGTTGTATTTTGTCCCATTTACCATTGACTTCAATGTCCTTAACTAATTTCTCCTTCAAAATTTTTTCCAGGACCTTGCATACTACAGATGTCAAACTAACTGGCCTGTAGTTACCTGGATCACTTTTTTTTCCTTTCTTAAAAATAGGAACTATATTAGCAATTCTCCAATCATTCGGTACTATTCCTGAGTTTACAGATTCATTAAAAATTCTTGCTAATGGGCTTGCAATTTCAGGTGCTAATTCCTTTAATATTCTGGATGAAGATTATCTGGGCCCCCCGATTTAGTCCCATTAAGCTGTTTCAGTTTCGCTTCTACCTCTGATATGGTAATATCTACCTCTATATCCTCCTTCCCATTTGTCATGCTACCATTATCCCCAAGATCCTCTTTAGCCTTATTAAAGACTGAGGCAAAGTATTTGTTTAGATATTGGGCCATGCCTAGATTATCTTTAACCTCCGCTCCATCCTCAGTGTTAAGCGGCCCCACTTCTTCCTTCTTAGTTTTCTTCTTATTTATATGGCTATAGAACCTTTTACTATTGGTTTTAATTCCCTTTGCAAGGTCCAACTCTACTCGACTTTTAGCCCTCTGACTTTATCCCTACATCTTCTGACCTCAATTAGGTAGCTTTCCTTGCTGATCCCTCCCATCTTCCACTCCCTGTATGCTTTCTGCTTCTTCATAATCACCTCTCTAAGATGCTTGCTCATCCAGCTTGGTCTACAACTCCTTCCTATGAATTTTTTCCCCTTTCTTGGGATACAGGCTTCCGATAGCTTCTGCAGTTTTGATTTAAAGTAATCCCAGGCCTCAACTGCCTTTAGATCCATAAGTTCTTCAGTCCAATCCACTTCCCTAACTAATTGCCTTAATTTTTGAAAGTCAGCCCTTTTGAAATCAAAAACCCTAGTTGCAGATTATTTTTGTTAATCCTTCCATTTAGTTTGAACTGAATTAGCTCATGATCACTTGAGCCAAGATTGTCCCCTACAACCATTTCTTCTATGAGGTCCTCGCTACTCACCAAAATTAAATCTAAAATGGCATCCCCTCTAGTCGGTTCAGCAACTACTTGTTGAAGGAATCCATCAGCTATCGCATCTAGGAAAATCTGAGCCCTATTATTATTACTAGCACTGGTCCTCCAGTCTATATCTGGGAAGTTAAAGTCTCCCATGATCACGCAGTTTCCATTAGTATTTACTTTATTAAAGACATCAAAAAGGGCTCTATCCATAACCAAATTAGATCCCGGAGGTCTATAGCACACCCCAAGCACTATCATAGGAGAGGCTTTACTAGTTTTCTTCCCCAATGTAATTTTTGCCCAGACAGACTCTGTCTTATCCATTGCATCGCTTCTTATTTCTTTACATTCTAACTCATCGTTGATATACAATGCTACTCCACCCCCTTTACCTTTGTTTCTGTCTTTCCTAAACAGCACATACCCTTCAATACCTGTAGTCCAGTCATGACTACTATTCCACCATGTTTCTGTTATCCCTATAATATCTGGTTTCACTTCCTGCACCAGTAGCTCTAGTTCCTCCATTTTGTTACCTAGACTCCTCGCATTGGTGTATAAACATCTTAATTTTTGCTGTTTGGCCTCGCTCACATTTTGTACCCTATTAGGCACAGTCATTCTACAGCCATTATAACCTATTAGACTAGTATCCACTAGTATATTGAGCCAGGGCCCATCCAGAGAGGAGCTCCAAACCCCGCAGCTTCGTGCGGCCAGTCGCCCCCAGCAGATCAGCCCCTTACGGCTACCTTGGGGCTCCTCGGCTCTGGCCAGGG
Source organism: Dermochelys coriacea (assembly GCF_009764565.3). NCBI lineage: Eukaryota > Metazoa > Chordata > Testudines > Dermochelyidae > Dermochelys > Dermochelys coriacea. Next base: position 18,462,147 of record NC_050087.2, read on the forward strand.
CTGCCCCTGGCGCTGCCCCCACAATGGCCTCCTGCTCGGTCAGGCATACCAGGGAGCTCCCTGCTGCCCAGACCCCCTGTGGTGCCACCCCCCAGCTGGGCTCATGCTGAGCCATGCCACAGCCCCCAGCTCCAGTACGTGCCAGCTGCAGGGGAGGGGACACGCACCTGTCTTTGGACAGCCAGAGATCCCTCGTCCGGCCCATGACCAGGTACTGCCCCTGCTCTTGCAGGCCCAGGGCAGCTTCGCAGTTTGCATGGGAGACAAATCTCCTCACTTTCCCATTGACCTCCGCGTCTGTCCCTGGGGGAAGGGATCATGGGTCAGGCTAACGGTGGGGCACCTCCCTACCGGCGGGGTGCTGCCCACAGCCAGGCAACAGCACCCCTTTCCCCCAGGGCATCCGCTTCCCAGCTGGAAATGGCTCAGGACAGTGGCAAGAGCTCCTTGCATCCCTGAGGGGCCTGTGCCCCCAAGTGACTCCCCCCCAGCTCCCGACAGGGACCCCTGCCCTGGCTGCTCGTCAGCTCCCACTGCAACAGGGCAGGAGAGGAATTGGCAAAATGAAACCCATTGACCCTGCCGGGAAGTGTCGGGGGGGTGAAGTGTAACTACCCTGGGGGGTCTGGCCAGGCCGGGGGATCCCACTAGTCCTGCAAAGACCCACAGCAGGTTTCCATGGGTGCCAGGGGGCAGGGCCCCCCAGTTTGACTTTGAATCTGAAAGAAGTTTGAGCAGCACAGCGCCCCCTAGTGCTGCACTGGGATCAGCACTGATTGAGGGGAGAGTGCCCCCCGCTGAGCCCCTGCCCCGCTCCCTCCAGCACCCCCTGCCGAGTTCCCCATTCCCTGCAGCTCAGGCCCCCAGCACCGCACTGGGGCAGTGGGGCCAGCACTGATAGACGGAAAAGCTCCCTGCTGTGCCCTCCCCCATGGTCCCTCTGGGGTCTCGGCTCGCAGCGCTGCCTGCCCATGGCACTCCCCAGACTTGATGACGGCCAGGACCTTCATGCCGCAAGAGACGGAGCTGTTGAGCGGCTCCCGCTGCTCCAGCTGCACCTTGTAGACTGAGGCAGAGGAGAGGAGCCAGCGGTGAGCCGTGTCCCAGGGGCCAGGCACCGCACGTGCCTCGCAGGCCTGGACCTTTCAGCCAAGGGGGTGAGGGCAGAGCCAGAACCCCCCGCTCCAGGGGCTCCCTGCTCGACTCCAGGGTCTGTTATATCCATGCATTGCCCTGGCCCCGGAACCACCTGCAGCGTTTACACCTCACACTGCAGGGCTGAGCGGGGAAGGAGCAGGGTGGCCCCAGCTCAGCCTGGCACAGAGGGGTCGTTCAGCCAGGCTACGAGGGGGCCAAAGGCAAGTGGGGGATATGGGAGACTTCAAGGGGTGGGAGCCAGCAGATGGGTTCTGACCCGAGTCCCATCCAGCCTGGTGTCCTGGGCCCAGGAGCAGCTGCTTCAGGAAGGGGCAAAACACCTGCAGGGCAGGAGGACAAGCTGGCCCCAGGAAGGTCTGGTCTTGACCCCGAGTAGTCAGAGGTTGGTTTAAGACAGAAGCAGGTTTTCTCCCCCTCCCAAACTCTGTTCACAGTAACTGCCTGCTCCTGCTCTCCACTGAACGTCCGGTCACCCTGTGTCCCTTCGTGAGCCCTTGGCCCCATCCCATCCTGTGGCAGTGGGTTCCACAGGCTAACGCCACTGCATGTCACTGGCTGGTTTGGAATTGCTGCGTTTCAACATCATTGGCTGGCGCCTTGTCAGGTGTGAGGAAATGGGGGATTTTGCATGAACACGGCGTGTGTCTGTTTCCCTGTGTGCTGTATGTGTAATGAGGGGGTGAGACAAGGAGTTTGTTGGTGCACGGGACCAGGTGTGACCTCACCTAGCAGCCAGGACTCCAGATAGCTGCCTGGAGATAGGGGACCCTAGTGAGCCTCAGCCCAGCTCGGGAGTCTCAGCTGGGTCTGGCCAGTGGGAGGACAAAGGGCTGCGGAGAGAGGACCCCGGGGACCTGACCAGCTGCTTCCAGCCAGTGGGCACAAAGGACGGAGGAGAGACGCCCAGGCATCCTGTTTACCTGGGACGGAGGACAAAGGACGGGGAGGACCTGGTGGGGGAGGTGATATAGGATGACCGGCTGGAAGTGGGGGCTCGGGGCTGGAGGGAGGGGGCAGGCAGAGCCCCCCGGGTACAGGGGAGACTGGGATGTGCTGTGTTGAGGGAGGCCAGGCCTGAGGCTGGAGAGTTTCCTGTGCTGGGTTCAGATGCTCAGTAAACCCTCCTGTGTTACGCTGGCTGAGTCTCACTCCGGTCTAGAGAACAGGGGGCGTCATCCCCTTTGGGGGCTGGGGGCCCAGAGCGAGGGGACTTCCTGAGGGGCCCATGGCAGAGACAGGCGTGCGGAGGCTCCGAGAGGTGCGGCTCCAGGAGGTGGAGGGGCTGAACCCCCGAGAGAGGGGATCCCCCAAGAAGGGCTGTCACACTGAAGGGGGCTCCCCCCAGGGGCTGGAGAGCCGGAGTCTGTGACAACTGGGACACATGCTGCAAGATAACACCCTCAATGGCACCAGAGCAGCGCCAAGCGCTCTCAGCCCCCTCGTGAGCCCTCCTGCCTTCCCCACAGAGCCCACCCGGGGCTTACCGTAGTCCACACCAGTGTAGTGTCACTGGCTTTCTCATAGAGACTGTCTTCTGTCAGGCCGTGGGGAGGGGTCAGCTGAAGGCAATTGTCTAAGTGCATGGAATGGGGAGAGGTCTGAGGGGGTCTTGGCCTGCCCAGTAGCCCACAGGGATGTGGTCGGAGCGTCCCACGTCACACGGGAGCTCACGGTCTTGGTCCAAAGCCCAACAGACACCAAGGGGACATGGGGCTCAGGGTCCAGCTCAGCCGGTGTGTTTCCGGGCACCGCTCAGCGAGCGTTAGCCCCAATGAGTTCTCGGCCACGCAGGTGGCCCGGGCAGCGGGAAATGAGCCTCAGCACAGAGCCTGGCAGCGGGTAACTCCGCGGGGAAGTGCGAGGCCAGTGCTCGCTGGTGGGTGACTGTCACGCTGAGCCGGCCACTGTGGCCCGTCCCTGACGTCCAGCACCAGCATCCCCCTCCCAGAGCGGCTGCGCCGTGAGCAGTGGGGCAGCAAGAGGGGCTGGCGATGCCATGGGCCGGGCGGGGCGCGGCTTTACCTTGGGAACGTTTGCACGCCTCCTCCTGGCAGATCTTCTGCAGCAGTGCACTCTGTGACGGCATGTCGTAGAAGCGGCTGCATCTCCGGGCTGCGGAGGGGAAGAGACCCAGAGGCCGTGTTCTCCCCAGGCTGGCTCCTGAGGGGCAGCTCCTGCCACTGGAGACCCCCCCCCCACCCCCAGGTCCCAGGCTGCTCCACGTCCGTCCATTCCTTATGGCCCAGGGCACCCGGACACCCACCGTGCACCCCTCCCCTGCGTGCTGCCCCAGCCCCTCAGCCAACCCAGTGGGGTGGGCGCAGCTCTCCGGGCAGCTGAGGCCTGGGGAGATGAGTTTGACTCCATTCTCTCTCTCTCACTCCAGCCTGGAGCCAGACCCCCACCCTGTGCCTGCGGGTAACCCTCCCCTCGTACCCGGCTCTGCAGCCATGGGCCCCCCATTGCCCAGTCTCTGCGCAGCTGCTGCTCCTGGCTCCAGGGCAGGGCGTGGCGCTGGCTCTGGGCCCCTCGACCACTGCTCTCACCCGCCCACTGCCCCCTTGGGCTCCCCCTGAGCAGGGAGCAGCCGGAGCGCTCCCCCGACCCCCCATGCTGAGGCAGGGCCCTTCCGCCCGCCCCGCACCAGCCCGGGTGAGCAGGGAGGGGATGCTTGGGGAGGCACAGCCTGGGCGTCACGGCAAATCTGGCCCATCAATCTTAGCCCTCCCGCACTCGGGCCCACGATCGGGGCTGGCTTTACCCTGGTGGGCACCCGAATGAGGGACAGGTTTGCAAAGTTGCCCTGCAGCCCCTGGGGTGACTCCGAGGGGCAGATTCCTAGGGCAGCAACTGGCCCTGAGCCCGTGTCCCCTCCCTCCCCCCGGAGCTTCCCACCAGCAGCCACCTGGCTTCCGAGTGGCGCTGGTCCGCCATGTGCCCGTCAGCCTATCATGGGGCCCGGTTCACCCCGACACCCACCCGCCTGTGAGCTGTGCTGTGGGGGCATTGAGCGGTGCAGGGTCCCTGGCCCACACTTGGCCCCGTGCCCTGGTATCGGCTCTTCCACTTGCCAGGCATTGGGGCAAGCCCCTTTGCAGTGGGGGCTCTGCGTCCACACAAGTGGGGCTGCACCGCGTGGGCTGCGATGGAAGAAAGCCCTCAGGGGCCCCCCTGCCCCAGTTGAATCCCCCTCTGCCCTGGCCCTCTCCCTCTCCCTCCGTGGGGAACTCCCAGACGTGGAAAGGTGGCTCCAGTGCCGAAGCTGATGCAGCAGCCCGGGGCCTTTCCGGCAGCGTCTGTCACCCCCACGCCCTGCCCGCCGGAGAGGCAAGGCCGGTGCCCGCGGCACCTCTGCACGGACCTCTAAGGCAGCCGCTCACCAGGCTCGAAATACTCATAGATGGTGACCACAGCTGGCTGCAGCAGCCCCAGCTCCAGGCGCTGGTGAATCCGGAACCCAACTTCCGTGTCCGTCTGATTGGAAATCTGCAGAGCACGGGAAGAGACTGCAGCCCTGGGCCCATCCAGCCTGGCCTCCCGGCCCGCCACAGGGGACCCTGCAGCAGCTGCTGGGGGATAACCTGCCCCCTTGTGCCCCACGCTGGCTGCAGCCGGGACGGGTCCTTCCCCAGCGTGTGGCGGTGTCACCAACAGACCTCTGCATGTGCCCCCCCATGGACAGGCCCAGGTCCCTTTGAATCGCCGCAGCCCTGCTGAGCGTCAGCACACACTGGGCTTTGAACCCCAGTGCCAGGCCAGACCCGCTCTGTCTGTGCCTCGGTGCCCAGCACATGGAGAACCCCCCCCCAACCCGAGAAATCCCTGCGCAAAGTGCTGCCAGGGCTCAGGGATGGGCGCCGGGGAAAAGCCTATTGGCCTAGCGGGGCTGCGGTGAGGGCAGGACACAGCCAGGGGCCAGCCTCTGACCAACCCCCTCCGGGCAGCTCCGGGGCCCCCTGCTCTGGGCACCGCTCGGGCCAACTGGGCACGTGCTGGCTTGAACCGTCTCAGCTGACCCCTGTGTGTGGGGCTGGGCCCGGCCCTGGCGCCGGTAAGAGGCCAGCAGGAAGCACCAGACACTCACCCAGGGGGCTGGATGGTGGGCGCTCCGGCAGCCCCGATCCTGGCATTGGCTCCCGCTCTCTTACCAAAGGGTCGCGTGGCGCGGCAGGGCCCCTCCCGTGCGTCTCCGAGGTCAGCACAGGCACTGCCGGCATGGGGTGAACAGCCCTGTGCCTGCGCTGCACCCCCCGGGGAGGCTGCACCATCCCCTCCTGTCTGCCTCCCCAGACTGCCAGGCAGCCATGCCCTCAGACACCCTCGTGGGAACCCCATTCTCTGTCATGCTGGGGGGCCAATTCCCCTCAGTACAGCCCCCACATCTGGTCCCTGGTCCTAGCTCCCTGCCCCCTTCCCCCCTGCTGTAACCACTAGACCCCACTCCCCTCCTAGAGCCAGGGAGAGAACCCAGGAGTCCTGGCTCCCAGCCCCCTTCCGCCCGCTGTAACCACTAAATCCCACTCCCCTCCTAAAGCCGGGGAGAGAACCCAGGAGTCCTGGCTCCCTGCCCCCTCCCCCCCTGCTGTAACCACTAAACCCCACTCCCCTCCTAGAGCCGGGGAGAGAACCCAGGAGTCCTGGCTTACAGCCCCCTCCCCCCCCGCTGTAACCACTAAACCCCACTCCCCTCCTAGAGCCAGGGAGAGAATCCAGGAGTCCTGGCCCCTGCTCCTCTCTAGTCTAGCCCACTGATGGGCACAGTCCTGGTCCCCGTGTTCCCCAGGAGGTGCAGGGCTGGGTTGGGCTGTGGGCGACCAGCCGGGCCCAGGCATCACACTCACTGTCACTGTGCCAGTGCCCGTCCCGCGGGCAGTGATGTTCAAAGTGTCCTGGGCGTAGAACTGCAGGGCAAAGAGGGGGAGATGCTGAGGAGGGGTCAGGCTCTGCGGCACCCCAGAGCCAGCAGCCGCCTGCCCTGCCCATGGAGCACAGGGTCCCTGGTGGGAGCTCTGCTCAGGTCTGCGAGCCCTGTACGCCAGGTGTGTCCTCAGGGGGTGTGGCTTTGTGCCAGGGGCGTGGCTGCATGGCAGGGGGTGGGGCCCGAGGGCAGGGGGTGGGGCTGCGTGCCAGGGGCAGGGCCTGCGGGCAGGGGGCGGGACCTGAGGGGAGGGGGCGGAGATCAAGGGCAGGGGGTGGAGCTGCATGCTAGGGGCGGGGCCTGAGGGCAGAGTCCAAGGGCAGGGGGCGGGGCCTGAGGGCAGGGGGTGCGGCTGACCTTTTTGGAGTTGCACCCTGCAGGTAGGCATTGCTGTTGTTGATGTCGCAGAGCTCGGCCAGGTTGCGCGTGGGCGCGGTGACCCGCACCTTCGTCCACGACCTTCTCGGGGGGGTGGCAGCCCGGTACTGCACCAGGGCCTGCATGCCGATCACTGTGGTCTGGGGAGCAGGCAGAGGCTGGCAGCAGGGCCCGCGAGGGGCTGGGCAGTGGCTGCGGGGGGAGCGTGCTGGGAAAGGTCTTGCCCAGGCGAGGGGCCATTGAGGCGCCAGTTCAGCAAAGCTCCAGAGCACGTGCTCGACCCCCGTGTGCGGGGAGGCACCAGCCGCGGCGGGCGCCTGGCCAGGTGGAGGCTGCTCCAAAGCCCCTCACGCGCCACAGCCAGTCTGGTGGGCAGGGCAGCCCCGCGAGCACCCCCAGGCAGGGCAGGAGGAGCGGGTCCCGCTCCCATCGCGCCAGGTTGCTGCTGCCTGGGCGCACTGGGACTGGCTCCCTCCCGTTGCCACCCCAAGGGGCAGTGCGGGCAGGGCCTGCCTGGGATCTCGACCCCCTGGCCAGCGCCTCCCCACCCCACTCCCACAGGGACTGCTAGGGACATGCCACCAGCGCTGAGTCTCCCCAGGGGAGACCTCTGGGTCTGGGTCTGGTGGACACAGGCTTGCGGTGCGCGGAGGGGTGTGTTCACTTGCAGCGTGGGGGGTCGTGGAGGCGGACAGTCGGCAGCCAGCCAGCCTGGGGCAGTCGGGCCTCCCTGCCACGGGGAGCAGCCTGCCACAGCCCCACTGTGCAAGAGAGGGGGAGTCGGAGGTGAGGATTAATCAGGGTGCATTGGAAAAACTCAGGGGAGGGGAGCCCAGGGCTGGAATATCAGGGGGCTGTGGGTCGGGAGTGAGGGGCTGTCACGGTGTCCCCGGGCGATGCTCTGGATCTGCTCCCTGCGAAGCCAGGCAGGACTCTGGGGAGTCTCCTCTCTGGGAGCAGCCTGTCTGCGGGACACACAGCTCACCCGGCTCCCCCCTTCCTGGGTCTGACCTCGGAGCATCCAGCATCCTCTGCCCCCCCTGCGCTTCCCACAGCGAGTTAGCCCAGGTGGGGTCCTGGGAAGCCAGAGGGTCCTGCCCCCCAACTCTGCAGTCAGACGGGACTCTCAGCCAGCCAGTCAAACAGAGGTTTATTAGACGACAGGAACATGGTCTAACACAGAGCTTGTAGGTGCAGAGAACAGGACCCCTCAGCTGGGTCCATTTTGGGGGGCAGTGAGCCAGACAACCCCGTCTACACTTCACTCCATGTCCCCAGCCAGCCCCAAACTGAAACTGTCTCCAGCTCCCCCCCACCGGGCTTTGTCCCTTTCCCGGACCAGGAGGGCACCGGATTCCTTTGTTCTCCAACCCTTTAGCTCTCACCTTGCAGGGGGGAAGGGCCCAGGCCATCAGCTGCCAGGAAACAGGGTGTCAGCCCTTCTCTGTGTCCAGACCCCTGCCCACACCTGCCCTCTAGGGCTCTGCAAGGATCATGCACCCTTATCCCACCACCTAGATACTTAAGAACTGCCATGGGGAAACTGAGGCACCCCCACAATATTCAGAGGAAACATTAAGAACAGTCCCGTTTCATCACAGGGGCACCGGCAGAGCTGTGGGGGGCAGGGCTGGGCTAGCAGGGGGCTGTGGGTCAGGAGTGAGGGGCACTGGCAGAGCTGTGGGGAGCCCAGGGCTGGGTTAGCAGGGGGCTGCGGGTCGGGAGTGAGGGGCATCGGCAGAGCTGGGGGCAGGCTAGGGCTGGGCTAGCAGGGGCTGCAGGTCAGGAGTGAGGGGCACCGGCAGAGGTGGTGGGGGGCAGGGCTGAGATAGCAGGGGGCTGCAGGTCGGGAGTGAGGGGCACCAGTGGGGCTCTGCACTTGCTCCCAGACACCCCAGAGCAGCAGGTACCTGGACCTCCAGGGTTTTACTGCTAGGTTGGGGACCATGGCGGCCAGGCCCTCCTTGGTCGTGCGCTTCTGGTCCCTGCTACAAACAGGGACGTCGGTGGCCGGCGACCTGCCTGGGTTGGTGACATAAACCTGGTGCAGGGGAGCAGAGCGGCAGACGGTGATGTGGAGCAGCGCAGGGGCGATGAGATTTATCTTTCCCCGGCTCTAATGAGCCATGTGGCTGCTTCTTGGGCCACAGCCTGTCCTCCGCCCACCCCCTGTCACAGGGCGAGCGTGGTGCTGCCCTGCCCGCAAAGGGGTCGTGCGGGGCCCAGGGCCGTAGCAAGGCTGAGGCAGAACACAGACTTGGCCGTCCTGCCTGACGGGGCCCTGAACTCGGTTGGGGTCTGGCCAGCTCCCGGCACGATGGGGCCCTGAAATCAGGCAGGGCCTGTAGGTGCTGCCATAATCCATGTAATAACTCACCTCTACTCTCTGGAGGGTGATTTTCTGAGTCTCTGTCTTGACCCCGAAGATCACCAGGGTGTAGCCGTCCACGGGCTCATTGAACACGTACCTGAGTCACCAGGAAAGAAGAGGGAGCGTTTGGCCGCTGGCATCTCGCAGGGATGCCCCTGTGCTTCCCCCTCAAAGTGCTGTGTAGCTGCCGGTTCCCCCCCATGAAGTGGCTGTATGGCAGTGCGGACAGGGCCAAATTCTGCTCCCCGGCTAGAATTGCCCCGGTGTAAGCGCAGCAGAAGCTGGTGCTTTGGGCTTGTGAGGGCCACAGGCCCAGGAGATGGTGCCCTGCCCCACAGCCTGTGCTGCCCCCCGCGAGACGCCCCAGGCAGGGCTGATGGGCCCCGGCTCACCTGGATTCGATGGTCACGGTCAGGCTGTCGTCGCTGAGATAGAAGAACTTCTTGGTGGGTGTGAGCAGCACATCGAAGCTGGGCAGCTCTGGGGGGACAGGGGGCCGGGGCTCAGACAGGCTGTGGAGGTGGGGGGAGGGAGCTGGTTAGCTTCCCCACGGGGCGGCAGGGGGCTCCGTGGGCCAGGCGGGCAGGGCCTTGCCCAGGCTGGGCAGGGAGGGAGTGGCTGAGCCAGATGCCCCTTGGGCCCCCGTTCCAGCCGGCACTCACCGTACTCCTTCACCTCGAACTCGGTGCTGTGCGGCTGCCAGGGGCTGCTCTGGAACCGCGTCACGATCCGCCAGGAGCCCAGGCTGGAGGGAAACAAAACCCAGTGTGGGGCACCAGGCAGCCCCCCCGCACCTTGACCCGGAGGAGGGGGACTCCTGCCTGAGTCCAGCAGGGGCACGAGCCACAATAGCCCCCTGCAGCAGGACATGCCCATGCTCAGTGAGCCCCCCCGCTGCCCAGGTGCCTATGGGGCTGAGCCCTCCCCACTGCCCAGGTGCCCATGGAGCTGTGCCCCCCCACTGCCTGGGTGCCCATGGAGCTGTGCCACCCCCAATATCCGGGTGTCCATGGGGCTGTGCCCCCCAGGGGTTGTGCGGCCCGTGGCTCTGTTGCCTACCTGATGTGCTCAGGGATATGGAAGGTGCCAGCGTACAGGCCCTTGTCCAGTTTCCGGATGGTGCTGCTGACTGTGATGCCCTCGGGACTCTGGGGTGGGAGGGGGAGTTCAGGTCAGTGAGGCGCATGCAGGTCTCCCCGGGGTGCCATGGGGGGCTTGGCAGGGTGCGAACCTGGCTCGTGAGCCTCTGGCAGGCAGAGGCCATTGGTGGGTCCCTGCTCGGCCTGAGGCCTGCCAGACTCACTACATCCACTGCGCCGTTGCCAGGACATGTACCCGCGGGTGGAGGCCCAGCACGGTCTGGACGGGCCTTGTGCCAAGGTGCTGCCGGACTCCGCTCTCAGCGTGTCTGGCAAACCCTGCACCGGCCCGACCTAGGCCAAGGAACCGGCATCTGCCCATCCTGTGCGCCAGGCCGTGCCATGGGACGCACTTTGGCAGGCCAGGCCGTGTCCCAGACTGGGTAGCAAGCGAGTACCTGGCAATCGTCCTGGGGCAGCTCCAGGCTCTGGAGAGCCCGTTCAGAGAGTGGCTGGGCCATGCCGAGAGGGGCTGGGAGCCAGGAGCTCTCCACCCTCAGGAGACACGGGAAACCAGCCCCGGGGACCCTGGCAAAGAGCCTGCTGGCTGTTGCTGGACAAGGTGTCACGGCGTCCCCGGGCGATGCTCTGGATCTGTTCCCCACGAAGCCAGGCAGGACTCTGGGGGAGCCTCCTTTCTGGGAGCAGCCTGTCTGCAGGACCCACAGCTCACCCGGCTTCCCTCTTCCTGGGTCTGACCTCGGAGCATTCAGCATCCTCTGCCCCTCCCTGCGCTTCCCACAGCCAGTCCGCCCAGGCGGGGTCCTGGGGAAGCCAGAGGGTCCTGCCCCCCAACTCTGCAGACAGATGCGACTCTCAGCCAGCCAGTAAAACAGAAGGTTTATTAGATGACAGGAACATGGTCTAACACAGAGCTTGTAGGGGCAGAGAACAGGACCCCTCAGCTGGGTCCATTTTGGGGGGCAGTGAGCCAGACAACCCCGTCTGCCCTTCACTCCTCGTCCCCAGCCAGCCCCAAACTGAAACTCTCTCCCGCCCCCCCTCCTCTGGGCTTTGTCCCTTTCCAGGGCCAGGAGGTCACCGGATTCCTTTGTTCTCCAACCCTTTAGCTCTCACCTTGCAGGGGGGAAGGGTCCAGGCCATCAGTGGCCAGGAAACAGGGTGTCGGCCATTCTCTGTGTCCAGACCCCAGCACACACCTGCCCTCCAGGGCCCTGCCACGATCATCCACCCTTATCCCACCACCTAGATACTTAAGAACTGCCTAGGGGAAACTGAGGCATCCCCACAATATTCAGAGGAAACATTAACAGTCCCGCTTCGTCACACAAGGCAGCCGGGTGAGGAGCCCACCTTGCCCGAGGAGGGTCACTGGGGCAGTTAGGCCTGAGCCATTGGAAAGCACCTTTGTCCCTTGTTTGTCTCTGACCCACCCCGTTGGCTGCGCCCTGCTGAGCGTACCCCTCGCCCCGTGTTACTCCGTCTGGCCCAGCCCGCGGGTAACAAGCTGCTGTTTCTGGCTCTGAGAAGGGCCGTGTGCACCAGGAGCAGGCTGGGCGCTGGGGGCGACGGGTCAGGGGACTCGGGACAGGGGATGCCCTGCGAACACTACCCGGGAGCAGGGGGGACCTGCACGCCTCTGGGCATTTCATCTGCCCTCTAGGGCTCTGCAAAGATCACGCACCCTTATCCCACCACCTAGATACTTAAGAACTGCATAGGGGAAACTGAGGCACCCCCACACTATTCAGAGGAAACATTAAGAACAGTCCTGCTTCGTCACATCCCTTGGGGCGAGTGTCGTTGCAGGGCAGTGCCCTGGGGGGTGGCAATGTTATCGGGGCTCCCACAGGCCGGTCTCTGCAGGGGACTTTACACACTAGTGGGGATTTTCCCTTGTTATGTTGTATGTGAGTCTTATTGCTTTGCATGGATGCTGTGAGTGACTTTTGCGGAGGCTGCTCCAGCTGCCTGCATGGATGCTGTGGCCGCCCCTTCGTCACCTGAGACCCAGGAGGGGAATGCGACCAGGTGACTCTGGCCCCAGAAGGGAGACAAAGGCCGGAGGAGGAGCAAGGGGCAGGGCAGGAGCCAGGCAGCTGGAAGCGAGTCAGTCTCGGCTGGCTTGGGGCGCAGGGGGAGGACCAGAGCCCTGGTGGACTTGGCTGAAAGTCACCGATTCCTGTGCTGATAAGCTCTGCCCTACACTGTGTTCCTGTCAACTGATAAACCTTCTGTTTTCCTAGCTGGCTGAGAGTCCTGTCTGACTGCGGAGTTGGGGGGCAGGACCCTCTGGCTTCCCCAGGACCCCACCTGGGCGGACTGGCTGTGGGAAGCGCAGGGGGGGCAGAGGATGCTGGATGCTCCGAGGTCAGACCAGGAAGGGGGGAGCCGGGTGAGCTGTGTGTCCTGCAGACAGGCTGCTCCCAGAGAGGAGGCTCCCCCAGGGTCCTGCCTGGCTTCATGGGGAGCAGATCCAGAGCATCGCCCGGGGACTCCATGACAATGACATAACCTCCCCAGGCCCTCAGCAAGGGATTGGCTGGATGGTGGGTGAGGGGGATACTGGACGTTGGGGGCCTGGGATGTTACTGTGCTCTGGCTGCACCATTCTGGTGGGAGCAGTGGGATCATTAGCCCCACCCCTTCTGATGGGTTAGCCCCACCCCCTTCTGGGATTGGCTGTAATACCTGAATGACGATGATGCAGTTAGCCTCCAGTGGGTCCATCCAGTGGTTGATGGCGAAGACCCTGTAGTTCACTGGAGAGATGGGAGACGTTGGGCTGGTTGGGTATCTAACCTGAGTGCTGAAGTCAGTGGCTGCACCCCCCCACCCCACTCGCCTGCAGGCAGGAGCCTTCCCCCGCCCCTCCCCCAGCAACATGCCTCACCATTCTGGCGGGGGGGTGTAGATGGGCTTGTCGGTCTGGACAAAGGTGTAGCCGGTGCATGGGGAAATCAGGATGTATTTCTCCAAGGGGATAGCTCCAAACATGGCCTGGACCACCACGTACTGCTTCTCGGTGCCCTTGGAGACGTACTGCTCTGGGACCTGGAGGGCATGAATGATCCATGCCAGAGCCTCGGATGCAGCCCCGCTTCCGCTCTCACATCTCTGGGGAGCATGCGGCACCCAGCCCCAGCCGGCTCTCGGGTCAGGGCACCTGGGTCCGTGCACTGCGAGGGACAGACCAGTGCTAGCACCCAGGCTCCCGTGTGCACGAGGGCAGCTGGGGACACCCCCACCCCACCCACCCAGTACCACGGAGAAGAAACTCCCAGTAAGGAGCCCCCCCCATCTGAGGTGCTACAGGGCTTGGCCAACCACTCACTTCCCCCTCCTGCCAAGGGAGCACCAGAGACCGGGTCACCCCCCAGTGAGAGGCGGCCACCTCTGGAGAGGACCAGGGCAGGTGTTTAACAGCCGCGCAGCCTGGCAGAGGGGAGTGAGGTGGGGGAAGGGGGCCTGGACTCCAGCGTCAATGCCCCGATTCTCATGGAAAGGGCAAGGGGGGGCCTTAGCAATGGGGGGGGCGGGATGGAGTTTCACATTGTGAGGGAGTGGGGAGTATTAACCTGGGAATGTCGCATGGGAGTTTTACTGGGACTGGCTGCATTGGTGCTGGCTGGTGGTGGGATATCGGAGCGGGGCGAGGGGGCTTCACTTGAGGGTCGATAGGTGATCACGTAACCTGAGCCCAGGAGGGGGCTAGGGCCGGGTGACACCTTCTGTCCCGAAGCTGGACAAAGGCTGGAGGAGGGGCCGGGGTGTGTGGCTGGGTGAGACGGCTGGAGGGGGTTTCAGTTTGGAGCTGGCTGGGGAGACGGGGGGGGGCCAGCACTGGAGTCTGGCCTCTCTACCCCCCGAGATGGATCTGACTGAGGGGTCCTGGTCTCTGTACCTACAAGCTCTGTTTTGAGCTGTGTTCCTGTTGTCCAATAAATCCTCTGTGTTACTGTCTGGCTGAGAGTCCCGGGGAAACACAGGAAGTGGGGGGTGCAGGGCCCTGACTCCCCCATATACTGTGACATACGTCTTGCAAAAAACTCAGCAGCAACCTCCTGGGACCAATGCTGACTGTCAGGGGAGTGCCCCCTGCTGACCCCCCCACCCCACTCCCCTTAGCACAGCGCCCCCCCACCAATCCCCCACTGCCCCCCATCCTACTCCCCACAGCACCGCACCGCCCCACCAATCCCCCACCGCCCCCACCGATCCCCACTGCCCCCACCGTTCCCCCACCCATTCCCCACAGCACAGTGCCCCCGCACCGCCCCCCCACTGCCCCCCACTGATTCCACTCCCCACAGCACAGCACCCCCACTGATCCCCCACTGCCCACCACTGATCCCCCACCGATCCCCCACCCCACTCCCCATAGCACAGCGTCCCCCGCCCACCGATCCCCCACCACCCCACACCGATCCCACTCCCACAGCACAGCGCCCCCTAGTGCCATGCACTGCGGGGGCTGCAGCAGGACGTCTTGTGGCTACGGGTGGTGCTCCCTGCTCCCCCCAGCCTCTTCCGTCGCCCACCTGCACTGTGGTCATGGCCAGGGAGCTGTTGGCCGGGCCCAGCCAGACGACTTTTTCTTGCAGCACCGTTGCCCTCTTCGGGAAGTCGAAGAGCCGGATCCGCACGCGGATGTCCTGCGAGAGGCTCCCCTCCTGGCCCTGGGCCTGGAGCACCATGTTCTCCTCGTTCCCCACACGCAGGATGTTGGGGGCCGCCAGGAAGTACCTTCCAGGGGAGGGCACCAGGCTGCCACACCGGAGACCCAACCCTGCCCGGCCCCACCTGGCCCTGCCCGACCCTCTGTCGCTCCCTGGGGACCCTGGACATCACAGGCACGGGGCACGCACTGAAGGGAAACTTGCTTCCCCGCGCCTCCCGGCCTGTGGTAGCTGGTCCCTGCCCCATCACCCACGGGCAGAGCAGGGTCGCTGGGTAGCTCCACTGCGGAGCCTGAGCCGCCTGCCAGGGGAGATGTGGCCCTGGGGCGGGTTTGGGGGTGGCCAGGTACTCTGCTGGGGGAGCGGTACCGAACCCTTGGCCCCCCCTCCCCCCGTTCTCCCAGGCTGGCTCAGGAGGGAGCGGGACACCGGCTGGGGTGGGGGGAACTGGGCCCCCGCTCAGACGCCCCAGGACCAGCCCGTGGCTCTGGGCCCCGGGCGAGCAGCAGCTGCGCGGTAGGTCTGGCAGCCTGGAGCCTCCCCCTGTTCTGTGTCCTGCTGCCCCAGCCCCGACCTGCCCCATGCGCCCCAGCCCCCGGCACTCACATGGGCCCAGCCCTGGGCCCAGCAGCAGCAGTGCACTGAGAAGGCACAGAGCCCAGGTGCCCAGGCTGCGAGCCGGGGGGCTGGAGTAGAGGGCAGCGCTGGGCACGGCCTCTTTATCTGGCTGAGTCAACAGGGCTGCCCTGGCAGGGGGTGGTGAGTTAATGGCCAACACAGTGAGACGGACTGTCAGGAAGGACAGAGGTTTCCCGGAAGTGCCAGGCTGGGTCAGCCTCCCTGGGCTGGGGCCAGGCCCACGGTGCCAGGGCCGGCGCCATGCTGATTCTGAGATCCCCTGGTGCTGCTTCCGGGTGAGGGGACCTCATGTCGGGGTGACTGTGGGGGGGGGCTCTGCCCAGCACACGGCCTCTCTCTGCCTCTGGGCATCCCCCCTCCTCTCTCCAGAGGCTGGGAACAAGTGACAGGGGAGGGATCACTGGGCGATGCCCTGTTCTGTTCATTCCCTCGGGGGCCCCTGGCCCTGGCCGCTGTCGGCAGTCCACACTGGGCTAGGTGGACCTTTGCTCTGACCCCGCCTGGCTGTGGCTCTGAAGTTCCTCAATAGAAAGGGTGGAACATACCCTGGGGGGTTCTGCGCTACTGCCCATGCACATCTAACGAGCCCCCCCAGTTCTATTTTTTTGCGCAGTAAAAAGCTTCTGCCAACATGTTGCCGCAGTTTTGCCTTTTGCCCACCAAAGGGTGCAGTGTCGCAAGAACAGCAGCAGCTTCCAGCAGAAAATAATTTCTGCAGTTCCGCCTTTTGCCCACGAGAGGCCGCTGTGGCAGTAGAACACAGCAGCCGCTCCCAGCCAGCCAGCGGGTCGGGTCAGGAGATAGGGGCTATGGAGAGACCGACAGCGTGGGGTGCTGGGGTGGGGTGGGTGTCAGACAGGGGCTCCTAAGGGCTAGTGTGGGAGGACAGACTGGGGCACGGGCTGAATGGGAGTGGCGCACAGGGCCACAGGGGGAGGGAGGTGCAGAGAAATATGACGGGGGAGAGGCACACACGGACAGGGGGTGGTTGGTGGGGGCTCACAGACACATGGTGATGGGGGTGCTGAGTGGGGGCACAGAGACTCATGGGAATGGGGCAGATATGCCTGACTGAATGGGAGAGGCTAGGGGTCAGCCAGGGTCTGCATGGGGGAAGTTCTCTAATAATCCCTCCCTGCCCCACAAAAAACCTGTTCCTTACTTTTCCCACCCACACCCACCAGCCCTCCAAGTTCACTCCCAGACTCCTTCACTGCAATTTACTTCCCACTCCCTCAGCTCCTCCGTTACCCCTGACTCCCCCAAGCCTTTGCATTGCTTCTGAGGGGTGCGGGAAATACGGATCTGGATTGTAGTTTCAATGAATTATTACTCAGAGCTCTGTATTAATATGCGTAGTAAGGAATCTATTTGTCAAAAAGTATTTCTTGACTCTTTTTTTGTTGTCTGTATATTGTTACCGCCATACTTGCTGGCAGGTATTCTAAAATAAATGGCCAAAAATAATGGAAACTGGTGTGATTATTGTGTATTATTTTGACAAATGAAACATGCAGAATTTTAAAATACTGTGTGCAGATTTTTAATGTTCTTAGTGCAGAATTCCACCAGGAGTAAACTGTCAATAATAATGTAGAAAAGGCAGAAGTGTTCACTAAAAATTTCCGTTCTAAAGTTGGAAAAAAGCCAGAAGATATAGTCATATCATAGGATAAAACACTTCCCATTCCAACAGTAACTCAAGAGGATGTTAAATACCAGCTACTAAGATCAGACATTTTAAAATCAGCAGGTCAAGATAACTTGCATCCAAGGGCAGGTCTTTGGTGAGTAGTGGTCAATCTATCAGGGATCAATTTATTAAGTCTCCTCTAGACGCTATAAATTGATCCCCGAATGCGCTCCCCCTCGACTCCGGAACTCCAGCTCCCAAGAGGCGGAAGCAGAGTTGACCGAGGAGCAGCAGCGGTCGACTCGCCGCCGTCCTCATAGCCATGTAAGTCGACCTAAGATATGCCAACTTCAGCTACACTATTCATGTAACTGAAGTTGCGTATCTTAGGTTGACACCCCCCCACATAGTGTAGACAGGGCCAAGAGTTTTCAAAGAGTTGGCTGAGGAGGTTGCTGGATCATTAATGTTGATTTTCAGTAAGTCCTGGAGCACTGGGGAAGTTCCAGAAGACGGAAAGGAAGCAAATGTTGGGCCAATGTTTAACAAGTGTAAATGGGACAATCGGGATATTTATAGGCATGTCAGCATGACATTGATCCTGGGCAAAATTATTGTGTGGCTGATCTGGGACTGGATTAATAAAGAATTAATGAATTAGGGCCAATGACCATGGGTTTATGGAAAATAGATCCTGTCAAACTAACTTGATGCCTTTTTTGATTCGATTACAAGTTTGGCTGACAAAGGTAATAGTATCAGAGGGGTAGCCGTGCTAGTCTGGATCTGTAAAAGGGGCAAAGAGTCCTGTGGTACCTGATAGACTAACAGACATATTGGCGCATAAGCTTTCGTGGGTGAATACCCACTTTGTCGGATGCATGTGAAGGTAACAGTGTTGACCTAATATTAAGGCGTTTGACTTGCTGTCACATGGCATTTTGATTAAAAAGGGACCGATGGCCCACATGAACTGCATTACAAACTGGCTAACTGAAAGGTTTCCAAAGGTAACTGTAAATGAGGGATCGTCAGCCAGTGGGTGTTTCCAGGGCTTCCCGCAGGGAGCGGTTCTTGGCCCTACACTAATTAACAGCTGTGTCATGACCTGGAAGAAAACAAAATCACTGATTGAGTTTGCAGAACACATAAAAATGGAAGTGTGGTAAATACTGGGGGAGGACCAGTCACTGATCCAAAGCGATCCAGACCACTTGCAAAGTGCAAGCAAACGACGTGTTTTAATGCAGCTAAATGGAAATGTCTACATCTAGGAGCAAAGCATTCAGGTTGCTCTTACAGGCTGGGGGGCTCTATCCCGGGTGCAAGGACTCTGAAAATCGTTGGGGGTCATGGTGGAGAATCATCAGAACGTGAGCTCCCTGTGCGACGCTGGGGTCAAAAGGGCTAATGAGATCCTGGGGTGCATGACCAGAGAAATCTCGGGTAGGAGCCAAGCAGCTATTTTCCCTCTGGATTTGGCACTGGTGCCACTGCTGCTGGAATCCTGTGCCCAGTTCTGGGGCCCATAACTCCAGAAGGAGGCTGATAAATCGGCGGGCTCAGAGAAGAGTGGCGAGAAGGATTTTAGGGTTAGAAACCCTGCCCTGGAGGGACAGACTCCACGTGCTCCTCTCGATTTAATGGAGTGCAGAGACGGTGCAGGGGGGAGCCGGTCCCAGGCTGGCAGTACCTACGTGGGGACCAGAGCTTTAATAACCAGCTCCTCGGTCCAGCAGACATTGGTCGAGCAAGATCCAGCGGCTGGAAATAGAGCCCAGAGAAATTCAGCCGAAAGTACAGGGAACGCTGTGAGCGGCGAAGGGAAGCCGCCGGGGTTCGGGGGGATTCGCCACCCCAGCGATGCACATGGCCCTGGCCGGTTTGGGGCGCTCGTGGGACGCGTGCGGGAGCTGGGAAGCGGGCTCAGGCCGGGGCAACCCTGCGGCGGCAGCACTGGCAGGTCAGGCAGCTCAGGGCCCGCACGCTGAGGTGGAAGAGCGCGCCGTAGTTGAAAAGCAGGTTGTGGTAGGTGCGCACGGACAGCTCCCCCGAGGGGTCGGCGTACTTCAGCGCCGTCAGCGGCGTGTACAGCGGGTTGGTCAGCGTGTGGAACGGGGGGCGAGCCGCACCGATCACCTGCACCACGGCCTGCCGGGAGAGGGGGGTCAGCGCCCCGTCCATCCGCATGGCTCGCCGCCCCGTCCGTCTGTCCGTCCGCACGGCCCGCTCGCCCCGTCCGTCTGCACGGCTCGCCTGCCCCGTCTGTCCGTCTGTCTGTCCAGATGGCTGGCTCGCCCCGTCCATCTGTCCATCCGTCTGCACGACCCAGCCACTCCATCCGTCTGTCCGTCCGCATGGCTCGCTCGCCCCATCTGTCTGCCTGTCCGCATGGCTGGCTCGCCCCGTCCGTCTGTCCATCTGTCTGCACAGCCCGCCCACTCCGTCCGTCTGTCCAGCTCGCCTGCCCCGTCTGTCCATCTGCCTGTCCGCACGGCTCGCCCGCCCTGTCCGCATGGCTGGCTCGCCCCGTCCGTCTGTCCATCCGTCTGCACAGCCTGCCCACTCCGTCCGTCTGTCCGTCCGCACGGCTCGCCGCCCCATCCGTCTGTCCATCCGTCTGTCCATCCGCACGGCTCGCTCACCCCGTCCATCTGTCCATCCACACGGTTCGCCTGCCCTGTCCGTCTGCACAGCTCGCCTGCCCCGTCTGTCCGTCTGCCTGTCTGCACGGCTCGCCCGCCTCGTCCGTCTGTCTGTCCGCATGGCTTGGCCACCCCGTCCGTCTGTCCGTCCACACAGCTCGCCCGCCCTGTCCGTCTGCACAGCTCGCCTGCCCCGTCTGTCCGTCCGCACAGCTCGCTTGTCCCATCCGTCTGTCTGTCCGCATGGCTGGCTCGCCCTGTCCGTCTGTCCATCCATCTGCACAGCCCGCCCACTCCGTCTGTCTGTCCATCCGCACGGCTCGCCGCCCTCTCCGTCTGTCTGTCCGCACGGCTGGCTCGCCCCGTCCGTCTGTCCGTCCGCACGGCTCTCTCGCCCCGTCCGTCCATCCGTCCGTCTGCACAGCCCACCCACCCTGTCCGTCTGTCCATCCACACGGCTCGCCTGCCCCGTCCGTCTGCACGGCTCGCCTGCCCCGTCTGTCCGTCTGTCTGTCCTGACGGCTCACTCACCCCGTCCGTCTGTCCGTCTGCACGGCTCGCCCGTCCCGTCCGCCCCTGCCCACCCACACCCCAGATGTCCCACCCTCGCGTGTCCCCAGTGGCTGGAAGCGGTATTGCAATAGTCGTGCCTCACTTTCCCCAGTGTCTTCTCCAGCTTATTCAGGCTGTAGGAGCTTCGGGGCCCTGCTGCCAGGCCACGGCAGAGCCCGGAGCTCGACACTGAGCCGCGACCGACTCTCCCACCCACCCGGCTCAGCTGCCCACCCGGCCGCTGCAGGCAGCCCCCCGGCCGCCCCGGGCTGTCCCTGCCCCGAGCCCAGCTACTGGGCTTCCCCATCCCCCCCCAGGGGCCAGCACGCGTCCCCCACCCAGGGTGATCCGGCCCCTTGCTCCCCACAGTGGGACGTTCCCCCTTCAACCCCACCTCTCACCAGCTCCCACCACTGGCACCAGCCTCAGGCCGCTGGTTAACCCTTTCCAGCCCAGGCCCATGCACGGCCCCATCTGCCTGCTCCCCACTCACACCCCATTTCTGTCTGTCTGCCCTCCTCGTACATCCCCTCCAGCCATCCCCCACTCGTACCCCTTGACCTGCGTCGATCTGTCCCCCCAGTACCCATCCGTGTGTCTGTCCAGGAGAGTCCCACCTCCCCAGCACTTGGTGCTTCAGCTGATTCTCTAGGCCGGGTGAGGCCAGCAGTGGGAGGCTGGGGCTGGGCGTGGCAGACACTGGGGGGATGAGGCGTGGTAGCCCCTGCTCCTGCTGATGGGCGTGGGGCTGGCCAGGGAGCCTGGGTGGCTGTGGGAGGCCAGCCCCAGGCAGGGAGTTCCCCAGGTCCATGGGGCCGGCTGTGGGGCGGAAGCCGCAGGCCAGGGGAGGGGAACCCACCTTGGCCACGGCCTCGGGGCTCTGGCCCATGGTGGAGAAGATCTCGCGGGAGGCCGGCAGATACACCTCCTGGAAGTAGCGCAGCGTGGCCGGGTCGGTGCCGGGGAAGTCAGAGCGGGACACGTCCTCCATCAGCTTCAGCTCGAAGTCCGTGTTCACCGGGCCTGGCTCCACCAGGGACACGCTGCAGGGAGCAGAGCCTCAGGGGCTGTGGGCGCTCGGCTCCAGAGCGGGGGGCTGGGGGGGCCTCCGGAGTGAGGGGCTCCCTGTATGTGGGCAGCCTGAGGCCCACACCGAGCCCCCGAGGCACATGGCAGCAGCAGGCCTGGCCCGGGGGCTGGGGCCTGAGCCCTGTGCTCTGGCCTGGCCTGGGGAGCAACTGAGGGCCCCCAGCCCCACTCTGGGCACCCTCCCCCCTGGACTCCCCTGGAAGCCCCCCCAGGCCCCCCGGCACTCACAAGACGTGGAACTGGAGCAGCTGCACGGCCAGGCTCTCGCAGAAACCCTCCATGGCGAACTTGGAGGCGGCGTAGACGTCGTTGAACACGATGCCTGGGGAGAGGGGGGTGAACTTGGGCGGGGGGCAGTGTGCCAGGGGTGGCCATTGGGGTCCATTAACCCACTGCACCCCCCCCACGGCCCCCTGCCCCCCACACTGCCCCCTGCATGCCCCCCATCACCCCCTGTTCCCCCACTGCCGCCTCCCCGACACACCCTCGCCGAACCCCCCCTGTGCCGGCCCCCCGGGTGCTGCCAGCCCCTCACCCTGCAGCCCCATCACACTGCTCATGACCACGATGTGGCCGCTCCGGCGCCGCTTCATGTCGGGCAGCACGGCCTGCACCATGCGCACGGCGCCGAAAAAGTTGGTCTCGAAGACGCGTTTCATCTCCGCGATGCTGATGCTCTCAATGGGCCCGATGTGCCCCACGCCCGCATTGTTCACTGGGGGGGAGACACTCAGAGCCCCTGACTCCCCCAGCCCCACATGGGCAGAGAGAGCCCTGTTGAGCCCACGGCAACTCCCCCCGCAGCTCCCCACAGCACAGCCCCCTCGCTGTCCCCCCAGCTCCCCAAAGAACAGCCCCCCTGCTGTCCCCCTCCCCACAGCCCAGCACCCCCACTGTCCCCCAGCTCCCCACAGCCCCCCTGCTGTCCCCCCTCCCCACTGTCCCCCCAGCTCCCCACAGCCCCCCACTGTCTCCCCTACTCACAGCCCAGCTCCCCCATTGTCCCCCTAGCTCCCCAAAGCACAGCCCTCCCACTGTTCCCCCAGCTCCCCCCACTATCCCCCCAGCTCCCCACAGCCCAGCGCCCCATCCACCCACATACCATCCCCCCAACCCCCTGCTGAGCCCCCCCCGCCCCCTGCAGCCCAGCGCCCCCTGCTGCCCCCCGGCGGCGCCTCACCCAGCACGTCCACCCGGCGCTCGGGGATGCTGCCCAGGCACTCGGCCACCGAGGTCTCGCTGCAGACGTCCAGGCGCCGGATGCTGAGGGTCCTGCCCAGGGCCGCGCCCGCCGCCTGCTCCAGCTTCTCCTTCTTCTGCAGGTTCCGCATGGTGGCGATGACTGGAGGGCGCAGCGGGTCTGAGGGGAGGGGGCGACACAGGGCCCAGCCAGGCCCCTGGGCGCCTCCTGCCCCCCTGCCCCCCAGCCTGGCATGGCCCTCCTCTTGCCCAGCCCCCTAGCCTGGCATGGCCCCCCTGCCCTGGCCCCAGCCTGGCATGGCCCCCCTGGCCCTGCCCCCAGCCTGGCATGGCCCCCCTGCCCTGGCCCCAGCCTGGCATGGCCCCCCTGGCCCTGCCCCCCAGCCTGGCATGGCCCCCTGCCCTGGCCCCCCAGCCTGGTGCGGCCCCCCTGCCCCCCAGCCTGGCATGGCCCCTCCTCCTGCCCTGCCCCTCCAGCCTGGCACCCCCCCAGCCTGCCCCCCCAACCTGGCAACCCCTTGCCCTGCCCCCTCAGCCTGGCACAGCCCCCCTACCCTGCCCCCCCACCTGGCATCCCCCGACCTACTCTCCAGCCTGGCACAGCCCCCCCACCTTACCCCCCCAGCCTGACACAGCCCCTCTGCCCTGCCCCCCCAGCCTGGCACCCCCCACCTTACTCTCCAGCCTGGCATGGCCCCCCTGCCCTGGCCCCCCAGCCTGGTGCGGCCCCCCTGCCCCCCAGCCTGGCATGGCCCCTCCTCCTGCCCTGCCCCTCCAGCCTGGCACCCCCCCAGCCTGCCCCCCCAACCTGGCAACCCCTTGCCCTGCCCCCTCAGCCTGGCACAGCCCCCCTACCCTGCCCCCCCACCTGGCATCCCCCGACCTACTCTCCAGCCTGGCACAGCCCCCCCACCTTACCCCCCCAGCCTGACACAGCCCCTCTGCCCTGCCCCCCCAGCCTGGCACCCCCCACCTTACTCTCCAGCCTGGCATGGCCCCTCCTGTTGCCCAGCCCACCAGCCTGGCACTCCCCCATTCTGCCCCCAGCCGGGCACTCCCCCTGCCCTGCCCCCCCAGCCTGGCACCAGATGGGGGAAGGGCTGGCTCAGAGTGGCGGGGTCAAGGGGTCAAGCCAGGATTCTCGATCCCTAAGAGGCTTTGGTGTCACGGTGCCTAATCCCCACGTTGCTGAGCCCTGGCATGTCTGCGGGGGTGGGAGCAGCGGGGCCTGACCCATGCACCTGACTCTGCCCAGCCCCATTGCCCGGCACGGGGGCACAGGAACGGGGGGGCAGCCCCGGTGCGAGGCAGCTGCTTCCACCCAGCTGGCATTTGCTAGGGGCAGGACCCGTGTTAGCGAGCGGGATGGGGGTGGGGGGAGGGGTCACGCCCTGGCTGGGGCTGGCAGCTCAGCTGCATGGGGTGGGGGGGGAAGGTGTTATGCAAGTGCCCTCCCGGCGGCCCCACAATCTGCTCTCCGGGATAATCCCTGGGGGATGGTGCCAGGGAGGGTACGGGGCAGGGTCAGCCTGGAGGGGGGCACTGGGTGAGGGTGGGGCGCTGGCTGGGGGGCACCAGGCCACCCCCGTGGGCCTCACTGCAGCCCCCAGTGCAAGGCCGTGCTGGGAGCGCGGGGCGATGATGTGCACAGAGGCTACTGCTGGCCCCCCAGGGCTGGAAAAGCCCGCCCAGACTCTCCCTGCCGGGATCCCTAGTGTAGCGGGGGGGGGTGCAGCTGGAGCAGGGAATGAGCCAGAAAGGCCCTGCACCCCCCCACGCACCCCATTCTGCAGCCCTGACCCCTGTGCCCCCTGCAGCTCCCCACAGCCCCCCGCGCCCCGCAGCCCCTCACCCTGGAAGCGCTGGCCAGGGTCCTGTGCCAGCTGCACGGCCAGGCGGAGTCCGATGCCCGAGGAGCAGCCCGTGATGAGCACCGTCCTCGGCTCCGTGCTGCCCATGGCTGCACCACCCAACGGCACCCAAAGGCTCTTATGGGATCAGACCCGGCGTCACGTGGCCCCAGGGATCGGTCAGTCCCCTGACAGCCCTGAGCCCAGCGGGGCAGGGGTGGGCGGGCTGAAGCCTGGCCCCCTCTCCCCTGCCCCTGGACCCCTAGCTCCTGCCACCCCCTGGCTCCCATACCCCTGCCCCAGCCCCCTCACCCCTTCCCTGGCCCCCTCACCCCTCCTCCAGCCCCCTTGCACCCCTCCCACTTCCCGGCCATGACTTTTGAGCCCCTCCCACTGTGCCCTCTGTCCCCCCTCCCCCCTCCCCT
Organism: Dermochelys coriacea; assembly: GCF_009764565.3. Lineage (NCBI taxonomy): Eukaryota > Metazoa > Chordata > Testudines > Dermochelyidae > Dermochelys > Dermochelys coriacea. The sequence continues at coordinate 18,486,784 of NC_050087.2, forward strand.
GCACTTCTACCTGTCCAGTCCCCCATGGGGCAGCCAAGGGCCATGAGCACCCAGAGAAGGGGGGAGCCATGTTTCCTGAGCCTGGTGCCATGGCAATGTGTGTGGGGCTAAGATGTTGCCCCCCTCTGCACCCCACTGGCTCAGATGCTGCCCACTAGAGCAAGTGAGGACACCAGCCCCCCCCGCCATGTGCTGACCCCGTCCCCCCAGCTCAGCTCTGGTGCTGAACGTCCAGCCCCGCCCCCCCTGTGACCCTGGGCCTGGTGTTTGGGACCCCTCGGTCCTGCCTCCTCCTTGGGCCTGGCTGCCCAGCTGTGCTGAGCTGAGCCCCCCACCTCGCCCTCTGCTCTGTCCCACTCCCCATGGGGCTGGGAGGGGCAGAGCTCTGGGGCATGTGGGTGGGACCCCCGGGACTCCCTGCCCCCACAGGACCAGGCCAGGGGGGCAGCAAAGGGGCATCTGGGGCTGGCTGCAGGGGCCAGGCTCATGGGGGGCAATGGCAGGGGAGGGGGCCAGGACTCCTGGGTTCCATCCCTGCCTGGCTGTGACCTCCAGGGGGTCCCTTCCCCTCCCAGTGCACGGGGTGGGGGGCAGGGAGGCCAGTCGCTCTGTGCGGTGGGATCCCCCCCGCCGCTCCTGTCAGCCCCTGACGTGGGAGCCCTGGGGGTGACTGGCCAGGTGAGCAGGGGAGACTGCCCCCCCCGCCAGGAATGTGGGACGTGGCACCCATGGGGCGGGGGGGAATACCCATGCAGGGCCAGAGTGGGGGGCCTCACTCCTGACCTGCAGCCCCCTGCTAGCCCAGCCCTGGGCTCCCCCCAGGCCTGCCGGTGCCCCTCACTCCTGACCTGCAGCCCCCTGTTATCCCAGCCCTGCCCCCCCGCACGGGGAAGCTCTCACAAGGGGGTGGAAGAGCGGGACCTTCTGGGTGGGGTGGGGGGCTCTGTAACTCCCCCTGCTCCTCCAGCTCCCTCCTCGGATTGAGCCCCAGCTCCCCGATTTGCTGGGTCATGCGGGGGGGGGGGTTGGTGCTCCGGCCACGGCAGCCCCCCCGGAGGGGGATGGGATTTTCCCAACTGGCCCCAGGCTGTGTTTGGCTCCCCGTTGTGTCCCCCTAGCAGAGCGGCCGGGGGCGGGTGCCCGCGGTTGGGGGGGCGCAGGGCCGGTGGGAACCCACAGCCCAGCCTGGCCCAGGGGACCCCGTTACTGCAGAGACGCTGTAAATATTTGCCAGGAAGCGGAGGGGGGTAAATGGGTTCGGAGCCGAGCTGGTGACTCATGCAGTGAGGCAATGGGGGGGGCGAGCAACAGCAGCTGCATGGCCGGGGGCGGGACCCCGGGCTGGGCTAGCAGGGGCTGCGGGTCGGGAGTGAGGGGCACCGGCAGAGTGGGGGGCTCAGGGTCGGGAGTGAGGGGCACCACACATCTGGTTCCTGAAGAGGGAGAGACAGTGACATAAATAACCCCGAGGTCCCACAGGCCACAGGATGGGCTGGGAAAACGTGCCAGGCGCAGAGACGGGGCCAGACAGGCGCCGGACAGCCAGCCAGCCATGGGCCGTGGGAATGGGGATGGCATTGGGGGCACCACTGGGGTCTGGGCTGCGGGAGACCAGGGGGGCAGCGTGACCTAGTGGTCAGAGCAGACCCACAGGACAGAGGGGAGTGAGGGGTGGCGAGGGGTTTCCCTAGGCTGGTCTGTCCAGCCAGGAGAACCAGCACCACCCGCGGCTCATTGGGCCCAACTGAGCTTGGGGGAGACCCTGACAGGTAGGGGGTGGGGCAGGGGGGCAAGGTTTGGAGGGGGAAGGGCAGGGGGTTTCTGGGGGGTTAGCACAGCATTTGGGGGGAGGTGTGTGGCTCAGGCTGTATGAGGGGAAGTGGGGGGATGGGGCTATAACGGGAGGTGTTGGGGCCAGTGGTGTGGGGGGGAGTCAGGGGGTGTGGGGGGAGGCGGGTGACACAGGTTGTATGGGGGAGGCAGGGGTGTTGGAGGGCATGGGGGGAGGGAGGTTGCAGGCTCCATCTGCACCTGGCCTTGGGGCTGTGGGGGACAAGCAATCCCCCCCTTGGCCACCAGAGGGCAGCTGTGTGGGAGCCCCCCCTCCAAGGGGGTCAGTGGGGAGGCGCTGGTCCCTGATGGTGTTGGGGGGGTTCAGCAGCCTGGTCCCAGCTGGGGTTGGCCTGGGGGGGGAGGGGTGTGTGGGTTGTTGGGAGAGGGAGTCTCAGGCCCTAGGGCTGGTGACGTTGCCTGGCCCCGGAGTGGCAGATGGACACAAGGCGCCCACCTCGCAGAGCTGGGGGGTCTAACACCCCAGCCCCCACCAGTCCTGGGGTCATGGCACTGCCAGAGCTGGGCTGGTCGGGGCCCACGTGGCTCCTTTGTGGCCTGGCTCCCAGGTGCCATGTTGGGGGCTCAGGCAAGGGAGATGCCAGGAGTGGGGCACAGGACACCTGGGTTCCATCCCTGCCTCTGTCCCAGCCTCCTTGGACCGCCATTCACCGGATACCAGGCCTGCACGGCCACGTCACTCTCGTCCCCAGCCCCTCGGCGCTGCTCCGGGCCCCACTGTGTGCCTTCAACCAGCCCAGCCTGGCACAGCGTCCCCGTTCGGCCCGGCTTGGCCCAGCATCCCCGTTCGGCCTGGCCCAGCCTGGCATCCCCATTTGGCCCAGCCTGGCCCAGGCTGTGCTCAGCAGGGTGCTTGGAACTGGCTCGCCGCTCCTCCCCCTGCTTTGAGCCGCCCTGTCTGGGGAAACCAGCGGGGAGGGGGCCCCGTCAGGGGGTGCAGCCGTTCACCCCATGTCTCCAGGGTGCCAGGCCTGGCCAGCAAGTGGGGCAGCATCCCCCAGCCATGCCCAGCCCTCATGGGGAGCTGAGCGGGAGGGGGTGCCCTGGGGACCCAGAGGGAAGGGAGGGGAACAGGGCAGTGCAGGGGCGGGAACAGGGGAGGGGAGGGGAGCAGGGGAGGAGGGAACAGAGGAGGGGAGGGGAACAGGGCAGGACAGGAGGGGAACAGGGGAGGAGGGAACAGGGGAGGGGAATAGGACCGAGCAGGGCAGGGGCGGGGAATAGGGGAGGAGGGAACAGGGGAGGGGAATAGGACCGAGCAGGGCAGGGCAGGGCTCTCGCTCCCAGTCTCTCCGAGGGGCTGGGGCAAGTCTGCACACGGAGCCGCCCGGCTGGGATTGGAGCCCCGAGCGGCCGGGGAGCTGGGCCGAACCAGCGCTGAGGATGGAGAAAAGCCACCTGGGTGCACAGGGTCCCTCGAGGGTCGCACTCCTGCTCCTGCTGGCCCTGCTGCACAGCCCGCCCCGGGCGCAGGCAGGTAATGGTGGGTACGGGGGTCCCAGGGCAGCAGGGCTCGGGGGGGGCGTCCCAGGGCAGTGGGGCTTGGGGGGGTTCCAGGGCAGCGGGGTTTGGGGGGTCCTAGGGCAGTGGGGCTCGGGGGGGTCCCAGGGCAGCGGGTCTCGGGAAGGGGGTGTCCCAGGGCAATGGGGCTCGGGGGGGTCCCAGGGCAGTGGGGCTCGGGAGGGGCGAGTCCCAGAGCAGTGGGGCTCGGGCGGGGTCCCAGGGCAGCAGGGCTCGGGAGGGGCATGTCCCAGGGAAGTGGGGCTCAGGGATGTGTGTCCCAGGGCAGTGGAGCTCGGAGGTGGGGGTCCCAGGGCAGTGGGGCTCAGGGGCCAGGCCAGCCAGCGTCACCAAGAGAGGGGGTGCAGGATGCCCCAGCTGGGAGCGCGGCAGGCAGGCCACCAAGGGGGCAGAGCCACACCCACTGGGCCTGGGAGGGAGCTCTGAGATGGGGGGCGCTGAGGCAGGCTGGGAGGGGGCTGGGGGTTCTCCCCACACATGCTGGCACCCCCCACGGCTGTTCATAGTTACACACGTTTATCCCCTCCATGCACACATTTACACAAGCTGATGTCTCCCACCCACACGCTGTGCAAACACCCCCCCCAGCTGCACACTCTGTCGTTCCCCCCGCCCCCCCGCCACTGAAAAGCAGGAGGCAAAACATGCCTGCCTGGGCCAGTCGCACACTGTGACACAGACACATTGCACTATGCCCCAGACACATGCATGGGCCTCCCGCCCCCTGCCCCATTGTGGGGCTGCCCCCGCCGCCCAGGGACAATTCTGGCTGAGGCTTCGCCCGGGAGACTCGGGGGAAAACGTGCTTTGATTGAAAACAACTGGGGGGAGTGTGCAGTGGGTGGGCGTGTGGGGGAGAGATTGGGGCAGGCCCAGCCCCCACTCTCCCCCCAAGCCAGCTCCCCACTCCCATCCCTGTGCCCCAGGCCCCTAGCCAGACCCCAGCTCTCCCCGAGCCAGACTCCAGACCCCTAAGCCCCAGCTCGCCTCAGTCAAGCACCTCAGGGCCGCGGGAGTGTCATGGCCCCACCACCTTTGTCTCCCCCAGCAGAAGCCAGACTGCCCCAGGGGTCCAACCCCCAGGGCTCTGCCCCCTCTCCTCCTGCCCCCACACCGTGTCCCTGGGCTACCTCCTGGGCTCTGGTGGGGAGCAGCAACCGGGCTGAGCGAGAGGTACAGGCTGGGGGGCCCTACTGGGCTGGCTCTGCCCTCACCCCTGGGCTCAAGGTGCTGGGGGGCTGTGGGAGGGGCCCTGCTGGGGGCCTGGCCCTGTGCTGGAGCCACAGAAGCCCTAGAGATGGGCCCAGGCCCGTTTACCCACTGCCCCATGGCTCGGGGAGGGGATGAGGGTTGGAGCGGGCGGGAAGGAGGGCTGGGAGCCAGGACTCCTGGGTCCTCCCCCTGGCCCTGGGGGGAGTGGGGCCTAGCCTGCCAGGCCACGTTCAGCACCATGGACAGAGCACCAAGGAGGGCTCCACCCCCCACACCTGGGGGAGGGAGTGGCCCCAGGCTGTGGGGGGCAGCCTGGCTGGCAGGGGCAGGCCCTTGTTGGGGGCCTTAGCAGTATCTGGCAGGGAGTGTGACCAGCCTGGGCATGGGGCCAGCCAGTGCCTCTGGCCTCGGCCCGTTGGCACTGCCCGGCAAGGGGGGCTCCCGGCAGGGACGGGCGGGAACTTCTCTGCCCAGATTCTCTCACTGGCGCCCCCAGCTGGAGGGAATGGGGGGGCCTGACAGGTGCCACGATGAGTCCGGGTGAGTCAGCTGGCACCTGGGGCTTGGCTGGGACCCACGGCAGAGACAGCTGGAGCCATGCCCCCATGGCAGCCCCCAGCAGCAGGGGGAGCTGAGCTGGGATGGCCCGTGGACGGCACGGTCACCCCATGGCTGGCCTGGGCGCCCGCCCCCCCGTCCGTCCGCCCACCCCCAGGGACAAGGCTTGATTTCTGGCCTGGGGGCTGGGGTGCGAGACACACGGGGCCAGGCCGGGAACCCCCCAGATGGTGCCGTTTCCCAGCCGTGCAGATCTGTACCAGGCGGGGGGCAGGCACGTTGCTGGCTGCCCTGGTGCCGCGCCCCAGGGGTCCAGCTCTCTGGCAAGCGGGGCCTTGCCGCACCCGGCGCGCTGGGGCAGCTGGGACGGTGACGCCCTGGGGCCGTGGCTGGGGAATGCGGAGGGGTCAGAGTCCCAGTGCCCCCACCCCAGCTGGGCCAGCCGAGCTGGTGCCGGGCCGCGTGGCTAACCCCAGCGGTGCCAGCTGGGCCAGGCCCCCTGTGAGCCAGAGAACTGATCCCACCATGGCCGTGGGGTGGGAGGGGCCGGGCACCGGCATCGCAGGAGCTGGGCAGGGCTGGGCGGCTCCTTCCTGTGAGTTCCTGGCCAGGGCCCAGGCTGGCAGGGCAGGAGCAGGAGCCTCCGGTTGGGCATGGGGGGGGGGTCTGAGTTGGCTGCATCCTGCCAGGGTCCCTGGACGCTCCGTGCTGCTGGGCTTGGGCCAGGGACCCCTGCGGCTCCTGGGGTGCAGAGCTGGGGGCTGATGCCAAGCGGGAGCCGCCAGGGTCACGTGCAGCTGCTCCTGGGTTCTGCCGCCCCCCGCCCCATTGCACCCCGGCTGCTGGTGCTGGCGGGGGGGCTGGAGAGCAGGGCTGGGATTGGGGTCGAAGGAGGCAAGGCCTGGGCTCTGTGCAGCCTGTGGGGTGGAGAGGGACAGGGCTGGACCCACAGCCGGAGACCACCCAGAGTGTACCCTCCAAGGCCAAGCGACCAGCCCTGCTCCTACCCAGGGCCTGCTCGTACCCCGAGTCGCCTCCTGGCCACGGCTCCCCCCAGCTCTGCCCGTGCCCCCCAGTCCTGACCCGCAGCCCCTGCCAGCCCAGCCCTGGGCTCCCCCTCGCCCTCAGCTCTGCCAGTGCCCCCCAGTCCTGACCCGCAGCCCCTGCTAGCCCAGCCCTGGGCTCCCCCCAGCTCTGCCGGTGCCCCTCACTCCCGACCTGCAGCCCCCTGCTACCCCAGCCCTGTGCCTGTCCCTGGGTTGGGGGGGAGTCTCTGCCCCCCCAGATCTGTTGACCCGGATGGTGGGGGCCTGTGGCTGGGCCAGGGTCTCTTGGGGATGCTGGGAGGCTCACATGGCACCAGGAGGTGACAGCTGAGGTGCAGCCCCTTACAGCACCGGCTTGCTGCACCGGCTTGCTGTAGCCCATGATCCGAGCTGGGGGGGGGACGCAGCCCCCCTTGCTGGGGTCTGGAGATTGAGGGCAGCTCCTCTGGGAGCTCCCGGCAGGAAATGGGAACCGAGCATCGGGGTCAATAGAGCCTGGGAGACGGAGCCGCCTGGGTTGGGCAGACGTGGGGCGCTGGCTCCCCTTGCTCACAGCCAGCAGGGCACAGAACCACCCCGGCCCCATTCGGTGGGTCTGACCCACGAGCCAGGCGTCCCAGCCCTGTCTGTCTGGCCGGTCGGCTCTGCACCAGGCTGGTTCCTTAGCGGAGGACATGGCCCACCCCTCCCCCGCCACTGCAGCAGGCACCCCTCCCCCCATTGCCCCCCCCCCCGCAGCAGGCGTCCCTCCCCCAGCTTCCCTCCCTCCCCCAGCCTGTCCAGACAGGCCCCTCCACCAGGCGGGTGGGGTGGGGTGGGGCTGCCCCAGGGCAGAGGGGGCCACTGTCTCTGATGCAAATCCAACCCCCCCCATTACAGTGTCTCCCCCCCACTCCGCTATTAACCCCTGAGGTGCCAGTTCTGCAGGTGAATGCTGGGGGGGCTGGCCATGATCTCATTGTTGGGAGTGGGGTCCCTGTCCCTGCCCCAAGAGTCTGTGGGAAATGGGAGGGAGGGTGGCTCCTCTCACCCAGCCCCTCTGCTCCGTCCTGTGGGGGGAGTGGGACTGGGAAGGGGGCAGGGAGGGCGTCCCCAGGTGTCACTTGCCCCCTCACTGCCCCACTCTGCCTCAGAGCAGCCATGGCCCCCCGGGAAATGGGGGCAGGGCAGCTCCATGCCCCATGGGGAAACAGGCCCCAGTGGTGCCTGCCAGGTGGGTGCGGAGGAATGAAGGGAAGGAATCATGGCCATAGGGTGTGTACGGGGTGTCGGGGCCACACAGCTGCCTGGCTCCAGGCAGGTCCTGCCTTGGCAGCACCCCCAGGATGGGGGAAACTGAGGCACTGGGCGAGGGGACTCACCCCAGGCTGGATGAGCAAGGCATTCTGAGAGCTGATTGTGCAGGTCCTGACATGAGTCCAGACTGAGAGTGGCTGAATGTCTGGGGTGACCCCAGTGTGGGGGGGTGACCCTGGTGTGGAGGGGGGGCATGACCTGGGGGCGACCCTGGTGCCGGGGGGGGAGCCCAGAGGCAGGGGGGGACCCTGGATGGTGACCCTACCTCCCCCTTGTTCCATAGCCGAGCCGGTGGATGTGCTGCGGGCGCTGGGGGTGCAGGTCGGCAGGGACGGTATCTCCATCACGGCCGGGATCTGCACCCAGCGGCGCGGGGCCGAGGAGAGCGACTTCGCCTTCCGCCTGGAGAACAGCACCCAGCTCAGCGCCCCCACCCGTCAGCTCTTTCCAGGTAGGAGCGCCGGGGTGGGGCAGAGGGGCGCTGGCTGTGGGCACAGGGCCTGCGGGGCGGGGCTGTGGGGCGGGGCCGAGGGGTGCTGGCTGTGGGCACAGGGCCTGTGGGGTGGGGTTGTGGGGCGGGGCTGAGGGGTGCTGGCTGTGGGCACAGGGCCTGCGGGGTGGGGCTGTGGGGCGGGGCTGAGGAGTGCTGGCTGTGGGCACAGGGCCTGTGGGGCGGGGCTGAGGGGTGCTGGCTGTGGGCACAGGGCCTGCGGGGTGGGGCTGAGGGGCGGGGCTGAGGGGTGCTGGCTGTGGGCACAGGGCCTGCGGGGCGGGGCTGAGGGGTGCTGGCTGTGGGCACAGGGCCTGCGGGGTGGGGCTGAGGGGCGGGGCTGAGGGGTGCTGGCTGTGGGCACAGGGCCTGCGGGGTGGGGCTGTGGGGCGGGGCTGAGGGGTGCTGGCTGTGGGCACAGGGCCTGCGGGGTGGGGTTGTGGGGCGGGGCTGAGGGGTGCTGGCTATTGGCACAGGGGCTGAGGGGCGCTGGCTGTGGGGCTGTTCTGTGGGGCAGACACGGGCCCAGGTGTGCTGGCTGTGGGGAGGCTCCAGGCAGGGAGGCTCTGGGTCCAGGGGTGCCGTGGGCATGGGGCCAGGGCTCAGCCCGACGCCTGGTCTCTACCCCAGATGACCCCTTCCCCGAGGATTTCTCCATCCTGGCAACGCTGCGGGCCCGGCGGGGCAGCCAGGCCTTCCTGCTGTCGCTGTACGACGAGCGCGGGGTGCAGCAGCTGGGTGTGGAGATCGGCCGCTCGCCCGTCTTTCTGTACGAGGACCAGGCCGGGCAGCCGGCGCCGGAGCAATACCCGCTCTTCAGCAGGGTCAGCCTGGCCGACGGCAAGTGAGTGCCGGGACCGGGGCTGGGCAGCCCCTCCTGGCCAGCTGGGCGGGTGCAGGGACAGGGCTGGGCGAGCTGCCCCCAGCCAAGGCGCTGGCAAGACGGGTACGGCTGGGAGGGACGCCCGCTGTCCCTGCTGCCAGCTGGGGGCGAGCAGCCACGTGCTCCCTGTGCAACTCAGGGTAGAGCTGGAGATAGAACCCAGGTGTCCGGGCTCCCCACCTCCCCCGCTCTAACCACAGGGTCCCACTCCCCTCCCAGAGCCGGGGAGAGAACTCACGTGACCGGGCTCCCAGCCCCCCTCGCTTCAATCACAGGGTCCCACTCCCCTCCCAGAGCCGGGGAGAGAACCCAGGCATCCGGGCTCCCCGCCCCCCCCCCCGCTCTAACCACAGGGTCCCACTCCCCTCCCAGAGCTGGGGAGAGAACCCAGGCGTCCGGGCTCCCAGCCTGTCCTTGTGACGCTAACGCCCCCGCAGGTGGCACCGGGTGGCGCTGAGCGTGGAGGGCACCAGCGTGTCGCTGCTGGTGGATTGCGAGGCGCCCGTGACGCTGCCCCTGGAGCGTGGGCCACAGCCCGTCGTCAGCACTGCAGGCCTCACCCTGCTGGGGGCCCGGCTGCTGGACAAGGAGGTTTTCCAGGTGGGGCTGCACCGGGGGGGGGCGTGAAGGGGGGGGCGCGGCTCGTGGGGGGGGCTGAGTGCTTCGCGCAGCCTGGCAGCTCCCAGTCGGGTCCGGGGCGAGTCAGGGGCAGGCTGGGGTGTGGGGGGCGGTGGGGAGCCCCTGCCCTGCGTACCGGCCCTTTGTCCTGGTGCCGGGGGGCTGCGTGTTGTGGGTCAGGCTGGGCCTGCTGTGGTGGGAGCCTGGAGCCCCCCTTGCTATGCCAGGTCCTGGCACCCTGCTAAGGAACCACCCCCACTGGCTGTGTCTGCAGTCTGCCCCCCTCGGGGGGTTCACCCCAGTGCGGGGGGGGGGGCTTATCCAGGCCCCCCTGTGCGGGGGCCAGGGCCTTGGAGCTGGGTGGGGGCTGCACCCCGAGGAGCCGGGATCTGTGGCAGCAGGGCCGAGAGCTGCCCCCAGGCCCTGCCACCCCCCACATTCCTGCCGGCTGCAGCTGCCAGCGGCAAATGTCAGGGGTTGCGGAGAAGGCCCCCATTGATGCCGGGGAGCCGGGCTGGGGGCGGCTGGGAACAAGGCCGCGCTTGTCCTGGAGCCGGGCCCCTGGGGGCTCCCCAGGGCAGGGCTGGAGAGGGGCTGGGCCAGGCCACAGCTCACAGCTCTGCCCCAGGGCCACCCGCAGCCCTGCACCCCCACTGGACCCCCAGCACTGCCCCCAAGGAGCTGGCCCAGGGAGAGGCTGGGGGAGACAAAGGCAGGGCCTGGCCCTGTGTGGGGCCCCTCTTTTCTGGCAGCTGCAGCGGGACAGAGGGGCTGGGGAGCAGGGTGACCTGGGCTGACCCCGGGGGTCCCCCTCTGTCTAGTCCCAGATGCCCCGTGCTGGCTGGTGCGCACTGGCTGCTGGCTGCTGGCTGTGCCCGGCCGGTGAAGCCGATCTCCCTGGGAACGGGAACGTGGGGGCGGCTGGGCTGGGAGGAATGTTCCCCCAGGGCGCCCCCCATCCGCCTGCTGGGGGAGGCCAGGCCCATCTGGTCCCATTCCCACGCCCCCACCAGGAATGTGCGCTCAGCTCCCCAGTCCCGGCGGGGCTGCCCCAGGGCTGTGTCCGAGCCTCACAGGTGACCGGCGGCTCCATGGGGAGCTGAGCGGTGGAAGCCGGGAGAGGTTGGGGGGCTGCCCCAAGCCAGTGGGTCCCAGCGGGTCAGACAGGTCCCCCCAGGGCTGTATGTGTGAGGCGTGCATCTCTCCCCGGGGCTGTGGGGCCCGTGGCCAGGAGCAAAGGGGTTGTGGGGGGAGGGGCCGGGGGGGTGGGGGTGTCTGGGTACTTGGGATTATGAGGGGGCGTCGGTAGTGGTTACACACACCTGTGCAGTTCTCACAGATCCCCGCCTGGCAGGCCGTGCCCATCCCCCTGGCGTCCTGTCTTCCCCCTGTCCCCAGCAGCTCCCCCCCCCATGAGGCGCTAATGAGCCGACAGGGAGGACCTATGGGATGCGGCTCTTGGCTTGTGCCGATGCCAGCAGCGCCCGGGCCCCACGCCAGTCCTGTCACGCTGCGCGTTCGGAAACACCTGCCCGCCCCGGCTGGGCCGGGTCCCAGCCAGCTCCTCACAGCTGCGGCTGCAGGGCTGGCCCAGGCCCAGGAGGGGCCGGTGAGCTGGGCTGGGGGGCAGGCCTCGGACATGGGTGCCAGCTGGAGGGGGGCAGGGGCCAGGCCCCAGGACGCTGACCATGCCTGGCGCACGTGGGGCCCCCCCAGCGGGCTCAGCCCACAGTGCCTCAGCCCCCACTCAGCCCGTTTCGTCTCCCCCCTCCCCCAGGGCGACATCCAGCAGCTGCTGATCTCCCCGGACCCACGGGCAGCCCTGCACTACTGCGAGACCTACATGCCCGGGTGCGACGTGCCGCTGCCCTACGCCCTGCAGGGCCTGGACCCCGAGGAGGTAGGTGCCCCCTGCCTCCCTCACCCCGCTGAGCTGCTCGGCCCAGCACCAGGAGACCATGTGCGCCCGCGGCTGCCAGGATATGCCCAGCTGGGCTTGGCATGGCCAGAGCCTGCGTCAGCGGCTGGGGGGGTCTCGATCCGGGCTCGGGATGAGTCACGGCCAGGGCCTGGGAACGCGCCCCTGGGGCAGCCGGCCCCACCCTGACAGAGCAGCCCTGCGTGTCTTGGGAAGCAGGGTCCTTCACCCCACGCGGCTTGCGCCGTTGTGAGACAAGTCCTCTGCTGCCCGCTGCCCGGCTCGGCGTGGGAGCCCCCTGCCCCCAGCGCTGCCAAGCTGGGGAGGGGCCGGCAATGACCAGGCCCCACGGCCGGCCCCCGCGAGCGCTCGGGCGTAGCCGGACGGGGACGGGCGGTGCCAGAGCCTGGGAGCCCCCAGACGCCCGGGCCCTCGCCCCCCCCCCGCCAGCACGGGGGTTGCCCACGCCAGCCGGGGGGGGCGGTGTGCACCTGCAGGTCTCTCACGCCCCTCTCTGTCTCTCCCCCGTTCTCCGGTCGCCCCCGTCCTGCCCCGCGCAGAGCGGGCCGGAGCCCCTGCCCACCCCCGCCCGCAGCAAGGGCAGGAAGGGCAAAGGGAAGGGCAAACGCAGGGGCAAGGGCAAGAAGAAGAGGAACAAGGAGCTGGCGGAGCAGCGGGACACCGTGCCCACCACGGGGCCGGGCCAGGTAGAGAGAGCAACTAACCCGCCACTGCCTGTGCCTAATCCTGCCGCCGGCTAACCCAGCTCTGCCTCCCGGGCCCCACACACGCCCCGGGCCCAGCCCAGCCGCCTATTCGCTGTCCCCGCCCCGGGGGAACCCAGAGCCAGGCCACAGGCTGGGGCGAGGGGGTGGGTGAGAGGAGAGAGCTCTGTCTGTGTGTCCGTCCGAGTGTCCATCCACCCCCTCTCCCCACCCCCCAACACTTTAGCCACCTGCCCCCCGCCCCCCGCTCCACCTCCCCCTCCCGCTAGGCACCGCAGCCACCTCTAGGCCCAGCCCCTCCTCGGAGACGATTCAGCCTCTCTGCCCCCTGGACCTGCACTCGGGCCCTGAGCCCCCGGCCGAGCCCTGGGCAGGGGGAGACTCAGCCAGGGGGTAACGTGGGGAGTCAGGGTAGCCAGGGGTCCTGGGACAGACCCACCCCTGCTCCCCCCTCCATCACCGGCTTGCTCCTGGCTTCCCTAAAGACCGGCTGGGGATAGAGCCAGCTGGGCAGCCCAGCTCCCAGGCTGGGGGGTGGGGCAGGGGAGCCGGGTGCTGGGGTGGAGAGCTGGGGGGCGGGGGCCAGGGGAGCACTCTCTCCACACGCCTCAGACCCTTCTGGGCAGAGCAGTGTCTGAGCTGCGTCCCCAGGAACGGGAGGGCTGAGGGCTGGGACAGGGAACGACCCCCCCTCCCCCCCGGACTGGGGCCAAGGCTGCAGCTGGCAGATGTGGGTCAGGGCAGGAGTGGAGCCGTGAGTCACTCCTGGCTGGGAGGGCGGGGGGGCCAGGGAGGGCGATTCCCTCCCTGGCTCCCGGAGCCGTTGGCTGTTGCAACCCCCGGTTGTATCCTGCACCTGGCACTCGCTGCCAGCACCGGACTCGGTGCAGGGGTCAGCTGGCACCAAGCCCCCACGGCGCCTGGGAGGGTACAACGCTCCTCACAGCAGGAGGTGCCACTGCCCCCCCAGCTACTCCCTTGGCTGCCTCCCCTTGCCACCACCCTGCCAGTGCCTCTCCCCCCGGTGGGCCATGCCCAGGGTGGGGCCGTCCTGGCCACTGACCTTTCTCTTCTAATGCCCTGTTTTCTCTCCACTGCCCTTTGAGGAGGCCCTGACCCAAGCAGCCCCTGCCCTGGAGGCGATCCCATCTGGGGAAGAGCATGTCACCCCACTGCCCAGGACCACCCCTGCCAGCACCGTGACCATCAGCCCGAACCTGCCCGAGGCCTATGAGGTACTGTGGCCGGGGAAGGGGCTGGAGGGATGCCGTGGGGCAGGCAGCTCTCACCCCCGGCAAATGCCAGTGACCCCGGCTTCCCCCCCTCGCCTGCAGGATCTGGGAGAGGAGCACAGGATCGGGGCAGACGGGGACCCTGGGGCCAACAGCATCGAGCCCCCCGACTATGCCCTGAGGGAGTATGAGGGGTACGATGACGGGGAGCCCCTGGGCCAAGACACCAGCCTAGAGCGCTACGGCCCTGCCGAGCGACGGGGAGCCCTGGGCCAGGCTGCCCGGGTATGAATGGGATGGGGCACGGGCGGGAATGGGGGGACGGGAGGCCGGGGGGGACAGGGTGCTGGTGTCGACAGGGTGCCGGGGTGTGCCAGCGTGTGGGTGGGAATCAGGGGATGGGGTGCCAGTGGGGACAGGGCGTGGACGGGAATCGGGGGATGGGGCACCGGGGAGGACGAGGCACTGGGGGACAAAGCGCTGGGGGGCATGGAGGGCTGGCCATCTGGGCTTCTCCTTGGGGCCTCCTGTAACCAGCCGCTAGCCTAGAGCTAGGCCTGCAGGAGGCAGGGGGGTGGCGCCCTCCCCGTGTGGTGCAGGCTTGGGAGGCTGGGCAGTGGGGGTGAGGGGTTGCAGTGGCCGGGCGTGGGGGGCTGGGGCTGTTTGCCACCTGTGTCACCCTGCCCCATGTGTCCCTTGCAGGAAGCCGGCCGGAAGGGAGAGAAGGGGGAGAAGGGGGAGCCGGCCACCATCGAGCCTGTGAGTACTGGTGCAGTCGGTGGTGCCACAGCCCCTGGCAGAGCCGTCCTGGGGGGACCCCCCCACAGTCCCTCATCCTGCAGCGAAGCCAGCTGGGCCAGGGGGTGGGACGGGACTGGCCCCTGGCCAGGTTGGGCTGTCGGAGGGGGGGCCCTGGCCAAAGGGAAACAGGCTGTGGGGGGCTCAGCCCCTCCCATGAGGCCCCCAACGGGCCCCATCCGGCTGACCGGCCCTGGGGAGCGAGCGACAGGGCAGGGGGCACTGGGTGGGGGCAGCAAAGGGGCTGCGGGCTCGCCCAGCTCCGGGGACCATGGGTTCAATCCTGCCGGGCGCTGAGGCTGTGCAAGGGGCCGGATCCCCGGTCGGGGGGTCGGGACGCGCTGCCCTAATTGGTTCTTCTCCTCCTAGGGCCGGCGATTCGAAGGGCCGCCGGGAGCCCCGGGCCCAGTGGTAAGGACCCCGCACTGCGGGGAGTGGGAACCGGGGGGAGCAGGGGCTGGCGGGTGGGGGGCTAGGCGGGAGCGAGGGGACTCGCTGGGTCTCTGCAGTGGCTGAGGTTCCTCTGTGTCTCTGGCAGGGCGAGATGGGCCCCCCAGGGCCGGCGGGGCCGGCAGGGCTGCCAGGGGACCCTGGCGAGCAGGTAAGCTGCCGCGGCGCCGGGGGAGGGGGCCTGTCTGAGGCTGCGGGGGGGGGGGGGACTCAGGAATGGCCGGCATGCTCCCCGCTGCGGGGGCTGCGAGTCCCTGCCTGCACCGCCCGCTGATTGACGGGGGGCTCCTTCCCTCCCCCACAGGGCCCTACGGGGCGGCCGGGGCTGCCGGGAGCTGACGGGGGACGGGGGCCTCCAGGGACCATGATCATGCTGCCGGTAGGTGGGGGGGGTCGCTGTGGGCTGCGCGGGCAGGACGGGCCGGGGGGGTTGTGGGGTGCTGAGACTGGCTGGGGGGCTGGTGTCCATTGAGGGGGGCAGTCTGGTCCCCACTTTTTGGGTAGGGCTGGGGGGGCTGGTGCCCAGGTGGGGGGAAGCGGGCCATTCCCCGCTGTCTCTGGGGGGGCTGGTGTGCAGGCGGGAGGGCAGGGCTGTTCCCTGCTCCGTGGGGGGGCAGGGGGTTGGTGTCCCAGCGGGGGGGCCCAGCTGGTCCCAGCCCTGTCTCTGACCCGGGCGCTGCCCTGTGCCCCCCAGTTCCAGTTCGGCGGCGACTCGCCCAAGGGCCCCACCGTCTCCTTCCAGGAGGTGCAGGCGCAGGTTGTCCTGCAGCAAGTCAAGGTAAGGCCGGGCCTTGCGCCCGCGCCGGGATCCACACCCAGGCTCCCTCCCGCTCGCCGGGCCCCACCTCTGCCCACCTCACCTGGCTCCTTCTCTTCCAGCTCTCCATGAAGGGACCCCCGGGCCCCATGGGCTTGACCGGCTGGCCGGGCCCCCTGGTGAGTGGTGCGGCTGGGGGGGCACCAGGGGAAGGGAGGCAGCATGGGGTAGTGGGGTGTCTTGGGGTTTATTTTCAGGATGTAAAGTGACCCCCAAGGGCTGGGTGGTCCGGCCTGGGAGGCAGGGAATGGGACGTGGGGAGGAGGCAGCTCGGGGGGCAGGGAATGGGATGTGGGGGGCCAGCGGGGGGGCTGAGCCAGGACATGGCCTTTCCTCTGCCAGTGACTCTGACCTGGGGACTGTCACCTTCTCCCCCCTGCCCCCCCATTCCTCCCCCCCCGCACACTGTGGATTTTCTCCTTTGTTTTTTGTAGGGTCTCCCTGGAAATCCCGGCCTGAAAGGGGACTCGGGAGACATGGGGCCTCAGGTGAGCCGGGGGACCGCAGGGAGGCCAGGGGGCTCCCTGTGCTGTGGGGTGGGGGTGCTAAGCAGCGCATGGCCGCTGTGCCCAGCCGGCTGGAACCTTCCCCGATTGGCACTGGGGGGACAGGGTTTGGGGTTGTTTTAGGTGGGGGGTGGTCAGTGCCAGGGCCAGCTGGCAGGGGTGGGGGGAGTGGGCTGGGGAGCAGTGTGGGGCCCCGTGGGGTGCAGAGTCTGGATGGAAGGAGGTCAGGGGCCCAGCTCAGTGGGGAAAAGTGGGGCCCAGTGGGGGGGGGTTGGGGGTGGGGCCTGATGGGGGGTGCAGGTGGCACAAGATCTGGGGGGGGCCCAGTTGGGGGTGTCCAGTGGAGCCGTCAGCCCTTCTTCTCCTGCAGGGTCCGCGGGGGATGCAAGGCCCACCTGGCCCGCCGGGGAAAGGGGGCAAACGGGTGAGTGCCGCTGCCTGTGGGGACGAGCCGCTGGGGGCACAGTCTGGGGGGTACCCTGGGGGGCTGCCCCCCTCCTGCCCGGTCCGGGGTACCTGGCAATGCAGCACTCTCCCCTGGGGCAGTAAAACGACAGAGTTCCTGCCCCGGCACCTCTGCTCTGTGCCCCTCACCCCCCAGCCTGCCTCGTGCGCCCCCGTCACCCTCCTCAGTGACCCCGTCCCTGCCCCCGGCTCCTGCCCGTCGGTGCTGCGACTCGCGGTGGGGACCCGATCCCCCCCTGGCCAAGCAAGGGCGGCCTGGCGGGTCCCCCACGGCCTGGTCACAGCTCAGAGCAGCGGGGCCGTGCTCCCCCACTGGGGTCCCGCCGAGACACGGCCCTGGCCCTCTGGAGCAGGCTCTGCCCCGGCCACCTGGCTTTGCTTTGCCCTCTGGGGACCCCCGGGTCCCGACCAGCCCTCGGGCTCTGGGGGTAAACATGTCACCGACAAGGGAAGCCCACAGCCTTGCACCCCCCGGCCCGGGCTCCAAACAAGCACCAGGCTCCCGGGGCCTCTGTTCTGCCAGCCCTCCCCTAAGGATGGGGCCCCGGGGGCCCGTCCCTTTGCTGGCACAGTGCCCCGGCCCGGCTGGTTATTCACTAGGACTGGTCGTGTCTGAGTTGGGCCCAGGGACCCCGCTGGGGGCTTTGAACTGTCCTCAGGTGCCAGGGGGCCGCGTCAGGGGCTGAGTCCCACACTGGGGGTTCGCAGCCCCCCTGGTCCCCCGAGAGCTCAGCCCAGCCGGTGCTTTGTTCCACGGGCTCTGGTGGCCCGGCCCCGAGGCTGCATTAGTCCCAGACACCCCCCCCGAGAGCCTCCCAATGCCCCCACAGCCGGCCCCAAACCGGCCCCCTTTAGCCGGTCCGGCCCGCAGAGCGCCAGAGCCGGCTTCTCACACCCTTGACATGTTTTGCAGGGTCGCTCTGGGGCGGACGGTGCCCGGGGCCTCCCGGGGGACACCGGACCCAAGGTCTGTGGCTGGATTGAGGTCCCTGGCGAGGGGATTGGGGGGGCTGGGAGTCAGGACTCCTGGGTTCTATCTCCAGCTTCTGGAAGGGAGCAACTGGTGGGTTGTGGGAGGTGGGGCCAGGAGCCCTGGTTCTGTTCCCAGCCTTGCCACAAACCCCCTTGCTGTGTGGCTGGTGAGTCCCTTCCCCTCTGGTGCCTCAGTTTCCCCCGCTCTGACATGAAGAGGCAACTCTGCGGCCCCCGGGTCCTGCGCGGCTTCACTTCCGAGGGCTTTGCAGCTGGAGCTCAGTCTGGCAGGGGATGATGGGGCGGGGGGATGATGTGGGGGAGGGAAGGAGGAAGGGTGGGAAGGGGGCAAGTGGGGAGATAAGGGGCTGGGGATCATGGAGGGAGCGGAGCCCTCTGGGGTGGGGCAAGGGGTGTCTGTGGCCCCACGCATGCTCCATGTGCTGGGCCTGGTCCCTGCCCCACTCCTCACTGGGCATGCAAGGCTAATGACCTCCCTCCCCCGCACCCATAGGGCGACAGGGGCTTTGATGGGCTGCCGGGGCTGCCGGGTGAGAAGGGTCACAAGGTAAGTGTGAGCCCCCCGCCTGGCCCCACAGGGCCCCGACCCCTGTTCTTGGCCCCACGGGGCAGCTGTGAGCGCCCCCCACCTGGCCCCACAGGCCTCACCTCTCACTCTCTCCCGCAGGGGGACGTGGGGAAGCCAGGGCCAGCGGGCCCTCCAGGAGAGAACGGAGCCAAGGTAAGGGCCCCAGGCGGGGAAGGGGGCACGGGCGCTGCCAGACCCAGCATGGCCCCCCTCAGCTCTGCTCTCTCTCTCCTAGGGCTCGGGCGGCCCGGCAGGACCCAGGGGGCAGCCTGGGGAGCCCGTGAGTACCCCACACTGGCACCGGCGGGGCTGGGGGCAGGACTCCTGGGTTCGCTCCCTGGCTGTGGGAGGGGGTGGGCTCTGGTGGGGTTGAGCAGGGTGGGCTGGGAGCCAGGACCCCTGGGTTCTCTCCCTTGCTGTGGGAGGGGGTGGGGGCTAGTGGTTAGAGCAGGGGGCTGGGAGCCAGGACTCCTGGGTTCTCTCCCTTGCTGTGGGAAGGGGTGGGGGCTAGTGGTTAGAGCAGGGGGCTGGGAGCCAGGACTCCTGGGTTCTCTCCCTTGCTGTGGGAGCAGGTGGGGGCTAGTGATTAGAGCAGGGGAAGCTGGGAGCCCGGACTCCTTGGTTCCCTCTCTGGCTGTAGGAGGGGAGTAGGCTCTGGTGGGGTTGAGCAGGGGGTTGGGGGGCTGGTATTCTCAGGCAGTCTGACATCTCTTTCTTTGGCCATAGGGCGTGCGCGGCTTGGTCGGCTCCCGTGGCTTCCCTGGCCCCCCAGGACAGCCGGTACGAGTCCTGTCTATGTGTCCCCCCCCCATGTTTGCTGCCCCCCACTGACGCTCTCCCCTCCCCCCGCAGGGCGTGAGCGGCATGGACGGCGTGCCTGGGCCCAAGGGCAACGTGGTGAGAGCGGGCGGGGCCGACCCTAGAGGTGCCGGGGGCTGTGGGATGGTGGGGGGCTCTGGGCGGTAGAAGGGGCTGGGGGTGGTTGTGGGGGGCCCCCCCAGCTGGAATTGAAGCCCCTTGCCCAGGCGGCTGGGCAGGGTGGGGGTGGGAGCGGCCTGTGCCCACGTCTCACGGATGCTGCTCTCTCCCCAGGGGATCCAGGGGGAGCCGGGCCCCCCCGGGCAGCAGGGAACCCCGGGACCCCAGGTATGTCCGTCGCCTGCACGGGGGCCAAATGTGGGCCAATGGGGCGAGGGCGGATTCCTCCCCCGTCCCCCTTTGCTAATAGTGGGGGCGGTCGGCCAGTGCTTCCCACCCCCCACAGCCAGTCCCACTAGAGGTGTGGGCCAGGGATGGGGGCCTGGCCTGGTGGATGAGGCCGCAGGGGGGACTGGGGTCCGTGGTGGCGCATGTGATGGGGTGGGGTCAGGGGACGGGCTGGGGAGTGGGACTGAGGTAGGGGTGTGGGCTTGGGGGGTGGGGATGCTGGGGGGGTTGGGGCCCGGGGTGTGGCAGGGGGGGTCTGGGGTGTGCGCAGGGGGGCCGTACACCATCCTCCTGTGACCCATCTCTGTTCTCTCCGCCAGGGCCTGCCTGGCCCCCAGGGGCCCGTCGGGATGCCGGGGGAGAAGGTGAGTGTGGGGAGGGCATGGGGCTGCTCTGGAGCATGTGTGGGGTTGAGCTTCTGGCCTCTGGGATCCCCACGGCAGGGTTGGGGGCATGGAGCGATGGCTCAGTGGGGTGCCCGTTGCAGGGCTGATGTGGGAGGCCAGGGCTGATGGGGCCCCGGGGGGCTGTGCCCCACGGCCAGGCCCCACGGCGGCTGCGAGTGGAGGTGGCAGGCTCTGAGGTAGGCGCCCCCGTAACGTGTCCTTTCTCCACACAGGGCCCGCTGGGGAAGCGGGGCATACAGGGCGTAGCCGGTGCTGACGGGCCCCCCGTAAGTACTGGGGACACCAGGCTCCGGAGGGCAGGGGGTGGCGGAGGGGCTGGGGGCTCAGACACAGGCCTGGGCTTTGCCTGGCACGTTCCCCCCACCCCCCGGGAACAAACACACAGACAGACCACAGCATGTCCCCCCCCAGGCACACATGCATCCCCCCGCTTGTACATGTCCCCCCCGGGACACCTCCCCCCAGCATGCCCCCCCAGGTGCAAACACACAGGCAGACCACAGCATGTGCTCCCCCCGGCACATCCCCCCAGGCACACGCCCCCCAGCACCCGCCATCCCCCCGGGAACCCCCCATCCCCTCCTCTTCTATCCCCTGCAGCCAGTGAGCTGGATAGCGGCTGGGGTGGGGCTGCTGCGGGCCCCGGAGCCCAGCCTGGCGCTAACCTGCCCGTGTCTCTTGTGCTTCCTTGCAGGGTCACCTGGGCAGAGAGGGGCCGGCGGGGGAGAAAGGGCTCCAGGTACAGAGCCCCTGGGGCCTGGCTGCCCCCCATCAGGGGCACAAGGGGAGCAGGCAAAGCAGCCACACGCCCCAGGGCCACAGCCCCATCCTGGTGGTTCCCTTGGGGGCAGGGCCCGTGGAGCCCATGAGGGGGTCATGCAGGGCGTGGGGGCTGTGGGGGGTCGTACTGGAGGTGGGGCCTGTGGGGAGGGTTCGTGGGGGGATCGTTTCCGTAGGGGGCGGGGCCCATGGAGAGCAGGGCTAGGGTGTCTGACGCTCTCTCTTCCTAGGGCCCAGCCGGCGCCGTGGGACCCGTTGGCTACCCAGGCCCCCGGGGGGTCAAGGTGGGTCCTGCCCCCAATGCTCAGCGAAGGCCTCCCTTCCCCGAGCCTGGGCCGTCAGCCAGGCCAGCCCCACGGCAGGGTCAGAGCCCTGACAGGAGCTGCCCCCTGCCATGCCAGCACCTCCACCTGTGACTCTGGCAACCCCCCGAGGGCCGCTCCCCCCACGTGCCCCAGGGCCTCCAGCCCGACACCAGCAGGGTGCACGGGGGGTGCTGGCTGCCTCCACAGTGTCTGGGGCCCAGAGTCCTGCTCTGACCCCCTCCCCCCGTCTCTCTGCAGGGGGCCTTCGGAGCCAGGGGCCTGAAGGGAAGCAAAGGGGAGAAGGTAAGGACGAGTGGGGGGTCGGTGGGGAACATACCAGCTGGGACCTGCCAGGTGACAAGTCTCACTGCTGGAGTGGGGCCTGCAGGGGGGAATCATGGGCTGGGGCCAGGCTGGCAGGGGCTGTGGGTCGGGAGTGAGGGGCACCGGCAGGGCTGGGGGGCAGGGCTGGGCTGGCAGGGGCTGTGGGTCGGGAGTGAGGGGCACCGGCAGGGCTGGGGGCAGGGCTGGGCTGGCGGGGGCTGTGGGTCGGGAGTGAGGGGCACCGGCAGGGCTGGGGGGCAGGGCTGGGCTGGCAGGGGCTGTGGGTCGGGAGTGAGGGGCACCGGCAGGGCTGGGGGGCAGGGCTGGGCTGGCGGGAGCTGTGGGTCGGGAGTGAGGGGCACCGGCAGGGCTGGGGGGCAGGGCTGGGCTGGCGGGGGCTGTGGGTCGGGAGTGAGGGGCACCGGCAGGGCGGGGGGGCAGGGCTGGGCTGGCGGGGGCTGTGGGTCGGGAGTGAGGGGCACCGGCAGGGCTGGGGGGCAGGGCTGGGCTGGCGGGAGCTGTGGGTCGGGAGTGAGGGGCACCGGCAGGGCTGGGGGGCAGGGCTGGGCTGGCGGGAGCTGTGGGTCGGGAGTGAGGGGCACCGGCAGGGCTGGGGGGCAGGGCTGGGCTGGCGGGGGCTGTGGGTCGGGAGTGAGGGGCACCGGCAGGCTGGGGGGCAGGGCTGGGCTGGCGGGGGCTGTGGGTCGGGAGTGAGGGGCACCGGCAGGCTGGGGGGCAGGGCTGGGGTGCAGGGGCTGTGGGTCGGGAGTGAGGGGCACCGGCAGGGCTGGGGGCAGGGCTGGGGTGGCGGGGGCTGTGGGTCGGGAGTGAGGGGCACCGGCAGGGCTGGGGGGCAGGGCTGGGCTGGCGGGAGCTGTGGGTCGGGAGTGAGGGGCACCGGCAGGGCTGGGGGGCAGGGCTGGGCTGGCGGGGGCTGTGGGTCGGGAGTGAGGGGCACCGGCAGGGCGGGGGGGCAGGGCTGGGCTGGCGGGGGCTGTGGGTCGGGAGTGAGGGGCACCGGCAGGGCTGGGGGGCAGGGCTGGGCTGGCAGGGAGCTGCAGGTCGGGAGTGAGGGGCACCGGCAGGGCTGGGGGGCAGGGCTGGGCTGGCGGGGGCTGTGGGTCGGGAGTGAGGGCCACCGGCAGGGCTGGGGGGCAGGGCTGGGCTGGCGGGGGCTGTGGGTCGGGAGTGAGGGGCACCGGCAGGGCTGGGGGGCAGGGCTGGGGTGGCAGGGGCTGTGGGTCAGGAGTGAGGGGCACCGGCAGGGCTGGGGGGCAGGGCTGGGGTGGCAGGGGCTGTGGGTCGGGAGTGAGGGGCACCGGCAGGGCTGGGGGGCAGGGCTGGGCTGGCAGGGGCTGTGGGTCAGGAGTGAGGGGTACGGGCAGGGCTGGGGGGCCGGGCTGGGCTGGCAGGGGCTGTGGGTCGGGAGTGAGGGGCACCGGCAGGGCTGGGGGGCAGGGCTGGGCTGGCAGGGGCTGTGGGTCGGGAGTGAGGGGCACCGGCAGGGCTGGGGGCAGGGCGGGGGTGGCAGGGGCTGTGGGTCGGGAGTGAGGGGCACCGGCAGGGCTGGGGGGCAGGGCTGGGCTGGCAGGGGCTGTGGGTCGGGAGTGAGGGGCACCGGCAGGGCTGGGGGGCAGGGCTGGGGTGGCAGGGGCTGTGGGTCGGGAGTGAGGGGCACCGGCAGGGGCGGGGGGCAGGGCTGGGCTGGCAGGGGCTGTGGGTCGGGAGTGAGGGGTACGGGCAGGGCTGGGGGGCAGGGCTGGGCTGGCAGGGGCTGTGGGTCGGGAGTGAGGGGCACCTGCAGGGCTGGGGGCAGGGCTGGGCTGGCAGGGGCTGTGGGTCGGGAGTGAGGGGTACGGGCAGGGCTGGGGGCAGGGCTGGGGTGGCAGGGGCTGTGGGTCGGGAGTGAGGGGCACCGGCAGGGCTGGGGGGCAGGGCTGGGCTGGCAGGGGCTGTGGGTCGGGAGTGAGGGGCACGGGCAGGGCTGGGGGGCAGGGCTGGGCTGGCAGGGGCTGTGGGTCGGGAGTGAGGGGCACCGGCAGGGCTGGGGGCAGGGCTGGGGTGGCAGGGGCTGTGGGTCGGGAGTGAGGGGCACCGGCAGGGCTGGGGGGCAGGGCTGGGCTGGCAGGGGCTGTGGGTCAGGAGTGAGGGGTACGGGCAGGGCTGGGGGGCAGGGCTGGGCTGGCAGGGGCTGTGGGTCGGGAGTGAGGGGCACCGGCAGGGCTGGAGGCAGGGCTGGGCTGGCAGGGGCTGTGGGTCGGGAGTGGGGGCACCGGCAGGGCTGGGGGCAGGGCTGGGGTGGCAGGGGCTGTGGGTCAGGAGTGAGGGGTACGGGCAGGGCTGGGGGGCAGGGCTGGGCTGGCAGGGGCTGTGGGTCGGGAGTGAGGGGCACCGGCAGGGCTGGGGGGCAGGGCTGGGCTGGCGGGGGCTGTGGGTCAGGAGTGAGGGGTACGGGCAGGGCTGGGCTGGCAGGGGCTGTGGGTCGGGAGTGAGGGGCACCGGCAGGGCTGGGGGGCAGGGCTGGGCTGGCAGGGGCTGTGGGTCAGGAGTGAGGAGCACTGGCAGGGCTGGGGGGGTACGGCCAGGCTGGCAGGGGCTGTGGGTCGGGAGTGAGGGGCACCGGCAGGGCTGGGGGGCAGGGCTGGGCTGGCAGGGGCTGTGGGTCGGGAGTGAGGGGCACCGGCAGGGCTGGGGGCAGGGCTGGGGTGGCAGGGGCTGTGGGTCGGGAGTGAGGGGTACGGGCAGGGCTGGGGGGCAGGGCTGGGCTGGCAGGGGCTGTGGGTCGGGAGTGAGGGGCACCGGCAGGGCTGGGGGGCAGGGCTGGGCTGGCAGGGGCTGTGGGTCAGGAGTGAGGGGTACGGGCAGGGCTGGGGGGCAGGGCTGGGCTGGCAGGGGGCTGTGGGTCGGGAGTGAGGGGCACCGGCAGGGCTGGGGGGCAGGGCTGGGGTGGCAGGGGCTGTGGGTCGGGAGTGAGGGGCACCGGCAGGGCTGGGGGGCAGGGCTGGGCTGGCAGGGGCTGTGGGTCGGGAGTGAGGGGCACCGGCAGGGCTGGGGGGCAGGGCTGGGCTGGCGGGGGCTGTGGGTCAGGAGTGAGGGGTACGGGCAGGGCTGGGGGCGGGGCTGGGCTGGCAGGGGCTGTGGGTCGGGAGTGAGGGGCACGGGCAGGGCTGGGGGGCAGGGCTGGGCTGGCAGGGGCTGTGGGTCGGGAGTGAGGGGTACGGGCAGGGCTGGGGGGCAGGGCTGGGCTGGCAGGGGCTGTGGGTCGGGAGTGAGGGGTACGGGCAGGACTGGGGGGCAGGGCTGGGCTGGCAGGGGCTGTGGGTCGGGAGTGAGGGGCACCGGCAGGGCTGGGGGGCAGGGCTGGGCTGGCGGGGGCTGTGGGTCAGGAGTGAGGGGTACGGGCAGGGCTGGGGGGCAGGGCTGGGCTGGCAGGGGCTGTGGGTCGGGAGTGAGGGGCACCGGCAGGGCTGGGGGGCAGGGCTGGGCTGGCAGGGGCTGTGGGTCGGGAGTGAGGGGTACGGGCAGGGCTGGGGGGCAGGGCTGGGCTGGCAGGGGCTGTGGGTCGGGAGTGAGGGGCACCGGCAGGGCTGGGGGGCAGGGCTGGGGTGGCAGGGGCTGTGGGTCGGGAGTGAGGGGCACCGGCAGGGCTGGGGGGCAGGGCTGGGCTGGCGGGGGCTGTGGGTCGGGAGTGAGGGGCACGGGCAGGGCTGGGGGGCAGGGCTGGGCTGGCAGGGGGCTGTGGGTCGGGAGTGAGGGGCACCGGCAGGGCTGGGGGCAGGGCTGGGGTGGCAGGGGCTGTGGGTCGGGAGTGGGGGCACCGGCAGGGCTGGGGGGCAGGGCTGGGGTGGCAGGGGCTGTGGGTCGGGAGTGAGGGGCACCGGCAGGGCTGGGGGGCATGGCTGGGCTGGCGGGGGCTGTGGGTCGGGAGTGAGGGGCACGGGCAGGGCTGGGGGGCAGGGCTGGGCTGGCAGGGGCTGTGGGTCGGGAGTGAGGGGCACCGGCAGGGCTGGGGCAGGGCTGGGTGGCAGGGGCTGTGGGTCGGGAGTGGGGGCACCGGCAGGGCTGGGGGGCAGGGCTGGGCTGGCAGGGGCTGTGGGTCGGGAGTGAGGGGCCCCGGCAGGGCTGGGGGCAGGGCTGGGGTGGCAGGGGCTGTGGGTCAGGAGTGAGGGGTACGGGCAGGGCTGGGGGGCAGGGCTGGGCTGGCAGGGGCTGTGGGTCGGGAGTGAGGGGCACCTGCAGGGCTGGGGGCAGGGCTGGGCTGGCAGGGGCTGTGGGTCGGGAGTGAGGGGCACCTGCAGGGCTGGGGGCAGGGCTGGGCTGGCAGGGGCTGTGGGTCAGGAGTGAGGGGTACGGGCAGGGCTGGGGGCAGGGCTGGGGTGGCAGGGGCTGTGGGTCGGGAGTGAGGGGCACCGGCAGGGCTGGGGGGGCAGGGCTGGGCTGGCAGGGGCTGTGGGTCGGGAGTGGGGGCACCGGCAGGGCTGGGGGCAGGGCTGGGCTGGCAGGGGCTGTGGGTCGGGAGTGAGGGGCACGGGCAGGGCTGGGGGGCAGGGCTGGGCTGGCAGGGGCTGTGGGTCGGGAGTGAGGGGCACCGGCAGGGCTGGGGGGCAGGGCTGGGCTGGCAGGGGCTGTGGGTCGGGAGTGGGGGCACCGGCAGGGCTGGGGGCAGGGCTGGGCTGGCAGGGGCTGTGGGTCGGGAGTGAGGGGTACGGGCAGGGCTGGGGGGCAGGGCTGGGCTGGCAGGGGCTGTGGGTCGGGAGTGAGGGGCACGGGCAGGGCTGGGGGGCAGGGCTGGGCTGGCAGGGGCTGTGGGTCGGGAGTGAGGGGTACGGCAGGGCTGGGGGGCAGGGCTGGGCTGGCAGGGGCTGTGGGTCGGGAGTGAGGGGCACCGGCAGGGCTGGGGGGCAGGGCTGGGCTGGCAGGGGCTGTGGGTCAGGAGTGAGGGGTACGGGCAGGGCTGGGGGCAGGGCTGGGGTGGCAGGGGCTGTGGGTCGGGAGTGAGGGGCACGGGCAGGGCTGGGGGGCAGGGCTGGGCTGGCAGGGGCTGTGGGTCGGGAGTGAGGGGCACCGGCAGGGCTGGGGGCAGGGCTGGGGTGGCAGGGGCTGTGGGTCGGGAGTGGGGGCACCGGCAGGGCTGGGAGAGGGTGCTGGAGACCTTTGGGCATCCCCTCTGTTGATCGTTCAGGGGGCCGAGCTCCCAGTTCGCTACGAGAAGGGGACCCCCCCAGGTTTCGGGGTTATCCCTGCCGGGCCTGACCCATGTCTCTGTCCAGGGAGAAGACGGATTCCCCGGCTTCAAGGGTGACATGGGCCACAAGGGTGACAGGGTGAGCGGGGCCCCTCCTGTGGGGGGCTGGGGGGGCTGACTGCACATTTCACCGTAAATTGTTGGACACTGCCTGTCGGCTGGGCCTGGCAGAGCTGGGCAACGGGGCAGGGACCCGGGGGAGAGGGTTGGGCTGTGGGTGTGGGGTGGGAGGAGGGAGGGGCAGGAGGGGGGCTCCGGACCAGGGGGTGAAGGGGGCAGCGCAGGCAGTCCCACCCCCTAATGCCGCCCTATCCCTTGCCCGGGGGGGGTCTCTCTCTCCGTTGCAGGGCAACGTGGGGCCGCTGGGGCCGCGGGGGGAGGATGGCCCCGAGGGGCTGAAGGGCCAGCTGGGCCCCGTGGGGGAGGCAGGCGCCTCCGGCCCGGCGGGGGAGAAGGTGAGTGCGTCCCCGTCCCCCCGCCCCCGCGTCCGGCTCGGGGCCCTGCCGCCTCTCAGCTCCGCTCTCTCTCCCTCTAGGGCAAGCTGGGCGTGCCAGGCCTGCCGGGCTACCCTGGGCGCCAGGGCCCCAAGGTAAGTGGGGGGCAGGAGTCTGAGACCTCGCAGCCCACATCATCCTGGGAGGGGGGCCCCAGGCCCCCCGGCTTCGCCCCCCTAACCCGTGCTCTCTCCCACAGGGCTCTGCCGGCTTCCCGGGCCCCCTGGGGTTCGCAGGGGAGAAAGGAAAGAGGGTGAGTGAGCCGGGCCCCTGTGCCCAGCGTGGCCCCTGCCCCACGCGCCCCTGGCAGGCGGGCAGCAGCAGCTGGGGACACTGAGGCGAGTGGCCCGAGGCCACGCAGGGAGTGGGCGGCAGGGCCAGGGATGGAAGCCTGGAGCCCTGAGTCCCCGCCCCGTGGGCCCTACGCTCGGCCAGCCTCCCTGGCCCTCCCAGCCGGGCGCCCACGGCCTGGGTGTGTGCGTGCCCCCCTAGGGTCCGGGTCCCTGGCCAGCGGGTGCTGGGAGAGACGCCTCGCGTGTGCTGTGTCCTGGCGCCGTCACCAGCGTGTCAGCCGGGGCGTGTCACGGACCCACGGGATGGAACAGCCTCGGGGAGGCCCTGTCCCTGAGCCAAGCCCCCGGGTCCCCCGCTTCCTCTGGGGGAAACCCACATCCCTTCGGCCGGAGCTCTGGGCCTGCAGGCCCCTGCGACCTCCGGGCAGCGTGATCCAGGGAGACTCGTCCAGGGACTGATGCCCCTCACCCAGCGTGGCAGGCACCACCCTGTGAGCCAGCAGCCCTGTGCCAGCCGCACCAGGGAAACTGAGGCATGCGCTGGCTTGACCTAAATATTACAAGAGTCTCATAGGTGATTGCAGGGGGGCAGCCGGTCCTTCTGCATGTGCAGGGCCCGCATGCGTGGGGCACGTGGCGTGTGTACCCGTGGGGCAGGGCAGCACCACGCACAGTACTTCTCCCACGCTACCGTTTTGTTCTCCCCTCGCAGGGCAAGGCTGGCCAGGCCGGGCAGGCGGGACAGCGTGGACCTCCGGTGAGAGACCCCAGACACCCCCCAGACCCCCACAGCGCCTAGGGGGAAAGGCCAAGGAGCCGGCTCTGTCCCCCAGTGACAGCTGCCATGTTCCCCAGCTACCAGCCCTGATTCCCCCCCATATTCTAGTGACTCGAGCTCCCCCACCCCCACAGTGACCGGCCCCGGCTGGGCCCCAGAGCTCCCCCACCCCCACAGTGGCCGGCCCCGGCTGGGCCCCAGAGCTCCCCCCATCCCCACAGTGATCGGCCCCGGCTGGGCCCCAGAGCTCCCCCCAGCCAGTGCTGAGCAGGCCCTGGTGCCCCCCATCCGCCAGGTCCTGGTCTCGGGCAGCCCGCCCCGCCCTGCGCCCGCTCATCCCACTCATCCTCTCTCTGCCCAGGGCCTGCCAGGGGAGCGAGGCCAGACGGGGCCGACGGGGAAGCCGGGACCGAAGGTATCTCGGGGTCTGGCTGGGCTGCGCCAGACCCACCCGCTCTGTCCGTCCGTCCATCCATGTCCACCCTCTGGGTATTACCCAGACCCCCCTTGCACAATCTTCCCCCCCCCCCGCCGTGGGAACAGCACCCTGGCCCCACTCCATGGGGCGCTGGGGACCCAGCCCAGCTCCCTGCCATCCCCCCATTGACCTCTGCTCCCCATACTCAGTGCCCTCCCTCTGCCCAGCGCCTCCACAGTGCCTGGTGGCCCCCAGTGCCCCCCATCTTCCTCAGCTGGCACCCCTGCCAGGCATCCCGCCCCCTGGTCCGTCCCCCACACAGGCCCTGCCTTGCCCCTGTCCCCTCGACTCACCCCAACCCAGCGCCCATCCCTGCTGCCCATGCCCCGGCTGGCGCGTGACCTGGTGCAGGGTCCCCATTCCCGAGGGGGCGGCTGCTGCCCTCAGCCTGGTTCTCTGTCCCCAGGGCGACACCAGCCATGACGGGGCCCCCGGAGCAGTGGGGGAGAAGGTGAGTCTAAGCAGGGACCCCACGGGCTGGCCAGTGTCTGGGCATGAGGGATCCCCCACCGACCCCCTGCCCTGGGGCAGGACAGCCACCCAGGGGGAGCAGGGCCTCTGTGGGGCTTGGGGGAAGGGGGGTACAGAGCTCCTGGGGGGCTAAGGGGAGGCAGAGAAGTACAGGGGTCCTGGAGGGGTGGGGGAGGGAATACAGGGGCTCTGGAGGACTGTGGGAGTGGGTGGGGTAGGGGAATTGAGGGGGGTCTGGGTGCTGTCCCCCTTGTGCTCACAGCTGTTCTCCTGCTTTCCCAGGGCCCCCAGGGGCCGCAGGGTCCCAACGGTTTCCGAGGCCCGAAGGGTCCACCTGTAAGTACAACTCTCCCCTCCCAACTGGTGCAGGGGGCTCAGCGCCCCTGGGGATGCCTGGGCTGGGATCCCCCCTCCCCGCTGCTGGCTACGGGGGCTTCTTACAGAGGAACGAACCCTCCTGGGGGTCCCTCCTGCAGGGCTGGGGTTCAGGGAGGGCCATTATGGGAGGAGATGTGGAGCGAGTGGGGTGGCCTGGGGGGGGGCACGTGAGGCAGCACTGGGGGGATCCGGCCTGTTGGTGTGTGGGGCAGCCCTGGGGGGAGGCGTGTGGGACGGCCCTGGGGGGAGGCATCTGGGGCGGCCCTGGGGGGGATCCAGCCGGTTGGCGCCCGCAGCCCCTGACTCTGTGCCTTGGCAGGGCCCAGCTGGGAAGGATGGGTTGCCCGGACACCCAGGACAGCGCGGGGAGCCGGTGAGTGGCCCCCCCATACCCTTGTCGCTGCCCCAGTGGGGCCCGGCTGCTGGGGCTGCTGGGGCTGTCCAACGCTCACCCCCGTCTCTCTGCAGGGATACCACGGCAAGACCGGCCCCCCCGGGCCCCACAGGAGTGGTGGGACCCCAGGTGAGTGAGCCCCGCGTCCCCCGGCCCCATGCCTGCCCTGGCCCCGTGCCCTCGGGAGCCTGGGCCCGTCTCCCTGTCAATGGCCTGTGATGGATCCCCCCTCCACCGGCTGCTGTGGGGGTGGGGACGCCCCTTCTCTTACAGGGCCCAGCAAGCCCCCCATTGGATCCATACCACCCTGCCCCACCTCACTGGTGCCCCTTCTCTGCCCCTCAGGGTAACTCGGGCGAGACGGGCCCCATTGGAGAGCGGGGTCATCCGGGCTCCCCTGGCCCACCTGGGGAGCAGGGGCTACCAGGGGCTGCCGGCCGGGAAGGGGCTAAGGTAAGTGCCATGCTGAGGAATGGAGGGGATGTGCTCACGTGCCCCCCAGTTCCTGCATGGGCAGCACTGCAAGCAGGCCTGACCAGGGCTGGGAGCCCGGACGCCTGGGTTCTCTGGGAGGGGAGTGGGTGGGTCAGATGCTCCGGAACGGCTCTGTATGAAGCCAGCCAGGTCTGGGGTGGCGCGACTCCTGTCACCAGGGCAAGGAGCCTCCTCAGCGACAGCCTTTCTGGTCTGGCCTCGGCGCGTCCAGCAGCCCTGTTCGCACCTCACACTTCCCTTGGCGGGTGCAGCTGGACGGGACCCCTGGGGAAGCCAGAGGGCCCGGCCCCCCCCACTCCGCAGTCAGCCGTGACTCTCAGCCAGTTGACGGGAACACAGCGTAGAACAGAGATCAGTGACTTTTGGGGGGACCCCGGGCCAGATGCCTCCGAAACTGCCCAGCTTCCAGCGACCCGACCCCCCGACACACCTGTTGTTCCTCCTCCTGGTCTTTGTCTCACTTCCCCGGGGCAAAGTGTCACCCTGGTCGCATCCCCCCTCCTGGGTCTCAGGTTACGAAGGGCACCGTCCATCGCACATGTGCAGGCAGCTGGAGCCACCTCACCTGCCCCCGAGGGTCTCAGCAAAAGTCAGACACCCAATTCCCACTACCTAGGCGTTGGTGCAACACACAGGGAAACTGAGGCACCCAGGATTCATGCAAAACAGTAAGACTCACATAGTCTTGTGCACAACATAATAGGAGGAAAAATCTACTTTGTCACAGTGTGGTCTAGTGATTAGAGCCGGGGTGGAGCCTGGACTCCTGGGTCCTACCCTTAGCTCTGCCCAGGCTGGCTGCATGCCTGGGGCAGAGATTAGTAAGGTTTAAGGCCAGGAGGACCCACTGTGATCATCCCGTCCAGTCTGCTGTGCCCTCGGCCTGAGGACAGCCCCCTCTGTTTGCGCTAGAGAAGGTCTCAGAACCCCCAACCCTTGTAAATGCAG
This sequence comes from Dermochelys coriacea, assembly GCF_009764565.3. Lineage (NCBI taxonomy): Eukaryota > Metazoa > Chordata > Testudines > Dermochelyidae > Dermochelys > Dermochelys coriacea. Next base: position 18,517,727 of record NC_050087.2, read on the forward strand.
AGGGGCCATGTGACGAAGTGGGGTTTTATTCATCTTGGGGACTCCTCAGCAAGGCAACTTGTACTGGTGGTAGATTTCGCTATCTGCTGTCCCAGGGGGTGGTCCCTCGGGGACCCCGTTTTCAGCGGAGTGGGTGTAGCAAAGCAGGGAGCGGGACAGATTGACCTGGGGATGTCGCAAGGGAGTTTTACTGGGATTGTCGGCACTGTGGATGGGATGGGGGGGCTTCACTGGAGTGATGATACCTGAGCCTGTCACCTGAGCCAGGAGGGGGGTTGGGGCCAGGTGACACCTTTTGCCTGGGAAGCTGGACAAAGGCTGGAGGAGGGGCCGGGGGGGAGGCTGGGGAAGTCATCTGGAGGGGGTTTGGAGCTGGCTGGGGAAATGGAGGGAGGCTCAGATGGGGGCTCTGGCCTCCCTGCCCCCCCGACTAAGGGGTCCTGTTCTCTATACCTACAAGCTCTGTGTTAAACCATGTTCCTGTCGTCTAATAAACCTTCTGTTTTACTGGCTGGCTGAGAGTCCCGTCTGACTGCAGAGTTGGGGGGCAGGACCCTCTGGCTTCCCTAGGACCCCGCCTGGGCGGACTCGCCGTGGGAAGCACCCCGAGGGGCAGAGGATGCTGAATGCTCCGAGGTCAGACCCAGGAAGGTCGAAGTTGTGTGAGCTTGCCCTGGGGAGAGGAGACTCCCGCAGAGTCCTGCCAGGCTTCGTAGGGAGCCGTTCCAGAGCATCGCCCAGGGACTGCCTGGCAGTGGGGTTCCCTGAGGAGGTCCTTATAGACCAGGGCTCCAATTTCATGTCAGCTCTGCTCTGGTGCTTGTGGGAGAAGTGTGGGGTCCAACACACACCAAGTTGTCACGGGGTCCCCAGGCAATGCTCTGGAACTGCTCCCTACAAAGCCAGGTTTCTTAGACGACAGGAACACGACCCAAAACAGAGCTTGTTATTCCAGACATCAGTGACTTTCAGCCAAGTCCATCTTGGGAGTCCTGGGCCAGTCACCTTGGATTCCCCCCTTCCAGTCCCCCCATGCAGACCCCCACCTCCGACACCCCCCTTGATGCTCCCTCCTCCTTTTCTTTGTCTCACTACCCAGGTCAAAGGTGTCATCTGGTCGCACCCCCCTCCTGGGTCTCAGGTCACAAAAAGCTGGGCAGCCTCACCTGTCCTGAGAGCCTCAGCAAAATCAAACCCCCAATTCCGACCACCTCAGTGCAGTACACAGGGAAACTGAGGTACACACAGTACAGTATTAGTGGAGGACAGTAAGACTCACCTGCAATGTAACAAGATGAATAAAACCCCACTTCGTCACAGGCCGGACACCCTGAGCCTGGGGTCAGCTGCTCAGGGCCCCCTGGCAAACACTGGCACCTTCTTCCTGCTCTGCACATGCCCAGCACCAGCCCCTGGTGCCCCTCGCTGCTCCCCGTAGGGACCGAGGGCTCAGCTGCCCCAGCCAGCTCTTCCCCTGCCCCGGGGCGTGGGGAATGGGGGGCTGTGCCCTGCTGCAGGCCCTGCCCCCTTGGCTCTGGTAGGGTGAGGGGCATCTGCCTGCGGTGGGGGTGTGGAAGGGGTCCCCCCTGACTGCTAACTGTCTCTGTCCCCTAGGGCGACCCTGGCCCGGCCGGCCTGCCTGGGAAGAACGGACCCCTGGGAATCCCTGGCTTTCCCGGCGCCAGGGCCGTGCCCGGCGAGACGGTGAGTGCTACCCAGGCGGGGGGCTGTGAGGGCTGGTACTGGGGTGGGACACTCGCAGGGTGTAACGGTCCTGTCTTGTCTCCTCCACAGGGACCGGCCGGCCTGAAGGGCAGGGAGGGGCCTCCCGGGGCCCCGGGCCCCACAGTGAGTAGCTGGCCCCGTGACCCCATCCCCTCTCCTGGGGGAGGCCAGTGCTGGGGTGGGGGCCCACAGGGGATTTCTGGGGGGGAGGGAAGGAGGTTTGGAGACTCTTGGGGGGGCCTTTGGGAGGCTTGCGGGGTTGGGGGAATGGGGTTCTGGGGGGCTGTCTGTGGGAGGGTCAATGGGGGACTTGGGGGGCTGTCAGAGGGGGTGCAGTGTGGTGGGCTCTGAGGGCTCTCAGGGCAGGGTCTCAGTGGTGTTTGGTAGGGGGGTCATCCATGGAGGAATTGGGAGCATGGCACACCCCAACCAATGTGCAATTCTCCCCAGGGCTCCCCCGGTGAACGAGGCCCCTCAGGGGCAGCTGGAGGCATCGGGCTGCCAGGCCATGGGGGGGAGCAGGGCCCCCCCGGCCCCGCTGGGGAGAAGGGTGCCCCGGTAAGTGCTGGCTACTTTTGTTGGGGCCACTCTTGGACCCTGACTCCCCTTGTGGGGCTCTTGGAGGGGAGCAGTGTGAGTGCAGTGGGGGGCTTCACCTTTCTGGGGGGTCAGTCTCTACCCGGGGGGGGGACCCTGGGGGAAGGGGCTTGGTCTGTGCCCCGTGGGGTGTGGGGGGACCCTAGGGGGAGGGGGTTTGTCTATGCCCCGTGTGGCCCCTACTGACTCTGCTTTTGGTTGCTCCCTTTCCTGCCCCACAGGGCGAGAGGGGCCCAATGGGCCCTGCCGGGCATGATGGGATCCAGGGGCCCGGGGGCCTGCCAGGCCCAGCCGGACCCCCGGGCCCTGCGGGCGAGGATGGAGACAAGGTAGGTGGGATGGATCATTGCGCCGAGCTGGGGTCTCCAGCGACGGTTCCCCAGCGATGGCGGGTTCCCTGGGGCCGGTTCCTGTGGTGATGGCTGGTTTGTGGGGGACGGTTCCCCCGGGGATGGCGGGTTCCCTGGAGACAGTTCCCCTGGCGCGGGGTCCTCAGAAGGTCTCATCGAGGTCTCTTTGTGTCACGGAGTCCCTGGGCGATGCTCGGGATCTGCTCCCTTCGAAGCCAGGCAGGACTCTGGGGGAGTCTCCTCTCTGGGCGCAGCCTGTCTGCAGGACACACAGCTCACCCGGCTCCCCCCTTCCTGGGTCTGACCTCAGAGCATCCAGCATCCTCTGCCCTCCGTGCGCTTCCCACAGCGAGTCCGCCCAGGTGGGGTCCTGGGGAAGCCAGAGGGTCCTGCCCCCCAACTCCGCAGTCAGACGTGACTCTCAGCCAGCCAGTAAAACAGAAGGTTTATTAGACGACAGGAACATGGTCTAACACAGAGCTTGTAGGTGCAGAGAACAGGACCCCTCAGTCGGGTCCATTTTGGGGGGCAGTGAGCCAGACAACCCCGTCTGCACTTCACTCCATGTCCCCAGCCAGCCCCAAACTGAAACTCTCCCCAGCCCCCCCTCCTCTGGGCTTTGTCCCTTTCCCGGGCCAGGAGGTCACTGGATTCCTTTGTTCTTCAACCCTTTAGCTCTCACCTTGCAGGGGGAAGGGCCCAGGCCATCAGCTGCCAGGAGACAGAGTGTCGGCCATTTATGTACCCTGGCTCTTTGCTCTGCAACAATTACACCCCCTTATCCCACCACCTAGAGACTTAAGAAATGCCTGGGGAAACTGAGGCACCCTGACAGTATTCAGAGGAAACATTAAGAACAGTCCCACTTCGTCACACTTTGCCTTTGCAGGGCGAGCTGGGGGGCCCCGGACAGAAAGGGAGCAAGGGGGACAAGGGCGAGGCGGTAAGTACCGGGGGCAGCACTGGGGGTCACTGTAGGGCCCTGACTGGGCCCCGCAGCCGGGCTCCTCACACCCAGCTCCGGCCCAGCATGAGCCAGGGGTGTAGGGTGGTGTGGGAGGATCTGAGGAGGATGCAGGTGGAGACGGGAGGGGTGTAGTGGAGGGCTCGGAAGGGGCTGGAGATGCTGGTGGGGTGAACAGTGAGGCAGGTAGGGGGGCAGGGGCCTGGTTTAGGGTCTGCTTTTGCCCCAGCTCTAACTTTGCGCTTCCCCCACCCAGGGCCCACCAGGACCAACCGGTATCCAGGGACCCATCGGGCACCCCGGCTCCACGGTGAGTATCTAGGGAGCACCCAGCTGGCCCCCTAGGTCACCCCTCAACTGCTCCCCTCTGACCGCCCTGCCCCGCCAGGGAGTCACACACAGCCCCGCCCTCCGTGCCCCACTAGTGACTGGGGCTGCGTCTGACACTCCCGGGAGACCCCTCCTGCCCCAGTGTCCATTGCAGGCTCTGTGCCTGGCCCTTCACTGCTGCTGTGTGACCCCCCCGGAGCTGTGCTACCCCCACTCCGAACTGCAAGACCTCTCCGAGCTGCACAACCCCCAGCTCTGCCCCCGAGGAGGGGCACTGCACCGGGGGGACACCGGGGGGGGTCTCTGCACCGAGGGGGGGCACTGACCCCAACCCCTCTGGCCCTGCAGGGAGTGGACGGGGAGCCCGGACGCCGTGGGCAGCAAGGGATGTTTGGCCAGAAGGGAGATGAGGGGGCTCGGGGATTCCCTGGCTTGAGTGGCCCTGTCGGATTGCAGGTAGGGACGGGCGTCGGTGGGAGCTGGGCTGGGCTGGCAGGGGATGCGGGTCGGGAGTGAGAGGCACTGGTAGCACTGTTGGGGGGAGCCCAGGGCTGGGCTTGCAGGGGCTGCGGGTTGGCGCTGGCAGAGCAGTTTGGGGGCAGGCCTACATGCTCCAGGAGGGGTCGGGCAGCCCCTGTGCCCCCGGTTAACCCCCCATGTGGTTCTCCGCAGGGCATGCCGGGCCCGCAGGGCGAGAAGGGCGAGAGTGGAGATGTTGGCCCCATGGTATGAGCTCCACGGAGATCCCCCCCACCCTTCCCCTCTTGCCCCCCTTCTCCTCTCACCTCCAATAAGAACATACGAGCGGCCAGACTGGGTCAGACCCAAGGTCCCTCCAGCTCAGTGTCCTGTCTCTGACAGTGGCCAACACCAGGTGCCCCAGAGGCAATGAACGGAACGGAATCATCCAGTGATCCATCCCCTGTCGCTCGTTCCTGGCTTCTGGCAGTCAGAGGCTAGAGACACCGTCCCTGCCCATCCTGGCTAATAGCCCTTGATGGACCTGTCCTCCAGTACCTAGTTCTTTTTTGAACCCTGTTATAGTCTTGGCCTTCACAACATCCTCTGGCAAGGAGTTCCACAGGTTGACTGTACATTATGTGAAGACATCCCCCTGCCCCCCCGCCTCCCCTTAACTCCCCCCCTGCCCCTCCTCAAGTGACTGTGCCCGTTCAGTGCCCGTACTCACTGGCTCGAACTGCCTGTCCTATCCCTTCTCTGCAGGGCCTCCCTGGCGCTGCGGGGCCACGTGGGGCGCAGGGACCTGCCGGTGGTGATGTGAGTTCCCCGTCCTTTCCGGGGCGGGAGTGGGGGCTGCCGTGTGCCATGGGGCGGCAAGGGGGGAATTCCAGGGGCAGAGGGTACCTGGGGGGCAGAGGCTGCTGTGGGGCAGGCACTGTGAGCCTCACTGCCTGGGAGGGCACAGCCCCAGTGGGGGGAAGGAGTGGGGCAGGGCTCCCGGGGGGCTGAGCAGTGAGTCGTCTGCCCCCCCTGTAATGATGCTGCCTTTGGCAGGATACAACTGAGAATATCAATTCAGGACAAATTGCTTAGAGCAGGGCAGTTACAGCTGGGGTTTCTCCCCCTCTAAGGCATCAAACCAGCCAGGCAGAGAGGACTTCGGTCTCACCCCACTGGCTATCCAGAAGTTACCCAAGCAATTCCCTTAGACACTCCCGTTTCCCATATCACCACCAGTGCCACTCGTTATGGGGACGAATGGTTATGAAAACCAATACCCCAGTAAAAGAAAAAAGGTTCTCTTGATCCCAAAGGACCAAGCCCCAGACCCAGGTCAAATGATAACTTAGATCTTACCCAAAATACACGCTTCTAGCCAATTCTTATTAACTAAACTAAAATTTATTAAAAAATAAAAGAGAGAGTTGGTTGAAAGATCAATATTCAGACAGACTTGAGTTCAATTCTTGAGGTCCAGATCCAGAGCAGAGATGGTGAGTTTGTAGTTGCTAAGAAGTCCAGAAGTCATAGTCCAACGTCCATGTCCAGGGTGACTCTAGTCAGTGACTGGGGATCTCAATCCTTATGGCTCAGCGTTTCCCCTTCTTGAAACCCAAAGCAGATCGGAGATGAGGAAGGATCGTGTCCCAGGGTCTTTATACATTTCCAGCAGCCTTTTGGCCTGAGCAGACAACAGCCTTGACTTTCTGTCTCCCAAACATCCTGGCAATTAGCCCAGGGTCATTTATCCATTAAATAGACATTAAATAAATTCTGGTTACCACAACCGTCAAAGAGACCTAGACGATCATACTATTTCACTCAAAGCCCTAGCAACAGACAAGACTTGTTTGCTGACCGCCCAGACCCCTTCTCTCCCTCGCAACGCCCATTTCACAGCTCTCTGCATTGCCCGCCCTTCCTCACCCTCGTCAAAGTGCTGCCCTGCGTCAGGTCAGTCTGGGAGCTCATTAACTCGCGCTGGGCCTGTCCCCTTTCCATGAGACATTATATTACCCTCCTCACGTCACCCCCGCATCCTCCCTGTCCCTAGGGCCCCCAGGGGATGCCAGGTGGAACGGGTCAGCCGGGCGCCGTCGGGGACAAGGTGAGTGTGGGGGAGCAGCACTGGATCTGATGCTGTGTCCTGCCCCCCTGCCCCCAGTCAGGGCACTGGGGACCCCAGCTGGGAAGGGTGTATGGGAACCTTCCACCCCCCAGAGCCAGCTACGTGCCCCCCTCCCAGCAATGTCCCCGCACACCTGCCCCCTCCCCTGTCCTAGCCCCCTCCCTAGGGCCCCAGCCCCAGTGCCAGCCCCCTTCCTGGGGCTGGGCCTCCACCCCTGACCCCATGCCCCTCCCTGGGGCCCCATCCCAGCCCCCCTCCTCAGGACAGGGCCCCCTCCCCGTCCAGCTCTGGTCTCTCCAGGGCAGCTCTGCAGAGTGTACCTTGCCAGCCCACACAGCCCCCCTTCCCTCTCCCCCCCCCCAGAAGGAAAATGAACACTCAGGGGGGAGAGCAGTACAGTGCGAGTGGGGAAACTGAGTCACTCATAGTTTCCGTATAAATATTACAGAAATCCTCCCCTTCTCCATCCTGCCCCCGGCCTTGCCCTCTGGGTCCCCCAGCCCGGCGGGGCTGTGCCCATCAGCTGGGCTAGCGTGGGGCTCACTCTGCTCTTCTCTCCTTGCGCAGGGGGAGCCGGGTGAGGCGGGAGACCCCGGGGCCCCAGGGGAGCCAGGCCGGCCGGTAAGTTCTGGGGCACAGTGAGACAGGGGGTCTCTGTCTATGCCCAGGACATGCAGTGGGGACCAGGGGCCCCCCGGCAGTGTGCTGAGATGTCTGGGGGCTGGAAGCGAATTGAGGGGGCCCGGCCCAGCGCCCTCCTGCAGCAGCTAGTCTCACAGGTTAACGCCTCGCTGTCCTGTGTCCACCAGCCCCATGCTGGGGCCACCATGGCGTGGGGGAAGCAGTGCTGGGGGGGCAAGCTCCATGGGATGCTGCCCTCCCAGCGCCAGCCCTGACACCCGTGTCTCCCTGCAGGGCATCAATGGGGAACTGGGGGAGAAGGGAGATTCCGGTCCGTCGGGTGCTGCTGGGGCCCCGGGCAAGAGGGGGCCCCCAGGAGAGGATGGAGCCAAAGGCAACCTGGTGAGTGCAGCAGGGCTGGGGGGCGCACAGCTGGAGGTACCACATGGGGCTGGGGAGTACCGCATGGGGCCAGTGGGGATGGGGGGGCACAGCATGGGGCTGGGAGGGCTCTGTATGGGGCCAGCGGGGCTGGGGGGGGCACAGCAGGGGGGCACAGCATGGGGCCAGCAGGGCTGGGGTGGCACAACAGGGGGAAAGGAGGATAAGGGGAACAGGGGTTGTGACTTCATTGCTGGCACCTGCCCTCATCCTGCACCTCCCACCCTCAGTCCACATCCCAACACACCCACCCCCCTCGTGACACACCCAGCTCCCCCCAAACACCCAGCACCCAACCCTCTCACACCCGCCCAGCTCCCAGTTGCTCCCACTCCCCCAGTGTCCAGGCCTTGGGAGGGTCTCGGGCTCTGCCTTGTGCTCACGGACCTTTTTTCCTGCAGGGCCCCATCGGCTTCCCGGGCGAACCAGGCCCCCCTGGAGACCCCGGGGTGCCGGTGAGTACTCCTGCTTGCCCCACGTGGCTCCAGCCCATCCTGACAGGCCCTGTGGGGGGAGGGATCTGTCCAGGACTCCTAGGTTCTCTCCCCAGCTCTGGGAAGGGAGGGGAATCTAGTGGTTAGAGCAGGGGGTGCTGGGAGCCAGGATTCCTGGGTTCTATCCACGGCTCTGGGAGGGGAGGGGAGTCTAGTGATTAGAGCAGGGGGGCTGGGAGCCAGGACTCCTGGGTTCTCTCCCCAGCTCTGGGAAGGGAGGGGAGTCTAGTGGTTAGAGCAGGGGGTGCTGGGAGCCAGGATTCCTGGGTTCTATCCCCGGCTCTGGGTGGGGAGGGGAGTCTAGTGGTTGCGGGGGAGCTGGGAGCCTGGACTCCTGGGTTCTATCCATGGCTCTGTTCCCAGGATGGGGGCAGTGCTGAGCTCAGGGCAGCCCCTTGGGTGCCAGAAAGTGGAAGTGGTGAGGTGGTGCTGGCTGGGGCAGGGCACTAACCCGTCCCATGTGCGCAGGGCCTGGACGGAGCCCCCGGGGAGAAGGGTGACGGTGGGGACCCCGGCATGCCGGTGAGTGATGGCAGCAATGTGGGGTGGGGGACACGCAGCATGGGCACCGTCTCCTGCCATGGGCTGGAAGCAGCACCCAGAGCGCCTGAGGGAGAGGCCCCGGGCCCCCTAACAGAGGGGCCAACAAATGATGTGTGGGGATGGTGTCACAGATCCACAGATCTGCGCTGAGCCCCGGCTTCCAGCTGTCCCGGGCAGGAGCCCCTCGGCGTGCTAGAGCCCCCAGGGGACCCGCTCTTCCTGCAGGCCTGGCCACGCGGCCCCACGGCCTCCGAGGCTGAGTCTCTGGGCCCCAGCCCTCCTGCTGCCCGCCGTGAGCTCTGCCTTGCAGGTCCGGCTGAGCCAGACGCCTGGGCACAGACCTGGCCCCTCTGCCGGGACCAGCACGGCTCAGCCAGGACTGGCAGCGACCCCCGGCCGCGTTCCCCAAGCAGCGACGGGCTCGTTAGCCCCCAGCCCCGGGAAGGCCCCAGGTTGGCGCAGAGCAGCGAAGGCTCCGACATGGGCCATGCGGCCGAGCGAGGTGTCACAGACTCCCAGGCTCCGAATGGCCCCGGGAGGAACCCCCCTCAGTGCCCCTGCGAGGGTGGCTCTCTCTCTCACTGGGTCAGGCCCTCCGGCCCCGCAGCCTCTTTCTTCTGTCCTTTGGCCCCCCCGCTGGCCAGAACCAGCTGCCTCCCGAGCTGGGGGGGCCTCCCAGTCACTAGTCGCTGGGTCCCCAATCTCCAGGCCAGTGTCTGTCCGGGGTCCCAGCTGCTAGGCGAGGTCACACCTGGTCCCCTGCAGCAATGAACTCCCCCTCCCACCCCTCCTTACACACGCAGCGTACAGGGAAACTGAGGCACGCAGAGTGTTCATGCAACCATAAAGAAAATTGCTCGCTTCATCACACCAGGGCTCCGCCCAGCCGAGCTGCTGTGGAGCCCACCTGGGCTGGATCTCTGGCTCTTTGTCAGTCTGGGGTGAGAGCTGCCAGGCCGTCCCAAAAGCCAGCACTGGAGCGCACAGCGAGGGCGCAGCCCGTGAGCTTGTCTTGGAGGGACGAGCACAGGCTGGCTGCTGGGGCGGAGAGCAGAGAAGATGCAACACATGTACGTTTGGGACATGAATTGTATCGAGCATCTCAGCCGCTCTAAACTGTAGCTCGGCCCGTGCGAGGCCGGACCTTGTGCTGTTTGCGAGGCCAGGGCGGAAAGCAGGGAAAGGAAATACAAACCCAGCCACGCCCGCAGGGACAAACCAGGGCAGGGGAGGCTGGGTAAGTGGTCAGCTGGAGACTGAAGGTTGGGTGTCTTCTGAACCCTGGTATTCAGCCTGCTTCACCATGTCCTGTCTGGGTCCCTGCTCCAGCCAGCCTGAAGGAAACAAACCAGTCACCTGCCCATGGTCACTCAGCTCCCCCACCCCCCGATTGGCTGAGCTGTGGGCCCACCACACCTTGGAGTTTCTTTATATTCAGGGTGAATGTCAGCTACCCCTAGGCGAGATCCGGGAGCCATGGTGGAGAGTTCTCTGAAAACACCATGCAATGTGCCGCATCAGGCACAGAAACTAACCGGATGTTGGGAACCATTAAAAAAGGGAGAGATAATAAGACAGAAAATATCCTATTGCCTCTGTATAAACCCCTGGGACGCCCACACCTTGAACACTGCGGGCAGATCTGGTCGCCCCGGTGTGGATGAGGAGAGATTAAAATGACTGGCACTGTTCAGCATGGCAAAGAGGCGACTACAGGGGGATATGACTGAGGTCTATAAACTCATGACAGGTGTGGAGAAAGTGAATCAGGAAGTGTTATTTACCCCTTCTCAACACAAGAACTAGGGGTCATCCAACGAAGTTAATAGGCAGCAGGTTAACACAAACAAAAGGAAGTATTTATTCACACAACACAGTCAACCTTTGGAACTCCTTGCCAGAGGATGTTGTGAAGGCCAAGACAGGGTTCAAAAAAGAACTAGAAAAGTTCATGGAGGACAGGTCCATCAATGACTATTAGCCAGGATGGGCAGGGATGGTGTCCCTAGCCTCTGTTTGCCAGAAGCTGGGGATGGGCGACAGGGGATGGATCACTGGGCGATTCCCTGTTCTGTTCATTCCCTCTGGGGCACCTGGCACTGGCCACTGTCGGCAGACAGGACACTGGGCTGGATGGACCATTGCTCTGACCCAGTCTGGCCGTTCTCACGTTAGGAAGGAGCTGAACTGTAGCTGGCCTGCAGTGTGTTGTCAGTGATGGGTTGTGTGGCCCAGTGGCCCGCTGGCCGTTAGGAAAGGGCCGGAAAGGGGCTGCTTGTGATGGCCAAGGGCAGGTGTTTTCTGTAGCTGATGAAATAAGGATCTGCCGAGAGACGCTCTTAGCGTCTCCAGAGTGGCTCGAACAGACAGCTCGTGTCGTAGGCGTTGGTTGCGGATCTTTTCTGATTGAGACGCTCCTGGATTGTTCAGGCGGGAGGCGGATCAATTGGAGGGGGTCGGAGAAGAGCCCCGAAGGGTCAGAAAAGCTGCCGTAGAGTGAGAGATGCCAAGAGCTCGATGTATTTGTGAGCACCAGGAAGCCAGGCTGGGGCCGAGCAATGGCCCATCCAGCCCAGCACCCTGGCTCTGGCAGTGGCCGGTCCACGTCCTCGGGGCCATGTACAGAACAGGGATATGCCCGAGTTGCCCCGAGCCTGGGCTGGCCCGTGACCATGTGGCAACCAGCTGCTGACGCAGCTGACCAGAAGGGTGAGGGGTGAGGATCAGCGCCATAGGGGGTGGATATTTGCACGGGGCTCTCCCATTGAACGCGCTCAGGGCTGGCGGGGGCAGCCAGACACATTCACCCGGGAGCGGGATTAGCCCCTGGGCCCATTCCCAGGGGCCGGGCGGCTCCTCCAGCGCTGGGTGTCTGCAGGTCTCTGGCTGGGCTGGAGTTGGACGAGACGGGCACAGTGGTGCCTTGGGGTCCGTTAGGCCCCAGCCTGACACCTGCCATGCTAGGCGTGTGAGCTGAGCCTCAGCATCCCTGCGCAAGGCCAGGAACCTCCCTGGGCTGTGGCTGCAAGGGGTCTATGTCTGTCCAGACGCGCGCACCTCCCTCGCCTGCACTGCGTAACCCTTTCCTCCCCCCATCACAGCGCAAAGTCCAGAGGGAAACTGAGGCTCGCCTAGGAATTATAAAAATGTTACAGAAAATTTCCACTTCATCACAGACACTGTCCCAATGAGGGGGACCCCTGCGTGCCCAGCACCTGTAACAGAGAGACCCCTGGGCAATGGGGGGGGAGCTCTGCATGCCCAGCACCCATAACAGAGAGACACCTGGGTGATGTGGGGGGACCCCTGGATGCCCCAGCACCCCTAACAGAGAGACCCCGGGGCAATGGGGGGACCTCTGCGTGCCCAGCACAGTAACAGAGAGACACTGGGCAATGTGGGGGGATCCCTGGGTGCTCCAGCACCCCTAACAGAGACACCCCTGGGCAATGGGGGATGGTGTTGTGCCTATAAGATGGATGGGTTCGCTCCCTCAGGGCCCCCTGGCACTGGCCACTGTCGGCAGACAGGACACTGGGCTGGAGGGACCATTGCTCTGACCCAGACTGGCCGCTCCCATGTTCTTAACCCCTGGGCTCTTACTGACCATGTGGTTTGTGTGCAGGGCCCAGCGGGCGCGTCTGGGGAACCAGGTCCTCCCGGTGCCCCAGGGAAGAGGGTGAGTAGGGGCTGCCAGTGGGGTTGGGGATGTGGGGAGAGGGGCCCAGTGGGGTCAGGGAGGAGGGGATTGGGGGGAGCCCAATGGGGTCAGGATCTGGGGGGAGGGGCCCAGTGAGGTCAGGGATGGGGGGACCGGGCGACAGGCTAATGGGGTCAGAATCTGGTGGAAGGGGCCCAATAGGGTCAGGGATGGGGGGATTGGGGGACAGGCTAATGGGGTCAGGATCTGGGGGAAGGGGCCCAATGGGGTCAGGGATTGGGGGACAGGCTAATGGGATCAGGATCTGGGGGAAGGGGCGCATTGGGGTCGGGGATCTGGTGGAAGGGGCCCAATGGGGTTAGGGATGGGAGGATTGAGGGACAGGCTAATGGGGTCAGGATCTGGGGAAGGGGCCCAATGGGGTCAGGGATGGGGGGATTGGGGGACAGGCTAATGGGGTCAGGATCTGGGGGAATGGGCACATTGGGGTTAGGATCTGGTGGAAGGGGCCCAATGGGGTCAGGGATGGGGGGATTGGGGGATAGGCTAAGGGGGTCAGGATCTGGGGGAAGGGGCCCAATGGGGCCAGGGATGCGGGGATTGGGGGACAGGCTAATGGGGTCAGGATATGGGGGAAGGGGCCCAATGCGGTCAGGGATGGGAGGATTGGGGGGCTCACTCCCCCCCAAGCCCCCATGGGGTTTGGGGCTGCCTGGGGGGTGCAGGTGACTCACTCGCCCTGTCTCTGTGCAGGGTGCAGTGGGGCCAGCCGGGCGTGAGGGTCGGCTGGGCGAGAAGGGTGCCAAGGTAAGGGGACCCCCCCCAGCCCCCCAGTGCTTCTGGTGCCTCGTCGTGGGTGCTGCCAGGCCCTGCCCCCCCCGGGCTAGAGCGGAGCCGCCCCTGGGGCCTGGGCAGCCCCCCGTCTGTGCTGAGCTGGCAGCCAGGGGCCCGTGGGCTGCGGGGGGTGTGTGCTTGGGACACCTGCCCCAGGGCTGGGCTGAGACCCACCCAACTCGATTCACTCCCTGCCCGGGAGCCGGTGAGACGGGGATCCCTGCCTGGTGCCGGGCTCTGACGTGGCATTTCTCCCCCTGCCCAGGGTGAGCCTGGCACCGAGGGGCCTCCCGGGAAGATGGGCCCTGTGGGGGTGCAGGGACCCCCTGGCCGGCCTGGCTCCGAAGGTCTGCGCGGGATCCCCGGTCCAGCTGTAAGTGCCAGCCGGGGGTGGGGCACAATGCGGGTGGGGGTGGGGTGGGCGAGGGGGCAGCTGGGCAGGGGGTGGCGGCTGGCTGGGCGGGTGGGGGTGAGCAGAGGGAGCAGAGCAGGAGGGCTGGATGAGAGAATTGAGGGCCGTTTGTATTGTGGGGTGACCCCATCTGGCTCTGGCGATGCCTGGAGCTGGCGGGGAGTCAGGGACTTGCCCTGTGGCTGGGGGCCTCGGTTTGGAGGAGCCGTGTCTCCCCCCCACATTGTACTCTCATAACTCTGTGTTTCCTCCCCAGGGGGAGCAGGGCCTGCTGGGGGCCCCAGGGCAGGCAGGGCCACCGGGCCCCATGGTAAGTGAGCTCCAGGGGCAGGGCTGGATGGCTGGGGGGAGGGCTGGGGGGGCAGGGCTGGGTGGCTGGGGACAGGGGGGCAGGGCTGGGGATGGGGGCAGGGCTGGGCAGCGGGGGGGAGGGCTGGAGGGCTAGGGGACAGGGCTGGGCGGCTGGAGGGCTGGGGGGCAGGGCTGGGGCACTGAGGGTAATGGCCTCTCGTCTCTCACAGGGCCCCACAGGGTTGCCTGGCCTCAAGGGAGACCCCGGCTACAAGGGTGACAAGGTGAGTGGGGCCCCAACGGGGGGCCTCCCCCCCACCCTACTCAGCCATCTCCCCTCCCCCTCCCCTTGCTGTCCTGGCATCACCACTCCCCCCAGTCTGCTGCAGGCCCAGGAATTGCACCCCCCACTCGGAGCCCTCCCACCCCTTGCTCCTGGGATCTGCCCCAGATGTGAGCTCCCACCCAATGCTGGGGCCACTGCTGCCAGCCCCACAGCTGCCCTGTGCCAGGCCCCATCACAGCCAGTGCTGCCCTCGCTGGGGGCTGTCACGGCGTCCCCGGGCGACGCTCGGAGCTGCTCCCCACGAAGCCAGGCAGGACTCTGGGGGAGCCTCCTCTCTGGGCGCAGCCTGTCTGCGGGACACACAGCTCCCCCGGCTCCCCCCTTCCTGGGTCTGACCTCGGAGCATCCAGCCTCCCCTGCCCCTCCGTGCGCTTCCCACAGCGAGTCCGCCCAGGCGGGGTCCTGGGGAAGCCAGAGGGTCCTGCCCCCCAACTCCACAGTCAGACGTGACTCTCAGCCAGCCAGTAAAACAGAAGGTTTATTAGACGACAGAAACATGGTCTAACACAGAGCTTGTAGGTGCAGAGAACAGGACCCCTCAGCTGGGTCCATTTTGGGGGGCAGTGAGCCAGACAACCCCGTCTGCACTTCACTCCATGTCCCCAGCCAGCCCCCAACTGACTCCCGCTCCAGCCCCCCCTCCTCTGGGCTTTGTCCTTTTCCCGGGCCAGGAGGTCACCGGATTCCTTTGTTCTCCAACCCTTTAGCTCTCACCTTGCAGGGAGGAAGGGCCCAGGCCATCAGCTGCCAGGAGACAGAGTGTCGGCCATTTATGTACCTGGCCCTTTGCTCTGCAACAATTACACCCCCTTATCCCACCACCTAGAGACTTAAGAAATGCCTGGGGAAACTGAGGCACCCCGACAGTATTCAGAGAAACCATTAAGAACAGTCCCACTTCGACACAGGGGGCCTTAACCCAGCGTCCAGCCCTGAGCAGCTGTGGGGTGGGGGACGGGAGCTGCCAGCACCCTGGGGGAGGGGGGTATAGCTGGGACCGGACTCCTGGGTTCTTGTCACACGTGCGGGGGTGCGTCCAGCTGTGGCCCTTCATTTGTTTTAATGTGTTGCCCATGCATCAGGGGGTTGCTAGGTTACAGTCTGCCCCCCACTGCCTGTGCCGAGGGTACTTACACCTGCCTTCTGGGGGTCTCTGCAGGGTCACATACCCATAGCCCCCCAGCAATACATGGGGAAACCGAGGCACACACAGTGTTCAGAGAACATCAAGAACATTCCCACTTTGGCACCGCATGTTTACACCTCTGTTATACTTAAAGTTCTGCCCAGAATCTTTTTGGGGGAATAAGTTAAAGCGCCACATTTATTAGTCATACATGTATCAACCAACGCTGTATCATACGCATATGATCGATATTACACTCCTGCGCTCACACACACACGCACACTCCCTCTTGTTGAGGTTACCAACTAGTTGCTCCCCGTAACTTCCCTAGCCAGGTAAGATAGATGGGGGAGGGGTGGAGCCAGGCTTCTGCTGATCCGGATCAATGCTCCCATGTTGACAAGACAAGAACCAGGGTCCTCTGCAAGACACCTCGCATTTATAGCAGCTTCCCTCTCATGCAAATCTGTATCAGATTCAAAATCTGTATCTGTGTCCATTGGTCCTTTGTGCTGCTTCCTTCTGGGTGTTGTCCCAATGCTGTTCGAAGAGGGTGTTTTCAAAGAAGGTGCTGGCTTCTAACCCTCAAGGCCATCAGTACGTCTGATCTTCTTTAAAAAGAACAGGAGGCCTTGTGGCACCTTAGAGACTAACAAATTTATTTGAGCATAAGCTTTCCTAGCCCACTTCATCGGATGCATAGAAAAAAAAACTTTTGTAGTGATAATCAAGATGGCCCATTTAGACAGTTGACTAGAAGGTGTGAGGATACTGAACATGGGGAAATAGATTCAATATGTGTAATGACCCAGCCACTCCCAGTCTCTATTCAAACCCAAGTTAATGGTATCTAGTTTGCATATTAATTCAAGCTCAGCAGTTTCTTGTTGGAGTCTCAGAGTAGCAGCCGTTTTAGTCTCCTTTTCTTTTTTCGTTGGAATCTGTTTTTGAAGCTTTTCTGTCGCAAAATTGCCACCCTTAACTCTTTTACTGAGTGGCCAGAGAGGTTGAAGTGTTCTCCTACCGGTTTTTGAATGGTCTGATTCCTGATGTCAGATTTGTGGCCATTTATTCTTTTGCATAGAGACTGTCCGGTTTGGCCAATGTACATGGCAGAGGGGCATTACTGGCACAGGATGGCATACCACTGTGATATATGCCATGATATATGGGCCATCTTGATTATCACTACAAAAGGTTTTTTCTCCTGCTGATAATGGCTCATCTTAATTAATTAAAAAAAAAAGCAGTACTTGTGGCACCTTAGAGACTAACAAATTTGTTAGTCTCTAAGGTGCCACAAGTACTGCTTTTCTTTTTGCAAATACAGACTAACACGGCTGCTACTCTGAAACCTTAATTAATTAGCCTCTCACAGTTTGTATGGCAACTTCCAACTTCTCTGTATGTAGATATATATTTTCTTACTATATGTTCCATTCTATGCATCCGATGAAGTGAGCTGTAGCTCACGAAAGCTTATGCTCAAATAAATTTGTTAGTCTCTAAGGTGCCACAAGGCCTCCTGTTCTTTTTGCAGATACAGAAACCTGATCTTTAGTGAGCCCACTTGACAAGTTTTACACTCTTGGGTGTCAGAGTAGCAGCCGTGTTAGTCTGTATTCGCAAAAAGAAAAGGAGTACTTGTGGCACCTTAGAGACTAACAAATTTATTAGAGCATAAGCTTTCGTGAGCTACAGCTCACTTCATGGCATCCGATGAAGTGAGCTGTAGCTCATGAAAGCTTATGCTCTAATAAATTTGTTAGTCTCTAAGGTGCCACAAGTACTCCTTTTCTTTGTACTCTTGGGTGTGGCTTCCATGTGGCTTCCATGTGGTTTCCATCCCCTCTCCAACTATTGCAGCTGTCTGGAGGCCCTGGCCTTCCAGGCCTTTACTCGTTCCCAGCTCCTTCAGTCACAGGGCAATTGATTAAAAGGGGGAAGATCTTATTCTACTCCTAGTGAAAAGACATTTTTTTAACTTTATACTAAGCCTCAATACAAAGTTTTCTACAGCAGGATCTGACACAAAGTTGTATGAAAACAGAGGCATGATACAAAATCATATGAAAGTTACGTGAAGATGCTTAATGCAGAGATTTATCTACACAACTGCCCAGAGTGGAGTCCTACGGGACAGACCCCCCCAGCTCTGTGGGACAGACCCCCCCAGCTCCATGGCACACACGCCCCTGCAGCTAAACCCTCTGCCCACCCCAGGGTCATGCAGGGCTCATCGGGCTCATCGGCCCCCCGGGGGAGATGGGGGAGAAGGGCGACCAGGGGCTGCCTGGCAACCAGGGGGCCCCAGGGCCCAAAGGAGACCCTGTGAGTATGTGGGGCTGCATGGGAGTGGGGGCTTAGGCAGGATGGGGGCTGTGCGGGGGTGGGGATCTCAGGCACAATATGGGGGCTGCATGAGGGGTGTGGGGGCTGCGTGTGGGGTGGAGGGTTCAGGCACGATGGGGGCTGCATGTGGCAGGGGGCTCAGGCAGGAAGGGGAGACTGTGTGTGGGGTGGGGGGTCAGGCAGGATGGGGAGGCTGCATGTGCCCCCCACATCTCCCAGCACTGGGGAAACACATCTGGGTCTGCACCATCAGCAGTGGGGTCCCCCATGGCTGCCGGTCAGCGTCTGGTCGGAGGGAGCGGAGCTGACATGTCCCTTCCCCCACAGGGCTTGGCTGGCCCCATTGGCCCCACGGGCCCCCCTGGATCCCCTGGGCTTGTGGTGAGTATCACACAGCCGCTGGGCCTGACCCCTCCGCGCCCCTCGCCCGCTCCAGGCCCCTCGCCTGCCCCCTCCGTGCCCCAGGGCCCCTCGCCTGCCCCCTCTGCACGCCAGGCCTGGACACACATCCTGCTCTCACAGGCCCCCCCCCTCGGTGCTGTACAACCCGGTCTGTCCATCTGTCTGTCCCAGGGATGGGGCGGGAGCTGGGCTGGAGACCCCCAGTGCCACCCAGGGACCCCTGGAGAGTGGCCCCCACCCATGCCCTGGCTCCGGGACCCCCAGCACCTCCCCATTGCTCACCCCTCCCATTCTCTCCACAGGGGCCGCTGGGTCAGAAGGGCTCCAAAGGGTCGCCGGTGAGTACCCAGGGCAGGGATTGGGGCTCCAGGAGGGGTGGGGAGCAAGGGGGGGACAGCCCCCAGACCAGAGCCAGGAAAGGATCCCAGGAAACCTGCATGGGAGGCGAGCCACCAGACCCCCCTCCCCACAGAGCCAGGGAGGGAACCCAGGAGTCCTGGCTCCTGACCCACGAGAGCTCTTTCGCAGCCAGAGTCCGTTGGTCCCTGGGGCCTGCTGGTGCGAGCCCTGCTCCAAGGAGACGATGGGAGGCTGTGGGGGAGGGGAGGGGGCTTCAGGGGGGGCAATGGGGAGGCTGTGGGGGAGGGGAGGGGGCTGCAGGGGGCGATGGAGAGGCTGTGGGGGAGGGGAGGGGGCTGCAGGGGGGCAATGGGGAGGAGGGGGGCGATAGGGATGTTGTGGAGGAGGGGAGGGGGCTGCAGGAGTTTCTGGCTGGGCGACTCCATGCTCTGACCCTCTGCTCTTCCTCTGCAGGGAGCCCTGGGCCCCAGAGGAGACACAGGACCCCCTGGACCCCCAGGGCCACCGGTGAGTGCTGGGGGGCAGCAGGGGGGCTGCTGGGGGTCAGCAGGGGTGGAGGCCCCCGAGCCTGGGCATGGGGGTGGGTCAATGCCCCTGGCTGGGATTCCCTTCCCAGAGGCCCCGGGGTGCTGCCCCGCACCCCTCACACCCGCATCTCGCCCCCAGGGCCGCCCAGCAGAGCTGCTGGAGCCCCTGCCCATGGAGCGGGTCCGGAAGAGGCGCCGAGAGGCGGAGGGGGAGCAGGGGGACCAGGCGTGGCCCCTGGAGTACGCGCCCGAGGGGCTGGAGGAGGTGTACGCCTCGCTCAGCTCCCTGCGCACCGAGGTCGAGCAGTTGAGACGCCCCCGGGGCACCCCTGAGAGCCCAGCCCGCATCTGCAAGGAGCTGCAGCTGTGTCACCCCCACTTCCCCGACGGTGAGCCAGGACCTTGGGGGGCGCTGGGGACCCCAGAGTCCGGGGAGGGGGTGCTGGGAGCCTGGAGTCTGGGGGGAAGGGGTGCCGGGACCCAGGGGGGCGCTGGGGACCCAGGAGTCAGGGAGGGGTCCTGGGAGCCTGGAGTCGGGGGGGAGGGGGCGCTGGGACCCTGGAGGGCACTGGGGACCCCGGAGTCCAGGGAGGGGGTGCTGGGAGCCTGGAGTCTGGGGGGAGGGGGCGCTGGGACCCTGGAAGGCGCTTGGGACCCCGGAGTCCGGGGAGGGGGTGCTGGGAGCGTGGAGTCTGGGGGGAAGGGGTGCCAGGACCTTGGGGGGCGCTGGGGACCCCAGAGTCCGGGGAGGGGGTGCTGGGAGCCTGGAGTCTGGGGGGAAGGGGTGCCGGGACCCAGGGGGGCGCTGGGGACCCTGGAGTCCGGGGAGGGGTCCTGGGAGCCTGGAGTCTGGGGGGGAGGGGGCGCTGGGACCCTGGAGGGCACTGGGGACCCCGGAGTCCGGGGAGGGGGCGCTGGGACCCTGGAGGGCGCTTGGGACCCTGGAGTCCGGGGAGGGGGTGCTGGGAGCCTGGAGTCTGGGGGAAGGGGGCCCTGGGACTCTGGGGGGTGCTGGGGATTCTGGGGAGAGGAGCTGGTGCTGGGGACCCCAGAGCTGGGGGAGGGGGCGCTGGGACCTCGGAGTCTGGGGGGAGGGTGGGCCCAAGGCTCTACTGTCTGATGTGGGTGCTGGGGATCGGGGGGTCCGGGCTGGGTCTGGGGGCACATCTGTGCCATGCCCATGCCAGAGGGTGAGACGGGGGCACCCCTCAGGAGCGGGTGTGGGGGGCAGGCTGGGCGTTGGACCGGCCCAGGGAAGGCCTCTGTGGCTGCCCCCCAACCTCTCCCTTCCTCCAGGCGAGTACTGGATCGACCCCAACCAGGGCTGCACTCGAGACGCCTTCAAGGTTTTCTGCAACTTCACGGCAGGCGGGGAGACCTGCCTGTTCCCAGACAAGAGATTCGAGAGTGTGAGTGGGGGGGTGGGGGGCAGGGCTGGGATAACGGGGCTGCAGGTCGGGAGTGAGGGGCACCGGCAGAGTTGGGGGGGTGAGGGCCCAGGGCTGGGCTAGCAGGGGCTGCAGGTCGGGAATGAGGGGCACCGGCAGAGCTGGGGGGGCAGGTCTGGGCTAGCAGGGGCTGCAGGTCGGGAGTGGGGGGCACCAGCAGAGCTGAGGGTGGGGGCAGGGCTGGGATAACGGGGCTGTGGGTCAGGAGTGGGGGGCACGGGCAGAGCTGGGCTAGCAGGGGCTGCAGGTCGGGAGTGGGGGGGCACCGGCAGAGCTGAGGGTGGGGGGCAGGGCTGGGATAACGGGGCTGTGGGTCAGGAGTGGGGGGCACTGGCAGAGCTGGGGGGGTGAGGGCCCAGGGCTGGGATAACGGGACTGTGGGTCGGGAGTGGGGGGCACCGGCAGAGCTGTCTGCTCCTCCCCCATCCGCTCCGTCCCCTCTCGCCCCCCAGGTCCGACTGTCTGCCTGGAGCAAGGAGAAGCCGGGGAGCTGGTACAGCACCTTCAGGAGGGGCAGGAAGGTAGGGCAGGGCCGGGGGGCCGGGCCCGGCGTAGGCGGTGGGGCTCGGGGGGCTCGGGGGGGTCGGAGGGGAGGGGGCGTGGGGAGACGGGGGCGGTGCTGGGGAGCTGGGGAGGGGGGCGAGGGGCGGGGCGGGGCGGGGGTTCCTAAGGCCGCGGCCCGGTTCTGCCCCCCCAGTTCTCCTACGTGGACGCGGACGGGAACCCGCTGGGCGTGACCCAACTGACCTTCCTGCGGCTGCTGAGCGCCGGCGCCCGCCAGAGCTTCGCGCTCAGCTGCCAGGATGCGGCCGCCTGGCACCCGCGCGGAGCCGCCGGCTACGCCCGGGCCCTGCGCTTCCGGGGCGCCGACGGGCGGGAGCTGGGCCCCAACCGGCGCACGAGCCCCGTCCTCGCCCTGCACGACGGCTGCCAGGTGAGCCTGCCCCACGGCCCCCAGCGCCGCCCTGCCCCACAGCCCCCGCCCCCAGCTCCCGCCCCCGCCTGCCCCACAGCCCCAGCCCCGCCCCCAGCGCCGCTCTCCCCACAGCCCCCGCCCCCAGCCCCGCTCTGCCCCACAGCTCCCGCCCCCAGCCCCGCCCCCAGCGCCGCCCTGCCCCACAGCTCCCGTCCCAAAGCTCCGGTCTGCCCCATAGCTCCCGCCCCACAGGGCCGGTCTGCTCCATAGCTCCCGCCCCCAACCCCGCCCCCGCCCTGCCCCACAGCTCCCGCCCCCAGCTCCGATCTGCCCCGCAGCTCCCACCCCCGCCTGCTCCACAGCTCCCGCCCCACAGCTCCCACCCCCATCTGCCCCACAGCTCCCACCCCGCAGCTCCAATCTGCCCCACAGCTCCCACCCCACAGTTCCTGTCTGCCCCACAGCTCCCACGCCACAGCTCCGGTCTGCCCCACAGCTCCCGCCCCCGCCTGCCCCACAGCTCCCGCCCCGCAGCTTCAATCTGCCCCACAGCTCCCGCCCCACAGTTCCTGTCTGCCCCACGCTCCTACGCCACAGCTCCGGTCTGCCCCACAGCTCCCACCCCCGCCTGCCCCACAGCTCCCGGCCCACAGCTACGGTCTGCCCCATAGCTCCCGCCCCACAGCTGCTGCCCCCGCCTGCCCCACAGCTCCTGCCCCACAGCTCCTGTCATGGACTCACAGGTCTTGCCCACTCTTGGCCCCGTGCAGTCCGTGGGGGGAACCCCCTTCAGTGTGACAGACCTTCTTGGGGGTCCTCTCTCTCTCGGGGTTCAGCCCCTCCACCTCCTGGAACTGCACCTCTCTGAGCCTTAGCCCACCTGTCTCTGCTGTGGGCCCCGCAGGAAGTCCCCTCGCTCTGGACCCCCGGGGCCTCCACCCCCCGAAGGGGATGACGCCCCCTGTTCTCTAGACCAGAGCGACTCTCGGCCAGGGTAACACAGGAGGGTTTATTGAGCGTTGAACCCAGCATTGGAAACTCTCCGGGCCTCAGGCCTGTCCCCCCCCAGCCCAGCACATCCCAGTCTCCCCTGCACCCGGGGGGCTCTGCCTGCCCCCTCCCTCCAGCCCCGAGCCCCCCTGCTTCCCAGCCGGGCCTCTGAGATCCCTGGCCCCAAGCCCCTCCCCCCCATCCCTTGTCTTCTCTCCAGGTGAATAGGGTCGTAATCAGGGTCCTCTGGCTGGAACCGGATGGTTGGGTCGCCGGGGGTCCTCGCAGCCCATTGTTTCCCCACTGATGACTCCTGAGTTGGGCCTCCAGGTCACCAGGCCATCGGCCGGGGTCCCACCTTCCCTCGCGGGTCCTCTGGAACAACCAACCCCTCTCCCATCCCCTCGTTAAACTGGTAACCCCCAGGGAAACTGAGTCGCAAGCCCTCTGCATGAAACCATAGGAAAACCAAGGGAAAAAAACCCCACAGGAAACAAGGAAACCAGGAATCTCCCCCACTTTGTCACAGCTCCCGTCCCACAGCCCCGCCCCACAGCTCCTGCCCCCGGCTTGCCCCACAGCACCAGGGTGCCCGTCCACGCCCTGCACGATGGCTGCCAGGTGAGCCGGGTCCCCACGCCACAGCTCCTGCCCCAGAGATCCTGCCCCACAGCCTGGCCCCACAGCTCCTGACCCTGGCCTGCCCCGCGGCACCTGTCCATGACCTGCACGACAGCTGCCAGGTGAGCTGGGCATGGCCCCCCACCCCATAGTTCCCACCCCACAGCTCCCATCCCACAGCTCTCACCCCCTGCCTTCCCCTCAGCTCCCGCCCCACAGTCCAGCCCCACAACTCCCACCCCGCTGCTCCTGCCCCACAGCCCTGGGATCGGGTCTGGGTGACCTGGCAGGGCATCTTCTCCAGGTCTGCCAGGAACCGGATCAAACCCGGCCGTGCCGTTCCCGTGGGGGGGCCTCTCCAGCCTGGGCCCAGGGACTCCTGCACCCTCACCCATGGAGCCAGGCCTTACACTGGGACTGCTCTCAAGGGGCCGCAGTAATTTTTGGATGGTCCCTGTGGCCATGGCTAGCCCTGGGGCAAGGCTGCCCTGCCCCCGAGCTGCAGGCTCCTCCTCCTGGCTGCTGGCCTCTCCCCCCAGGGCAAGGCTGCCCCTCCCCCGGGCTGTGGCCCCTCCCCAGCCCTGAAACTGCCCGTCTCTCCGCAGCTGCGCCAGGGCCAGGCGCGCATGGTGCTGGAGGTGAGATCGTCCCGCCTGGAGCAGCTGCCCCTGGCCGACGTGGCTGTCCCGGACTTCGGAGGCGCCAACCAGAAATTCGGCTTTGAGCTGGGCCCCGTCTGCTTCATGGGCTGAGGGCCACATGGAGCCCCCCAGGGACGCTCCCGAGGCCAGGCTGCCTGCCACTGGGCAGAGATCCCTGGGACCTGCTCCAGACTGCGGGGGGGGGCGGCTCCCAGGGCCATGCTGCCCCCCCATGGGTGCCCCTTCCTCACTGTCCCCAGGGCGCACTCAGGACTCAGCCCAGTGCCCCGGACCCTGCCGCTGGCCCCACCAGCCCCCAGCCCGAGCCCAGGGAGCCCCGCGGGATACCCAGCCCTATTAACGCTGCAGGCCCCCCCCAGGGCCGGTGCTGTGGGGCAGGCGGGCGGGTGCCCCTCTGTGGCCTGAACGGGGAGCAGGGCATGGACTGACCCCCCCATGGTACTATGATACCCCCAGGAGCCTGTTAGCAACGCACTGGACATGTCTCTAGCCAAGCAGCCCCCCCACAATGCCCAGCTGGGGCAGGATGGGCCCTGCGGGCAAAGCAGCCCCCCCCGAACTCCATGACGCCCAGGCAAGGGGCCCGATTGGGGAATCCAGGCCCTACCCCAATGAACAGACCAGCGCAGGTGCCCCCCAGCGCCCCTGCAAGAAGCTGCCGAAAAGCGTCCATCCATCCGTCCGGTGTCTCCCAGGGCTGGGAGGGGCCGAGAGCTGACACCCCCCTGAGACGCCTGTAACTCAGGGTGGAGCGCTGGACACCCCCCTTGACCCCCGCCTCCTGCCGGGCTCCTTCCCCCATGGAGGTGTCGATCCTGGCCCCTCGGCCTAAGGGTGAAGCTGGAGCCCCCGGAGCCATGACACCAAGGACCCACCCCGATGGGCCCCTCGGCTGGCAGTGGGGTGCGTAATGGGGGCAAGTATCCAGCACCTCCCGCACAAGACACCTCGGGGTTGAACCCGAGGGCAGCGCTGGGGGGGATGAGAGACCCAGACCTCACCCCCCCCGCTCGCTGGGCCCCCACGTCTGTTCTTGGCCACGTCGCTGCATCTTGGCCATGCGGTGCCAGCGCGGATACTGTACGATAAACCAACCTGTATGAAACAGCAGCGCCCAGCACCTCTCTCTGCCCCTGCGCCCCCCTCCGCCCCAGGCCTGCCCCACGCCTCTGAGCCCCCCGAACCTCCCACCACTGCCCCACACCTCTGTACCCCCTCCGCCCCAGGCCTGCCCCATGCCTCTGAGCCCCCCGAACCTCCCACCACTGCCCCACACCTCTGTACCCCCTCCGCCCCAGGCCTGCCCCACGCCTCTGAGCCCCCCAAACCTCCCACCACTGCCCCACACCTCTGTACCCCCTCCGCCCCAGGCCTGCCCCACGCCTCTGTGCGCCTGAACGTCCTGCCCCCCCATGTCTCCCCAGAATTCACCCAGTGCCTTGTGGTGTTGTCACGGACTCACAGATCATGCCCACTCTTGGCCCCATGCGGTCCGTGGGGGGAACCCCCTTTCAGTGTGACAGCCCTTCTCCCGGGGATCCATTATCTCTCGGGGTTCAGCCCCTCCACCTCCTGGAGCCGCACCTCTCTGAGCCTTAGCCTGCCTGTCTTTGCCGTGGGCCCCCTCAGGGAATCCCCTCGCTCTGGACCCCCGGGGTCTCCGAAGGGAATAATGCCCCCACCCTCCGATCTCTAGACTGGAGCGACGCTCAGCCAGGGTAACACGGGAGGGTTTAGTGAGTGTCTGAACCCAGCACAGGAAACTCTCCAGCCTCAGGCCTGGCCTCCCTCAGCCCAGCACATCCCAGTCTCCCCTGCAGCCGGGGGGGGCTCTGCCTGCTCCCTCCCTCCAGCCCCGAGCCCCCCTGCTTCCCTGCTGGGCCTCTGAGATCCCCAGCCCCAAGCCTCCCCTCTGTCCATTGTCTTCTCTCCAGGTAAACAGGGTCGCCTGGGCCCCCACTCCCCTCTTCTGTCCTCTGGCCCCTCTGGCTGGGACCGGCTGGTCAGGTCATCGGGGTCCCCTCCCCGCAGCCCATTGTCCCCCCACTGGCCAGACCCTGCTGGGTCTCCCGAGCTGGGCCTCCCGGTCACTGAGTCATCAGTCGTGTCCGTTCTCCAGGCCATTGGCCGGGGTCCCAATTCCCTCGCCAGCCCTGTGTCCCCACAAACTCCCTCTCCCGTCCCCTCCTTAAACCAGCAACACCCAGGAAAATGTGTCCCACCCCCTCGGCATTCAAACCACTGGAAAAACTAAGACCCCCCCCCACTTCGTCACAGCCTGTGAATGGGGGGAGGCTGGAGGGGTTTCTTCATAATGGGTGGGGCAATGGGGGGTGCACACAGCTGGGAGCTGCCTGGCCTGATACTGGCAGGGGAGGGAGCGGGGGCCGCCAGCCCCTGGCCTGTCTCTGAGGCTGGTCCCACCCTGGGGCTTCCCCAGCAGGTAAATCTGGGCTGGTGAACCCCCTCCCACTGCTTTCCTGACTTCCTCGGCGTGGGGGGGACTCCGGTGACCTTCCTCCCCCATCCCACCAGGCCCTGCTGCCCTGGGATGCAGGGAGCTCCTCTTATCGCCCATGGCAACGGGGACCGGCAGCCCCTGTAGCCATGGCAACCATCGCTGGCCTGCTGAACGAGAGGCCTGCCCAGCTGTGTGTGTGTCCCCCCCTGCCCCCCTGATACCCCAGCTCTGCCGGTGCCCCTCACTCCTGACCCGCAGCCCCCCGATACCCCAGCCCTGCCGGTGCCCCTCACTCGTGACCCGCAGCCCCAGTACCCCAGCCCTGCCGGTGCCCCTCACTCCTGACCCGCAGCCCCAGTACCCCAGCCCTGCCGGTGCCCCTCACTCCTGACCCGCAGCCCCAGTACCCCAGCCCTGCCGGTGCCCCTCACTCCCGACCCACAGCCCCCCGATACCCCAGCGCTGCCGGTGCCCCTCACTCCCGACCCGCAGCCCCCCAATACCCCAGCGCTGCCGGTGCCCCTCACTCCTGACCCGCAGCTCCAATACCCTAACAAGTGGCTGGCTGCTGGCAGCTGATGCCCGGGTTCGCCCTGGCGCAGGGATGGACCCGGCTCAGCGAGGGGGCCAGGCCCAGGGAGGCTGGGAGGAGACACTGGTGCTTCTGGGCCATGAACCTGAGCCCCCCCCACATCGGGAAGGGCCTGGTGCTGTCTGGTCACCGCCCCCCCGCGAGCTGCCCCCCGCAAGTCACGCAGCGTTTGATGGGCAATGGGGAGACACTGGGAGCGAAGCGACACGCTGTAATTAACACTAATTGCCTGGCATGTCGATCGCGCTACGCCCTCGCTTGGCTTGGTGCCAGCCTGCCCCACCCGCACCCCATGCTGAGGGGATGAGGGGGGCAGGAGGTTGCTCCCTGAGGGGGGGCAGCGCTGCCATCAGTCGCTGCTTCTTGAGTGACCAGGTGGGGGGAAGCCTTGCCTGCAGGGAGGGGCTGGGGGGGGCCTTGTACTGAGGCCTGAGGGCCCGGTGGGGGGGGGTCACTATTTCCCCATTGGTGGATATGGGGGAGTATCCCAGGGTGAGATCTGTGTGGACAGAGGCTCCATAGGGCAGGGAGATCTCCACCCACTGTCCGTGGGGCAGCGCAGGGGGGTAACGGCCCACATCTGTGGGGCAGTGGGGGGGGGAATGGCCCGCATCTGTGGGGCAGTGTGTGAGGGAACAGCCCACACCTGTGGGGCAGTCGGGGGGAATGGCCCACATCTGTGGGGCAGTTTGTGGGGGAACAGCCCGCATCTGTGGGGCAGTGGGGGGCAGTAATGGCCCCTGTCTGTGGGGCAGTGTGTTGGGGAATGGCCCGCATCTGTGGGGCAGTGGGGGGGGAACAGCCTGCGTCCATGGGGCAGCGCAGGGGAGTAATGGCCCGCATCTGTGGGGCAGTTGGGGGGTAATGGCCCATGTCTGTGGGGCAGTGGGGGGGCGGCCTGCGTGCATGGGGGGGAACTGACCCTAGCCCTTTGCGCTGCTGCCAGCCCCTGGCAGAAGGGTCACGCTCCAAGGGGTACATTTCTCCGGCTCAGCAGCAAGGGCCATGCCCTGGGGCTGTTCACACCTGCTGCGGGTCTGTCCCCGAGAGGTTTGAATTTGCTGCGAGAAGCTGGAGGCTGTGGCGGGGCTCCTGGGGCCCAAGGCCTTACTCCTCCATCCCAGCCCCACGGGCAGCAGTTCTGCCCCATGGCAGGCTGGCGAATGTGGGGCGAGGTGAATACAGGTGCCATGCGCAGCCCAGCACGACAGGCTGCGGAGCTGGGTCTAGCAGGGCGGCGGGGCAGAGACCCTGCCAGACGCGGGCGGCTGCTCCCTGCTGACTCCGACCCCCGAGGAAAACGCCGATCTGACCCCTGCCAGGCGCAGCCGGCAGCAGCCAGGGCCGGGTTCCGTATCTGGGGGTTCCTTTCCATCGATACAACACAGACCTGGCTCGAGCCCCCAGCCCGTAACCCGGGGAAATTACATACCACCCCGGGCGCCTCTGAGAGGCAATATTTCCTCCTCGCAAGGCCAGAGTCCCAGTGTAGAAAAGGAACTTTTAATAAAAGGAGGGAAGTAACTCGGCATTAATTTGGGGAAACACGGTTCATAAACATAAACCATGAGCAAAAGTCCCACCCCCAAGTAAGTCGGCCAGTGTCCTTTTCCCCTCAGGGTCTTATGTGCAGTGACCCAAAAGTCCCTTTAGCATGCCCATCCCTCTCTGCACCCCACTCAGCACCCCACATGTGCTGCCTGTCCCTCTCTGCACCCCACTCACAGGTGCTGTCCTTGGTCAGTGCAGACCCAGAGTTCACCTCCCTCTGTGGGTGGAGGTCAGGCGGCACCTTACTCGCCCCTCTCCACGGCTCGGGCACTCGGCCGCTGCCCTGCTCTGCCAGCCACCCGGGTCCTTTCAGCTGAGAGTGACCCCCTCCTTTGGGCCCGGTTCTGCTCCCCTTTAGTCACCATCATCCCAGCATTGCCAACAGCATTTCACTCCCCAGCGGTGATTTGTAACCCAGCGCCAGCTCGCTCTGCCCTGGAGATCTAGGCAGACTAGGCGTCTTCGTGTAAAGTCAGGTTGCTCCTGAAGTCTCTCCCCCTCCCAGCTAGCGCTCAGGGGCGAACTCCTCCAGCCCCTGCTCACACCTGCGAATTCAGAGATGATCCCACAGAGGTTCAGGAGCCTGAGGACCCAGCTCAGTTTCCTCGTTGGCTTTGGCTGCCTGCTGTTTGTTCCATGTGGCTTCGGTGGCTCCCGTGGCGGCTCCTGCGGCGCGGGGCCTGACCTCAGTCCCCCAGATCTGCTATTCCAGCGTCAGCCAAGCTGCTTGCCTGGGCACCGGGGTGCTGCGGTCGGGCCAGTCCCATTGCAGTGGTCTCCTCTGTGGTGCCTGGGGCAGGGGGTCCTTGGGGTCCCTCCCCTCGTCTCCCCTCGGCACCTGGTCAGAGCCGAGCTCTCTCTCTCGAGCTAGGGTTTCCCTCTGGCAGACGTTCCTCTCTGGCACCTGCCATTCCAGGCCAGCTCTGCCAGGACCCTCCTTGGACGGGCCACTTGCCGGGTCTGGGCACGATCGGGCTGACCGTTACCGGCACCGGGGTTTTGGGCTATGCCCTCAGCTGACCTGTGCGATGTGAGCCCTGCCACGGCTCTGCCAGCGCCTGGCTGTCGTGCCGTGGCCCAAGAGCGAGCGCCAGGCTCAGGGCAGGCCAGGAGGAACCAGGCCACAAACTCCAAATTGGCTGTGAGATCTGGGCTGAAATTTCCCCAACCAAACCTCACCTGTAAACGCCTTGGGCATCACAACAGCCACACTGGGGAGTCTCCGTGGGTGCCCGGCTCTGTCTCGCCACCCCGGTGAGCTGCCCAGACAGACAGTTCCTCTCACCAGGGATCACAGCAACTGTCCCAAAGGTCCCGCCACTGACCCAAGGGCAATCACACCTGAGCGCTCACCCAAAGTCATCGCTTGCCACCAATCCTGCGAGACCCAGCTACGGCTGGCTGAACCAGGAGCGTTAGTTACCCGGTTAACGTGGGGAGACCGAAAACACCCCCCCACCCCACCCCCTGTTCCAAAAGGTAACAGGCGCATCTGTCATCAGCCGGTTCCATGTGTGTGTCAGGGCTAACCCGGCAAAGCCCCCCGGCTCTTCCTCTGAGCCCTTGATCCCTTGGCCAAGCAGCCCAGTGAGCCCGTTCCTTCGTGTTGGGGGTCTGAGTCCCTCCCCCCGCTGCAAACTCAGCTGCCGGGAGGGAGCCACTCGCCAGTCTCGTCTTAATGGGGGGGGGCAGAGGAAACAAGTCTTTGGTCCCTTTTAATGTTCCACCTTCGCCCATCTGCTGTTGCTGGGCCTAGTGTCGGGGGTGGGGGGGGGAGAGAGCGGGGAGCGGAGGCTGGGAGCCAGGACACCTGGGTTCTGTCTCTGGCTCAGGGAGGGGAGGTGGGTCTAGTCTAGTGGTTAGCAGGGGGCTGAGAGCCAGGACACCTGAGTTCTGTCTCTGGCTCAGGGAGGGGAGGGGGGTCTAGTGGTTGGGGAGGGGAGAGGGGCTGGGAGCCAGAACTCCTGGGTTCTGTCCCTGTCTCTGGGAGGGGCGTGTTGCAGTGGCTAGAGCGGTGCTGGAAGCCAGGACTGCGGGGGAAGGGGAGAGGTGGCGGGAAGCAGGGGGTGCATGTGGGGTGGGTGGAATCTCTCCCAGTGCCAGGGTTCAATATGTTCCTGCAGCCGGGAGGCTCCATCCCAGGGCTGAAGCACTCGGCTGCTTCTAGCCCAGCCCATGACCAGGCTCTTGTATTGTGTAATTAACTGTCTGGTAAACGAGGGATGAAGAAATGGAAATGGAGCCAGGGGCTGCCAGGTGGCTCAGCTACTCCCTGCACCCAGGGCCGTTGGCTGGCAAGTGACCTAGCCAGGAGACCCTTCCCCAGGTAGCCTCCTGCTCCCCCAGCCGCTCAGAACTGAGTGCCCAGCCAGGGGATCTGCCAACAATCTCTGCCAGGCCCCAGCTGGAGAGCCGGGAATGGCAGAAGAGAAACCAGCAAGGACCCCATACAGAATGGTGGTGGTGTGTGTGTGGGGGGGGATGTACCCACACGTATGCGTCTGTGTCCATGAGTGCTTTCATGTGTGTGCCCGTGTCCATGTGTGCGTCCGTGTGCGTGCATCCGTGTGTCCATGCATGTGCATCCATGTGTGTGTGCATCTGTGCATGCGTCCGTGTGTGTGCGTCTGTGCAGGTGTCCGTGTGTGTGTCCGCGTGCGTGCGTCCATGCTCATGTGTGACCCGTGGCTACTATTCCTACAGGAAGAGTTCAGAGGTCGCCCAGGCCCCCACGCGTGGCTCAGTCCAGGCCTCAGCCCTGGGCATGGTTCTCTCCTGCCCCCAGGCCCTGCCCGTTGCAGCTGGGAGCAGCCAGCAGTCGCCACACGCCTGAGTGCTGCTCCCTGAGTCTCTTGCTCCCTGGGCCAGCCTGGCCAGCAATCAGCAGCAGAGATCTGACGAGGATGCTGGGAGTGTCCTTAGAGCGATCAGCAAGTCGCTTGCTTTGGGGGTCGTTAACGGGAGAGATTTTCAAGGAAAGGGAGAAGGGAGCAAGAGAGTGAAAATCCCCCTCGGCGCTATAGCACAGCGAGAGCTGCCCAGAGCCCCATGGGCCGGACACTGCGCAGATGCCACACAGCAGAGCCTCTGCCCCAAAGACTCATGCTGTTGGTACGCTGATGGTGCAGAGAGGTTGGCAGCCCCACAGCGTAGGCCCGGGTTTAGGGAATCAGCCCCCCCAGCAGCTCCCCTGGCTCCAGGCAGCCGGGCCTGGCATGAAACCAGCCATTTCCGCTTCCTGGGCCAGACCAAAGCCGTGCTTTGAACAGGCTTCGCTTGTTGGGCTCGGGGCAAGAGAGGCTGGTGGGGGAAGTTCCTTCATCCCTCCCTGCATCCCAAAAGCCACCGGGTTACCCTTGCCCCCCACATCGGGTGTCAGAATTCGTGGGGATGTGAAAACCATGGGGACTGAGGCTCAGCTGGCAGGACCCCAGGCTGCAGGGACTCAGTGGGGGGGGGCGCTGGCCTGGCTCTAATACAACCCCCCAAATGACGTGGTGGTTAAAAAGAAGGGACCTTGTTTCCCATCACCTGAGCCTTGTGCACCAGCATGTGGGGGGTGTAAGACGCTGCTGTCTCCATGTCTCACACCTGCTTTGCACGAGTGTGAACGAGCGCACCAGGCACTGGCGAAGTGGGGTCTTCCCTTTTCCCTGTTAGCAGGGGTGGGAGTCTCCCCCTTGCACCAAGAAAGGGGAGGACACAGACCCCTCGGCTCGACGGGCCGGCTTCCACTGTGCCCCAGGCCAATGGTGGGCAGCAGCCCCCATGCACGGCCCCTTAGACCCTGGTCCCACCGTGCCCAGGAATAGTGAATGAGGAGCAGCTGCCACCCCCTGGCCTTGGCAGTGTCCTTCGCTTTGGGGAAGGGAGCAGCCTGGGTTGTGGCTGAAAGGGCCGAGCACCGGCCCAAAGTCAGTTACCTCCCCGTGGCTCTTTGCTGCCCCCAGTGACCGGGGAGGGAGCCTGGGGACAGAGCTGCAGAGAAGGAGGATAATTAAGGAATTACAGCCCTGCCAAGAGCTGTCAGAGCCTGCGGGGGGGAGGCGAACTGTTAAGGGGCTGCCAGGCAACTCTTAAAAACAAGGAGCTAATTTATTCAGGGTGAGGAACCCAGGGTGGGGGTGGCTGATTGACAGGGAAGTTGCTGGCACTTCTGCAGAGACACCCATGTGCCATGAGGCTCCCCCGCAGTTAACAGCAGCCTGCGCCATGCAGCTTAATTACAGGCTGGGGTTGTTCAGAGCGGTGAAGAACGCCCCGAGCAGCGCGGGGAATCCTGGGGCACAAAGCTCCCACTCCTCTGAGGAGCGCAGGAATTGCGCAGCCCAGGGGCCCATCTACTCCGGCATCCTGTCTCCAACAGCCCCCACGGCTCTGGAGCAAGGTGGATGGAGCCCTGCAGGAGGCAGCGATGGGATAACCTGCTCCCAGGACAACCCACCTGCCCCCCAGCAGCCCCCCCATCCCCAGGCCTTTCCCCTGCCCCCCAGCTTGAGCAACCCCAGGCACACAGACGGCCTCTCCGTGGCGGGGCGCCGTGTGGTCACATGGAGGTGCCGGGCCTCTGATACCGGCAACACACCGGCCCCGGATTCAGAGCCCTGCAGGGTGCGTCCTGTCATTGGGTGGCAGCCTCTCCCAGGCCCGTCAGTGCCTGCAGCAGCCCCGGAGCCAGCTGCACCCCACAGCATCTCCCCCCACACGCCCCCGGGCCAGCTGCACCCTCCCTGCCGGCTCCAGCTCCCTTGGCTCCCCCGGGGTGTGGAGGGGCATCTGCCTGGCTCACCCCTCGCGGCCACCTGGGAGGCGGGACGGACCTGGTTAGGGCACAATCCTCGTGGGGGGCTGGACTCTAGGCCAGGTCCCGCTGTGCAGCCCCAGCAGGGGGCACCCAAAGGCCACAATGATGGGCACAAGGAGCTGGGTAGCAGAACAGGGCCCCCCCAGCCCAGGCCACAACAACAGTGGTGGGAGGGAGAGGGGTCTCAACCCCCCCCCCCGTGAAACTCTCGGCCCCCCTCTAACCACTAGACCTCCCTCCCCCCCAGAGCCAGGAGAGAACCCAGGAGTCCGGCGCCCAGCCCCGCTAAGCACTAGCCGGGCAGCGACCCCCCCGCACCTGTTTGAGGCGGGGCCTCGCCCCCTCCCCCCCGGCCCCGCCCCGCCCCCCGCGCGCACGCTCCCTGCTCGGCGCAGCCCCGCGGTGCGCGGCGCAAGGGGCGCGCAGCGAGCCCGGCCGGGGCCCCGCGCGAGGCGGAGCCGCGTGGGGCGGAGGGTCCCCGCCGGGGGAGTCGGGGCCGCGGGGAGCCGGAGCCGGAGCCGGAGCCGCCGCCGCCGCCCCCCTGGCCGGGCCGGGCCTCGCCGCGCTCCGCGCCTGCACCATGCGCCTTCTCCCCAGCCTCTGCCTGCTGCTGGCGGCCGGGTCGCGGGCAGCCCAGGTAGGCGCTGGGGGGCGAATGGCCCGGGGGGGCGGGGTGTGGCTCCAGGGCGCTGGGCCCCCAGCTCCCTACGGGGGCTCCCCTTGGAACTAGGGGTGCCGGGGGCGCAGCCCTGTCACCCCAGGTGACAGTTCGGGTCAGTGGCTCTCAGCCGCCCCCCCCGTTCGCCCCTGCCCAGGTGTTCACCTGCTGGGCCCCTGGAGCCCTGCCCCGGCCGGGCCGAGGTGGGGGGCTTGGCCCCAGGGTGCCGGGTGGCTCCCAGGGGAGCTCAGCTCCCACCGGCGCTTGGGGCCCCTCTGGTGCCTGTTCTCAGCCGGGCTGGTGAATGCCCTGGGGTGCTGGCCCCCGGAGCGGACTGAGGGGGACGGGGCGTGAGGTCAGGCAGAGCAGCAGAAAGGTGCCAGGACTCCTGGGTTCCTCCAGCTTGCAGAGGGCTCGGCAGGCTGTCACTGTCCCGCTGGCCTGTCCCTGGCACCTGTGCCTTGTCCCGGGCCATATGGCACCTGCTGCCCCCCAGGCCAGGCCCTATCTCGGTTCCCTGCCTCCTCCTCCCACCCCACCCTGGGGCTGGCAGAAGTTCCTGTTCCCACAGGAGAGTCAGTAACCCATGGCACCCGATGGCAAAAGGCCGCCAGGGTCAAGGACGTACAGGTTCTGTGCTGAGCCCCGGCTTCCAGCCGTCCCGGGCAGGAGCCCCTTGGCGTGCCAGAGCCCCCAGGGGACCTGCTCTTCCTGCTGGCCTGGCCACCGCGGCCCCACGGCCTCTGAGGCTGAGTCTCTGGGCCCCAGCCCTCCTGCTGCCCGCCGTGAGCTCTGCCCGGCGGGTCCGGCTGAGCCAAATGCCTGGGCACAGACCTGGCCCCTCTGCCAGGACCAGCGCGGCTCAGCCAGGACTGGCAGCGACCCCCGGCCGTGGCCCCCAAGCAGCGACGGGCTCATTAGCCCCCAGCCCCGGGAAGGCCCCAGGTTGGCGCAGAGCAGCGAAGGATCAGACACATGGTCCGTGCGGCAGAGCCAGGGCTCCACCCGGCCAAGCCGCCGTGGGGTCCTTCTGGGCTGGATCTCCGGCTCTGTCAGTCCCGGTGAGAGCTGCTGAGTCCCTCTGCAGGCCCGTCCTCACCCCGGCCTCCTGACACCTCCCAGGCCATCGTCCGGGCCCTATTCCCATGTGCTGCCTTCTGGAAATCCCTTAATAGGGTTAATCGTTCAGTTCGGGGGCAGGAGCCTGGGTGTGTGTGTGTGTGATCCCATTGTCCCTCCCATCTCCTGCTCTGCCCCAAGAACAGCTTTAACCCTGCTGCACCTGCTGGGTAGCAGTACAGAGAGAAACTGAGGCACACATTCGCTTCATAACAGTATTACAGAAAATTTCCACCTTGTTCCGTCCGCGAAGGAGGAAATCCGTGCCCATCCTCTAGGACCCTGGGCTCGGGGTGGAGGGAGTTGGTAGCACTGCCCCACGGTTCCTCTCTCCAGCTTCCCAAGGCTGCAGGATCCCGGCTGAGAGCAAGGGGCATCTGTTCCCTCCGTGTGGAAATGGCCATGCCAGGGTGAGAGCAGGGTCTCAATACTGGGCTGATGATGGGGGTGTCTCTGTCCCCAGGAGCCAGGGGGTGTGCCAGGCCCAGTCTCTCGGTGCCCCAGCTGTAAGGGGAGGAGGGATTCTCTGGGGAGAGGGAAACCAGAGTTTTGGGGGTGGATGCTCTGCGCGGCTGCAATGTCTGAAACAGGGGGCTAGCCCCTGTGCAGGAGCCCCTTCCCCATCTCCCTTCCCCCTCCCCCACCTCCTCTAATCCCATCCCCCGTCCTGTCCCAGCCACCATTGCTCTGCCCACAGGCTTCTGCTCCCGTGTGCCCCCCAGTGGGTGCAGCGGCCCCTCCCCAGCTGGGCTGAGCCCATGGCCCCCATGCATACCGCTGTGTGGGGGTCTCTGCAGCCTGGCCCTGTGCTCGCACGCTGCAAGGGGAAGGGGTCAGGGCTGGAGGTGCCACGGGTTCCCCTGGGGGCCAGCTTCCACCCGTATGACCCTGGGTGGGAGATGCTCCCAGGCTGTGTCAGTGATGGGTGGGCCCGGCTCACGATGGGGGCTGGCGAGGGAGGAAATGGGGCCTGGGTGCAGCAGCTGCGTCCCTGATCCCAGAGGCCAGGCAGGCAGAGCGCGCAGCCTCCAGGGCTCTGGCCCTGGGGTGAGTCCAGCTGAGCGTCTGCAGTGACTAGGCCGCCCAGTGGGGCAGCGTCTGTCAGTTGCCTGGGGAGTCAGCTGGGGGGAGGTCGGGCAGGGTGGAGTCCACCCAGGGGGAGCCGTGACCCCAGAGGCCTGATGTGACGAAGTGGGAATGTTCTTAATGTTTTCTCTGAATGCTGGGTGGGTGCCTCAGTTTTCCCTAGGCAGTTCTTAAGTCTCTAGATCAGGGGTCCCCAACGTGGTGTTTGCGCCCGCTGGGGAAGTTGTGTGCGCCTGCAGGACACCACGCCGTCGAAAAGCCACTGCCGAGTGTGGCCACCAGAGAACCGCCGGCCGAAATGCCGCCGAGAAGTGTTGCCGTTTCTTGGTGGCATGTTGGCGGTGGGGTGTCTGGCGCCCGGAAATTCTGGAGTCTTCTGGAAATAGGAATGTGCTATTCCCACTGAAAGGTTGGGGACCACTGGCCCAGGTGGGGGGATCAGGAGGTGTGATTGTCCCAGAGCCCGGGAGGGCCAGTGGGATGGTGTCTGCACAGAGAATGGCCGACACCCTGTCTCCTGGCCACTGATGGCCTGGGCCCCTCCCCTGCAAAGGTGTCAACCGAAGGGGTTGGAGAACAAAGAGACCAGGTGGCCTC
The DNA here is from genome assembly GCF_009764565.3 of Dermochelys coriacea. Classification (NCBI taxonomy): domain Eukaryota; kingdom Metazoa; phylum Chordata; order Testudines; family Dermochelyidae; genus Dermochelys; species Dermochelys coriacea. Next base: position 18,554,198 of record NC_050087.2, read on the forward strand.
CTGGCCTGGGTAGGAGACACAGGCCAGAGGAGGGGCGGGAGAGTTTCAGTTTGGAGCTGGCTGGGGAAATGGAGGGAGGCTCAGAGCCGGGGTCTGGGCTCCCCACCCCCCAAGATGGACCTGACTGAGGGGTCCTGGTGTCTGTACCTACAAGCTCTGTGTTAGACCATGTTCCTGTCGTTTTAATAAACCTTCTGTGTTACTGGCTGGCTGAGAGTCATGGGGAATTGCAGGAAGTGGGAGGTGCAGGGCCCTGACTGCCCCTCACTCCGTGACACCCGTCTCTGCTGACAGCCAACCTCCCCTGCTCTTCCCGCCCTGAGCCTCCGTGCCCCCACTCCTCCAGTCTCTTTCCCTCCCAGCCCCACTGCCTGGGGGTCCCTGGGCCAGAGGAGCTGCCAGGAAAGGGGGATCCTGGCTCTAAACACGAGCGACTCCTCCCCCTGGGTCTCCGCCCACGGCGCTGCAGTGGAATTCCCCCCCCATCCCCCCGAGTTGCTGGCACTGGGTGCCCAGGCTGCGCCGGTGCAGACGGCCACGCGGGAAGCCAGGCTGTAAACCCCGTGGGGAATCCGGGTGCTGCCTAGGCCCAGAGCCCCTTGAGAGGGGCTGTGGTCAGGGAGGAGGGGACGCCCCTGGCCTGGGGCTGGCAGGGCTCTGTTGGGGAGCAGCTGGCGGAGAACTAGGATCTGCAGTGGGCGCCTGCGGTGGCCCTTTGGGCTCAGGCTCAGCTGCCTGCAGGGCTCAACTCCCTGTGGGTGGGGGGTCCCTGAGCTGCTCGTTGCAGACTCTGGTCCCCCAGCCTCAGCCCTGGCCCCCACCCGAGCGGTGGCTGAGTCAGCCTGGCAGAGCTGGCACCTGCAAGCCCTGTCCTGGGGCATGGAGGCTGCAGCTGCTCCCGGGCTCCTGGTTAGACAGCTGGGCCTGCTGAATATTCACCAGGGCAGGCTCCCTCACCACTGGCCGGCTCTGCCTGCTGAATATGCATGATCCAACCAGGGCTCTGGTTGGCTAGACAGCCGCTGCTCAGCCCACCCTGCCCCCCTCTCTGCCCTGAGGGGAGGGGAGTTAGTGCTGTGCTCTGATTTCACCTCGTTCTGCTGTGGCTCGCACCCCTGTGCAAAGTGAGCCTGTCACTCGCTGCTGGGTGGGCCTGGTGTGCAAAGTGAGTGTGCAGTGGTTGGGTATGGTGCACGAGGACCAGGTGGGCCTGGTGTGCAAAGTGAGTGTGCAGGGATGCTCGCCCAGTCAGTCACCCGGACACAGCGCGGTGTCCGTAGGGCAGACCTGTCCATGCTGCAACCACCCCGTGTTCCAACTCCATCCATCTGTCTCCATCTGACCTTGCTGGCCAGTTCCCGGGGGGAGCCCCACCCCCCCTTGCCACTCCATCCTTTGTTCTCACCAGGGATGTTGCTCAGTCTCCCCCTGGGTCGCTGAGTGTTTGTGGCCATTGGCTGCTCCGTTTCTCCAGTGACATGGGTTTGTCTCAGCCAGTCCATTTCGGTAACCCCTTCGGGCTCCGCCAGCCGGGCGACCTGAGCACAAACAGTCCTTCACCACCACAGGGAGCCATTGAAAATATAGGGGAAACTGAGGCACACATGGTTCATAGGCATAGTACAGAAATTTTCTGCTTGGTTCAGGGGTTTAGGCAGTGCCTAGCACCACTGGGGGACCCTGGTCCGGGTCTGTGCGTCGTCTGGTGCCACGGGGGGCCCTGGTCCTGGCCTGGGTCTATGCGATGCCCGGTGCCATGGGGGGGCCCCAGTCAGGGTCTGTAGGTGCTATCACAGTGCATAATACCCCAATGCCCCACTCCCATGGCCTTGCACCTGCGGATTGCTGCAGAACTCTTGGGAGACAGGGTCAGAATTCAGGAATTTCGAGGGCGGGGGGTGTGTGTGAGATGGGGCAGCCCAGGGCCCCTCTACTGTGGTATCTCATCTCTGAGAGGAGCAGCACCAGGAGGCAGTGATGGGGTGACTTGCCCTTGGGAGAGGCTGGGGCCCTCAAGCAGGAGGGTGCATGAGCTAACTCTGGGTATTTTAGTTATAGTGACGTCTGGCCCTTTCCTGAACCCTGTGGTGCTCTTGGCCTCAGAGAGATCTTGTGGCAGAGATTTCCACCAGCTCTTTGTGAACCATGCAGCAAATGTGTCCTTGTTACCCCTGCGTTCTAGTGAGAACAGCTGCTGGGCCACCAGGGTCTACCTCCGTCTCCTGAGGGCGCCTTTGCCCCACTCTGGCTCTGGTGCCCATGGACACGTTTGGGGGTGTGCATGTGTCTGACTCTCCTCTACCCCAGGAGCTGCACTGCCTCCCTGCTCATTCTCTCCTTATGACCGCGTTTCATTCTCCAGCACAGAGCTAAATGCCACATAACGAGCCTGAATTAATGAGCAATTTACATGCAGATTCCCAGTGACTACACTATGGTTGGGCAAATTAGAAGAGGATGAGCTGGGAGGGAACTGGCAGAGGGGCAGGGTCAGGGGCAGGGGCAGGGGCTGGGAGGGAGCCGGCAGAGGGTCAGGGGCGGGGCCGAGGCCGGGGTCAGGGCAGGGGCAGGGGCTGGGAGGGAGCCGGCAGAGGGGCGGGGTCAGGGGCGGGGCCGAGGCCGGGGTCGGGGCAGGGGCTGGGAGGGAGCCGGCAGAGGGTCAGGGGCGGGGCCGAGGCCGGGGTCAGGGCAGGGGCAGGGGCTGGGAGGGAGCCGGCAGAGGGGCAGGGGCAGGGGCTGGGAGGGAGCTGGCAGAGGGGCGGGGTCAGGGGCGGGGCTGAGGCCGGGGTCAGTGCAGGGGCGGGGCTGGGAGGGAGCCGGCAGAGGGGCGAGGTCAGGGGCGGGGCCGAGGCTGGGGTCAGGGCAGGGGCTGGGAGGGAGCCGGCAGAGGGTCAGGGGCGGGGCCGAGGCCGGGGTCAGGGCAGGGGCAGGGGCTGGGAGGGAGCCGGCAGAGGGGCGGGGTCAGGGGCGGGGCCGAGGCCAGGGTCGGGGCAGGGGCTGGGAGGGAGCCGGCAGAGGGGCAGGGGCAGGGCAGGGGCTGGGAGGGAGCCGGCAGAGGGGCAGGGGCAGGGGCTGGGAGGGAGCTGGCAGAGGGGCGGGGTCAGGGGCGGGGCTGAGGCCGGGGTCAGTGCAGGGGCGGGGCTGGGAGGGAGCCGGCAGAGGGGCGGGGTCAGGGGCAGGGCCGAGGCTGGGGTCAGGGCAGGGGCTGGGAGGGAGCCGGCAGAGGGGCGGGGTCAGGGGCGGGGCCGAGGCCAGGGTCAGGTCCAGGGCAGGGGCTGGGAGGGAGCCGGCAGAGGGGCGGGGTCAGGGGCGGGGCCAGGGGCAGGGGCAGGGGCAGGGGCTGGGAGGGAGCCGGCAGAGGGTCAGGGGCGGGGCCGAGGCCGGGGTCAGGGCAGGGGCAGGGGCTGGGAGGGAGCCGGCAGAGGGGCGGGGTCAGGGGCGGGGCCGGGGTCGGGGCAGGGGCTGGGAGGGAGCCGGCAGAGGGGCAGGGGCAGGGCAGGGGCTGGGAGGGAGCCGGCAGAGGGGCAGGGGCAGGGGCTGGGAGGGAGCTGGCAGAGGGGCGGGGTCAGGGGCGGGGCTGAGGCCGGGGTCAGTGCAGGGGCGGGGCTGGGAGGGAGCCGGCAGAGGGGCGAGGTCAGGGGCGGGGCCGAGGCTGGGGTCAGGGCAGGGGCTGGGAGGGAGCCGGCAGAGGGTCAGGGGCGGGGCCGAGGCCGGGGTCAGGGCAGGGGCAGGGGCTGGGAGGGAGCCGGCAGAGGGGCGGGGTCAGGGGCGGGGCCGAGGCCGGGGTCGGGGCAGGGGCTGGGAGGGAGCCGGCAGAGGGGCAGGGGCAGGGCAGGGGCTGGGAGGGAGCCGGCAGAGGGGCAGGGGCTGGGAGGGAGCTGGCAGAGGGGCGGGGTCAGGGGCGGGGCTGAGGCCGGGGTCAGTGCAGGGGCGGGGCTGGGAGGGAGCCGGCAGAGGGCGGGGTCAGGGGCGGGGCCGAGGCTGGGGTCAGGGCAGGGGCTGGGAGGGAGCCGGCAGAGGGGCGGGGTCAGGGGCGGGGCCGAGGCCAGGGTCAGGTCCAGGGCAGGGGCTGGGAGGGAGCCGGCAGAGGGGCAGGGGCAGGGCAGGGGCTGGGAGGGAGCCGGCAGAGGGGCGGGGTCAGGGGCGGGGCTGAAGGCGGGGAGGGAGCTGGCGGCGGGGCTGAGGGCGGGGCGGGGGCAGGGCTGAGCGGCATGGTCTCCCGGTGCTGCCCGCGCTCGGTGCCTGCTGAGCCCCTGCCTGTCGCCCGTGGGGACGCGTGTGAGGCACGTATGATCGTTGCAGAGCCCTAGAGCGCAGGTGTGTGCTGGGGTCTGGACACAGAGAATGGCCGACACCCTGTTTCCTGGCACCTGATGGCCTGGCCCTTCCCCCCTGCAAGGTGAGAGCTAAAGGGTTGGAGAACAAAGGAATCCGGTGACCTCCTGGCCCTGGAAAGGGACAAAGCCCAGAGGAGGGGGGGCGGGAGAGAGTTTCAGTTTGGGGCTAGCTGGGGACGAGGAGTAAAGGGCAGACGGGGTTGTCTGGCTCACTGCCCCCCAAAATGGACCCAGCTGAGGGGTCCTGTTCTCTGCATCTACAAGCTCTGTGTTAGACCATGTTCCTGTCATCTAATAAACCTTCTGTTTTCCTGGCTGGCTGAGAGTCCCGTCTGACTGCGGAGTTGGGGGGCAGGACCCTCTGGCTTCCCCAGGACCCCACCTGGGCGGACTCGCTGTGGGAAGCGCACGGAGGGGCAGAGGATGCTGAATGCTCCGAGGTCAGACCCAGGAAGGGGGAAGCCGGGTGAGCTGTGTGTCCTGCAGACAGGCTGCTCCCAGAGAGGAGACCTCATCAGAGTCCTGACTAACTTCGTAGGGAGCAGTTCCAGAGTATCGCCTGGGGACTCCATGACAACTGGTGGCAGCGGTGGGATGTACTGCACCCCATGGATAGCACTTCCTGCAGTAAGTGACTGGGGAGCAGTAAAACGAAGGGCGATTGACGAGGACCAGGCGTGCTGAAGGCTCAGAGAGGAGCGGTTTCGAGGGGCGGTTAACCCCTGGGAGTGTGCAGTAATGGGGTCCCCCTGGGGACAGCGGTGAGCAGTCTCAGGGCGGAGGAGCCTGTGGCTTGGTTCTGAGAGACAGAAGGACTTTTGCAGTAACAGGGATCCCCTGGGGATTGCAGCGAGCGGTCCTAGGGGCGGAGGAGTCTGCAGCTCAACCCTGGCAAAGAGATGGTGACCTCGAGAAGAGCTGGCACACTAGGGGTTCTCCCTGGAAATTGTGGGGAGCTCAGAGCACACAGCCCTGTGAGTCCACAACAACTTGGGAAGAGCGGAGTGAGGGCCTGTCACCGTCTCCTTAAGAAGGACATTGTAACCCTGTGCAAAAAGAGAGGGTTGAGCATTGGATAGTTCACCAAGGCACAGTTAATCCTGCAGCTGGAGGAGGATGATCGCTCTAAGGAACAGATTCCTGACCCCAAATGGGGCTATAGCAGGATCTGGGAGCAGCTGGAGTGGTAGCCAGGCATCCCCAAGACTCCTGTCCCCGACCAGATGGGGGTCTTAACGATCGGGTTCCCCATCGGGGGATCAGAGATGGACGGGATTGGAGCTGAGTCTGAGAGACCAAGAGGACTGGGAGAGACAGTGAGAGCCCGAGAAAGAGCTGCAGGAGCAGCAGCAGCATGAACTGGCGATGGTGGAGCAGAGAGGCAGAGGGGACCTCCCAGGGGTGAGTGGGGATAGACCCCAGGGTGCCAGTTCCGCAGGGAACCTCGAGACTAAATTGCTGCCCCTGGTTGGGGGGGCGGGATGTGGATGCCCCCTCACTGCCTTTGAGCAGGCTGGTGATTTGAATGAGGGGGACCCTGCGGAAAAGCCCCAGTGTCTAGCTCCCTTGCTGGGTCCCAAGGCCATAGACTCTGTGAGCCAGATGGGTGGGGAGGTGGACAGGCTCCCACTCCTGGTCCCAACCTATGTCTGTGAGGAGTCTCCTGGGCTCAGGCCCCTCTGACCCCCAGTGGGAGCGGAAGGTGATGGTTAATGGGGAGACGTTCGTGGGGTGGCGAGATCCTGGGACAGAGAGAGCTGTTGTCAGGCCCTGGGTGGTGCAGCATCAGATGCTGAGGGGCTGGGTGAGGGTCCCAGGGATGAAGCCCCTGCCCTGCCTATGGCCCAGATCCCTGTGCAGACCCAGGAGGGGTGGGGCTGGCTGGCTGTTGGGGTTTTCCAAGGTACCAGCTGCGAGACCCTGTTGTGGGGTGACTGTCTCTCTTTGGGACAGGATCCAGGCCCTGCTCCTGTAACAGCCAAAGGTTTGAATTTGAATCCAGGGACCCAATCGGCGGAGAGGGAAATGGTCAGTGAAAATGCAGATGACCTGGCTGGCAGCGGGGAGGAGCTGCTAGGCTCAGGCTACCTGCCTGCCTGTAACCAGACCCCTGGGGCTGGGTGGGACAGAGAGATGCTCCCTGCCCCCTGCACACCGGAGAGGGGGCTCAGGCTGGCTCTGATGCAGTGAGGAAAGCAGCAAGCTCACTGCCTACCCCCACTGGGACAGCAAGGGCAGCGCTGAGCACAGGGGGAGCTGAGACCCCAACTGGGGGGGAGACACAGGCAGGGCAGGGGATCTGTCAGGAGTGGCAAGGTGCTTAGTAAGGAAAGTCTGGATGAGCCTAGGCAGCCTTGTGAGCTGATGGCTTTGTCTAGTCAGCAGGGTGGGAAGGTGAGGAGAGTGGAAGGTGAGTGTCCCTGCACCTTACCTGTTAGCTGGGTGGAGAATTGGGACAGGGAAGGAAACGTGCCTGTGTCTGTCAGGGGTATTGACTTGCCTGTGGAGGGAGCTACCCTGGTCTCCAAGCAGTCGTCTGTGAACAGCCCTGTGTGCTGGGACCAGGGGAATGATCCCGAGCTGTGTGTCTGGGAAAGGAGAAAGTGTGTCCGGCTCTTCTTTGTCTGTGGAGCAGACAGAAGGGGCCTTTCAGCCTGTGAGGTTGGAGAATAGTGCAGTTGTCTCAGAGTTGGTTCTGGATTCAGCTAAAGCCCAGGAAGGGAATGGCCCTAAGTTTGTGTCTGCTGGGGAGGATGGCCCTGTAACTAGGTCACATTCAGTTAGTGTCCTAGCAAAATCCCAGAGCCCAGACAACTGTGGTGCTTGTATTTTGCCTGTTGCTAGTGTGTTGTTGGGAAAGGGTGTAGCAACTCTGTCTAATCAGGGTGAGATCCTAACCAGGGCACAAGGAGAGCAGAAAGGTGATTTGATTGTGTTACCTACTGAGGGTGTGGAAACCTGTATCAAGAAGGAAAAGATTCCTGAACTTGTGTGTGGCAAAGGGAAGGAGAAGGCTTCTAGCCTTTTGTCTAGGAAGTCTATGAGTTTGCCTGAAGTGGGATTGTGTAGGAATCCGCCTGATGGGCCAGAGGTAATTCTGGATGTAAGTGAGACCCAGAAAGAGTCTGTTGTTGCTCAGGAAAGTGTTTCTCTAGAGCAAGCCCTAGATGAAGAGGGTAAGGGCAGAATTTCTGTGAAGGGTGAACTGTTGCATAGAAAAGCCCCTGGGGAAAGGAATCCTCATGGAGTCTTTGCAAGCAGTTTACTGCCACTGCAGGGTGTGAAAGTGATTTAATTAAGAAAGTTTCAGTTCCTAAAAGCCAGAAATTTTCTGTTGTGAATGGATCCACTGACTTTCCTGTTGAAGGATCCAGTGTGGATAGCTTTGAAAAAGGTCTCAGATGAAGTGAAAACTGTTAAGAAAGTTAAACAGTCCTAAACCAAGTGGCTGTGTTTGGCCAGCTTGTTGGGGAGACAAGGTTGTTGAGAAAGGGATGTCTCCATGCTAGTTCGGTACATGAACAGTATGTGGCCCAGGTCAAGATGGGGGCTCTTAACCAAGAGAGCCCGAATTGCAGCCCTCCAGACTGGAGCGCTGGGAGAAGACCTGATCCCAGTTTGACCCCTGGGGGTTTTGGGGTGGCAAAAGGGCACGGGCCACATAAACCTTCCCACATGCGGCATGCAAGTGCTATTGACCACCCCCGACCTTAGGGAGGGTGTGAAACTGGAAGGGCCTGGTGTAACTCCCATCAAGGGATGGGAGAGATGCTGGGGCATCCATGGGAACGTTGGTGGCTTCGAACTTCCCCAGGTCACCTGCTAAAGTGACCCTGCTCAGTTCGGTCTCAAAGAGGGGAAGAGATGTGACAAAGCGGGACTGTTCTTAATGTTTCCTCTGAATAGTGTGGGGGTGCCTCAGTTTCCCCATGGCAGTTCTTAAGTATCTAGGGGGTGGGATAAGGGGGTATGATCGTTGCAGAGCCCTAGAGGGCAGGTGTGGGCAGGGGTCTGGACACAGAGAATGGCCGACACCCTGTTTCCTGGCCACTGATGGCCTGGGCCCTTCCCCCCTGCAAAGTGAGAGCTAAAGGGTTGGAGAACAAAGGAATCCGGTGACCCCCTGGCCCGGGAAAGGGACAAAGCCCAGAGGAGGAGGGGCGGGAGAGAGTTTCAGTTTGGGGCTGGCTGGGGACATGGAGTGAAGGGCAGACGGGGTTGTCTGGCTCACTGCCCCCCAAAATGGACCCGGCTGAGGAGTCCTGTTCTCTGCACCTACAAGCTCTGTGTTAGACCATGTTCCTGTCATCTAATAAACCTTCTGTTTTACTGACTGGCTGAGAGTCCCGTCTGACTGCGGAGTTGGGGGGCAGGACCCTCTGGCTTCCCCAGGACCCCACCCGGGCGGACTGGCTGTGGGAAGCGCACGGAGGGGCAGAGGATGCTGGATGCTCTGAGGTCAGACCCAGGAAGGGGGAAGCCAGGTGAGCTGTGTGTCCTGGGGACAGGCTGCTCCCACAGAGGAGACTCCCCCAGAGTCCTGCCTGGCTTCGTAGGGAGCAGTTCCTACGAACTGCTCCTACACCCTGCTGCTCCCCTGTGCTCTGTTTTTCTGCCCACTGGAGTCTTCCCCTCCTCCCCCCCCGGGTTTATCCCATCTCCATGCTGCATCCCGCCCCCCCCGGCACTCAGAAGAGCCCCCATCCCTGCAGCCAGCCTGGCCTGGGGCCCATCTCCACTCACCCCACCAATGTGGGGAGCCGGAGCCCAAGCAGCTGGTGCTGGCGCCTGGTGCAGGGATTTGTGTGAGGAATAAATGCTGGGGGGGGGGGTGTGACTGTCTCGTCAGAGGAAGTGGTGTGGCCTCGTCACCATGCGCTGGGCCGGTGGAACTCTCTGCCACAAGGGCTCACCCAGGCTGAGGAGTTGTTTACTGGTGTTACGGCAGTGCCCAGGAGCCCCGGCCAGGGCCCCAGGGTGAGGGCACGGCGCAGGTACTGAATGAAGAGAGGCCCTGCCCCGAAGAACTGACAATCTCCATGCAGCCTAGAGCTGGGCAGGGTTGAGAAAAGGGCCCGGCCATTTCTGTGGCTAACAAGAACATTCCTATTTAGAGCAGCGAGGGGGAGAACGGGTCCAAGAGGCCTGGCTGGGCCAGAGACCCCCTGCATCATGACGTCTAGTTCCCAGGGATCAGCAGGGGGCTTCCCCGGTGCCGGGAATCCCATTGCTGCCGCCTGCAGGGCTCCAGGCGCATTTCTCCACGGCAGTGGTGCTGTCGGAGCCAGGATGCTGGGCTGGGCGTGCGTGTGCGTGCGGGCGTGCAAGCAGTGACTGGTAGTCCCCACAAGGTGGCACTGCAGGACTGTCCGGTCCGCTCCGGTTCGGGTTCCGGCGCTAGGCTGCACGGAGGTGCCTACCTGGCCAGGGCATTCGCACCATGTCCAAAGCGCCCTCAGCCCCAAGGGGCCCCACCTCGGAGAGCAGAGTCGCAGCCCCTGGGGATGGGGAACGGTGCCGGAGCCCAGCCCCTCTGCCCGAGAGAAGGGCCACAGCGGCGCTCCGGGCACTGGCAATGCGGATTCTTGGCTCAGGACAGAGGCACCGAGCATTACATTGTGCTGAACCAGGGCCCTAAGTCTCACAACTGACACCTCTTCAGGGCAGGGACTGTTGGTTGCTGTGTGTGGGCAGCACTCGGTGTGGCAGGCCCCCGATCTCGGTCACTGTGTGTCTGGGCAGCACCTGGCGTGACAGGGCCCCCGATCCCAGTTGCTGTGTGTCTGGGCAGGGCTCGGCGGCGACGGGGCCTCCAAGTGCTCCCATCATAGAAATTACGTTCATGTGAACAAAGGAAACACTCCTTTCTGTGGATGCAGGGTCCCGGACTCCTGGGTTCTAGCTGTAGCTCTGGGAGGGGAGTGGGATCGAGTGGTTGGAGCAGGGGGCTGGGAGCCAGGACTCCTGGGTTCTGCCCAGCATGAAGAGGGAGCTGCTCTCTGGCCCCAGTCGCTGCTGGGCCCTGGCAGGAGTCTCTCTAATTGTGGCCAGTTCTGTAGGAAGGTGAGGTAGCGAGATGTCTGTGTGGCCAGCAGGTGGAGATGCCGGGTTTGGGAACTAATCTGCTGGGGGGGGGTAGCGGAGGCGAGGGGCTGGGCTGGGCTGAGGCCGGTGCAGGGGAACCAGGGGCTGGGGGGGACGATCGCGTAGCCTCTGAACTGGCTCTTGCAGTCACAGCAGCCGCAGCCCAGGGGCAAAGGGGCCAGTCCTGCTAATGACAGGGATGGGGCACGTGCGAGCCCCGGGGCCACTGTCTGGGGCAGAGCCAGGCAGAACTGTATTGGGGGGGAACCCAGGGCTGGCCTAGCAGGGGCTGTGGGTTCAGGAGTGAAGGGCACCAGCAGAGCTGGGGGGGGGAGTTTACAAACGAAGCAAACCTCCCCCCTCTTTCTGGAGGGCTTGGCAGGTCTCTGGCAGCAGCCCCTGCTTCCCCTGGTCAGGTGGCCTGTTCGGTTCTCCCCTGTCTGGGGTTTATATGGTGCTCACCACCATGGTGTCTGGGCACTTTCTGAAGCCGCTGCCTCTCCCCTGCATGGGGGGTGGGGAGTCAGCAGTAATAGCAGGATCGGGTTCCCTCCAGGGAGGGGGCAGCAGGGCTATGGGGGCTGCAAAGCCCTGGAGTCCCGGCCTTGTCTGCCATTCTCCCTCCCTCCTGCTCTGGGGGCATCCCAGGCCGGGCCATTCCCATCCTGCCGGCCTCTCGCTACCCCATGCGGGGCCGGGGCCTTGCCCCCATCCCCAGAGACCCCACATGGGCCCAGGGCCTCTCCCTGCAGCCTGCTGAGGATTGGCGAGGTGACTGACAGGCCCCCCGTGCGACACTCTCCCAGTGACCAGCCCCCCACATCTCACTGCTCTGATGTGTCCGGCCCCCTCCCCCCCCTGACAGGGCTTAGCTGTCGTAACCTCCCTCCCTGGATTCCTCCCCGTTTCCTCGACAACCCCCTAAGCTCCCGGCTGGTGCTAGAGGCTCAGAGAGGAGCCCCCTTCCTCCCCGACCGGGGGCTCGGCTGAGACCGGGCCAGATGGCCGGGGCTTCCCGGTGCCACGTCTGCTCAGGCCCCCCCCTGCCCAGCCGGCCCGTGGCCAGTGCCAGCTGACGTCACTCGGCTGGAAGTGATGGGGAGCGGAGCGGGGGTTCGCTCCAGCCGGGCGCTTTATAAGGACGGGAGCGGAGCTTCGCGGCTCTCTCCGGCTCGCTCTCAGCCCCGGAGGAGGCTGGGGGGCCGGCTGGTGAGCGGGGGGTGCGCGGGGGCTCCCCAGGCCAGGGGCCGAGGGTCGGGAAGCAGGCTGCCGCCCCACCGAGGGGGGATGAGGCAGGGGCCGACATGACCGTGCCGCTGCTGAAGATCGGAGCTGTGCTTAGCACCATGGCCATGGTCACCAACTGGATGTCGCAGACGCTGCCCTCCCTCGTGGGGCTCAACGGCACCACGATCTCCCGGGCTGGCACCTCAGAGAAAATCGTGAGTCCCTGTGGCCAGGTGCCCACGTGAGCTGCTGTGGGGCAGGGGTGTCTATCTGTTCAGGTGCCCCGCACGCTGCAGGGCAGCTGACGGGGGAATCCGGGTCTGTCTGTGTCCAGCTGCCTGTGCAGGGACCCTAATGGGGCCGTCTCTGCGTTTCGCCCCAGCTCCAGCCTGGCGGGGAATGCCCTGGTCTCTGCTCCCTGCCCCCCCCTTTGCCTGGAGAGCCCCCCAGGAGAGCAGTGTGCTGTGGCTGAGCAGGGTGGGACCCCTGGGGGGAGAACAGACGAGCGGCTGCTCTGTGCTGCGGGTCCCCATCATTGTGTGGGGTGGGGGCTGGTTATTACAGATTTATTGGCTGCAGCGTTCGCTCCCATCTGTCTGAGCGCGGTGCTGAGCCCAGCTGGGGCCCCGGCGGTCACACTTCTGCGTTTCCAGACCCCTTTGGCTCCGGTTCCCTTGGTGGGGTGGGGTGGGATTTTCAGACCCTCCTTCACCCATGGCATGGTGGAGAGAGACATGTCCCTGCTGTGGTTCCCCCCCTCAAGGCAGCCAGCGCTGGCCCCGGCGGGAGACCAGGCGAGGGGCTGGTGGCCTCCCGGCTGCTGCAGGGGAGCCGATGGGGCAGTGCAAGTGACCCTGCCAGCTGGCCCCTCTGGGAGGCAGATGCTGCAGGCACTGAACAAACTATAGTGTGTGCCCCCCCCCAATTCGTTAAGTGACTCCCGCTGGGCTGAGCAGCCCCGTCTCCTGAGGAGCCAGAGCAGGTCTGGAGGCGCCCAGAGCTCCCCCAGGCTCGACCGGCCGCTTGCCGCTCTTGGCAGCTGGCTTGGAGCGGGGCAGTGCTGGGCGGGGCCCGCTTGGGGCTCCTTAATTGCTTGAAAAAGCCTCCCCCAAAAAGAGGAGGACTGCCGTCCGTGCCCCCCAGCCCCTCGCACTGGCAACCTCGTGCCTGCCCGAGTGGATTCTGCACCCACTGGATGTGCCAGAGACTTTGCGCTTTCTCTGGCTTGAATTGTGGGCTCCGTCCCAGGGGGTCCCGGCTCTGCCAGCCAGAGAGCCAGCAGCCGGGCTCCTCAGGGCAGCCACAGGCTGGGGATGTGATCCAGGCTTTGCGATGGGACGCACCCCCTGCCTCTCTCCTGTGTGCCTTGGGGCCTTGTTGGGGCGAATTGCTCGCTCGTGGACTGGAGCCGTCTTGGCTCGTGTGTCCTTCCCCGAGCCGGGTGTCAGGTCCTCCCGCGACCGCTCAGATACGGCATCTGAGACATGTCTGCTTCAAACCAACTCAACACACTTGGGGCAGGGGGCTGGGGGATCCCGGACTGGACGAGCTGGGGGGGGACTGCAGGGGGCTGGGGGATCCCGGACTGGACGAGCTGGGGGGGGGACTGCAGGGGGCTGGGGGATCCCGGACTGGATGAGCTGGGGGGGGTGGGGACTGCAGGGGGCTGGGGGATCCCGGACTGGATGAGCTGGGGGGGACTGCGGGGGGCTGGGAGAGCTGTGGGTGAGGGGGCTGCAGGGGACTGGGAGATCCGGGGTTGGAGGAGCTGGGGGGGGGAACTGCAGGGGGTTGGGAGATCTGGGGTTGGAGGAGCTGCAGGGGGGACTGCAAGGGGCTGGGAGAGCTGTGGGTGAGGGGGCTGCAGGGGGGACTGCAAGGGGCTGGGAGAGCTGTGGGTGAGGGGGCTGCAGGGGGGACTGCAAGGGGCTGGGAGAGCTGTGGGTGAGGGGGCTGCAGGGGACTGGGAGATCCGGGGTTGGAGGAGCTGGGGGAGGCCTGCAGGGGGCTGGGGGAGGGGGTTGTGGGAGCTGAGGGGGGGCTGCAGTTGGCTGGGGGAGTCAGGGATGGGGAGCTGTGGATGAGGGGGCTGCAGGGTGCTGGAAGATCCGGGGTTGGAGAAGCTGGGGGGGGTTGGAGGAGCTGGGGGAGACTGCAGGGAGTTGGAGGAGCTGGGGGTGAGGGGGCTGCAGGGGGCTGGGAGATCCGGGGTTGCAGGAGTTGGGGGGAGCCTGGGGGGGTTGCAGGAGCTGTGGAGGGTCTGGGGAGGTTTGGGGATCTGCAGGAGGTTGAAGGAGCTGGGAGGGGGGACTGCAGGGAGTTGGAGGAGCTGGGGGTGAGGGGACTGCAGGGGATTTGGGGATCAGGGGGGTTGGAGGAGCTGGGTGTGAGGGGGCTGCAGGGAGTTGGAGGAGCTGGAGGTGAGGGGGCTGCGAGATCTGGGGTTGGAGGAGCTGGGGGTGAAGGGACTTCAGGGGGTTTGGGGATCTGGGGGGAGTTGGAGGAGCTGGAGGTGAGGGGGCTGCGAGATCTGGGGTTGGAGGAGCTGGGGGTGAAGGGACTTCAGGGGTTTTTCGGATCTGGGGGGAGTTGGAGGAGCTGGGGGTGAGGGGGCTGCGAGATCTGGGGTTGGAGGAGCTGGGGGGGCTGCAGGGGGTTTGGGGATCTGGGGGGGGTTGGAGGAGCTGGGGGTGAGGGGGCTGTAGGGGGTTGGAGGAGCTGGGGGTGAGGGGACTGCGAGATCTGGGGTTGGAGGAGCTGGGGGGGGCCTGCAGGGGGTTTGGGGATCTGGGGGGGTTGGAGGAGCTGGGATGGGGGACTGCAGGGAGTTGGAGGAGCTGGGGGTGAGGGGGCTGCAGGAGGCTAGGGAGGTGGGGGCTGGACTCTGGGCCTGATGTGGGTCCCATGTGGCATTTGCAGGGGGACCTGGTGCCGCTGCTGGAGAGGAGGAAATGGCCCCGATTCTGTGTGGATCGGGAGCAGCTCAGGGGAAGTAGCTGGTCTTGCTCAGATCCTCGTTAACCCCAGCTACGGCGCTAATGAGTGTGGAGGGTGTGGTAGAGGTTGCTACCCCCCCCCCCCAGGAGCTGGGCTGTGTGGGGGCTGGCCCTGTGGAAGGGTTGGGGCAGCGACTGTGGGGGGAATTTTCCCTGCCCCAGAGCACAGCCTGGAGAGCAAAGTACCCTGGGGCTGGCTGGGGGGAGAGTGATTGTAACTGCTCCCCCGTGTCCCGCCCCAGGCAGCTAAGGCCCCACCCAGCCCTCACCCAAGCCCTAAATTGCTGATTTGCGTCTCCTGTGCAAGCTGCCTAGTCCGGCGGGGGCTAGGGGCTGCACTGGTGTGAATGGGCACCACTCCCTTGGCTCTGCCGGGGGCGGGGGGGTGTCACACATGGCAGGCGGCAGGCGGCTTCCTGGGGCTGCAGCTTCCTGGGGCATCGGCACTGAGGGGAAGCGCTTGGGGTGGGGGTCGTCATGTTTAGCCCAGGCTGGTTTGAAGCCCCGGCTCCGTGGGCGCAGTTTGGTTCACAGGTTTGGTGGTTGGCAGCACCCTGTAGCGCGGGCTGCCTTAGCGCTGGGGCTGCGTAGGGAATAATGATCCACTTGCCTGCCTGCAGGATGCCTGGGTTCCTTCCCCGGTGCTGGGGGCTGTCTGCCGTGAGTGAGTTTGTGTTAATGCACCTGATGGCCGGGGCTGGAGTGCGGGGCCCCAGGAGGCAGTATCCTGAGCCCTGCTCTTCACCCGGACAGTGACTGGGCACCAGCCATGGCCATGCAGAGCAGGGCAGCAGCCGCCGGGGCCTGGAGGGCACCATGCTGTGTGCTCAGACCCCCCTGTGCCCAGCTTTGCTGCCGTTCCCTGCCAGCAGAGCTGGGGGGCAAGCGGGGCTCTGCTTGCTGTCTGTCCACCCCGTCCGTCCATCGTAAAATCTCTCACTGTAATGGGAAGCCTCCGGATCAGGCATTTTGCTCACAGTCCCTCCACTCTGTGCTTACTGTGGCGGCCCCCCGCAGTTGTTGGGTGTGGGGCAGCCCCTCTCGCTGAGTGTGCTGCCCTCTGCCTGTGGCAGGTTTCCATGGCAATTGCTGTGGTGTGAGGGGGAGACGGGGCAGCAGGAGTGGGTCGTGGACACGCACGTGTGTGCACACGTGGTGCACACAGACCGGGGCGTGCACACGAGCCCTTGGGTGTGTTCCCAGGTTGTTCCCATGTCTGCTGGCCTGCTGCGAGCTCAGCCAGAAATGCCTTGCTGGGCTCTGGGTCTGGACCCCCCCGAGGCTGCCTGCAGCACTCTGTTGGGGGGACCTGTGTCCGCCGACATTTGGGAAACCACCCCCTCCCCCCCCCAGTCAGGGCACCTGCGGTTTGACTTGGCCGGCGGCTCGAAGTTGTTTGATGGGGTGATGCCAGTGGAGTTGGCATGTTTCCCAATGGGGTGCCCTGCGGGGGCAGAGCTAGATTCCCCCACCTCCCCAGGCCCCCTCGGGCCCATCAAACACCCTCTTGTTGGCTTGGGCTCAGCCGGGTCCCGCCTGCCCTGGCATTGGCACACGTGGGCGGCTCCGGCTGGTGGTGCTAACTCAGCATTTCAGGACCGCCATGCTCTGGACAGCTCCTCTTATCTCCCTGCTCGGGCCGCAGGAGCCAGGCGCAGGACAGCCTGGGGTGCGGAATGCACCTCTGGGCCAGAAGCCAGCATGCCGCAGGATGGGCCATGTAAACGCAGCTCTCATGCAAACACCCTTCGGTGCTTCCCTTATCTGTGTTCCTGCAGCAGCCATAACTGGGGATCAGTGCCCCACTGTGGCAAAACAGAGAGAGAGACTTCGTGGTGGTTGCATGTCCGGGCAGGGCCCGGCGCGACGGGGCCCCCTTCTCGGTCGCTGTGCGTCCGGGCAGGGCCCGGCGCGACGGGGCCCCCTTCTCGGTTGTCTAGATGCTGTTGCAATGTAAATAAGCCTGTGGCAGACCCAGGAATTGACTCAGGTGTCCTGGGTCTCAGTCCTTGTCTAGACCATGTAGCCACAACCCACTGGTATTTATGGGTCCAGTAAGGTAATGCAGGCCGGCCTGGATCCCTGGCTAGCGGCTCTGCTGAGCTCTGTGTTGCCGGCTGTCCCATTACAGCAGAAATGGCCTGAGACCCCCACACAGCTGGGGGCTGGAGTTTCCAAGCGGGCCTGAGGAGGAGTTTTGGGTGCCCCTGATTGCTTGGCAGCCTTCATCCAGAGCCCTCAAAGCTGGATCAGCCCGTTCTCTCCATGGAGAGATTAAGTGACTTGCCCGTGAGCACAGATGGAGTTATTGGCAGAGCATGGAAGAACCCAGGAGTCCTGACCTCCGGGTCCCCTGCTTGCGCCGCCACAGGTAGAGAGCTACGCTGGGGAAATAGGTGGCCTCCATGGCCATGCGTTGGGCTTGTTGGATGGTTCTTCTCCAGATGATCAGACTTGTCTTCAAAGCCGTCTGCGTTGTGTAATTCCAACTTCCAGGAGCCAACGCAGCTCCAGCTGCGGCTCCAGCTGGGATTGTCTTTGGATTCCTCCGCTCGCACTCGGCCCTCCGGTCAAACGCCGGGGGGATCACGGCCCGCTGGCTCTCCCTCTGACTGGGCACATGGGGCCAGCACAGTCGTACCCCTGGTAGCCTCTCGGTTCTCCTGGCTTTGGGGGCTCCGAAGTGATCCATCCCCTGTTGCCCATTCCCAGCCTCTGGCAAACAGAGGCTAGGGACACCATCCCTGCCCATCCTGGCTAATAGCCATTGATGGACCTGTCCTCCAGGAACTTATCTAGTTCTTTTTTCAACCCTGTTATAGTCTTGTACTTCATAACATCCTCTGGCAAGGAGTTCCACAGTTTGACTGTGCGTTGTGTGAAAAAATACTTCCTTTTATTTGTTTTAAACCTGCTGCCTATGAATTTCATTTGGTGACCCCTAGTTCATGTGTTATGAGAAGGAGTAAATAACACTTCCTTATTCGCTTTCTCCACACCAGTCATGGTTTTATAGACCTCAGTTGTATCCCCCCCCCCCAGTCGTCTCTTTAATAAAACTGGGACTTTTCAGTTTGCAAATCTCTCCTCATACAGAAGTCGTTCCATCCCCCTCATCATTTTTGTTGCCCTTTTCTGAACCTTTTCCAATTCCAATATTTCTTTTGTGAGATGGGGCAACCATATCTGTATGCAGAATTCAAGATAAAAGGAGGACTTGTGGCACCTTAGAGACTAACAAATTTATTTGAGCATAAGCTTTTGTGAGCTACAGCTCACTTCATCGGATGCATTCAGTGGAAAATACAGTGGGGAGATTTAAATACATAGAGAACATGAAACAATGAGTGTTACCATACACACTGTAACGAGAGTGATCACTTAAGGTGAGCTATTACCAGCAGGAGAGCGGAATCAAGGTGGGCCATTTCTAGCAGTTGACAAGAATGTCTGAGGAACAGTGGGGGTGGGGAGGGGGAATAAACAAGGGGACATAGTTTTACTTTGTGTAATGACCCATCCACTCCCAGTCTCTGTTCAAGCCTAAGTTAATTGTATCCCGTTTGCAAATTAATTCCAATTCAGCAGTCTCTGGTTGGAGTCTGTTTTTGAAGTTTTTTTGTTGAAGGATAGCCACCCTCAGGTCTGTAATCGAGTGACCAGAGAGATTGAAGTGTTCTCCAACTGGTTTTTGAATGTTAGAATTCTTGACGTCTGATTTGTGTCCATTTATTCTTTTGTCTGTCCAGTTTGGCCAATGTACATGGCAGAGGGGCATTGCTGGCACATGATGGCATATATCACATTGGTAGATGCGCAGGTGAACGAACCTCTGATAGTGTGGCTGATGTGATTAGGCCCTATGATGGTGTTTAGGGGGGCTGTCTGTAAGAAAGGACTGGCCTGTCTCCTAAGATCTGTGAGAGTGATGGGTCGTCCTTCAGGATGGGTTGTAGATCCTTGATGATGCGTTGGAGAGGTTTTAGTTGGGGGCTGAAGGTGATGGCTAGTGGCGTTCTGTTGTTTTCTTTGTTGGACCTGTCCTGTAGTAGGTGACTTCTGGGTACCCGTCTCGCTCTGTCAATCTGTTTCTTCACTTCAGCAGGCGATGCTCTGGAACTGCTCCCTATGAAGCCAGTCAGGACTCTGGGGAAGTCTCCTTTCTGGAAATAGACTGTCTTCAGGGGACACAGCTCACACAACTTCCCCCTTCCTGGGTCTGACCTCAGAGCATTCAGCATCCTCTGCCCCTCCCTGCGCTTCCCACAGCCAGTCCGCCCAGGCGGGGTCCTGGGGAAGCCAGAGGGTCCTGCCCCCCAACTCCGCAGACAGACGCGACTCTCAGCCAGCCAGTAAAACAGAAGGTTTATTAGACGACAGGAACATGGTCTAACACAGAGCTTGTAGGTGCGGAGAACAGGACCCTCAGCTGGGTCCATTTTGGGGGGCAGTGAGCCAGACAACCCCGTCTGCACTTCACTCCATGTCCCCAGCCAGCCCCAAACTGAAACTGTCTCCAGCCCCCCTGCTCCTCTGGGCTTTGTCTCTTTCCCGGGCCAGGAGGTCACCAGATCCCTTTGTTCTTCTACCCTTTAGCTCTCACCTTGCAGGGGGGGAAGGGCCCAGGCCGTTAGCTGCCAGGAAACAGGGTGTTGGCCATTCTCTGTGTCCAGACCCCTGCCCACACCTGCCCTCTAGGGCTCTGCAATGATCATACACCCTTATCCCACCCCCTAGATACTTAAGAACTGCCATGGGGAAACTGAGGCACCCCCACACTATTCAGAGGAAACATTAAGAACAGTCCCGCTTCGTCACAGGTGCCACAAGTACTCCTTTTCTTTTTGCGAATACAGACTAACATGGCTACTACTCTGAAACCTGTCAGTATTCAAGATGCGGGCGTACCATGGATTTATATAGAGGCAATGTGACGTTTTCTGTCTTTTTATCTATCCCTTTCTTAATATTCCCAATATTCTGTTTGCTTTTTTGACTGCTGCTGCATATTGAGCAGATGTTTTCAGAGAACTATCCACAATGATGCCAAGATCTCTTTCTCGAGTGTTAACAGCTAATTTAGACCCCAATATTGTATATGTATAGTTGGGATAATGTTTTCCAATGCGCATTACTTGACATTTATCAATTTTGAATTTCATCTGCCATTTTGTTGCCCAGTCACCCAGTTTTGTGGGATCCTTTTGTAGCTCTTCGCAGTCTGCTGGGACTTAACTATCTTGAGTAGTTTTGTATCATCTGCAAATTTTTACTCACTGTTCACCCCTTTTTCCAGATCATTTATTATTACATTGAATAGGGCTGGGCCCAGGGCAGACCCCTGGGGGACACCACTGTTTACCGCTCTCCATTCTGAAAACTGACCATTTATTCCTACCCTTTATTTCCTGTCTTTTAACCAGTTACCGATCCATGAGAGGACCTTTCCTCTTATCCCATGACTGCTTACTTTGCTTAAAAGCTTTTGTTGTGGGACCTTGTCAAAGGCTTTCTGAAAATCTAAGTACATTGTATCCACTGGATCCCCTTGTCCACATGCTTGTTGACCCCCTCAAATAATTCAAGTAGATTGGTGAGGCATGATTTCCCTTAACAAAAACCATGTTGACTCTTCCCCAACAAATTATGTTAATCTATGTGTCTGACAATATTGCTCTTTATTATAGTTTTAATCAGTTTGCCTGGTACTGAAGTCAAGCTTACTGGCCTGTAATTGCCAGGGTCTCCTTTGGAGCCCTTTTTAAAAATTGGTATCACATTAGCTACCCTCCAGTCATTTGGTACAAAAGCTGATTTAAATGTTAGGTTACAGACCACAGTTGTTAGTTCTGCAATTTCACATTTGAGTTCCCTCAGAACTCTTGGGTGAATGCCATCTGGTCCTGGTGACTTATTTCTGTTTAATTTATCAATTTGTTCCAAAACCTCCTTTAATGACACCTCAATCTGGAACAGTTCCTCAGATTTGTCACCCAAAAAGAATGGCTCAGGTTTGGGAATCTCCCTCACATCCTCAGCCATGAAGGCCAATGCAAAGAATTCATTTAGTTTCTTTGCAATGACCTTATTGTCCTTGAGTGCTCCTTTAGCATCTCAATCGTCCAGTGGACCCACTGGTTGTTTAGCAGGCTTCCTGCTTCTGATCTACTTAAATTTTTTTTTGCTATTACTTTGAGTCTTTGTCTAGCTGTTCTTCAGATTCTTTTTTGGCCTTCCTAATTGTGTTTTTACACTTCATTTGCCAGTGTTTATGCTCCTTTCTATTTTCCTCACTAGGATTTAACTTCCACTTTTTAAAGGACAGCTTTTTGCCTCTCATTGATTCTTTTACTTTGTTGTTTAGCCACGGTGGCACTTTTTTGGTTCTCTTACTATGTTTTTTAATTTGGGGTACACGTTTAAGTTGAGCCTCTATTATGATGTCTTTAAAAAGTTTCCATGCCAGTAGCAGGGATTTCACTTTTGGCGCTCTACCTTTTAATTTGTTTCACTAACCTCCTCATTTTTGTGGAGTTCCCCTTTCTGAAATTAAATGCTACAGTGTTGGGCTGCTGGGGTGTTTTCCCCAACACAGGGATGTTAAATTTAATTATATTATGGTCACTATTACCAAGCGGTCCAGCTATATTCACCTCTTGGACTAGATCCTGTGCTCCATTTAGGGTTAAATCAAGAATTGCCTCTCCTCTGGTGGGTTCCAGGACTAACTGCTCAAAGAAGCAGTCATTTAAGGTGTCAAGAAACTTTATCTCTGCATCCCATCCTGAGGTGATATGTACCCAACCAATATGGGGATAGTTGAAATCCCCCATTATTTATTAAATTTTTTTATTTTAATAGCCTCTCTAATCTCCCTGAGCATTTCACAGTCACTATCACCATCCTGGTCAGATGGCCGGTAATATATCCCTACTGCTATATTCTTATTACTCGAGCATGGAATTGCTATCCATAGAGATTCTATGGTACAGTCAACACTGGTTCTCCACTTGAGGTAACTCCCTTCTCTTCATGTATCAGTGTAATAATGCCTGCATCTGTAATTGCATCCGATGAAGTGGGTTCTAGCCCACGAAAGCTTATGCCCAAATAAATCTGTTAATCTTTAAGGAGCCACTGGACTCCTCGTTGTTTTTGTGGATACAAACTGACATGACTACCCCATAACACATGGTACAGTTTGGTTCGTTTAAGATTTTTACTTCATTTGATTCTACGCTTTCTTTCACATATAGTGCTACTCTCTTCCTTCCTGTATAGGCACCTCCTTTCCCAAAAGTTTTCCCAGTTCCTAATAAATTGGAACCCCTCCTGCTTACACAGTCATCTCATCCACACATTGAGACCCTGCAGTGTCTGTGCAGTGCCCAGCATGACGGGGACCCGATCTTAATTTGTGCGTCTCTAGGACTGGTGCTGTGAATGGTGGGTCCTGGCCCCTGGAAGACGCTGATTCTCTGACCCACTGGAGTAAGGGGCGTTCGGTGTCCAGTGCCCTTTGGAAGGCTCCAGGGAGCAGCGATTTAGAAAACACGACCTGTGAGGAAAGCCCGAGAACTGGGCCCGTCCAGTCTCGAGGAGGCATCAGGAAGGGGCTGGTCAGAGTTGACCGTTGTGCAAAGGGTAGCTCTGAAGAGGACAGAGCTGAATTCTAAATTAGCTGGTTGCACACACGTGAAAGGTCTTGGACTCAACGTGGATTGTTCTGGGGGAGTGGCCGTGCAGTGTCCAGCAGTGGTCAGAAAATCTCAGTAGGAACTCTTAGACAAGAGAGAAATATCATGCCACTGTATAAATCCCTGGTTCGCCTGCAGCCTGCATACTATGCCCAGTTCTGATCCCCCACCCCTCCACCTCATCTCAGAAAGGGTATCATGGCACTAGAAACAAAAATACAAGAACTGGGATCACTCAAGGAAATGGACAGGCAGGAAGTTTTAATACAAAAAAAGGAAGTATTTCTTCACACAACACATGGTTAGCCTGTGGAACTCCTTGCCAGGGGATGCTCTGAAGGCCAAAAGCATAACTGGGTTTGAAAGAGGAGATAAGTTCATCATGGATGAGTCCATTAGTGGCTGCTAGCCAGGTCAGGGATGCAGCCACATGCTGGGGATGACCATAAACCTCTGATTGCCAAGCGCAATGGGGCCAGGAGGTGCCAGTTATTTTCTGGGCAGTGCCCAGTACAATGGGGCCTGGGCCATGGCTGGTACTCCCGGGCACTACCATAATGCACCTAATAACTAACGTACAGTGCCCTGCACAATGAGGGGCCTGGTCTATAACGGGCTACTGGGTGCTACTGTAATACACCTAATACATAATGTACAGCGCCTGGCACAATGGGGGGCCTGACCATGGCTGGGGCTCCTGGGTGCTTCCACCGTACAGCTGATTAATACAAATGATGCTATTTTCTGGGTATTGGGCTCGGTGCCGGGGTGCTGGCTGAGATTCTCTGGCCTGCACTACCCAGGGAGTCGGACTGGAGAGTGCCTGGGCAATCCGTGACTCCAGGAGGATGGAGCTTGCTGAGGTTCTGACCGGGCTGCTGCAATGGGGCTGCCTGCGGGTGCAGGGCTCAGTGACCCTAGAGGGCCCCTTCTAGTCCTGTGTTCCTATGGAACCCTCTCCGGACACGGGCTGCCCCAACTGCAATGTGCTTCCAACAGCTCTCGGCATTTCTTACCCCTCGGTAAGCGATCTGCATATGGGTCCCTTACAATGAGTCCCCCCCTGCAACAGCGGAACGGTTCCCGCGTGCCGAGGAATGGCCTTTCTTCTCCGGCATGCACCTGAAGGAGTCCCAAAGCAAATATCTCCTTGGTGCCAGAGCTGCTGCTCGCTGAGCCTGGGTTAGAGCGTGAAATGGCTTTCTGGAAGAAAGGAACATTTCTGTGGCAAGATTTGCGTCTTTCTGGATATTTTGGTTCATGGCTGAAAGGAAAGAAAATGATCAGAGAAGTTCCATTCTGTTTGAACTGAATCTTTTTGTTTCCAAAAATTAGAAAGAAATGGGGGAGGAGGGGAAAACAAAACAGCCCCCCTCTAACCCTCCATTGAATTTTTCTGGTTTCATAATCTAAGTTTTCAGTTTGGGGGTTTTCATCCAAAAAAGGGGGAAAATGCTGGAAATTTTAGGGGGGGAAACCATTTTCCCCCCCTGAAATTTCCTACAGGGAAATTTTTCACCCCATCCCAGCTGATGCCCCGGATTGTGGAGCACCGAGAGTCCTTAATTCTCTGCAGCTGCCCCCCCGCCCCCATCATGATGAGTCGTCACGGAGATGCTTGACAGGCAGCAGACTCCCCAAGACATCTCTTGCCTAGCAGCTGGATTTCTTAGCAAGCCCTTGTCTCTGCCCATCTCTTTGCCATGTTGTCGCATCACGTTACAGGCTCCTGTCACACCCCAGCCTGGCGCTTGGTGTGAAGGGATGTGACAGGAAATGGCCTGCCAGGATGTGGTGCCCTGGGACTTGTCAACTGGGATGTGATTATTTTGTTGCTGTACGCACAGCACGGCTAACCAGGGCTGTGTTGGGAGCATGTAATACAGACACGGGGGGTAGGACTCGCTGGACTGGATCAGACCAGGGCTAGAATAATTTCTACGGTGGTCACACTGGGGGCAGCTCTCCCTTTCAGAGCAATGGGGTCAGGCTCTTTGCAGACCCAGGCAGCGTCACTGCATTAGTGACACTCAGTTTATGTTTTTCAGTCTCACGATCTCAAGCACATGGGACTGACGTTTTAGGAGGAAAGCTGCAACCGTGCCCTGATGATGTGACTCCAGGCATGGGGTGTCTCGTGCCTGTGCTTTGATGCCGCTCTGGAGGCAATTAGCCAATAGAGGGGCCCTGGCTGCAGCTCGCCTGCAGGGAAAATCCGTATGAGCAATTGCACAGCAGCCGCCTGGCTCCTTCCTTCCAGCCCTGCCACCATGCGCAGGAGTGAACGTTCCTGGCTCTCCCACGCTGATGAATGTAGCAGCGGGTTCATCTCTCTGGCCTGGCTGCCAATAGCCTGGCTGAGAAAGGGCCTGCGTGCAGCTCCGTCCCGGATTAATTTCCCGTCCATTGGCTGCTGCTAATTGATACCCCCTGTCCCGGTAATGTGACAAGTCGCTGTTGCAGGGCCCTTGTGCTGCGGCAGAGCAGAGCGCGGGCAGAAGGGGTAGGGGTTTAGGGGGATAAATACTACGTCCCATACGCTCCGTTCCCCTGCGAAAGTGGGCAGAACCAGTGGGCTGAGCCCGAAGTGCCCTCTGTGGCTGGCTCTGGCCGGGCGTTTGTATTGCAAAGCTCAGTCTGTCTGTGCTGCGCTGGCTCTGGTCGCCCCAGTGCTCCCGGATGAGCTTCCCCCGCAGCATCTCCAGAGCCCCCAGGCTGGGTTACCAGGGGTTCGGCGCCCACCCCGCAAGCTCAGCTCCCAGTCAGTAAAAAGGCCAGGCTTCCCGAAGCTCCTGAGAGGGAAACCCGACCTCTGCTTGGGAGCTGAATTCTCGAGACCCTGGCCTTCGGGAACTCACCCAAGGTCACGTGGGGAGTCTGGCATAGAACCCAGGCATCCAGGGTCCTGGCCCAGAGCCTGCCCTGCCCAGCTGTCCTGCCTCCTTGGGGCCAAGTGGGCTGTGCAGGACCATTCCCCAGAGGGCTGGGAGTCGGTTGCCGGTGGCGGGTGAGCCCCTGATGCGGGAGCTGAAGCTGGTGGGGGAAGCTCACCGATTGTGCGAGACTCGCACTGGCCTGATGTCCTGCGTGGTTCAGCCTGTGGAGTTCCCAGGGTTCCTGCAGCCAGCCAACGCCTTGGGCTTGGGCAGCACCGTGGCCTGGCACAGCAGCAGGTGGCAGCTGCCCACCCCAGCCCGCGGCAGGGACTCGCCCGGGCTATTGGCAGGTGTTGCAGCCAGAAACGAGTTCCCGCAAAGCAGTTCGTTGTCGCTTCCCAGCTGCCTCTGCAGCGGGGGGGGCGCGGGGCCAGGGGGGGCGCGGGGCCTTTCGGTGTCCGTACGTCTGGCGAGGGCAGAGGAACTGCTTCCTCCTCTTCTCGAGTTCACCCAGCACTCTCAGCGCCTCTGCCTGCGGCTACCGCAGCCAAGGAACCAGAATAATTCCCAGCCCGTTGGTAGGTGGGAGGAACATTGCCGTAGAAAACTGCCCTGTTTACCGAGAACAAGGTTAAATTGCTCCCCGCAAGGTGAGATGCGGGAGTGGAATGACAGGCAGCAGAGGGTGGGGGGAGCCTGTGGCTGGGGAAGACTCAGCATGTGGTGGAGGCAAGGCTGGGCCTCCCCCCGCTCCAGATATCGGGGTACCACACACAGCACAAGTCACTTGTGATGGTGGGGTGATGGTAGGAGCTGCCGCATGCTGTTTGTGCAGCAGATACCCCCGAGAGCAGCTGTGTGGCCGAGTGGGGCTGGCGCTCTGGGTTTGGCTCTGGGTCTGCCGCACCCAGCCTCCATGCCTCTCATCCTCTTGCTGCCCGGGTCTGCCTGCCCAGCGCAGGCCATGAGCTGCTGGGGCCTCTCGTTCTGAGGGTAACGATTGCAGCTTTCACCCCAATGGGGCTGCTGGTGATAATGAGGAGAGAGGTGCTGAGTGTCCAGCAGTGCCCAGAGCGGGGGCCCGAGCAGGAGCAGGAGATGGTCCCTACCCTGAAGAGCTCCCTGTCTACAAAGGCAGGATTGTTACATGCATTGTGCATGGGGGGAGCTGAGCCACAGAGAGACACAGGGACTTGCCTAAGGCCGCTCAGGGCATCACTGGCAGAGCCAGGAATTGGACGTGAGCCAGTTGAGCAGCAGGATGGGGCAGGGGTTAGGAGCGTGGGCCTGAGATTGGTTCTTTGCTCTGCCTTGGGTGGCCTTGGGTGACCTTGGGCAAGTTATGTAGCCTGCTGCAGGGCAGGGGGTATGGGAGATTGAGCTAGGACACCTGGGTTCTATTCCTGGCCCTGCCACTGACCTGCTGGGCAACTTGGAGCATGTCCCTTCCCCTCCCTGTGCCTCAGTTTCACCTTGTGCCCTTTGTCTCATTGGTTTGTAATTTCTTCTGGGCAGGGCCTGGCACCACGGCCCCCTCTTGCTGCAGCAGTGGTGAGCATCACTCAGGTGTGATGTTATTGACATAATCTGTGACTGTATCGATCATTGTTGCAACCAAGGTCCTGTAGTGGCACAAATCATGTATAAAGCGGGTCAAAGAAGGTGTCTAAAACAAGGTTATGGGTTGCTGGTTATGATTATGCTGTCTATATACGTGTATCATTTTCAAACGGATGCTATGCTTCTGGGTGAAACCCCAGACAAGTTGGTGTCAGCTCTGCCTAGCCTGCTGGATGGCCCATTAAGGACCATCAGCTATACAATTGGGACTCAGCAAGGTGTGCAGGGACCTGCCTATGGACAGAACTCCGAGGTTTTTCCAGGCCATGTGATGGACTTTGCTACACTGAAGCTTTGAACCAAGAACTGAAAGACCCATCCCAGCTGTGGATGTTCTCCAGAGACTTGATTTGAACCTGCAATTTATTCCATCATTGCTGCAAGCCTGAATCAAGAACTTTGCCATTACTGTATGGAATTGATTCCATTTAAGTGATTCTAGCTCTCATCTGTATCTTTTTCCTATTATGATAGTTGGGTCCCATCAGAACCAGCATCATTACAGCGGTGTAGTTGGCAGGATACTGTAACGATGCTGGTTCTGGTGGGACCCAACTGAGAGTGCCAATTCAGGACAAATTGCTTAAAGCAGGGCAGTAACAGCCCAAGGCTGGGGTTTTTCCACCTCTAAGGCAAACCAAACCAGCCAGCCAGAGAGTACTTTGGTTTTACCCCACTGGCTAACCACAAGTTACACAAGCAATTCCCTTAGACACTCCAGTTTTCCAGTATCACCACCAGTGCCACTCGTTATGGGGACAAATGGTTATGAAAACCAATACCCCAGTAAAAGAAAAAAGGTTCTCTCGATCCCAAAGGACCAAGCCCCAGACCCAGGTCAATATATGAATCAGATCTTACCCACAAATCATGCTGTTGCCAATCCTTTAGAATCTAAAGGTTTACTCATAATAGGAAAAAGATATAGATGAGAGCTAGAATCACTTAAATGGAATCAATTCCATACAGTAATGGCAAAGTTCTTGGCTCAGGCTTGTAGCAATGATAGAATAAACTGCAGATTCAAATCAAGTCTCTGGAGAACATCCACAGCTGGAATGGGTCTTTCAGTCCTTGGTTCAAAGCTTCAGTGTAGCAAAGTCCCTCCAGAGGTATGAAGCAGGATTGAAGACAAGATAGAGGAACTGCAGCAGCTTTTGTATTCTCTTGCCATGTGGTCTCTGCTTTCTTTGTCCCAAAGACAAGCTGTCCATCACATGGCCTGGAAAACCTCAAAGTTTTGTCCATAGGCAGGTCCCTGCATACCTGGCTGAGTCCCCAGGCATGTCTGCCGTCTCTCAATGGGTCAGTTGTATCGCTGATGGTCCTTAATGGGCCATCCAGCAGGCTAGGCAGAGCTGACATCAACTTGTCTGGGGTGTCACCCAGAAGCACAGCATAAGTTTGAAATACAGACAGTGTAGAGCCACTATTCATAACTTTAACTACAAAAATGATACACACAGACAGCATAATCATAACCAGCAACCCATAACCTTGTCTTAGACATCTTCTTTGACCCCCTTCACACATGATTTGGTGCCACTACAGGACCTTGGTTGCAACAATGATTGATACGGTCCCAGATTATGTCAATAACGTCACCTCAGGGCCCGTCTATGCTGCAAAGGGAAGCTGGGGCAGGAAGACTGAGCCTGGGTCGATCGACTGGGGCTTGCAGGGCTGAAAGCCAGTGCACAGTGCTGCTTGGGCTGGAGCCTGGCATCTGAGATTCAGAGCCCTGCCCGAGTGGCAATGGCCCCGCGGCCCCCGTTAGCCCTTCAACCCAGCCAGTGACTCTGGGCTCTGAAACTCGGCATCTCGGGTTGGTTTGCTGCACAGACGCACCCTGAGCACGTGAGGAGTGGAGGAGACATCAGACAGGACCGTGGCCTCGGAGGGCGCGAGGCTGCCGGCGGGAGGCTTGGGGGGCGGCGTTGTGCTGGGGGCTGTCGCTGTTCGGCACATGGTGCCGCCCCCTGGGCACTGAGCTCTTGCTCCTGCCGTGGTCCCTTCCCCCGCCTCGTCCAGAGAGCAGCGAACGAGATGAGCCGTAGGCAACTGGCTAGATCCGAACCGCACCGACAGCTCCTGGGGCCCCGGCGGTCGGAGGGGAGCCGACCCAGGGACCAGATAGGCCCGACGGGCTGCAGGACCTGTGTGCTGGGGCCCAGTCCCCCCTGCTGCGCGGTGGAGGAATTTCTAGCTCTGTGCAGAGGCTGGGACCTGGGCGGAGGGCGACGAGCCGCTCCCCCTGGCCCCGCGTCTCCCGCTGGTATCAGACCTTCGTGTGCTGGGAACCCCCCGACGGGGGTTAAAAGGGAATCACCAGGACCAAATGTCAGTGACGCTAAAGGCCCCACTCTGGGGAGTGGACACGGCCCCCGAGAACCCTCCCTCATGGAGCTGTCTGAAAGGCCCCACCCCACAGCACAAGGGGCAGCTGATTCAGCAAAGCATGGCAGTGTGGTCGCTTCAGCACCTTCTTAAAATGCTGGGCCCAGATTCAGAGTCTACAGGTCTTCTCCGCTCCCCAGCGCCTCCAGTGGGAGCAGAGCTGGATTTACAGCAGCCCTGAGGCTGCTCCGCTTTATATTGCTGGTCCCAGACATGAAGCACCAAGGGCAGGCTTAAAGCCTTTTACACCTGCCCCAAGTGCAAGGTGGGGATGGCTGTGAATGGGGGCGGTTGTGTTCTATTCTGGAGGGGTGGCTGGGTGAGCTGGCCCTGGCTGGAGCTCGGGGCACAGGGAACTCACAGGCTTTGGTCTGAGGACGGGAAAGCCCTGCAGCCCTCTGGCTACTTGGGCTCTGGGGTAGCTGATACCAGGATGAGACAGGCATGGGGGAACCCCTATCCAAGCGAGTCTGGATCAAAGGACTTTTGGGGCCCCAGGTGCTGATTCTTGCTGCATGGCAAATCAATTTGTCTGTTGTACCACACTGGGGACCCATGTGCTGTAATGCCTGGAGCAGGGCTCCTGGGTTCTGCTCCCAGCTCTGGGAGGCGGATCTTGGTGTAGATGCGAATGGTGCCCAGTTTGCTGTGTGGTGAACTCCCTGCAGCCAGTTCAGGACCCGTCTTGCGTCCCTAGGGTGCGTGCAAACATGCACACATGGAGCTCGGGAAAAGTTGGTGCCACTTTTCTCTCCAAGTGCATCACCAGCCTGCCAGCGCTTCTCCTGAGCATCAGCCCGCACGCTGGGCAGCGAGGCTCAGTGGGCCTGGGCAATATTTCCCTGTTTGCCGTGTTGGTTAATACCTTCCGTAAGACATGGCAGCTTATCAGTCAGAAGAATTGTGTCATGCGTCAGCACCGACGAGAAAGGGCACAGCACTGTTCTCCAGCCCCCGGGCGATGACAGGCAGAGCGCTGTCGGCATTAAGTCTTTCCTGACAAGTACATCTGATAATCATGCATCATATTAATTCATCTGTCATAGCAGTAAGTGAACATCGCTGTTCAGGAGATCTGCCTCCTTCCTAAACGGCCATTATCCGGAGACGTGGCTCCCCAGCTTGACAGCGCTGCGCAGAGATTGCGGGGAGGACTTGGGCAGAGTTATTTCTGCATGGATTGCTGTACGCATGCACAATGCGTGTGCACAAACGCACCCCAGCACCAGCAACCCAGTCCCTCCCTCCCTTTCCCTGCCTGACACAACTCATCACAACTGGGTGGAGAGAGGACAGGGAGGAGGAATAACTTGGTGGGAGGCTGCTGCAGGAAGCCACTTGCCCTTGGTTGCTGTTCCTGCTCAGCCCTGCGAAACGGTCCTTCAATTGCAGGCATAGCTTTTAATTATTTCTCTACTGTGGCAGCAATCAGAGGCTTCAGCCCAGCAGTGCCAGGTGCTAGACAATCACAGGACAGGTTTCAGAGTAGCAGCCGTGTTAGTCTGTATTCGCAAAAAGAAAAGGAGGACTTGTGGCACCTTAGAAACAAATTTATTTGATCATAAGCTTTCGTGAGCTACAGCTCACTTCATTGGATGCATTCGGTGGACAAGAAGCCTGCTTTGAGTTGAAGTAGGGGTATCCTCACAGGGGGTTGGTGCTGGTCAGCTCCACCACTGTGTTTGTGTGGACAGGGCCTTGCCCCCACAGCTGTGACCCCCTTCTCCGGGAGCAAATGCTGATCCCAGGCAGAATTGCACAATGCGGTGCCTGACTCTGAACCCATCTGTTTGCAGGCACTGATGGTGCAGCCAGACGTGAGGTGATGCCCCAGGGTAAGGGGCTATAGATAGGAGAAGGTTTGGTGGGGTGGAGAACAGAAGCGCCCTGGGTTTGAAATCTCAATTTTCCCCCAAAGGTTCATTGTGAAATCCACCCCGTCCTTGTTCATGCACTGAACCTTGTGACCATTCAGACGGCAGCTTGAAGCGAAGAGACCCCTGGAGAGAAGACTCAATCTCGTTCGCTTGTTTCTGCAGGAGCCCCTGGCTGGAGAAGGGGACAGGCAGGGTTAGAGCTCAAAGCCCGTTATTCACTGATGGTCGCACCTCGAAACCCCAGCTGAGATCGGGGCCACATCGGGCTGGGCGCTGCCCGGCCCGGGGGACAGACAGCCCCTGCCCTCATGAGCTCACAGACAAAGCAGAGAGGGCTCTGCCCCACTTGAACCCAGATCTCCTGTGCCCCAGCCTAGTGCTTGAACCGTCCAGCCTCCTGGCAGCTCTCATGGGAGGTTTGCCCTGACATCAGCCCAGCAGTGATGCCGCCGGGGCCAGGAAAGTATGATTTGCATCAGTCAGACTTAGCCCGGGGCTGAACTCCACTGATGCCTGACGTCAAGTGAGGAAAGCGGGGCTCGTTCCCAGCCTGGACGAGGTCTCAGAGGCGTTGTTTCCCGTGTGCTGCCAAGGCAGGCCTGGGCTGGAGGAGCATGGGCAGTCGCTCTGCTCCTATCTTTGGGCGTTCGCTCCCCCTGCAATGACTCCGGGATTCAGTATCATTAGGGAGCGTGTTGCCCTACTGCCTGCTAATTTCTACCCACTGGGCTGGAGATTTGAGAGCAGTTTTATCCTGTGCCGTGTCCAATCAGTCCCTTCCCACGTGAAATACGATGTTAAAACCATTGTGTGCAGAGCAAAGTATCGTCCCCGGCTCATTACAGGCACTGGGTCATTTGTCTCTGCCCAGCCCAGTGCAGTGGCAGCCGAGAGAGACGAGTTTGCTGTTGATTTTCATAATTAATCATTATGAATTGCCCAGGAAATGTTAAACGACCCAGCGCATAAATGCCGGCTTATGGCATGAATGAATCAGGCAGGTGGGGAAGGAAGAGGCATCTCCTGGCATGCACGCTGCCACGGGGAGTAGCCCCTGCTGGCCCAGCGGGGCCTGCTCAGCGGCTCAGTTGCAGCCATCAGCAAAGAAAACATGCTGGGATTGGCCTGGTGCCCTGAACAGGGAGATGGGGGGGGGGGGGGGAAGAGGCAGCCCCATGGGAGCCTCGAGACGGGAGCAGAGATTTGCCAGATTGGCTCAGAGCAGGGGCCATCCAGCCTAGTCTGTGCTCTCCGGCTGCTGAGGAAAGGGCCTGGGGTAACCTGGGCCTGGTGGAAGTTCCCCCCCAGCCTAGTGGTTAGAGGTCAGCCTGCATCCCAGAGCAGCAGCCTAGCCAGGACTACTGTGTGTCCTGTTGTTTTGACGCACTTTGGGGTAACTCTGGACATTCTCCTTCCGACGAAACTTCTCGTCTCTGCTGGTGCCCGCTGAGCAGGGACTGGTGTCGGAGACCCTTGCTGCAGGCTGTTCAGTCCTCCGCTCAGCATGGGGAGGTTCTGCTCTTTCCATGGGGAACAGGGAACATTTTTGCATGTGCCTAAGGGATTAAGGAGCCTGATTGTATGGGACTTAGGCACCAAAGGTGCTTTGGAAAATTCTGCCCAGTGAGAGCCTCCGATGTCGTTCTGCATGAGCAGGGGACATGGCGCCAGTCTGAGGCTGTAGCTCGCACTCCCACAGAGCCACTCTCTGGTCCCAGTGCCAGGTGCTTTCGCCTTGATTACACTGCATGGGAAGTGGAATTACCCCTTTTTCCTGACAAGGGGACGGAGGCACAGAGCTATTAAATGATTTGCTCAAGGTCATACAGGGAATCAGTGGCAGAGCCAGGAACTGAACCATCTCCCTAGTCCAAGATTGCCTGCCTGACCCCCAGGGCAGACTGCCGGGACAAGCTGCGGCTAGGCAGGGCAGCTGAGCCAGGCCATATGTGTGACCTGGGGAGGACTCCACCTTGATGGGCAAGAGTGTGACGAGCGGGTGCGCCGGTCGTGCAGACAGCCCCCGAGGGCCCGGGCTCAAGGCCTGCAGTAGTGCTGGGTGGGGCAGAAGCATTGTCCTGACCAACGTGATGGGGGACCCGGCTGCTCCCTGCTGCAGGAGAGTCTGGTGTGTCTGTGCCTAGAAATCAGGGGGCGGGGGGGAGGGTTGGGGGACAGGGAGTGTGGAGGTGGGGGGTGAATGAGAGAAATCTGAGTGTGTGGGTGGGGAGGGAGCTGCGTTTTCATGATCCTGTTCGCACTACCTGGCTCCCTGTTGTGGGCATCTCGCAGCGAGTGCGTGGCAGCAGGGGTCTGGTCACCCCGCTGTGACCTGTGGGCAGCACCCCCAGCCGATATAATGCAATAGGATGGGTCCCTGTAGGGCAGAAATTCACACCCGGGGCAGGGTCCAGCACAAAGCCTCAGCCCACCCAGCCCTTCACCCATGGGCAGGGTCTGGCCCCACTTGAGCCCTGCTGCAGCTCCTGCTGGGCCCTGCCCAGGGGTGAGGGACCTTGGGGGGCCAGGCCCTGAACTCACCCTCGAGGAGCAGAGGCTGAAACAGCTGATTGGTCCCCTGCCTCCTCCTAAAAGGCTCCATCCTAATTGCCATTCCCTCGTCAGTTCTTTCTCACTGCTTGTGGCCTCCGTGCAGGCAGGGAAGCCTTTGCCCAGGCTCCCGGGTGGCGTCTGTTCACCTCTCCGCCGGTCTGTGATGAGCAGGGCTCTGTGTCACGTTGGGCGTGGCGGACTCGTCAAGCATGTGCAAAGGGTCCTGAAATTAGAGGAAGTAAATTAGCAATTTGTTCGTATATCTTTTCTCCCCTGTGGGGAGAGTTACTTCAGCATAGGGCATTACTGAAACATCAATCCCATGCCTGTTAGATAAAAGGGTCTGAGTTTTGCAGTTTGATAGAGGGCTTGCTCAGTGCCTCTCCCCCTAAGGCACCGTATGTCGTTCATGTGTCAGCATGAGACACGGATGCTTCGGGGCTGTGGGGAAATTGTCTCGTTTCTCTACCAGGTGCAGACGGTCGCCACCAGGGAAACACAGGGCCAGATTCCCTTCGAGTCAGTGCAGTTACACCAGTTGGGAAACTGGCCCAGAAACACATCCCTGAGGTGGTGGTAGCAGCAGCCCTGTGATCCCAGTGGAGATCTGCGTCTCCAAAAGAGCCCTGGCCCTCAGGGAGTTTGCGACCTATGTGGACAAGGCAGAACGATCATCCGTGTGGTACAGGTGGAGAACCGAGAGCTGCAGCGACTCGCCCCAGGCCATGCAGGGGGGAGTCCCCACAATTGAGCAAAGGGAAGAAAACCGCACACACCCTCTGCTCTGGAAGGTGCAACCCAAACACTCAGCAAGCCACGCAGCACAGAGTTCCCAGGCTTCTCCTGTAGCTCTCATCCGGCGTCCTGGGCAGGAGCGTGCATCAAAGGAGGGTGATCTTCACCCCTTGTGCTGCGCTGCTGAACTGGGGCGACCTGCTCCCTGAACCTGCTGCAGTGTGTGTGGGGGGGTGCGTGGCCCCTTGAGGTCCTTTGCAGCCCTGCGTCTCTGTGACTGTAGGTGCTGCCGGAGCTACCCCCCCAAAAGCCGCAGGCACAGTGGGAGAGCGACTCTTCTTAGCACTGCGCTGACGCCATAGCTGTGTCTGTCATGTACTGGCAAAGGGCAGCGTTCCCTTACTTCACAACGACAGCTGTCTGCCCAGCCCCGGCAAGAAGAAAGGGAGCTCACGGCCAGGCTTGAGAGATTCCAGGAATAAGGCTGTTTTCTGTCTGCCCTAGTGACTTTATGCAAAGGCAGGTGGGGTAAAGCAGCTTCACCTAACTGCTCTTCCATGAGGAATTCCAAGCCGTGAATTCTCCAGGACTTCCTGGAGTACAGGACAACTTTTGGCTGCCTTCCCGGAGCCGGCTGGCAGCAGAGCAACGGCAGAAGCCTTGTATGGAAAGTTGTTGTTCAGTTAGTGGGGGGCTGTGGCCAGCCGATAATGCGGAGTCATAAGGATGAAGGACAGATCCACCTTTCATATTAAAAACCATCCGTTATATTTCCCTCCCAGCCCCTGGTCCTTGTTTAAACTGAACTGGCAAAACAAAAATTGGGCAAATCTGGGGAGGAACGCCCAGAAACGTGACCCGGGTACAGGAGAATCTGGGGAGGAACGCCCGGAAATGTGACCCGAGTACAGGAGAATCTGGGGAGGAACACCAGGAAACGTGACCCGGGTGTGGGCATAGAGGCTTGAAACGACATGGCGAGCGTGCAGAACCAATCTCATGATTTTGGGAGGGAGCTGGCTCACGGCTTTTGAGTGCTTGGTGTTGGCAGCCCTGCTCCGAGCCGGGAATGCTGGACTTGAAACACAGGTATCTGACCTTCCTGCTGCCTCGGTAACAAGCCTGCCTCTGGCATAGTGATAAAGGCCCTGCTGCTTGGGGAGCTGCTGTGTCGGCCCCGGTGCCCCGGGAGCCAGGCCGCGTGGGGGAGCTGCTCTGTTGGCCCTGGCCTGCTTGGGGGGAGCCGTAGCACGCCGGGACGTGCAGCTGAGGGGCGTTTGCGCTGGGAGGGGGATGGCCGGACCGAGAGAGCCGCAGGGGCCAGCCTTGTGCAAGCGGCAGCGGTCGGGGGTTTTGCTGATCCATAACTGGAATCCCGCTGTTCACGGAGCCTCCTCTATTTTTAGCTGCTGCTGCTCTGGGACACGCTGCCCTCGTGTAATGAGTTGTGACGTGACCTATTCTGTCCTCTCCCGGTCAGTGCAACTCTGTTGCCCATTCAGCGCCTCTCCTGCCCCATGCCCTGGCTTGGTGGTTCCCCCCAGATATTTGCTGTGGAAGTGACTAGAGCTAATGAAATAAAGGGCCGTGCTTCTTCACAATGGCGCGTCCTCCGGTAGATGGGCTGGCCGTTCCCCGACCCCCAGCTCGTCCTCCAGGGGCCTGCGAAAGGCCCTGGGTTGGGGCCCAAGAAGCAGAGAGATGGAAGCTGCAGCATTTAGCACGGCGGGGGCTGGGACATACAAAGTAGGTCAGGCCCCAGTTTGCAGCTCTGTCAGAGCTGGCCTGGAAGGAGATCTCCAGCCCCCCTTGTATTCCACATGTTGGCATTTGTTAGAAAGTGATAATCTGTCCTGGCTGAATGGGAACCAGTCCCAGGGATGGGAAAGTGATAATCAGTCCCGGCGTCCTGGCTTCATGGGAACCGGTCCCGGGGACGGGAAAGTGATAATCCGCCCCAGCGTCCCAGCCGCATGGGAACCGGTCCCGGGGACAGGAAAGTGATAATCCACCCTGGCATCCTAGCTGCATGGGAACTGGTCCCGGGGACGGGAAAGTGATAATCCGTCCCGGCCGAGTGGGAACTGGTCCTATGGATGGGAAAGTGATAATCAGTCCCGGCCACATGGGAACCGGTCCCAGGGACAGGAAAGTGATAATCCACCACGCTGCCCGGCCAAGTGGGAACCGGTCCCGGGCACGGGAAAGTGATAATCAGCCCCCACGTCACAGCCGAATGGGAACTGGTCCCGGGGACAGGAAAGTGATAATCCGCCCTGGCGTACTGGCCGAATGGTAACCAATCCCAGGGAGGGGAAAGTGATAATCAGCCCCGGCGTCCTGGCTGAATGGGAACCGGTCCCAGGGAAGGGAAAGTGATAATCCGCCCCGGTGTCCCGGCCGAATGGGAACAGGTCTTGAGAACAGGAAAGTGATAATCCATCCAAGCCGAATGGGAACCGGGTCCCAAGCAGGGGAATAGAGGTGGGAATGTTTAAAACACAGAGGGGGCATCACGTGGGTCTGGTCCTGCCAATGAGCTAAACCATGGTGTTTGCAGCCTCGGTGTTGTGGGTACTTATCAGGCCCCGTGACCGCCAATCTGAGCACCTCACAACCTTGTAATGTGTTTCTCTGCACTGTCAGCTAAGGCAGTACGATTTCCCCTTCTCACAGGCAGGGAGCTGAGACCCAGAGAAAGGCAAGTGACTTTCCCAAAGCCATGCGGGGTTGATGGTGGAGCAGGGTCTAACCCAGGTCTCCCCAGTCATAGGCTGGTGGAAGCTCTGGAAGGGGGGTGCTGGTCCTGTGATGCTGCATAGCATTTGCCCCAATCTTTTGGGGTGGTTTTTGGGGCAGAAAAAGGCTTTTAGGACAAAGTGTAAATTCTGACCAAAAAATCATGTTCTTTGCATTTTTTCAATACAAGTTAAAAGCAAAATGAAAACTTTCATTTTCTCTTGTTTCAAATCAAATATTTAGTTTTTGAAAACTGGAAAAGTTTCATTTTTCATTTTGTTTTTTTGTTTTTCTCCCCCTTCTTTCTTTCCCTTTTGTCCCCGCCGGGGCGGGAGATGCAAAAAACCGAACCAAAACGACTGTTCAGTCCTTGACGCTAAACCAGCATTTCTTTGAAAAATGGAAATGTTACATGAAAAACTTCAAAGCAAATGAATTTATTCTTCGTTTAGAACTTTGGGTGGCAAATAATGCCTGTCCTTCACCCAGCCCAAGGCTGACCCCCCGCCCAAAGGTTGAGTAACAGAGCGTAGTGCAGCACCGGGGTTTGGAGAGCCAAAGAGCCTGGTGGGAACTACAATAAATCCCGCAGGGTCAGTGCTATGGGGCCGTCGCTTCTTGTTCCTGTCCTTCAGCCCTGGGCCAAACCTCGCAGGAGTCCGGGCAAATGCTCCCACTGGCTTCCTGGCTGGTGTGAGGAGAAGGAGCTGGATCAGGATGCAGGCAACTGGTTTGATTCGTGGCTGGGACCTTTTTGCATCTCTCTG
Source organism: Dermochelys coriacea (assembly GCF_009764565.3). NCBI lineage: Eukaryota > Metazoa > Chordata > Testudines > Dermochelyidae > Dermochelys > Dermochelys coriacea. The sequence continues at coordinate 18,592,103 of NC_050087.2, forward strand.
AGCCCCTTCTGTAAAATGGGAAACTGATCCTTCCCTTGGCTACTCAGGCTTCTCGGGGCAGGGGACACCTCTCGCTCTGTGTGAGCCCATCATCGCGCGGGCCCTGTATGATGTTTGTTGCCCGCTCCATGGATGTTATCCCACCGTTCGCTCCTGCGTCACGTTCCCATTTATTGTACCGCACCGAGAGTGGGCGGGTACACACATCACAGATCTCTTTGCACTTGCACTGATAAATATTTACACAGACGCCATGTGTTCACAGCTGTCACGCGGGCATCTGCCAGGCGGGGGGATGTACCCATCACAACAGATGTTGCCAGTTTCACCAGCGTGCCCCATTCCTGCATCTGTGCCAGGCTCTCCGTGCGCTTGGCCCTGCAGGAGCAACCGGTGTTAATTTGCACCTTGCTCCTTGCCGATAAGGGAGGATGGAGGCATGTGGATCTGACACACACAGAAAAACAATACATTGGTGGGGGTGGGAGGGATTTAAAAGGTTCCTAATGAAGAATCCAGCTTACCTGAGAATTCTTTCAGAAGCTGAGCCCCTAACTTTATCTCTGGCCCCCACTTCTCTGCTGTCTGAGCCTCACCACCTCTACCGTATTTACCCTGCCATCCCTGGGGCAGGGCAGGGCTGGTTTCCGCAGAGGCACAGAGAGACGGAGTGAAGTCTGCATTGGAAGTTTGCGTTGCTGCCAGGGGATTTATGACGCATTAGGTTGCCAACCACACCTCTGTCACCCACACCCACACCGCGTAACTCTACCCTCCCCTTCTTCTTCCTCCCTGCTGCCAATCCCTGTGTCAACCCGCAGTGTCACTTCGGGTCAGTGATGTGTCTTAGTGGGACGTCAAAGACCACAAGGTGTCCATGGAGTGCCGAGATCCAAGGTGTTGGATGCCAGCTCTAGCCAAAAGCCTGCAGTCGTGGGACAGACTCCATGAGGGCTTTGCCCATGTGTCACCCCTAGAATTAGGAACTTGCAGGTAGCAAGTACCTGGTGATGTTTCCAGTTCCATGTGCAGGGCCGGGCAGACAGGCAGAGCTGCAGGGTCTTAATGTGCGGGTGAGGTGATGGTGTAGGGAGAAGAGGTCTAGGTTTATTCGGAACTGGGGAATCTTTTGGCAAAGGAGGAGCCTCCACAGGCACGATGGGCTCCACCTAAACCAAACCAGAACCCAGATGGATGGCCTGGAAAAGTAAAAAGGCCCAAGAGGAGTTTTTGACTGAAGGGCTGGGGAAAAGCCGACAGGCGCAGGGGCGCACACAGTTTGGACAGAGCCGTCCCATGGGGAGGATTTATTGAAGGAGATTCTCTATTTCCTAGTAACGAGGAGGGGATAGAAGTTGATAGAGAACTGGTAGGAACTGAAGAGAAACAGTCAAATGAAAACCAGTCCCATTCAGTTACATCCCATGAAGGCAGACACTGAAATAATGACACATTTTATTAGTGCTTGTGTACAAGTGCTAGAAGTCTAAAGATGAAGCTGGGTGAACCCAAGTGCCTGCTACTAAATGAGGATACTGATATAACAGGCGTCACAGACACTTGATGGAACAATGATAATCAGTGGGACATGGGAATGCCAGGATACCAAATGTACAGGAGTGACAGAGGAGGTTGTGCTGGTGGGGTGGTGCACTGTGTGCAAATGAAAGCATAGAGTGAAATGTAACAAAAATCTTAAATTAATCTAATGGTACCATAGAAAATTGCCTGCTTGAAAAATAAGAGTCTAGCAGTAGGAATGTACTACCGACCCCCTGATCAGCATGGCCACGGTGATTGTGAAATGCCCAAGGAGAGTAGAGAGGCTACAGAAATAGAAAACTCAGTAATAATGAGGGATTTTAGCTATCCCCATATGGACTGGGAATGTCACCTCAGGATGGGATACAGAGATAAAATTTCTAGACCCCATTAATGACTGTTTCTTGGAGCAGCTCGTCCTGGAACCCACCAGAGGAGGGGCAATTCTTGATTTAGTTCTAAGTGGCGCACAGGATCTGGTCCAAGAGGTGAACGTAGCTGAACTGCTCAGTACTAGTAACCATGCTGTAATTAAATTTAACATCCCTTGTACTCGGGGAAATACCAACGATACCTATCACAGTAACATTTAACTTCAAAAAGGGGAACTACAAAAATGAAGAAGCTAGTTAAAGGGAAATTAAAAGGAACAGTCCCAAGAGTGAAATTCTTGAAAGCTGAATGGAAACATCTTAAAAACACCATAATAGAGATTCAAACTAAATGCATATTCCAAATTAAAAAGAAAAGACCAAAAAATACCACCATGGCTAAACAACACAGTAGGAGAGGCAGTTAGAGGCAAAAAGGCATCCTTTAAAAATTGTAAGTCAAATTAAAAATAGAAAGGAGCATGAACTCAGGCAAGTCAAGTGTAAAAGGATAATCAGACAGGCCAAAAAAGAATTTGAAGGGCAACTTGTTAAGTGCATCAGCAGCAGGAAGCTTCCAAACAATCAGTGAGGCCCCTGGACAATCGAGGTGCTAAAGGAGCCCTCAAGAAAGACCAGGCTGTTGCAGAGAAGCTACATGAATTCTTTGCATCAGTATTCACTGCAGAAGATTGATGGGAGGGAGACTCTCACATCTGAGCCATTCTGTTTAGGTGACAGATCTGAGGAACTGTCCCAGACTGAGGTGTCAGTAAAGGAGATTTTAGAACAACCTGAAGTAGGAAGTCATGAGGAACAGATAGTATTTAAGCAAGAGTTCTGACTAGATGACCTCCTGAGGTCCCTTCCAACCCTGATATTCTATGATTCTATGAACTCAGATCTGAGGCTGCAGAGCTACTAACAGTGGTGTGTAAATCAGCCTCTGTTCCCGATGACTGGAGACTAGCTAATGTAACACTGATTTTTACAAAGGTTCCAGAGGGGATCCTGGCAATCCCAGGCTGGGAGCCTGACTTCAGTACCAGGCCAATCGATTGACACTGTAGTAAAGGTCAGAATGATCAGAGGCGTAGGTAGCTGCAGTGTGGTGGGGAAGAGTCACCCCAGCTTTTGTAAAAGGGAAATCGCGCCTCACCAATCTATTCGAATTCTCTGAGGGGGTCGCCAAAAGGGGTGGCCCAGGGGGATCCAGTGCACAGAGTATCCTTGGACTTCAAGAGAGCTTTTGACAGGGTCCCTCCCCAAAGGCTCTGAAGCCAAGTAGCAGCCATGGAATAAGTCAGGCTGATGAGTCTCCTCCCTCTCTGTTGCAGACTCTCTTCCAAAGCCCCGATGATGGTTGGCAAGTTTACACCTCCGCTCAAGCCCCCGATGGTAAATGCCTCTGCACAGCAGTCATCCCAGTGCAGGGCACCTGCTCCCGAGACCTGCGCAGCCGACAGCTCCGGCAACTGATGGAAAAGGTAAGAGACTCGGCTTTGCTCCTGCACGCAGACCTGGGGTTACACTGCCTCTGGACGGACTGGCTATCCGAATCCCCCGGCCTTCAGGGTGGTGTTGAGCCTGTCCCAGCTGCCCCTTGCAGCCGTGTGCCGTGGCATGCCTCTTCCCCTCTGCACTAATAGGAATGGGTGTGGAGCAGCAGCTTGGTTTTTCCCTGTCCTGGGAAATGCTCACATCCCTGGAAGTGCTTAGCACCCGCTTCCCCAACACCTAATTGCAATGTTTTTTCTCCAGCCCCGTGCAAATGTTGGCAGCAGGCTGCTTTGAGCCGAAAGCCCAGTGCAGCCACGGATGGAGGGGGGGGGAAGCCAGGCGGGAGTTCTCTTCCCTCCACTAGTGACATTCAAATGGGGTCTGTGTTGCTTCTAATGGAGGGTGAGAAGCAAATCCATCCTAGTTGATTTGAATGCAATTAATCCCGTCGCTTCCTGCCAGGGAAGCCAACTTGTTATTGACTCTGAACCTGCAAATAATGTATTTATTAGTCAGATCAGGGAGGGGCGGGTCCCCGGATTTATGGCTGTGCCTGGAGCTATTAATGTCAGTGCCAGCGCAGGGGAGCAGCTGGTGGGGAGCAGAGGGATGGGTGGCGCTTGGGGTGGGCGTAAGTCCCTCTGTCAGCATGATGTGGTGAAACAGTGGGGAGCGGCCTCCTCCACACTAGAGCCAGGTCTGATGGGGGTGAGAAGCAGCCCCCCGCAGAGTGCAGGTAAAGGCCCATGCCCCACTTAGTCCCAGGGGCCAGATATTCACCCTTGTGACTGCTGTTGCAGTAGCAGTTGGTGGCACCAGTCAGCAATCAGGGCCCTGTGGTGCTGGGCATTGGGCAGACCCAGAGCGAGAGACAGCCCCTGCTCACAGGGTGAGCGAGCTCCCGCCGAATCCTGGAAATGTGGGGCAGGGAGGGACCTCTAGAAGTCGCATCCAATCCCCAGCATTGAGGCAGGACCAAGAAAACCCAGAGCTGCCCTGACACGGGTTTGTCCACCTGTAATTAAAACCCTCCAGTGATGGGGATTCCCCAGCCCTCTTGGAAACCTCTCGCAGAGCTTCACACCCTAGGGAGTTAGGCAGGTTTTCCGAATATCGAGCCTACATCTCCCTGGCTGCAGATTCTTGTCCTACCTCCAGTAGCCATGGAGAAACTGATCACTGTCCTCTCTGTAAAAGCCCGTCACAGATTTGAAGACTTATCAGATCCCTGCTGAACCTTCTTTTCTCAAGACTAAATGTGCCCGGGGTTTTGTACCTTGTCTCATGGGTCAGGTTTTCTAAATCTTGGATCCTCTTTGCTGCTAGATGCTCTGCAGTTTGTTCACAGCTTTCCTGCAGCCTGCGGCCCAGACATGGGTGCAGGGCTCCAGCTGAGGGCAGGACAGTGACTTCCCATGTGTTGTAGACGATACGTCTGTTTATACGGCCCAGAATGACATTTGCCTTTTTTGCAACTGCATCATGTTGTTGACTCCTTCAGTGTGGGATCCACTAGAACTCCCAGCTCTTTGCAGCAGTACTGGGCAGGCATCCCCACGCTGTAATCGTGCATCTGATTTTTCCTTCCCAGATGCGATACTTTGTACTTCTCTTTATTGAATTTCACCTTGTTGAATTCAGACCAGTTCTCCAATTCACTCTCTACCTACCTATATGCACCCCTCTCTTTGATTTGTCCACCTAGCCTCAGACCCTCTAGCTAGCTGGCTGTTGTTTTTGTGTGGCCCCTTCCTCACTATAGCTGAGCACTTTTCAATGCTAAAACTGATGGCAGTGCTCTCTATCTCTACCCCCCTCCCCCCCATCTGTGGGAAAAGTGGCTATTTGCCAGCATTGGCATCTTTAATGCCTTTACATTCTGTCTGAGATGTGGAGATGGGAATGTCCTGGTTCTCCGTAGCCATTCAAATGATGAAGAGCTGCTATCAGAGGTGTAACATGACTGCAGTGAGTTGTTATTACCACCAGCACGGGTCATGGTGTGTTTGGGAACATGGGAGTGAAAAGGTTGGTGGGCAAAGCAATAAAACACTGTTCAGAAGCTCTGTGCGTAATGAGCCCGCAGTGTTGTTATAAAGGTTAAACCTGACAGAAAGTTAACCCTAAACGGCTTTCAAGCTGCAGTCCCATAAGGCAAATGCACTCCCTCATGGTGACCAGGTAGGGGCCCCTTACAGGAAAGTGGTTTGTTTTTTGAACAAGGCAGCCGCTGATTTTTGTCATCTGCCTTCAAGACTGAGACTCTCAGGCCAGCTACACAGATACATTTCCAGCTAAGAGGGAGATTAGAGTCAAATCACGACTGATCATTTGCAATAAAAGAGCATCAGTTCAGCTAGTTCCAGGAAAAAATTATTTCAGCACAAGAGCACACAATTTCCAGAGGCCTCGTTATGCGAGATGCTGGCAGACCCCGGGGCAAGATGCTCACGAGGCAGACGAAGGGTGGGAAGAGAGGGGGGTACACAGAGGGGACGTGTCTTACCCAAGCTCGCCCAGTGGGTGGGCGTCAGAGCTGGGTGTAGAATCTAGGTTCACACCCCTATCGGCTGCACCCCACCGCCTCCCATCGCGTGGCGACTGAATGAAGACACCCTGCCTCTGTGGCTACTCAGGGGAAAAGAGAGCCTGGATCAAGCTTTCCCAGCCTGGGGCCCGGTCTCCAAAACCGATTCCAGGAGCCCCACTGGAGCCTCAGACTCCTAAGTCCACATTCTGCCCCCTCGGTAATAGCAGCCAATTTCTGAGCACACGCAGCTCCCGTCCCTTAAGATTTGTGGGTGCTCAGCAGCTCTGGAAATCTCTGCCTCTGTTTCCCCTCTCCTCCTCTTCTGTTCAAAGAAAAGGAGTACTTGTGGCACCTTAGAGACTAACAAATTTAGGCTCTGAGCTTCGTGGGGCAGGAACTGTCTCTTGCTTTGTGTCCGTGCAGTGCCTGGCAGGGCAGATCTCAGGCAGGGCCCCAGCTGCTAAATGAAGGCAAATAACGCCTAATAACAACAGGAGAAGTGGGACGGGAATAGGGAATGGCTCCTCTCTGTTCCTGGCCTTTCCCGGCTGCTAAATGGCAGTGAGAATAGGAATGACTTTGCACCGGGGGGGGGCCAGGGCAGACAAGCACAGAGCACGGTGTCAAAGGCCAGTGCCAAGGTTCGGGAGCCCCAGGGTCACAGTTGCTCTGGCTGAGTCCCTCAGCGGTGTCTCCACTGCTGTTAGAGGTGGGGTGCAGCGCGGCTTGGCCCATCCCTGCCAGCTTTAATCCAAGGAGCCCAGCTAAAGCTAGCGGCAAAGACGCGGCACCGCGAGCACATGCCCAGTGTTCTGGGCTGCAGAGCCGAGGCTCGGCCCCTGGGGACCGAAGCAGGAATGTATTTGCCCCCCCACCCCCCAAAACATACACTAATAATTAACAGGGGGCCCCTTGAGCTCCTCAGGGTCCTAAGAAATTGCTTACGCTGCTTATGATGGGCGCTGGCTCTCTTGGGCTGGCTTGTGCCACCCATGATGAAGCCGATGTCCCTGCATCTCTATAATTATGTAGTAAGTGTATCTCACGGCCCCTGTACTGCACCCCCACGTGGGGGGGCAGGGGGCCATGGGGGAAGGTGCCTAGGAGCTCTAGTCATGGCCCAGGGCCCCCCGGACTTGGCCCTGTACATTATTTATTAGGTGAGCTACAGTAGCGTATAGGAGCCCCGGGCACAGACCACAACCCTGCTGTGTTCGGCATGGCACAGGCACAGAACAACAAGACATGCCTGCCCCAAAGAGCTTCGAGCCCTAGAGAAAAAGGGTAGATGCGGACAGATGGGGGGGCACAAGGACCCCACGAGGCCGGGTTGGTCGGCGTGATGGGTGTGGACAGACGGTGGAGTACAAGGACCCCATGAGGCTGGGTTGGTCGGCGTGATGGGTACTGACAGATGGGGGGAGCACAAGGACCCCGCGAGGCCAGGTTGGTCGGCGTGATGGGTACTGACTGATGGGGGGGGCACAAGGACCCCGTGAGGCCAGGTTGGTCAGCATGATGGGTACTGACAGATGGGGGGGCACAAGGACCCCGCGAGGCCAGGTTGGTCGGCATGATGGGTACTGACAGATGGGGGGGCACAAGGACCCCGTGAGGCCGGGTTGGTCGGTGTGATGGGTATGAACAGACGGGGGGGCACAAAGACCCCGCAAGGCCACGTTGGTCGTCGTGATGGGTATGAACAGATGGGGGGGCGCAAGGACCCTGCGAGGCTGGGTTGGTCGGTGTGATGGGTGCGGACAGATGAGGGAGCACAGGGAACCAGCGAGGCCGTATTGGTCAGCGTGATGGGTGCAGACAGACTGGAGAGGGGGCACAAGGACCCTGCGAGGCTGGGTTAGTTGGTATGATGGGTATGAACAGACCGGGGGGCAGAAGGACTCCACGAGGCCGGGTTAGTCCGCGTGATGGGTGCGGACAGACGGGGAAGCATGGGGAACCAGCGAGGCCGTATTGGTCAGCGTGATGGGTATAGACAGACTGGGGAGGGGGCACAAGGACCCTGCGAGGCCGGGTTAGTCGGTGTGATGGATATGAACAGACGGGGGGGGGCACAAGGACCCCACGAGGCTGGGTTAGTTGGTGTTATGTGGAGCGTCTTCCCTGCTATTTTTACATTAAGAACATAAGAGCGGCCAGACTGGGTCAGACCAAAAGTCCACCTAGCCCAGTCTCCTGTCTACTGACAGTGGCCAATGCCAAGTGCCCCAGAGGGAATGACGAGAACAGGCAATCACCAAGCGATCCATCCCCTGTTTCCTATTCCCGGGGTGGCTGGATGAAAGGTAGTGTGGTATGCAGTCACACCTCTGAGTATAGTGTAGACAAACCCAACGTCTCCCCGTGCCTCAGTTTCTCTATCTGCACAGTGTGGCCAACAGCTCTGCCCTGCCTCCCGGGGGGTTGTGAGGATGAATGCACTGGCGATGGCGAGGCGTCCAGATACACCGATAAAACAGGCTTGGGGGAGTTTTGCTCCAGGCTTTATAAACATCCTTTGGGCCCCTACCTGGACAGATGTTGCCTCTCCAGCCGCAGGAGCCTGGTGCTTAGACGCACTTGACATTTCATTGCCCGCTGTCTCTCGGAGGGGGTGGCAGAGCCTGGGAATGTTGGAGATGTTCATTGAGGGATGCGTCGGGGTGGGAGAGTGAAGCCCCCTACGGCTGAAGGGTTAAGAGCCTCCTGCCGTGGAGGATCGTCCGCCCGCCCACCCAGCCTGCAGAGATGAGCATCTGCTTCTGTCCCTGCACGTTACAGAGATGCGGCTGGCTGCTGGCACCCAGGGCAGCGGACAGCCGAGGGGGCGAGCTGAATCTCTCTGGAAAGCAGCGGCTCCGGCAGCCCCAGTGTCTCCAGGGAAGGTGGAACGTCGCTTGCCTTCCCCTGCCTTGCTTCGCCCAGACCCTTAGCTAAGGAGCAATGCTCAGCCCCTGGCCTGTAACACCAGAGGAGTTGGCAAAGGTCACCTGCCACTCACAGAGCATCCGAGTGCCACGCTCCGGTCCCCCCCGCGCAGGGCGTGTTCCTGCTTAGCCTCCATGGACGGAAGCAGCAGCAGGAGCCCAAAGCCTGTGGAAGAGGTGCAGAGCCTTCCCTGTCACTGCCGTGGGGCAGGGGAAAAAGGGGGAAGGGGGGACAGAGAAGGACCGAGGCTGGCGGGACACGTGGTTTATTAAGGGGCCACACGCTGCTTCCGAGCAGCTGCCCCTGCAGCCCAGCCCGGTGCTGAGCACTGAACATCTGCGCCCTGGCAGTGTCCTGGACCCCTGGCACCCAGCGCTGCGCAGCTACATGGCAAGAGAGCCCCTGCCCCAAGGAGCTTCAGCCTGAAGAGACATGGCCACGCCGCTGCCCCTCTGTTACAGTGGGGGACGGACGACCAGAGAGATGCGGGAGCTCAGCTCATGTCCCCCAGGGAGTCCGCCCCAGAGCTGGGAGTTGCTCCCGCACCACCTCCACACATGGGCCGTGTTTGACCCACAAGACTCTGCTGCGTCTCTGCAGTGCCCCCGCCACCCCGGGCTTCGCAGATGGTGGAGAGGCACCGCCACAGAGGGAGTCTTATCTAGGGACACAGCGGGGCCCAGATCCCAGCTGAGGCTGCTGGGCGTGTTGTAATGCAGATGTGTGAAGATCTCCGAGAACCCGGTGTTGCAGGACAAGGTTTTCATACGTGTGCCGGCTACCCTGGGGTCCTGCTCTTGCCCATGATGCCTGCCGCTAGCCCAGAGAGACGTGTGACGTCCCCGCCATGCACCCTGTCATTCTCTTGGGTGCAACGCTTGCAGGCATGGCAGTCCGGTGGGTACAGCAGAGCTGAGCTCTCCATTGACCTGCTGGGTGACCCGAGGGAAGTCACTTCTCCTCTTTGCACCTCTCTGTCCCTCGCACCCTTAGACCATCATCTCTTCAGGGCAGGGCTGGTTCTCCCTCTGGCTAGGGCTCGGAGCTCACCTGGGGACTCTCAGACGCTCACGTAAGGCGTATAGCAATGCGGATGGGTGGGGCTGCACCTGCTGCAGAGATGCCTTGGTAGTGCGCTGCATCTTGCTGTGTGTGGCTCCAGATAAGACATTCAGTAGTGCTGGGTAGAACATCCCGTTAACCTTATCCTTCGGTGTGAGAACCAGGGAGCTGAAGAGCCCTCTAGCCTGGAGTGTCACGTGCTGAATGTCTTGGGAGAGGGTGGCTCTGATCCCTGCTGCCAGGTTGGGTGGGTTGTGGGGAGGGATCCTTCATGGTTTCTGGAATGGCTGCTCCCCACCGTGGAGACACTATCATTTTGTGCACCATGGATGAGGTGGAGGGAGTGCTGCTCTCAGAGATGCAGGGCCCCCTTGGTCTCGCAGCCTCGGAGCTCCTCCAGATCAGTGGAGTGATGTTTCTCCAGATGACCTTGCCCAAAGTCAGAAGTGGTGCCTGCAGTCCCACCGTGGAGTGCGTCCCAGGCACTGAGCAGGGAAACAAGCCCTGTCTGGATGGAGTCAGTGGGTTTGGTTTGGAGTGAGGAGAATAGGGCAGTTTTCCTTCCCCTGCGGGATGGTCGGGATGGGATGACTCCATAGTTGGGCCCTGTGCAGGGTCATGACTGCTTCTCCCACGATGGGTGACTAGCAGGGGCCTGGGCATGGGTATTTTTAAGCGGGTTTAAATCCTTTGTGGCTCTGGTGGAGGGCCGAGCGTTGTCATTTGTTGTTGATTGCAATGCAGGCTGTAATCTCGACTGGCTTTCGTGTGTTAAGCTATATTTGCTTCATGGAAAGCAGATTCTGCCTGAGGGACAGGGTCAACCCTTTCCAAACGCAGGTGCCTGGCTGGACGCGTGTCCTAGTTCTCTGAGCTGCCACTGCCCTCACTGGAGGTGTGAGCACGCCACTCCCCTGGAATCTGGGACATGCTTACTTTAACGTGTTCATCGTCACGCAGCCACGTGTGAAAGCCTTGTCCCACATCGCCATGTGCTCGGAGATTTTAGCACATCTGCATTACAACAAACCCAGTGGCCTCAGCTGGGATCTGAGCCCCGTTGTGCCCACAGCTGCCCAGACTCCGAGAAGAGACAGGCTCCGCTCCAAAGAAGGGGAGCACTGGCCTACGGTCACAGAGCTGGGAAAGAATTGGGGGGTCTGGAGTCCCAGGACGCTAGATCTCACCACTGTGTGCAGCAAACTGTTCCTTACCCCCCAACGTCCTCATTTCACCCAGCTCAGGACAGCCCTGGGCAGCGCGGATTCCTGGATGCCACAAGTGGCGATCCCCTGCTGAGCCATCCAGCCCGACTCCACGTTGCATGGAGAGAAGATCGAGTGACCGAGTGCCTGGATCTGTTCTGCCCTCACCCACTGAGAGCCTGGGCCTCGTGTTCCAGGCTTTGGACGGCAAGTCCAGAGTGGAACGTAGGGACGTGGTTTTCCTTAGTCAGCTCTGCTCCTTGGGTGCCTGTTGCTCACGTGAGGGGCTGCAGACGCTAACAGCAGGAGATCTGGCAGGGAGATGAGCTCCCATGTCTGCACAGACCCAGATAAATGCTCCCAGCCAAAAATAAATAATAAAGACCCCTAAATCTTCCCTGAGTGGCAGGAGGGCTCAGGTGGTGGTGAAGGGAAGTCAGCCCCTGACCTTGGCAGGAATTAAAATAGCTTGGAAGCAGTGAGTGAGTGAGAGAGCTGGCCTCTGCACAGCTCCGTCAGTAACATCCCGGCTAAGCACCACTATCGATCAGAGGCTGTCACCCGAACCGCCCATTTGCGTGTGTGCAAAGCCCTGGCTGCGTGATGCAACATGCCCAGCGAGCGGCCTCCCTGCAGCCAGACAGAGGGGGCTGGGGATAAGCATCTCCTCCCAGCGTCTTGGAAGGGGAAGTTTCTTCGCAGCTGCGCTGCCCATTTTGCCAGCCGTCTGTTCCTCTCAGCGGCACTGGGAGGGCAGGAGATGGGAGAGCTGCGAAAGGAAGGACCTGTGTTCCATGTGCAGGGAGGGGAGACGAACGAGAGATCCTGCTGCTAGTGCAGCCTCCGTTGTAAGATGCTCGTGTACATTAACAGCGCCGCTCACCATGTGGGCTCTTTCCAGGCAGCACCTCAGCTGAGGAGCCGGCTGGCCTGGCGGATTGAAGCAGTGGGCGGGGATGCATGAGATCCGGTCTCGGCTCCCAGCTTTGCGCTGACTGTGTATGTGACGGTGGGGAAATCTGTGGGTCTCAGCTCCCCCAGGTCTAAACATGGGGCCACCCATAATCTTGCCTTTGTCTGCTTAGATTGTAAACTCTGGGCAACGTGCACAGCACCCAGGCCAGTCAGGTGGAGCCTCCCAGACACACACAAGGGGCACTTCACCCACCGCTAACATGCAGCTACTTCTAGGGTGAGTAGCAGTGTCAGTTTAACAGCCGGGCATCAGGGCAGGGCGCAGAGGGAACTCCGGCATTCGGAATGTGCTACAGGAGAAGTAGGATCCCACCAGCCGAGACGCATCCAGGGTCCTGTAACCTGTTCCTGGCAAGGTGTGACTCTTGCCCCTGGTTGGCTAAGGATTAAGAAGAGAAGACATTAGCGTTAGTCCCGTGAGCGCTTGTGGAAAGTGGATGACGGGCTCAGTTTGACAGTGGGCCTGAAAGGCCCCCTAGCAGCATGCTGAAGCAGCAGGTCAGATCCAGCTTGGGGGCGGGGGACCCCTGATGAATTATGAACACAGCTCTCCGTCCTGCCTGGGGCTGCATCAGCGTGAGTGGGTTTTGGAGGAAGAGGAAGGCTGTAGCAGAAGCAATGGTGAGTGTAAGCCACTGGTGAGCGGGTGTTACGGGTCCCCCCGTGTGCCTGTTCTTCAGAGTATGAGAGTCTGTTACAGCTGTAGCAGCTAATGTGCTTAGCTCTGGAGGCCCCCAGTTCAGTCCCTGGCGTGGCAGCGGTCACATCACTGTGAGGGTGTTGGTGGTGGTTGTTTAATGTCCACATTGCAGTCGTGCCAGAGACTAGCCACGATGGTGCCCCGCTGCGCTAGGAGCTGTACAAACATGTACTGAACTACAGTCCCAAAGACGAGACCTGGCCGGGGTGGGAGGGACGAGGTCCCAAAGCTAGCAGGATGTGCAGGATTCCCAGTCTGGAGCTGTGACCGCAGCCCAGCGCTCGCTGACGGCAGCTCTGTGTAGCATTCCAGCAGAGGTGAGCTGGGAAGGGGGACCCCAGGGTGCACACAGAGCTGACGTTTCTAGGGGAAGGGGTGTGGAAGGGTTGGGGTGCCCCCTAGGACCTGGCTCTAATGACCTGCTCGCCCTGGACTTCCAGCAGAGACACAGGGTTTGTCTCCACTGCCGTGTGAGCTGTGACCGCAGCACATGCAGACCTGGGCTTAGCTAGCATAGAAACCAATAGCAGCACGAGCGTGCAGCATGAGCGCATAGCCCCGCCTGGGACCCTGGGCCGCACTGGAGCAGTCACCCTGCCCAGCTGCTGTTCCCGGAGCTGGCTGGCTCCGAGCTCACTGCGCTATGGCTATCTGTGCTGCATTCATGCCGCTGATTGCAGTGCAGACCTGCCCACCTGCCCCCTGCCTGCTAAGCTCTACACGTTGGCTGTGCCGCCAAGACTTTCGCTGCCTTTGGAGGTCTCCCATCCTGCTTAGCATGGGAGGTCGGGGGGGCTTTGCCCAAAGGTTGGAATCCTGGGGTGCGTGGCAATGCTCCACAGGCAGATGCAGTCTCTGGAGATTGCGTTGCTTCTCTGTGAGGTGCTGCAGAGAGACCTGCCCTCTCTCCCCACGTAGGAATCGCCCCCTGGGTCACTTTACTGCGGTAAATGTTAATAAAAGCTATTAAGTTTTCGAACTGCTCTCAATTCCCCCGTCTGCGGTGGGCAGAGTCCACAAGCAGGCAGCTTTTCTTTTATTTCCTCTCTGCTTTTTATACATTCACACACAAAAAAATGATTAAACTTTTATTATAACTTTCTGCAAAACGGCTCTGAAGCCTTCCAAGGCTGCAGCCTTAGCTGTAAACACTAACAGAGCCCCTGTTAATAAATAAATAACCACTGACGGAACGTGGCTGCGTTCTCGTCTCATTAAGGCGCTGAAATAAACTAATTTTAGTGGTGGCGGCAGATGAAATGAAAGAACCAAAGCCCACAAGAAATGTTCACTTGGGTGGTTTAAGAACCAAAGAACAGCTGCAGCCCCTGAACAAAAGACAGGATTTTATACATGAAAGCTGCAGGAAGAGGAGTGTTCTCAGCAGCATTTACGTAAGTGGCCTAACTATGCACCCGAATTAGCAGAGAAGGGATCTTCCCCGGGGGCCAGGTGCTAGACCAGGAATCGGGACACCTGGGCTGCAGAGTCCAAGGCCGGGATTGTGATCCTTCTGTTTTGCCTGAGCTGGAGAGCTGCTCTGCCTGGCTGTGGGTGGCGCCTTAGACAGACCTTCAGAAGAATTCAGTCCCTCTGGCTCGGGTGGAATTTCTGTCCATCTCTGTGTCTGCGCAGCGCCCGGCACAATAGCCTCTGGTCTCCCAGGGATCCTGAAGGTGCGACCGTACTGTGTAATAATTCAGTGCTGTATTTATTTAACCTCCTATAGCTGCTCTGTCCTGGCCTTTGGGAGGTAAGCTGGGTGTTTGTTAAATACCCGCTGCTGGATGGGCTTTGCTAGTGACCTCAGTGCTGCTCTCTGCGGTGAGCAGTCCCCTCAGAGCTACCTCTCGTTCAGCAGGCAGTTTGTCTATCCAGAACCGGTGCCCGGGGGTGATGCACCAGCCAGGCCGAGACACCACGCGCAGCCAAGTGAGCAAGCAAATTGCATATGCAAAGATCTTCACACATGTCTCGTGTGCACCCCAGGCTACGGACACTGTACTGCAGCGTGTGACGGGGGAGCGGATGCTGGCAGAGGAAAGCAGGAAAAGAGAGAGCCCAGGGCAGGCAGAGCTTAGGGAAATCAGGCTGTATCTTGACCCTTTCTCACAGGATGCAGAGCTGGAGATCCGTGGCCAGCACCTGTGTTCTACTGCTGTGTGATTATGGCAAACTTTCCTCTGCCGGAACGCTGGGCCTTGCAGTTTCAGCGTCACCATTGCTGGGGGCATGTCAGTGTCTACCCAGGTGCTGAGGAAGCCTGCCGTGCCATGCCTGGGGTTTGGAGCCACTTGTCGCAGGGTTTACATGACCATAACGCTGAGCAGTGGGAATTGTTCGTTCTCCAGCCCAGGCGGTAGTGGCGAGAATTGCCGCTGTCCCTTTCTCCTCCCACGGGGTGCAGGGTGGGACCAGGGCACTGGGGCAGAGGCATCCCGGAGACATCACTGCCATACTGGGAATTAAAGAGCCAGCATTGAGACTGGGCCGGTGTGGGGTGATGAACTGGGAACCGGTGATGTACCCTGTGCTGCTTCGTTTCTTCTCCCCAGCCCGCCCGCTCCCTCTGTAGCCTGGACACACCCGTGCTATGTGACGTGTATGTTAGGAGTCAGCAGTGCGGTGTGGTGCCAGCTGTCCCAGGGCGGGATCGCTCCTCTGCAATCCGTTCACCAGTAGCTACACCAGCCCCGTGCACTGGGGCCTGCTCACACGCACAGAGTAGACCTGGGTGAAATTTGTCAGACAAATATTTTATTCAGCGAAAAATGCAGTTGTGGTCGACTTGAACTGATTTGCGAATCTGACATGAATAGTTTTGGCCACTCGTGAAAGGGCTGCAGGAGGAGGAGATGGGGGCGGGGGCTTGCACCCTAACCCACTAGGCTCACGGTTTCCAGGGGGTTAGGGTGCTCACCTGGGAGGTGGGAGACGCAGATTGAAATTCTCATTCTGGAACAGACCCAAAGTCACCAAAAATTCCGATTCCATTTGACCCAAAGTGAAACGTTTTTTTTCTTTGGTCAGTTCCATGGCTGTTCCAGGCAGCAATGTGCCGAGCCCTGGTAGGGAGAGATGGTTCCTTGCCGTAGCAAACATGCAGGGTGGCTAGATAAGACGGACAAAAGAGAAACGGGCCCAGAGAGGCTGGGAATAGAAAGCAGATCTGCTGAGTCTCAATCCAGCGCCCTCCCCGCTAATTCACGCTCCCTCCTCGGGCACAAGGCTCGCCAGCAGGTTCCAATGCGGTGCCCAGAATCTAAACGTTGATTTGAAAAAAAAATAATCACAAAGCTTCTGGCTGTAACCCAATTGCCATCCACTCGTGGATATGAATGGATTGAAACAAACCCCCGTGCACACCGCTCCTGGTGCCCTGTGGCTCGGCATATAATGGGCCTCATTGTCACTCCCCCGGTAACCCCTTTACTTGGTGTTGGCAGCACAAAAGGGCCAGGTTGTAAGTGAGAATCTGCTCCCACACTGAGTGTGATCAAAAGGAGGAGGGGAGCTGGATGCAGTGAATATGCTCGAATGAGTAACTAATGGCTGCTGATGCTGCCAGGTCAGCTGCCTGCTCGCTTCCCCATCTCTCTGGTGCAGAGCGAAGATGCTTTCTGCTTGCATGCCTGTAATTCATTTTGCACAATCATCTTTTCATTATGGGCAGGAGCTGCAGAGCTGGGAGAGGGCCTCATTAATTAAACAGAGATCAGGGAAGGGAGCAGGGCGTATCAAATCAATTCTGGCCAACTCTTTGCAGAATCCAAATGGGAAAGTTACCTGCAGCCTTCCCAGGGAAGGCAGAGGAGTGCGGTGCTAATGAGGCATCTCCCTGGAGCACTGGTATTAAATCAGAGCTTCGTTCTGTTCCCGGGTCCTTATTAATAACACTCAGAACAACTCTGGTGGCCAACTCTTCCTCTGTTCTCATCAGTGCTGAGTTCTGATTTCGGGATCTATATTGCTTGGAGCTGGGTTGTTTTGCATGTTGGGGAAGGAGCTGGACAATCCTGCGGGTCCTGAGCTCTGGGCTTTGGGAAGGAGAAATATTGCTGAACTTCTGCAGAACTTGAGTTCATGCAGGAGGGAAATCCCCCGGGAACAGCAATAAAGGTGACGAATGTACCTAGAAAGAGAGCGCGTGTCCCACAAATACACCGTGTGCTCTTGCCTGTACCAGTCCCCAGTGCTGCTCTGGGAAGGAGGGGCCGTACCCTCAAGAGAGCACCTGCTCTCACCGCTTTGTTTTGCTTTTCCAGGTACAGAACATCTCCCAGTCCATGGAGGTGTTGGACCTGAGAACCTACCGCGACCTGCAGTACGTGCGCAACACCGAGTCCCTCATGAAGGGGCTGGATTCCAGGCTGAAGGTGGCCACCGAAAGCCAGAAAAGCCTGAATACTAAAAGCTTCCAGGTAAACCCTTTGCAGATTCCCGTTTGCCAGTGGTCTAGCTGTCTGGTACTGCTGCCCTTGGGTGCTATCAGTGCTATGGTTCTGAGCTATGCCAGGAGTGCCTGGAGCATAGGGATGGGTGCTGCTGTTACGTGGATGGGATATGGGACTGAGGCAAGAGGCAGGGAGGCATAAGTGATGCCCAGGCCTTGGTGGGATTTTGGCATTGAGGTGGCTTTGCAAATCCCATTCTGCGTCTGCTAGGAGTGCCCAGAGGCACCAAGTGCGCGCGGCACCGCTTGGCGCCGGGTGCTGCACAGACAGTCCTGCCCAGCGAGCTCAGAGCCTAAATGGATGAGGCCAAGGCCACATCTGTGCTCATGTCCTGCTGCTGTGACATGCCAGCCAAAAACCTGCCCTAGGCCTGGTCGGCACTAGGAATGTAGGGCAGAATAACTGCGTCGCTCAGGGGCGTGAAAAATCCACTACCGCCCTCATCTCCCACAAGCAACGTAGTGAAACCGACCTAGCCCCTGGGGTAGACTGAATTCTCCTGTCAGCCTTGCTACTGCCTCTCAGGGAGGGGAGTGCCTGGGCCTGTGGGAGACCCGCCCTTTGGCCGAAGGTAACATCTTCAAATGCCACAGCACATCATCGTAGGCAGTTCTGTCGGGGCTAAAAGCACTTACGCTAGTGTCGCTTATTCTGGTCTGTGCTGGGTTATGTGCGTTCATGGTGGCAGAATTGTTTCTACACTGGAGCTTCTCCCAGCAGAGAGATGTTGGGGGGAAAATCATAGAATCATAGAATCATAGAATATCAGGGTTGGAAGGGACCCCAGAAGGTCATCTAGTCCAACCCCCTGCTCAAAGCAGGACCAAGTCCCAGTTAAATCATCCTAGCCAGGGCTTTGTCAAGCCTGACCTTAAAAACCTCTAAGGAAGGAGATTCTACCACCTCCCTAGGTAACGCATTCCAGTGTTTCACCACCCTCTTAGTGAAAAAGTTTTTCCTAATATCCAATCTAAACCTCCCCCATTGCAACTTGAGACCATTACTCCTCGTTCTGTCATCTGCTACCATTGAGAACAGTCTAGAACCATCCTCTTTGAAACCCCCTTTCAGGTAGTTGAAAGCAGCTATCAAATCCCCCCTCATTCTTCTCTTCTGCAGACTAAACAATCCCAGCTCCCTCAGCCTCTCCTCATAAGTCATGTGCTCTAGACCCCTAATCATTTTGTTGCCCTTCGCTGTACTCTTTCCAATTTATCCACATCCTTCTTGTAGTGTGGGGCCCAAAACTGGACACAGTACTCCAGATGAGGCCTCACCAGTGTCGAATAGAGGGGAACGATCACGTCCCTCGATCTGCTCGCTATGCCCCTACTTATACATCCCAAAATGCCATTGGCCTTCTTGGCAACAAGGGCACACTGCTGACTCATATCCAGCTTCTCGTCCACTGTCACCCCTAGGTCCTTTTCCGCAGAACTGCTGCCGAGCCATTCGGTCCCTAGTCTGTAGCGGTGCATTGGATTCTTCCATCCTAAGTGCAGGACCCTGCACTTATCCTTATTGAACCTCATTAGATTTCTTTTGGCCCAATCCTCCAATTTGTCTAGGTCCTTCTGTATCCTATCCCTCCCCTCCAGCGTATCTACCACTCCTCCCAGTTTAGTATCATCCGCAAATTTGCTGAGAGTGCAATCCACACCATCCTCCAGATCATTTATGAAGATATTGAACAAAACGGGCCCCAGGACCGACCCCTGGGGCACTCCACTTGACACCGGCTGCCAACTAGACATGGAGCCATTGATCACTACCCAATCACACCTAACCGAGAGGGTGCAGGGAGTGGAATGACCGTGCCCAGGTCTCTATTCCCAGTCCAGAGCCTTAGCCACATTTAGGTGTCCCTAAATAAATGCATGAGTCAATGAAATAGGGCTCTGTCCAGCAAATGTGCAATTGCTACCCAGCAAGTGACAACCAGCCACCATGTGCCATAATGGGTGCACTCTGTGACCAAACACCGAGTAAGCAACAGGCTGATCCCTACACACAGGGATCTTCCCTCAAGGGAATGGGGTTCTTTCTGAAGCTGTCAGCATGAGCCCTGAGAGACAAAGTGTGTTTGTGTCTCGGGAGCGGCCAGTGCCAAATGCTGAAACCTGGCCAAAGGAAGCGCAGGGGGAGCGGGGACAGGAGCTGACAGTCGCAGAGGTGAGACATTGATCAAACATCTGAGCTGTAGCAAATGTCTTAGTGGGTTTAATCACAGCGGCAGGTGCCAGGCCCCTAGGACTGGAATACGATCCTGTCAAGAGGCAGGAGTGGTGGCCCAAGGACGCCGGCTGGGAATCATGGCCCTGGCGAGAAACGGAGAGAAAAGCATCAGTTGATGGGAGCTGGAGGCTGAGGATTGGTCTAGGTCAGCCGCTTCCAGGAGACCCTGGCTAGCGGGGGAGCTCCTGAGGGGTGGCTGCAGGCACCAAAAAATGCCTCGAAGGAGGACAAGAGGTAGGGTGGGGCCTTGCACCTGGTGTGTGAAATTCACCCCGGGGATGGGCCAGCACCGGGCCTGAGCCTGTTGTATTAATTTGAGTGGAATAAAGGTCCAAAGAGGGAAGGTGTTAACACGACCCTGTTGCTGTCCAGGGTTCGGGGTTGGCACAGAGACCTCAGCCTGCTCAGCGCCATGGCAAATGTGCTGGGGCAAGGAATGAAACCCAAACAAAAGACCGGTTGAAATTGAACTGAGTGAGGACTGAAAGCAAACGTAAGCCCAGCCTATCGCTGTCTCTCTTCAGAGACTGGATATCGGTGAGCATCTCGTGCTGTCCAGCCCTCGGTGGTGGGGAAGGAAGCAATGGTTGGTTCTGGGCTGGGAGCAATGGGCACCTGCCCACTTTTGACTAACCGGTCCCAGGAGGGGGAGCAGCGCTAGGCCAGTACAGATGGGGAAATATGGCTTTTGTTGTTCTCCAAATGCAGGGCAGCTGCTTCGTCACGGAGGGATGTGTTGGGCTGGCGGGTTGGAAAGGGCCACCCGAGGGAGGGGAAGACGAAGCAGGATCTCAGACGTGTCCGTTTGGAGTCCTCGCTGGTACAGCAGTGATGGTCCAGTGTCCCCATAGGCAGGCCAATTACCCAGGTTTAAACCGGCCAGGCCTGTTTCTGGAGGAGTTTGTCCTTGTCGGGTTCTGGGGGATGCTGTTTTGCAGGACTGCGCATGCACCGGGGCTGGGCCCATGCCGTTCCAGAAGTACCAGCATGCACCCCCACAAACCCCGGGCAGGCCCTGGCATGAGGCCTTATTCCCCCCACAGCTCCTCACCCCGGGGCAGGGCCCAGCTCCAGACCCAGGCATCACTTAAGTCCTGCTGGGTTTAAGGCCTTTGGCTGGCCCACTGCCTGGGGTCAATTTCACCCCATACGAGCAGAAGCAACAGGTGGTGAATGCTGCAGAGTGAAGTGTCTTCACGTGCCCTTGAGTTGGGAGGCCCACAGATCTCAGTCGACCTGTAATGTGGCTTCCCTGGCCGTGGGCCCGTTCCCATCGCCCACGCCCCAAAGACAAGCTCCCTGCACCCTCCGTGGCTGGCCTGCTCTAGGCACACCCCTGCCTGCTGCCCCCCATCTCTGCCGACTGCAAGGGGGGGGTCACACCTAGTTGTGAAGCAGCTAGAGCTGGTCACTCTAGATGATGGGATACAGGGTAGATGGCACCCGGAGCTGCTCCGGTCTGGCCATCCCTGTGTCCTTTGTGCCCCTGCCAGGAAAGTGTAGTGCTGTCGGGCTTGCTAGGTGGAGGAGGTGTCTCCCGCAAAACGGGCAGGAGCTGCCAAGAGGGAGATGCTGGCTGGAAAGTTTTCACATCTCTTCCTCCCTAATGAGAGAGCTTGTGGCATCCTTACCCAGAGCTGCCACCTGTCTGTTAGCGAGCTGCACACATGAATATTTCATCTTGTTTTCTCCCCCGATGGTGCTTTGAACAGTCCTGCTTGGTGGAATCAAAGCATAGCAGGTACAGACAGACTCTTCAGGAGCCCGCGATTCCTCTCTGCAGCAGAGGTGGGTGTCTATTCTGCAAGCAGGGGATGCCTGGGGATTCAGCAGCATTTTACAGCTCAGCTAGAGATGCTCCGACAGCTGATACGTACATTCAGAACTTCCCACCCCCCCGACCTGGCAAACTTCAGCCGGCATCATTAGCAGAGTCTGAAGCCACAGCCTTCAGCATGCCATGTTTTCAAAAGCGATGCCTGATTGTAAAGGTCACGGTTTGGGACCCCGAGCAGTGAGCTGCCTTAAAGGGACTATGTGGTAAGTATGTGTCCCTGGAGATCAGGCCTCTTTAAGGTGCCTCAAATGGGGCCACCCCAAACTACTAGTTGCATCTGAAAATGTCAGTTGTTGAGCTGCCACACAAGCCAAGGGAGCAGCTCCTCCGGCTAGTATCTATAGTAAGCTGTTAACCTCCCATGTCTGCTGAAGAGGGACAAAGCCCCTGCTGGGTTCATGTGGATCACTGATGGTTCTGGAGATGGTGCCATGGAGCCTGGCATGGTGGGGTCTGGTGAAAGGTGCTGGCTTGGCAGCCCCGGGCATGGAACAGATTTCACATGGGAGGCGGCAAGGTGAGGTCTCCACACAAACAGCCCTTCCCTTGGGAAGTCTGCAGTGATGCCTGTGGAGGACCATGGACATTACAGATGGAAAGACCCTGCCGGGCTACCTCGTCCCATTTCTGCTGGCCAATATGGGCTTGTTCCCGGCTGCTTATTCTCCCATGGTCTGTGGCCTCTGTGTCTCTAGCATCTTCTGCATTGCCGAGAGCCTTCCCCAGCACTGCAAATCCCAACTGCAAAAAACAGCATCCACTGCTGGCGTCATACCGTGGGCAAAGGGAGCTGCAAAGTTGGAGAGCATTCAGAGGAGAGCCAGGTTTCAGAGTAGCAGACACGTGAGTCTGTATCTGCAGAAAGAACAGGAGGACTTGAGGCACCTTAGAGACTAAAAAATTTATTTGAGCATAAGCTCAAGAGACGGACTCGAGGTCTGAGAAACCTGCCTGACAGCGAAAGGATAATCTGCTGGGTTTACGGCAGAGAAGGTTACAGCGCGGCTTGATCACGGCCTAGAAGTGCATACGTGGGGAGGAGATTTCCGATCCCAGATAAAGGCAGAGCAAGAGGCAACAGCTGCCCGGTGCTAGACGAATTCAGTGTAGAACAAAGGCACGCGTTGATACCAGTGAGGGGACTGACCATTGGAACAGCTGACCCTCAGGTGCAGGGGATTCTGGATGACGTGGTCTCATCAGACCGCAGGCCACTGGGCAGGATGCCGGGCTCGTGGGGGGGGTTTCTGGCCCGCAGGAGGTCACACTAGACTGGTACCTCTGGGGCCAGAGTTAATGCTGCACCTTAACAGGCAAGCCCCTGCCGCTCAGCTCTTGCCAGGAGCCCTTTGGTCCTGCCTCCACCAGCTCCGCTCAGGAGTCAGCGGGGGAGGAGGGCCATGGGCCAGCGCCAGGCTGACACCAGGAGAAAGGCCCGGCATTTGCAATTAACAATAAGTAAACAAACAAATGCTTTTCCCTGCAGCCCCTGGGGAGGAATCTGTGCTGATAAATGACAGCAGCCTGGCCTCCTCCCCAGCCTCTTCTCCATTCAGTCACTTCCCCCAGTCATTTTTCAGGTGCTCCGAAGCCGCTGTGATTAGAAACCATTTGCTGGGAGTAATGGCTGTTGATTTCTGCAGCAGATGGGAGAGGAACTGTAACCCAGCCAGAGCCACCGGGCAGCAGAGCTGCCAAGAGCTGCAATCTCCCCACTGCAGCTGGGATGGGAGCATGGGGGTCTCTGGAGGTAACTCACCAGTGACCCAGGCACCTGAGCCCAACTGACCCCATGTGAGGTGCACCCTGTGCTGATATGGGCGCTGGGGGGTGCCCCAAGCCCCAGGGATGAGCCTGGGGCTGAGTAGGGTCAGAGCCTGCTGGGCCCCTCTGCAGCTGGAGTTTTGTCCTAAAGTCCAAAACCCTAAATAGCTTTCCCCACAGGGTGCTCTGGCAAGTCCCATTCCCCAGGCCAGTGTCCGTCTGTCCAGCCCTTACACACCCATCTATCCATCTGTCTGTCGTCTGGGCCTCCCAGATCTGCATCAAGCCGCACCAGTAACCCCCCAGCCGCCTGCCCAGCCTGTGAAGGGTGGGAGGTATGGGGGCCGTGAGGGGGATGGGTCCCGTGCGCCTAGTGGCTAGAGCAGGGACCAGGAATGGGAGGCTTCTGGGCTCTAATTCTGCTCCGGTGGGGACCGTGTTGTAGTGGACAAGAGCAAGGCGCTTGGAGTCAGGACTCCTGGGTTCTTTTCCACTCTCTTCCCATGTGACTGTGGATAAATAACATCACTGCTCGGTGCCTCAGTTTCCCCCTGTAGGGTGGGGATAGGGACTCTGGCCCTCCTCCCGGGGCACGTGAAGAGCTGCTAATTACCCACAGGGCCCACTGCTCCCAGTCCTGGTGGGTCAGGCCCTGAGGAAGGCTGCATGTTGCCAGGCGCAGTGGAATGGATGAAACTCTTCCCAGCTGATGCCGGGGCTCAGGTGTCTGCTGCTTGCCACCAAGCAGCCGTGGGACTGCAAGCGCGACCGCCCCCTGCTGCTGCCTCGTGGTTATTGGCACTGGCGTTGCCAGGAGCTGGGGCGGGGGAGACCAGCCGTTCTGCAGATGGTGCTGAGCAAGGTGGGGCTGGGATTCACACAGGCTGCCTGCGTTAATGGGAGAGAGAGGAGCCAGAGCCATTCTCCCAGCAAAGCCTGCAAGCTTTGGTTAGGAAAGATCTCCCTGCTCTCTGGGATCCCTTCCTGCTTCACTGAAGCGAGTCTGCCAGGCTGCAGGGAGGGCAGGGGTCAGGACAAACCCACGGCCACCTGGCAGGACACAGCCCCCAGGGCCCAGCACCAGCTGTCTGCAGGAGGGAGCCCAGCGTAGTGGGTTGTACAGATCCGTCAATTCACTGGCAAAGGAGCCTCAGCTGGGTACAGCTATCGTCTGGCTGTCCATCCCCATTCACACCTCTTTAGCTGTCTGTCTGTCCCCACGCACATGCCCTGCCACCCCTGCTATCTGTCTGTCCCATTAGATATGGATGCGCCCATCCCTGTGCTAACGAGGTGCCACATGCAGACACCTATTCTTACATGTCTCTCATTTTGGGTCCCTGCCTCGCCTTGGGCAGAGGGTGAGATGTGGAGGGATGGGGAGGGTGGGGGCGTGAGGGGCAGCGGGCAGGGTGAGGCAGGCAGGTTGGTACCCGGCAAGTGGCTGAGTTGGGTCAGTGCATGCGTCCCTGTAGGCAGATGCCCAGAGCCTGAAGCCAGCCGTGTCTGTTCCGGCTGCAGGGACAGAGGAACCAAATGGAGATTCCTGTGGCTATTCCCAAAGGGGGTACATCTCGTAGGCCGGCAGGAATGGTGGAAACAGGCACTTGGGAATGGCCTTGAACTCTCCTGCTTCCAACCTCTAACAACCAGGGGTCATGAGGGAACTTCCCCAGGGGGCAGATAATCCCAGTGCTGCCTCCATGGGGCTTCATGCACCTGTCTCTAGAGCAGCTGGTGCTGGCCCCTGGTGGAGACGGGATCCAGGCCATTCCTCTGAGCAATTCCTCCTACCCAGCTCCAGAGGGAGCATGGCATGGTGTTGGCTAAACCTCACCACCCTCCTGGGCTGATGGTCACGTCCAGGGCCAGCGGTCAAAGCACAAATCAAGGGAAGAGGCTCTGGCAGGTCTAGGAGCCAAGCGTGGCCAGGAGAGACGTCCCTCCAGCTTGCTTTGCAGCCGCGGGAGGTGAGAGCCGTGGGCCTCGGCTCACTCACTGTTAGGGACCGCAGAAATGCAGTAACATGCAGGAAAGAAAAGGGGAATCACTGTCGTCGCCTGGCCTCGTGCGGCTGCTGAGGGCGAGGAGACACTCGCTGAAAGGCAGGTGGATTTATGGAGTCCTTGAGTGAAGGTGACTTGGAGAGCGATTTCCAGCCAGGCGCAGGTCAGCGTGGCCCAGGGGGAGCCAAGGTCAAGATCTGCTCAGCGCAACCCCTCCTGCCTCAGCCCAGGGGAAGTGACTCTCAGACCGGGTCTGCGCTATGGACGTACATTGGTACAACTGGGCCACGCAGGGGGATGAGAAACGAGCAGCATCGTTATACCGACCTACCCCTGGTGTGCACAGCGCTCTGGCAGCGGCAAGACGTCTTCCAACACCAGTATGTCCTTCCTACTTTCCATGTCTTCTGCGAAGTGCTGCTGCGGTGCTGATGCAGCGTTTGAAGTGCAGACCTGCCCTCAGCAAACCCAGCGCCCCAGGATAGGCGGGCAGCGTTTGCTATTAACCAGAGCGGCTGGTGGCGGGTGTGGAAGAGGAAACCTGTGCTCAAGGCTGTAGCTCAAAACGTGAGAGCGGCCAGACTGGGTCAGACCAAAGGTCCACCTAGCCCAGCGTCCCTTCTGCCGACAGTGCCCCAGAGGGAATGAACAGAACAGGGAATCATCAAGTGATCCATCCCCTGTTGCCCATTCCCAGCTTCTGGCAAACAGAGGCTAGGGACACCATCCCTGCCATCCTGGCTAATAGCCATTGATGGACCTGTCCTCCAGGAACTTATCTAGTTCTTTTTTGAACCCTGTTGTAGTCTTGGCCTTCACAACATTCTCTGGCAAGGAGTTCCACAGGTTGACTGTGCGTTGTGTGAAGAAATATTTCCTTTTGTTTGTTTTAAACCTGCTGCCTATTAGTTTCATTGGGTGTTATGAAAAGGAGTAAATAACAACTGCTCTTACTAGGGACGTTTGGGGCTGAGTGCCGGCCTCTCGGGGTGAGTTCTCTGGCCTGGGTGGTTCAGGGCAGGCTCTATAATCACAAGGGTTCCTTCTTGGCAGTGAAATCGCCAGCTTTTCGCCAGTATGTCCTTCTTACCTCCCAGGGCTCCACCAAGAACCTGAAATTGACAAACGAGAGCATTTCCTCTTGCTCAGTGATTCTCCATGTTCCCCCAAGGTGACCCTGCTTCGCAGGCAGAGATCCCTGCCGAGCCCCCTCCCCTCACATATGCAATAAAACCAGAGGAGGCTGTGCCAAGCGAATCGGTTTGTGCGTGTGAGTCGGGATGTTGATGGGGAACACTTGACCTTGCAGGGTCAAGGAGTGCGAGGAGGGTCCCAGAGCCCAGACAGCCACACCGCCGTTAAACAGCCCCTTGAACCTGAGTCAGCTGGCACCGGCCAGCCATGGGTTTGTAATTGCAGTATAGACGTATGCAGGTGCTGTGCTCAGGCTGGAGAACTGCCTTGAGCAGAGCAGCTGGTTCCCGCCGGGGAGTCACTTGTTTGTTTTTCCCCTCACCCCTGCATCTTGGTTGTGCTCTTGGCTGGCAGGTTTTTCACCCGGTTTCTAAGAGCAGCGCTCCAGGGGCATGAGTCTCCAGGCCCCAGGACAGAAGGCGAGTCACACACAGTGCCTCCGGTGCATGGCATGAGCAGGGCGTTGTTCCTGGGGAGCCCATGGCATCTCCAATGAGACGTGCGTCCAGCCGCGGTAACTCACTGGGCAGAGGCAGGCATGTGAGGTGAGGGGGAGGCAGCTGATGCAGCAACAGTCGCCTACCCTGTGGTACTGAGTCCAGGACAAACCCGTGCTCTGGCAAGCCCGGAGATGGCACATGAGACTGGCATGGATGGAGGGGGGTGTCTGTGCTTCTGTGCACAGCACTCAGGCACAAGAGGGCCTCTATGGAGCAGTCCAGGGCGAGTGACATGAACCTTGGGCAATGGCCTGGAATCGCAGCTTCTGGACTGTCAGTGGGGAGCTCAATGACAAGTCCTCCCCCTTCCCCCCCAGCTTCGTGCCTGGTGGGAGCTTTGCTCGGCTGCTTCCTGAAGCACCAGCATATGCCACAAAGCCTTTCTCCAGCCCCGGAGTTCCCAGCGGCTCCCCGGGTCTGCAGCAGTTAAACCATCTCTGCTGCCATCCACGGGCTCCTGGCATTGCAGGAGGCAGCGTGTTCCCTTGGGTGGGGCCCTGCAAAGGGACTCAGGACTTCTGGGTTCTATTCCTGGCTCTGCTGGTGACCTTGGATGAGTCACTGCCTCCCTCCATGCCTCAGTTTCCCCTCCCACTCTTTGTCTGTTTAGACTGAGAGCTCTTTGGCATAGGGACTGTCTCTTATTCTCCATCAGCGCAGCGCCTGGCACAGTGGGGCCCTGATCTCGGCTGAGGTGTCCGTGCAGCACCACAGAGTCCACAGCTCGGGCTGTCCCCTTGAGAGCTCAGCATGTTCTGGAAGCGCCTGTCCCCATGGGCCAGGATTGTCAAAGCCACCTGGGGGTCTGGACGCACGGTTCCCATTGGTTTCAATGGGGGTTGTGTCTGTTTCTCGGATGCAGGGTCTCCGGGTTTGGCCGCGTGGGGGTGGAGTGCCAAGGAGTTAATCCGCAGGATGGGGTCCCTCACTCGCTCCCTCCCCCCACCCCAGCTCTTGCTGGGAATGTTGACTCCCACGGGGTGGCAATTAATTCTCAGGGCTGCTGGCTGCCTGCAGAGCCCAGCCTGGGTTTTTTCGCTCACAGAGGGACTTTCGGCTGTGAGTCTGACTCATTCCCATCTCCAGTGCTAAGCACTGCTCAACTGCAGCCGTCTGGATTTAGCTCCAGGGTGGATTCGGTCCCGTCCATCTGGATGGTGATTTTGGTCACTGGCTTTGGTCTCCCCAAGTCGAAGGGTATTTTTCTGTGATTTTAAGTCAGGCATCGTTGTGCATCCAGGTCACAGCCGCATGCACACACCCAGTGCTATTGTGTTGCCCCCTCCTCACTGCACGCCTACACCCCCGCCCCGCTGGCACTGCCCTCCCCCTGCCTGTCCCTGAAGCTGGATCCTGGCAACTCAGCTCGTTCCAGGGCCTTCTCTTTCACACTCTGCACTCCAGCAGCCGTCATAAAAAATGCAGCAGCAATTACTGTGCCGGCTTTCCAGGGCTTGGCGTGTGTCTCTCTGTGCAGCCAACCTTGCCCAGAACTCAGTGCAGGTCTGCAAGGTGCAGGGAACTGGGGAGGGCAGAGGAAATGCCAGGGGAATAATAGAGGCCAACAGCAGGCAGGACCTGCACTGTGTCTCGCCACAGGCGTGGGCAGGGGGAGGAGAGCACAAAGCAGCAACTGGACTCAGAGAAGCAGTGGGGACTAGCAAGCCCGTGGCCCTGGGGCCCGATTCTCCTCCCTCTCACCCCTGGTAACACCACCGTTCTCCTGTGGTTGTCAGGAGGGGGAGGACCAGCCCCCGAGTGCAGACGGGCCCATGGGAGCACCTTGGCTGGCTGCGTAGCGCAGGCCAGAGCTCCCCTCCCAGGGGCTAGCACAGATCCTGTAGCCAGCTACCAAAGGCCAGATTCTCCGGTGCCTGGCATCTTATACCAGCACCGATTGAGTCCAGATCATTGCTGCTCTGATCTGCTTTGCACTGGTGTAAACGGGGAAGGGCAGCAACCAGCCTGGCCCCCTCAGTCTGACGTGAAAGCCTGGCCTGTGTGACGACGCAGCCGGTTCTGCCACTGGAGGCGCAGCGTTTCCCGCACCCACTCAGCTTGGAGCACACTAAAAGCCGTCATGCGGTGACAGTGGTGCAGGTGGCAGCCTGGGCTCCTCACTGTGAACGTAGCGAGGGTCGTGGGTGAGGTCGTGCTCGCGCAGCCAGCCCTGCTGTTTTTAGGGCTCTAGCTCAATCAAAACTAGTGTCCGGGGGTCTCCCTGAGCCGGCCATTGCTCCCCTCCAGCTGCCAGGCAGATGTCCCCTGAGAGCAGTGTCACTGGAAATACAGGTGCAAGTGAGCCAAAAAAAGCGTCCATGGATTTACCACATCTGTTAGTAAAACTCTGCCGGGGTTAATTCCTCCCCGCTATGTCCATTGCTGTCGGGCCTCAGCATCTAGCTCCAGGATTCTGGTCTGTCTTTGTCTGCTGGGTTCCAGAGCCCTGTGCTACGGGGAATCTTCTCCAGATGGGGACAAGTCACCTCTTCACTGTCTCTCTTTGAGAAACCACCTAAAGTGAGCAGCTTGTCTCTCGTTGTAAGCTGTCTTCCAAATCTTGGCCAACACTGCTGGGGGTTTGCTGTTCACCAGCCATGTGCTCTGGGAGGTGCTGAGTTTCATTGCTTTTTAGGGCCGGAAAGGACCATTCAGATCACCTAGTCAGAGCTCCTGTGGAATGCAGGATGTAGAATTTCACTGTGTGATGTATGTACCCAGCCCATATCTTGTGATTGAGCTAGCGTGGATTTTTCCGAAAGAGCCATCCAGGCTGAGTGGGTTCCGACACTGACTCCCTTTGTGACCTTGGGTGAGCCCCTTCTCCCCTGTAACACAGAGTCAACAACACAGATTGCAAAATATTAATTAGCTCATATTCACCGACTCCTTGGAAGATGCAAAGTGCTAAGTATTGTAATGATTATTAATTTCTAACCCAGGGGCCGGAACCTGCCTCTGGCATATTAATGAGCCCTTAACGATGGTGCCAGAGGCAGGTCTGTCATCATTATCATGTCTGAGGTAAACAGCGCACAAGCCTCTTGATCTTCATTAGGGGGAGATGAGACAGAGACTGCCGTCGTCTCCCAGAGCACGGGAGAGCTGCAGAGGTTCTGTGTTACCGGAGTTGCCTTCCTGTGAGCCAGGAGTGAAGGGCAGCCACCCAGGGAGGCTGGGGGGTTCAAAGAGGGAGTCGTCCAGAGAGGGGAGGGATTGGGGGGACTTGAGGCCATGGAAACCCTCCCTCTGTGCTGAGCCTGACGTTGGCCCTGGGCAGAGGCCCCATGGGAGGTCTGGGCACCACTTAAAGCCCACTTCAGCCCTGAGGAGACTTAAGATGTGCCAGGGCCTGGCAGGGGGCATCCAGCCTTGTCCTGATCCCATCCGCTCGGTGTGAGTTTCACCCCTGAGAAAGGTTAAGGCCTAAGCCCATCTGGCCAGCACTGCAAAGGAGGTCAGCGTCTGTGGAGCTGAGCTCTTCATCTGGCCAGAAGAGTCTTATTTCATAAGCATCTTACTTCCCCTTAGCTGGAACCGATTCCTGATTGACTTACCTTAAAGCCAGCCTCAGCCTGGTTTAAACCAAAGGACACGCATCCACGCAGCCTTTTGTGTCAATTTAACCAAATCAGTTCAGAATCTCACTGAATGTGAAACTGGTGCAATTTTCTCATGTACACAAGCTCTTAGACTGTGAACTTTTCAGGGCAGGGACTGTCTGCAGCTCCCAGTGCAATGGGGCCCCAATCCTGATCACTGTGTGTCTGTGCAGCACGAGTTGGCCCTGATCTCGGTCGCTGTGTGTCCGGGCAGTGCCTGGCGCGACGGGGCCCCCATCTCAGTCGCTGTGTGTCTGGGCAGTGCCCGGTGTGACAGGGCCCTGATCTCAGTTGCTGTGTGTCTGGGCAGCACCCAGCACAGTGGAGCTGGGATGTGGGGTGACCAGGCACTAGAGACATACACAAAATTTAAGTCTAGTCTGGAGGCTAAAACATGAAGGCTAATAAGGGATGTTGGAAGCCCTTGGTGCTGGCGTTGCCTGGGAAGCGGAGGCACCCGGGCGGGCGGGTAGGTAGGGGGAGTGTCTGGGGTGGGGGGGTGACTGATACTTGCCTGTCCAAAGGGGGCACAGGGAGAGGAACCTGGCTGCTGTCAGGAGGTTGCATTTTTCCCTTCACCGATTCCTCTGGCCATGTTGACAGGAGCTGAAGGACAAAATGACGGAGCTGCTGCCTCTGATCCCCGTCCTAGATCAATACAAAGCGGACACGAAAATGATCGTGCAGCTGAAGGAGGAGGTGAGGAACGTCTCGGGGAGCTTACTGGCAATCCAGGAGGAGATGGGCGCGTATGACTATGAGGAGCTGCAGCAGAGGGTGCTGGTCCTGGAGGCGCGGTTACATGCCTGTATGCAGAAACTGGGTATGGAACCAGCCACCTTTCCCTCCCCTTTCCTTCCTCTCTCTCTCGCATGCCTGGGACAGCACCCAGGGGCTCCCCTCTCTGCTTCGCAAAGGGCCAAGAGGGAGGGCTCTGGGTGGTGGAATGAAAGTGCCTCTTTCACGTCCATTGGGTGTGGCTTCCGCTTGCTGATGAGCACGGGGTTCCCTGCCAGGGTCTGGCTAATCATAGAATCATAGAATCATAGAATATCAGGGTTGGAAGGGACCCCAGAAGGTCATCTAGTCCAACCCCCTGCTCAAAGCAGGACCAAGTCCCAGTTAAATCATCCCAGCCAGGGCTTTGTCAAGCCTGACCTTAAAAACCTCTAAGGAAGGAGATTCTACCACCTCCCTAGGTAACGCATTCCAGTGTTTCACCACCCTCTTAGTGAAAAAGTTTTTCCTAATATCCAATCTAAACCTCCCCCATTGCAACTTGAGACCATTACTCCTCGTTCTGTCATCTGCTACCATTGAGAACAGTCTAGAGCCATCCTCTTTGAAACCCCCTTTCAGGTAGTTGAAAGCAGCTATCAAATCCCCCCTCATTCTTCTCTTCTGCAGACTAAACAATCCCAGCTCCCTCAGCCTCTCCTCATAAGTCATGTGCTCTAGACCCCTAATCATTTTTGTTGCCCTTCGTTGTACTCTTTCCAATTTATCCACATCCTTCCTGTAGTGTGGGGCCCAAAACTGGACACAGTACTCCAGATGAGGCCTCACCAGTGTCGAATAGAGGGGAACGATCACGTCCCTCGATCTGCTCGCTATGCCCCTACTTATACAACCCAAAATGCCATTGGCCTTCTTGGCAACAAGGGCACACTGCTGACTCATATCCAGCTTCTCGTCCACTGTCACCCCTAGGTCCTTTTCCGCAGAACTGCTGCCGAGCCATTCGGTCCCTAGTCTGTAGCGGTGCATTGGATTCTTCCATCCTAAGTGCAGGACCCTGCATTTATCCTTATTGAACCTCATTAGATTTCTTTTGGCCCAATCCTCCAATTTGTCTAGGTCCTTCTGTATCCTATCCCTCCCCTCCAGCGTATCTACCACTCCTCCCAGTTTAGTATCATCCGCAAATTTGCTGAGAGTGCAATCCACACCATCCTCCAGATCATTTATGAAGATATTGAACAAAACGGGCCCCAGGACCGACCCCTGTGGCACTCCACTTGACACCGGCTGCCAACTAGACATGGAGCCATTGATCACTACCCGTTGAGCCCGACAATCTAGCCAGCTTTCTACCCACCTTATAGTGCATTCATCCAGCCCATACTTCCTTAACTTGCTGACAAGAATGCTGTGGGAGACCGTGTCAAAAGCTTTGCTAAAGTCAAGAAACAATACATCCACTGCTTTCCCTTCATCCACAGAACCAGTAATCTCATCATAAAAGGCGATTAGATTAGTCAGGCATGACCTTCCCTTGGTGAATCCATGCTGACTGTTCCTGATCACTTTCCTCTCCTCTAAGTGCTTCAGGATTGATTCTTTGAGGACCTGCTCCATGATTTTTCCAGGGACTGAGGTGAGGCTGACCGGCCTGTAGTTCCCAGGATCCTCCTTCTTCCCTTTTTTAAAGATGGGCACTACATTAGCCTTTTTCCAGTCATCCGGGACTTCCCCCGTTCGCCACGAGTTTTCAAAGATAATGGCCAAGGGCTCTGCAATCACAGCCGCCAATTCCTTCAGCACTCTCGGATGCAATTCGTCCGGCCCCATGGACTTGTGCACGTCCAGCTTTTCTAAATAGTCCCTAACCACCTCTATCTCTACAGAGGGCTGGCCATCTCTTCCCCATTTTGTGATGCCCAGCACAGCAGTCTGGGAGCTGACCTTGTTAGTGAAAACAGAGGCAAAAAAAGCATTGAGTACATTAGCTTTTTCCACATCCTCTGTCACTAGCTTGCCTCCCTCATTCAGTAAGGGGCCCACACTTTCCTTGGCTTTCTTCTTGTTGCCAACATACCTGAAGAAACCCTTCTTGTTACTCTTGACATCTCTTGCTAGCTGCAGCTCCAGGTGCGATTTGGCCCTCCTGATATCTTTCCTACATGCCCGAGCAATATTTTTATACTCTTCCCTGGTCATATGTCCAACCTTCCACTTCTTGTAAGCTTCTTTTTTATGTTTAAGATCCGCTAGGATTTCACCATTAAGCCAAGCTGGTCGCCTGCCATATTTACTATTCTTTCGACTCACTCCCTGTGTTGTTTCTACACAGAGGGGAATGGGCTCTAGGGGTTAGCGCAGTGGGGCTGGGAGCCTGGACTCCTGGGTTCCATCCCTGGCTCTGGGAGGGAAGCAGGGTCTGGGAGGTTAGCGCAGGGAGGCTGGGAGCCAGGACTCCTGGGTTCTCTGCCTAGCTCTGGGAGGTTAGAGCAGGGGGTGGAGCCAGGACTCCTGGGTTCTATCCCAGCTGTGGGAGGGAAGCAGGGGCTGAGGTGTTAGAGTAGGCAGAGGTGTCGCCTGCTGCTGAGGAAGGTGATGCAGGTTTCTGAGTCTGGTTTCAGGAGCTCAACCCCAGTGGCCCGAGTCTGGGGACGCCCACGGTCCTCTCTCACTTTTGGATGCCCGGGCCAGATTAGGAGGGTGACGGGAATTCCCCTGGGCTCCCACAGCAAAGGGTTTGGGAGGGCCAGCTCCCATTGCAAAGCACCTGGGACGGTGTCACCCTCATGCCATCTTTATTGTGGCTGCTTCGTTCCCACATGCTCCCAGGCTCAGCCCCAGCTGGGGTCCTGGGGGAAGACATCTGCGAGGCTAAGGCGGTGGGCTCACCGCTGCACGCTGGAGAGAAGGCAGTGCTAGGGGCCTGATGCCAGACAGCCGGGTTAGACTCCGCAGAGGGCACATGCAGAGTGAGGAGCAGGAAGCACCAGCCCGGAGCAGACTGGGGCCCATCCAGCCCAGTGTCCCTGTCACGGGGTCCCCGGGCGATACTCTGGAACTGCTCCCTATGAAGCCAGGCAGGACTCTGGGGGAGTCTCCTCTCTGTGAGCAGCCTGTCTTCAGGGCAAAAAGCTCACACGGCTTCCACCTTCCTGGGTCTGACCTCGGAGCATTCAGAATCCTCTGCCCCTTCCCGCAGCGAGTCCACCCGGGCGGGCTCCTGGGGAAGCCAAAGGGTCCTGCCCCCCAACTCTGCAGTCAGACAGGACTCCCAGCCAGCCAGTAAAACAGAAGGTTTATTAGACGACAGGAACATGATCTAACACAGAGCTTGTAGGTACAGAGAACTGGACCCTCAGCTGGGTCCATTTTGGGGGGCAGGGAGGCCAGAGCCCCAACTGGGCCTCCCTCCATTTCTCCAGCCAGCCCCAAACTGAAACTCTCCTGCCCCTCCTCTGGCCTTTGTCTCCTTCCCGGCCCAGGAGGCCACCTGGTCTCTTTGTTCTCCAACCCCTTCAGTTGGCCCCTTTGGAGGGGAGGGGTCCAGGCCATCAGTTGCGAGGAGACAGGGTGTCAGCCATTCTCTGTGCAGACTGCATCCCACTGACCCTCTCGGGCTCTGGGACAATCACACCTCCTGATCCCACCACCTGGATACTTAAGAAATGCCTAGGGGAAACTGAGGCACACACAAAGTAGTCAGAGAAAACATTATGAACATTCCCACTTTGTCACAGACCCGTCTCCAGCAGTGTCAGAAGTTGTATGGAGCCCTGCAGGAGGCAGGAATGGGATAATCTGCCCTCAGGGAAAACCCCTCCTGACCCCCAGTAGTTATACTCTGAAGCAGGAAGATTTCTAGCCTTCCAGAACACCTGCTTGTTTAGATAGTCTCTGTATCGTATGAATGTCGAACCCTTTTGTGAACACTGCTGAACTCTGTGTCAGCGACACCTTGTGGCAGAGAGTTCCACTGGCTAACAGAAAATGTGTTTCCTTCTCACTATCTTTGAACTTGCCACTTTCTTGTTTCACTGAGTGTCCCTTTGCTATGAGATAGGGAGACCAGAAGATCCAGCTGAGCCTTGGCCTGGAAGACGACTCTATTGTACGGGGTTGGCCCATGCTGAGAGCAGCCCAGCATTTATTCCTACAGTGTTATTTGCATCACCATTACAGCAGCCTTTAGCAGTCCACCATGCTAGGCACAGCGCGAGACCATCCCTTCCTGTCTGAGCATTCAATGGGCGTGGCAGGGGGCAGGCACAGAGAGTGGAAGTGATTGGCTCCAGGTCACCCAGCAGACAAGAAACGCAGGTCTCATGTCCCCTGAGTGTTTTCCCTGGGCAAGACCAGCCTGAGATGAGAGACAGGAGGAGTGGCGGGGGGGAGAAGGGGGTGCCATGTTCCCTGTGAAGCAGGGGCAGCCCTTGCATGGAGCTATGATGAGCATATGACTCCCCAGCTCTGCCGGGCTGCCTGGCTTTTCCCTCTCAGCTTGGGTCCCTGCTTGCCCTCCGATGCGGGCTGGGAACGGCTGCTTTTCACCTGTGTCTCGCTGTCCAGGACCCCAGGCCACGGGCTTTGCTGCTACAAATCCAGAAATCCAAATACATCAGTAGCCAAGGGCTGCAGGTGCTTCGGTTGGGCTGGGCTGGCCTTGGGATGCTGCCCTGAGGCCTGGTTCTTGAGACAGAGGCAGTTTGCGGGTAGGACTCCGCCACCTCTCCGGGCCGCTGCCGTGCTTGCTCTCCGGTGCCAACCCCTTGTCTGTATGCAGGCAACAAATGCTGGGAGCTGTCCCAGTGCACCCAGGCATCCACGTGGCTGGTTTGCCACTCTGCTGATCCCTTTTGAGTGCTAATGTTTAGACCCTGGGGCCCGATTCCCCTGCGCCCGTGCAGAGCAGGAGTGGAATGGGATTGTTCTGTGCCCACTCTGCGCTGGCGGGAACCGCTGCCCCCATGCAGAACCAGAGGGAATCAGGCCGTTTTCCTTAAAACTCCCCCATTCCCCTGGCCTCTCCCAGGCTGTGCTTCCCCTAGTTAACCTGTGTGTGTGATGAGCCAGCATGGTGCTGGGCTGGAAAGCGGGAGAGCTGGGTTCTAGTCCTGACACTTCACTCTCTGGGCCCCTTTCCCCTCCCACCTGATGCCTGCTTAGTCTGTGAGCCCTGTGGGGCTGGGGCTGGGGCTGTCTCTCGCTCTCCATCCGTGCAGCACCTGGTGCAGTGGAGGACCCAGTCGTGGCGCTTGGCACAGTTGGTGCCCGATCTCGGTCAGGGTCTGGGCTGCGCCAGGCACAGCAGGGCTCCAGTCTCTGCTTAATATTGTAATACCCAGGGTAGGCAGGACTCAGCCGCTTTCTCCCAGCCCTGCTCTGGCTCGCTGGCTACCGGCGTTGCACAGGGACGGTAGGGTGGGGGGAGTGTCAAATGAAGGCTGTCGTATACAAGGCAGCCTGGGTGCGGGCGGCTCTGACCCCTGGCAATATGAGCGGATGATAGATAGGGGGTTGGTGGCGGTTCTGCTCCCTTGTGAGGCAGGGCAGAGCTGGTGTCCCCATTGCACAGACAGTGACTGAGGCACAGAGGGACTAAGTGACTTGCCCCAGGTCACATAGGGAGCGTGTGGCAGAGCAGGGGCTTAAACCTAGGGCCCCCAAGGCCTAGGGGCATGCCCTGACCATTGCACCCTGTCCTCTCGGCTCAGACCCTGCCACTCCCTCACCGGGGCGGCCGGTGAGGAGCTGTGCCCAGGGCACAAGGCTCCAGGGGTGGACGAATTCTCCCGAAGCAAAGTGATATTTGCATGTCGGATTTTCAGCCCGATCTTGCTGGTGTTTTGTGGAGGTTTTGTGCATCACCTGTTGAGGCTCTTGGGCCTGTTCCCTTCTGAGCTGCGGTTTTCGGGTTTGATTTCACCAGGCAGAACAAAATCTGGGACCCAGCTCTCAGCTGGGTCAGTGACAATGGAGAGGGACCCGGACTGGAATTACGCCCGTGTGAACCCAGTTACTCCAGATCTACACTGGATTAACTGAGATCAGGCTTGGGGCTACAACCCCCGGAAGGTCACTGCTTTGCTTGGATGTGAATCCCAGGGGTCCGGATCGACTGTGGGAGGGCAAGGAGCCTTGTAAAGACATCAAACTCCACTGGCCAGAATTAACAGTGCCCCCTCGAAGGCACCAGGGCTGCAGTAATTTACACCTACTGAAGTGGGGGCTGACTTGAGCCAGTTCCTGTCTAGCTCTGACCTGGGATTGGGGGTCCTCATGGAGATGTGGGGGTGCCTTCCCCCCAAAGTCACACTGCTTTAGCAGAAATCGGGGTTTAAAGGGATTCAGTGCTACAGACGCACGCAGTTCTTTGCTGCCGGTGTCTGGTGAAGGATGAAGACAGGGACAGGAGCAGCATTTACCTGGCTCAGGGAGGCACCAACCGGCTGGCTGTCGGTAGGGGACGTTCCCCAAGCACTGCACAGCCTGGACAGGAGGCTGCCGAGCGTGGAGGGGTCTCTGTCACTGCAGTTCTAGCCCCCTCCCATGCACCCTGCTCTGCCCCCCACTGATCCCTGCCCCCCTTTCCTCCATCCCTGCATTGCAGCGGTTGGGCAGGTTTCTCTCCTGTAACCATTCTCTCTGTCCTGCTGCAGGCTGCGGGAAGCTGACGGGTGTCAGTAACCCTATCACCATCCGGGCGTCGGGATCCCGGTTTGGCTCGTGGATGACCGACACCATGGCTCCCAGCGCCGACAGCAGGGTGAGTGCCGAGGGCTTGCGCTGGCATGTGAGTGGAGGAGTCCGGGGGCTGCCTCGCCTTTCCATGGCTCCTCTCCT
This sequence comes from Dermochelys coriacea, assembly GCF_009764565.3. Lineage (NCBI taxonomy): Eukaryota > Metazoa > Chordata > Testudines > Dermochelyidae > Dermochelys > Dermochelys coriacea. The sequence continues at coordinate 18,630,089 of NC_050087.2, forward strand.
CTTGCAATCCACCCACTTGGCTTGCCTCACTCTGCAAAGCCTCAGATGGCTGCAGGCCAAGGCTTCCAGGGCTGTTTTGGGTGCACAAGTGGAGGAAGGGGTCTGATCTCCAGCCCCCAAGAAGGGCGCAGCACCCGCAGTCGGGACCGGATCTCTCCACTCCCAGCAGCTCCTGATGCGCCACTCAAGGCAGGTTTTCCCAGGAGCTCAGCATCCAGCGTGGATCTGCTGTGCTGGGTGCTTCAGACAATCTGGCCACTTATGCAGGTGCCTAAAAGCAGCGGTTCTCAAATTCCTGTACTGGTGAACCCTTTCACACAGCCAGCCTGTGTGTGCAACCCCGCTTATGAATTAAAAACATTTTTTTTTAAATTTAACTCTATTATAAATGCTGGAGGTGGAGGCTGACAGCTCGTGACCCTCGCATGTAATAACCTCATAGAATCATAGAATCATAGAATATCAGGGTTGGAAGGGACCCCAGAAGGTCATCTAGTCCAACCCCCTGCTCAAAGCAGGACCAAGTCCCAGTTAAATCATCCCAGCCAGGGCTTTGTCAAGCCTGACCTTAAAAACCTCTAAGGAAGGAGATTCTACCACCTCCCTAGGTAACGCATTCCAGTGTTTCACCACCCTCTTAGTGAAAAAGTTTTTCCTAATATCCAATCTAAACCTCCCCCATAGCAACTTGAGACCATTACTCCTCGTTCTGTCATCTGCTACCATTGAGAACAGTCTAGAGTCATCCTCTTTGAAACCCCCTTTCAGGTAGTTGAAAGCAGCTATCAAATCCCCCCTCATTCTTCTCTTCTGCAGACTAAACAATCCCAGCTCCCTCAGCCTCTCCTCATAAGTCATGTGCTCTAGACCCCTAATCATTTTCGTTGCCCTTCGTTGTACTCTTTCCAATTTATCCACATCCTTCCTGTAGTGTGGGGCCCAAAACTGGACACAGTACTCCAGATGAGGCCTCACCAGTGTCGAATAGAGGGGAACGATCACGTCCCTCGATCTGCTCGCTATGCCCCTACTTATACAACCCAAAATGCCATTGGCCTTCTTGGCAACAAGGGCACACTGCTGACTCATATCCAGCTTCTCGTCCACTGTCACCCCTAGGTCCTTTTCCGCAGAACTGCTGCCGAGCCATTCGGTCCCTAGTCTGTAGCGGTGCATTGGATTCTTCCATCCTAAGTGCAGGACCCTGCATTTATCCTTATTGAACCTCATTAGATTTCTTTTGGCCCAATCCTCCAATTTGTCTAGGTCCTTCTGTATCCTATCCCTCCCCTCCAGCGTATCTACCACTCCTCCCAGTTTAGTATCATCCGCAAATTTGCTGAGAGTGCAATCCACACCATCCTCCAGATCATTTATGAACACCATCCTCCAGATCATTTATGACCCCCTGAGGGGTCACAACCCCCAGTTTGAAAACCCTGGCCTAAAGGATTGCTGGCCCCGATCCTGGACAAGGAGCCCTTGTGAAAATTCCAGCCCCCCTCTGTGTATTTACATGCCCAGGGCCAGTCCAGCATTTAATCCAGGCATTGGGAAACACGCACCCCTTACAAAACGCCTGTAACCATGGACATAGGAGATGGAGGCCAGCGGGGTGGGAGTGACGCTCAGACAGCTCTGAAATCAGGCACACCTGGCTTTTCTCTCACGATGCCGCTTTAGCTCTTGAAACAGCATCAAGTGTTCGATCTGCAGAAAGAGCAAAAACATGTGTAATGTAGTAGAGTAATGGGGGGTGGCGGTGAAACACGCATAAAGGTGCAGCGTCTTCATTCCGCAGAGCTCAGCTTCTCGGCACAGCGAGCCCAGCAGAGCTCGGGAGAGGCAATTACTATTGTAAAGACATCCCAGTCCCCGTGAGAGACACCAGCCCGTTTCTGCAGCCATGCACTCCAGCTTTTCTGCCAGGCGTGCCAGAGCCGCACGCTGGAGGATATTAACAATTTGGAGCAGAAGCAGAGGATCCTGTTTCTAATTCCACAGCTCTCTCATTAATTGTCTTTCTGTTGCATATCCTGCAAACAGTGTTGAGTGCCCCCTAGCAGCATGTCACACGTGCGTAGCCGGAGAGTGAGCCTGCTGCCTGGAGTAACCTCTGGCCACACGTTGGTACAAAGGGGGTTAGACCCTCAGCTGGTGTAATCTGGCATGACTCCCCTGGCTTCACCTTGCCCCGGCTGAGGGGCTGGGAACGACCGGGAACAGGTCTTGGGAGTTGGGATAAAGCGTACTAGAAAGGGGATGGGGGCAGGGAAGCATGCTGCATGCACCACGGAGATGGTATCTTGAAGCCTAAAGATATCCTAGGCCTTGTCGACTTGGAAACTGGAGCCAGACTAATGCCAATGGCTGCAGCTCATGCTGTGGGTTACTTCAGTGCAGGCGTACGTGTGGCCGTGTGCAGGGGGAATTGGGGCCTTATTTCTCTGTGCGTCCGTCAATACAAAAACTGGACCTCGGTTATATGAACCTGGGGGAAGCCCCTGCTGGCCATGCAGGCCTGTAGCCAGGGCCTTGTAAACGCAGCCAGAGCCATGCTGGAGCCGGTGGCAGAGCTGTTCCAGTTGTAGCAGGCTGACCTATAGCCGGCTGCAGGGGGTGGGGTTCTATGGGGCTGTGCATTGCACCTGGGGACGCTTTGTGTCACGTGTCCGCTAGTGATGGAACCGGCCTCGGATGCAGGATTGGGGGAGGGGGTAAGTTACCCAGATGGTGCGCATGGTTCTGTGCATGTCCCAGAGTCCTCTGTGCCGGTGGCAATGCACCCGGCCCCACATTCCTGGGGAGCTGGCATTTTGCAGAGGGTGTTTGCTCTCCGTTCCATGCGACGGTGCTTCACTGCCCTGGCCCCTCCAGGCGAGACACTCTCAGCCCGGGCTGTTTGTGTAGGGATTGTGCCAGCTGGGGCAGAAGGCCAGCCCTGCACACCCACCCCCTGCCATGCACAGCTCCACCCTGTGCCCCAGAGGAGAGCAGAGGCTGCATCCAGGCAGCTGTGGGACTGCACTAGACCAGGCCCTCCAGACTCAAGTCAGTGGCGGATTCTTGCCAGAGTTGGCGCAGTGTTACGTTGCTGCCCACACGTGAGCACTGCTCCCCGCCCGCTGCTCATCAGATTTTTAGTGTTAATCAGTGAGCCTTGGAGCCCAGAGCCACCGGGCTTGCAGGACTCCTCGGTGACCCCCACCAGCTCCAAAGGCGATAAGCTGTCAAAGAGAGGGACTGAACCTACTGCTTCAGGAAGTGAAACTTGGAGCCAGGACTCCTGGGTTCTATTCCTGCATCGAGGGAGGAAGGGAGGGAGGGAAGGAAGCCAGGACTCCTGGGTTCTATTCCTGCATCGAGGAAGTGGGGGAAGGAAGCCAGGACTCCTGGGCTCCGGCCCTGACTTGGGGAGCGGGGTCTGGGTTTAGAGCAGGAAACTCTTGGATTCTGTTCCCAGCACTTGGGCAAGTCACTTTTCTCTGGGCCTCAGGACAAGCATCATTCCTTTGTTGCTCTGTGTCGGCAGCGCCCAGCACATCAGAGCCCAATGCTGGCAATACTACAGGGGTGACCCCAAGAATTGCTTAGTGGGTGTGTCGCAGTACAGCAGCACTTCCCAGCATCTACACAAAGCAGAGCGAAAGCACACCCGGCGTGGCTGGTAACAAGTGGAGACGTAACCGATGCTGCTGATCATTTGAATTAAGGAAAGAAGAGAGGCTTCCATGAGGCCAGAGTTCAGGCCCTCCATAGCTCTGGTGCTGCGTGGGAGCTTGGCCGGTGCTGGCAGCTCTGAGCGGCCTGGCTCATTAACAAGGGCTCAGGATGGATGGGAGAGCTGCGTGTCACTGCAAATGGCACATTTTTATGTATGGCTCGGGTGAGCGGCAGGGGCTGATGGATGGCCACTGGGAGAAAATGGATTTCTAACATGCGACAGAGGAAGGAGCCACTGATTCAGAATCGGCCTTTTTGATTGTGGGGTTTGCATTTTCAAACCAGATGGGCAGAGGCCTGGGGGCGTCTCAAAGGACCAAACCAGCCCCCAAGCCCCAGTGACTCTTCCAAGCATCCAGTGGGGATGGGTGTCCTTTGTGCCTGGACTCCTCTGCCCTAAGAATAAGGCTCAGCCCAGCGCTGGCCCTGGGGGAGCAGGGCTGGCTGGGCCAGCTGGAGGTAAGTGGCATTTCCAGCCACAATGTAGAATTGTGCTAAGACTGGGGGCATGAGCGCACGGGGCTCCGTTCTCTGCTGCCCTGGGCGCCTCGTGTCACCAGTCAGTACCCTGCTGGGGGCAAGGGGGGGCACTTGCTTTCGTGCTGGGCCCTGCTCAGGGGTTGGGGGCTGGAGAGGGGCCTGGGCCCCAAACAGGGGTGAATTTCCCCCAGGAACCACTGCTCCCATCTAACCGCGCGGCTGTTCCCTCCCGCCCAGGTCTGGTACATGGACGGTTACTACAAGGGGCGCCGCGTGCTGGAGTTCCGCACCCTGAATGACTTCATCACGGGCCAGAACTTCGTGCAGCACCTGCTGCCGCACCCCTGGGCCGGGACGGGCCACGTGGTCTTCAACGGCTCCCTCTACTACAACAAGTACCAGAGCAACATCGTGGTGAAGTACCACTTCCGCTCGCGCAGCGTGCTGGTGCAACGCAGCCTCCACAGTGCCGGCTACAACAACACCTTCCCCTACTCCTGGGGGGGCTTCTCCGACATCGACTTCATGGTGGACGAAAACGGGCTGTGGGCGGTCTACACCACCAACCAGAACGCCGGCAACATCGTGGTGAGCAAGGTGGACCCGCAGACGCTGGAGATCCTGCGCAGCTGGGACACCGGCTACCCCAAGCGGAGCGCCGGCGAGTCCTTCATGATCTGCGGCACCCTCTACGTCACAAACTCCCACCTGGCCGGGGCCAAGATCTATTTTGCCTACTACACAAACACTTCTAGCTACGAGTACACGGACATCCCGTTCCACAACCAGTACTCCCACATCTCCATGCTGGACTACAACCCGCGGGAGAGGGTGCTGTACACGTGGAACAATGGCCACCAGGTCGTGTACAACGTCACGCTCTTCCATGTCATAAAGACTTCGGGCGAGTTGTGAAACCGCTGCCGGACTCGGTTCTTCGCTCTTTTTTTTTTTACACCTCGGGATCGACTGTTCTTTTCATGAAGCAAAGCCAAGAGGTTCTTCTTTGCTGTTTTTTTTCTTTCTTCCTGTGGTTCACATGACGCATGGATCTCGTCTGCTTTCGTTGGAGGCAAGGTCAATTATTTTATTTTATTTTATTTTATTTTATTTTATTTTATTTTTTATTTTTGGTGGCAAATAAAAATGATCTCTTTGACATTTGATGGAGCTTGTGTCTTTTCTTTCCGATTTTGGCCCTGTCTCTCTGCTTCTGTGCAGGGGACACAGGTTTCTAATTCCTGTGGGGAATTCACCCCTGTAAATACAGAAATATGTGAGAGTCGCACACAGAACAATGGCAAACGTTTAAAAAGTACATTATACATCCAGTGTATAGAACCAGAGGGGTGAGAAATGTAAAAATTCGACAGCCAAAGTTAAATATTGAATTAACAGCAGTCATCACAGCTGAGCTCCGAAGCACCCAGCTAGAATAATGGTAAATGTTAAAAATGATAGAGATAAAATGTATACAACTAAAATGATAAATGTTAAAAACGATACATGCAAGTAAAATACTGGCAAGTGTTCGAAAGGACGGATTTTAAAATGCTATATGGGTAAACTACTGGTCAGTATGAAACCCTAGACATACAAGAACAGAACTAGCACCTTGTTATTTATTTATTCCAGTATTACCCAGAGCCCTTGTTGTGGCTGCGTTGGGCTTGCTACAGTATAGATTGTAACATTTCCGTTCTTTTGTAGTAGTTCTCTGCAGAGGGACCAGCACAATGGGGTCTGGCCCATGACTGGGGCTTCCAGGCACTTCAGTAATACACCTAATAAATGCCATACTGCATCTAGCGCAATGGGGTCCTGCTCCAGGACTGAGGCTCCCTGGTGGTAGCCCTGTACAGCTAATAACACACCCAGGGCATACGTGTTGTCTAGATCTCCAGCTGCCCCCCGTGCATGTAACGTGTCTGCCCGCCAGTGGATTCTCTAGTCCTGCCCCACGTGAGAGTGCACCAGGCCCAGTTCCAGCAGGTGCTGGTCGATGCCCTGCCCTCCCAGTCGCCCCTCCCATGCTGTGCCAGATGCTGGTGCAGACATTTACCCCCACACCCAGCAGGTGTGAGCTGCTGCCAGGCTGCTTTCATTGCCTCTTGCACCCTCTGAGCGGGCACCGGCTGTCACGGAGTCCCCGGGCGATGCTATGGAACTGCTCCCTGCGAAGCCAGTCAGGACTCTGGGGAAGTCTCCTTTCTGTGAGCAGCCTGTCTACAGGACACACAGCTCACCCGGCTTCCCCCTTCCTGGGTCTGACCTCGGAGCATTCAGCATCCCATGCCCCTCCGGGCGCTTCCCACAGCGAGTCCGCCCAGGAGGCATCCTGGGGAAGCCAGAGGGTCCTGCCCCACAAACTCCGCAGTCAGATGTGACTCTCAGCCAGCCAGTAAAACAGAAGGTTTATTAGACGACAGGAACATGGTCTAACACAGAGCTTGTAGGTGCAGAGAACAGCACCCCTCAGCTGGGTCCATTTTGGGGGGCAGTGAGCCAGACAACCCCGTCTGCCCTTCACTCCATGTCCCCACCCATCCCCAGACTAAAACTCCTTCCTGCTCCTCCTCCTCTGGGCTTTGTCCTTTTCCCGGGCCAGGAGGTCACCGGATTCCTTTGTTCTCCAAGGTCTCACCTTGCAGGGAGGAAGGGCCCAGGCCATCAGGTGCCAGGAAACAGGGTGTCGGCCATTCTCTGTGTCCAGACCTCTGCCCACACCTGCCCTCTAGGTCTCTGCAAGGATCACGCACCCTTATCCCACCCCCTAGATACTTAAGAACTGCCTAGGGGAAACTGAGGCACCCCCACAATATTCAGAGGAAACATTAAGAACAGTCCTGCTTCGTCACACCGGCGTCTGTGCGAGCCCTGGGCAGCTGGTGGAAGGGTGCTGGGCTGCTGGAGTGCAATGGGGGAATGGCTGCAGCCCTGCGCCCTCCCTGCTGAGCCACGGAGCTGGGGCCGCGGCACTCTCAGCTGAAGCCTGGCATTACAGGACTGCCCGGACCGACACCTCACCTGCACCGCGTCTTGTCGGGCGTGAGGCTGCGTTCTGTTCTAGGACCCGGCCTCTCGCCATGGGCCTCAGCCAAAGCCTCCCTGCAGGAGGGTGGAGCCTCCTGGGTCCCACACAAGGAGTCGCTGAGGCTGCTGGCAGGGCACAGGCTCAAGCTGCTCGCTTGGGTTGCCCTGCCTGCCCCGGAGTCCGTAAGCACCCTGTTGTCACGGGGATTTGGGTCACATCTGTGCTCGGGGATGGGGCTGGTTCTCCCGGCGTCCCAGTGCCTGCAGCGTTCCAGAGGCTCCAGGGCTAAGTGCTGTATCAGCCTCATCTCACCCTCCCTTGTTAGCCTGGGCACTGCCCCCTGGCACTGGCTGAAAACGGCCCAGCCCCTGCAAAAGCCCCTGTGGGTTCAGCCCGGGCCCAGGGGGTCAAATGTCGCCTGCTGACACGGTGCCAGCTCGGTGCACATGCTGACTCAGGGATGAGCCCCCCACCCCTTCCCGGTGCTCGGCGCACATGCCCTGCTGGCAAAAGGCTGAGCTGACAAACAAGGTGTGCCAAGGCAAAAAGCAGGGGTTCGCTGAAGTGTCGGCCAAGCGGGCCAGTTGTTCCACGTTTCACCTCAGGTGGAGCCAGGGGCCGCTCCGCACCAGCTAACCAAAATGTGTTAACCCTGCCACTGTGCAGCCAACACAGGGCGCTATGCATGGGGACTGGGTGCCAGTCTCTGGCCTGCCCTGTGCAGGAGCTCAGACCAGTTCAGCGTCTGGTCTTGTACCCCATGAAACAGGAAATTTCCCCAGTGATCAGGGGAAGGCAGAGCTGCTGGGAGAAGTGCGCAGAGAAATGCTCTGGTGCTGTATGTAGGAGGTTGGGGTCCTGGGCAGTGCCCAGCGCGATGGGGCCCCCAAGCTTGGTCAATGTGTGTCTGGGCAGCACCTGGCGCGAGGAGGCCCCGATCCCGGTTGCTGTGTGTCAGGGCAGCGCCCGGTGCGACGGGGCCCCCATCTCAGTCGCTGTATGTCTGGGCAGTGCCCGGCGTGACAGGGCCCCCATCTCAGTCGCTGTGTGTCTGGGCGGCACCCGGCACGACAGGGCCCCAATCCCGGTTGCTGTGTGTCTGGGCAGCCCCCGGCGTGATGGGGCCCCCAAGCTCAGTCACTGTGTGTCTGGGCAGCGCCCGGCGCGAGGGGGCCCCAATCTTGGTTGCTGTGTGTCTGGGCAGTACCTGGTGCAAGGGGGCCCCCATCTCAGTCGCTGTATGTCTGGGCAGCTCCCGGCGCGACGGGGCTCTAGTCTCAGCTGGGGCCTCAAGGCTCTCTGGTAGTAAAATTGGCTCAGCTCAGTTAAGGAGGACGCTGTCTGGTACTGGGCACTGTCGGAGCAGGATTGTTTTTTTTTTTAATTGATTTTGGTGAAGGGTAAGATCTGCAGGAAACAATTACCCAGGCTGTCAGGAACTCGGGGACAGCCAATGAATAAGGGGGATTTCAGGGCCCATCTCTAGGGGCGGATGGCTCATTTCTGACTTGCTGCCTCCCCAGCCGAGTGACAGTCAAGGGGGATCCTCATGACAACAGACACTCGCCCTCACACATCCACATCCACACCTGTTCCCATATACACATCCATGCATGTCTGTGTGCACACATACTGTCACACTTGCAAATGCACGCAGGCTCTCGCCCTCTCACACACACTCGCCTGCGTGCAAATGCAAACACACTCATGTTCACATACATGTGCACACACTCATGTTCACATGCATGTGCACACACTCATGCATGCATGTGCACACTTATGTTCAGTGCACACATGCACATTTACACACGTTCCCAGGAGTCAAGTTTGAGACCGCCGCTGCTTCCCATCCAGTCGTCCTGTTGTGGAGCAATAGCTGCTGGGGTGAGGAGTGAGGGCTGATTGGACTGCATGGGCCAGAGACTATGTTATTACCTGGTGATAAACACCCAGCCAGACCTTGCTGCTGCTACACCTCAGCGACCACTGTCCCCCTCCTCCCCTCTCTGTGCGTGGGCCTCTCTCCTTGGTGTTTAACCGTGAAGGAGACATTTGCTCCGGCTGCTAGCCCTGATGTTGCTAGTGGATTTCAGCTAGTGGTACCAGAGAATCTCTCTGTGCAGAGGAAACACTCCCCTCTTATATCAGGGATGCACAGAGACACTATCCTGACCCATGCGCACCCCTGGCATGGGAGCATGGCCATTAGCCAAAGACAGATGCAAGCCCCATTGCCAGGGCTCTGAGGGCTACAGGTATTTAGGTTGCTCAGCTCGCAGGAAAACCAATGGGAGGATCTGGACCTCAGCTGTCTCTATCCCGCCCCTGCTGGTGTCCAAGGGAAAAAGCGGTGTGGGCTCAGACTTCATTTGCATTTTTGTTACCCGCCATTCCACTGTGAAATTTTTGGTCATTTTGGTAAAAATTCATTTAAGTTTGGAGTGGTGAGGTAATGGAATTCAGTTCTCTTGATTGTGCAGCAAAGGGGCCAAAGAACAGTATGAAATATACCCTGAGTGAGGGGTCGCCCTAACGGTAATTCCAGTCACGCACAGCTGGGCCATGGTGTGTGGCTAGCAGTAAAACAGAAAAGGGCTAGGATGTGAGTGTTCATTCCTGGTGCTCAGAGGTTTATTGGGTTGACTTGTCTGAATGAGTTAGCTGGGGTCAGAGGGAGGCTGGTGGAGTGGTTAGAGACACTAGTTCAGGACTTAGAAATTGGTGTCCCCTTTTCTGCATTGTAGACTTTGCATGATCTTGCTTAAAGCTCTGAGTTGAGCCCCTCTGTAGCTTAGTTCCTGCTTATATAGCAGGGATAGCAGCCTGGCCTGGCTCACGCAGAGCAGTGACGTTGAACAAACATTGCAAGGTGTGTGGGTGCTGTGGTGATGGGTGCAATGCAGAGATCTTGCAGGTGGTAGGAGCCATGCTGAGCTGATCTGAGAGGCCCTGGGCGGACCTGCCAAGCCAACTCCTCGAGGAGGTGACATAGCAGTGATGACGGAAGGGGGGTTTCCTTTCCCCTCTGTTCTCTGGGCAGAATGGGGCAGGTGACCAGAACACTTGGTTGTGTTTATTTCATTCTCAGAGCAGGAATACCAGGGAGACTCTGGCTAGCGGCTCCAGCCAGTGTCGTTAAAGGGCCCCTCGTGGCTGCCAGACCCCTTGGCAGAAGGGTTTCCTGTACAGGCTCGCCAGCCGTGACTGAGCTGAGAGCGGCTCTGCTCCAAGAGACTTGATGCCCACTGGCTTTAGAGCACCACGGGGTCAAGTTTCCAGTGGCTGCGATACTCAGCTCTCGGGGGGATATCGCAGTGGGGTTCTTGATAGGAAGTCCACCCTGAGGATTGTTTCCTTCTCACACAGCGAGAGAAAAGTCTGGTTTTGCTCATCTCTGCAGTGGGAGAGATCTGACATGGGAGGCAGAAACTCTCTACACACCCCATCCAAAGAGGCAGCTGTTTCTCCCCGGGAGGCTGCCCTGTCTCGGGCAGCATGCTGTGGAGGAATGGGCACAGGGTCAGGAGGCAGGTGGCTTTGAGTTCCTAACCTGCCGCTGTTCCGTGACTCAGTTTCCTAGGCTGTACTGTGGGATATTAACAGTGCAATAGCACCTAGGGGCCCTAATCAAAGACTCGGGCTCCACTGTGCCAGGTGCTGTACGCACAGAGAATGAACAAACAGTCCCTGCCCCACAGGACGGTGCAGTGGGTCCCCAGTCTCCTCTAGGAGCAAACGCAATAGTGACATCTCACAGGAGTGGGCTGGTGGAGATCATCTAACTAATGCCCACACAGTGCTTTGACCGTGCAAATTGTTGTCATTCACACTACGGCAGTACACCCAAAATCAGCCCCCCATTACACCAGGCGCTGCACGCACCCTGGCAAGAGACAGTCCCGGCCTCAGAGATCATACACCCTAACTTGGCGGGACAGAGGCCAGAGGCACATGCAGCAGCACTGGGACTAGAACCCAGGTGTCCTGGCTTCCAGCCCAGTTCCCTACCCACTGGAGCAGACACACACTAAGTATCGTCCTGCTCAGGTGTCTGCAAGCGCTGCCCGGCGGCTGAGGGAATAACCAGCTGTCGTCATCTCTGACGGTTCAGTCTCCCATGATAAAATCTCTGGCAGGTCTCGGCTCCGTGGCTCCTGTTGGACTGAACAAAACGTAAATGGGTCCTTTCAAATCCATTGGTGGCTTTTATTGCTATTTAATGTAAGATTCAGCTTTGGGTTCAGCTGGTTTTGATACGGCAACTACCGCACCTGCATGTCACCAAATGGGGTCGCTGCCATTCTGGGCGGCTGGCCGGGGCTCCAGCGAAAGTATTGGCCCAGCAGCACAGTGACAGGAACAGGCTGGGGTCAAGTGGCAGCTCACATGGGCCGGAGGGATTGGGGGTCTGCAGAAGGTAATTCTTCCAACACCAGCTCTTGCAAGGCATGCAGCGCGAGGCCGGTTATCAAGGACAACACAGTAGCCACATACTGAGGGGTGTCGCACTGGGCCGAGGGGGTGGGTTAGAGTTTGTTCAAGGCTCCTGTCAGAGCTGGAGCCAGGGAGTGGATGCTGGACTCCTGCCAGATCTGCTCTGGTGCCAGCTGGGATTATTTTGGGGACGTTCGAGGGGCCACATCAGGCTACAGGTCACAGCTGTCCCTCTGGCCGCTTAAAGGGAGATTCAAGGCACCTTCAGTCAGTGACTGGCTTGTGCGTCAGGTGCACGGGGGGGCAGGTGGTTCTGGGGGTCGCTGACAGCAGGGGCCGCCCTTCACCTCTCCGGCACTGCTAAGGCCAGTCACAGAGATGGCCCCCATGTGAATGGAGCTGGGTGAGCCCCAGCACCTAAATGCACTTGGCCTTTGCAGCAAAGGGTGAATAGGCCAGGGTGGCTGCCCCCGGTTGTGGGGCTCTTGTTGCAGGGGCAGACAGGGGGAGCTTGCCCAATCGATGTGGCCAGCAGGATCCAGCCTCTAGGGCTGAGAATCCAGAACCTTTCGCTAGCGCCGACTGGGGGGGGGCCCATGGGAAAGGGAATGGAGCCCCCTCAGCCAGCACAGGGAGTCAGCAGCAGTGGCCCGGCTTGGCAGAGATGATGGATTCTTCCCACAGAGAGGGGCACTGATATTCAGGAGGCTGTAAATAATTCAAGATAAAAGTTTAATTATTTACAAAACAATTAGCAGTGGAGGAGCAGCTGGGGAATAGCCAGCCTGGCCCAGACTCTGGGGCGATGGGGCGGGTGCCAGGCATGAGGTGAGAGGTGGGGGAGGCCGGGTTCCCTTCCCAGCTGTGGAGCCTGCACTGGCTGCTTGCCGTGCAGTGATACCCCAAGAGGCAGGGATGTGGAACAGTTTGTGCAGGGAAGGTGCCGAGAGCCACTGAACCAAACTGTAACCCTTGGAGGTGATGGGAACCGCTGCAAGCCAGGGAGTGCGGCTACCCCCCAGCGCCGCTGCAGAGGTGTGAGGAATGGGGCCTGTGAATGATTTCCGCAAGGTGGAGTGTGCTCAGGGCTGTGAGGTAGGAGGGATTCCTCCAAGCTGAGGGAAACCTGCTTCCGGGGCCTGGAATCTCAGCCCAGTTTCACCTGCCTCCTATGTCATCAGCGGGGAGACATCCTGCAGCAGAACCAACCCCAGGTCCCCCTCTCCCTGGATCAGCTCCTCCAGATGCCTGCTCACCATTCCTCCGGCTTTCTCTCACCAACACTCAGTGGTTGCCACCGATCTCCTAACCCCTTGTTTGCAAGGAGGGAAAACCCCTCAGTCCACCTGGCTTATCTCTGAGCAGCCATGCAGCCTGTTGCTTTGGGCAACCGAAAGGGGCTGGAATGGCTCCTTTCAGAGCCTGCAGGAGTGTGCAAGGCATAGGTCTGACTGTGACAATCTCTGGATCAAAGCCTGATGGCACCACTGGCACCGCAGAACAGTATTGAAATGTCTGCACAATCGACAGTGAGCAGCACCACAGCTGGGCAGGCAGAACTTATCCTTTGGTGGGGCCGAGGAGAGCACCCCCAGTTCAACTCCTGGCCTCTTCTAGTGCCTCCCGGCCCCAGGGCTGGGGGGGTCCCTACGGTCTATGCTCCAGGGCTGCCCCTCCCTCTTTTTTTAGAGCCTAATTTGTCACTTCCTTGCAACTTGTGCCCCCATTTGCACCAGAGCCAGAGGGACATCAGGCCCTGCTGTTCTGCTCTGGGTGTGCTTGGCACGCACTTTGCACTGGTGAAAATGGTGGCACAATGAGGTGCAGGTCAGTGGTGAATCTGGCCCTTGTATTTATTGAGAACACTTTTCCCTGGCTTTCCTAGAATGCCTCGGGCTCCTGGTACTGCCAGCTGCTTGTGGGCTGAATTCTGGACCCCTCCCTTACCCTGCTGCCTGGCCGCAGGAGACAGGAGCAAAGTTTACTGCATTTGGACTGAAGCAAGGAGAGGCTGGCTGGTCCATGGCATGTTTATCCCCACTTGAGCCGGGAGAAAGCGACTAATCCCCTGCTAATCCCATTATGTGCTTATGTGCTGGAGAAGCAGCTGAGAGGGTTTTGGAGACTGGAGACCTGGGCACTCTGCTCAGATGCATGTTTCCACCCTGGTGAGAGATCGGCTCTTCCTGCCTCTGTGCTGTGCTGGGTTGTATTTGCCACGGCCTCCTTTAAATGCAAAATTTAATCCAATTGACAAGGAAGTGGCAAGCCGGGACAGAGGAAGGAATCCTTGGGATGCCTGAGCAATGCCCAGCTGTCCATGTGCTGCAGGGCCATGTACAGGGACAGAAATCCAGCTACTCGAGTTGCAGGCAGAGAGCTTTTTATCTCTGCCACCAACTCTCTCTGTGACCTTGACTATATCACCTACCCATCTGCCGCTCAGGTTCCACCCATGAGAACTAGGGACTCCTTTCCTGAGTGTTGGTATGTCTGCTAACAAGCATTTGTAATGCGCACCAAGAGCCATAGGTTAAAGCATGCATGAGCTCGCAGATACTGTGCGCAAAGCTGTGGGCTGGCACTCGGGAGATTTCGGTTCAATTCCTGGCTCAGCTGCAGCGGGAGACTCTCTCTCTGGGCCTGGTCCCCAAAATGGGGACCATGCTCCTTCCACAAGCGAAGCTAAATTCATGTCTCTGAGGACGTGTCTGCCCCGCAGCTGGGAGGCACAATTTCCAGCCTGCAAAGACCTCTGCTAGCACCTAAAAATAGCTGGGTATGCACGCAGGGCCCTGAGCTGCTGCAGCCGTGCTGTGATTTTAGGTGCCCGTAGCAGCAGGGCTAGTGTGGGTGTGTTTGGGAATGACCCTCCCAGCTGTCTTTGGGCTCGGGCCCCGGGGGGTTCCCTGGAGAGAATTCTGCAGTGGCTTGGCTCTGTCAGGCCAGTGGTGGGTGAAAGGGTGCGGATGCAGGCAAGGCCCAGGAGCAGGGACATGGTCTAGGCGGGTGTTGAAGGAAGCAACCCAGCACACCCCTCTCCTCCCTCAAATCAAAGTGCTACACTGGGGCCAGGGCTTTCCCTACTTGGCAGCAAGAGGAGAGCTTCCTCTTCCTCAAGTCTGGCTTGCTCCAGCCTGACCGGGGACCCTCCATCAGGGCTCCGGCTGCCCTTGTCTCTCAGCACCTGGGGGACTCCCGGCAATTCTCACAGAGGCTGGGAAAAGATCTGCCCGAGCAGGGAGCGCAGTGCTCTGACCTGTAGCCAGCCTAGCATCCCCGGGCAGGAAATGCCTCATCTCACAGCCCCATTAGAAGGCAGAGAAATTTCAGAGTCTGTATTTAGAGTCTGGTCAAGCTAGGCATTTTTTAGCAGCCATAGAGAGGCTTGGCTTTGTTTCTTCTTCATCCTCTGGCTCTGGAGTGTGCAGTACCCGTACTGGTCACACAGAAGAGGAGTTGCCAGGAGCTGGGCCTTTTACTCAGCCTTCTTGGAGAAGTAAAGGAGGAGAATAGAATTAAGCGGATCATTGTGGGTCTGTGGACAATCGTGCCTGTCAGGCTAACTGGCTGGCTTCCTTGGATGAGATCTCAAGTTTGGTTGTTAAAGGTAACAGTGTTGACACAATACACTTAGGTTTCCATAGGGCATTTGTCTTGGGACGCACAATATTTTGATTAAAAAAACCCACCAGACACATGGCAGACATTGAATGGTTAAAAGCCAGCACAGCTAACTGACAGGTGGCCTAAAGTAACTGCCCACAGGGTGTGACGGGTTTGGTCACAGAGACCCCCTTGGGACTGTCACCTGACATGCTGAATTTACCTCTGAGCCAATTTTACCTGCCAGCTTGGGACTCCAGAACCCTGCCTTGTTGAGCCAGACACGCCAGCCTGCCGCAACCCAGACCCAGCTCTGGTCCACGCCCCCAAAGCTGCAGACTTTACCCAAAATCTGCTCAGCAGGTCACCTGTCTTCAGCATCCAGACACCCAGCTCCCAATGGGATTCAACCCCCAAGTCAATCCGTTTTACTCGGTATAAAGCTTATACAGGGTAAACTCATAAATTGTCCATCCTCTATAACACTGATAGAGAGAGATGCACAGCTGCTTGCTCCGCCAGGTATTAATCACTTACTCTGGGTTTATTAATAAACAAAAGTGATTTTATTAAGTGTAAAAGGTAGGATTTAAGTGGTTCCAAGTAATAACAGACAGACCAAAGTAAGTTACTAAGCAAAATAAAACAAAACATGCAAGTCTAAGCCTAATACATTAAGAAACTGATTACAGATAATATCTCACCCTCAGAGATGTTCCAATAATCTTCTTTCACAGACTAGACTCCTTCCTAGTCTGGGCCCAATCCTTTCCCCGGTACAGTGCTTGTTAGTTCCAGCAGACATCTCAGGTGGTAAGCAGGGGCTTTCTCATGACTGGGACCTCCCTTTGTTCTGTTCCACCCCCTTTTATATCTTTGGCACAAGGCAGGAATCCTTTGTCTCTCTCTGGGTTCCCACCCCTCCTTCTCAATGGAAAAGCACCAGGTTTAAGATGAATTCCAGTTCAGGTGACATGGTCGCACGTCCTGTGAGACCCCAGCCTCCGTTCTTCCCGGGCTGGCCTGCACGTACCCGGGCAGGTTTGGAAGTAAACAGCCACTCACAGGTCACGGTTTCTGAAGCGCCCTTAATGGCCTCCACTTAATATGTTTGCATCAGTTATACACGTTTATCTCTTATTCTCCT
This sequence comes from Dermochelys coriacea, assembly GCF_009764565.3. Taxonomy (NCBI): domain Eukaryota; kingdom Metazoa; phylum Chordata; order Testudines; family Dermochelyidae; genus Dermochelys; species Dermochelys coriacea. The sequence continues at coordinate 18,646,513 of NC_050087.2, forward strand.
GATGCCAGACACAGAAACGACACACGCAAACAACTGGGGTGACCACACTCGGTAGATCACACGCTTTGTAATGGTGCCTTACAAGAAACCTTTTGCAGGACGCATATTCCAGTCACCTCATATTCACACGCATAAGCATATTTCGTAAAACATTATGGAGTGTAACGTCGCACAGGGAATCCTCACGTGCGGTTCCAGCCTGGGCCAGTTCTATTAAAGGGCCAGACTGGGTCAGACCAAGGGTCCATCTAGCCCAGTCTCCTGTGGCTGACAGCGGCCAATGCCGGGTGCCCCAGAGGGAACGAATAGACCAGGGCAATTACCAAGTGATCCTCGCCTGTCATCCAGTCCCACTTCTGGCCGTGTGACAGTGTGCTCACCCCACCCCCAAAGGGGTAATTTACGGTGGCTCAGAAGGGGCAAAGTAACCTGCTAGGCTGCACCTGGGGGGAGCCCTAGGCCTGATGAAGAAGCACTGATCGAAGGTGGAGCCCAGAGGCAGGGAGTGGCAGAAAGCCAGGCAAGCGAGAGCAGATGGGTCTGCAGTGCTGGTGTGATCCCTGCTGGAATAGTGTGTCCAGTTCTGGGGTGACAGAGGCTGAGCGATTGAAGAGCCACGAGAAGAATTAAATTATTAGTAGTGACAGTCTCAAGATACTTCATCTAATGAGAAGGTTCAGGGGTGACTAGATGCCATTCTATAAATCGCTAACTATGTCAATGGGTCAGTCTAGCCAGGGAAGATCTAACATGAGCCAACGGCTGGAAGTGGAAGTCAGACAAATTCTGACTGGAAATCGGGTGTTAATTTTTAACGGTGAGAGAAATGAACCATTGGAACAACTTATTCAGGGTTGGGATGGAACGATTCTGGGCAGGTCTTTGGCCGGTGCGATGCAGGAGAACCGACCAGCTGATCACAGTGGTCCCTTGTGGCCATGCAATCTGTGAGCGAGTCCTACCAAGCGCTCCTTGTCCCGCTCCCAGCCCTGGCTTCAGTCGCAGTGCAATGTGCTAGGCCAGCAGCACTTGCTGAAGCAGGGGGGCAGTTCTGGCTGTGGGGGGGGGGGGCTGAGTGCAGGGAGGCAGGAACAATTTGTATCGTGAGGGTGCTGCTGATGGAAACCAGGTACTTGGTGTTTGTTGTTACTCATCCCAGCCAGGAGTACACTGGGGAAATGGGTGAAACCCCCTCTGTCTCCTTTGCCCCAGGATGGCAACTCTGATGGTGGGCACATGCCTTGGCACTAGGCTGCCACTTTCCAACAGCCTGATGGTTGTAGGGACCGAGATTTGGGCTTGCCCCAGTGGCCGTTTGCACACAGAGCCCAGCTGGGCATTGGGACTCACTCCCAAACTGGAGGAGGCATTTCGATCGGGAGCGTGGCTCCAGCCGGCTGCTAATTCCGCTGTAGTGTGAGCAGCGAGGGCCAGCGTGGGGAGAAGTGCAGAGGGAGGTATGCATGCATGTGCAATAAAGAGGGTGCGGCTGCACTCAAGGTGTGTGAGCAAGAAGTGCAAACGCACACACACCAAGCATGGTCCCTGAACTGGGTGTCTGCCTCTCTTAGGAATCCCACCCGTGCAAGCCCAGAAGAGCAGCCCTGGGGATTGTACTGGAGATGGCATCGAAGTGCAGACAGGAGGGCAGGAATCAGTCGGGGGCGCGTGTGATTCTGCATTGTTATAGCAGGTGGGATAATGGCCATCAATGCCGGGCACAGAGGAACGGGGGAGAGGGGCCAGCGGGCTGGGACTCCTGCCTTCCTCCACAGAAGCCGGCAGGGCGCAGCTAGCGTAGTTAGTGCAGGGCCGAGGTGCAGGCTGGAGGGCAGGGGGGGCAGAATTAATCACCCCAACTTCCAGGCTGAGAACAGCAAAGCACCCAAGTTCCCCATAGTTCCAGACTGGAGGGGGAGAACCCCCCAGGGGCCACTCCTGTCCCTTCCTGCCACTTATTGCAGACGACCAGGCCATGCTGGAGGTGCCCAGGGAGGAAGTATCAGCGCTCAAGGGGGGTGACTTGGCCTCATGCCAGCGTGAGTCCCAGCCGTAGCAAGCAGCACTCGGGGCACAAGGCTGTACCCAGAATTGGCCTGGTTCTCCTTTCGGGGGGCAGCTGTCGGAGCCAGTTTCTGGTTGTAGTGCCTGGGGGGGTGGGGGTGATGTTCTCTCCGCCCAACAGGACTGTGACTGTGGAAAGCCATTAACCCCATGCCAGGGAGGGTCTGTCGCTGCAGCAAAGCCCCAGCTGTGGGTGCCTACCAGCTCAATGCTGCTGTCCCTGCTGTCCGTCTAGTCTGGCCAGAGACTTCTGCCCCCTCACAGCCGATCCTGTCCAGTGCCTCGGTGCTGGGACGGGGGGGTGGCTGCACCCCTTGGCTGCAGTGGTTTCTATCGTCTCCAGGTCTTACAGTTTGGTTTGGTGGCTCTCGGTGGGCACTGTCCTTTCCCTGGGCAGTGAGGTGGCTGCTTTCAGACCCCTGCTACTGCTGAAATTCCCCTCGTGATACCGAGGTTCTCCTGATGTTTGGAGCCCGGCCACAGCTCAGCCCATGATTCTCGCACACCTCCACAGCCACTCTGGGTTTTAATCACGGGCTCCCCAGGTGGTCCCACTAATCATTATCGCCCAGCGTGACACCAGGGCCACGCTTCGTCTCTGGTTATTAATCTTCCAGCTTCATGCACAAGGGAAGGAAATAATTGTGCTGAGCCCTGACTGAGTATAACTGCAGCCAGAGAGAGACTGTTTGCAAAGTTTGCATTTAACGTGGTGGAAGAGCTTCAGTACCTCGCTGGCCTGTGTGCCCCACTGCACAGCGCATGAAAGGGGAGGCTGAGCTGTGGCTGCAAAGAGAGGAAGACTGGCCTGCTGGCAGCTCAGGAACTGGGCTGAGATTCCAGAGAGCTGGGTTCAGTTCTAGGCTTCTCTAATGACTCTCTGGGGCTCGGTTCTCCGGGGCTAATCCTTCCTCTGGCTGCTTAGACTGCAGCCTCTTCAGGGCAGGGCCCATTCCATCCTCTGGCTGGGCAAGCTCCCCGCATGGTTCAGCCTGGTCTTGAATGGGGGGTGCTAGGTAGATGCTGCTGAAATATAAGACATAAAGTAGAAGTGACCCCTGTGAGCTTGGTGTCACCTGCGCGGCTGCTCTCTGGAGCAAAGACACTGCAGGCTAGGGGATTAATCAATTTCCTTTTAACGAGCCCTCTGCTTCCCACCGGTCTAACGTGCCAGGAGAGGAGTGTAAATTGCTTCCAAGTGTGACTATAAATCACTGCACTTTTACTGGCTAGCCGTGCTAACTATGGCAATGATATGTCGCAGCAGCATCCATGCAGTGGTGGTCCCTACACTGCAGTGGCTGAATCGCACAGGGACAAGAACACCTTTTAATGGGGCATAACTCCCTTCTGGTTCCATTACACCGCCAGAGGGGGAGATGAGGTGGCCTGAGCCTGAATCAGCCTTGCAGTCCAGCACCATTGCAGTCACCTGGCGGACAGCTGCTAGGTCTGCGCCTCCCTAGGGCGCGCTCGTGCCCTCGCCAGCCTCTTTGTTATTTCCTTTTCCGCTGGTGACAGGTAAAGTAGCAAGGAGCTCGACTGCTATTGATTGGCACTCAGAGGAACAGCCTTCTCTCCCAGGAGTCTCTCTGCAACTCCAATATCTGGCTGGGCCTCGCGGCAATGCCAGTCCTGCAGGACCTTTCAAATCTTCCTTTCTCACAGCTTGTTTGCCACCTCCTCCAGACCCACTGAGGAGGCCCTGGGTAGGGGGGGGATGTGACCACCTCACAGAATGGGGGCAGTTCTGGAGCACAGAGCACTGCAGAATTCCCATGAGAACATTCCCATCTAGCCTTGTATCCTGTCCTCTGACAGTGGCCAATGCCAGGCGCCCCAGAGAGAATGAACATAGACTCATACACATTAAGGTCAGAAGGGACCATTATGATCATCTAGTCTGACCTCCTGCACAACGCAGGCCACAGAACTGGGAATCATCCAGTCATCCACCCCCTATCGCCCATTCCCAGCTTCTGGCAAACAGAGGCTAGGGACACCATCTCTGTCCATCCTGGCTAATAGCCATTGATGGATCTATCGCCCATGAATTTATCGAGTTTTTTTTGAGCCCTGTTATAGTCTTGGTCTTCGCAACATCCGCTGGCAAGGAGTTACACAGGTTGACTGTGTGTTGTGTGAAGAAATACTTCCTTTTGTTTGTTTTAAACCTGCTGCCTATTAATTTCATTTGGTGACCCTCTAGTTCTTGTGTTATGACACGGAGTAAATAACACTTCCTTATATACTTTCTCCACACCAGTCATGATTTTATAGACCTTTATCATATCCCCGCTTAGTCATCTCTTTTCCAAGGTGAAAAGTCACAGTCTTATTAATCTCTCCTCATACGGCAGCTGTTCCATACCTCTAATAATTTTTGTTGCCCTTTTCTGAACCTTTTCCAATTCCAATATATCTTTTGTGAGATGGGGCAACCACATCTGCACACGGTATTCAAGATGCGGGCATACCGTGGATTTATATAGAGGTAATATGATATTTTCTCTTATTATCTCTCCCTTTGCTAATGATCCCCAACATTCTGTTCGCTTTTTTGACTGTGGCTGCACATTGAGTGGATGTTTTCAGAGAAATATCCACAATGACGCCAAGATCTTTCTTGTGAGTGGTAACAGCCAATTTAGACCCCATCATTTTATATGTATAGTTGGGATGATGTTTTCCAAAGTGCATTACTTTGCATGTATCCCTGTTGGCAGCTGCTAGGCACCAGCCTGGAGTGGGGCTTTCAGCACAGAATTCCTGCCCAGGTGCCACGCATGGGGGCGTCCACCAGCCACCATCCAGCCCTTCTCGGAAGTCAGCAGTGCTGATGTCCAGCAACTCAGGATCTGACCCATGAAGCCTGCCTAATTCCAGCAGGACGGTGGCCTTGGTCCCTGTGCAGAGAGCTGGGCCAAGGCGTATGCTGACACCACAGCTGCAGGACAGGGAGCGCCCTGCAGAATCGTGTGGGCTCTTAAAACTGCTGCTCCCTCCAGCACCCGCCCTCCCCGGCAGGCACTGAGCACTTGGGAAGACCTGGAAAGGCAGGTTTCCGTGGGCCGTGAGCACCGGTGATGCTGAGTCATGCAGCCAGGACAGGATAGGGTTAAAGTGCACTTGCTGGAAGGGAATCCCAGACTCTCAGCTCAGTCCCACCAGAGCCTGTGTCCCCCACGTTACCCTTCCCCTCTGGGCAGGGGGCCGGGAGCCCGTGGGGACCTGAAAATTCCCCAGGCACCTGGCTTCCCCCCTCCCTCCCCAGCCACCCTGGGCCTGTCCAATCGACTCCATTTCCAGGGGCTGGCTCCCGCCTGGCAGCTGCAGTGGGAGCAGAGTGCAAACCGGCTGCGCGTCCCCCACTGCTGGCGCTTGGTCCCAGAGGGTGGAAGTTGCCCCCTGTGCACAGGACACAGCAGTGAGCTGAGCCCAGTAGAGCTGGGGCCCTTCCTGACTTTGCCCTGCAGGATGACCTCACTCTTAGGGTGACCAGACAGCAAGTGTGAAAAATCGGGACGGGGGTGGGGGGTAATAGGAACCTATATAAGAAAAAGACCCCAAAATTGGGACTGTCCCTATAAAATTGGGACATCTGGTCACCCTACTCACTCTGCCGCTGGAGCAATGCCTTTCCCACTCTGCAGCTCAGCCCAGCCCCTGCGGCTCTCTGCCTGCCCCCCACCTGTTAGCAGGGAAGCTGGGCTCCCTGCTGGCTCCAGTTCCCACTGGGGCTGGGGCTCCCTGGGCAGGCAGGGAGTTTAATTTGCTGCCAGGAATGCGTGGGCTGCTGGAGACAGTGAGCGAGAGAAACACCAGCCAACTCCTCACGTCTTGGGGAAACCGTTATTAAACACAGCCGGGCGGAGGCGGGGAGCACTTTGCCCAGAGCCAGCCAGTGTGTCTGTCGCTTCTTTATTGCTCTTTTTGCCTGTGAAGCTTCCCACCCAGTCAGGAAAGACCGGAGCAAACTCTGCCTAGCCGGGCTGCCCCCAGGGTCAGCTGCAGTCATGGGACGCTGCAGGTCACTGGCCTTTCTGCTGCTGCTTTGCCCTCTGAATCCCATGAAATCTTGGCCCGGGGTCAGTTGAATCGCCCGCCTTGCCTGGAATCTCACCAGGATGGGGACAGGCCATGAAACACCTGCCCAGCCCCACTCAGCCTCCTGCAGAGAACTCTACAGTTGGAAAATGGCCCGGGCTGGCTACTTGACGGCCTTGGGGAAGAACAGTCGTGGGGCTATGAGACTGGATGGATTCTCGGGTCTTCTGGGTTTGATTCCTGACGGTGCCACAGACTCTGGCGGTGACCTTGGAGAGGTCACTGAGGGTCAGAGAATGGCCCAAGTGCCTCTGAAACTCCACCCTGGATCTCTCCAGGCCTCCGTCCCCATGTGTGAAATGGGTCTGGCGCAGCTGGGAGCTCTTTGAGGCAGTACCCAGCACAGCAGGGTGTCTGGGCGTCACAGTCATGCCAGTACTAGACCGTCTGGGCAATTGTCAGTGTCCCTGCTGTGTGCGGTACCAAGCTGGCTGCATTTCCCCAAGGCCCCTCAGTGCCTGTCAGCTGGCACCACTCCTGCTGGGAGAGGGGCACGTGGGCTCTGCTGACTCGCTGGGGCAGGTGGCTGGTTATCCAGCCAGGACATAAGGGAGCAGAAGTGGCTCTCTATGGACAGAGGATCCAGGGGATGGGCTGAGCACCTGAGGGAGGAACACCAGGGGGAGGCAAGAAACCAGGGAATGGGGCACTCACCAGGAAGTTCAGAGCAGCGGGGCAAGTGCCCTGTAGCCACGAAGGCTGCTTTCCTATAATGACTCCTGTTCCTGCAAGGGAAGGGTCTCCAAACATTGACAGATTGTGGCATATGCAGGGCAATCCCCGCTCTGAGCTGTACAGCACCGTTCCCAGCTCCCCCTCGCTCCCTGTGAGCCGGGACAGCATTCTTGTAAAAGGGCAAATTCAAAATGTAATCAGCGGCGTGGCAATCCGCTCTTGCTCCCGGGCAGCGCACAGTAAACAAGACGCCCCCAGACAGTTGTTTAGCAATTAGGGCCCAGCCGAAACTCCCTGGCTCGGTAATTGCGGGAACTAAACAAGCTGTGGGCATGAATATTAATCTGGCTCTGGGCTGGAGCAGCAGCAGCTGCTGCTCTTGAGTTCCAGGGAGCCACCGCCCTACAAAGAACTTTTATTTGTTATCTATTGGTTGCTAGGAGAGATTAAATGGTGATTGCAAAGCACCATGCTGGAATGTGTGTGTGTGTGCCTGTGTGTGTCCTTGTGTGCAAAGTGTATGTCGTGTGTGTGTGTGTGTGTGTGTGTGTGTGTGTGTGTGCATGCCCCTTGTGTCCTGTGTGTACAGTGTGTGTGTGTGTGTGTGTGCATGCCCTGTGTGTGCACAGTGTGTCCTGTGTGCACACACAATGCGTGTGTGGGTATGTGTCCCCAGTGTGTGTGTGTGTGTGTGCCCCCCTGTGTGGGGGGGTGCTGTGGTCTGTGTGTGCACATGTGGGGGGGGCGGGTGTGCACAGTGCGTGAACTCATGCATGTGAGTGTGCCCAGCATTATTAGTGGGGGGCTGGGTGGGGAGGGAATGAGCCAGGGAGCGTTTGCAGGTAAGTTGAGTTCATGAACTTCTCCTCCAAGGGGCAAAGCAGTGCTAGGCCAAGCAAACCGGCCCATTAGCTGGGGGTGCTGTGGAGCGTCCCATCTGGGCCTCAGGGGCTCTAACACCCCTTCCCCACACCTCATGCATGGGGCCCAGACAGATGGTAGTTCCCAGTTGCCACCTGCTGAGCTCTGTGCAGCCGGCTCTGCTAGGAACGCTTGTAGCAATGCCCCCAGCCTGAGTGCCTGGGGGCTAGTTCACAGATTCCCCTCGCACCCCGAAGGCACTGGAGAGAGGCGGGGGCAGGATGATGAAGGGGCAGGGGCAGGCTGTGCCCTATCAGTGGTGGCATTGCAGGGCGAGCAGCATTGGCCAGGGGCTGAGGGCATCGGTTCTCCCAGCACCGCTGGGGACGCTGCACCAAAGCCCAGCAGAGTAGGGCTTCATGCTTGCTTTGGGCAGGTGCTAACAAGGACGCTCCAGACCTGGATGCCAGGGATGTGGTTGGGAGGGGGCTGGAGCGGGCCCATGCAGCAGGGGCAGCCGAGGCTGCCCAGGGTGGCTGTTTGGAACTGAGTTGGGACCCAGGGCAGGGTCTGAGCATGGGGAGGTGCGGCTGCATTTCTCTGCCTGTGTGTCCTAGAGCCCAGCCCTGCACGACGGCCCCAGGCGCCCATGGGAGCTCAGAGCCCAGCCTTCTGGAGCAGCTGGTAGGGCCACCTCCTCTCTGGCAAGGCAGCCGAGCGGTGCCAGACGGCTGCAGGGGTTTGGGCCCTGTGGCTCCTTCCAGCCGGTGCCGGTCAATGGGGGTGACACTCCCACGCTACCCTGACAGGCCACCCTATCATTGCAGCCCCTGCCAATCAATTTCCCTGCACGCTCCTGCTGCAAGGCCCTTGTTTTCCAAATGAGGACGCTGGCAGCGCTATCGATCGACACCCGACCTGCAAGCCCGGACGCACTCAGCATGCACAATGCCCCAGCTGCTGGCGTCTCAGCCCTGCCGCTCCCTTCCCTGTGCAAAATGGGCCAGGGCTGCATGGGGACTGCACTGGGGCCTTTGCACAGGGGTGAATCCCCCCGGCTGCTGCTGTGCCATAGCCTGGCGTCTCCGGGGAGCCTGGCTTATGGTAGCCCCCTTCAGGCTCGGCTTTTGAATGGCTCCTGCCTTCGGGTGCTCCCCCTCTGCAGTTCCCGGGGGCCTGGCAAAGCGTGGCTGCCTGGTTATGTTTCCCCGTGACAAACGAGCGCGTTAAACTCGCAGGAATCTCCCCGGAGGGAATGAGGGACAGTGCAGGCACAACGCCGACAAACCCCTCACCAGCACGCCTCGCATCAGCCTGGGGTAGTTAGAAATGCCAGGCCTCTCCTCCCCAGGATACAATGCACAGCCCCCGCGCACCCCTGTGTGCAGTCACTAACACAATATGCACACGCTCACACCTTTACGTATGCACACGCTCACACTTTGCCATGGGCCCAAGGGGCAGGGCTCCTGGGCGTAGCATCTCTGCAGAAAGTTGGTGGCTACAGCCTGCTCTGGTGGAGTCAGCGCGGGCTGGTTCTCCAAGCCCCCGGCCCCGCGTTTGCTGCCTGGGCTGGGCTCTGCTACAGCCACCTGTGTTTCACAGAGATGCCAAGTGCGTGTAACGGGCTGACTGCTGCCCTGGACCCAGCCAAAGGGGGCAGGGCATGACCCTGGGTTCGACCAGTGGCACTTCGAGACCACCCTGTCCTAGTGCAATGGCTGTGGGTGGTACTGGGTAGGCGGGAATTGGGCTCCATGAGTCCAGGGGTTCCCAAGCTGGCTCGGTGCTGCTGGCGAAAGACACAAACTCTGGCTGGCTACACACAGGTGCTGGCCATGGCGCTGAATGACCCCGGCTTTCCAGCCGTCATTTGCTTTAGCACCAAGCGCTGCAGAGCCAGTGAGCTCCTCACAGTGTGGCGGGGTCATGCCGGAGGCCGGTGTTCCCAGATTAGCAGAGAGGGTGGGAGGGCCGGGGGAAGATAAAGGACTGGGAGCTCTGGGGTAAGATTGCAGGCAGGGCCTGGTTCTGTATTGCTCTGTGCCTGGTGCCCTCATCACCAGCCCCGGGCATTCAACAGGCAGGAGCCAGGCCCCCACATCATGAAATCATAAAACAGATCAGCAGTGGTGGGTTCCTCCCACTCACTGTCCGCTTCCTGAGCCTGCCGGGGCCACGTTCCCGCACTTTCCTCTGCAGCCCCCAGTTTGTTTTTCACTCTCAAGCTGAGTTGCGAATGTGGGCTGGGTGCAGGGGGCTGGGGCTTTGCAAGAGACCCAGACAGACGGTCGGTCGTGCAGCCCTTGACACCAGTGATGCTGGCTCAGCAGCATTTCGCACCTAGTTTGCAGGTGCTGGTGCAAGGTGCTGAGTGCTGGAGAGCCCGGAGCACCCCCTGCCGAGGGAGCCCAGGGGTCATGTCCCTGCTCAGTCACTGGGGGACTGGGGGGGCTCTCCCAGGCTCCATGTTTACTATAAAGTTTGTTCTCCGTCTTGCGGCTGGAGATGTCAGCACAGGCCCGTCTGCGCGGAGGGATCTTCGCGTCACTATAGCAACAGCGACATGAGAAGGGCTAAAGCTGCTCTTCGTAGGTATCGATTTGGAGAACATGCTCCAGGCAGCGTTTGGCAGGGTACCGAGGAAACACTGCCCTGGCCTCCTCCCTCTGCCCTTGGGGGTGGGAAAAGGGGCAGGGAAGGCAGCCCGTGGATTAGGGTGGCCTGGCTCCACCAATTTTATTAACCAGTCCTTGCTGAAGGGGGAGCAACATCAATCCTGGGGACCAGGACACCTGGGTTCAATACGCTGCTGCTGACTGTTCGTGTGACCTTGGGGGAGTCACTGTGTCTGCCCAGTCTCCGAGCCCAGCTGAAACATGCAGGGGACGCTTCCCGGGCCTCCGGGGGACGAATGCACGACAGAGTGTGAGGCTCGGCTAGTGCAACAATGGGGGTCCTGACAGAGGATAGCTGGGAAAGTGCAGCGCTACAGACAGTGAGTGTGTGTGTGTGGGGGGGTGTTTCTGCTTCTGTCTCTCTAGGTACCTAGAAAGGCTCCCCCCCTTAATCCAGATACCCCATAGGCCCGTGCGTGGGGCCCCAACTCAAGGTCACACGAACAGTCAGCAGCAAGTCCTTGACCACAGGTGATGGGGGCTGAGCGTGTCTCTCACACAGTGCAGGAGTCCCTGGGAGCCGCATCGTGGCCTGGAGCTAATGGGCCCTTCTGGCTTGGCCTCTAGCAGCTGCTGAGTGGACAGAAAAGGTCCCTGTGCTGCCAGCTAGCCCCTGCACTGCAGGGTAGCAGCCCACACACCCTGCCGATCAAAGTCACCCCCAGCCTCGCTCAGGACTCTGCTGTCTGCCCATCGCCCGAGCACCCAGCCCGAGTCTGCCTGCCGGTGCCGCTCTGCCTTTCCCGCTGCCGGCTTCCTTTGGCTGACCTTCAGCACAAGGACGGAGCCCTCTGCCACGCTTTTTCTGGCCGTGCCGAGATCCTGAGCCTATGTAATGAGGATTGATTGGGCTGAGACTTTGGAAAGGCTCTGCCGGGAAGGGGGGGGCGAGCGAGGGGTTCGTTAGCTCTGTTGGTTCGTCTGTGTTGTGCAGGGCAGGCAGGGTGGAGAGAGCGCAGCGCTGGGCGAACGTGAAGGACAGAGACGCAGAGGACTCCTCAGCCAGGAGATTTACCACAGCCAAGGCCCAGTGCAAGCCGCGTACTGCACACGCCTCATCTCACTGCACCTGGGACAAAGTGTGTTTCTGGATTTCCACCCCTGGGGCTGTGCTAGCAAAGGGGTGGCAGCCCCCCCAGCCAGGCACAGCTCTGTAACCTGCGAGTGTTGTGGTGTGGGCAGCTCACTGGTTTGGCCTGGAACACCAAGCTCAGGCTGGAGTCCCAGCCTGTCTCAGCACCCACAGCAGGCTGGATTTCCAAAGCGTGTCCTGGCAGGAGCATGCAGGGAGCTGAGCACTTTGGAAACCAGGGCCCCTGTGGACTAGGTCATCTCCTGACGCCCTGCTTTCCCCACGGCAGAGTGCACCCATCCCCCTGGCCGGCGCAGGGACTCAGTGTTGCCCACTCGCGGCTGCTGCGGCTGAGCTGCGTGCTTCGCGCAAACAGGAGCCAGTGGTCCTGGGTTCGATACCCACCGTGGGCCTTGTTACACAGGAACTCTGACCTCTGGGCCTCCTTGTCAACACGTACCTAGTCCTGGCATCCTCTGCCCACTGCCAGGAAGCAGCATGGGGAAGGAGGTGTCTTTCCCAGGACACCTGGGCTGCAATAGAACCTTATTGCCCAAGCGAGTCTATGTCATCGCAGCTCCTACGCTGGGCTTCTGGCGTGGGTCAGGGCAGGGTCCCTCACCCCTCGGAGAGGCTCGATGCTGAGGAGCTGCTGCAGCGTGTGCATAAGCTGGGGACACAGAGGGTTTTCCCACATTTAAGTGGCTTTGAATGCAGCCAGCCCATCGCTCTCTGTATTTGCTGCTGCCTGCTCCGTGGAGCAGAACTGTTGTCTCTGAGCACGTCTCCCCCTCCCTGGCGCTAATGGACAGCGTTTAGCCAGCCATCTGTGGCAGAGCATCCACGATCACGCCATCCACCCCCGCTGCCGGATCTCTCCTGGCCGCGCCGGCGTTATGGGCTGCCGGAGGAGTCTGTGATTCGCAGCAGCTGGCGGTGAGAGGAAGGGGGATGCTGAGAGTGAGCAGGTACCACATGGGGCCAATGGGGTTCATCATGCAGGGAACGTTTGGGGAGCCGGGATCAGGGTCTAAATATATCACATTAGCAGGATGGGGCTGAGCAAAGCTGCAGAGCTGCAGCTGAATCTGCACCAGGCATGAGCCATACCATGGCTAGGGGCTCATGTCTGGATCACAGATGCACCTAGAGGCTCCGATGGAGAGTGAGGGACAGAGACAGGACCCTGGGCCACAGCCTGTGGTCCCCGCCATACAAGCCATAACACGCCCACCCTCGCAGTCCTTCTCCTCTGCTGGGAGCTGCGTGCAAGAGGAGCGGCTTCCCCCAGCTGCAGCCCTTTCGCCCCTCCTCTTGTGAAAATTCCAGCCCCCCAGCTCTGCCAGCCACAGCCCTCGCCACGGGACACAGGGCAGAGCCAGACAGGGAGACCTCATGGCCACCTCCCACCCCAGCAGCAGCCGGGGCCTTACTCGGGTCATGCGCAGGGTGTTTCATAGGGGGTCGGTGGAGGCCATCGGTCCGCCAGGCTCCAGCTGTGCTCAGAGAGTGGCTGCCCTGTGTGGAACGACGTGCCAGCCCCCCCAGACACGTGTGCATTAGCAGGCAGGGTGTGGCCCAGCTTCTCCTAGGCGGAGAGCCCGGAGAACGTCACACCCCCGTCCACCCATAGGGTTTAATACAGACTTGCTGGGATGTGTCCCAGGTCTTTTGTCCCCGCTCTGCAGAGGGGCACAGGCCACCTGCTCTCACCCAGGGAGCTGGGAATACAAAGCACTGTAAGAAATGGGAGACGAATTCCCAGGGGCCTGTAAAGGTCCGTGAATCCTAATGACGTGTTTCCTGTGAGGGAAGAACTGGCAGGAAGAGGCTGAAGCCATGGTGGAGGTCTAGGCGGGGAAGACTGAAGGAACCCAGGGCTGGGACAGCAGGGGGCTGCGGGTTGGGACTGAGGGGCACTGGCAAAGCTGGGGAGTTCTCCCCACAACATGCACACAGCTCTGCTGCTGCCCCTCAATCCTGACGCACAAAACCCCTGCTATCCCAGCCCTGGGCTCCCCCCATGCCTAGCTCTGCCGATGCCCCTCAGTCTTCTGCCGCCTGGCCCACACCGTTCCCTCCAGCATCTCCCTGTGACGTGCCCTCCCTCCCACAGCCTGTCTGCCCCCGATGCTCGCTGCGCGATGGCTTCCGTGGGGCTTGGATCGCACAAGCGCCTTTAACCGCTCAGCTCTGCAGCGGTAGCGCCCGGTGATTTATGGCACCTTCACGGCCTGATGCTGGGGAATAATTTGTGCTGTCGCCGGAGGGAAGGGAATTAGCATCTGGAGCGAACACGGCCTCTGTTCTGGCCACTGCCCCCCCGCCCCTGCCCATTGTGGGGGATGGAAACCCTGGAGTCTGCCCGGCTTGCCGAGCTCAGTGCCTCCTCCCCACAAGTATTACAGGCCTGGCACAGCCGCGGCCGGGCACGCGCGGGGTCTTTCCATTTACTGTTGCATCAGCCGCTACTGAAGTCAAATCACTGTGATTAGACCAGCTGAGTGGGCAGGCGCAGCCACCCCCAAGAACACACGGTGAGACTGAAAACGGAGTTTGTGATCCAGGGTCAGCTTGTGGGTGGAGCCTGCGCCCCGTAACACTGCCTAGTAGCGGCTGTTGTCTCATTGTGCGCCCCGTTCTCTGGCTGCACCTGTTGTCTCTTGTCCTAGACTTAGATCAGGGCAGGGCCTTTGCTTTGCATTTGTACAGCACCTAGCACAGCAGGGGCCTGGGCTGTGGCTCCCAGATCCTACTGTAATACACCTAACAAACAATGTACAGCACCTATCGCAGCAGGGGCCTGGGCCGTGGCTGGGGCGCCGAGGCATCACTGTAATACACCTAATAAACAATGTACAGCCCCTAGCACAGCAGGGTCCTGGGTCGTGGCTGGGGCTCCCAGGCCCTACCGTAATACACCTAATAAACAATGTACAGAGCCTAGCACAGCAGGGTCCTGGTCTGTGGCTGGAGCACCTAAGCACTACTGTAATACACCTAATAAACAATGTACAGCACCTAGCACCTGGTCTATGACTGGACTCCTAGTTGCTACCATAATATACAACATTAGACCAGCCCCGAGCTGTGTGGGGGAAAAGGGGGAACCCCTAAATTTTTCTAACCCTGTAATGACTTTAAAAGCAGCCCAGGCAGGGGTTGGGCTGTCCCACTGTTTGCATGAAGACAAATCGCCCTCCCACCCTGCAGAGCCTGGTGCAGCCAGACGGAATATTTCCCCATCTTGCTAACCACATGGGCTGGTGAGGCTGGATCCATAGCAATGGGGCCAGGCACTTCACCACGCCCAAAGACTCACCACACGTGTTAAATCAGGGACGAGTGGTGGGGCAGGGAAAGGAGCCAGAGGATGTGACAGCGATGTCTCTATTCCAGCTCTGGCTGTAACACACTCCGCTGGTTCCTGCGTAATGCCCCTGTATGTCGTAATTCCCTCCATGGCATCTTACGAGCCACAATAAATTATCCAGGCACAGATGCCTGGGAGTAACGGTCAGCTCCCACGCCTGCCGGTTCAGACTCCAGCTGCCCTGCTGAACCTCCTCTCAGCCAGGCGGGGCGGGGTAGCTGCCGGCTCCGGGGTGGGAGCAGGGTTCCTTTGGACATGCTGGTCCTGTTGTTCAGACCCTAAAACGGAACTTGGGAACCAGAATTCACTTCCTGGCTTTGCCGCAGACACCCTGTGTGACCCAGGCAAGTCCCCAGGTTTCCCTGGGCCTCTTCTCCTGCAGCCTGTAAACAGGACTCACGATCCTTCTGTTCTCCCATCCTTTGTCTGTACAGCCTGGGATGGCTTTGGGGCAGCACCTGCCTCTCACTCTGCCTCTGGGCAGTCTTTGGAACAATGTGGCTCCGATCTCAGATGGCATCTGTACAGCGCCCAGCACAATGTGGGCCCTGATCTCGGTTGGGGTCTGGGCAGCGCCCGGCGCGACGGGGCCCTGATCTCCATTGGGGTCTGGGCAGCGCCCGGCGCGACGGGGCCCTGATCTCGGTCGGGGTCTGGGCAGTGCCCGGTGCGATGGGGCCCTGATCTCGGCCGGGGTCTGGGTAGCGCCCGGCACAAGGGGGACCCTGATGTCCATTGCAGCTACTGTATTTCTGATTAATAACAACACAGGCGGCGTCAGAGGGAGCCAGTCAATGCAGTGAGCCCAGCTCTCTCAAGCGTAGCTGCTGCCACGTGGGGAATAGCCCTGGTTTCAGAGGCGTGAACTGGAGGGGGCATGCCAAGGAGAAAGGCGACACAGGGCACCCGGAGAAATTGGCACTGGGCCAAATTCACAACCAGCAGGATGCAGGAGTCCACTCAGGGGGATGGGGCGGCTCTGGAAATGGCTGGTGGGATTTTTAAAGCAGTCAGAGGGAAATGCGCGCAGCACAGAACACAAACCTTTCCCCTGCACGAGTCGGGGCTGGGAGCCAGGACTCCTGGGTTCTCCCATAACTAAATCCAGTGACTGGAAGTTGGAGTCAGCAAGACTCTAACTGGAACATCCCTGGAAAAGCTCTTTGATGCTTCTGTCTAACCAGTCCGGCATATCCACAAGCTATTGCCTGATACAGGAGTCCCTGGGCAAGGCGATGGAGGGTCCCTATGCTCCTTTCTGGCTTTACAGTTCAGGGGCCTGACTCTTGGTGGCCCAGCACACTAAGCCGTCGGTCACATCACACCAGTGCAAGGAGTGTGTGTGAAGCGTTACCCGATCAGAACAGAAGTAATCTGCCTGGCTGTGGCTGCACATAACAGCCCAAGGCTCAAA
Organism: Dermochelys coriacea; assembly: GCF_009764565.3. Classification (NCBI taxonomy): domain Eukaryota; kingdom Metazoa; phylum Chordata; order Testudines; family Dermochelyidae; genus Dermochelys; species Dermochelys coriacea. The sequence goes on from NC_050087.2 coordinate 18,662,757, forward strand.
GCCCCAGGATGAGTCAATGAAATTGTGTTTGCTGGGAAATGCCTCCCAGATGCCCAAGCCCAGCAAGCATGGAGCCGCCACCTGGGAACCTGCCACTCGCTGATAGGAAGTGATGGGGACCCTACAGTGGAGCCAGGCGCCACGTTCCCTGGCTGCCATGGCTAGTTGCAAAGGCGCAGGCAAGAGCCAGTGAGCGTGGGACAAGGAGGAACGTTGGGGGGGGTGACCCCCAAGCTCCCACAATTCCCTGTGAGACGTGCAGGCATCCCACAATGCACAGCAGCTGCCCTGGGTACTCCGTGCCAAGTCCTATGGTGGTGCAGAAGATGCTGGGATGCCTACCCACAATGCAACAGGCCTTTTGCCAAAATAGCCAGACAGACACTGCATTGGCACAGTGCCCCGGGGGAACGCACTTGGCCAGAATTGCTTTACTGGTGGAATTGTGTCTTCAGCACTTCAGCACTTCGCCACTACCACAGCTGCAGGCCCAAGAAGAGAGAGAAGTTCCCCGCAGGAGGTAAATCTTTAAGAATCCCTTCCCCTCCTGCTGTTCACACTGTTACAGTATTCGCCAATGGGCAGCAGCTCTCTTAGGTACGTGCACAGCCCCATCCCCAGTGGGTTTATCCCCACAACCTGCTCCATTTCACAGTCTCCAGGATCCAGGCTACGTCCTGGGCTTCCTCCACTCTTGTAAGGTCCCACAGTGCCTCTGTGAGCTGGCCAGTGGTTCCTAAAGGACCCTGCAGGGGTCAAATCCATGGAATGGAGCCCCTAGTTCCCAGCCCCAGCCTTCGCCTCTCTGCTTCTCAGTTTCCCCATCTGTAAAGTGGGGCTATTGATCCTTCTTGTGTTGGTCTACAGTGCACTCTAGGGCAGCGATGGTCTCTCACTCTGTGTCTGCACAGCACCTGGCCCGACGGGGTCCCCAGTCTCCACTGATGGTGCTATGACTACTACCACCAGTCAACGTGGCTACGATTTAGTGACCCACTCACCGGGAATGGTACAGTCCAGCGGCTGCTCCGGTGCTCAACTCCTCCCTACAGCTGAGATTTCTGTTAAGATGGAAACCTCCTCCTTTTTTGTCCTGTTATTTATTAGACTGGGCCTTACTGACCAGAAAGACAAGGCTGTAATAGCCTTGCACATGTAGAAATTCTTCTAGAAACAGCCTCCCTCCCTGGCCTCGTCCCTCAGTCACTTGTTCTGCGCACAGGGCTTTGCAACTTGTTGTCAGACTTGCAAAGGATCAGACCTAACAGGAGCCGAGCTGGTCATTCATGTAAAATGACAGCTGGGGACAGGGCAGGGGAAGCTAGCGAGCTCAGTATGGAAACGTGCTGCAGGAGCCACGGAATTTTCCTGGCTGAGCTGCGACGGAGCAGTTCGGAAACTCGGGCTTCTTGATTGAAGAGCCCAAGTGAGACGAAGGGATTTCCAAAATGCCTGCGGCTGAGTGAAGAATCCACGCAGCTGCCTGGACAGCTGACAACTCCCATGCCCTGGGAAGAATCGGCAGACGCTGCAAAGAGCCCTGCTCCTTCTTGTTACCACCAAACGTGTCAGGGCTTGTGCATGTGCACGTGTGCGTGTCCACACACAAACACCCCTCTGGATTCATCAGCCCATTGCCCTCAGTGTTGTGCCGTTAGGTGACCTCGATTCCTTTGGAAACCCCTCACAAAAGACAGCGGTGCGACGTTATTTCAGCCCATTATTATAGTCTAGCCATGCCTGGAGGCCTGTTAGCTCAGCAGCCCCCATTGTGCCCAGTGCAGCACGGACTCAGCGTGAGAGAGTCCCTGGCCCAAGCAGCTCGTAGTCTAACTGGACAACGGGACAGAAGAAAGGAAGGATCACTAGGCACAGCTGAGGTACAGAGAGATGCAGTGGGTTGCCCAAGGGCGTCCATGGCAGATCCAGGACCTGAAGCCAGATCTCTTAGGCTCACAACTGCAAGCACCGTTTTCCCCACATGCTCTGCTGTGGCTCAGACGCCTGGGAGACCCTGGATGTTAACTTTGCAAACTCCAAACAACTCTTGTGTGATGCCTGCTCCGAGACTGGCTGGAATCCCAGCCAGAAGGGAAAGCAGCTCATGGAACACTGAGTTCCCCATTAATAACCTGCTTCATCATTAAGCAGCTAGAGATCTGCCGCCACTCCTGCCTGCACGGGGATACACACTAATCATGTTTACAGCAGAGACTTATTGTTGTGTTTGCAGCTGCTGCTCCCTTCACAGCCCGCCAGGGACCTTCCCCTAACAAAATGCAGCGTGAGCACGATAACTGAGGCTTATTTATGGAAGGGAAGCGGTTCGCAGCAGGCGCTTATAACTGTCACCTTTAAAAAAGTCCCCGTAAAGGAAAGCACTGAACCTCAAGCAATTGTCCTCGGCTGGACTGTAAATCGCTTTTCATGCTGCCTTCCAGTATCTGTTTGCCCCTTTAGGGACCCCCCTTGTGTTTCCAAGGCCACCATCAGTCCCATCCGCTGTGAGGCCTTTATCATCCATCAGAAGCAGGGAATGTTCAGCCGAAAGGACTGAGCAGCCCTGGGGGTTGCGCACGTCGGAGGTAATTGATAGCTATGGATCCCCACCTAGGCTGAATGGCCGCAGTTAGAGAAACCTAGCAATTAGTTCCATGCTGGGAGGGCTGGGGCCTGGCTGCTTCCAGACCCTCCTTGCTCATTCTGCCCCCGTACGTCAGGCTGAGCAGCGGTTCTCTCTCCAGCTGCGGGTTTTTGCGCTGGCTAAATGAATGATCACGGCCACCCGAACGTTTATATGTCACCAGCACTACCGCCGCCTTCACTGCTGTACGGAGAGCCAGCACTTATTTTTGTTTGCAGCCATGTGTTGCTCACTTGCACGCACGCGCGCACACACACACACACACAGAGTTTCTGTGTCATCACTATTGCTCCTGTCTTCAGCACTCTCCACTGCAACTCACTTCTATGGCAACAACTCATTTTTCAGATGGCAGTCGTGTGTTGCACACACACATACACGTGCATGCACCTATGCCCAAAAGCACACACAAACACAGAGTCACACACCTGCCTATGGTTCAGCGTATTAACTGAGACATTCTTCACTGATGCAGCTGATCTCACGTTGGGCTCCTTCGGCCATTGAAAAGCCTTTGTTTGCATGTCAGCACTGGCTAGGGTGGCTGCCCCGCTGCGGGACATATGCAAACTGAGTGGAGTCATTGAGACTCTCTGTCGCAGGGACATTCTCAGGACACGACAGCTGCAGTAAAGCGTGGTCTATGTGAACAAATCCCCATAACAAGCGATTGGGGGGGAGGGGGGGCTGTGTCCGAGCAGAGCTTGATTGCCCCAAAAAAAGTCCAGTGGAATCCACCCCGTGACAGGACGTTTCTGATCCCAGGGCAGGGATTTATGCGCCGCACGTTGCACAGTGTGAACAAGCTACTAACTCTGTAAGCTCTTTGGGGCTTGTACACCTGCTCTCTAGGTTGCCCTCTGTCTCCTGCAAAGTGAGTGTAAAATGCTACCTAGCAGGAATGGCAGCGTTTCACATCCCTTTGCACTAGCAGCTGCCCTGCATGTTGGTTCATTTTTGTTTATTTTGATTGATAAGAGAAGGAACTCTTTCTGCTGCCCCAGAACAAGTGTGTTACCCCACCTCCAGTGTTGGGATATATATCTCAATATACATTGTGATTCATGTATCCTTTTAATATGTTATAGGTCACTGAGGCCTGCTATGAATGACGTGCACTTGACATGAATGTGTTCGTAGCAAGTTAGCAACCAAAGCAAGGACTTAAGGTCAAGGACTATTAGAACGCTTTGTGCAAAAACAATCGTATGTTCTGAGAGTTACAAATGGTGGCAAATTGCCCACACTAGTATGAGGGGTCTTGCGCTTTCTCTTCTTGGAGGGGTTCAGGGCACTATTTCTTTCCTCTGAACTGGGGTATTAACTGTCCCACTAGTGTCCTAGAGGAGGGGAGTGGAGAGGGAGGGATCCGGGGCTGCCCTGTACTCCAGGTTCCAGCCCAGGGGCCCTAGGGATAGCGGTAAACCACTTGAACTAGCTGTTCCTTCCCCTGAGCTGCTTCCCTCTCCTGCCCTTCAACTTGTGGGACTTCCTGCCCTCCCTCTGCACAAACCAGGTGTCCCTTTACCTAGGGTCCTGGTCTTCTTAGCCCACCGCAGCACTTCTCCAAAGTCTCCTCTGCTTCCCTCCAAACTGCTCTCTGCTCCAACACCAATCCACTCTGCTTCAACTCTTCCAAACTGCTCTCTGCTCCAACATCAATCCACTCTGCTTCAACTCCTCCAAACTGCTCTCTATTCCAACATCAATCCACTCTGTTTCAACTCCTCCAAACCGCTCTTTGCTCCAACACCAAACCACTCTGCTTCAACTCCTTCTCTTGTCTGATTGAAGCAGGCGGTTTTTATCAGGTGACTGGTTTTAGGTGCTCTAATTGGCTTCAGGTGCTTTAATTAATCTATAGCAAACTTTATTCCTTCTACAGGGAATAAGGCTCCCTTCTAACACTCTCCTGCTGCCCTCTGGCCATGCTGTATCACAAAACATTACAAGAGAATTTTAAAACTTGCCAGGAAAATTTGGAACGGGAAGTGAGGCAGGCACAGATAATGCAAACTCAGTTAGAACAAATGGGGAAACAAAATAGGGAATTGGAGAAAAGAATGATGGACTAGGAAAAGATTAAAGCAGACAAAGATAAATTAGACCATCAAGTGATAGGAATGAAACAGTTAATTCGAGATTTGATTAAGGAAAAGGAAGAGGAAATCACAAGCGATGCTCACACATGGTGCTAGAAAACTGTAGCAGCATTGAAAAAGCAAGTGAAAATACAGGACCTGCGACTTACGGCTACGTGTCAAAAAGAGAGAGATTTGGATTTGGATTCCAGTGATGTTTGGTATGGAGAGGATCTGCGAGGGGGTCAAGAGAAAAGGAAATTTGGGCAACCTTGAGAGGGGCTTTATACTAAGTTGATGGAAGAAATAAGAAACTGGCCAGGAGAACCTAAACCAGAAAAGTCTGCAGCAGTGATAGAACGGAAATCAACCATTAAGGATGCAATGGGGGAGATACAGTCAGAGCAAACACTAATAATTCTTGCGAGTTCATCAGATTTACAGTTGATGGTAAAGTCATTAGGCCCAGTGAATATGAAAAATTTAGCTACTTGTCTAGTACAGTGGGCAGAATTAGGAGGAACAGAGAATTTAAATATGAGTGAATCTTATCAGTTAATCAGGGCAGCTACCACTGGAGAGATTAGACAGGCAGTAGATCGAGTGAAAAATACTTTGGACAGGCAGCCAGAAGCACACCAGCTGATACCACGATTTATTATGCTGTTAGGAAAAGAGAGAGGTCAAAGACCCATGAAGGTGTTATCCAGTGCAGATTACATGAAGCCTGGAGATTCATCCAGGGATTACCTGTTAAAGAGAGTAACATTGGGATTATTGGCTGGAGAAAAACAACTAGTGACTAATCCCAGGGTGGAGGTCGTTAGACATGTCACATCTGATTCTTTGATGGCAGGTGGTTTGAATCAGGGGGAATTGGAATGATGGATGTGACGGAGCAGGGAGTTTTAACCTGGTGATGTTGCATGGGAGTTTTACTAGTTTACTGTCTGCATAGCTACTAGATGGTGGTGGGATATCAGCAGTGATGAGCTGCCAAAATCTTAACCACCGGTTCCCTATAAAAAGTCCTGATTTAAGGGATGTGCCACAGTACGTATTTTTTGTAGATTTCCCCATAAGAAGTGGCAATGCATTGAGTCATTGGGAGTCATACATAACAATAAAAAAAATAAAAAACATTTTTACATGTTTATTACAATAGAAACAAAGTATTGCTTTATTAAACGCATATCAACATAATGAATGAGGCAAGTGCGACCCCTGTTAATAAAATAATAAACTAGACCAGAGGTGGGCAAACTTTTTGGCCCGAGGGCCACATCCGGGTTGCAAAATTGTATCGGGGGCCAAGTAGGGAAGGCTGTGCCCCCCCAAACAGCCTGTCCCCACCCCCCCGACTATCCCCTACCCAACTTGCCCCGCTTCCTGTCCCCTGACTGCCCCGACCCCATCCACCACCACCCCAACAGACCCCCGGAACTCCCATGCCTACCCAAACCCCCCCACCCATTCCCCGTCCCCTGGCTCTGGCAGCATGGCACACTGAGGCACACGGCACACTGAGAGGGGGGAAGGTGGAGGAGGGGCCGGGGGAGCCTCCCCAGCCGGGAGCTCAGGGAGCCCTAACAATTGTTAACAACCAGTTCTAAAACTGCTTCAAAATTTAACAACTGGTTTGCGCGAACCGGCTCCAGCTCACCACTGGATATCAGGGTGTGACTTCACTGAGGGATGATACTTGATGGCCAGCACATAACCTGAGACCAGGAGGGGGCTGGGGCCAGGTGACACCTTCTGCCCGGAAGCTGGACAAAGGTTGGAGGAGGAGCGGGGGTGTGTGGCTGGGTGAGACGGCTGGAGGGAGTTGCAGTTTGGAGCTGGCTGGGGAGACGGGGGGAGGCCCAGAACCTGGGTCTGGGCTCCCTGCCCCCCAAGAGGGACCTGACTGAGGGATCCTGTTCTCTGTACCTACAAGCTCTGTTTTAGACTGTGTTCCTGTCGTCTAATAAACCTTCTGTGTTACTGGCTGAGAGTCAGGGTGAATCGCAGGAAGTGGGTGGTGCAGGGCCGTGACTCCCCCACACTCTGTGACAATGTGTTTGAAGGATTGGACAGAAATTTATTCGCGATGTCTACTAATCTGGTAACCAAGCAGACCAGGACGGGGGGTTAACGGCTATGGATGCACTGGAGCACTGGAGAATGGGCCAACGAACGAAGATATGGGGAATCCAGGTGGAAGGATTGAAACCCAAAGTACCTTTTGTTGAAGCAATAACATATTCAGATGGGAGCTGCTGACAGATCAGGATACACCATGAGAGAGGAAGAGGCCCTGGCAGAGGACAAAGCACAAAGAGGTAGAGGGTGGGATATAAAATCGTATAAGAATTTCAGGAAATGTCACGCCTGGGATCATGGCAGCCCACCCAGGATTGTCTCTTTGGAATTGTGCAGGTGAAAGCCTATTGAACAAAGGCAAAGAACTGATGACGCAAAGGAATGGACTATAAATGGGTGCCTACGATTTCTGTAAATTGGAGTCGTTTATTGATCCAGAGTCCCATGTGGATATAGATGTGGTTTTCACCGGCTCCCCGTATCTTATGATCTTATCCTCACGGAAGGAACCTCGACTGGCCATTGGGACCATTCTGACATTTGGACTCTGGTATAGTATGTTTGGGGTGCGAATGTGGAGTGAGTAATCAATAAAGAGCATTTAGATTATTATATACCAACACTGTGTCTGGTATCTGCTTGCTCCCCATCCCACAGGGAGACCGCTATTGCGGGTCTAACAGGAATTTTATATCAGTCCAGCTGGTGTTATTTCCTTTTCTGATGATTTTCTGTATTTTTCTCTGAACATAAGATTGTTTTTGCACAGAGTTCTAATAGTCCTTGACCTTAAGTCCTTGCTTCGGTTGCTAACTTGCAACGCACACATTCATGCCAAGCATGCGTCAGTCATACCAGGCCTCAGTGCCTGATAACATATTACATGGACACATGAATCGCACTGTGCATTGACAGACAGATAGATAGATATCCCAACACCAGCACACCACCCCGGGCTCACCCCGTGCCTGACTCAGGTGAGGCTTTCCCAACAGGCCTGGCAAGCCAGTGCCATGGAAATTCAGTGAGAGTCGGACATTTCAGCTCCTTTGCACACCCAGACCCTTCTCTTCTCTCCCCCTTCTGCTTCTAGTCTGTGAGGCTGCAGAGAGCTGGAGTGTTGTGACCCAGTCTGGTGTGCACAGAGCCCCGCTGGAGACACAAGGACATGTGAGCAGAGTCAGGGTGGTCGGCCCCTGGCTTTCAGAGACAATTCCCGAGCTTCTCCCCCTACACCCCCCCAGGATGCTACTGGAATAGCTAAGCAAACAGATCTGCAGCCACTTTATTGCCAGCCTCTCCCCTGATGGTTTGTAGGTGTGAGGAGCTGCTCAGGATGCAGGCTCTGTAGCCAGCTGTCTGGGCTGGGAGATTGGTTAGGGGAAGACTAAAAAATTGAATGCTTTTCAATCTACATGCTGGGGAAGGCAATCATGTTCTCCTGCCTTCCCAGGGTGCCCCGGGACAGCACCAGAGGAGGGGGTAATGTAGCCACACCAGGCAAAGGAAGGGGTTAGCTTCATTCTCAAAGTAGGCTGGTGGCTGATCTGGGGCCAGGGCACCAGAAGACAGAGCTGGTGCTCTTTGCCCCGAATGGCATAATTGTTGTTAGGTTTGCAAAGAGCAGAACCAGAATGTGCATCATTATCCCAACAGCCCAGCCAGGCTGTTCAGGGGCAGGGAATGTTTCCCAAAATGCCTATGGGATTTAGGAGCTGAGATGTGATTTAGGAGCCTCAGTCTCGTTGAAAGTCAGGGAGGTTTAGGTGCCAAAGGGTCAGACTTTCAATAGCTTTTAGGTGCTTAAAGAGATACACCCACGCCTTTTGGTTTTCAAATCACTGAAGCCGATGGGGGTGGCTGACTCCCATAAATTTAAGTGCTCGGGCCGGTCTCACAACCCCCCTGGCACCTCACTGCAGCGTTAGGTGCCTAAATATTTTAGAAAATCTGCCCCTCGGCAACTCAACTCCCCCTGCCTTTCAGTGTAATGCAGGGCAGCTCAGCACCTTGGTCCCCTTGGAAAATGGGACAGAGGCGCTTGCATCACAGATACGTGCCTGAAAGCGTGCCTGAGCTCCGCAGAATGTTACTCTCCTGGGTTAACGGCTGGTCAAGCAGCGATGGAGGCCTGGCTTGTGGGGAAGGGCCTGGGCTGGGACTTAGGAGAGTAGGCTGCAACGCCCGACTCTGCCACAGACTTGCTGTGTGACCTGAGGCAAGTCACTTAGGTCCAGGTTGTTCACATGCTCGGACTCCACAGCTTTTCGGCAAACCTAGACCTTAGTCTAGGGCCTCAGTTCTCCATTTGTAACAGGGGAATAATTGAGGATCATTCACAGCTCTTTTCCCCTCCCTTTGGATTGATATTTAGACCGGAAGCTTTTTGGGGAAAGCAGCATCTCTGATTGCGGTTATGCAGTACCCGGCCACAGGGGCCCAGATCTCCATTAGGTTCCCTAGGTGCTGCCATAAAAATGGTGGAATGTGGCATTGCTGTCCTGCCACCCACTTCCCTGGCTGGCTCTTCTCCAACCATCTTCCACCTCCTTGGTGAGAAACCAGACACACAGTTCCAGGATACAGAGTAGCAGCCCTGTGAATCTGTATCCGCAAAAGGAAAAGGAGGACTTGTGGCACCTTAGAGACTAATAAATTTGTTAGTCCCTAAGGTGCCACAAGTCCTCCTTTTCTTTTAGTTCCAAGATAACGTGTGACTTCGTGTGTGTGGGGGGAATCTCTCTGTGAAGCAGGCACGACAGGCCATTGAGAAGGCTGTAATGTTGTCTGCACTTAGACTTAATTGTGCAGAAAATGAAGATTAAAGGAGCGGCCCCAGAGGACCTGCTGTTCCTGGTGAATTCAGATACAAAACCCTCTGCAAGGGCCACTGAGCTACAAATCACTGTTTTGCTAACTTTATAATTGTCTGTCTGTGTCTATGAGATTTAACCAAGGCAGGGGGAGGGGAAGGGAACCAGCCACTCCACCTTAGCAACATCCAAGTGGCTTCTCTTTCCTGAAAAGACTGACGGATCAGGTTTCCTTCGGAAAGGATGAGCCACTCCAGTCATGCCTGCTGTGACGAAGCGGGACTGTTCTTAATGTTTCCTCTGAATATTGTGGGGGTGCCTCAGTTTCCCCATGGCATTCTTAAGTATCTAGGTGGTGGGATAAGGGTGTATGATTGTTGCAGAGCCCTAGAGGGCAGGTGTGTGCAGGGGTCTGGACACAGAGAAAGGCCGACACCCTGTTTCCTGGCAACTGGTGGCCTGGACCTTCCCCCTGCAAGGTGAAAGCTAAAAGGTTGGAGAACAAAGGAATCCGGTGACCTCCTGGCCCGGGAAAGGGACAAAGCCCGGGGGTGGGGGGAAGCGGGAGAGAGTTTCAGTTTGGGGCTGGCTGGGGACATGGAGTGAAGTGCAGACGGGGTTGTCTGGCTCACTGCCCCCCCCCCAAAATGGACCCAACTGAGGGGTCCTGTTCTCTGCACCTACAAGCTCTGTGTTAGACCATGTTCCTGTCGTCTAATAAACCTTCTGTTTTACTGTTTGGCTGAGAGTCACGTCTGATTGCGGAGTTGGGGGGCAGGACCCTCTGGCTTCCCCAGGACCCCGCTTGGGTGGACTTGCTGTGGGAAGCACAGGGGGGGCAGAGGATGCTCCGAGGTCAGACCCAGGAAGGGGGAAGCCGGATGAGCTGTGTGTCCCGCAGACAGGCTGCTCCCAGAGAGGAGACTCCCCCAGAGTCCTGCCTGGCTTCATAGGCAGCAGCTCCAGAGCATCGCCCCGGGACTCCGTGACACCTGCATCTGCAGTGAGAAGAACCTGCTGCTTCCCTGACTGTTAACAGCTGTTGGTTTTCATCTGGGGAGTCCTGGAAACCAGAACAAAGTGCAGAGTTTGCAAGGTTACCTATAGCCTCAGAGAGTGAGAGTGAGAGTGAGAGTGTGTGTGTGGCTGGGGGGGTGTCAAGGTTCCTTGACAGATGTGGGGACCAGCGTGAAAGACCCCCTAAGCTTATTCTTACCAGCTTAGGTTAAAACTTCCCAAGGTACTAACTTTGCCTTGTCCTTGAACCTTATGCTGCGTCTTACACAAGACCAGGGAAAGATCCCACTTGGAAACATCTTCCCCCAAAATATCCCCCCAAGCCCTACACCCCCTTTCCTGGGGAAGGCTTGATAAGAATCCTCACCAATTTGTACAGGTGAACAAAGACCCAAACCCTTGGACTTAAGAACAATGAAAAATCAATCAGGTTCTTAAAAGAAGAATTTTAATTAAAGAAAATGTAAAAGAATCACCTCTGTAAAATCAGGATGGTAAATACCTTGTAGAGTAATCAGATTCAAAACATAGAGAATCCCTCTGGGCAAAACCTTACATTACAAAAAGACACAAAAACAGGAATATACATTCCATCCAGCACAGCTATTTTACCAGCCATTAACCTAAAGGAAATTAAGGCATTTCTAGCTAGATTACTTACTAACTAACAAAAAGAAAAGGAGTACTTGTGGCACCTTAGAGACTAACAAATTTATTAGAGCATAAGCTTTCGTGAGCTACAGCTCACTTCATCGGATCCGATGAAGTGAGCTGTAGCTCACGAAAGCTTATGCTCTAATAAATTTGTTAGTCTCTAAGGTGCCACAAGTACTCCTTTTCTTTTTGCGAATACAGACTAACACGGCTGCTACTCTGAAACCTGTTACTAACTAACAGGAGTTGTAAGGCTGCATTCCTGATCTGTTCCTGGTAAAAGCATCACACAGTCAGATAAACCCTTTGTTCCTCCCCCTCCTCCAGATTTGAAAGTATCTTGTCCTTTCATTGGTCATTTGGGTCAGGTGCCAGCGAGGTTATCTTAACTTCTTAACCCTTTACAGGTGAAAGGGTTTTGCCTCTGGCCGGGAGGGATTTTACAGCTCTGAATACAGAAAGGTGGTTACCCTTCCCTTTATATTTTTGACAGGGGGGATGCAGAATGCTAAGTGTGACATTTCTATCCGGGTGCAGTGTTTAGGATCCAGAGTGCTGCTGGGCAGATTAGCATAACCAGACCTCTACTGATCCCTTTAAATGCAGGGCACACAAACGTGGGCTGCAAGCAACTCAAAGGAGAACTAACGGGTCAGGCTTTATACATAGATAGAGCCCTGTCAAAGTGAAGTGGGGGGGAAATGGACACACGCAAACAAAGCTTGTTCCTGGCTCATGTCAGAATCTTCTGCTCTTCCCAGATCTCCTCTTGTGGTGACACCGGAGGGCTGGCAACAGGTGAAGTGAGGAATCCCTGCCAGAGTCCCGGAGGCAGCCCCAAGGATAAAGCGTTGAGTCAGGAGGAGAGTTGGGAACAGAAGCCAGCTCTCAGACACCTTGAAGGAGGCTGATTTCCAAAGGACGGGCACTCAGTGTTTTATTTCAGAGTAGCAGCCATATTAGTCTATATCCGCAAAAAGAAAAGGAGTACTTGTGGCACCTTAGAGACTAACAAATTTATTTGAGCATAAGCTTTCGCTAGCTACAGTGTTTTACGGAACTCAAGCCCCATTAAGGTGTCCTAAATCAGGCCCCCACAGTCACTCGTCCCTTGACCACTTTGGCCATTGCTTGTAACATGCGCCTGGCGAGTATGAACTTCAGTGCCCTGCAGAGAAGGAAGGAAATTGCATCCTTTGTAAAGCACAGGGGAAGATTTGCAGCTCAGGCTGTTGTTCCTGACAAGCCGAAGGATGTCAGGCTGCCACGCTGCAGCACCTTGGCTCCTTGCCCTGAGGAAAAGGGGTCCCATTACAGCCCAGGAACATTTCAGGCTGCAGAAAAGGGACGTCCTCATTGCTGAACAAAGCATGTTCACTTTGCTCCCTCTTTGCACGTGGGAAAAGAACCAGAAGGCAGGCCCCAGGCGGGCCCTCTGCTGCCTTTCGCACGAAAGTCACTCCCTGTGTTGTGCACCAGACAATGCTCACGGCAACAGAAGTGAATGAATGAACCTGGCTGGGTTTGCAGGCCAGGTATCTGCGAATGGATCAGAGAAGCAGGGGCACAAAGACGCAGCGCGAGAGCAGAAAACCCTGCCAGAAGGATCATCACCCCCACTCCACAGCACAGACCGGAGGCCCAAAGAGACACAGGCCATCGGCAGTAGAGGCAGGAATAGAATCCAGCTATCCTGGGTCACAATTCAGGGCCTCACCCACAAGAAAACAATTCAGGAAGCACCTTCTCCCTCCCCACCTGAGACTAGAGACCGCTTCTTGCCCCCCTTGGACTTCCTGGTCTGTGACACGGGGCCTGACTGTGCCTGTAAAGTCAGGTTGAAATGCATCTGGGCGCCTTGGGTCCTGGGGGCCCCTTCACCCTCCTTCACCTGCCTTCAGCCAGCGACTGCAGAGAGGGGCAGGTCCTGGGCGAAATCTCAGCCCTCGGTGGGGAGCATGAAGCTAAAGAGATGCACTTTGGGTGCTCCCCCATCCCCCCCGTCTTGGGAGCTTAACTATGGCTGAAATTCACCCACAGCCTCTCATCTTTAACAGTTGAGATTAACAATAAATCTAGGGTTGTTTTTTTTTCATTTCGGTGGCTCATGAAGTGAGCTATGAATAAAACTTTACCTTGTGCCAAAGAGGGTTTATTCATGAGTTTCAGCTGGAATTTGCTCCGTGAGGGCCCAGCAGGGCACAGCCCAGAATACAGATGAGTCACTTATTCCAAGTCTACCCCGGCATGGTGCTGGCAGAGCTGGGGATATAAATTATAACTCACTCCCTTGCACCAGGCCTGGCTCTGGGGTCTGCATTTTTTATTTTAGTTTATTTGAATAATGCCTGGGATGTTTGCTCTCCAAGGAAATTAACATTCCTGGAGCCTCTGGGGCTTCTCTCAGACTGTCCTGGTCCATGTGAGAACTTCCGGTTCCTGAGGGGCTAGTCAGTAAATATACAATGGAGGGGACGGCGTATGAGACATGGGCTACTTCCCAAGAGATTTCTCTGCCAGTCTCCCTCCAGCCTCGCAAGGAGCTCCCCGCAGCGCACTGGACTCATAAAACACGCCGAGTACATTGGCAGAGAAAGAGACCTCCACTAGCTGTCCTGACACACCGTAGCTGCCTGGTATTACGCACCTGAGGTGGAATCCCACACAGATGTGGGTTGGATCTCTGAGGCCCCGGTTCAGCAAAGCATTCGGGACCGTGTGTCCCACTGAAACCAGCAGGACCCAAGTGCTGCAATAGGGGCAGGAACGTTATATCTAAGACATGGGAAGTAATTGTCCCACTCTGCTTGGCACTGGAGACCTGTGTCCACTTCTGGGCACTGTGCTGTAAGATAGACGGGGATAATTGGAGAGTCAGAGGAGAGAAACAAAACTGATCAGCGGTTTAGAAAACCTGACCTATGAGGAAATATTAAAAGGCTAGGTCATTTTTAGTCTAGAAAAGAGGAGGCTGAAAGGGGGACATCACATCAGTCTTCAAAGGTGGACAAGATTGTTATAAACAGGATGGTGATCGATCGCTCTTCACATCCAGCAAGGCTAGGAGAAGACAAACTTGACTTAGTTGGCAGTGAGCAAGATTTAGGGTAGATACTAGGAGAAACATTCAAATTCTAAGGCTAACTAAGCACCAGAATTGGTTATCTAGGGGGTTGTGGTGCCCTGTCACTGAAGGATTTTAGGAACAGGCTGGATAAACACCTGTCAGGGATGATCCAGGTTTACTTGGTTCTGCCTCAGCAAGTGGGAAAGCCTAGATGATCTGGCCTCTCCAGGTCTCTTCCAGCCCGACATTGCTAGGGTTTCGTGTGCAGAAAGTTACATGTGTGTCCATGTGTGTTGCTGACTGGGGATGTTACCATCCTTATGAGACGCGCAGTCTGCTGAGGGCTATTGCGCCAGCCAGAGGGACCACAGCTGATGCTGTCGCACCAGGCGTCATGTCCTGGAGCTCCCAGACCCGGCTCAGTCCTACAAATCCACGAATCTCTGGAGCAGAGCTGTGGAAACAACAGGCCTTGTAACAGTTTCTCTGAGAGTCCATTTGATGCCGCCCTTAATTCTGTCCTGATCCAATGACAAAGTTTTCAGAGCCCCAGGAAGGTCTAACAAAAGTGGGTTTGTGATTGAGGCCCTGGGATTCAGGAAATGGGGGTGCAAGTCCACGCTCTATTCCAGAGCCCTGTGTGAGCTCTCGGGGGGCAGTTCAGCTGACACCTCCCAGCAGAGAGGTGCGGCCTCGGAGCTGCAGGGAGAATGGCGGTGGGAGCAGTGCGGATAATCCCCCCCCTTTTTTTCCAATTTCCTCATCCTCAGTCCCTCCCATTTCCATCTGGGCACTGAGCGGTTTGTCACTCCCAATCAGCTGCTCTCAGCACCCTGTTCCAAAGGCGCCTCTCGGCTGGTTGACACAGGGAAAGGCCAGGTGGGGACAGGGCAAGCTCAGGCCTCTATCCCGCCAGGTGGCTCCTGCGTCTCCTTTGCAATGAGCTGCGTCAACAAAAGCGCAGCCTCCTTGAAGAGCAGGCCCAGCCTGGGAGCCGTCACCACCCCATCAATCACAGGCAGGGAAGCTGCTGATAATAAAGCCTGCATCTCAGCAACCCACCATTCGATCCTTTGGGGAGAAGGGAAGGAGCTGGGTTATAATATCTACATCCCCGGGAATGCCGGCTGCCTGAGGAAAGCCTCTGGAGACCGGGCTGCCTGCACCGGCACCTGGCTTCTAAAGCGCATGTGGGAGAGCCCCACAAACCCTGCCAAACCCCTTCTGTCCAGAGCTCAGCACCCCTGTTGCCTTCGGAGAGTGTCGGCAGCTGCTGACTGAGGGCCCAGCTCTGCAGGTCGCAGCCCAGAAGTAAGGATGGCGATACCAGACCTTGCCTTCCTTCCTTCTGCATTGGTGCTGGTAGCGGCTGTGCCTTCAGAGCTGGGCTCCCGGCCAGCAGCCGCCACTCTCCTGCCGCCCACTCTGAAGGCAGCGTCGCCACCAGCAGCAGCACAGACGGAAGTTGTAGCAGTACCACAACCCCACTACAATAACCTCACCTGCCATTGGCCACTGTTGGTGGACAGGATACTGGGCTGGATGGACCTTTGGTCTGACCCAGCCTGGCTGCTCTTATGTTCTTGAGACCCCCCCCCGCATCCCCCACAACTCCTTTTTGGGTCAGGACCCCATCAATTACAACACCGTGAAACTTCAGATTTAAATGGCTGAAATCAATAAATTTGCCATTTTTAAAATCCTAGGACTGTGAACTTGACCAAAATGGACTGTGAATCTGGCAGGGCCCAACTTCTAGACAAGCGCGAGCTGGCTGGGCCGTAGGCTGCGCATGATCAGGATACCAGCCCGCAACCCACTCAGGTGAAGTGCAGCAGCCTGGTCCATCGCGGGCTCTCTTGTTAGCACAGCTCCGGGCTCTCCGCTGGGTGCAGTAGTAAGAGAGACACATAGATCTTCCCTCTCCACATGCCGCGATCCCAGGCTAACCCTATTTCCCATAAGGACACAGGCAGAGCTGGGGACAGAAGCCAGCTGTCCAGACTCTTAGGCTAGGGCCGTGCTACCCCCTCATTAGCACTCTCATTATTAGTGTCAGGATGGTAATAGCAGGGGTCCCCAGCCAAGGGTCAGGGCCCCGGCGAGCAGGCAGCTGCTTTGGCTGCAGCGACAAAGACACCCCTGCCCCGGAGAGATTCCCCTCTAGATGAGCTGGCCCTAGCGGGAAACTTGAGACTTCGCTACGTCAGCACGTCTGAAAATCACATCCAAGGCATCTCACATCAGGCTCCAGAGCTCAACAGAGGCTTCGAAATAGGGAGAAGGTCCAGCCTTTCACAGGGAATGCTGGAGAAGTGACTCCGCTGAGTCATAAAGACTTTTACTGATGCTGCCTTAAAAAGCCATCCTCCAATCAGGAAAAACAAGTTCTCTTCATTTTTAATTAATTACTTTGGGTTAATAAAATCATCACATTTCCACGCGGACCTGGGATTCCTTTGTCCAGCCTGATATCACAGCAATATTTGGAAATTAAACCAATAAATAATAAATGTTGGCTTTTAATGAACAAATTTAAAATGGAGATAAAAATCCTTCAAAACTTTTTTTTGCTCTGAGGAAAGCAATTAGTTTCCACTTGGATATAGAATTAAGCCAGTGAATAGTAATCGATTCCCTTTATTAGCAAATTGAGAGGCCTTTTAAAATTTATCAGCTTATTGTTCAGAGTTCAGCTGGAATTAAAATGACCCTTTCCCGTGTGAAACCTCCACTTTGAATCCCACTCAAAGTTTCAAGAATTAAATTTATTAGGGGGATAAATTTATAATAGCCTAACTTGCTACACAGATGGAATATATATTGCTAATGTAATTTTCCAAACCAGTGATGAGCACGTCTGAGGAATTTTTTATGGCAAAGTAATTCAGTCTAATATATTGCAGAACAGCAAAATATATTAAATATGTATATGAAACACATCAGAAAATAGGATGACAGATTGTCCTTTGCTCCAGTATATCCTGCAGCACTGGGGTAGAGGTGGCAGTAGGGGAATATTCCAATCCATCAAAGAGAAAGTTACTTAGTTCAGACGCCTGTGAGCAGCGCATCGCTGTGGTTCAGTCTGATGCATGCACATTCACACTCACACGCTGTCACCTAGTCATAGGCCCCATTTCCTGCAAGGACGCCATTCGCATGACCTCCAAGTACAAGCACTAGCTGGGAGAAGCAGACAGGTCTGAGAGCTCGCGCTTTCCTTTCCAGGCCAGTCAGAAGTCTGTAGAGTCAAACCACTTGTTCCAGGCACAGCTCTGGCACCTGGCATGATGGAGCCCTGATCTCGGTTGGGGTCTGTGCAGCGCCCAGCACGATGGGGGCCCTGATCTCAGTCAGGGTCTGGGCATCACCTGGCATGACGGGACCCTGATCTCGGTCAGGGTCTGTGCAGCGCCTGGCACGACGGGGCCCTGATCTCGGTCGGGGTCTGGGCAGCGCCCGGCATGACAGGGGCCCTGATCTCGGTCGGGGTCTGTGCAGTGCCAGGCACGATGGGGGCCCTGATCTCAGTCAGGGTCTGGGCAGCGCCTGGCACAACGGGGCCCTGATCTCAGTCAGGGTCTGGGCATTACCTGGCACGATAGGGGCCCTGATCTCAGTCAGGGTCTGGGCATCACCTGGCACGATGGGGCCCTGATCTCAGTCAGGGTCTGGGCAGCGCCTGGCACGACGGGGCCCTGATCTCAGTCAGGGTCTGGGCAGTGCCCGGCACAACGGGGCCCTGATCTCGGTTGGGGTCTGTGTATCACCCAGAACAATTGGGCCAGGTCTCAGTCGAAGCCTCTAGTTACCACTGTAATGCAAACAGCTCAGAATATTAATAACAAAGTGACAGTAGGAATCGGGGGGGAGGGCCCAAAGGGGGTTCAAATTTTTTTTTCTTTTACAAATCCCATTTCTGAGTTGATATGCTGAGTAGTGTAAGAGGACGAGTGAAATGGCTCAGAAATAATGTGAACGAGCCTAAATTTTTAACAGCTCCCCATAGCAAATAGACGAGGAAGCCAAGGAAACCTCCCCTTAACTATCTGTTCCCAGGTGGCCCCCTATAACCGCTCCCCTGCACCCCAATGCTCCTCTCCCCTCAAAGATTGGATTCTTTCCTCTTCTTTTTCCTGATTTGCATTAATATTTGCCAAGGATCCAGGATTCTCTCTAGGGCTTAGAGCAGGGGGGTGGGAGCCAGGACTCCTGGGTTCTGTTCAGGTGTGACTCCACTGAGGAAAATGGGGTTACACTGGTGCAAATCAGGAGTGATTCCACTTCAGTCAACAGGATTACTCTGGTCTAAAGCTGGCACAATTGGAAGCAGAATCCAGGCTTCTGTTTCTAATGTCTGTGAGTCGCCCAAGTTCGGGGATTGCCCATGGCTGGTTGAAAAGGCCCCAGCCCTGCCAGCCCCACGTGCCTCAGGGGAGCAGGGAGGAGAGGGGCCCGGAGAGAGCCACACAGACTGTGCAGGAGGGAGAGGGAATTAATTTGCCTTTCTGGAAAGCATCCTTCAGCATGCAGAATGGGGCAGGGGAAACACCTCCCAGCCGCACCATCTAGCAGCAACCCAGGGCCCTGCGCTCCAGTGCCCGTTGGCAGGGATCTATCTTCTCCGTCCCTTTCCTGCTCTTGTCTGCCACTCTTGCCCCTCACTACAGCAAACAGCCCCTAGCGGCAGCAGCTGCCCGGCAAAGCCCTCTCGACGCTCCACAGCTGCCACCCGAAACTGCCTGTTACTCCAAAGAGTTTATTTAAATGAGGCTGAATCTCTGGAGTGCCTAAATTACGCAGGCTGCTGCTGTTTCCTCCCTGTTTTGAAGGGGGGACAAGTGGGGGGGGGTACTGTTCAAACCGCGCACAAGTGACTCCAGGAGAGAGAAAAAAGAGACAAATGGGGATCTAATTTGCGTAATGGGGTTTAATTTGTTTTCAAAAGCCTCTTCTCTCCTGACTCAGGGAATTGGCATGGCGTGAAATATACCTGCAGCATGTGAATGAGGAGGCTCCCTCAGCAAGTTTATGGATCCAGCTCAACAAAGGCCTCTCTTTAAATCAAACCAAAGATAGTGAAAGAATTAAAGTGTCAAGATAATGCACGTTTATTGGTTTTTGCCAGTCAGCAGGAGCTAGAGCATTCTGGTGTGTGGACCCAGCCCATATCCCCGCGCCACCAGGATGGTGTCCCTCCGCCCCCACCTTGGCAAAGGCAGGCATCAGTCCAGAGCTGTGAGCCCCAGCTGCCAGAATTATTCACCAAACCCACGGAAACATCAGTTTTGCTTCCTCTCCTACAAGAGGGGGAGCAGTCAGAGGATGCTTGTGTGCCCCATAATAATCTGCAACATACAAGAGAGAGCACCTCCCCCACCCTGCCTTGGCTACTAAGACACGCAGAGACCCAGGTCCCATAGTGCAGGACGCTGCACAGATGCCCAGCGGGAGACAGCCACTGCCCTAAAGGGCTCACAGACTAACCAAACAAGGGGTGGGGGGAGGCAGGGGACTGGCTCGGGCTTGGAGGCAGAGGTGAGACAAGACCCTACCTCCCTGCAAGCCCAGTGCAGCCCCCTGTCTCCATTCCCTTCCTCGTTTAGTTAGTGAGGAATCTCCTGGGTCACTCTTTACCTGAGCCGCTATTTAAGTCTGTGAGCTCTGTGGGCTGGGGGCCACCTTTGCAGACAGCACCTGGCCCAATGGGACCCCAGCCCCCAACGGCGGTTTCTAGGCACTACCCAAATGTCTATAACTAATAGCACTCACACTACCCATTGACCTGCCATCTCACCAGGGAGGCAACTGTAACACCACTGGCCTCCGTTGCTAGCGACAAGCCTGCCAAGCAGAGCTAGGCGGCTACGGCAGGTGCCCCCTGCTTGGAAGCTGGGCTGTGCAGGTGAGTGATTCATTTGCCCAAGCTCAGTCACCAAGCTCCAAGGGTTCTTGTCCCGGAGAGACTTTTCTCTCATGCCCTGCCACCCATCGCCCCTGTATGACTTCTTGCCTTCTTGTTGCATCGTGTCCAGAATTAGATACTCGTCCTGGGACTGCACAGACCAATAGCTTTCAGCAAGATTGGAAGACAGTCCAATAGCAGGGTACAGGCCCTAGACAATAAGTGATTTGGAATCTGCATAGATCCGACTGCAGGATCAGGGCCTCAGATGGCCAGTGACGGAGGAATAGGGAGCTCGGGACTGACTCCCTGTCTGCTGCCCTCACCTGTACCCTGTGAGCGCACAATGCTCCTGTTCTGAGCCGGGAGCGTCTCCGGCCGCTTGGCTCTGGTTTTAACAACGGCACAAGCGGCCGGGCCCCATAATTGGGCCCTTGTCGCTTAACTGCTGTGATGAAGCGGGACTGTTCTTAATGTTTTCTCTGAATAGTGTGGGGGTGCCTCAGTTTCCCCTAGGCAGTTCTTAAGTCTCTAGGTGGTGGGATAAGGGTGTATGATTGTTGCAGAGCCCCAGAGGGCAGGTGTGTGCAGGGGTCAGGACACAGAGAATGGCCAACTCCCTGTTTCCTGGCCACTGATGGCCTGGCCCTTCCCCCCTGCAAGGTGAGAGCTAAAGGATTGGAGAACAAAGGAATCCGGTGACCTTCTGGCCCGGGAAAGGGACAAAGCCCAGAGGAGGGGGGGCGAGAGAGAGTTTCAATTTGGGGCTGGCTGGGGGCATGGAGCGAGATGCAGACGGGGTTGTCTGGCTCATTGCCCCCCAAAATGGACCCGGTTGAGGGGTCCTGTTCTCTGCACCTACAAGCTCTGTGTTAGACCATGTTCCTGTCGTCTAATAAACCTTCTGTTTTACTGGCTGGCTGAGAGTCGCGTCTGTCTGCGGAGTTGGGGGGCAGGACCCTCTGGCTTCCCCAGGATGCCTCCTGGGCGGACTCGCTGTGGGAAGTGCCCGGAGGGGCAGAGGATGCTGAATGCTCCAAGGTCAGATCCAGGAAGGTGGAAGCCATGTGAGCTTCTTGCCCTGCAGACAGGCTGCTCCCAGAGAGGAGACTTCCCCAGAGTCCTGACTGGCTTCGTAGGGAGCAGTTCCAGAGCATCGCCCGGGGACTCCGTGACAACTGCTTTCCAGGAGGTGCCTCACAGATCTCTGGGCACTGCAGAAATAACGTCTCATCACCCGTCTCTGCGGCCATCTCCCCAAGGCCAAGAAGGAGGGGGCTGCGTTGGCCAGAGGAAATTCCAGGCAGGTAAATGTGAAACCCCAGCAAAGGAAGGGAAAGTCACCAAACTCCAGCTTCCTCTGCACACATGAACTCAATCAGTGATCTCACCCCACCTGCCAAGCGGCGACTCCCACGGAGAGTGATTGCCATGCGGCATGCCGGCTGTAATAACTGCCTCTAACCATCAATTATTATCTAATCTGCTGTGCGGTTTCATTACCAATGTCATTTGTGCTGCTCTCATGGGTTCTGCATGGGGCAAAAGTCCTTCAAATTAAACGGGGAATGTAACAGCTTCAAAAGCAATAACTCTGGTGCACAAGCAGATTAGATGGGGCTGGGGAGGTGTTAATGTGTTTGGGACAAAGGCAGCATTAGCGTTTCATGATGTGGCCAGGAGCTCGGAATGGGGATTGGAAACACCACCACCCTCAGCACGAATGCTCTGGGGTGCCCCTAAAACTGCTTTCTGGAGGATGGAAGCAAGAGTGAGGCCTGGGGGTGGGGGGTGTTAATCCAGCTTGCAGACCTGGGTTCTATTCCCATCTCTGCTACTAACCCCGGGGGTGATGTTGACCAAGTACCTCCCCTGCCCCTTTGCCTGTTTAGGCTGTAAAGTCTTTGGGGCAGGCACTGTCTCACAGGCTGTCTCATGCCTGAGGAGAAGGCAAGCTTGGATGAGAGCAGTCACACTATGAAATAAAACCAGACCTGAACAGCGTGGGTGTGTACACAGCTGATGAGCCGTAGCCTACAGCCCGCCAGGGGCCAGCCAGCCAACTTGCAGTAAAAGCACCACCACACTCAAGTCCCGGGTGTTTGCGTATGGACAGGACTCCAGTTAGGGCCAACGCTCAAATTAACTCTGCAGTGAACCTGAGCCCTTGGGCTGTTTCCATGCAGTGCCCAGGCAATGGGACTCCAGACACCCCCACAATAACAACTTTGCACATCTCTTAAGACTGGGCATTAACCTGCAGCATGTCATGCAGGGCCCCCCCAGAGGGCGTCTCTGCCCAGGGGCCCCTGGAGGGCATCTTTGGCAGGGGGCCTGCACTTTGTCCGTCCACACGCCTGCACAAAGCATAAAGTTCCCAGGGAGGGAATCTCTGCTGGAGATTGTGTCAGATGGATCCTCCTCTCCTCTGCTTTCTCTGGGGCTGACTTTTCACTTTGTATTTTCTATCAATTTTTTATCCTCTCTTTTAATGAATGTGTGTTGTTGGAGGGATGTCATTGTCCGAACTCTCTCTCTCTCTTTTGATCGATTTGGGGACAAATTGTTTTATAGAATGCTTTAAATTATTGAATGCACGATCCCCGGGAGACCCTCACGTTCGCATTCTCTCTCGGTCAATAAGCGATATGGTCGGCATCACGCTGGACAGATGCCAACACACAGTGAAGTAACATTGGATGTTAGACACAGTTAGTCCAACCCCTCCCTGAGCTCTCTGCTCTCCCAGCCCTGGACTTTCTCTCCTGCTCAGCCCAGCTAGTGCCCCTCACTCCTGACCCGCAGCCCCCTGTTATCCCAGCCCCGAGCTCCTCCCTCCCCCACAGCTCTGCTGGTGCCCCTCAAGCTCAGGACTAGAATTTCAGGGAGAGTATAGGTCCACATTAATGGTGCAGGCTGTTGCCAGTCAGGGCAGAGCGGTGTGTGTGCTCATGTCAGCATAAACCCAGAGCTGCCACATGGTTGGCAGGGTAAAGCCCTGGTGACGGAGCGAAGAATCGGGCCTGTAACGAATGCCCCCACTTTGTACACATGCAAATGTCTGCACATAGTGCCCTGCAGGGTGGGCACGGCCCCGCAGCGCCTCATAGACAGTCACGGGTGGGGAACTCCTGCTCTGGCGGAGGTCCCCTGCTACAGCATCTGTTGCTGCTCCCCACTGCTCCTGTGAGATGTGACCCTGCCTAAGCCCTTGCTATCCACAGCCACTCCTTGCACGGCTCTGCTGGAACGTTGCTGGCCCTGGGGGGTCTCTTTAATCACACAGCCAAAGCCCAATCAAAGCTCCCATTGTGTTTCTTATGCCAGAAAAGACAAACCACATTCACAGTTCACCCATCCCTCCGCCTCAGCCCCTTGTTCCCACCCAGACCCGATGCTGCCTCTCGCTGCATCGGGGCATTTCTCTGTGTCCCCGCTGCCCATGCACCACTCAGAGGTGTTGAAAGCCAAGCCATGGGCCATGCTCTGGCGTAGCCGGGCACCCGCGGCGCTGGTGGATGCACGTGTTGGTTTGATGGTGGCAATGACAGCGTGCAGAGGCCATGGAGGACGGGACTCGTGAAATGCAAAGAATAAAAGATGCAAACAAGGGAGAAGGATGAGGCCAGTCGCGCTCCAGCAAGAGGAGCTGGGGCTTTGAACACGGCAGCCCGCCCTCGAGTGGGGACGCTGGGAAATAACCTTGCTGGGCTGCTGTGACTCCATGGGGAGTCAGTGACGAGTGCCTGGCTGCCCACTACACTTCCAAGCACAACGGCCCCTGTGTCATTACCTTGAAAAGAATCAAGTTCCAGAGGTCTCAGGGGACAGGGCCTCACATGGGCTGGCCAGACCCTCCCAAAACCGCTGCAGCTTTGGGTTTCATGCCAGTAGCAGCCAGCAAGCCTCCCGGTGCCAGGTGCTGCCCAGACACACAATGAGGGGGAGCCCCTGCTGCGAAGAGCCTGAACACGCACCAGAAGGACTGTTATCCCAGGGCATCTAGTGACTGGCCCAAGGTCGAACAAGGTGTCTGTGGCAGAGCCAGGAATTGACCTCACATTCACTGCAGCAGGGGACCTGAACCCCACAGCCACCCTTCCTTGTGTCAGCGCTGAGCTGGGCTCTGTCTGGCAGCTGACATACATCTAGCTCTGAAGCCTCTCCGGGAATTGACCTTGAATTCAGCCACTGGCATCCTCATTCTGCGCCAGACCCTAAGCACTGACAAGCAGAGCCACTGTTTGCACTGGGGCAGCCTGGCTTTGCCCCAGCGCATCTCGCAGAGGGTCACGCTTTGCTCTGTCTGGAGTGGGGGTGAGCACTGCTGCAGCTGGGCTGAGGCTTCCTGAAACCTGCCCTTGGATGGTTTCCATCTGCAAGCTCCTCATGGTATTTTGTGGAGTGGCAGCCTGTGGGGCTGGGATGCTGGAGCAGGGGCAGCTTTGTTGGGAAGCCCAGCGATGCCCACGGCCAGAAGACCAGCTGCAGAGCCCCAAAACCATCCCTGGCCTTCTCCATCTGGCCCCAGCTGGACAAGGGAAATGTGCATTGGTGTGACAACCCGGATGGAGCAGCTACCCCTAATGCAGACACGGCATGGGTGTACAGTGGGGCTTGCAGTGAGTGTCTCACCCTCATCCTGCACCGGCATGGCACAGCCAGAGGCTGTGCTGGCCCATGGGCCGCCCCCACAACACGTCATAAAAATCAAATGGCCCCCCCTGAGCTGGGTGGGGCCCTAAGCAATTGCTTAGTCTGCTTCTGCCTAGCGCCAGCTCCGACACCCTGGAGGGAGACTAACAGGACAGCCAGTGGCCTCAGGGCTGGCTCCGCCCACACCTGAGCACATGGGCGGGGCAGGGCTATATCAGGGGCCCAGGTGGCCTCTACTCTCATGACCAGCTACATGGATCTGTAGGATGAGTCCTGAGGGCAGTGGGAACCTTCTTCCTCCAGAAGATGTGGTGCCAGCAAAGCAATAGCTACAGTTGCTCTTTCAAGCAGAGGAAGAGGACTGGGTAAATTCCTGGGGAGAAATGTGAAGGGGGGAGGAGAGCCGGTGCGGAGACCCAGACATGGCCCCTGTACATGGGTGTCTGTTTCTCTTGTCGCAGCCAGTAGGATGTGGGAAGCAGCGGAAATCTGGGCAAAGTACCCCCACCAAGATCCCGGTAAAGTTCCTCTCACTCTGTCTGCCCTGTGGGAGTTTAACTTTTCTTGAGCTTCACTAACAGAACTTAAAGCCCCCCAGCTATGGGTGGTTCTCCCCTCCTGCCCCACTCCCATTTCCTGCCACTAAACAAACATACCCTGGTATCTGCACACCAGACATGGTAGCCTCAGGCCAGCACAGGAGACATGAGCAGGGAAATTGAGTGGATGAAGTGACTGACATCCTGTGAGACCTGCAGGTGAGCATGCAGGACAAATTCTGCACGGCGAAGGCAGCGTGGCTGACTCCCATGAGTGAGTTGTGGGTTGTGTGATAGCTTTTTTCCTGGGCTCATGGGGAAGCTGTGTTTGTTCAATCTTCTAAGCCTGGTGGCTTGGGGGAGCCTGAAAATGAGACCTTTAAAGGCTCAAACCATCTAGCAAACAAAAACCATGTCAACCTTACTTTATAAATACCATGGCTGTCTGGGGCCTGATTTGGATGGTAGGGCTGCGTAATGGTGCAAATGAGACCCTCAGAAAAGGCATTTCTAACCTCAGGTTGGGCCCTGTGGGCTCTCTGCTTCTCCTGAGTCTAGTGCCTCTCTCCAGGACAGGGAAAGCTGGTCTGCAAACTCCCTAGGTCCTGCTCTGACCTGTCTCTGGCTCCAGGTGGTGGTGGAATGTTACCAGAAGGAGAAGCAGCTGCCCCAGTTTGACAGGACCAAGTTTCTGGTTTCCCAGGACTCGTCCATGTCTCAGTTTGTGATCACCCTGTGGTAAGGAATGAGTACCAAGGGGGAGAGGGGAGGGCTTGATCTTTCATGTGATCCGAATCTGGGAAAGGGCAAGTCCCATCTCTTTTTTTTTTTTTTTTTTTTTTTTTCCCCCCCCTCACATGCTTTTTAAAATATAAAGGGGCTTGTTCACACTAGAAAAGCTTCATCAATCTAACTAAATAGGCTTAAGTATAGTTGCACCTTAAACCTGTCTGGCTTAATTTGGGAACCAGGGTGACTTTGGGGTTGCCAACCCTCCAGGATTGGCCTGGAGTCTCCCAGAATCAGCATCGATCTCCTGGTGACTATTGAAAGCAAGGAGATTTTAATAGATATTTTAAGGAAATTACCTTGTCATGGGGGTGGGGTCTCCTGGAATCGCTTCAGTCAATTGGCAACCATAGGTGAGTGAGGCTTAAACTCAAGTGCATCTGTGTTAAGGGTTTCACAGGTGAAACCAGACAAGCTTTACAATTCCACCAGGGCAACTGGGGTAACAAAGACCAGGCACCTCTTCCCCTGACTGGGAGGGGCTGCTGCTGTAAAGCATTCCCTGCTGTTTGCTGGGATGGGAGGTGGAGAATGGCCTTATTGCTAAGGCCTGCAGTGGCACACTTGCTACTTGGCTTGTCCGCTGTATTATTTGAATGATCTATTTGAAGTTGCAAACAGGCACAGGTGAATAGCTGATTAGAGGCAAGCAATTAGCAGTGATGCAAACAAGCTGTAGCTGGTGCCAACAGTGGTTAGTGATGTCTGAGAGAGGCTCAGAGTACTAATCAGCAGCATTACACCTGATCAAAGAAACCCCCTTTATCTAGAGACCAGAAATGCCGAACTTGCAAGGCTTAATAAAACAGACAGTCCTCCTGGATCCTGGCCCTGCAGACTCATCTGAGATGACAAATATAACTTTTTTCCCCAAGCTGGCTTATTACAGATGCCTCAGTGAGAAGGGATGGATAACTAGAATAACAAAAGGTGGGGGGGGGGGGGGGGCTAATGGAAAATGGCAGCACATTTCCCCCCCCCCACCGCAACATGCACAGGCTAGGGGCAGCAGCTCACTGTGCTACTCCATGTGTTTGGGGCTGGCATTTCCGCTTTCCCGCTCAAAGCAGCACCACTGAGGCTGTCGGAGGCAGAATGTTTCCCTGGCCTGCGCCCAGGACAACATGGCTGTGTCGTGCTGTGATGCTGCCTTAAATGCTGTGGCAAACCGCTCGCACACAAGCAGCATCCTGGCTTTGACTGCCCAGTTGCTCTGGGCAGGGTGGTCCCAACATTCTCCTGGTGTTTCCCCAAAAACCACCTGCCCTGTAGTGTCCACCAGCCCCCTGGCTGAACTCTTAAAGGAGTCACTAAGTTTGTGACTTCCCTGAAGAGACAGTATCCAGCAGTTCATTAACTTAGCTGGGGTTAACAAACACGCTGCTCTCATCAAAGCACTGAATTGGATTATAGCAAAAGTAAAACAAGTCCCTTAAACAAAAAGGACAGGGGATTAAGTGAGGCTAAGTATAAAGGATAAAAACCAAGTGGCAAGTGCTTGGTTCCTTTGGTCTGCTCCAGTGAAGGAGGCCAAATGACCTTTCCTCACTTCCCAAAGGTCACTGACCCTGCTTCAAGAGACAGGAAGCCCTCCTGGAAGTCCCAGCTTGCTGTTCCCACCAAGGACTGACACCACACTAATTTCTGCAGTTTCCACCACCATGATGCTTCTCTGAGGCCCATCTACCCCATTTGCTAGGTTGATGCTTTTGTTTACCTGGGATATAAACATGCCTTCCTTGCCTCTGCCTGGTGACCCAGCAGGTCCAACAAGCAAATACACATTCCATTGTATAGGCAGACTGGGATGAGGCATGTCTTGCCAGAAAGACTTTGAGAGCAATTCTAGCACCTATTTATAACTCTGTATGTATGATGGTTCCAAAAGTAATTGGGTGGGGTGTTACCTGTTTAGTATGTGATGCTGCACCTAACGCTCTGGCATCAGGTCCAACACACCTTCTGGGAAGAGCTGTGGATGCAGACTAGTGAACCACCACTGGGCTTGTGTGTCACAAGTACCTTGTTAATCACAAACGCTCCAGTAGGATTAACCAACACAAACAGCATGCATGCAAGCCAACCCTACAATAACAGCACAGAATGTGTGCAAGGGAGTGATGAATACCTCTTTGAACAATGCTCCATGCTCTGTGACAACTCTAAGAACATGCAGCGAAATGGCAGAGCAGGGGTTATGGGTGCTAGCCTGGGACTTGGGAGAGCTGGAGGGTCAACTCCCTGCTCTGCCACAGACTTAGCCTCTCAGGACCTCAGCTCCCTGTCTCACGGAGATTCTTCTCCCTCACATGCATTCAATGTTGAGGCTTGGTGACTGTGGGGAGAGCCAGAGACCTCACACAGTGATTGAGAACTTTAGCTGCTGCATCCACCTGTTCCATCTTGTTCTCAGATGCCAAGGTCTCTCTGGCAGAGTCCATCCTGTCTGTACAGCAACTGGTGCCAATCACTGACATCAATACCTCCAGATGCCAAATGCTGCAATTCACATTCCTCGGAGCCATTGTGAGTCTCCTTATCTAACGGTTTCTGAAAATCTCCTTAAACCCCCAGAACTCGCATGTCCCTGACTGTGACCCAGGCCGCCTACCTGCTAGTAAACAACAAAGGTCTGCCCAGCATGAGCCTGACCATGGGGGAGTTGTACCGTGACTACAAGAATAGGGACGGCTTCCTCTACGTAACCTATAACCTATGCTTCCCAGGAGATGTGCGGCGGCTGCTCAGGTGGCCCTGCAGTGACTCAGTCATGAACCTGCCTGTTGCCAGCTGGTCTCTGTCATTGGTTTATCTTGTGATGCAAACAACTGCAGGGGCTGAAAACCTCTTTTTTTAACCTGAATTTTTAATTAAACTGCTGTGTGGGGATAGAGGAGGAAAGCATGAAAGTCCAGGAGCTACTAGCAGGATCACTCTCCTGCAACAGCGCAGGGGACTTGAGTCTCTCTGAACAGATGCCTGTTAGTAGAAGAACTTGTGACTAAAGTGGTGGTGTTTTTAATGCCAGAACCACATCTTATTGAATCTTACTCTGATCTGCTGCAAGGTTATTCTCAACAGGCCTATTCTTCTTTTTTAATGGACTTCACTGCTGGACTTTGTTCTGGTTAGCGGCACTGGAAACTTAAGTTAGGTTTTTAGCAAATCTGCTCCTGTAACAGGGATTGGTGTACCAAGGTTCTGCAGATGGGATTTTTAAGCTTCACCTCAATTATCTGTAACTTCTCCTATTTTTTAAGTTTGAGTCCTTTGAATAAAGCAATCAAAATGTAATTTACTCTGATCACTTAATGGGACTCTTCCCAAAGATCGGGGCAGGGGGGCAGCAGGGCTGGGTTGATAACCTAGTAGCCCATTATGGTCCCACTATGCTAGGGGCTGTAATGTGCCTAATCAAACTGCAATCTGGGCTAAGTGTACTTGTTTCCCCTCCCCCTCCTTTGCCTGGTGACCCCCAAAGAAGGGAAGGGACTTGCCCAAAGCCACACACAGGTCAGTGACAGAGCTGGGCATAGAGTCCTGAGGTCTACCAGCTGGACTCTGCTGCCTACCCACAGTTTTCAGAGTAGCAGCCGTGTTAGTCTGTATTCGCAAAAAAGAAAAGGAGGACTTGTAGCACCTTAGAGACTAACTCACTTCATCAGAGTGAGCTGTAGCTCACGAAAGCTTATGCTCAAATAAATTTGTTAGTCTCTATTTGAGCATAAGCTTTCGTGAGCTACAGCTCACTCCGATGAAGTGAGTTAGTCTCCAAGGTGCCACAAGTACTCCTACCCACCGTGTAACTGTTGCCTCCGTGTGCAGCATGTACTAGGTTCTCTGTGAAAGTGGGCATAAAACCCTTAACAGATTAGAGCAGCAGCCAGTGCCCACTCTGCCCTAGTCTCTGATTGCAGGGGGGCAGGACAATGGCAGTGCCCTCTAGGCTGTGTGAGAGGAGACACAGCTGGTGCCCATCTTTGCAGAGGGAGGGGGAGTTGGTGCCTAGTCTAAAAAGGTGAAACAGTGTCAAAGGGAGGCAGGGAACTGGAGTATTTCCCTGAACCTCTACTGGAAGAGAAACTCACCAGAGCTAAGGCAGAAGATGATGTGTGTCCTGCCCCTGCCAGGCTACACTGAGTGCATGTAACTAAACTTGCAGCACAGACTGGCTACACTAAATTTTAGAGCTGTGTTGAGTCGGATATAAATGTTTCCTGAGCTGACTGTGGTACCATGACATGTCTCAACTCTTTAATTTTTCCATTGGATAAATATTCCATGTCCTTCAATGTTAAAAACATTCATAAATATTACTCTAGCAAATTAGCCTGTAGTGTAAGCTGTTAAAGCAGGCACAGGGAGGTTCTGTCTCCAGTGTAAAATGCAGGGGAAAGTTAAATGGGGCTTTCCTGCTCAAGGAGAAAAGTCACTGGCCTGTGAGGTGGAGTGTTTCTCAGTACAGTCACTGAGCTAGTGGCAGGAGGGAAAAATAGCTGTGCAGAAGGAGGTATCACAGCAGATTTGTGTCCCCTAGGCAGCGTGTAGCGGCAGTATGGAAGAAGCCCTATTGCTACCATGAGCCCCCGAACAGGCTCCCTGGTGTTAGGTTTCCTTACTCTAGCAGGCAAAGGCATAACAAGACCAAGAGCTGGGGAGCTGAAGCCAGAAGAACTCAAGCTGGGAATAAGGCACTGACTTTGAGCCGTAAGGACTAGGGCAGCTTCCCCAGAGACAATGTGGGTCCTCGCTCACTTGCAGTCTTTACATGGAAATGGGATCTCTCTTCGTGTCCAGCTGCAAGTGCCTGGGCTCCACGCAGAAGTCAAGGTGTGGGATAATCTGACCAGCACCAATGCAGGAGGTCACACCATCGCACAGGCGCTGCTGGTCTGCTGAGACAAGGGCTCCAACTCTGCACGTCAAACCCCTCCATCTACACAGCCCGTACAGGGTCCAGGTCTAAGTGACTTGCCTGGAGTCACTCAGGGCATCTGCAGCAGAATCAGGAACTGAACCCTGCTTTTCTGCAGCTTAGCTGAGTTCCAGTTGGCGGGCTGCTCCTTTCTGGACTTCCTGGGTACATACAATTAATCAAGGTCTTTGCTTCACCCACTGGCCCACCCCCGTGGGCCTTTGCACTGCTCTCTCCATTCACCCACAAACCCGACCATTCTCACACACTGTGATTTATTCTTCCCAGGGTGAACCTGGGAAGCGTTCTGAGGGCGCCTGGCCATGAATGAAAGGGCCGAGCACTGCAGGCAGCGGGGAAATTGCAATCCATCGATCTACTCCCTCTCCCCACTCATACAGCTGAGGAGGGGGAGGATAAATGGAGCTGGCATTTAATAGATGAAAGCATATTCTTCATGAGCCATTCACAGGGCCAGCAAAACACATTTACCATAAAGCTTCTATGTCTCAAGGAAGCTGTCAAAAGCGAGGAGGAGTCCAGCTTCTGCTTTCTCCTTAAGCGCTGCTCACCTGCGGATCCTAGCCTTTCCTTTGTGCATCCCACACCCATCCATGGAAGAAGGATGGGGTTCCTTCCGGTGCCTGCAAGAAGTCTCAATCAGAGGTTGAATAATGCTGTTTGGTTGCCTCAAGAAGTGGCTATTCATCCATTCCAAGCAAGTTGGATCCTCAATGAATTTGCAGTGGGAAATCATCTAGGAGGCAACGGGGGCTAGTGGGGGTGCCTGTTCAAGTCAGCCCCTCATCTCAAATTTGCCTTTATGAATTTCCAGAGTGGTTCATTTGTTCTCCACATGTTTCAAATCCTTCCTCCAGCACCTGCTGCTCATGCTTGTCTCCTTCCATCCCTACCCACTCCTTGCTATTTGCAATTCACTTGTGCCTGTACATCAAGAAGTCCAAAGGAAAAAAAAAAAAACATTGAGATGCTCCCCCATCATGCTTCAGGCTGATTTCTGTCTACTGAAAAGTGCATCTTCCCTGCAGAGTTAGCTGAAGTTATCTGCACTAGAGCAACTTGTGTCGAGTTAGTGCATGCGGCCATCCTGCAAAATAACACACAAGTAGCTGCAATGCCCTGCGTCCCCGTGGGTGTTAGACTCACTCAGGAGAGGTGCTGAGAGTTCTGGACCCTCCCTCCCTCCATGGTTCTTAGTGCTGCAGCAAAGCCGAGCCACTCCATGATTTTTTTTCTCAGTGGATTGTGGGGGAACCTATCTGTCCTTGCTAGGCATATGGGTGGACATTAAAGCAGACCAGGTCTGGCTTGAGGCACCCCAGATTTCTGTCCACAGCTGTCGTTCAGCCAGTGGGAAGGCATCAAACCCAGTGTTCAAATTACAGGGGCAGTTTGAAAGGGCCGGGTCCCCTTACCACTTTTAGAGGCTACCTCACTTCTGTCGTATTCACAGTGCCAGGGGAGCGAGGGGGATAAGGCTTTTCCTTTTTCTTAAATACTTATCTGCTTTCATTAAGCACCCCCCCACACACGCACACATACACACACTTCCTCCCCCCATCATTTAAGCACTGAACAAACAAAGCTGAGACCTTCCTGGGGACAAAACATCTCACACCTGCCCACTGCAGGGCTCTTTCCTCCTTCTTCTGCAGTATCTGGTGCTGGCCACTGCTATAGACAGAATGCTGGGCGGGATGTGCCTCGGGCAGCTCTGCTCCAGTCTGGTCATGCCGTGTTCCCGCCTCCCTCAGGAGTGAGTGGCAACACTCTGCTCCTGCTGCAGTTCAGTACGACGTGAGAGTGCAAAAGACCAAGACCCCTGCAGACCCTGTCATGCTATTCCCCAGATGCCCTGCAAAGGCAGAGGCTGAGAGAAAATGTAATGCTGTGTCTTTGTCCCTGTTCTCCTCAGGCTCCTTCATTCAGCTAGCCAGGAAAAGACACTGGCCTGACAATGGCAGACAATGGCATGACAAGATCCTGGGGTTGGGAGCAGGAAGTTAGAAAAACTCGTGTTAGAAGCAAGATGCAACTTTTTAATGGCCCGGCTCATTCACCACTGGAACAGCTGCCTGAGGGGCAGGGTGGATTCTCCACCAGTTGGCATCTTTACGTCTTTACCGCAGGACTGTATGTCCTCCAAAAAGACAGCTTGTGGCTGAGCCAGAGTGTGAGCCCCTGACTGCGTTCTCCTCCAGAGTATCACAGCCATAAGGGCCCCAGCAGAGAGCAGGCCCCATTGTGCTGAGTACCGTAGAGAGCCTACGACAGACAAGCCAGCTGAAGAAGGAAGCACCTTCCCCAAGTCCCCCAGTAGCTCAGCAGCAGAAAAAGGAGAGAATCCCGGCTTCTTGACTCCTAACTTACTATCCTACCTCCTGGACCGTATTGGCTGTGGTTGGACTTATCTTTGCTTCCCCCAGTCCCCACCTCTCCACATCACAGCAACAGCCGAGTTTGCATCCTTGCCAAAAGGGGAGGTGTGGGGGTCCCCTGAAAGCAACACAGGTGGCCCAGTGTGCCCGGTGCAGCATTAAGACGTCACAGTGAACTCCTTCCCCTTGTGTGATTGCTCTGCCGAGGCTTTGGCCCTGGCTAATCACAGAGAGGGCACAGGACTCCCTCTCTACTTGGAAAACACCCAGAGCATTTTGGGGGCTCTGCAATCTAAGGAACATGTGGTTGTAATCGGTAGGAATTGAGGTTACTCCCCAGCAGGGATCCCACAAGGCAGGGTCCTGTCTGGTGCTCTGGCTTGGAGCTAGAGGCTTCGGCAGGGTGTTGCCTGAAAGCTGAACTGTTACCGGAGGCCAAGGCTGAGCTGCCAGCCAGCCACACCTGCAGACTTGTGTCATGCCAGGCTTTCCCAGCACAGCCTGGCAGGGACGGATGCAGCAGAGCGTGGTAAAATATTCCAGCTCCCTGGGTCAGGGCAGGATCTGCCAGCCGCCCACTAAACACCAAAGAGCTGTAAATGCAGGCAGTCACCTACTGGCAGCTTCGCACAGCCAGGAGCTACGGAGCACAATTCCCCATCACCCTGCAGCCATTTGCACCCACAGAAAGTGCAGGAAACACGTTTCCAAGCGGGAACCTATGCACTTTGCACTGGTGTAAATGGCTGCAGGGTGGAAGAGCAGAGGGAATCAGGTCTCTTGAGCTGCAGGTTCAGAGATGGCCTTGGCTTGTGATGTGTCTTGGTGCTCGTGCCCTAGGGTCCCTTTTCTGTCCCAGCAGGTGCTGCCATTTCTAAATGTTGCTGGGAGGCTGCAGAGTTGCCTGAGAAGCTGGAAGTGCTGGAGTCACCAGCCTTAGGTAAGCCACCATGCAGGGTCATTTAGTGCCTGGTTCGCATGTTGTAGCCACAGGAATGTCACGTCTAGGCTCAGGAACTCACCTGGACTGGTTCTGTGGCAGCCCAAGGCAGCTCCCCAGCACACTGCCTGGCAGACAGCACATGACAAGGGCCATCGTCCACCATCAGCTCGCTCCACTCCGCACTCCCATACACCCCCCTCTGCTCTCCATAATTGCCTCTGTCCGTATTTGCTGCGCTCAGCCAGGAAGTGGAGTAGCGTCTGTATCCTCTTACTTATGGCAAACCACCAATTTACACAAGGTGCTGTCAGGTCAGTCCTTCCTGGGAATGTGTCCAGGGACTTGTGTTGGCTGGATTTCATTTCCTTCTTGCAAAGTGCAGTACTCTCCCCAGGGAGCACCTGAGGCCATCAGTACCAGACACTTCCTGTCATCATTCCAAAAGATTGTCAGTCCCCGTAGAAGAGTCAGTGTGGTTAGAAGGAGATAGACAAGAAACAGTTCTGGGAAGGCAGGGCGGGCTAGTGGGTTAGAGCAGGGAGTGCTGGGAGCTAGGATTCCGGGGTTCTCTCCCCAGCTCTGGGAGGGGAGAGGGATTGAGTGGTTAGAGCAGGGGGGACTGGGAGCCAGGACTCCTGGGTTCTGCTCCAAGTTCTGTCATTTACTTTTTGTGTGACCTTGGGCAAGCCGCATCATTTCTCGGCACCTCAGTTTACCCACTCATGTTATGTTTAATTGATGACAGAATATTAAGTGTTTTGAAGTATTATTATTATTATTATTATTATATTATAATAATATAATTATATTTGGCTCCCATTGGATCAGGGGCCTGTTGTGCTGAGTGACAAGCTGCAAAGAGCTTCTAGTGAGTGTCATTAGTTAAGCACCTAACACCATTGCAGGCCTCTTGCTAATTCTGCTGGGATTCCTACCCAGGGCAGGTGGTGCAGTGGCCTTTGGAACATTTGATGCCTCAGTGGGGAAAGGAGCCGAGTGCCCTCAGATACTGATTATACAGGCAGCCAGAACAGGCCTGCAGAGTTTAGTTTGAAGCTCATGATTGTTTAGAGCCATGCAGCCCTTCCAGAAGGGGAGTAATGAATTAAAGTGCCGGTACACAGGCTGCATGACAGGAGAGTGACTGAGTAAATGTGTAAGTGTCCCCACTTCATTAGGGGAAGCACCAGGCTCCTGGAAATGTCCTGTCATCAAATGCAGCTGTTTGTGAAAACATAATTTATTGTGGGGGTTTTATACGCCCCCACAGGAAAAATGACACTCTCAGACCACCCCGCCCCCTCCCCAGAGCACCTACGGCCCCCGGCCCAAGTTTTAGTCACAGCAGGTATTTTTAGTAAAAGTCATGGACAGCTCACAGGCACGTGAATTTTTGTTTATGGCCTGTGATCTATCCATGACTTACTAAAAATACTCATGACTAAAACAGCCTTAGCCATCACTCCATCAGAGTCAATAGGGACAGATCCCTGGCTGGTGTCAATGGGCATCGCTCCATCAGAGTCATGGGGCCAGATCCCCAGCTACTGTCAATGGGAGTTGCTCCGTCAGAGTCAATGGGGACAGATCCCCAGCTGGTGTCAATGGGCATCGCTCCATTGGTGTCATGGGGGCAGATCCCCGGCTGGTGTCAATGGGCGTCGCTCCATCAGAGTTAATGGGGACAGATCCCCGGCTAGTGTCAATGGGCGTCGCTCCATCAGAGTTAATGGGGACAGATCCCCGGCTAGTGTCAATGGGCGTCGCTCCGTCAGAGTCAATGGGGACAGATCCCCAGCTGGTGTCAATGAGCATCACCCCACCAGAGTCATGGGGCCAGATCCCCAGCTGGTTTCAATGGGCGTCGCTCCATCAGAGTCAATGGGAACAGATCCCCAGCTGGTGTCGATGAGCGTCACCCCATCAGAGTCATGGGGCCATATCCCCGGCTGGTGTCAATGGGCTTCACTCCATCGGTGTCATGGGGCCAGATCCCCAGCTGGTGTCGATGGGCGTCGCTCCGTCAGAGTCAATGGGGACAGATTCCCAGCTGGTGTGAATGAGCACTGAAGTCAATGGAGCAGCAACAGTTCACAGCACTTGGCTCCATTGACTCCAGTGTCATTCTGACCAGTTGACACCAGCTGGGGATCTGGCCCACTGAGTCCAATAGAGCTATGATGGATTCACACCAGGTAGGGATCTGGCCCCACTGACTCCAATGCACCTACATTGAGTTAGACCATCTGGGGATCTGGCCCCACACATGACTTTTCAGTGTGGATTACAGGTCTCACAGCACCATCATCCTGACACGTTCCAGGCTGGGTGCTCTCCGCCTGCCACAACGCAGCCCAGTCTCCCAGTTTTGATTCAGGAGGGAGGGATGGGACTGGATGGGAGCAGCATGGACGTGCTTAGCCTGCAATGAGAAGCTCATTAAAAGGAGTTTATGGCCCCATTAGCCCTTCTGTCCTTGGGTCTGGAAACAGATGGACAGTTTGGATGGAACCAGATGGGAGAGACGTTTCATCTTTAAATTAAAGGGCACTTTAACAACAGAAACTGCCTGAAATCACAGCTCCCTCCCCTAGACTAATCCGAGACTCCGTGCCTTCCACCAGCCCCATCTTCATTCTCCTGTGGCCCCAGGATCCAGCCTGTGAGGCCTCCAGATTCGTTATTCCATTCGTATTCCTGACCCCGACCTCTGCTGACATTTCTGTTATAAACTTGCTG
Organism: Dermochelys coriacea; assembly: GCF_009764565.3. NCBI lineage: Eukaryota > Metazoa > Chordata > Testudines > Dermochelyidae > Dermochelys > Dermochelys coriacea. Next base: position 18,700,006 of record NC_050087.2, read on the forward strand.
ATGGTTTAATTTTCTGCACAGTCTCCAGTGGCCTCATGCAATTCAGTGCAGCTCCCTGCTCGGGCGGGAAGGGGGTGCCTGGTTCACGTGAGGAGAGAGGACAGTCCCCCTGCCTGCCTCACTCTTTCTGCGCCACAGCTGAAACACAGGGCAGGAGGACGCTCAGCGTGAAACACAGGGCAGGAGGCAGCTTGCTGTAGGCAGCTAACATTGTCCGGGGCTCCTGCACTCCTGTCGAGAGGGACAGAGGATGCTGATGGAACTGAGAACATCCAGGAAGCTGGATTTAAAGGGTCCCCACTGGCACATCACCCCTTTCGGAAGGAGGGTGCATTAGAGATGCACACGCATTTCCAGATGATACATGGACCCAAGCAGCCGTGCAGATACTGAGCCAAACCTCCCCAGAGCACTAGCCACTTTGTCCTTCTTATCTCTGCTTATCCAGTTACTCAGTTCCCTCTCCCTATCCAGACAGCTCTGCCTGGAATCAGGCCTGGGATGGGGAGGCATCCTCTCTGGCTCCCATTGTATCACTGTTCCAGTACCTCAGAGGCTGACGCCAGGCCCATCCGGTACAGTCAAGCCATCAGAAGCACCGAGAGGAGGTGGAGAAGCTCGCAGGGGAGGAGGAAGCAGGGGAGCCATAGATCACAGCTCTGCGTGATTAGAAAGACAGATCAGACCTTGGTCAAATCAAGGTCATTAATGCTCCCAGATGAAGTTCAGGGACATAAGAGGATGTTATGAAAGTGGACATGCATCATTATTAATTATATTAATGGCTCCTCCAAACCGAGATCAGGGCTGCGTTGTCGAAGGCGCTGCCTAGACCCCAACTGAGATCAGGGCCCCACTGTGCCAGGTGCTGCACACACAGAAACACCCCAAAGACCTCGCTGTCTAAACGGGCGAGAGAAAGACAGGAAGGCTGCTTATTCCCATTTTACAGCCAGGGACCTGAGGCCCAGAGGAATCAAGGGGGACACTTGCAAAGGCACAATGGACACTCATGTGCCCAATTCCCATCTCAGAAAATTCTCCTCTAAATGACTTGCCTATTGCCAACCAGTGGCAGAGCCAGCAATTGAGCCTATGTCTGTTGAGTCCCGGCCTGCTGCCTTAGCCATTGGACCATCCCACCTCACCTGCCTGGTATTTTCACTCTTTATAAAATATCTCTTAAAAAGCAAAACTGTTCCAACTTTCCTCTCAATCTAAATAGGAGAGGAAGTTCACAAAGTATCAGCACCTTTTCAGGAGTTACTTCTCACAGCATCATCAAAGCAGGATTAAGGAAAAGTTATTGTTTATCTTGCAGATATATGCAAGATCCCAAGGAAGGATAGAACAAGCTTAGGGAATATGAAAAACAAACACCGGCACTGATTAAAAATACAAATCCCTGTGGGAAGATGGCTGGGGAGATTCTCCCTCCCAGAAAGCAAAGTTTTCCAGGGGGAGGGTCTGATTTGGTCCTTAATCACTGGACGTGCTGAGATTCTTATGCAGCATGTTTGCAGAGGAGAAGAAAGAGGCTGATTGATGGATTTTCTGCTGCCCTGCACCTGGTGTTGTCCTTGATGCCTGTGCGTGCACCCAGTCTCGTTTAGGAGCATTTGATACACACTTTCCATTGATGCAAGTGGCTGCAAGAGGTGTCAGGTGATGTAGACTGGAGAACCTGGCCAGGACTCTCTGCGAGCCACAAAGAGAGATGCTGTGGAAACTGAATTCTTCTGCAGACAACACTTGGAGTGTGTTTTCCCTGGTTTGGGTGACCTCTACCGGTCAAAAATATTTTTCCAAGTGAATTGAGATGGGTTGATGCAGATTCCCTGACATGCTCCATGATCTCGTTCTCTAACACACAGAGACACAGAAAGGCAGCTAGGTGGGATTGTTCCTGCAAGTGTTTACACAACTGGGGTCTTACATTGCACACTGACAAGGGCTGGGCCTCATCCTTCTCAGTGCTGGCTCTAAAGCTGACCTTTGGTTGTGGGACAAAGAAATACACTCATAAAAATAACGCATAATAATGCTCCTGTAGCAGGAGCTGCCAGCCTCAGAGGCAGGCTGGGCTTGTGGGCGAGGCCCTGCATTGGGAAAAAATCTCAGTTCAGTTCCTGACTATGCCACAGACTCCCTCTGTGACCTTACGTAAGTCACTGCCTCTTCCTGGGCCTCAGCTCACGTGTCTGTAAAATGGGAATAGCAATTCTGCCCTGATTTAGGTTGTAAGCTCTTCGAGGCACTGTTGTGCTGGGAGTTGTAACACCCACATAGTGAGAGACAGGTGGCAGACACTGCCTTAATACTAACCATAATGAACCGCAAGAATTGGTTTTGTGAATTAATTCTTAGTTGTTACTTGAACCCCGGAACAATCCTACTGTGAACGTCGACCTGGTGCACCAGTGTGTCCCTTTTGGATTTAGACGGTACCTTGCCATGTGCTGGAAACATACAATGCACTGAAAACCTCTGCACGGCCCAGTCACAATCTCCCCAGGTGCAGCAGCAAGGAGGCTTGAAGAATGTATCCACATGTTTTATTTAATATGGTAAATTAATAAAAAATGTCAGTGGACAGGAAACGGGCCTGTTTATGGGCTTTTTGCTGCTTCATTTATTTTGCTAAATGGCATTTGTAGATGCGAGCCACCTGTATTAGTGCAAATATAATTACAAATTTATTGCCAGTATAATTCTGAGTTAATTATAAGGCAACTCATTTGTTCAGTGGGAGCCCACAATATTTTTCATTAGTGCCAACTCTAATTCCGAGCACTATTGTATCCCATTATTTTAATGTGTCGCACAATATTGTCCTATTACTTTATTACTTTATTTCCTAAAGCTACGTGAAATGAAACATGGGCTCACCACCAGCCTGGTGCAAAGGAGACAGCACAAGTCTCGGGCATTCTGGTCTTAAGTGGGGTCAAGGTCTCACGCTGTCTCTTCCAGCCCACCCGGGGAAGGGCTCATGGCATATAAGAATTTGTAACATAGAGGGCTGGGAGAAAAGGTGTGTGTGCGTGTGTGTGTGTGTGTGTGTGTGTGTGTGTGTGTGAAATTAAAAAATAACCCCACATGTTTCTACATTTTCTATTGTTTTCAACAAAAAACTCAACCAGAAGTTGATTTTTTTATCCCAGCGCAGCACAGGTCCCCGAAGAGTTAGCACAAGTGCCCCTTCTCGGCCCAGGCAAGACCCTGGTCTCTGGGGAGATGCAAACCTTGTCCTTTGTAATGCTGATGCTGACATTTTGCTGTATCTTTTCCCACCCAGTTACTGTTGGCTCAGTGGCAAGCCTGCTTTTCCCTTGCTGGGAAGGGGAGAAGGAATCTGCGATTGATCCAGGGCAGCTGGTAGGCAGAGACACAGCACAGGCAGCAAGGCTGGGAAATCAAAGGGCGACCACAGACTGCAAAGTGAAGGGGAAGATGAGATTTAGCACCGCTCAGGCTCTTTGCCAAGGAAACTCGGCTGCATGTGGCAGGAATGCAGAGCTGTAAAGCAGGATCGCTTCTAGGTCTGAGCCGCGGACTTTGGAATGCCAGTGCTGGGAGAGGGACTCTGTCTGAGGCAGGCTGGGACTCTGAGAAGAGCAGGAAAGGAGAGGGAGGCTAGCCTGGCGGCTAGCATCTGGGCTGGGACACAACCTCTGTGAAAGGAGGCTAAATTCTGTGCTTCTCTGCTTAGACTGAAAACTGCTGAGGCCGGAGTCGGGTCTGTGTCTGTGTAAGCGCCCTGCTCACAAGGGAGGCCCTGGCCTTGATCTGACCCTCCAGTTAATGACTCTTCCTGCGCCTTATTTCCAGCCTGAACTTGTCTCACGCCAGCTGCCGGCCCCTGGATCTCAGGCTGCCCTTGCCAGCTGGATTACAGAGCTCTCCTTGCTCCCCCCACAGATACTCGTTGGCCGCCTCACTTCTGTGGCCCCCAGCACATAGGGTGTGAGCACCCTGTTACCCTGCTCCAGCTCTGGCACCTCCACTCCCCTGCCCGGTCCCCGCTGCCGCTTTCCTACACGGACACGCCTCTGAGTGCCCCCACCAGCTCGGAGGATGCTCTGCAGCCAGGAGGGAAAGGGGCAGCAGGCGACTGCAAGGGCTGGAGCTGCCGGGAGCCTGAGGCCAGCTGGACCCAGGTAGCGAGGCTCCTGTACAGCAGTGCCCCCAGTATGGAGCAGGAAGGAACAGCTGATGCCAGTTGGCAAGTGGAAGGCCCTTGCTGGCAACTCCAGCTCCTGTGTTCCCTTGTCAAGGGGCCCTTTTCCCTCCTCTGCAGAGCATCCTCCGACCTGGCAGGTGTCGGTGCTGGGCCTGGGCAGGGGAGTGCCGGAGCCAGAGCTGCTGGGAGCCTAGGGCAGACCCAGAGCTAAGCAGCAAGGCCACCCGGGCAGCAGAGCCCCTAGCTGGGAGCAGGAACCAGGTATGGGCAGAGGGAAGCAGGGATGGGACATAGGCTCTGGGGGAAGTCACACCCTGCTTCCCTGGACCTGTCCCTGCTTCCCCATTGCCCCCATCTTCCTCCCAGTCCCAGGTAGGGCCCCAGAATTGAGCAAACACCTGCACTGTTTCAGTCACTGCATGCGGGCTCGGTGTTGCCTATGGTTAAGCCAGAAACAGTACATGTCTCAAAACTGCCAACCCCCAATGTTCAAAACTCCTGACTCAGACCTCCGAAAAATCATGAGTTTTTTAAAAACTGTATAACCCTGAGTTGTTTTGGTCTAGCTTTCTGTTTCTGACTTCCCGCTGCCAGCAGCCCACACCCAGTGTGTGCATGTGACCCTTTCCCACAGTTATTGAGCAAGGTGATTTTGACCCCACAGTTCTGCCATACCCCCCAGCCCTGACATTTGTGCTGCTTCCCGCTCCAGCTGTGAACGCTACACTAGATATTTTTCAGCTTTGGAAAAGCACAAATGGGTCCGTCCTGGATTGTGAACAGAGGTACAAAGGTGTCAGCTTCCTTCAGTGGGCATTGCCGGCTGTGTTTAGCACACAAGAGCTGGTGGGCTGGATTTTACCTTTTGCTCCTCACCCTGATGCACTTCGCAGCTGTTTTGTGTCTTCATTAGAGGGTAAATAGCTATTGTTTGGGCTCTTATCAGATGGAAGAATGGATGTATCTGTGTTTTGTAAATTGTTCTTTCATCTTGGAAGAGGCTGTTTGTGTCTGAACACTGCTCAACACATTGGCTCCTGATTCTATTCAGTTCCTTTTGTCTAGCTCTTGAATAGCTGTTTTCCATGAGAACCACAATAATGAATCCTTCTCCAGATTGAGGTGATTAAACCCTCCACTTAATCCCCCCCCACACCGCTGCTTTCCCCCTATTGAATAGCCTGGGGCTTGTCATGGGAAGTGTCCATCTTTCATTTCATTTCCTTTTGCTCCTGCCACAAGAATGCTGCACCTGGAGACTTCGTAATTATCACTTGAATCTTATGTGATTAAGCAGGTAGCTAAACAGTTTCCACTGTCTGTTCCACTGCCTCAGGTCCTGCATGGTCTTAAACTGACAGTTTCCCTTTAAACCTTCCTCTGCAAAGTTGTCTATTTTTCTGCACCTTGTTCTTATCATGGCGCTAGGATGGTTCCCTCTAAGGTACCCAAGGGCTCCCAAGGGGCCAATTCAAGGCAGCTATTTACCACCCTTCTGGAAAGGTGCTGGCCAGACGACAGAGCTTCCTTCAGAGTAGCAGCCGTGTTAGTCTGTATTCGCAAAAAGAAAAGGAGTACTTGTGGCACCTTAGAGAATAACACATTTATTTGAGCATAAGCTTTCTTGAGCTACAGCTACAGCTCTCTGCATCGGATGCATCCTTCATTGTTGATATTGTTCAGTGGCACCCCATTGCACCGGGTGCTACATGCAGAGCTTCCACTCCAAAGAGACAAGGGCACAGAGTGAGGAAGTGACTTGCCTGAGGTCACGCGGCTGCTCAGTGGGCTCAGAACTCCGGCCCCCTGAGGCCGGGACAATGGCTGGCAGAGGGCCATGCTGCCGTTGTAAAGCTGGGGAGGTTTAGACCATTGCCCTGTGACGAGTCTGAGGCCTGGCTCCAAACTCACCCAGCTTTCGAATACACTGGTGTCTGGAGTTCAGGCCCAGCTGCAGTTTCACCTCTCTGTTTATCCCTCCGTAACTTTGATCCATCTCCACTGCACCTAATACCCATAGGAACTGCTGCCCTGAAGAGGATGCACCGGTGCAACCCAGTCGAGCAGACAAGTCAGATGGGCCCAACCCCCGGCGCAGACGTGCGGCTCCGGCACAACCCCCTGGCACAAACACACCAGACCAGCGCAACCCCCTGGCGCAGACACATGGCTCCGGCGCAACCCCCAAGCGCAAACGCGCTGCTCCGGCGCAACCCCCTGGCACAGACACATGACTCCGGCACAACCCCCTGGCACAGACGTGTGGCTCTGGCGCAACCCCCTGGCGCAGACACATGGCTCCGGCACAACCCCCTGGCGCAGACACATGGCTCCGGCACAACCCCCTGGCGCAGACGTGTGGCTCCGGCACAACCCCCTGGCGCAGATACATGGCTCTGGTGCAACCCCCTGCCGCAGAAACACAGCTCCAGCGCAACTCCCTGCCGCAGACACACGGCTCCAGTGCAACCCCCTGGCGCAGACACACCAGACCAGCGCAACCCCGTGGCACAGATGCACCAGACCAGCGCAACCCCCTGCCGCAGACACACGGCTCCGGCGCAACCCCCTGGCGCAGACACACCAGACCAGCGCAACCCCCGGCGCAGACACACCAGACCAGCGCAACCCCCTAGCACAGACACATGGTCCAGCGCAACACCCTGGCGCAGACACACCAGACCAGCGCAACCCCCTGCCGCAGACGCGTGGCTCTGGCGCAACCCCCTGGCGCAGACACATGGCTCTGGCACAACCCCCTGGCGCAGACACGCCAGACAAGCGCAACCCCCTGGTGCAGACACACGGCTTCAGCGCAACCCCCTGGCACAGACACGTGGCTCCAGCACAATCCCCTGGTGCAGACGTGTGGCTCCAGCGCAACCCCTGGTGCAGACACACCAGACCAGCGCAACCCCCTGGTGCAGACACATCAGACAAGCACAACTCCATGGCGCAGACGCATGGCTCCGGCACAACCCCCTAGCGCAGACACACCAGACCAGCGCAACCCCCTGACGCAGATGCGTGGCTCCAGCGCAACCCCCTGCCTCAGACACATCGGATCAGCGCAACCCCCTGACGCAGACGTGCGGCTCCGGAGCAAACCTCTAGCGCAGACGCACCAGACCAGCGCAACCCCCTAGCGCAGACACACCAGACCAGCGCAATCCCCTGGCGCAGACACACGTCTCCGGCGCAACCCCCTGGCGCAGACACACCAGACCAGCACAATCCCCTGGCGCAGACACACAACTCCGGCGCAACCCCCTAACGCAGACACACCAGACCAGCGCAACCCCCGGCGCAGACACACAGCTCCGGCGCAACCCCCTGGCGCAGACACACAGCTCCGGCGCAACCCCCTAGCGCAGACACACCAGACCAGCGCAACCCCCTGGCGCAGACACACAGCTCCGGCGCAACCCCCTTGCGCACCAGCTTAAACCTCTCCTGAGAGGTGCTGCACTCAGTACAGAGAGCACGACTTGCACCAGTGAAGCTACCCCAGCAGCTAGAAACACAACAGTCTTGCCCACTTCTCTTCTTCACTTACACTTCTGTTCCCTCTATTCGTTATCAAACCCTTCCCCCCCCAACGAGGTTTTCATGGTCAATGCACACGCTCCTTATCCCCACACCTTGGCTCGTGTCTTTCCTCCCCCATCTGCCCGTCTCTCACTGCGCAGGAGGCATGTGCGTGTAACTTGCTGCAACCCCTTTGCTGGCCCTTTGGGGCCCCCTCGTTTCCATCACGCCAGTGTGCTCGGTGCTCCCGCTACCTGCCTCTTAGGTCAATGTCCACCTTGTTTTCAAAGTGAGTTCAGAGGCAGGGCTCTCAGCTGCGACCTGCTCAAGGGCCTTGGTCTTACTGATAGACAGACAGACCAACCTGGATTGGCGTTATGGTGCTGAGCCCACAGCTGACCTGTACCTTGGTCTGTGGAGCCCCTGTTCACTTCTTTTCAGACTTGAATTCCCCAAGGCTATTTCATTTCAGAGCTGAAACCCAGTGGATCCAGCAGCGCTAGCTCCTGGTTTCCATTTCTCCTCTTCTCGCTGCTCTATGCTCACTTCTCAAACTATTTATAACCCCATTTTATGGAACAGCAGGTGCCTTGGCAGGGCTCGGAGTCTGTTATACTGCATCTAGCCATCCCTCCCCCTCCCCCGAAGTGACAGTAATTAGCGGAGCGGCTGGCTCTGGCTGACAGATCCGGAGCGTGTGCTGGAGCCATTCCAGAGCAGATCTGAAGAGATATCCTGGCTGGTGTCAACAGGGAGCATCCCCAGCTGCCACAGCAGGGATGGGCTCCAATCTGAGGTGAGTTGCGTGCAAAACTGGCGTGGTGGGGGCCTCCCGGGGAACCCAGGAGCCGGACGTCTCAGTTTAGTTAACTACGGCAGAAGTTCATTCAGTGAAAAATTGGGAAATTCAAAACTGATAAAAGGAAATGCTTCCTACAACCCATGATTGGACTATGGAACTTACAGCCACAGGAAGTTACTGAGGCCAAGAACTTAACAACGTTCTAAATCGGGGTGGGCAAACTATGGCCCGCGGACCACATTCGGCCCGCAGGACCCTTCTGCCCGGCCCCTGGGCCCCTGACTCAGGAGGCTCGCCCCCCGGCCCCTTCCCCACTGCCCTCCCTCCCCCACAGCCTCAGCTTGCTCTGCTGCCAGCGTGATGCTCGGGGCAGGACGGCTCTAAACTCCTGGGGCAGAGCAGCTGCAGAGCCCGGCCTGACCGGTCTCTGTGCTGTGCAGTGTGTGGCTGGCTCCAGCCGGGTAGCATGGTAAGGGGGCAGGGAGCAGGGGGGGTTGGATAGAGGGTAGGGGAGTTCGGAGGGGGTGGTCAGGGGGCGCGGGTGTGGATAGAGGTCGGGGCGGTCAGAGGGCAGGGAACAGGGGGGTTGAATGGGGGAAGGGGTCCTGGGAGGGCAGTCAGGAAGGAGGGGGGTGTGATGGGTTGGATCACAGAAACCCCCAGGGGCTGCCAACTGATGTGCCAAGACTACTTCTGCCCCTGCTTTCCCTGCCAGCTTGGAACTCCAGCAACCTGTCTTGCTGAGCCAGACATGCCAGTCTGCTCCAACACAGACTCAGGGTCTGAACCACGTGCCCCAAAGCTGCAGACTTAACCAAAAGCAACTTAAGAAGTGTTCCTGCCTTTAACATTCAGATACCCAACTCCCGATGGGGTCCAAACCCCAAATAAATCCATGTTACCCTGTATAAAGCTTATACAGGGTAAACTCATAAATTGTTTGCCCTCTATAACACTGATAGAGAGATATGCACAGCTGTTTGCCCCCCCAGGTATTAATACATACTCTGGGTTAATTAATAAGTAAAAAATGATTTTATTAAATACAGAAAGTAGAATTTAAGTGGTTTCAAGTAGTAACAGATAAAACAAAGTGAATTACCAAGCAAAATAAAACAGAACAAGCAAGTCTATGTCTAAGAAAACTGAATATAGATTAAAAACCTCACCCAGTAAGCTTCCTTTTACAGACTAGTCTCCTTCTAGTCAGGGTCCAGCAATCACTCACACCCCCTGTAGTTACTGTCCTTTGTTCCAGTTTCTTTCAGGTATCCTTGGGGGTGCAGAGGCTCTCTCTTGAGCAAGCTGAAGACAAAATGGAGGAGTTTCCCAGGGGGTTAAACAGACTTTCTCTTGTGGGTGGACACCTCTCCCTCCCTCCCCCTGCCCCGTGTAGAATCCAGCTACAAAATGGAGTTTTGGAATCACATGGGCCAGTCACATGTCAATGCACGACTCAGAACTTACAGGTAGCAGCCATGGGTCACATGCTACCTTGAAGGTCCTCAAGTAGACTTCTTATGTGGATTGGAGCATTCCAATATCCATTGTCCCTTAAGTGTTTCTTGACTGGGCATTTAATATGCACATTCCTTTCTCAAGAAGCTGACCAAATGCTTTACAAAAGCTACTTAAAAATCAGGCTAGTACACACCCAATATTCATAACTTCAAATACAAAAATGATACATACATAGAAATAGGATTAATAGATTCAGTAGATCATAACCTTTACAGAGATATGTTACATGGCATATGTAGCATAAAACATATTCTAGTTATGACATATATACATTCATAAGCATATTTTCATAAAGCCTTAGGGAGGGCACCGCCACGGGGCAGTTGGATGGGGCGGCTGGGGGCAGTCAGGGGCAGGGGTTCTAGGGGCAGTCAGGGGACAGGGAGAAGGGGTGATTGGATCGGTCAGGGGTCCCAGGGGGCAGGCAGGAATGAGAGGAGGTGTTGGATGGGGTGGCAGGGGGCGGTCAGGGAGCGGGGGGGTGGATGGGGCAGGGGTCCCAGGGAGGCTGTCAGGGAACAGGGGTTTGGATGGGGCAGGAGTCCCGGGAGGGCCATCAGGGGGTGAGAAGCAGGGTGGGGGCAGGGGCTGGGCCACACCTGGCTGTTTGGGGAGGCACAGCCTCCTCTAACCAGCCCTCCATACAATTTCCAAAACCTGATATGGTGCTCAGTCCAAAAAGTTTGCCCACCCCTGTTCTAAAAGGTCTGGGCATTTGCATGGCTATCCAGAATAGCCAGAGCTAGAATAGCCAATGACAACAAACAGGATTGGAAAGAATATTAGCACTCATATTTCAGAGCTCAAACCAATCGCTAGCTATTAGAGACCAGGATGCAACCTATGTGGGGAGCAGATTATCCTACATTTGCTCCTACAGGGTTCTACACCTAACTCTGAAAAACCGGGTGCCAGCCACCTCTGGAGACAGAGCTAAAATATATCTTGGGTCTGACCCAGTCTAGCAATCCTTGTGTTCCTCACCTAAGAAACAGTTTTATTAATTAACCAAACTCTGCGAGGTTCAATTAATTACCATAATTAATGAGAACAGAAGAATTGCCAGACCAGATCCAGACCTTGAGCCAACTTCTCCATTAGCGTGTGTGCATGTGTGTGTAAACGTACACACCGATGCCCTCTACTGGGTGGAATCAGACTTGCTCAGCTGTGTGTCATATGCCCTGCACTTCTGACTGCTAACGGAAATTCTCCTCTGGCTCAGGGGGTCAGGGCCTGAACTTTTGGAGCAGGTAGGTCTGAGCTGTGTCCTCACCTTTGCCATGAATGGCCATGGAGCCTGTGGCAGAGATGTCTGAAGCAGCCACAGAGTCTGCACCCCCACCCCGACTCCCTGGGCTGCCACACATCTCCAACATAACAACACACACAGTTCAGACCGGAACGCCAGGGGCAAGTGTCCTGCTGGAGCAAATGATGGCTCTTGCTCAGTCCCTGGAGAGAGCATCAGGGAAGAAAGACATTCCAGCTGGGCTTCTGAAATCCCATTAAAATCCAGCGGGTGTTGAGTGCCTCACTCCCTTAGTCTCCTAGTGTGTGTGAGCAAGAGAGAGAGATAGAGAGAGGAGGCTGCTGCCTGGCTCCCCCAGAATAGAGAGAATTCGGTGTGGGAACACGAATGTGCACTCGCACATGCATGCACACACACACCATGCAGTCATTTACCTCCTTGACAGCCAATACACTAATTCCTCCTTATCTCCTGGGCCTGTCCCCCCCAAATCCATCCTGATCCCTGAAAGCAAAGACATCTCATCCTTGCTCGGAACCCGTCTCCCTGGTCGAATGAGTAATAAACAGCCTGGAATGACTCATCTTCCTTCCCATCAGGCAATTAATGCTGGATCTGCAGATAATGAGCTACTGGGGTTGTCACTCTCTCAGGAGCAGCAGAGGTAAGATGCAAATGAAGAATGCTCCATACTGTCACCTTAAACTCCTAAACCCCCAAGTCCCAGAGGATTGATTAAAATGGGGTTTAATTAAATGATGGAGGGGGGAACAGGAGGAGCCGATGGACAGATGCAGGCAGCGAGACTGTAGAGGTGCACACTGCCTGTCAGCACGGAGCTTCCTTTCCCTGTGTGTCTGCGACTTCACTGCTCACCATGCACTCCTGTCTGAGCACCTGGGAAACAGCCACGTATTTATCCTGGCAACACCCTGGTCAGCAGACCCACAGCACAGAAGTTTTCTTAAAAGTCATATGGGAGGATGACTGGAGGAATTCTGGGGGAGTGGGGTCGAGTGGTGAGAGCACGGGGGCTGGGAGTCAGGACTCCTGGGTTCTATCCCTGGCTCTGGGAGTGGAGTGGGGTCTAGTAGGGGCGGGCTCCTGGGTTCTACTGCCAGGTAGGGAAGGCTTCATCTAACAGCACAGAGACCAGAACCTTCAAAAAGGGAGCCTACCGCTGAGCCAGAAAGGGACACCAGGCGCCCGAAGTGCCTTAGCTACACTCCCAGCCTTCCTTACACCAGCAGGCAAGAAAGGACCAGGAGGCTGACAGCCGGAAATGGACAGGACAGGTGGGCCTGTGTCTTTCCTTGTTTTATTCATTTATCTAACAGCACCCCAGGGCATGTGTGTGGCGCACCCCTGGGTGGAATAAAGAGAAAGACAAGGCCCTGTCCCCAAAGGGCTTGCATATGGCATGACCAGTGCAAGGAGCAAATAGGAAGAGAGTTTCTCACCCTGGGCAGGGTCCAGCAAAAGGCCTAGTTGCCCACAACCTGGCCCCTCACTCCTAGGCGAGGCCCTGCATGAAGCCTAGGGGACCTCCTACCCTCACCTAGGGTGGCCAACTTTCTAATTGCACAAAACCGAACACCCCTGCCCTACCCTTGTCCTGAGGCCCCGCCCCTGCCCTTTCTCCAAGGCCCCGCCCCTGCCCCACCCCTTCTCAGAGGCCATGCCCCTCACTCGCTCCATCCCCCCTTCCTCCATTGCTTGCTCTCCCCCACCCTCACTCACTTTCGCCCAGCTGGGGCAGGGGGTCGGGGTGCAGGAGGGGGGTGAGGGTTCCAGCTGGGGTACAGGCTCTGGGGTGGGGCCGAGGCTGAGGGGTTCAGAGTGTTGGCTCAGGCTGAGGGTGTGGGCTCTGGGGTGGGGGCGGGGATGAGGGGCTTGGGGTGCAGGAGGGGCTGAGGGCTGGGGCAGAGGGGTGGGGTGGGGGCTTGCAGGGTGCAGACTCTGGGAGGGAGTTTGAGTGTGGGAGGGGACTCTGGGCTGGGGCAGGGGGTTGGGGTGCAGGGCGGGGTGCGGGGTCCCGGCGGTGCAGGAGGGGTGCAAGCGGCCTCCCCACCCTCCTGCAGCTTCCATTGGTTGTGGTTCCCGGCCAACGGGCGCTGCGAAGCCGCACTTGGGGCACGGGCAGCACAGGGAGCCTTCCTGGCCGCACATGTGCGCAGGAGCTGCAGGCACCCGGCAGCTGCTTCCAGAAGCCACATGGAGCTAGGGAAGCAGGGAGCCGCTGACCAGACTATTAATGGCCCGGTCGGCAGTGCCGACCAGAGCCGCCAGGGTCCCTTTTCGACCAGATGTTCTGGTCGAAAATTGGATGCCTGGCAACCCTCCCCTGACTCCTGGGAAGGGGCCCGCACAAGATCAAGGCAACATTGAAGTCCGACTGGATGTCTCTGTTTCATTGGAGGCAGCAGGGTCCAGTCCAGTGGAGATGGCCCTGAGCAATAGTCCACAATCCTCTTGTGTGAGTCAGTTCGCTTCACTTCTGTTTCCCACCTGCCCAGCCTAGGATTTTTCTCACCTCTTTGTTCCTGCAGGAGGCTCTGCTGGTGTCCAAATGACAGTGACTACAGCAGGCCTAGACCTGCCTTTCCAGCAATACCTGAGCCCCTTGTCTGAAGGGAGTCCAAGAACTGTCTGTGCAATGTGTTATTCTTTCATCAAAGATAACATGGTGAACTATTCTAATAGATGCTCATTGTTAACAGAAGCCTTCTCGGAATGCGAGATCATCTCTGAATGCTTTATTAATGATTAATGACAGGTTGTCTTTCAAAATAAAGGCTTTGGACACGAGAGAGAGAGGTATTTTATTCATTGTATTTTGCTGCTACTATAAGTATTGTCTGAGAAATAAGATGATAGGCATGGGAAAAATTCACTAGGGAAAGAAAAGAAAGAAAGACAGACAGGGCTGGAAGGCTCAAAGCAGATAAGACCTGTACATCAGATGAGTTCTCTCTCTCTCCCACACTCCAGCCCAAGAGGAGCTTTCCCAGCCCCTCTGCTAATGATGCTGCTAATTCTATTTTTGCAGGTTTTCAGGTGTTAGCAGCCGGCTTTTGCAGCTTATGCCTCCAGGAGACCCTGGGAGCTTAGATGCAATTCCCACATGCGGGAAACCCACTGTCCAACACACCTGTACTCACCAAACAGGTGACTTGCTCACCACAGACATAACAGCCTTAAATATTTAAGATTAAATGATTAGCACTGGCCCTGGCAGGGCCCACGCCTCATGGGAGGGACTCATCTCAGAACCAATTATCTCCACATTATTGCCTTCGCCTTGGGAGAGATGGATCCCATGCCCACCCTTCACATCAGGAGGGAGGCAAGTATTAGAGCTCAGAGACGTATGTGCCAGCTCATTAATGTGCGGCTGACAGAAATCCCAGATGAGTGATGATTGATTGCAACAGGGACTGCAATCTACAAACATGTACAGCCTCATCTTACAACCTGAACCGTGGCCAGGATACTTGGGGCACAGAAGTTTTCTTTTACCACCACATGTACAGATGACTAGTGGAGGGTACTGGGGTCTGGTGGGTTACAGCAGGGAGGGCTGGGAGTCAGGCTTCCTGGGTTCTAGCCCTAGCTCTGGGAAGGGGGAGAGGTTAATGGGAAGCAGCACTTCTAGTTTTTATTCCCAGCTCTGGAAGGAGAGTGGAGTCTAGTGGTTAGAGCAGGAGGGGGCTAAGAGTCAGGATGCCTGGATTCTGTTTCCAGCACTACTAGTGATTCATTGTGTGACCTTTGGTAAATTTCTGTGCTCTAGTTTTCCTGTCTGTAAAATGGAGACAATGCTGGCCTTGTTCACAGTAGTGAAATGCTAACACACTTAACACTAATGTTCATACACCAATGCCGGGTGTTGCAGTTTGCAGGGCTCGCCCATTGCTTGGTTTATTCTATGGCCTGGGGTCACTCTGGGGCCTATGGAAATCTGACCCAAAATATTTATGTTGGGGAGGGTTGCTTGAACATTCACAGTGGAGGTGGTTTTGGGTTTTTTTTTCTCTTTTGTTTGTTGGGGGGGGGAGGACTTTTGCTTCTCCAAATTGGCTGCTCAAATCAGAGCAGAACTTACAATTTCTGTTACGACTTGTTTAGAAGCAACAACAGTAAAGAATAACACGCTATTTCAATCCTGAGTCCTAGGCAATGAACCAGGGAGGATGAATGAGGAGTCAGAGAACGCCAAAGATCAAGTCATCATAATATCATCAAATCTGGGATACACCAAAGGGATCCACATCCAAAGACAGAGGCGCAGAGCAAACGTGACGAAGGCCAGCTCAGAAGGGATAAGAAGCAAGCCGCAGAAAATGGACTGGAATCAACAATTGTCAAGAATAATTACCTTGGAGAAGGGCAGATGGGACTGCTCAGACCAGTAAGAGCTAGATATGAATGACTAGGGACTACAGTGGGTCACTGGGGATTAGCAGACAAAAGATGGTAATAAAACCTAGAGAGGGAAGGAAGAAAGAAAATGTATTAAAGGTAGGAGGAGGAATTGGAAAAATATGTCTGGCTGGTGAGTCTTGCTTGGGGTCTCCAGATTTGGGGTCTGTAAGGAATTCTGCCCCTGGTCAGACTGGCAGGAGCCTTTATGGGGGTGGGGGGGTGCCTTCCTCTGCAGCATGGTGTTTGGGTGAACTAATGATATCATCTGGGCATTTCTCACCTGCTCTAATCAATTCCCTGCCGGTGGACGGGGCTCAGGCACTGGGCTCACCTTGGTCCCTCCTGTTCTCTGCTTGTGGCTCACAAGAGTTTAGTCTCCTGAGGACTGAAATATTTTGGTTTAATTCCAGTCAGTGGGCTTAAACTAGGGCCTGTGTAAAGGCCTGTGATATGCGGGAGGTCAGGCAAGACTTTATCATGGCCTTAAACTCTGCAAAACCTATGAAACTTGGAAGGAAGAAGCTGAGCTAGAGCCCAGAGAAAGAGGCACTGTGAGATGCAAGTCTGCCTGTCCATCCGTGCCACAGTAGCTGAGATATCTATGGCGATATCCCTTACAAACCGTGCCCTTCACTCCTCCCAGCCCTGGACGTTTCTCTGGGACTTCGGTGGCTGCCTCACTGCACAGGTGAGTTTCACCCGCTGAGAGAGGGCACAGTTCCCTGCTCCGCCACAGCCTCCCTTCTGCTCTCTGCCACTCAGTTCTCCATTGGTGAATTGGGGATAATAATCCTTCCTGTGTCTGTCTTGTTGATTTATACTGTAAGCAGGGTCTCTCCTATTCTCTGTCCCTGCAGTGCCCAGTCCAGTTGGGTCCTGATCTCAGTCAGGATCTGTGCAGTGCCTGGGCCAAGGCAGGGCCGGGCTTGGTGCCTCTGGGGACTACTGTGAGGCAGATGATAATGCTAGGAATGGAGACTAGCGTCCAGCCAGGCCAGGATGCAGCAGGGAAGAAAAATCAGACAGAGACCAGTGTAATGGGGCTGGTTTCAGCACTTCAGCCTGCTAGGAGAGAGAGAGAGCGAGCAAGTGCAGCTCTTATCTCTCAGTTCCCTAAAAGGATATAAATTGGAGGCCATTGTGCTCCTTCCAGCCACAACTGAGGGTAAAAGAATGTTCTGAAAAGGACACAAAAGGAAGGAGACTGCATTGAAGTGACCCCCAGGCCTGGATTAAGATTTTGAAGCAGGCTCTGGAGCTGACAAGGATTTTTGCAGAGGCCAAATTGGATCATTTGAAGAAGTGAGAAACTGGAAATTAGCTGTTAGTTTCTAGATCAGATGACTCTGTTATATGACATTAGCATAGACACATCCGTACAGAGAGCAAAGCAAGTAGAGACCTTATCAATCCCCCACAACTCCCTCCGTGCCTGGCAAAGTAAACCACTTGCTGTATTCCAAAGGGAAAACATCCAAAACAGACCTTGCAGCCTCCAGATGCTGGAAAATAATTTGGGGGGGAAAGTGTTGTACGGACTCCTTGAGACAGCTGTATAAAGAATGAATGGCACAGACGGCGCCATGTATACTGCATGAGAGATGAGATGGCAGAGTTGTTTGGGTGAAGAATAAATGCGTGGGAGGGCAGGAGTGTGTGATAGTGAGGATGTGGTGCCAGAGAGTGAGATTTCACATGCTGGCTGATCAAACCCAGATGATGCGGGGGTCTGGAGTAATATAGACCAGGACTCTCCTTTCAGATCTGTTCGGAAAACTGTAAAACAGAGTGATAACTAGCCAAAGCTTGTGAGAATCCCTGTGGGGCTTGCTCACAGCTGGATTTGCCTCTGTCTCTAAATCTGCTGTTTGCCCATGCACTGCGATGACTCTACAGACGGCCCCCCTTGCATTTTAATCACCTTTGAATTTCAGCATTCAGTGAAAATGCATCATGTTCGGGCTTTGCCAACACCGAGTGACTTTGGAACAAACTCTCGTCTTTCTTTAAACTCAGCAATGCCATGACTAGTGTTAGACACAGATTGAGCTAAACGTATTGTGCGCATGGCTCTGTAAGGATGGTGATGGTGCAATAGTGTCCTCGGGAATAATATATTACAGTAGTATCAGAGGGGTAGCCGTGTTAGTTTGGATCTGTAAAAGCGGCAAAGAGTCCTGTGGCACCTTATAGACTAACAGAAGTATTGGAGCATAAGCTTTTGTGGGTGAATACCCCCAATGAAGTTGGTATTCACCCAGAAAAGCTTATGCTCCAATATGTCTGTTAGTCTATAAGGTGCCACAGGAGTCTTTGCCGATATTACAGTAGCACATCCAGCCCCCAGCTGAGAGAAAGGCCTCTCGGTGCTGCACAGACAGGGAGAGTGTCCCTGCCCCAAAGAGCTGAGAGTCAAAATAGCCAATGGAAGGATCATTACCCCTGTTTTACAGATGGGGAAATGAAGGCCTGTGAAAGGAAGTGACTCCCCCAAGGCTACACAGGAAATTGGAGTCAGGAACTGAATGCAGAGTCCTATCCCCCTGCTTTAGCCACAAGGCTACCCTTCCTCTCAATTCCACTGCATAGCTAGCGCAGGCTGGCACATTTGTTCAGTGATGCCTGTTAAAGAGTTAATTGGTCCCAGTTCCATTCCAAGGGAATGGGCATCCCAGCACTAACCAGCCCCTGCTAGGCAGCCATGGCAGAGAGGCCCAGGGCTGCCTGGCCAGTCCAGACTGACTCCCCTGTCACTCCAAGACGGGATCCCAGTGCGGTGGGGATGCTGTGCGTGTCTGCCGCTCTCTATGTTGAGACTAACTCCAGGCCCGTGTTTTCCAGTGCTGCCAGCATGGGACCTTTCACCAGTATTAAAACCCATCCTGAATTACTGGGAGCCTCTCCTCCCACTTCAATAGCCTTTTCCTCAGTCAGGCCCTGATGTCAACATGGGGGTGGGAGAAAGGGAGAAACACGTATCTGCTGTATTTTGCTGAAAGAGATCCCTGGTCTCTTGCAAGGTTTGCAAGAGGGCTTGAAAATGAGACCAGATGGTGTTGTAAGCATGAAAGGGAATGAGAGCAGGCAGCAGGAATCCCAGAAAACACCTTTCAGTGCCAGGAAGATGCTCAAGAGCTGGGGACGGGAGGAATAAAAGGAAACTCATTCATTCTACAGAGCTAAATTAGAGCAAACCTGATCTCCTGCTCAGCTACATTGTCATTACCCCGTTTAATTTTTAACCATGTGTTCCATGGAGGAGGTGAACATTGCCTGGCCCTAGAGTTCAGATAATTCATAAATTCCCCTCCGCCCCCCCACCAAATACCAGAGCAGTTTTCTTCAAATTAAGGTTTCCCATAAGGAGCACAATGTGGCTCTAGTTTTGCTGATTTACAGCTGCTGCTGATGGATAAAAATGCTTCTTTTATGCCAAGTCCTCCCGCTAGGAATCCTTGTTGTTTGGCTAATTTTGTTCTCCATGCACTGAGGGTCCTTTTGCTGATGGCTCTTTCTTTTGGCTGGGAGCTTGCTTATTTATTGACTGACATATTTTACCCCTTCACTCTGGATGGATGCTTGCAATACACTGGAATGGTGCAAAACGAACAGGCAGTGTCCCGTTGTTCTGATTGTTACAGTGGCACCAAACCGAGAGAGAGGCTCCCGCTGCACTGAGCGCTGCTCAGACCTGTCCCTGCTCAAAGAGTTCACAATCTAGAGAGACACAGGGTGGGAGAAAGGGAGCTCTATTCTTTAATGAGGTGTGTTACGGTAGCAACTGGGAGCTAAGTTCATGGACCAGGAACTCGCTGGCCTAGGTGCTGTACAAACACAGAACAAAACAACAGCCCCTGCCCCAAAGAGCTGACACTTAGGGAGGGGAATTGTGCAAGGTCACCTGCAGCAGAGGCTGGGCTAGAGCGTGGGTCTATTCTCTATACTTCCTCTGCTAATGGCATGATGGCCTCTGAAGGTGAGATATTCAGCAGGTGTATTTGCACACCTGCTATACTGTACATCCAAAAGGCTGTCACGTGCCTGAGTACTCAGTGGTGTGCGGTAGGCGCAGAAGCAGCTGCCAAGAGCACACTGCCCCAGCACTTGGCTCTCTGAATGCACAGTCTAGCTCCTCACCCTCACAGCTTCCCATGCACTTCTCCCCAGCAGCCAGAGGAACTGGCTTACCCTCCACAATCAGCAGCTATGTCCCACCAGGGCAACAGAACTATCAGCCACCAGAGCGAGACTCCTTTGCTCAGCACTTGTGCTGTGACCAGCTGGAACTCACTCCCAGGAGAAACAAGACTGGCCACGAAGCTCAGAAACTTTTCACATCAAAATGTGAACCCACCCTTTCGTAAGCCAGGCTTCCTGCCATTCAAATATATAGGTAAGAAAAACCCACCTGGACTATGGCGAGTGGAGGGTAAAACAGAGCGTGTCGGTGAGTTTGTCTTACCACAAATATGGTGCTGAACTACTGGGGTGATACTTACATGCAATATAAATGGTAGCTAGACAGTCACAAACCACCCCACGTCCTGCTCCAAGTGCCAGGCACACTTCTTCACACTTGCCTTCTCCAACATAAACACAGAACAGTGTGGACTTATTTAAAAAAAAAATCCCCCAATACAAAACCCTTCCAAAACAAAGACTCCACTGAACATCTTTGGGGGAGGATGAGAGACCAAACAAACTTCATGTGACAGATGTTACGATGCTTAATGCATGACTGGAAGGCACTTGGATTCATTACAGTGATTAGGATAATGTAAGAATCTATACACAATAGAATAGCACCAGGCAGGCTCAATTCAGCAGGTAGATAAATTGATTAATTAGATGATGAATGCACATGGAGTCAGTAGATAGACAGTGACAGTACTGTAGAATTTGTACTGGATTTTGTAGACAGCTGTGTGACAAATATTGCTATCCCATGCAGTACCTTTGGGGGCCATTGTAGTCAATTTACGAATGGTTTATGTATGATTATGTTCTACTCCTTGGAGGGAGGTTATCGCAGCCCATATAAGACCTAAAAATGTAAGGGGCGATTAAGGTGAATCACTGAGACTGCACAGCTCTGGACATACCAGTGCCTGGAGTGGTTTGCATAAACTGGTTTAAGTGGGTTTTCCAGGGACAAAGAAAAGGCCTTTGGTGTAAAAGGATGAGCTGGAATTGATGCAGGGCCTTCTTTCTGATCCAGCAAGCAGACAGGCCGCTCTGTCCAAGAGGCAGAATACTTGCAGAAGGGTTGAAAAGGCTTTGGTCTACCAGGGCCCCATAAGACGGATGGGCGACTGCTGGTGTGTTTGAATCTGTTTATTGTTTTTATATGTTTCCTCTGTGATGCTTTTGCCTGAAGAATAAAGGTGCTTGTTTAGAAGGAGCAGGGTGGTTACTGGTAACTGCTGACAATGCTCTGTTCATAGACCTCAGAGAGACTGCAAAGCACTGGCCATCAGGCAGACTGGCTTGCTGGGGATATCATAGTTTAAGGCAGGGAGCTGTATAGATTTTAACCCCCACCCCCCAGCCCCAGGAGAAGAGAGTGGGACAAGGGACCCTGCCCAAAGACAGGTGACAGCTGGAGGCCTGATTGGGATCTCTGGAGGGGACCACGCAGGGGTGGTGGATACAGGTGCATTTACCCTGAAGCTGTGACCAGATAGTTATGACTTTTTGCACATGCAAAGTGTCTGTGCCTCTGTGTTTGCTGATACAATCAGATTGTTCAATAATCCCATTCCCAAGGCTGAAAATTTGTCCGTGACTTTGTGTAAAAGGCACAAAATCGCAGCCTTTCCCTTTGAGCCATGAGAGAGGCCAAGCGGAGTAACAAAAGAAAACACAATCCCGAGTTCACAGGGATGCTGCTTTGGCCTGCAGAGCCTGGAATACAGAGCCCACATCCTGCCTTTATCTAGAACTCTTATTCTGCATGGGCAGTCCACTCTCTGGCAATGATAATAGCCCCACCAGTCATTACTATGGAAATGTATTCCTGCTCCATGGCAGCGAGATGCTCATGCAGATGGGAAGCAGCTTGCTGAGATTTGCCTCTGAATGTGTGGACATTAAAGGCTCCCATTACAATGTGGATGATTTCTTCCCTTTTGATGAATAGCCTGCCATAAATAGACTCTGATTAATTATGGCTGCAGTTGGTGGGCTGGAAATGCATCATATCATTTGCAGCTCAGATTGGGATAATGGTCGTCATTTGCCTTTGAGTGCCGCTCAGCAGGAAGGAGGCTCAGACTCTGCACCGGAAGCCAGGTGGCTGCTTCAAAGTTTTTGCTGCCAAGTCCTCATTCCCTCACAGCTTTGTGACAAAGGACACAGCCTCCTTGTTGCAGACTCTCTCTCTGAGCTAATTGCCTGCTATTTCCTCTGGCTGGTCGTTCCGGATCATCTATCGTCTCCAATTAGGCTGGAACAGCCAGTGTGAACCGGAGAGGGCGCGTGCATCCTAATGGGAATATAGTGGGAAGGAGTCAGGGCCATTGACACCATGGAAGTTGCTAAGGAAACCACTGGGCCTGTCAGGATTTTGGAGAAGGACGGCGCCTTGGGCCGGGCTGAGTTAAATCAGTCTGAGCATGTGTCTATGCAGCAGCTGGGAGGGTGTCTCCTGGCACAGGTAGAAAGACATGCATTAGCTCTGCTCCAGCTAGCGTGTTAAGAACAGCAGTGTGACCACAGCGGCATGGCCAGCAGCTTGAGGTCGCTATCCAAGTACTAACCTGCCCGGCCTCCTGGGTGCGTCCCTGCATGGCCAGCCCGAGTGGCTGCCATGCTGCTGGGGGCCACAAGGCTTTTTCTCACACACTAACTCAAGCAGAGCTAGTGCGTGTCCATCTACCCACCCCGTGGGGGAAGCCGCTCCCAGCAGCTGTGTGGGCATAGTCAGAGTGTGGTTGGAACTGGTTTATGTGGCTCTCCATGGCAGTTTGCACTGGTGCGTAACCCAGTCAATTCAGTTTCGCACATGCGTACGCCAACCCCAGTGCTAGCCCCCAGCTCTCTGCTGCCCTGACCCACACGCAAGCTGCCAGGAGGGGAGAGCTGGGTCCCTTTCCTGCTGATCAGATGGTTCGAAGGCACTCACCATCTGTGTGGCCTCTGCCTTGTGCTCAGGCTGGGATGGCACTTTCCCCACCTGCTGGGTTTATTTATTTCTTGTTTGTTTCCTAGGCTGAAATGCTCATTGCCCGATTCCACGGGGTTTGCATTTAGTGTATTAATAGCTGCCTGTATCCCTGGGTGACTGTGCTGAGATGCCAGCATAGGAAACTGCTGATGGTACCAGACCAGGTTCACTTCCCAGCAGGTCAGCTGTGGGCAGGGCACCTGTCCTGGGGTGTTTGGGGAGGAGAGGGAATATATGGAGAGGTATGATAGGTATAAAACCCTTTAATGACTCAGCAGGGGAATGCAGTGTTTCGATGGTTAATCTATGAGGAGAGACTAAGGCAGAAAGTTGTTGCAGGTTGAGCCATTCTCCCCCCCGCCAACTCTGCCAGAGCCCAGGCCTGTGAGTCCAGACTGAGGAAGATCAGCAGGGAGGGGACACCAAGGCTGGACCAGTAAGACGTATTGAGTGACAGGGTGTGTGTAAAACGTATCCAGTACCTGCCTTCTGTAGACCAGGCTCAACCTGGTGTTGCTAACTCAGCTCCACACTTTCACAAGCACTAAAATTCACTTTGACTTTTTTTCAAGAATCTAAGAATGGCCATACTGGAGCAGACCAATGGTCCATCTAGCCCAGCATCCTGTCTTCCAACAGTGCCCAATGCCAGGGGCTTCAGAGGGAATGAACCGAACAGGGCAATTATCAAGTGATCCATTTCGTCACCCATTCCCAGCTTCTGGCAAATGGAGGCTGGGGACACTCAGAGCATGAGTTTGCATCCCTGCCCATCCTGGCTAATAGCCATTGATGGACCTGTCCTCCAGGAACTGATCTAGTTCTTAGGCTTGGCCTTCACAACATCCTCTGGCAACAAGTTCCACAGGCTGGCTGTGTGTTGTGTGAAGAAATGCTTCCTTTTGTTTGTTTTCAACCTGCTGCCTATTAACTTCATTGGGTGACCCCTAGTGCTTGTGTTATGAGAAGGAGTAAGTAAGACTTCCTTCTTCACTTTTTCCACAACAGTCAAGCTTTTATAGACTTCTATCCTATCCCCTCTTAGTCGTCTCTTTTTCAAGCTGAAAAGTCCCCGTCTTTTTAATCTCTCCTTGTACGGAAGCTGTTCCAGACCCTAATCATTTTTTGTTGTCCTTCTCTGTACCTTTTGCAATTCTAATATATCTTTTTTGAGATATCTGCATGCAGTATTCAAGATGTGGGCATCCCATGGATCTATATAGAGGCAATATGATATTTTATGTCTTATTATCTCTCCCTTTGCTAATGGTTCCTAACATCCTGTTGCCTTTTTTGACTGCTGCTGTACATGGAGGGGATGATTTCAGAGAACTCTCCACAATGACTCCAAGCTCGCTTTCTTTTTAAAGGGGACTGAGGAAGTGACAAATTTCCATTGAGGGAAGAAGCAGAAAATGACCAAACCAGAGGCATGTATCAGGAGGCCAAGTGAGCAGAGAGCCTTGTACAGAAGCAGGCTTATTTATCCTTCAGGCATTGTTGACCTGAGAGAAAGCAACATCACATTGTTTTCTGGGGCCTCTCATTTCTATAAAGCATCTCACAGAAACTTCCTGCTCTTTGTCTCATGCACACATAGGGTAGCCACTGACATCCCCAGAACCCTGGACGAGAATAGCGTAGGCCTGCCCCACCTGCATGACTCACTCACCCGGTCATGCTGGCAAGGACAGAATGGCATGCTCTTCAAAATGGCATCCTCCATCCCAGGTGGCGTGATACCGGACATACCACATCCTGTTTTATATCTGCACTGGACAGGGGATGAACCTTGAAAAAACAGACCAGACGAATGGCCTGCTTATGCACAGAACCATGGATGTCTCGCAGAACCACAGACTTTAAGGCCAGAAGAGACCATTGTAGTCCAACCTCCTGCATCACAGAGACCAAAGCGTTTCACCCAATGATTCCTGCATCAGGCCCCAATATTCTGGCTGAGTTAGAGCGTCCCTCTCAGAAAGAGACAACTGCTCTCTATCAACAGGCACCAAGTGATGGAGAATCCACCACTACCCTTGGTAAGCTGCGCCCCTGGGTAGTAACCCTTCTGTAACAAAACTGCCCCTTATTTACAGTCTAGATTCAGCTTCTAACCATAGAATCTTGTTCTGCCTTTGTCTTCTAGAACAGTGCTTCCCACGGTGGTCATGAAAGGCAAACAGGTGTGTCATGGGGTGCTGTACACATCACTGGAGCAGCTCCTTGGGGCCCCCCAGGGTTAGTTCTGCCAATCTGATGCCCTTTCCTGCAGGTACTTACTCCATCACTCTCTTGGGACTCAACAGCTCCCTCTTTGTGGCTTGGCCCTCTGGCCAGGTAACTGTAGTTTTCCCCTTCTGGGATGGGGGTAAGGGGCTGTGTCTTCCAATTCCCTACCCCTCAATGGTGCCACTTCCCCAGGGGCTGGTAGGGGAACCCAGGCTCACCCTCTTCTCCAGGTTCCAGTCCAGGGACCTTACAACTAGCAGCTAAGATCTGCACGGTCCTATGTCTTGCTGCTGGTTTCCCTGGTCTGCTTCCTAACTGCCTCTGACAGGCTCCTTCTCCACCCTCCTCCAGGTATGGTATGGTATGGTATGGTATGCCCTGCAGGCCAAGCTGCCTTCTCTCTCTAGCCTCAGGGAGAGTGACTACAGCCTCCTCCCTGAAGTGCCTTTCTGCCCTCAGCCACCTGGCTCTCTACAAGCCCCACCTGTTCCTGTCCAGGTGAGTTTCATCTTTTAATTAGTCCTCATTGCTCCTCCTCCAGGTGCAGCCTCGAGGGCTAATTGGCCCATCTGGCCACCTTTACCCCTTCAGGGTCGGTGTGGAGTGAACGCCCAACACAGGGGCTGCAAGACATTGAACATGTATTACAATCTAAAGCAAAGATCCCTTGCCCTCCGCACACCTTCCCCTTCAAGTACCCTCAGTTAGCCACTCACAACACACACACACAAATAAATTATATTGGCTTATTGTTACTCTCATTACCACATTTCTTACTCTGACTTTTATAGCCAGTCTAAGGGGGTCCTGATCCGAAAAGGTGGGGAAACACTGAGCTGGAGCACATCTTTTAGAAAGAGACAGGACGTGATTTGGAATCCACCAAATTCTTTGGTAAATTGTTCCAATGATTAACAGCCTCACTGGGTAAAAAACCCTGCCTCTTATTTCCTGTTTGTCTCCCTTCTGTCTCCAGCTATTAGCTCTCCTTCTGCCTGTGCCAGATTCAAAGATCTCAGATGAGAATGACCATGCATGGAGTTTATGCACAACTGCCAGTACAGATCTGTGTCTAAAATCCCGTGTTTCCCTCCCTTTACATTCATTACCCAGCATAGCTCTTCATTAGCTACAAGGCAGGCAAGCCTCTCATACCAGCCCAGTGTGCTTCTCCCATTCTTGAGTTCTGCAAGCTCTCCATGAGGATGCAGCGACAGCGGTAGAGAGCACAGATTCACCACGTCTCTGACAGGCAAGCAAAGCTGCAATCCGCTCTGAAGGGAACAAGCCTTCCCAGTACGTTTTCATCGCCACAGACTCTGAATTATTTGTTTGAAGGCAGCAGGTTTAATGGGCCAATGGAAAAGCATAAAAACAGGCACTAATTGGCTGAGTGAAAGGTAAAACAGCCAGAGTTCTGAGGATGGAGGTTCCGCATCACCCATCACTCTTATCAATTTACAGGGGCTGACAGGCAGGTATAATATACAGGGTGAGTGATGATTAATCACCACAGTCAGTACTTTGGAAATGATAAATAAATAAAAAACAGCTGGCCAGGCAAATCTGCTGGAAGCTGGAAAACTTTATGACTTATTTATCTGTAATGAACAAGGCACGTCTCGTTCTCCGCCTCCTGACATGTGAGGAGGGAGGGAATTCAAACCGTGCTCTGCCTGGCTGCCGTTATGAATCGGCTGTTGCTGGGTAACCTGCATAGACCAAAGCTTGGGAGTCCCAGGCATTACACCACAGGGTCTGAGCCAGTCAGCAGCAGAGCCAGGAGGAGAGCCCAGGAAGCCTGACTCTTAGGCCGGTGTCTTAAGCACAAGACATCCCTCCTTGCAAGGAGCATGTCATGTTTTAACAGCAAGGCGATGGTTTTAATATCAGTTTCTAATCCAATGCTTCATTCTGTCATGAAAAGAATGTCGCTCCTGAAGCCTGGCCTGGATCTCCGCCACTTACGGAACTGGCGCGGCAGCCAAGCAGCACTAATCTAAAGTAAATTTTCTATAATTAGCCAACACAAGCTATATTCCAGACCTCAGCCCTTCTCAGCGCCTGCCCTGCTCCATGCTGCTGAGCTTGGGCATGTTTGGTTACAGAGAGCCCGGAGAAACCCTTCTCCACGGAATGCAGTTTGGATGTGGGACTGGATTTGTAAACACGCTTTGGACAACGTCATGGCAAGAGTATCTGCATCTGGCCAATCACTGGTGGGGATCACAGCTTCAGCTTCAGGGGCAGGAGGGAATTGCCCAACTGGCCAGGTGCATTATGGTTTTTTGGCTTTCCTCTGCAGCATCAGGTAGGATACTGGGCTGGACTAATGCAGCCTGCCAGCTCCCTTCTTTCTAACCCACACGGGGCAAAGCTCCAGCCCCTAAAATCTCCTCTTCTGCAAGTTACACAGGGAAGGCTCTGTAACAAACCTGGATCCTACCGAGCACTTTTTGGCTATCTCTTTGCTGCATACAGGGGCTATTCAGACCTTCACAGCAACAGATGGGCCAGAGCTCAGATACTTCTGCTCCAATAATACTATCCCTACCACATGCACTAAAGCAGAATCTCCACTGGCTATCAGCACTACAGAGCCTATGTCACACAGCAGAGAAGTTCCTATCCCATCCAGCAGAGGGCAGTGGTGACACACATAAATCAGCGAGCTCCTTACTGTGTTAAGGAAATTAAATGGAATAGAACTGCAGTTAAATGCCAACTCTATCACCTTCCACCCTCTCACTTTTCTTGGCCTGGAGACACCTGGCCAGTAGGCCAGGCATCGGAGACAGCAAGAGCATTAAAGATGTGAGTATCCAGCTATTCTGTTTCCTTGCCTGCATCCCCAGTGCATGGATGGGGAAGCAGCCACAAGACAAATCCTCATGCCTGGAAGCAGAAATACACGAGGTGCAAGTGGCTTAGACTCAAACCCTTGTGTCAGGGAGCGAAAAGCAGGTGCTCAAAATCCATCTAAAAGCTAAATTGGCAGGTCCAATGATCTCATCTTCCTAATACAACGGGCCCCAGAGGCTGCATTCAGAGCTCTTTATGAGGCCTGACAACCTGCTCTGCCTGCCCTCCCGCCCATCTCTGGATAGCAACAAGGGGATAGAGACCCCAGTGGAGAGGAGAGGGCCCTTACTCGGGCGGAGAGAAACCCAGAAGAATCCCTGGCGCTGCCTCGCGTTTAAACATTCTCCAAGCTTGAGACCTTTCACAGCAATGGTGACCTAAATACCAGCCTGCCCCAGCAACATGCATAAAGCATGTTCACCCTTCTATTATGGAGGAACCAGCAGGCACGGATGGCTGAGCCTTCCCTGCTCAGGTGGTCTCCCCTAGCGCTGACACACAGCCCATTCTGGACCACTGGCTGGGTTTGGAGCCAGGGGACGTCTGTGGGAACGATCCTTTAGCAGCATTTTTAAGACCAAGTTTATTTCCCTGCTCAGGCATCCTGACATGTGAAAGCCCGCTCCGCAGTTCCCCCCAACTTACCTGTGCACTCATACTTTGCTACTGCAGCCATGTGGCTAGAGACTGCAGAAGGAGGGCAGCCCATGCGGGAGCCTGGGGAAGTCACAATCACTTAGAATTTACTGTGACACTGATACCTGCCTCTCCACCTTTATATCAACTGGCGGAAAAGCTTAACTCCCTTGGTACCAGGCTTCCAACACACTTGCTGCACTGCCAGAGCCCCAGCAATGTCTCAGGGAAAGACAACGGGACACTGGGCACCTATCTGGGCATCCTTGGGGCACGGGGCAGCCCCATGGGCATGTTTTACAGGGGCAACAGGGAATCTCAGGCTGCTGTTTGTATACATGGGGGAAGCTGTCAGGACGAGAAGAAGAGGGGGTGTCGCTTAGGGTGGGGCAGGCTCGAGGGGCAATGACTCCTGAGCCATCTCCTGGCTCTGACACTGCTTTGCCCCATGCAACCTTGGGTGAGTCACTTCAACATTCTGTATCTTTGCTTCTCCAGCTGTAAAATGAGAATAATAAATGTTGCCTGTTCCTTGGGGGAAGGGATGGCTGTAAGGCTGGGTGAGTCTGAGACACTCAGACACAAGGGTCTGCAAAAGGACAATGATAATGATTACAGGTAATTGTTCCGTAATTGAGCAGATCACATTCTCTCCCACGTGACGTTACCTGCCCTGGATCAGCCAGTGAATATTGCTGGTTAGGAGCTTCCTCTGAGGTTTAGTCCTTTTAGAATAATAGATGTTTGCATTTCCCCAGGTAATTCTGTGGCCACAACCATTGCAACATCCGAACAGAGAGCACAGTCCTGTGGTATTAATGGAAGGGTAATTTGTGTTCCTGGTTCTTGTTCCAAACCTGGCCATCTCCAGACATTGTCTTAATTATTATTATGAATGTCACAGTCGAGATCAGGGCCCCATTGTGATGGTGCTGCACAGACACATGGTAAGAGACTGTCCATGCCCCAAATTAGATAGGACAAAGAGTGGGAGGGGAAACAGAGGCACAGAGAGAGGAAGTTGTGGTGTGTTAAAACTGTATTCAAATTGTAAGTTGTCACTTTAAATTTCAGGGGTTTCCTGCTTACAGACTAATGGGCTCTGCAGAGAAGCATTCGAGCTGGGCCTAGCAGCAGTGAGTTTGCAGGCAGCCCACCTAAACTAAGGACGGTGAATTATGCCTCTGTTTTAGGGAGCAGCCTGCTTTATCTCTCTCTGTTTTTTTGATTTGTGTGTCATTGTTCTGCATTCTAAACTACAGTGTTAGGTTGCAACCTTCCAGCCAGAGTATTTATGTTTTTACCTAACTTTTCTGTGTGTGTACATCATAACTATAAGGGAAATGACACTGCAGCAGGACACAGGCAGAACTGGGAATAGCCCCCCAGTCTTCTGAGTCCCAGTCCACTGCCCTACCCACTGGACCATGCTGTCTTGAAGAGCAGTAAGAGCAAAGCGCATGGGGACAGTGATGGAGCTGATGCCTCCCAGACTCAGCCCTGGAGAGGGGAAATGGTGCCAGAGATGACGCGCTGCCTTGTACAAAAAATAAACTCTGTGTCTAGAGTAGCCTGAAAGCAAACACTCTCAGACACAGCACATTAGAAGCTCATTTATCCCCATTACTGGTTGCCGGACAGGGCCACTGCCAGAATCGATAGGACAGACACTGGGAGCTGCCACTCTCCTTCATTCTTCATACTGAGTGAAAAGGAGCCCAGATTGGAGCAGCCTGTTGGGAGTTTGTTTGCCACAGGAATTGAGGCTGAAAAGGAGACGGTGACCTTGACTTAGGGTTTGTCGATGCTGAAGGCCTGATTCTCCATCTCCAGGCGCCATGCACAGTTGTTTATGTCAGTGCTGAGTGGGTGTAAATGCCGCTGTTCTGACTTTCACCCTCTTTGCTGTGGTGCAACAACTGCAAGAGGACTACAAGGCTACATCTTGCGGTGTTCAAGGAGAATCAAGCCACTCGTCTAGACATGCTGCACTGGGATAAAAAGTGAATTGTACCAGTGTGGTTTACCCCAGTTGCTAACGGTGTCGACGCAAGAAGTTTGCACTGATTCAGTTGTACCTCTGCAGAGCAGGCAGGGCTGTAGATTCCCCAGCTGGGACCTGCAAAACCAGCAAAGGAATCCAGTTCCCATTAGTTTTATCCCCCCTTCCTTGCAGCCCTCTATGAAAAACTCAGCCTCCAGGATTTCCATACGCCAGTGACTGGGTGCTACAGAAACCTCGGTCTAAGGCAAAGAGAGCACGAGGCAGCCCGGGAATAATTCTGGGATTTTCTTGCATTTCTGTCCCTGCAGAGCAAGGCTGAGTTTCCCATTTCCTCCCACCACCACCACAGGAGCAGAAGCACCCCCCCTGCTCAGCATGTCTGGATGTGGGGTTCCCCTACATGGCAGAGAAACCAGGCTGAGAGGAATGAGGCATGAGCCTTGTTAATGGGTCCTTTTGTGCATCGTCTCCCCACCCTCAAAAACCCTCTTTCTGATCCAAATGGGCCAGGATTGGGCACTAAGGGGCCATTTCATCCAGGGTCCAGCATCAGTCCCTAGGCCTCATCCAACCTCGTACCCCTGGACAGGCCGCAGCAGGAGGTCTAGGACCCACCCACCCGCCCCTCACCAAGAACCCCAGCACAGAACGCAGCTCCCTGACACCTCCCAGCCAGACTGATTTACAGCGTGAGATGGCTCCGATTAAACCAGTCAGTGCACACAAACAATTAGCGGCAAAGTTCATTATGGCAGAGCTAAATGCGCCAAAGTCCGTCCTCCAAAGCAGCCAGCCGCTTTTTCACAGCTGGTGGTGCCATGCCTGGTGCACAGTTGCCCAAACCATAATGAGGCATGGAGGGAGACACACGCTCTGTAAATTAGATCCAGTTGATGATCCAATTAAGGCTGTGTTTGCAGAACTACTGGAAGCAATAGGCAGTCCCTGGGCAGGGGCCGCTATCCACAAAATGGTCCTGCAGTGAACAAGTGGGAAGATGCTTATTATTATTGATTATTTGCATGGCGGTAGCGCCTAGAGGCCAGGGCCCCACTGAGCTCAGCTCTGTACAAACGTGTGTCACAGAGACCGTCCCTTTTCCAGGAGGTTTTACAAACTAGGAGTCATGCTCAGCCATCCCACACAGCTCTGCCTCCCACATGCACATAGCACAATGGGGCTCCAACCCTTGCCGTGGTGTGTCAGTGTGGCACCTAGCATCGCGGGGCTCCCATCTCATGGGGAACCTCTGAGGTGCTGCCATAACACAAGTAAGAATAATAACTGATTCTGGGAAGGGGGTTGCTGGGTGCATGGGTGGGCATGTGAGACCCCCAATAAAAGGGCTTTTTGTACCATGTCTCTAGAACGGGTGGGAAAACTATGGGCTGGGGGCCGCATCTGGCCCTCCAGACATTTTAATCCAGTCCTTGAGCTCCTGCCGGGGAGCGGGGTCTGGGGCTTGCCCCGCTCCACACGTGCTGTGGCTCTGCACGGCTCCCAGAAGCAGCAGCATGTCCCTCCTCCGGCTCCTACGCAGAGGGGCAGCCAGGGGGCTCCTCAAGCTGCCCCTGCCCCAAGTGCCGCCCCCACAGCTCCCATTGGCCGGCAACCGCAGCCACTGGGAGCTGCAGGGCCCGTGCCAGCGGACAGGGCAGTGCGCAAAGCCGCCTGGCCACGCCTCCACGAAGGAGCTGGTGGGGTGGACATGCTGCTGCTTCTGGGAGCTGCTTGAGGTAAGTGCTGCCTGGAGCCTGCATCCCTGACCCCCTCCTGCACCCCAACCCACTGCCCTCCGAATCTCTCGGTCCCACCCTCCTGCACCCCAGAGCTCGCACCCCCAGCTGGAGCCCTCACTCCCCCATCCATACCCCAATCCCCTGCCCCAGCCCAGAGCCCCCTCCCACACCCTGAACTCCTCATTTCTGGCCCCACCCCAGAGCCTGCACCCCCAGCTGGAGCTATCACTCCCTCCTGCACACCAACCCCCAATTTTGTGAGCATTCGCGGCCCACCACACAATTTCCATAACCAGATGTGGCCCTCGGGTCAAAAAGTTTGCCCACCCCTGCTCTAGAACGTCTCCTCTTTCTCCAGAATAAATCTCCCAGGTAGTGACAGAGTATTAGAGACATCTAGTCGGTGCAAGGAGAGAACAAGCATCAACTATCACATACAAGAGATTAGTCCAACCAAGTCAACTTAGTGTAAGTGCTATTTGAATTCAAAGAGCTATTAGGCAGTGAGATAAAGTGACTGGAGCCAGGCTTCTGCACTTGTGGAGTGAGTGCCACTGTGAATGGACTTGCTGCGACCATGTTATTTTATGACACATCCTGAAAGAGTTTAAACGTGATCTAAATGTACAAGAGGTTAGAGGCCACATGCTCTGAAACACAAGTGCAATAAGAAAGAGAGAAAACCATATTCACCCTCCCATAATAAAATGTCTGAGTCCATATTCTGCACCCTGACAGTTTCTGGTAAGGACAGCAGCATTAATCCCCCCACCAAATTCCAATTCAGGTAATTCCAGTTGCCCTCCCTAGAATCCCCCACATTATCAATAAGCTGAAGCTTTTTCCTTCACTTCCTGCCTTGGACTGTTTATAGCTTTGCTGCACCCTATTAAAGACCCGCCACCTTCACCTCAGACACAGCAGCATTGCTGGGTGAAGTATTAGTTGTTATAATTATTGCAATGCAGGATCAGGGCTGGGCTGAGAGATGGACCCTGGCCCAGAGAGAGATTAAATTGATATTGTCCTTCATGGTTTAGAAGCCAAAACCACCTTGCTTTGCCAGCGGGACAGCTCAGCTCTGCCCAGCATATTGACTGAAGGACAGCCAGCTAGGTCTGTTATGTTTGCACTTCTGGGGCTGGATTGTGCCTCACAAATAGGACCCAGAAGCCTCTGTGCCCATCATCCAATGTCTCTGCAAATAGCAATGCGTTACTTGAAAACACCTCACTGGATACTCCGACTCCTCCCTGCAAACAGCTCTGAAACCCCAACAATGGTTTATTGGGTAGAGATGACGTAGGGCAAGAGCGTCCCCACCCTGGCAACTGAGGCAGAAGCCAGAAGCTCAGGGGCTGGCAGGGCCACAAAACAGACTTGCTGCATTGCTCTGTTCCCCGCTTGCTGGGTGCAGCCTATGGAGCCGGCAAAGGTAGCGGGGCTGCATTTGCAACCTAGTGGCTTATTTGTGTTCACCACACAGCTTATCCAAGAGAAAGGAAACCACCTGCACTCTAGGGTTACAGGTGTCTATGGGATCCTCACTACAGGATTTAGAACACATCAGCACTAGTGAATTTACAACACCCCCTGGGGAAGGGAAGTATCAATATTCCCATTTGTACAGAGAAGGGAGAGGAAGGGATATTTCACAAGGCCATGGCAGAGACGGAAACAAAACCCAGGAGTCCTGACTCCCCGCCCAGTTCTAATCCACTAGGCCCCACTTCCCTCACAGAGCTGGCTCTATCTCTCTATGTATATCTCTGTGTGATCATGATAGAACTGGATTTTAATGGGACTCTGGCAAGAATTCACTTCCCCACCTCCCTGTGAGGGCTGTGGGCTGGGCAGTTGCAGGGTTGCAGCTCCAAGTGCAGGAGTCCTGAGGCTCACAGCCCCAGCTTAATAACAGCGCTGACAGAGATGGATGTGATCTCATGTAGCACAGCAGCATCCAGTCAGAGCATGCTGCACACTCAGTGGGTTTGCATAATGCAGAGCAGATTCACTAGGCATATAAAATGGAAAGGGCCAAACCCAGCCCTGGGGTAGCTCCACATCCTGGGAAGAGTTTGGCCCAGCGAGCATGAGTGGTGTATGCTGGGAAATGTGTGTGTATATACATCTATAATGTGCATGCACCTTTGTCTATAGCAAGCAGGGAATGCAGCATGACTCTGGGGATAAGTAACAAGGGTACTAAGCAGCTTCACTCCTCCACCTTGTAAATCTTACTCAAACCATGGGGCTGAGATTTGTCCAGGTGTGGCCAAAGCTTCCCATTTAATCAGAAGCACCCTTCCCTGGTGACCAGGGATACTTCATTGCTGCAAGTGATAAAGAAGAGAACAGAATTATTGACATGAAACCCAAAGGGGAGGAAGCAAAGAGGGATTCATGGGACCAGGAACCTCCAGAGCAAAAAAAGCACAAGCAGCTATGGCTTGAGGTAAAGGGCCTGAACTTCATTTGTAGGGACTATAACAACCAATTGGCACAGAGGGGAATCTGTCATGCACCTTCATTCATGGTTTACATATGCAAAGCAGACCTCATTATAAAGCTAAGATCTGCCACACAATAAGCAGCTCACAGGCAGCACCCAGCGCAAGGGAGGATGGTCTTGTGGTTAAGGAACCAGACTGCAGGAAACACCTAGATTCTAGTCCTAGCTCTAGGAGAGGAAACAGAGATGCAGAAAAGGTAAAACACTAGGACAGCCTGAGACTGGAGCATAGGGGTGCTCACATGCAGTCCAGTGATCCATCCTCTGGCCTATACTACCTCTCAGCTCATTGCTACTAACATGGAGCTTTTCTGCTCTTGGTAGGCAAGCGGCCACACACGAGCTTCAGGATTCCAAAGTCTATGTTATCAGTGTGTGTTTCTCCCCACTAAACAAGGGTCTCCCTTAGAGGGCTGCGTGTTCCCTGCCCTGACCCCTATTCCCCTCTCCCTGGAGAGGGCCTGTTTCATAGGTCTATGGCTGGGCATGTGAGCCCAAGCACTCCTTGCAGTTGTGAGGGCTGGGCCCATCCTTACTCCCAAGGAGGCAGAGTTTGCCTTCCTAATAGCCTGGGATCAGCCCTGACCTGGCCTCAGGCGTTTGATCAGAGCTTTCCGGATACGACAGCCGCCTCCTCCAGCCTAGAGAGAAACCAGAAGAAATCCCTTAAATGATCAGTCTGTAGAAGTGAAGGCTGCAGACATGATATGGTCAGAAGCAGTTACTGTCACCGTCATTGCCTCACCCAGACAGAATCCAGGACCTTATACAGCCTCTGAATAAAAACCCAAGGTCCCCTGCAAGTCCAGCGCTGGCCTAGGATCTCTGTGCTACTAACCCACACCTCGCCACGGGATCGCAGGTGGAAGGGCAAGAGGCCCAGCTGTACGCTAGCAGGACTTACCAAATCATGGTACCGTGCCTCAGATGCTCCCTGCTCAGACGGTGTTTTGCCACAGTGAGCACGTTTTACCAGGTGCTAGGACAGGATACCTAACCCAGTTCTGAGCAAGGAAGACTAACAGAGATGGGGTCTGGGATCCACACCCATTCAGAAGCACCGAGGTGCATCACAGAAGAGAGATCATCCCTGGAGAGGAAGGGTGGTGGCCTGGTGTGGCTAAGGCCCTAGGCTAGGCCTCAGAAGATCTGGATTCCGTGTCAGGCTGTGTCTGTGTGACATTGGACAAGTCATTAGCCCTCACTGGGCCTCACTTCCCTGTACAATAGAACCCTTTGGTCAGGCTGGTCTATGCCGCTCTCAGAGGACTCAGAGTAGCAGCCGTGTTAGTCTGTATTCGCAAAAAAGAAAAGGAGGACTTGTGGCACCTTAGAGACTAACAAATTTGAGCATAAGCTTTCGTGAGCTACAGCTCATTTCATTGGATGCACCGATGTGTGAGCTGTAGCTCATGAAAGCTTATGGTTAAATAAATTTGTTAGTCTCTAAGGTGCCATAAGTACTCCTTTTCTTTTTCTCAGAGGACTGTCTCACTCAGTGCAGCGTACAGTGCCCTGAACTCAGATAGATGCGACTACCCTAATCCAACTCCTACCCAAAGGACTCTCAGGCTTCTCTCTTTGTGCTCAGCTCTTTTCCCCAGGAGAGGGGAGATCACAAGAGTACCAAAAGCCATCTGCTTTGGCTCTAGATTTCACCCTCAGGGGCCCAACGCTTCACCTGGGAAGAGGAGCGTAGCGGCATGGCTGAGGAGGACCGGCGAGCTATGCCGAGGGCATACCCAGTTTCCAGGCAGGTTCTACTCTGTCTATTGAGCTACCATGAGCCTATACAAATAGGGGAATCATACCTCTACTTCGCAGTGTAAACATTGCCTAAGTGAGCACCAGCACGTTCTAAAAACCTGGTCTCTTCCAGGTGTCTTACACTAGGCTTCCATAGGGACTAGACACTCTGCAAGTTTTGGCCCATATTCCTCAGACAGCCCCTGCCCCATAGATAGCCAGGGCACCCGAGGGTACGGTTTCCAGTCCCAGGGAGCCTAGAACCAGGCTGCCCCTTGAGAGGCAGATGCAAAGGACTGAGGAGACTTCAGTGGAATAGGTGCACGATGCTAGGCTATGGCAAAGGACAGGAGCAACATCAAATTTTTTTCCCTGCCAACAGAGATGGCGGATCCTTCAGCAGAGGGGCACTTGAGAAGGGGTACAAACTCCCAGTCACTCACTCATTGAGCAAGAGCATAGGATCTCCAAGCCAGCTGTGCATCCCCCCTCCACAGGCAAGTGACAGTGCCTGCAGGAACCGAGGAGACATGAAAATTAACCACAGCTGAAGGACCTGTGAGCTGAAATACTGTATGTGTGCAAAGGACTCCAGATTGCAGCTCAGAACCAGGGCAGCAATTAGGCAAGCACTGGCTATTTGAGATGGAGGTTGTACTTTGTGTTTTCAGAGCAAAGATCCTTAGAGCACACTGCCATGAGAGTGAGCAGGGAAGGGATGTTAACAATGGCTTTCCCATCTCAGAAGCTGTTTTCAGTACAGGTGAATGTAGCTGCAATGCAGGGCATATTTACCCAAAAATAAAATCCTTTCAGTGGAGCCCCACTGCATGTTAATGGAAGAGTCCTGCATGCCAGAGCCAGCAGCAGTCCCAGGGCTTGAGTCATTGGTGCAGGTAGGGTAATGTCCGTGTGCAAGCTAATACGGCTCCCTGCAGTTCAACACAGGCTTGAGTCACCTCAGCTCTGTCCACAAAAACAAACTGGGCAAGGAGACTTTCACATTCGCTACCGCCACATGCTACAACAAGGTTTCTAAGGACAGTCAGACTCAAACTCCAAGATGACAGACAGAACAGGCCCCCAGGCAGAACCCCACCACCACTGCCAGGGAAGAAATTTCTGTTCTCAGATACTTCAGAGCACTCGTTTTTGCTGCTAATGCCACAGCTGGGTCTCAGTGGCAGGAAAGGGGAAGGGCTGGGTCAGATGGTATTTCTTGCTATAGCACCAGGCAATTCAATGCTTCTTCTTTGGAGGCTGTGTCTCAGAATACCCTTCTCCATATACAGCTGAGATCCATATCAGCAAAACATGAGGGGCCAGCTGGATGAACTCAAAGGAATGGTCAGAGCAATTCAGACCAGCAGATCATTTAGCCCAGTCTCCAACATGGCCATTACCAACTGCAAGAAACTCTATAATGGACAATTAGGGAATAATCTGCCCGGGGGAAGGCTTCCACCCCCACCACCAAACACCCACTCAGTTAGTAGTTGGCTTGGATAGCTGCCTTGAAGCACCCAGGTTCCTTATCCCTTCCCTGTATGGATGGGAAGCTCTTTATGGCAGGCCTTAGGCATACAGTACTCCTAGCACTAGGGGGGCAGATACCCAATCATAACAAACAACATCCTACCTACACTTTACCTGTGGGTGTTCTCATTATCCATATAAAACATCAAATGCTTTTCGGAATCCCACTAAACTCAATATCTTGTGGCAGAGTTCTACCGGTCAATATTATGTTTCAAATTCTTTACCAGCTTGCAATCCAGCGCCTGTGTTTCATTAACTATCCCCTCACTCCAATATTACCAAAAAGAGGGTTTTTTTAAATAAAAAGCACCCAATTTGGCCTGCCATTTCTTTTGGGTGTACTTTCTAAAACTGTCCTGATCTTTTCAGCTTCTCCCACCTCCAGACTGCTTCTCTTGCTGCTCTACCTTTTGAAAAGGAGATGACAGAGTTGAGACCATGTAATTCACGCTTAAACCTATTAGAATTCGGAAACAAAAATCATGACCAAGTCCAGCTTCAGAAAGCATTCAGCTGCCAATACTTCAGCTAGTTCACCTCTGACCCTATTTTCATGATATTGCACAGTGGTTTGGGGTAATTTTCCTTTTATAAGTTCTCACCTGATTGTCACCGCCCAACAGGGAGGGTATTTTTAAAAATATGTTGCTATGGAGACTAACTCATCTGATATGCAAGAGCCTTCCATTTCCCCAGAATGGCTAGCAAGGGAAAGAGCAGAGGCAAAAATTCAAGAAATATTCATTTTCAGACGTTTCTTAGTTTAGGTGATCATCTTAATTGGCTGGAGCTTTTGGGAGCTGTCATCTTTCATCATTTTTAAACAAGATAGGAATTTTTAAATCACACCAAGGAGCCCGCCTGTAATGGCTGGTTTGATATAAAGAAAAACTCTGCAGATTTACAGAACTGAGAGAAGTTGGGAAACAGTTATTGAATTAGACACTAAAGAGCCTGACGTAGCATTCTTACTCACATGGAGTTGTACCCGACTCCATGATTCCAACAGAACTATGCCCTGGGCAAGGCCCTACTCAACACAGCCACAAGTGGCAGAATCAGGCCCCCCATTATTTGGTGGCTGTTTGATTTTCTTTCAAGACCCTGAAAGAACAAGTAAGAACAGCTTTGTTTAATATCACTGGAGCTATATTTCCATTTTAAGATCAAACTGGCCAAAACTGCCTTTACACATGCTGCACACGGATTTAAAAAATACCAAAGAGATCTGTACAATCTAAGGAGGAAGGGGAGAAATAATCAATGCCAGAGCTTTGGAAATGTACAACCGGAGAGGGCTTTATTTTCTGCTTAAGAGAACTGGAACTATACAGCATCTTTGCACTGGACCGAAGCTGGGAAACTTTATCTGGTTTGTTTTTGTTTTGACTAAACATAAGCAATGCAATGTAACTGGAAACAGTGACTTACAGCGATTAAACCACAAGTGGATAAAGAGAAGCTCTGACAAAACAGCACTCTTTCCACACTGAAAATCCACACTGCAGTCCCTCCTTCCAAATGGCACTGTGATGTCTTAATGGAGTGACCTCATGCTGGAATGGTTAACACACAGTATTCTACATATCTCTACACAGCTTAATTGGCTACTGATCTTTCTGTCCTAGGAACTACTGGCCATTAACCCCCACTTTGTTTATACTCCTCACAAACCAAAAGGCATCTTCAAGTTTTAAGTCCATGCAATGGCAGAGGTGGAAGCTCTAGTTACCATTGTCTGGCAGGACCAACACACAATGATCTGCACTGAGCCAGCTATATGAAGGGAAGTTGCACACAGGCACCAGTGACAGGCCTTACCAGCACAGCTCTTTGTGTGGTATCTTAACAGCAATTTATAAATGGCTTTGACAGATCGGTTCTACAAACAAACAAACTGGGGTGCAGACCGAATGCTGTTTATTCTAGATAAAACTTTTTTTTTTTTTTAAAGCAGTGCAGGGATGCGGGGGTGGGACAGAGATTCATTCCATCTTAAACACCAGAGCTCACAAGTCAATTTCGCCACCATCAATGCAGTTCTGTAATAAATACTCTATCTTTAATAAGGTGGATGTGGGAAGCATTGAAGTGTGACCTTTAGCATCGACACGTCTCCTAAATGGAGGAATTGTCAATATAAAACTCAAGCGGCTGTGGCATGCCTGAGAATTTTAACATTCTCTCTGCTTATGAAAGATGCTACTGTCTGTTAGTTTGATTACATTCTCATCCTTGGCTAACCATGCATCTCTACAGGTGGAAAACGTTGTGTCAGGTGCCACGGAAGGTATTGAGATATGAAATGAGGTTTTTTAACTAGATCTATGAAGTTCATTCGGGAGAGTACAGGGCTGGAGTAGGGTTTTCCCCCCCCTTTCTTCCCCTCGCCCTTTCCTTTCTACAGGTCACCAGGCACTTCACTCCATGCGTAGAATGATGTGGATCCCTGAATCTGTGAAAACCGGTCCGCTCATCTCACCAGCCCGCAGCGCAAATGAGGCATCTTCAAAAGGTTTCTGCATCTGACCTGCAGAAAGCAGCAATGAGAAAGAGTTCAATTAAGTCAGCAGAGAGTGGAAGACCTTTCTGAGCACACCAGCTGCAAACGAAGGCAACGTGACTCAGATTCAGAGCTTTCACTCACACCCCATAAACATCACTGCTGCCAGGAAAAGTGTTTCAGCGAGCTGGGGATTCAAAGGGCAGAGAAAATCTCTGCAGATTCACTGGCACAAGCGGGTGTTAGTCTTTCAGTCTCAGATGCCCTTAAGGCACAGAGAGAGGAGAGATGCGGTGTGCATTACAAGCTGCACTAAATAATTTACCGGATGCATCTGGGTAATGTCATGACCTAGATATACAGCATGCTTAATGCTCTGGTCTCCATGTCACCAGGCTCCTGATGGTTTATCAGTGGAGACCTAAGAAAGCCACAGGTGATGCTGGGATGGCCCCTGTATGAGGGATAATAAGCGGGTGGCCTAGAGCAGTTCTGCAGTGGGCTACAAAGGTTCAGTCAGAAGGATTTCAGCCACGAGGGGAGTTACGGGTTCAAAAGGGAACAGAATTTTTGCCCAATTTCCTGGGACACTTTGGAAATTATAGCAGAGAAACTGCATATCCCAGCTGAAATAACGAGGCTCCACTCTGCCAGCAGATCAGTGTCTCACTGTGGGACTTGCACACCAGATGCCTGCAAAAGGGCAGAGAGCCTCCTGGCACGTAAGGAGGCTTCACTCCCTGCACTTAGCACTGCCTGCCTTTGCAGTGTTTGCCATGAGATGCCTGAAGAGGGATAGATCATCTGCTC
The DNA here is from genome assembly GCF_009764565.3 of Dermochelys coriacea. NCBI lineage: Eukaryota > Metazoa > Chordata > Testudines > Dermochelyidae > Dermochelys > Dermochelys coriacea. Next base: position 18,741,466 of record NC_050087.2, read on the forward strand.
GGCAGGAACACAACATAAATCTCCTGTAAGTTTATGACCCTTGCCTCAGGGTTTCAAGACAGTACTGTAGCTTTGGATTCTGCAGCACATTAGGAGATGGTTGCAGAAAGCATATAGACAGCATGACAGATGGATCAGCAGCAGGCTCTTTTTCCCCCCTAAAGAGACATTTCAGTGATATACTAATCTCTTTGGAACTAAAGCTTTGCAGCCCCGCACAGGCCATACATCCTGGATGCATCACAGGTAGCTGAGGAGCTGCTACAGAATTCATATATTTTACTTTCAGGTCTAAATCCATCCATAGTCATTGCTCTAGCAAGGCAGCAAGATGCTATGAAGGCTAGATTCCTCCTTTCAGGATTAGTCATAATAGCTTCAGCCTGATGTCTTACCCTAAAGCACTGGTTTTATTACTGAAGTAACTTGATACATAGGACTTCTCAGAATTCTGCATCTTCTCAATTTAGTTTAGATTAATTGGTAGGAGAGGCAGACAGTTTGCCTGTCTCACTAATTCTTATTCTAATGACACATCCACAGATGATTAAAACAGCATTATTTCCCGTAGAACTGTGTACTGAAAACCCTTCATCTTAGTTTTTAGTTAATTCTGCTACTAGCACAAGATCCTTACTTCAGACGAGGAAAGAGCCCTTGTGTGCCACACCAGAATAAATTTTCCTAAAGCAAAAAGCGTCAATTACTTGCAGTTTTTCAAGAAGATAAATTGGAATGTTTTAGCAGTTTCACTTCTGAAGTAGCCAGGATTCACAGTTCTAATAAATTATGTTTGCAGCCCAATGACAGCAAGAAGCAAAGATGGAGACTAAGTGTGACATCTCGGGAGTGCAGCAGCCACTTGCAGTTCTAGTGTCATCTAGTGGAGACAGAGCCTTGCAACATCTCTTTACTTTCTGCTTAAACCAGGAGAAATCTTTTTCTGTAAGTCACCAAGAACTACAATGAACTGACAGTCTCCAAATGAGCCAAAACTATCTGTCACTGCATCCTAAGATTCATGGGTGTTTCATTATATCAGAATCCATAAAGTGACAGTGTTATGCACTGTCTAAAAGGAAATATTAGTTTGAGGAAGGAGGAAAAGTTTCTCGTCTTGTGCAGTAACTGGAATTGGCTGAGATGTGTGCCCTTGTGGGTGCTCTACTTTAGCTGCACCTTTGATCAGAGATTTTTGGTAGCTATGCTTGTTCTGCCTGTGCACGCGAACTACGCATCCCCATGCCCTGCTACCACGGCTACATGACTAGGGCCCCGCCAAATTCACAGCCATGAAAAATGCGTCACAGACCATGAAATCTGGTCTCCCCTGTAAAATCTGGTCTTTCATGCGCTTTTACTCTATACTATACAGATTTCACGGGGGAGACGAGTGTTTCTCAAATGGGCAGTCTTGATCCAAAAGGGAATTGCAGGGGTTCACAAGGTTATGAGGGGAGGGGTGGTTTGCAGTATTGCCACCCTTACTTCTACGCTGCCTTCAGAGCCGGGTGGTTCAGAGCAGCAGCTGCTGACCTGGCACCCAGCTCTGAAGGCAGTGCCCTGCCAGCAGTAGTGCAGAAGAAAGGCCAAGTAGCGCAGAAGTAAGCAATACCATACGATGCCACCCTTATTTCTGTGCTGCTGATTTCTGAGCTGGGCGGTTGGAGGGGGCGGCTGCTGACTGAGGGCCCAGCTCTACAAGCGGTAGCGCAGAAATAAGGGTGGCAATACCATATCATGCCAACCTTCTTTCTGCGCTGCTGCTGGTGGCAGCTCTGCCTTCAGAGCTGGGCTCCCGGCTAGCAGCCACCACTCTCCAGCTGCCCAGCGCCACTGCCAGCAGCAGTGCAGAAGTGAGGGTAGCAGTACCACAAGCCCCCCTACAACAACCTTGCAACCCCCACAACACTCCTTTTAGGGTCATGACCCTACAATTACAACAAATTTCAGATCTAAATAGCTGAAATCATGAAATTTACAATTTTTAAAATCCTATGACCGTAAAATTGACCAACAACATGGACCGTGAATTTGGTAGGGCCCTATACATAAGGCTGTGTGGGTGAACCGTCCTCAGTTCCTTCTCTACTGGAAAGCCCACAGAGGCAGCTCCAACGCAGAGGGGAGGAGGGAGGGTAGCAAAGCACCCACAGGGCACACATTTCAAAGAACTCCAGTTACTGCACAAGGTGAGTAACTTCTCCTTCTCTGACTAGCGTCCCAGTGGGTGCTCCACTTCAGGTGACCCCCTAGCAATAACGCTTCCGGGAGATGGGAGTTTTGGAAAAGAGTACATCACTAAAAAAAGAACTGCACTGCCTACTGCCGCAACTGATCTTGTGGCATGAATTAGGGAACAGTGGTTGGACAATGTGTGAGGTAAGGACCATATCGTAGCCGAGCAGATTTCAGCAGCCAAAATGTTTTTGAGTACAATTACAGAAGTAGAATGTAGTAGAGCATGTAGTCACTCTTAGGAGAGGTATAACCTCAGTGAAACCATAACAGGCAATAATACATCCAGAGATCCATTTAGAAAGTCAGATACTCCCTCAGACCTGGCTGCAATAGAAACAGAGTCTAGGGAGTCTCCCTGAATAGTTTCCTCTTAACATCTAACATATGAAAAGCCGACTCCTCTGTAGACTGATGCAGCTTAGAAAAAACCCAAAAGATGAGTAGTTTGGTTGATATAAAATTCAGGACAACTTAAGAACTTTGGATGAGGTCCTAAAGATGCATTGTTTTCTAAGGAGAAGATAAAGCCCGTCTCCCCAACCCTTCAAGGTGGCCATCTTCAGACAGATGTAGCAACAAACATAGCTAATGGCACAAAGGATTGTTTCATGAGACAGTTAAGAACCAGGCTGAGATCCCAAAGCATTGTAGGAGCTCTAATCCGCAGAAAAAGATTGGTAAATCCTTTCAGGAATCTCGCTGCGCACAGATGTGCAAATACCAAGAAAACCTTCTATTTGCACACAGAAAGCTGTTATTGCCACTAAATGAACCTTGACAGAACTCATAGAAAGGCCAGAATTTTTCAATTCCAACAAGTAATCAAAGATTGAGGAAAGAGGTGACTGGATGGAGAAAGATGGCACTGGTTACACCAAAGGTTGTAATCTTCTGGGAATGGACAATCATCACTTGACTATTACCTGCTCTGTTCATTCCCTCTGGGGCACCTAGCATTGGACACTGTCTGAAGACAGGATACTGGGCTTGATGGACCTTTGGTCTGACCTGGTATGGCACTTATGTACTTCTCCATTTCTGAAGGGAAGTTTGTTCAGTAGATTTCTTTTGGCTATTTAACAGTATCTTTTGTACTTCTAATGAACATGTGGTCTCTAGTCCAGAGAACCACTGAGGAACCGAACTTGTAGTTACAGAATCTTCAGATTGGAGCGAAGCGTCCAACCCGCATCCTGAGACAACAGTCGAGGTTTGATTGGGAGCCGCCGTGGAGGATGAGAAATGAGTTTGATGAGGTAAAGAAACCAAACTTGTCTTGGCCAAGTTGGTGCAAAACAACTTTGCCTTGGTCCTCTCTGATCTTGATAAGGACCTTTAACAGCAATGATGTTGAAGGATATTCATAAAAAAGCCCCCCAAGCTAGGAATATTTTGTTGAGGACTTGAGAGAGTCCAGCTCCCATTCGTAATTTAGGGAGAAAAGTCTGCTCAGGTCAACCACCATGGTGTTTTGTATACATGGGAGGTAAGCCACTGAGATGACTATCCGATTGGGTACACACCGGTTCCAAAGCATTATCAGACTGAAGGGGAAAGCACTCCACCCTGCCAATTGATAGAATACATACATGCTATGTTGTCCATCATGATCTTGATGGACTTGTTTTTGAGTAGGGGAAGAAAGTGAAAGCAAGCCTTTCTGACCCCTTTAATGCCAACAGATTGATGTGCAAGCGCTGTTCCTGCTGCTCCTTGGACTGTGTGAGGACCCAAATATGCTTGCCATCCCAAGAGGGAAGCATCCAACGTTAACATGACTGTAGGGGGATTCTGGCTAAACAAACTTTGGGTGGCTCCATCTACCAGGTGAGTGACTGTAGTACCTGACTGGATACAGATCTCTGCTTATTAAGACTGCATTTATTGGATACCTAAACAGTCCTGAGCCATCCCTGGAGACACTGAAGATTCAACCTGGCATTGTACATCACAAAAACACAAGCTGCCATGTGCTCTAGCAGTTGTAGACACATTCGTGCTACAGCCTGAGGTGCACTCTTTGTATAAGGTGTTTTGTTTTTGTTTTTTTTACAGCAAGGAACCTGTTGAGAGAGAGATAACCTCTGCCTATTATCGAATCCAGAAACACTCCTATAAAAATCAATTTACTGATATTTGTCTGCAGGCCTAAAGCTTTGGAATAATGAAGTTGCTTGACCTGACGACCATACCTCCTGAAATGACCAAACTTTGACCAACCAGTCATCAAGTTAAGGAAAAAAATTATTCCTAGACAATGGAAGTAGGCAGCTATGATCGTGATTTTTGAGAACACTCATGGGGCAGATGACAGGCTCAAGGATAGGACCTGGTTCTGGTAATGACTGATTGAAAGTGAAACAAAAATCTTTTGTGAAAAAGGATGAATCGCTATGTGGAAGTAGCAATCTTTGAGGTCAAGTTTCGCAAACCAGTCCCCTAGTTCCAAGGAGGGAATTATAGCTGGTAGGGACTCCAGCCTGAATTTCAGATGCCCGACACTGTTCAATTATCTGAGATCTAGTATTGGCCTCCAACCCGTTTTTTTTGGATATCAGAAAATATCTTGATCACTTGCTGGAGGATTCTCTGCACCTTGAAATCTTTAAACCATGATTTGAGGACTTCAATAGCTCAGACATAGGTGAGAGGTTTATTGCAGGAGTGGGTGGGTGAGATTCTGTGGCCTGCATTGTGCAGGAGGTCAGACTAGATGATCATAATGGTCCCTTCTGACCTTAATTTCTATGAATCTTGAATAGAACCCTTTTCCCCATGTTAAAGTAGAACTGGATCTATGGCTCCTAGACTCAGTGATGAGACCTCCTGTGTCAACAACTGCTTGTGAGAGGGATCCCTGAACAGGGGTGGGGAGGGGGGTTGGAAGGGCAGTGTGGAAGTAAATTAGAAGGTAATCCAAAGTAATGGCCTCCAATACCCAGTTGTCCGATATTCTAGCCATCCGTGCTTGATGAAAGAGAGCGAGGGGGGGAGGGGCTGTGTCCAAAACTGAGAAAAGGGGGTTGTGTCATGAAGTTGATTAAACCTGGTCATTGGGTGGTCTGGACTCTTGACCAAACCATCAAAACTGGTGTTTGGATGATGTTGAAGGCTGGGATAAAAGCAGTCACGGTAGTTGCAGACTCTTTGAAAACCTCAACCTCTTCGCCCATGGTTCTGGAGGCCTAAGAAAGGCAGAAAACTGATCAGGTGGAATATCTGTGCCATATGAGACTTGCTAAGCTTCCTTTTATTTGCAGGCGTGTATACCTCTAAAGACCGAAGTGCTGCCCTAGAGTACCTTAGGGTATGAAGCAAGTCATCTGCAGAAAGCTTCTGTCCACTGAAAGGTAAATTCTCCACAGTGGATTGTACCTTCCATGGAAGCCTGGACAGCTGAAGCTGGGAAGCTTGCCTTATCAATGCTGTGGTGAAAACAGACAGGGCTGCAGTTTCCGCTGCATCTAGTGAAGCCTGTAGTGAAGTTTTTGCCAAAAGGTGAGCCTCCTTTATTACGGCGCTGAACTGTTCTCAAAGTTCCTGTGGTAAATGGTCAATAAAACCATTAAACATCTTGTAGTTCAGGTAGTCGCATTTTGACTTCAGTGCCTGGTGGTCAGCTATTCTGCACTGCAGTGCTACGGATGAACAGCTCATCTGACCAAACAGGTTCAGATGTTTCTGGTCCTTATTATCAGGGGTGGCTTTTTGGGTATGCTGCCAGCCCCCATCATTGACTGCATCCACGATCAGAGAGTTTGGTGCTGGATAAGAAAAGTAAAAACTCAGAATCAGCCCTCCTGAATGGGGGTGCATGGAGAGGGCGGGCTTTGCTGGAGTTTGCCAGATGGACTTGGCTGGCTCCAGGAGGGCTTCGTTAATTGGCAGTATTACCTGTGCTGAGGTAGAGCTGTGCAATATGTCTAGGAGCCTGTGATGGGAATCCTGGACTTCTTCCAGGGGAATTTGCAGGGTGTCAGCAATTCGCTTCATTAGATCCTGGAATTGTCTGAAGTCACCAGCTAACGATGGCAATGGTAGCACGAGTACCTCAGCTGGTGAGGACAATTAGATGTTTGGGGGGTGGGGGTAACCTCCTTGTCTGCCCTTGCCTTTTGCTCCTGAAAAGTTGTCTCAGGCTCACAATGGGGATACCAGATGGATGGTACCAGGGAATGAGGTATTCCATGTTCCCTATGCATTGAGGTCCCTCGATATTGCTGGTGGTACATGGCCTTACTGGGATCCATAGGCAAATTAGAGAGACCATATGGTATGGGGGGGAGGAATCCAATGCTGGTCATCCCAAGCACTGGAAGGCAGGGGTCTGGTGTCCTGCCTTTGTTGCATCTGCAACAGGGAATAACATCTCCTGAAATAAATTGGAATTCCTTGAACAGAAAGCTTGGAGTCCGAGTCAGAATGCTCCTCCACATATTGTATTGGAGGGGACAGTCCCTCCTCATGGATACCCAAACATGAAGAGGTAGGCCTCCCAGAAACATGAGCAGTCAGTGACCCACCCAACCTCAGTACCAAGTGGCATCCAGAGGTTGCAAGGAGCAGAGAACATGGCTCATTCAGTACCAGAAGTCCTGCAGTATGGGGAAGCCTATCGAATTCAGTACCATTGCCAATGATGTTGAAGAAGCTCTTGTGCAAGGCACTGAGGTTGATACTCAGTGGGGTCAAGGATTCCATTGAAGCTGGTCTCTTGGTAGTAGTAGTCTGTTACCAAGCCCTGTATCACTGAGGGTATTGGACTTAGTTAAAGTCTAAACGTGCTTCATGGTATCTGAAGTACTTGGAGTCTCACTAGCTCTCTTTTTGGGGCCTGAGGTTTCTGGTGACTGGGTCTTCTTTGATGAGGAACTCTGTTTTGCTCCTCTGATCTCCTCCCTTACACTTGGAACGGGAAAGCTCTTGGTATCTATAACTGCACCACTGGTACCTCAGTCAATGAGAATGCCAGAGACTGGGGTTTTGGTGTCATCTTCCTTTTGGAAGCTCTCTGTGACAGAGCTCTTGATGATGATGAGGCACTGACAGATGTGGAGGGTACCTGTACAGAGGAGTTCTCTGTACCCAGTTCTCTGAAGCCGGTCATAAGGCTTTCTCCATCATTAATTGTCTATGCTTAACTTCCCTGTTCTTACAGGATTTTCCCTTAAAAGAAGAGAATATTTTACAGGTGCTGGGAACAGGAGAGAGTCTGAGGCAACAAATGCAGTGGGAGTGCCCATAACCAACAAGAGAATCACCTTTTAAATTTTAGGGAGACTGGCATCCCCGACAAAAGAAAAAAGTTGTTCAAACTCCTTACTGGGGGAAAAAGGTGGTTTTTTTGGTTTTTAAAAGAAAAAGGGGAACAGAAGTTCCAACTATAAAGTGCTAAATCTACTACTATGAAGCACTAACTATGTAGCTAAAAGACTGATGGGGGAGGGGGTAAATAGACAGCAAACAAGCACATGCTAGACTCCATCTCTGGCCATAGGCAGCCGAGAAGGAACTGAGGGCAGTTCACTCGCACAGCCCTTTATAGACTTGGTACAAGGATGTATAGGGCACATGCATAGACCGAACTGGCACTGCTACCAAAAATCTCCGATCAAAGATGCAGGGGCGCATGCGTGCCTAAAGTGGAGCACTCACAAGGACAGTACTTGAAGAATCTCTCATTTAACTGCAATATAAATTAGATCTGTATGTGGATATAAAACGATACTTTTTTTATTCTGATACAACTATGCAGACTGTCCTGGGCACTATCTGCTCTCTAACATTCCCTTTCAGCATTAGATACATCAGAATAGATTTCTGCTACAAAATTTGTATATTTGCAGCAGGGCAAAAATTTGAAGTGTTCAGGAACTTGCCTTAAGAATACTCACTCCTCATCCTGCTATCCTCAACAATGAGCTTAGGGAAAATGTGGGGTTTTCACTGACGGTGACACATGAGTCCACCTCACTGTTTCAGCTGTAGGCAGTTCTCACTAGACTTCTTCCCTTTGGGTTTGTTCAAGTTTCTGTGACTTTGGAGAACATGTTTTAAAGCCAAAGACAGAAAATGCTGTATTTGCCAGCACCAATTTCCTGATTTACTCCAGCTACAATATGCAACACGGGCACATCTCCTGGCATTTAGGTGGTGTTTAAAAACAAACAAACAAAACAAACACATAATTTACAGGGGGATCTCATTGTTTTGTACTTTGTTCTACTCAGTGGAAACTGAATACATGAGCAACTCCAAACAAAATTAAAAATTAAGTGATCATAGCACAATGAAGTGTGCTATATCAGATGATTCAGTTTCACTTGTAAATTTCATAGGATCTTCCTTATTTCAAGTGTCCTAATAAATCCCGTTAATAAGTGATTTACTCCCTTACCACACAGATCAATATTTCTGAAATGAATTCCGTCACCAGCAGCATTATTTTTGCTTGGCTGAAAATTGCACCTATTTCCCCAATTTGCTATTAACCACCCCGCCACACACACACACTGAGTTTAGTGCTTAATTATTTGCCTGTTTTGTCATTAGTTCCATTTACTCATTTTCTCCTTGTTCATGGTTTGTTACGCTGAACAACTGGATTCCCATTCAGCATGGTTGGGAAAAAAAAACTCAAAGCGAAAGCCAATTTCATAAGGAGCATTTGTGTAACATCCTCTCCTCCTAGAATAATATCATAGCCGCATTCCTAATTGGTTTAATGTCTAAGCAGCAAACTACATTTCATGTGCAGGAAGCTTTCCTAGCACACCAATCCATTGGAGGGTGGGGGAACAGAGGGCGTTATTAATCCTCACCCCCTACTCAGGAATTTCAATGTCAATCATGTAATCTCAGTATTCAATTCACGTCACCTACCTCTCCCAAAAGCACCCAGGTCTCCTCCCGCCTTTGCCGAGCTGCAGTCACTAAACTGGGAAGCGAGGGATTCGAAATCCTCCTCTCCAGATTTAATCTTCTGGATGTATCCTGTTGACACATGTGATAATTCATAGTCAGAGCCAAGAGCCAAGTCAGAGAGCATGCTGGGGAGCAGGGCAGGACGGAAATATTCATCATGAAAATGGGTAGATAAATCGAGCTTTTGTAAGTTACTGAGACGCATTTCAAGGGACCTGCTTTGCCCCTGTGCCATTTCGAAGAGGTACCTCAGTCTTAGCATCTCCTAATGGTAAGTCTGAACCATTGCAGAAGATCCATAACTCCCAAGAAACTAGTGCAGCACCTCAGGACTTTGCTTTGTGTTCTTTGTGCCCACCATCAGTGGCCTTTTGCTGCACTGAATCCCAGAAGTTCAGGTTGCACTTGCAAGCATGACTGCCACTTTAGCCATGTCTACATGACTGGCATTTACTGAGGCACTGCTGTGTCATGATAGCATCATAGAGTCAAAGTTTCCTACAATGACAGGAGGAGTTTTCCCATCACTATAGAAACTCCACCTTCCTGAGCAACAGTGGCATTCTTCCATTCACCTTCATGTGTTTGTATTACAACGTAGTTGATCATGTAATTAATGTTTCGTGCTTTTCTATAACCTCAGATGCTCTCATAGGATCTTTTACTACTGTGTGCTGTTCTATGTATCCCTAGACAAGAATCCATGACAGTGACTTACACAAGATGTGCAACAAATGGCGAAGTAGCTCCTGTGAAGACCTAACCTCACTCACTATGCACCAGTCAGTCTATAAACTACGAATACTGGGTTTCCACAGAACCTGTCTCAGCAATTCACATCTCAGATGCCTTTTCACCACCCAGCTAAGACAGTCATGCACTTTCCAAAGTGCTCTGCATGTAAGAAGTGAAGTTTGCAAACCCTCTTCAATTTAAATAGAGTCAAAACTACAAACATTCCCCACAACACTGAGAAGCACTTCTTAATAAAGGCTATTTCCAAGCTATTTTCAATCTTCCTTGTCTATCCTAAGCCGTTTCATCTCATCTTGCTAAAAAGGGTGGTGGGAAGAGCGGGGTTGAAATGCAGAAATTCACCACCAACCAACCAAAAGAGAAGAACTTTGTACTTAAATCTAACAAAAGTTTACCCTTGGTAAAAGGCCTAACATGGAAAACTTCAGCCAAATAGGTGGAAGATTTGGAAAGTTAAGGGTGTCCGAAAATGGGGTTATAATGGAAATACTCACAGCCTTAACTGGAAGCTATGTCTTACAACTCCAGCACATGTATTATCCTGCCCTCATATCTGTGTAACAAGAAACAACAGAATGTAACTCACCTTTTAGATTGTTCCTTCACATCGGCCACTCTAACATTTGACTTGTATTTTGGAGAGTGGAAGGGTATAACTAACTACTTAGGCATTGAAAACATTTAATCAGAGACAAGCAAAACAGTGTCACACACAGGTATCTGAATTATGCCAGGACAGACAGTTCTTGGTGGTACACTGAAATCAATTAGTCTTTTGAGTAACGGGCTATGCAGGATTTTAGGTTCAAAAAAAGAAGTTCATAGAGGATACATCCATCAACGACTATTAGCCAAGATGGTCAGGGATGCAACCCTCATGTTCTGGGTGTCCCTAGTCTGTGACAGCCAAAAGCTGGGAGTGGACAACACTGGACGGACCACTCAATTGCAAGTTCTGTTCATTCCCTTTGAAGCACCTACCATTGGCCACCATCAGAAGACAGAATCCTGGGCTAGATGGACCATTGGTCTGACCCAGCATGGCCATTCTTATATCTTAATGCAACCGAATGGGACATTTTGAAGAGCACCGCTGGCATACAGGGTACTGCATCACTGCTAAGTCAACCAGCACCAGCCTTGCTTTACTTTTTAATTAGAAGCCATTAGCATTAAGATTAACAAAGGCACCCAATGCCCACCAGTTATTTTTGGGAGAGGCACTCCTGTACGAGCCAAATTTAGTTGAATGCTGACTTTTCAGTGGCAGGAAAGGGCACAAAAAACCATGAATGGTATAGAAATAACTCTGTACTGGCCATCACAGGGGGCTGGATTATAGAGGAGCCAACAGACTTCATCTCTGGTACCTAAGACTCTGTGAAGTTAAATCGTAGCAGTTTGTTTCAGTGTTTACTTAGTTTCACTGGAATGAAGGAGAAATTCCCTCCTAGGCCCACTCTAGCGTTTCCCTCCAGCCAGAGTAGAGACCGTGCCATGCCCTGCACTGCATTCTTCCAGGCTCTGCATAGGTTTCAGTGACTCAATGAAATGGGCTGCCACCATTTCCACTGGGAAGACTACTGCACAAGCTGACAGAAGGATGGTCCAGTGGTTAGGGTGCTAGCCCAGAAGACTTGCGTTCAACTGTCTTCTCCGCCCCAGGCTCCCTGCATGACCCTGGGTAAGTCACTCAGGTCCAATCTTCAAAGGTATTTAGATATGCAACTCCCACTGAAGTCAATGGGTGTTAAGTGCCTAAATACTAGTACCTGTGCCTCAGTTTTCATCTGTGAAATGGGGACAACAGCACTGCCCTGCCTCTCAGGAGGCTTGCAAGGATAAGTACCGTAAAGCTTGTGAAAACGTACATCTCAGCCACCAGGAAATGCCTTCTCTTCTTCCTTTGTCTCCTAGTTATCTTTTATACCCTAGCCGTTTCACACTCCTGCACCTCTTGTGTCAGTTTCTGTCTCCCCTTTGCATTTATACCCTTCACATAAATGTTGCAGCCACCCCAGTTGTGATTTGGTGACTGATGATAAAATAAGCACACTTTATTTTTTTGACAATAATAGCCTAAGCTTAATAGCAGGGCTATTAACAGTTAAGGAGTACTGGAGTATTAATGTTACAACAGCATCTAGAACCCCAAATCAGGGCCCCCTTGAGCCAAGCACTGTACCATGTAGCGAGAGGGGCCCTGCTCCAAAGAGCTTACAGCCTAAATAGACAAAAGAGCATGAGAGAAAGTCACAGAGGGTAAGTGACTTCCAAGGTCACACAGGTCAGCAGGAGAGGTAGGAGTAGAACACCGATCTCCCAAGTCCCAGTCCAGTGCTTTGCCGTCTGGACCACAGGATGTTAAGTCACGTTAACAGCATCATACCTGTGTGTGCTTTAAAGAGAGAGAGAGAAAAAGAAACCGTGACACACCCATAAAGAGAGGGAAGTTGAAGGAGGATTAATCAACAGAAGTGTGCCCTCCTCCCGGGAGACCTGTGAAGCGATCATGGCAGGAAGATGAACACTACCAGCTTGTAGCATTTCAAAACTCAGGAGGTGGTTCTCTCCTTTAGCCGTGAAGGACACCAGCAGGGGACTGGAACAAGTCAGTCTTCAGATTTATAATTAGGGAAGGCAAAGTCCTAACGCCCTTTCAGACGATACAGGAGAACACAGATGTTAGAGGGAGAGATTCAGATCTCGTGCATGTGTTTCTCTACTTGCCTCTCCTGAGGCACATTGTAGGTGCACATGCCTCAAAGGTGTGTCGCTACCTACTTAACTTCAAGGATTCATGTCTGGGAAGAACTTCAGCACCCCAAACAAAGGTGAGGGAAAGTTTCTTACTTCTTTCAAAGTCAGTCAAGCTTTGCTGCCTTCTGGACACCCAATCTTCCATCTCTAAAGAAAAATGCTGGACACAGCAATTGCTATGAAAGGGGAAAGACCGTGCTTGGTCCAGCCATTATCAGCATGAGCATCCTACCAGTGAAACCCTGTAAGATCTTGGGACCATAGGGCAGGTTAAGTGTGGCAGTTGGATTTTCAATACATACAGCAATGGCTGCTGGTTCTCCTGAAGCATTTTGGGAGAAGCACATAGGAAAAGGAAGAAGTCAATAAATCTCCTGGTTTCAGAAGCTGAAGAGACTAATTGAGGTAATTTATCATTTGGGTACTGTAAACCAGGTGAGAGCACTCACGCTCCAAAAGATGGGCACCTGGACACTAGAGTTCAAGCTGTAGTTGGGCCAGAGGAAGAGCCTTATTTGAGAGACACACAGAGACACCCCTAAATTCATTTAATAGTTTGGGGAAATGCTCAGGGACAGAAAAGGGCAATATCAGACGCAACGAAGTTTAAGGAGATAAAAGAAGTTTTGTTACCACATACTCCAAATACGGCTCCAGAAATGCTCCTTCATTAGCAAATATTTTACAGATGAACTGCATCTGCACAGGAAGCAAATGCCACTCTGACATCTTTGATTTATAGCCTTATACAGGTGCAAATGGTGCTTTATAGTGCACACAGAGAGAAAAAGGGCTTAAAGACCAACTCAGTCAAGCCACAGGTAGAGCAACTCAAGTGCAAGAAACCACAGAGACTCTCAGCAAGATCAGCACAGGTAGCTCATCGAAGAAGTGGCCTCTGAAGTTAGGAAAGTAGGGCCACTTAGCACAGAGGGAATCAGAAGCTATGGGTGGCAAGAAAACTAGCAAGAGTGGGAGAGGGCAAAGCAATTAGAGGGGAAATAGAGGCGCTTAAAAACAGCAGCAGCTCATGCAGCAACAAGAGCGAAGACGTAAGCAGCAACGGGAGACCTGTAGAGCCTCGATGAATGCAAAGAGTCATGTTGACAGCACCATGCATGAAGAGAGACCATGAAGCAAAATGCAAAAATCCAAGTGTTACGAGAAGAAATGAGCTTATGGAAAGATACTACATTCTTATTGGAGTTGTAGTGATTTCTGCCTTGCACTGATGGTCCAGTGGCGTTCAGAGATGTCTCGGCACTTTTGTTGGAATTTTAAGTGTTAGCCATTACATGTGACATCCATCTCTCGTAGCAAGGAGATAGAGGCCTGTCCATATTCAGAGAGGGGAAGGAGATGAGCTTCCTCCTCCAGACCCCAGAACTACCCACAAAAGCCTGTGGCAGCCCTTGCCTTGGACAAGACTTTGCAGTAAGCTGCCATGTCATGAACTAGAGAGATGAAAAAAACATCACGGACAACAAGCTAACCAGTCACTGCCAAACAGCTACACTTCAATGATTTTCCAAAAGGCTTTCTCTGGTTTTGGCGACCCAACCAATGACAAAAATATATGGTTGATTTTTGTCTTAAGCCAGTATGACTCAGTCTTCTGCTTGGCTAAGTTTTGTCTATTTTTAGGGACTGAAAGAGGATAGCTTGGTTTTTAAATAAAAGAAATGTCAAATTACATCAGATTTCATTCAAGCAGTTCCCAGTACAACAGTCTTCCACTGACTGAAACCAAGCATAAAACACTATTCTTTATTTCTTCAAGTCCTTGGGATTTCCCCACCAATGGTGCATTTCCCCATCCCCCAACCCCAAAGTTCAATCAAGTGGATCCCTTCAGCTGAAGTAATTGCCAGTACCCTACATCTGTGTAATTATGCAAGGAATTTAATTGAGTAGAGAATTGTTTCTGTATCTTTAGTTGGACAAGTACTAACCTCAGAACCAGGCCTGTGGGAAAGCTGCCAGAGAGTTGCAGAGAGGAAGATGGGGGACTGACTTCTGACTACAGCCCTGTGACTATATTTTGAGAGCCACGGTAGTTTATATTCTTTCTGAGGAATGAATGTGATGATGTGCTTTAACACAAAGACGCCAACAGCAATGGGAGTGGTATTGCTAAATTAAAAAGAGGTATGCATATTTATCCCACCTTCTATTTTGTTTAGTATGTATTCCTTGGGGGAGGGAGTGGGAGCGGCAGCGAGAGAGCACACAAAGGGAGCTGTGCATCAGTTCTGTATTTTATTTAAGGAAGATTAATGCAAGATTATGAGTAAGCCATTTACCCCAAAGAGGCTTGTTGTGTCTCTTGTACCTCTGGGCAGAAGACAGTTTGTTTTCACAGCATTTATGTATGCACATTTCAGTGGGAAAAATGAATATTGTTTATCTAATTAAACTAAGCTGCTCCAGCCTAGTGTCAACAGTATATTTGCACAATACATTTGCTATCTAAATACAGCATTCTTCCAAAATACATATTTGCATCACCCTAGAGTGCATGTTTACTTCCAAGCATCATACTAACCCTGCTGGTAAATGTACCCTATTACCTCCCATTGCACCAACACTCAAGAAGATTCAGCCTTAATGTGCACACTCATGTTTAAAAAAAGTAAAGGCACCCGAGTTAAGAAAGAATCATAAGCTTTAACATTGAAGTCCCTGAGTAGTCAGTTTCTACCATGACCTTCATGCTGTTAACAGCTTCTGGAGAATGAAGTTGTTAGAGTGAATTTTACAAGCCTGCAAAGTGAAACTAAATAATTTGGTTATCACAGCTCTGCCAACTGGCTGCCAAGTGGTTAGATGATCTTGTGGTTAAAGCACTAAACTGGGGATCAACTCCTTGTTCTGCCATGGACTCCCTGAGCAACTCTGGGCAAGATCCTTACTCTCAGTGCCTCAGCTCCCCTGTCTTCAATGGGATTAATAATCCTTCCTTTCACCAACTGTCTTGTTTCAATCATTAACTCTTCAAGGCAGGTACTGTCTCATGATGTATTTGTGCTGAGCCTGGCACAATGGGGCCCTCTAAGCTCTGCTATAATACAAATCAAAATATTGGGATTATAGTGAAAACTAATTTAACCTACAAATTTTATTCACACATTGTAACTTCCCCAACGGTACAAGATTTTGTAATGCTGGTTTATTCACAAATAATGCATCACCTCTAGCTGTCTTCAATCTATTTTCCTTATTACTTGAAAGAGAATCACAAGCAAGTAAAATGTCCAAAACTAACCAAAGTTCATCGATCTAAAATACTAACCTTTAGCAGGTTCCCTCAGGACAGGAGAGCATAAAGCATTTTCTTTAAACAAATTCCAATCACAGGTTTAGATTGCATAAAACATTAATTCCAGAGTTAAAGATTCTGAAGGAAATATCAGAGACATAACAGCACACCAGTCTGTCTTGGTTTTGTTTTGGGAGGCCTTTGTTCGACAGACATTGCTCTCTAGAGATTTCCTTAAACAATTCTGTGCTATGATTATGTTCATCAGGTACAGTACATCTGCTCAAGGAAATTCTGCTCAAGGAAATTCAGTGATGCCTGACTATTTGTCAGAAATTGTAGTGGAGATAAGCTATGCATTCATGCAATACATTCTCTAGTGGGTTTTTCTGATTTGCTTTTTTAAAAAACTTTATAATTTTCTGTTGTTTTCAGGAGGATAATACCGGATTGGATCTTTCCAGGTCAACAGTATCAATGTGCTATCTCACCTTCCTGGAGCAAGGAAAATGCAGAAACAACCGACATAAAATAATTACGAGTGGATGTTCCATATGACATTTGCAGGGAATAGCGTTTATCAAGCACAGATGGGGAGTGTCAACAGAAATAGATTTTTTGATTATGCCATTTCATTCTCAGGAGACAAAAATACAATGATAATAAACATGATGAATGAATAATCCCTAATGGCCTTTATCAAGAACACAGCAGGACATTTACATCAAATAAGTTTTAATCACATCTCTCATCCTCAGGCGCCACACAGGGAAAAAGATTGCTAAACATAAAAATTATCTGATAGTGAGGGGACTTCAGTCTCCAGGACTGTCAATCCTGCACTTTAGTCTAACACTAAAAAAAAAAATAAATCACTTTAAAATAAAAATTACATCTGGATCTCATACAGAAGATTAAAAAGTCTTTCTCCATAACCTTATCAGATGTTGAAGACTTGCTGTGTCTGAGATAAAGGAGGGCACCCAAACAAAGTTAAAGACGACTCATTCATTTATTCAGAATAATGTTACTTGGGCTTTTAAGGGGGAGATAACTTATGTGCAGGTCTTCTAACAGAAGAAAGTTTAACTGGTTATAAGGATCTGAAATACCACTTAGTTAACACAGCTCAAGAGAACTTTTCCCTCTAAAATTCACTCTCTCTCACTTGGACCTAAGTTTAAGAACACTTGCTCTGTACCATAACAACAGCACTCTTGCTTCTAGTATAGTAAAATCCCATGTATCCAACCCTCCATTATCCAGCTCTCCATATGAGCCAAACCACCAGCACACACAGGTCCAGAAACTGACACTCTCCCCTGTGGCTGCTAGATGGCGCTGCAACCCCGCATTTTCTGATTCTCTGGATTATCCCAATTTTTGATTATCCAATCAGGCCCCGATGCCAATTACATCAGATAAATGGGGTTCTGCTGTATCAGTATAGGATAGCAAACTTTGCTGTACTACAAAGTGTCAACTGTCAGTTATTTGGTGTGGTGTGATATTTCCCCCATGCAAAGAGCAAACAAGACCTAGGCTCCACCTAAATCCTCACCTCTATACAGGGGGACAGCACGAGGCTTACATACCACTGCAGTCTTGCTCTTTGTACACAGGAAAGTTTCACCCTAAGATAAGTGAATCTACTAGAATTAACTAATATTTGCAGCCTGACTGTCAAACATTTCAAATTATTTTTATTTATAAAATTCTCAACTCCATGTGTACAGTTCTTATAAACTTTGCTGTAACACTCCTCATACACTGCAGTACACAACAGCTGCTTTACTATGCCCGGTTTCAGAGTAGCAGCCGTGTTAGTCTGTATCCACAAAAAGAAAAGGAGGACTTGTGGCACCTTAGAGACTAACTAAAATTTGTTAGTCTCTAAGGTGCCACAAGTACTCCTTTTCTTTTTACTATGCCAGTTATAACTAATTAATTAACCTAACTCAGAAAGGAGATTTTCCTGAAAAGGTGCTAGCACTCTTGGCAGTTAATTCCGCATCTCTTTCAAAACACACTGGACACCACCTGCTGGTTAGTACCCTGGTTAGGCTTCAGGACTACACAGTGTTTGCTGGGGTGATTTTCTTCTCCCCCCAGATACTGTCAAATTGTTGTTTTTTTTAATTGAAGCAGGGTCAAGGCTGTTGCGAGTAAAACCTCATTTCTGAGCCCTCGAAAAGCAACAAGAAACTGTACAATAACATAACAGCATGCAGCAGTAACCGTGCTTTACAGCTTCAAAGCACTTTACAAAATGTTAGTCCTCACAACACCCCTGTGAGGTAGGTCAGACTATTTCACAAATGGGAAACAGGTTAAGGTACTGATCAAAAGTAAGGAGGAAGACTCCCACTGACTTCACCCCAGACCCTGACTAACTTGGCCCCAAAGCAATAGTAGAGTCAATGGAGAAGCTGGAACGAGAACCCAGTCTCTAAATGCCAATCCCACCCTGAATGAATGAATCCCAATTCACAAGACCAAACCTCACTGACTAAGCAGCATCCCAGTTAAAAGCTACTCCCAGCATTGCAAGGGACAATACGTATGGTGACTTGTCACAACAGACATTAGAAAAGACACAGGATTCCATCCCTCCTGGACCAGTTTAAGGCCACCATACACTGGGAAACTTACTGTGTTGGGAAATGTACGTTTTGTGGATCATCTAAGTGGGATATTTGACTATCCCTGTGCAAATGTTTATGCATATCTCAGGCAGATTCATCAGAATTTATAGAAACTGCATTAGGGAAAATGAAATCTTAAATATAGAAAAAGGAAGATGTTAAAGGAACGTTTGTTTTTAGCTTCAAATAATTATTTTATTTTTAATATAAAAATACACATTTACAAAGAAAATACAAACACACCTGTCTGACATGACATTACAAAAACGCAAAGAGGGGGTGGGAAAGGGATGGCTCCTATTCTTAGGTCATTTAATCAGGGTCAGTGAATCGCACAGCAAAATTGATTCCCCAAGTGGCTGTGCTACACGAAAGTCCATGTTCAAGCCACTTGGCTCAAAAACTTTGCCTTAGAGGGTTCATGCCACTAATAAGCCATTTCTCTCTGCATGTGTTTTAGGCCCTAACACGACTTTCCCCTTTTCTACCATCAACCTCTCCTGCTTTTACTTGCCATTTATAAGCTCCAGTGCCTCATCTTTGCTCCGCGTGATCTTTTCCTGCCTCCACGATGAGGGCCTTCTGGATTGGTTGTGCTTCACCAAGAGGTGTGAACAGCGCACTTTGGCGGGCTCTCCTTGGCCGTTCTTCCCACCACCGCTGGGGCGCTCCCACTGACTAGCATTTGTAATGTGGTTGAAGTAGTACACACGGCCTACAAATAAAGGGGAGGAGAGGATTAGATTTTAAAAGTTCCTTTCAAACTCATGGCATTAGCTTATTGCTTATCTCATCAGAAATACAAGATTCTGAATTTCTGCAAGTGGGTGAGAATGTGTGGATGTCAGCTCAAATCAGAAACTGGAAACACTCAATATCCCATAATAAGGGGATGCTGCAGCACTGCAGATGTCAATCCTGTCTGTTAAGATTCTCGTCTCTAACAAACATTCCTAATAAGAAATAAAGGATAATAAAGGAAGAGGTGGTGTGAGCACAACAGCTCATATACTCTAATCCAGCCTCTTGCCAAAGCTGGAAAGGCAGTTTATGTCAAGTCACTTCAGTCCTGATCCAGTTCTCATTGTCATGTCAAAACTCCCAATGATTTCTATAGAAGGAGGTCCTTAAACCTTCCCAGGATAACCACAGGTGAACTGGATAGTTCATATTTGTAAAGTACTAATTATTCTTATGAAAGCAGAAAACATGTCTGCAGCTTTCCGGCATCACATAACAGCAACACATCCTCTGAAGAAGATGGAACTTCAACTCAGATGGAAGAACTCTGCCTGTATTATCCCTGCTAAGGAGGTGAAAGGTGCTGGGTTGCTGGCAAAGAACAAGGAGATTATGTTTTGCTTTACCTCAGCATATATGTGAAATCCCTACACAAGAAGGGTGAAAGGCCTAGATATCAGTGACTCATACCTTACAAACGCATCATAATTCACAGATTTCAGGAAAGATGTGGACAAACTGGAGAAAGTCTAGAAAAGCACAACAAAAATGATTAAAGGTCTAAAAACTGTGACCTATGAGGGAAGACTGGAAAAAACTGGGTTTGTCTGGGGACATAACAATTTTCAAGTAAATAAAAGGTTGTTATAAGATGTAGGGAGAAAAATTGTTCTCCTTAACTTCTGAGGATAAGTCAAGAAGCAATGGGTGGTTTAGGCTGGATATTAGGAAAAACTTCCAAACTGTCAGGGTGGTTAAGCACTGGAATAAATTGCCTAGAGAGGCTGTGCAATCTCCATCATTGGATTTTTAAGAGCAGGTGAGACAAACACCTGTCAGGGATGGTCTAGTATCTAGTCTAGTAATGGTCTAGTAATACTTAGTCCTGCTAGGAGTGCAGTGGACTGAAATAGAGCACCTTGCAGGGTCCCTTCCAGTCCCACAAGTCTATGATCTTGCAGTTGGAAGACTAAGCAAGAAATCAAGTCTTTCTGTGTGTGCTGGGCACTGCACAAACAATGGGGCCTTGGATCCTGGATGTGTCTTTGGGTGCTAAGCCAAACACACCCCAATCAAAATCAACTGCTCTTTAGAAGCAGCAGCAAAATGCTCCTGAAAAAAGCAATCAAGAGGACAGGGAACACCCGGTTGTGAAGCCAAGGCAACTAATACTGTAATCTGGAAATGCTGCAAGCTCCTGCCCTCCAAGATGGCAGCAGTTCATTCCTGCATGGGCCAGGAATTCACATGGGCCAGACTGATTTTCTCCATCATTAACCTCCCTCTCTATAACCCCTTTCAGCCCAAAAGATTTTGAACCAGCAAACCAAGCACACAATGTCAGGCACAGAGCAATGCAGGGAAGGCAACAAGGGGGAAGAGGGAAAGGGAAATTCCAGCCCAAACATACAGGGACCAAACCTCCAATTATAAAACAACTACCATGGAATTGTCAGCATCCTGGCAAACCTATCTGGAACACGATTCATGTCAGGACCTCGTGCAAGTGCTTTGCCTCTAACAGGCACATTGAGGATGTCAAGGCATTGCTCCAAACTTGACCCTACCCCACAGCAGAACACGCCCCAGTATCCACCCCATCCACACTGGGAACAGGGCAAGATGCCCAGCCCGCCTCACTAGAGGCTTCCGCACCACAGAGAATCACTGGTAAAGCCATTTCAGCCCTGGCTCTACTCAGTACCCGCTAACAAAAACCCCTCCCCCAGCAAGGCCCTCCCCCACAGGAGCCAATCACCCTGCTCAAAGACCCCCAATAAGAACCAACCAACCCCCCAGGGCATCTCATGCAAGGGAACCACCCCACCCCCACCTCATGGGGACCAAGCAACTGCATCCCCCCCCCCCCCAAGACATACACTTGTGGGACCAGACTTCCACGGCTCTCCCCTCCAGGCCACAATCGCTGCAGGCTCAAACCGTCTGCACCCCAACCCTAGTGGGGCCCAGCCCCCTTCCTCGCCGGCGCCCCCCCTTCCTCGACCCCCACGCCCAGCCCCCTCCTCGCCCCCCGGCCTAGCCCCAGCCCCCACGGCCGCCGACCCCACAGACCAGGCCCAACCTCCAGCCCCAGCGCCTGGGCCCCCGCTCGGCCCACGGTACCTGAGCTGCGGCTCATGCGCTTCTCCCAGCCCGAGGGCAGCTTCTCCTCCTCCGCCATCTTCCCTCCGCCTTCCCGCGCCCAACCCCGCCCGGCCACGCCCCGCGCCACTGCGTCCCGTTGGCGGAAGAGAGACCGAGGCTCCATCCCCGCTGGCTCCCATTGGTTCAGAGACCGCTGAGGTCCCGCCCCCGAGCTAGAACCTGTCTCATTGGCGGAGAAGATCAGTGATTGGCTACGAGCGACAGGCCGCAATGATCCCGGAAGCGATTTCGGAGTCTCAGGACCACGTGACGGAGATGGAAGCCGAGGAGGGACAAGGAGAGACCACCACAGCCAGCTGCTGTCTGGGGTTCCTGTACCGAGGCACGTGGAAAGGTGGTAGTATCTTGTAGTACAAACTAAAGATGAAACGTGGCTGTTTGGTGTTAGAAGGGGTATCACGTTACTAATAGCAAGCACATGTTTTCCCCCAAATACACCAGGAAGCATTATCTTTCTAAAATTTTTAACAAATTTCTAGTCTTACAAAGTATCTTGGATTCAGAATGAAAAATATCATGGGAGAAGTGCTATTTGTTTGTTTGGTCGTTAAATTGGTTTCCATTTTTGTTTTGTGAACTGCTAGGTGATCTTTGATTGTTCTTGTTTCGTATTTTCAGGGTTTCTACACATAGCAGCAGGAAGGAACTCCATTGATGCATAATTAAAAAGAGCTCAAAGGGATGAACACCCAAAATTTAGAAGATATAGGGAGAAGTCACTACAGGTAAAATAGAGGAAAGTGAAGCACCAAAGGTCCAGCCGATGGAGCAGCTACAGGCAAGGAGATAGGAATTCAAGAAGATATTTCAGGTTGTGCAGCTAAGAATGCAACTGGTTCCTTATCCCAGTAGAGGTACAAGGATGTACAGGGTGGGTCTAGTTAAAAATTATGCTAAAGGAGCCAGGAAAAGGGTGACAAGGGGATAAATATAACAGCTGTGAGAAGTCTTACCAGATTTTACCATGGAAACCAGGAGACTGTCTGAATTAAGAATGAAGGTATTCAGAAGTCTATTATTACTATTATTGTTATTTGTTAAAGTGCTTTTTAATCAATTGCTCTCCTCTCACTCTTGCTGTCAATCATGTCTCATTGATGTAAATTTTCAGGATCCTAGCCCATCATTTACGTTTACAGAGCTGAATGAACAGTTCTGAGAGGTTTTTTGGGTGGTGGGGGGAAAGGGGTTGTGCTTGAAGGTTCAGTAAGAATGATAAGATAGAGCACATGCAAAGTTATAGTACCTACCAACACAGGATGCCCACAGCTTGGGCAGAAGCTGTTATAGAAACAAACGTGATGGGAGTTGCTGTTTGCAAAGTTTCTTTAAAATATATAAAATTTAAAATAACACATTTGCTTTGGGTTTGTGCTGCTTAAGCTAACTAGAAGAGAGTCCCTCTCAGCAGATGGATCGAGAGTGCTACAGTATTCATCTGATTCCAAAAAGCTAAATGGCCTAGAATAACTCCACTGCTTTCCAACAGCTGAATTAATTAGGGCTGCTGTGATAATTACTGAGGAAGAGAGATTTCTTCTGACTTAAAGCCAGGAGCAGGACACTGAAGTTGTCGGGAGACATTTATTATGCACAATTTTTTAAAACAAAATCAACCTTCTTACAAGTTTGCAGATAGTTTTATTGCCATCAAAGCTAAAGACATCTGATAAAACTACATGCACAACTTGAGCTTTTAATGTTTAACTTACATGAAATAAAGTTTATAGACAAGTTTTATATTAGAAAAAAAATTAGAAAAGTGATGCCTGCCATATGCAACTGCAGCTAGAGTCAAGGCTACTGATAATATAACTCCAGGTTCATGCCATCATGGATTTCATCTGGAAGGAATGAGTTAAGGGAAATTTCACAGGAAATGCTCAAAATCAAATGGAAGAAGGCATTAAGTTTCTACCAGCTCACTAATTCAAAATAAACTACAGCAGCAAACTTATTCATTATGAGACATTGTATAAATTCTCAACAACAGAATTCTCCTTCCCACTTTACTACTAGTCCCAAATGGACAAGCTAAACTACTAGTGTGACGGAAGGGAACACGGGTCATATGAGACATTGTAAGCATCAATGCTGGAAACAACAGTATCTTAACTCAGCAAATTAGTCCCCATCATATGCCACCCCACTCAGTTTAGTAAGGGAGTTTTTCCTATAGATTCACCAGTTATCTTATGATGGCCTACCAATACTATCAGTCACCAGTACCCAAGTTGATAAGCAAGACCTCTGGTTTGTGACAAGCAACTCTGTCAGATTAAAAAAGGTCTATGTATTTATAATGTGCCTGTCACTCCACTACTAAGGCTGTGGATCTTGTAAGTGATAACTGATGCATTTTTTATTTTAACTAGACAAACGGTTTCCCCAGAAGCTGCTGTTTACTTGGGCTATTCTAATGTTCAAGGATACAGTCTCCCAGTGATACATGGTCCTTGAAAATTGTGTACCTGCACAAACATTTTAAAAAGGAAGTTAGTCAAGAATAGAAGTGTAATACAAGAATTAACAAAAGGAAGTGTAGTCAATAAGAATAGAACAATTGTGATAGTACCCAAAGGTTTGCTGGTATCAGTTACTACATTAGAAAATCAATCATTGAAAAGTTACACGACAGGTTTCTGAAACTGTGTTTTTTAACAAATGCCAATCATGAATTCCGTGGGGAAAGAGAAGAGACTGTCTTGTGTGCAGTTACAGTGTTAAATATATAATTTCACATACAGAAGTTAGAATGGCCATACTGGGTCAGACCAAAGGTCCATCTAGCCCAGTATCCTGTCTTCCGACAGTAACAGATGCCAAGTGCTTCAGAGGGACTGAACAGAACATGTAATCATCAAGTGATCCATCCCCAGTTAGGGGAACAGCAAGAAATTCTGAAATAAAGAGAGAACCAAGTAAAAATTTTGAGTCAAATGTCACTGCAGGTGAGAATATGAAGGAAAACTCACTCAGTAGCATTCATCCAGAATAATTTGTCGTTATTTACGAAGTTTAGACTGCTGGCCTGCCCCTGAGACTTTGTTGAGTGAGAGGTTTTAGTGGAGCCTCCAGGAACATTGGACAAGGGGGAAGGTACAGAACGTGAAACATCTGAGAATTAACAAATTCAGAACCTAAAAAGAAATCTTAAATGAACACTCACTGGAAGTCTGCACCACATGCCTCCTCTCCCTAGGATCATCCTTTCTGCTGCATTCTTTAAGAGTTTGCATTCATATGCAGCTTTCCATCCCAGAGTGCATCACAAACTATTGAGACACATGACCTCACATGCAGCCATCTCTGGGTATGTGTGGGGGTGGACTGTAACTGAAGACGGCATCAGACACACCCACATGCAGGGAAGTGCACAGAACTCAGTTTACCTGCCTTGGGAGGATGAAGAGCTAAAATGACCCTGCTTGGGACTGAAATCTGGAGCTCCAGCGAGTCCTAGTGCATCAAGCCTGCTCAGGCGTTTCCTTCCCTCGCCCCTGCCTTTCGTTCACCCACTTACCATTTCTTCAGCACAATTTTGTCCCACCGGGTCCCAGTCTGAGCCGCGATGAGTTTCTTCAGGTCGCCGATCGTGTCCTCAGTGCTGAGCACCACGGTTAAGGAAACTACATTCGCACCCACGTAGCGAGCGCCTGGACCAAGCGGCACTGGCCAGGGACCCCCCCCGCCCCGCCCCGCCATTTACCGTCTCCTCCCCCGCCACGGACACCCACGGGCGCGGCGGCGGCCCCGGGGCCGGCGGCCCTGGCGAGGCGCAGCTGGAAGCTCCCGGCGCCCGCAGGATACTTGCATTTCACGCGCACTTTCTTGCCCAGCCGGTCGTTGCAGACAACTTCGATCATGCTGCCGGCCTGGGGGGAGGCGAGAGGCGTGAGGGGGGCGGGGGGCAGAGGCCGCGGGGGGGGGAAGACCCAGGCCCGCCCCCTCTCCCCGTACCTACCGCCGCGGTCGCTGCCCGTCAGTCCCGCGGAGAGCGAGGCCGAGACTGACCCGGAAGCGGAAGTGTTCTGCCAGCGGCCGGAAGTCAGTGTGGCCGGGGCCGGGCTGACCCGGAAGCGGAAGTGTCTGGTGATGGCGGCGGCCGCGGGCCTGGGGGCGCTGCCCGACTCCCTGCTGCTGGAGATCCTGCGGCTGCTGCCGCTGCGCGAGCGGCTGCGCGGGGCCAGGTGAGGGCTCGGCCGCCGCTTCTCTCCCAGCCCGCCCCCTTCCCACCCGCGGAGCGGCTCGACCCAGCCCGCCCCCTTACCCCCCCTCAGCCCCCCTTCTCCAACCCCCTCCCAGAGTGGCTCGGCCCCCCCGCCCACTTCTCCCCCCCACCGGCCCGGCCCAGCCCGCCCCCCTCCCCCCCGAGCGGCTCGGCTCCCCCGGCGCAGCCTGCTCCCTTCCCCCGCCCCACAGGGGCGGCTCAGCCCAGCCCGTTCCCTTCCCCCCTCGATGGGGAGCCCCTCCCAGGGCAGCTGGGTCCAACCCTTGCCTGCCCCCATGATGGGGATTCCCCCACGCAGGTAGTTTGGTCCAGGCCCCTGGAAAGGGGGCGACTCCATGTCCCCCCCAGGTAGGTGAACTCCTTCCCTGTGCCCCCCACAAAACTGAGCATGGATGCTGCTGCTGGGATCATAACTTGCCCTGCTGCTGTCCTCACAGGGTCTGCAGACGCTGGCGTAGGCTGGTACAGGACAAGATGCTCTGGAGACATGTGGATTTAATGCCCTACAAGGTACCAGGGCCCAGCTGTGTCCCTGCAGCGTGTCTTCCACTGGAGACCACTCCAGGGGGCTGATAAAGGCTGTCCCGGGGAAGGGGCAGAGGGGCCTATGGGGACCAGACGCTTGCATCTGGGAATCAACATGAGATGGTGAATGAGAGAAGAGAAGGAAGAGGAGAGGCACAGTGCAGATATCCCAGGGGCAGGTCTTGCACATGGGGGAGGGGGCAGGGGAGAGGGAGCTGTGTAGCGGAGGCTAGTGTTAGTTGGGCAGAGAGGCCATGAGATAAGCTGGGCCAGTTTCTGAAGAGCATTTAAAACCAGGAGGGTTGTTTTAAGCAGATCTCTAGAGTCAGGGGTGGTGTCTGAGGACAGAGACTGTGTATGTGGAGAAGAAGGCAGCCACAGCATCTGACACGTGCTGGAGTGTAGAGAGCAGAGACTGAGGTTGCTCACAGGGAAAGGAGCTGCAGCAGTCAGGGTAAGAGGAGATATACTGCAGGGTTGTGTCTGTGACTTACCCTACAGGTGTGGAGTACAGTAACTCACCACTTACCGTCCTCTTGCTTAACATTGTTTCGACCTTACAACCCTGCTCCATTACAGAACGTGCTCGGTTTAAAGTTGTGCAATGCTTCGCTACAACATCATTCGGCTGCCTGCTTTGTCCACAGCTGGCAGCCCCTCATCAGCTTCCCTATGCCCGTCTGTCCCCCCCCCCAGCGCCGCCCACCCAGTGTCAGACCCCGCGGATCAGTGCCTTCCTCCACCTCCTGCCCGTGGCAATCAGCTGGCTTGCGGCATTCAAGAGGGAGAGGGGAGGAGCGAGGACTCAGCATATAGGCTCCCCTGCCTCCTGAATGCTGCCAGCCAGCTAATTGCCTGCCAGGGCAGGAGGCAAGGGAGGGAGGAAGGAGGAGCGAGGACGCAGTGTGCGGAGTAAAGGGGGAGGAGGAGAGAAGAAGAGGCGAGTTACGGGTGGGAGCTTGGGGGAAGGGGTGGAGTGGGTGGGCCGAGGGTTGAGTCCCCCGCCCCGGTACTTGCAGAGTAGTGGAAGCTGCTGCTGTGCAATGTGCTTCTCCTAGCCTATGGCACCTTCAGCCTCCTTGCCTGACTCATTGTCCCCAGTGCCGGGGGCTGTGCCTGTGTGAGGTAAGGGGGGGCACCTCCCAACTATAGTACTGTACTGTATGGCAAAAAAAATTTCCCTGGGACCTAACCCCCCATATTTACATTCATTCTTATGGGGAAATTGGATTCGCTTAACATTGTTTCACTTAAAGTCACATTTTTCAGGAACATAACTACAACATTAAGTGAGGAGTTACTGTATCTTCTTTTTAGATGAATGGGAAAGATATATATGAAGAAGAGCAGGGATGGGCCTTTCCTTGCTCATTTACTGCTTCTGTTGAGTTTGTTCCCTGTCTTGTCAAGGAGCTAAGTGCTTTGTTGCTTGCTCTCTTGTGCTCAGATCAGCTCCAGGATCCTGTGGCACCT
The DNA here is from genome assembly GCF_009764565.3 of Dermochelys coriacea. Taxonomy (NCBI): domain Eukaryota; kingdom Metazoa; phylum Chordata; order Testudines; family Dermochelyidae; genus Dermochelys; species Dermochelys coriacea. The sequence continues at coordinate 18,769,406 of NC_050087.2, forward strand.
GCTAAAGCAGTACCTGTGCAATAGCCTGAGGATACTGAAAGTGAGAGGAGCTCTCTACTCAATGAGAAAGCTTGAGTTCCTTTCCCCGGCGCTGTTCCAGGCACTCGGGAAGCAGTGTCCCAGCCTCCATCACCTGTGCCTGACCCAGGCTGACCTCCGTCGGCTCCCATATGACTGTATACCATCTTCTCTAAAGAGCATGAAGCTGAGCTGGTGTGAGATCCCTGCTCTGTGGTTCCAAAGATCTGCATCTCCAGAGACTCCCAGAGTCCTGCCACAACTACAGCATCTCATGATCCATAACGTCTCTGCCTTTTCTGATCAGCATCTGCTTAACATCTCATCTCAGACCAGCCTAAGGACACTGACCCTCTCTGAAACCTACCGGCTGACAGACGCTGGGATTCAGAGAGCAGCCCCATATCTGGAGGACCTGGAACGCTTGGTTCTGCACAAATGTGTCATTACAGATGCTGCTGTTCACGTCATCGGGCGTCACATGAAACAGCTCCGCTCTTTGGAATTCAGCAATACTTGTTCCATAACAGATGCAGGCCTGGCTTGTTTAGCAGCCTTGAAGTGCTTGGAAACCCTCCGCCTCGAGTCTAGATTTAAGCTTTCCCCTGATGCCATTGTTGCTGTGTGCCAGGCACTCCCCCAGTTAAGGAATCTCAATTTAGATGGGATTGACTTTGAAGACCAGGAAATACATAAAATTCAGGCAAGTTTGCCCAACTGTCATTTCTAATGTGTTCCCTGACACACATTCTGAGGTGAAACGTTAACAATGGGGAGTTGTATGGAATGCACGAGGGTAAGCTGTGGGGTGTTCACCCCCCTGAAATAACTCCCAGAATTGCTTCTTCTGGTCAGGGTTGTACTCCCAGTGGCAGTTGCATTTATCTGACTGAAGGCAGAATTTTCTCTGGCTAAAACAATTAGGTGAGCAGTGTAGGATGAGAACCATCCAGACAGCTTGTATCACCTGAAAACAGGCCAGCAGAAATTCGGTTCTGCAGTCTGCTTCGCTGGGCTCCTGAAGTGACCCCTCACCTTCTCCTACTAAGAAAATAGCAAGGCCTCGTGAATGGGTGGCATATGAGGCACGGTGGCTCTATGAGCTTATTTAGATTAGAGGCAGTTTGGCCGCAGGCGGTTTCTCTTTTAAGTTTAACTCTGTCTCACATTAAACATCAGGCAACAGGTGAACTATCCCCAAGCACAAGGGAGTAAGTCAGCTGTCATCCTGATGCACAAAAGGGTTTGGCTACCCAAACCTTGGACTCTAGATCAAATTCAACTCAGGTCAAAAGGCATTAGTCACATTGGTGTGCTATGAGCATACTCCAAAACGTGCCTAGTAGGAAGTGGACAAAGGATTGTGCAAACACACATTTTAAATGCAGGAAACAGAACCTTTAAGGGGAAAGAACCCATCATGTCTATTTCACAAACACAGACACCAACCATGTGCCACACAGGTCGGTGCATGTGCAGCTGTGATTGTGTCCTGTCCTGTGGGGTGGAATGGTGGGCATTCTGCTGTGACCCCAAGGATACGTGGAATGGGGGGGGTATAAGGAGGTCCCGGAATGCATTTGTCTGTGTGCTGCAGGGGGAGGCAAGCACACACCTGTTCAGCCTGAAGTTCAGTCAGAAACCACAGCATGTCTGTGTGCTCCTTGAGGAGCACCATCATTGCTACCTATCTGTTTCTTCTGTCCTTGCTATCACTCTGCATTCTGTCCCTGAGCGTCACCCTCCAAGCCTGGAATCTGACACAGCAGAACCTTACGGCACCTCCTGCAACATGTCTTCCCTTGTCCTCTTCTTTCTCCTGCTATCTGGCCCAGCCGGTCTGCCAGATGGAGAGAACTTCAAGGCCACGTTTGCAGCTGCAAAAGAAACAGTGGACAGAGCGTTTGCTTCAGTATTGCAGGCACACATCTGCAGAGGTACTATTGTGAATGCATTCACGGCCCTGGATCCCCACAAGTTACAAGCACAACATTCTCACTTCTCCTTGGGATCCATACTGCTGGGAAGCAGTCCCAGGCATGAGGAGTACATCCTGGGGGGCGGGGCGAGTTGGGACAATAAGTTGGGGTAGCTCACGGGCATCGGTATAAGCAGATGGGGCAGTTGAGCTGAATACTGTCACTGTTTCCCACAGGCAATGGAGACTTTATCGTGTATCTTGCTCCTGAAGGTAACGGAGGCAGAAAGGAAATGGCTCCTGCATGCGTCTGGCTACTGTTAGTCTGTGTGCTGCAACGATGCCTGCCGAATTAATTGCTGAGTGGCATGGGAAAGTGTCCTGCCACGGCAGAAGAAGTAAGGCAGCCCTCCCCAGAAACCTTTGGCAGAGGATTGCAACCTACTTCCAGGAGAGTTTCCTTGAGGTCTCTGTGGAGGATGCACGGGACATCCCGGTGCACATAAACAAACTGTTCCACGGGGCCCTCTCCGTCTAACTGTACAGGAGAATGAGAAGCAGATAGCAACTCTGCCTCTATGGTTATTTCACTATCTCTTCTAACCTGATTAAAAACATGAACAGATGTGTGCCTGCAATACTGAAGCAAACGTCATACTTACCAGAGGTTCCTTTCCCTGAATCAGGCTTGCTGGTGCTGGATGATAGGGACCGGCTCAACTGCTCTGGTGTCAGGAAGAGGTCCTGGCTTGCCACACCACTGGATCCCCCGGTCGCCTGTCCCCCACTCTCCTACTCCTGTTCCTCATCCAACACCTTGTACTCAGGGTTCACTCCAGTGGTGCATGACACTGACTCCTCCAAAGTATTCCACAGGGCCCTTGGGGGGGTGCTGGGCTTGCCGCCAGGGAAGCCATGCAGCTCATTGTAGAAGCAGCGTATCTGTGGCTCTGCACCAGAGCAAGTGTTTGCCTCCCTTGCCTTCTGGTGTGCCTGCCGCAGCTCCTTGATTTTCATGTGGCACTGCTGCGTTTCCCTGTTGTAGCCCTTCTCCACCTTGTCCCAAGCCATCTGGCCATAGATACCTACACGTCTGTGGCTGGGTCGGAGCTGTGCTTGCATGGTTTCTTCTCCCCGGAGACCCAGGGGATCCAGCATATCCTGTGTGCTCCAGACAGGAGTGTGTTTGCTGCGTGGAACCAGCATGGTCAACTGGGCAGATGCTAGATGAGCTCTCCATGCTGAGCAAACAGGAAATGGGATTTCCAAAATTCGCAGGTCTTTAAAAGGTACGTGGCGAGTACCTGGCCACCAGACTGTGGAGTTCAGAACAGTGACCAGAGCGGTAGTGATGTGGCATTGTGGGACACCTCCTGGTGGCCATTAAAGTTGACGTAATTAACACAGCGTCTACACTGACACTGTATCGTCATAACTACAGTGACTTAAGCGCTACACCTCTTGTGGCAGTGGAATTATTGAGTTGACGTAGCGGGCGATTTACTTCGTCAGGAGCGTCGTTATAGGGTCGATGCTGACCGAATAAGAGCAACGTAAGCCACCTTGCGTTGACCTAACTGTAGCATAGACTAGACCTAAGTGTATGCGAATAACTAAAGCATAGGTCTTGGGTATTATATTTGAATAATATTAGCAGGCTGCCAGCAGCCAGATCCTGCTCCTGGTTTGTTGGGTTACATTGCTGTGCGTGGCTGCTTGTGCCTTCTATTGTTTAGTTACTCCCTCATCTTTACCTGCTCTTACAAAGCTCTGAGTTCACGTTAGCAAGTTTGGGCTGATGTTAAAACAGTAGCTGTTATGAAGTTTCCATTCTGGGACACACTGAGGTTTTGAATCTGCTGAGTTGTTATCTATAATCAAATGTAAGATTTATTTATAAAATAAAAATGCTTTTAGATCTGTAAAGTCGTCTCATCCTGTCAGATTTTAACTGAAATGTGGCAATAGTCGACTTGTGGTTTTTAACAGATCAGTGATGCTGCTTGTGTTGTATGGAGAGACTCATCTCTTCTCCCTTCACCTGCAGCCCCACCCTTTTCTGTCCCTTCCCTGTGGCCCCGCTCCTGTTCTACCTAGTGTCCCCCCATTCCACACACCCCCAGTACAGCCTCGCAACCTGTTTGCTACTTTCTGCGTTCCCGCTGCCCTAAGACTAGAGAAGCTCTGTCTGTCTCTTCCCCCCCATCACCAGGGCCCCAGGCCACAGCAAGGAGTGAGAGCTCCCCCAGCCCTGAGGCTGCGGCAGGTAGCAAGAGCTCCTGCAGTCCTGGGGCCACAGCGGGGGTCCGAGTGCAAGGGCTTCCCCCCGCCACCCCCTATGCTTCTGCGAGGGACCAGGGTTGGGGCTCTGGGGCTTCTCCATCCCGCTTGGTGCCTCTGCCAGAGAGTGGGGTTGGGGTGCTGAGGGCTTCCCCTGCACCCACCCCCCCCAACTTCCCCTGTCATGCCCGCCCGGTGCTGTTTCCAGGGAGTGGGATCGGGGCGTGGGGGCTCCGGGGCCCCCAAGTTGGCCAGGGCCCCTGGACATGGGCCCCATAGGCCCAATGGCTAATTCGCCACTGCCCCCTTTCTAGACTGAAAGCATCTTGTCTAATGGGCGCTATCCAGGTATAACTACATTTGAAATACAGATACATAGTCAATATTCATAGTTTGATACAAAAATGATAACATGCACACAAATCATAACTTTTCCAATGACACCTCACATGACTTGCACAATATACATCATAATTATGTCATAATCATATCATAATATCACTGTGAAGAATATGGGGTTCAGTGCAAGGAAGCATCATAAATATCTTTTAAAAATTGGCTCCAGAGGAGAGGATTGTGACAAATGTGAGCTCCGTAGTGAGACGTCTCTTAACAACAACTCGTCTTCTCTGGTTAAACCTTTGGATTTACAGATAGGTGCTGTCCATACCTATACAATATCTTCCTCAAGTCAATTAATCTTCTTTAACAGCTGGGCAGCCTTCTGCCATGGGACAGAAGAGGCAGCCGGGCCATTTCTTTCCTGATTCAAATTGCCATTTCTTTCCTGGCAAGATTGTCTGCTTGTCCGGCAGGTACATGAGAAGAGAGTGACACACAGCTGCTGAATTGGTGAATTCCCTAGTGTATTCATCAACTTGTGGTCTGCAAAATACATCAGATGGTCTAACTTCTCAGTTAAGCCTCCCATCGCAGGCCTGTGTTTTAATATAAACAACAAATTTGTCTAATCAGCTGTTTTCCTCCTTTCCAGGTAAAGGTTGTGCAAGAAGCTTTCAGGTCAAACAACAAACCGGGAAGGCACTGAACCTGTGTGATGAAATCCACTGTGCATCTTGGCAACAACTGCCCTGTGGGCCCAGGGCTGGCATTGTGTCTTTGTGCTCATACACAAATATGACCAGTGCAAAATTTAGGGAAATAAACAGTGGTGAGAGCCCCAGCCCTGCACTGGGAATGGTTCCAAGCCTGTTTGTTTAATACCTGCTGTGACCCACTGTCCCCTTGGTGCCAGCTGGCAGAAGGCACAGAGGGGTGCATAGAGTTTCAAGGATTCTTTGGGTCAGGCATATGCATAGTAATTCACCAAAGGGTGGCATGTGAGGTCTCTCCTGAAAGCTCACTGGTCATAATCACGGTGAAATGTATGTTTCAGAGTAGCAGCTGTGTTAGTCTGTATTCGCAAAAAGAAAAGGAGTACTTGTGGCACCTTAGAGACTAACAAATTTATTAGAGCATAAGCTTTCGTGAGCTACAGCTCACTTCATCGGATGCATTTGGTGGAAAAAACAGAGGAGAGATTTATATACACACACACAGAGAACATGAAACAATGGGTTTATCATACACACTGTAAGGAGAGTGATCACTTAAGATAAGCCATCACCAACAGCAGGGGGGGGAAGGAGGAAAACCTTTCATGGTGACAAGCAGGTAGGCTAATTCCAGCAGTTAACAAGAATATCAGAGGAACAGTGGGGGGTGGGGTGGGGGGGAGAAATACCATGGGGAAATAGTTTTACTTTGTGTAATGACTCATCCATTCCCAGTCTCTATTCAAGCCTAAGTTAATTGTATCCAGTTTGCAAATTAATTCCAATTCAGCAGTCTCTCGTTGGAGTCTGTTTTTGAAGCTTTTTTGTTGAAGTATAGCCACTCTTAGGTCTGTGATCGAGTGACCAGAGAGATTGAAGTGTTCTCCAACTGGTTTTTGAATGTTATAATTCTTGACGTCTGATTTGTGTCCATTCATTTTTATGGCTGACTTAGAACAACGCTTCCTCAGCTCTCGTCCCCTAATGCCCCTACTCTACTTGCGCTACATTTATGACATCTTCATCATCTGGACCCATGGAAAAGAAGCTCTTGAGGAATTCCACCATGATTTCAACAATTTCCATCCCACCATCAACCTCAGCCTGGACCAGTCCACACAAGAGATCCACTTCCTGGTCACTACGGTGCTAATAAGCGATGGTCACATAAACACCACCCTATATCGGAAACCTACTGACCGCGATTCCTACCTACATGCCTCTAGCTTTCATCCAGATCATACCACTCGATCCATTGTCTACAGCCAAGCTCTACGATATAACCGCATTTGCTCCAACCCCTCAGACAGAGACAAACACCTACAAGATCTCTATCATGCATTCCTACAACTACAATACCCACCTGCTGAAGTGAAGAAACAGATTGACAGAGCCAGAAGAGTACCCAGAAGTCACCTACTACAGGACAGGCCCAACAAAGAAAACAACAGAACGCCACTAGCCATCACCTTCAGCCCCCAACTAAAACCTCTCAAACGCATCATCAAGGATCTACAACCTATCCTGAAGGACGAGCCATCGCTCTCTCAGATCTTGGGAGACAGACCAGTCCTTGCTTACAGACAGCCCCCCAATCTGAAGCAAATACTCACCAGCAACCACACACCACACAACAGAACCACTAACCCAGGAACCTATCCTTGCAACAAAGCCCGTTGCCAACTCTGTCCACATATCTATTCAGGGGATACCATCATAGGGCCTAATCACATCAGCCACACTATCAGAGGCTCCTTCACCTGCGCATCTACCAATGTGATATATGCCATCATGTGCCAGCAATGCCCCTCTGCCATGTACATTGGCCAAACTGGACAGTCTCTACGTAAAAGAATGAATGGACACAAATCAGACGTCAAGAATTATAACATTCAAAAACCAGTTGGAGAACACTTCAATCTCTCTGGTCACTCGATCACAGACCTAAGAGTGGCTATACTTCAACAAAAAAGCTTCAAAAACAGACTCCAACGAGAGACTGCTGAATTGGAATTAATTTGCAAACTGGATACAATTAACTTAGGCTTGAATAGAGACTGGGAATGGATGAGTCATTACACAAAGTAAAACTATTTCCCCATGGTATTTCTCCCCCCCACCCCACCCCCCACTGTTCCTCTGATATTCTTGTTAACTGCTGGAATTAGCCTACCTGCTTGTCACCATGAAAGGTTTTCCTCCTTCCCCCCCCTGCTGTTGGTGATGGCTTATCTTAAGTGATCACTTCTCTGTGTGTGTGTATATAAATCTCTCCTCTGTTTTTTCCACCAAATGCATCCGATGAAGTGAGCTGTAGCTCACGAAAGCTTATGCTCTAATAAATTTGTTAGTCTCTAAGGTGCCACAAGTACTCCTTTTCTTTCTCCTTACAGTGTGTATGATAAACCCATTGTTTCATGTTCTCTGTGTGTGTGTATATAAATCTCTCCTCTGTTTTTTCCACCAAATGCATCCGATGAAGTGAGCTGTAGCTCACGAAAGCTTATGCTCTAATAAATTTGTTAGTCTCTAAGGTGCCACAAGTACTCCTTTTCTTTTTGGTGAAATGTATGTAAGCATATTATATACAAAGTTATGTATTTATACTGAAATGTGGGTTCTTCGGGTATGTAAGTTAAGACCGGTTATTAGAAGGCGATAAGTTCTGGTCAGGCAGGATAGTAGACATTTATCTCCCTAAGTGGTCATAGCATATTGCATATCTTACAATATAAGTCTATTTGCATATGGAGCTACCAGCTAATCAAAATTTCAAAGTCTACAGGAAATCACAAAATCTACAAGAGGGAACACAGCGAAGAGTTAGTCTGGTATATCCGGAGACCGCAAGGAGACACAAGGTATTATTCACTGAGTAGCCAAGCTGAGTGTGTGGCTTGTTAAGTGAAAAGGGATTAGAGCCTACTGGCTGAAAAATGCCAGTGCGCAATCCTAGAAGACAGGATAGTAACTAGCTAAGTCTTCTAGGTTCTAGAATGTGTGTTATCATTTTATGTTACTTGTCACCATTTGTTTTTAATACCTCTGCTTGCAATCATTGAAATCTCTGCTCTTTATTTAATAAACTTTTACCTGTTGTCCCTATTAACATATGTCTGTGCTGAATGTTAAGCAGAGTGTGATCTGAAGGGAAATGGGTAAGCTGGTGTGTAGCACGTCTTAGGTAGTATGGGATCTGTGAATTCTGCAGGTGTCCAGTGGACCAGGGGCTGGTCGTTCCAGAGTGACACACACGGGTTAGAGTGTCTCTATCGCTAAACTGGAGAGAGAGCAGGGCCTGTGTAGGCCTAGAGGGGAGTGCCTCCATGGCCGGGAGGGTTTGTGGAGCTTACTCCGAGCTAGCACAGACAAGGCTTCCTCATGCTAAGCAGAGGTGGTAGCAAGGAGCCTTCCCCCTGGGAAGTGTCACACCTATTGTTACATGTTTATCACAAACGCAAAGGTTTAAGCTACAGTAAAGGCTGCAAGGAACTATGTTACCTTCCATAGCATCAGCCACTGGGGATCTGGTCCTTTTTTAACTACAGACATGAAAACAAATTGGCAAAAATGAAAATCAAGAACACAGCAAAATCAGTCAGTCCAGCTCTTAACACAGTTTGATGGGGCCAGGCTGGGACTCTGGAATCTGTAAGTGCTGGAAATAGGGGTGCTGCCACACCCCCTGGCTTGAAGTGGTTTTCATTACATACAGGGTTTACAGTTTGGTTCAGTGTCTCTCAGCACCCTCACTATAAAACATTGTTCCAGCCCCCCTGCTGGAATCGAAATGTTCTCTACCGTTGTTAGCACTGGGATGTTTGCAATCTGCCAGCACCATGTCCTAAACAGAGTAATTTAATATTTGTAAGTCCCAACTTGCCAGTTTCTGAACTGAGATTGTTTTCTATCCCAGAGCACCTGCGGAACATGCACGTACTAAGCATGGAATGGCAAGGGAACAGCAATTCTACGTTTCATGTACTAACTATCAGACTGTTCAGCTGCATTAATGTATGGAGTCTGGGTATCGCAGGAGTCCTAGAGCTGTGCTGGCAACTTGCCGAGACTGTAGATACCACTGTTTAGTCTATTTGAGCATCATATGACTTTGGGAAAGTAAGTTCTCCTTCTCTGTGCCTCTGTTTCCCCTCCCACCCATTGTGTGCCTTGTCTGTTTAGAACATAAGCTATGAGGGCAAGGACTGTCTGTTACTGTGTGTGTCTGTACGTCACCTGGCATAGAAAGGTTCCTATTTGAGACAGGATCTTTGGGTGCTACCACAGTACGAATAATGGCTAATAATAAATTGCACAAATATAGCCATATGTTAATGAGCATTATATCAATAATTGCATTTGGACAGCAACTTTAAATGAATATAAAACATTCACTAGATGAATTGTGACGTAGCTGGAAGCAGTTACATTTTATAGTGAGATACAGCACAGAAAAAAATGGAAGAATTCAAACAAACCTCCCAAGATTTCTCAAGGGGCAAGATTATTAAAGGCACAAGTGGTAGGTAGACAAATAACTCCTATTGCCTTTGAAAGGCATTTAGGCACCTAACTGCCATTTGTGCTTACTTATATCAGTAAATATTTTTTTAAAAATTACTCCTGAAAGATGAGCTGAGGCCCATGTGCGTTTGTACTGGACACCGAGTGTAAAATAAACCCAATATCTTTGCAACAAGATGTCTTGGAGTCAAGAGACAAGTGACAGTTGAGATCTCACAGTGAAAAGCAACTTGTTTTTCCAAGTTCCATCATTCAAAAATGTTGAGTGACTTCAAACGTTACAAATTACCATGAGACGCTTACTAAGCACGTGAGATTTGGTGCTCAAATTGAAGCTTTTTTGAGAGTTGGAAAAGGAGTTGAAAGAGCACTTAGGACTTGATCCTCCTTTATCCTGCCCCTTTGTGCAGGCATTTATACCGTGCAAAGGGAGTGCAAGACACTACTGTTCTGATCTGACTGCATGTTGCACCAAATTAAAGGACTGCACAAAGAGCAGGGGAATTGGGTACCTAGAACTGAAAATGCTTTAATTACAAAGTAAGACGATAGCTCCATAATACATATATCTGAAGGACAATGATCAGCATGGGATCCATTTTATCTTCTTGTGTAAACATGTCCACTGGGACACCGCCGGTTCTGTGTGGAACAACTCTGCGAGTGCTTAGTAACTGCTTTCCAAATTCAAGAGTGCTGTGATTTTCTTCCAGAAAGAAGGTCCTGAGTTGTTGCTTTTGTGATCAAGCTGGGTTTTTTCTTACCTGCATGAGGGGAGCAGCTTCAGGAATCAGGCCTCTTGTATTTTTGCTCTTGCACAACTTAAAATTGACTAAGAGAGTTTTGAATAAAAAGAATGAGCTGGTTGGCCAACCGAGACCTTTTTTAATCTGTTTGAGCAGAGGAGTTATCAGGACCACGTTTGAAATGGAAGCAATCCAAACAGCCAGGGCTAGAGGACAAGTTGCCTGGAACATGGTGTGAGCACTGCAGGTTATACATTAACCTCTGGTTTTAACATTCCTAGTGGAATTGTGAATTCTCTATTCTAGATATTTCAGTGAGCAGGGTTTCACTTTGCCATGTTCTAAGGCCATTTAAAGCCACCTCTGCCTCCCAGTCATCATTTACAGCATGGACAAAGAAAGGCTTCAAGATGAGCTGCGCATTTTTAGAGGTAAGCCCTCTTCCTTCCCTTCCATCCAATAGCTCAGGAATGGGAGGAAAGACAGAAACGGGTCTCGGGACCAGATGAGTGGGCAGTCATGGGATAAGAGGGAAGGTCCTCTCATGGATCGGTAGCTGGTTAAAAGATAGGAAACAAAAGGTAGGAATAAACGGTCAATTTTCAAAGTGGAGAGCAGTAAATAACGGGGTCCCCCAGGGATCTGTACTGGGGCCGGGGCTGTGGAACATATTCATAAATGCTCTGGAAAAGGAAGTAAACAGTGAGGTGGCAAAGTTTGCAGAGGATACAAAATTACTCAAGATAGATAGGTCAAAAACTGACTGGGAAGAGAGACAAAGGGATCTCACAAAACTGGCTGACTGGACAAGAAAATGACAGATGAAATTCAGTGTTGATAAGTGCAAAGTAATGCACATTGCAGAACAGAATCCCAACTATCCATACAAAATGATGAGGTCTAAATTAGCTCTTTCTATTCAGGAATGAGATCTTGGAGTCACTGTGGGGAGTTCTCTGAAAACATCTGCTCAATGTATAGCAGCCGTCAAAAAAGGCAACAGGATGTTAGGAACCATTAGCGAAGGGAGAGATAATAAGGCAGAAAATATCATAATGCCTCTCCATAAATCCATAGTATGACCAGACCTGGAATACGGCGTGCAGTCTGGTTGCCCCATCCCAAAAAGGATATATTAGAATTGTAAAAAGTACAGAGAAGAGCAACAAAAATGAAGAGGAGGATGGAACAGCTTCCGTCTGAAAACAGATGAAAAAGAATGGGACTGTTCATCTTAGAAAAGAGACGACTAATGGGGGGGGGGGGGGATATGATCGAGGTCTAGCCAGCCACGATGGGTGTGGAGAAAATGAGAAAGTGTCATTTACCCCTTCATGTAACACAAGAACCAGGGCTCACCCTATGCAATGAATAGGCAGCAGGTTTAAAACAAACGTAAGGAAGTACTTCTTCACAGAACACACAGTCACCTGTGGAATTCATTGTCACGGGGTGTTGTGAAGGCCAAATATATAACTGGGTTAAAAAAGAGCTAGATAAGTTCATGGAGGATAGGTCCATCAGTGGCTATTAGGCAAGATGGCTGGGGACACCCCCAGTTTTCTGGGTGTCCCTAAACCTCTGACTGCCAGGTTGCTGGGACTGGACGATGGGATGGATCACTTGATAATTGCCCTGTTCTGTTCACTCCTTCTGAAGCATCTGGCACTGGCCGCCATCGGAAGACAGGACACTGGGCTAGGTGGACCTTTGGTCTGACTCAGTGTGGCCATTCTTAGGAGTCTGCTCTGTCTGCTGCTGCTGAACAGATGCCACAGAGAAATCTTTCCTCACCCTGACCTGCGAGAAGGGAGATGAGCGTCTCTGGCCAATTCAGTCTTGGGCGCCTCTGTTCTGACAGGCGGGCTAATTAGCGCTAATTGTGCTGGGCTGTTTGAGACGAGCCCTGCTGGGAGCTGTATTTTATGCTTTTCAATGAAAGGAAAATAGTGTGTTGGCAGGTGAGGGAAGGAAGTGGCCTTTCATAGAGATGTTACTGCTTTGAATCCGATGAAGTGAGCTGTAGCTCACGAAAGCTTATGCTCTAATAAATTTGTTAGTCTCTAAGGTGCCACAAGTACTCCTTTTCTTTTTGCGAATACAGACTAACACGGCTGCTACTCTGAAAACTGCTTTGAATAAGGCTCATGGGCCCTGATCTTCTGAAAGGACTGCGAGGGTCCGACTCGAAACGCCTCAGAGGGGCTGGGTTGTTTCGGCACTCAGCATTGTCTGGAACCGGAGCCCCCCTTAAGTTGTCTTAAACCGGGCACGACATCCAGAATGTGCAGCCCCTCTCTAAAGGCTGAGTCACAGGCCTAATCCCCCAGGATGAATTTGGAATGTTTGTTAAACATCAGTTAACGATGGGGAAAAAGTAATCCTCTAGAGGGCACGTGCTAAATAAAACTGTAACACTGGATACTTGGTCACAGTCTGAATGGAAGCTTAAACCCTTCCTTTGTTCGTGATTATTACCAGCCATTAAAAGCATGTTACGGTCATGAGAGGTGTATCCCGTGAATGGTTAGAAGCTTATAAGCTCTTTCTGTTCTGTGTTTGTACAGCATCTAGCACAATGGGGCCTTGATACATGACTGGGGTTTCTAGGCGACACCATAACACACCTAATAAATAACATACAGTGCCCAGCACACTGGGGTCCTGATCCAGGATCGGGGCTCCCAGACACTATTGCAGTGTGGCTAAGAAGAAAAAACTGATAGCAGTAAGTTGTAGTTATAAATGCCCTATCGACCTCTATATCAAGCAATTAACCATCTAATTTAGGGTTAATCATTTATTAACCCTTTTTTAACGATGAATGGGACCTTCCTGCAAAGCAGCACCAGAGCTGCTGCCAAACCTGTCAGTCTGTGACCCTTCGCAATCTTTCTTCTGTTCTAAAGACAGGAACTTCCTCCGGCAGAAGCTGAGATCCTCCCTCACAGTCTACGTGCTGCTGGCGCTTTCTTACCTGCTGATTGTCATCCTGTTTGTGGTGTCGCTCTCCAGAGGTACCTTGCGTGGGGCCTTCGGAAGATGAAACATTTCACATCATTGATGAGGAAGGAAGTTGGGGAAACTCAGAGAGACGTGTGCTCAGAAGCCCTGGGGTCAAACCCTGATACTGAGTCCTTCTTCTTCTTTGTCTTATCAGGAGCAAAGAGCTCGCCCAAGATTCCCCCTGCGCTGGGTGCTGCGGGGACACAGGGAGCCAGCCCCTGTCTTGCAGAGCTTGCAGTCTAAACTGACACAGGGTGGGAAGGGAAACTGACACAGGGTACAGAGAGGGGAAGCAACTGCCCAGGCTCTCCCAGCAGGCCAGAGGTTGAGCGGGGAATAGAATCCTGTCTCCTGAGTGCCACCCTGTCCCCTGCCTGTCCACCTCGGTAGCAGGGCCCTCGCCGTCTCTGGGTCTCCGTTTCTCTCCAGCTGCAAAGTGCGGGTGGAATTGTATGTTGTTCTCTACCTGGCAAGGGGAGGCAGGTGAAGTGACTTTGAAGGTGTGGCGCTCTAGCATTGTTATAGAATGGGCTCTATTGATTATCTTCAATAAGGTAAATTAAAGCCTTGCTCAAAGGAAGCCTGGTGGGCTGCAGGGGCGGGGGGGGGGGGGGTTGGAGATAAATTAAACTTGTTTAACCCTTCCACTGCCTCACACTGAGGTCTTGTTGCTGGTGCTGGGGGTGCTCTGCCAGACATAGCTGGCATGCTGAGTACTAGCAAGAGGGTTACTCTGTCAGCACTCACCAGCCCAAAAAGAAGCCACATCCTAGCCGTGGAACATGGCCATAACCCCAGGGCCAGGCGGATCCCCAGAGCTTCATGTTGGGACTTTTCTGGTCTTGGATTTTTGCACTGATGTTGTGCAAGTCTCTAGTCACCTTTCACGCCAGCACCGCTATGACAGCATAGCTACCCTAGTGCACCAACGCTTACTCTGGGGAACAAACCCTTTGAAACACCCACCGCAGCCTTTGCAAATCTGCCTGGAATTTCTGGTGCCCACTGGGGATTATCTAATGGCAGTTTTTTCCTTTGTGTATCCCAAGGTGTTTTTGTTTCCCACCAAACCTGTTAAATCCTGCTTCTTATTCCAGGCTGAACCAGGTTGTAAACCTGGGAGAATTAGTGCATTAAGGTGTCCAGATCACCTTGCCCTGTGATTGGCTATAAGGGCATGGTTTTGGCTTTCCCCATGGAGTAAATAAGCCTCTTTGGAAGGCATTTCTAGCACGTGCTTAGTGCTGGTGAGCTTGCTGGGTAAAGGGTGTTGAAACCCAAAGATGACTCAATGTCACTCAGACATAACAGGGTGTCATCAGGGTCAGATAACCTGGCATGTGTTCTCTCTCTCCCTCCCCCCCCGCCCCGATTTTAGTTTCAATGCTCTCTTCACAATTTAATGAAATGCGCAAGGAGCTGAAACGGAATAATTCCAGCAACGATTTCAAACGTAAGTACAGGGCACTGCCCTATGCCCCCTCCCCCCGGCTCCTCCCCAGCTGCTGACTCCTGCTGCCTCTGCTGTGTCCTCCCCATTATCCACCCCTGCAGGAGCCTCTTCCTTCCCATTTCCTCTTCCCTCCCCTGCCCTCTGCTCTGCCCATCTCCCTGGGTTGCCCTCCTGCGGACACGCTCCTTCTGGCCACAGCTGCTGCTCCCTGCTGTGATCATTAGTTGCAGGGTATCTGTTCAGTCTCTTAACACCAGAGATCCTTGTTGTAAGGTACCCTAGCAGCAATTTTGGGGCTTTACCTCTTCTGATTTTCTTTGGCTCACTTCATCCTGCACACAGGGGATCCCAGCTTCTGAGCTATTTAGTTGCTTTGGAGCCTGGGCCCCAGCTTTCGTCTATTTGTTAGACAGAAGCAAACCCCTGTAGTATTGTGACTGGACAGTTCCAGCGATAACCACTGCCTTGGAAGTCAGGTCCTTGCAGAGCTGGGGTCGTGTTGTCATTTCCACCTGCATCTCTGACTCAGCTGGTCCCTCCCTTTTCCAGTGTTCCCGTGCGGACCTGAGGCCCGGGAATGGGAATACTTCAGCGGAAAATGTTACTACTTCTCCTTGCATGCCACATCTTGGCAGAGGGCAAAGGTGCTGTGTGAGGAGGAGCATTCGTACCTGGCCATCGTTAACAGCCATGCCAAGCAGGTAAAGATGAGAGTCTGGATGGAAAACCCCTGAGCTCCTTTCTCATGGCTTGCCGTCTCTCAGGGCCTCTCTGTCATTCCCACATTCTTAGCACCCACGGGAAACTAGCCGCTTCCCCCAGCTAACTCTGCAGCACCCTCCTATGGGTTCCCATCGCTACACATATAACAACTCTCTGTTGTGGTGGCCAATGGGAATTGAACGTGACTGAAACCACAGGCTTTAACCACTTGAGCTGAAAGAGCAACTCCATTAGCAGTCCTAGGCTTTTGTGCTCTCTGTGCCAGCCACACAAAGGGGACGTCACTGAGACCCTGACCCTGTGTGGTACATGGTCTGTTATGGGTCTCTGGATGCATGTAGTGGCAGAGTCCTGTGGGGTGTGTTACACATCGAATAGACATGGCTTCACCAGCCACACTTCTGCTGTGATGCAAATGAAGAGTAAAATTGCACTGATCCTGGTAAAGGAGATAACTCTGTGCTTCTTCCCCCACGCCCCTTCCGGCCATAGAATTTTATCATGTACAGGACACGCAACCAGCGCTTCTGGATTGGCCTCTCAGACCGGAACGCAGAAGGGGAGTGGAAATGGATCGATGGGAGCAACTCCACAACCGGTTTCACGTGAGTGTGGGGCTGACCCCTGCTGGCTACCACTCTCCCTCTTCCTTAATGCCACAGGCCTCCTTCTGCAGAAACAGCCTCTGTGTCTGTTGAGAGATCCCAAAGGCGTGGGGCTGGGCCACATGGGGGTAAAATCAGGTCATGGGAAGCCGCATAAAGTGTTGATGTCCAACTTTCTGTGGTGTATAAGACTGATGGTTTTCACCAGCAATGGGCCTACACTTCAATCTCTGAGCCAACCGTCCCCCTAACTCCAGGAAACTCCAGCTTCAAATCCCCATTGTGTGTGGCTTAGGCCCACCTCCTGCTTTGACCCCGCTCTGTCCCCTGCGCTCCGTTCCTGCCACTCCAACTGTAGCCCCGTATGTTTAGGTACTGGAAGGAGGGGGAGCCCAACAACAGTGAACAGAACGAGGACTGTGCACACGTCTGGACCTATGGGGAGTGGAACGATGTGCATTGCACATACGAGTGCTACTACATCTGTGAAAAGCCTGCACCTCCGTGAGCAGAGACCAGACCATAGCCACCTCCCAGCCACACTGCCTGAACCTGCAGGTCAGTGCAGAGAGCCAGCGCTGCCTCCTGGTGGTGACAGAGATGCAAGCCAAGGTCCAGCACTTTGACACTGTAAACATCATACTAATCTTTTTACTTTCCCCTGCTCTTCTGTTCTTAATTTATATTCCTTTTATCTTTGTGTCCATTTCCTGTCTGCTCCTCCATGGGTCTCTCTCAGCCGTTGGGTCAGTATCCTTGGGAGGACCCAGAAGGGACTTCTGATGCTAAAAGTCTGCACCTTTACAGCTTGAGCCTAGGGCTGATCAAAACTGTTTTCAAACGAAGATGTTGTTGAAAAGTTGCCTTCTTGAAACCAAATTTTAAAAATGAGTTTTCAAAATGTTCTGGGGTTTTTACTCCCCCTCTCCATGCCAACGAGAAAAAGAGGGGAAACGGGTGAAAATGGGAAAAATTTGAAACCAAAAATTTTGGGTCAAAAAATTTTTTTTTGGAAAATAATGAAAGCAGGTTGTGAAGTTTTCAAAACTAACCAAATTTTCAAAATCCATCCCACTCTCCCACCCCCAAATTGCATCTGTTTTCATTTTTCAATCAATTGGCTGTAACAGACTCGCGTCCTCCGTGGGTTGGGCACCTCGGTAACATCCGCAGACTTGTGGGTCACATGTGGGTGCACTTGGAAAGTTACAGGGAACCAATGTGCAGTGTCTGCTGAAAACCACAAGAGGCTGCAGTGGCAGCTGAGTCCTCCCTGTTTTTAACAGGTGGAATAGTGAGAGCACAGGGCAAAGTTTGATGCAATCACAGGGGAAGTAGCCAGTTTAGGATCAATAAGAGCAGACACAGATTTATCCAATGTGTGATTCCCTGCCCTCAGGGAGTCAGACACAGTCGCTAGGTACGGGGTGTGCCAGTTAATAGCCTTTATAGCCATCTCTGCAAGCTCTGATCATGGGGTTAGAGGAATCATAGTGGGGATTAGGGAGAAATTCTTTCCCACCGTAGAGCTAGTTATACTGGCAGAGGGGAGGGTTGGCTTTTCCTCTGACGCAATGAGCAATGGCCACTGCCAGAACAGATGGACCACTGATATGAGAGGGGGTGATCCCAGACTAGCTGGGGCAGTGGCCCTCTCGGATGTGAATCCTCTAATGCTCCTCTATAAATTCAGAGTTAATGGCCACATCTGCAGCTCTGTTAGCTTCTGTGGATTTGTTAACTCCATAGGTGCTGGAACTAGGGGTTTTCCCACACCCCCTGGCTTGCCGTGGTTTCCATTATATGCATGTTTCAGAGTAGCAGCTGTGTTAGTCTGTATTCACAAAAAGAAAAGGAGAACTTGTGGCACCTTAGAGACTAACAAATTTATTTGAGCATAAGCTTTCGTGAGCTACAGCTCACTTTATCCAATGAAGTGAGCTGTAGCTCATGAAAGCTTATGCTCAAATAAATTTGTTAGTCTCTAAGGTGCCACAAGTACTCCTTTTCATTATATGCAGGGTTTGCAGTTTGGCTCAATGGCTCTAAGCACCCCGCTATACACATTGTTCCAGCCTCCCTGCACAACTCTGAGGTCTCTTCCCCCACCCTCCAAACCCTGGTGCTGTTTCCCCCAGGAATTCTCTCTCTGTGGCACGTGACTCTCCTACTCCCTGCACAGGGAAAGCTCTGGGTCAGATCATTCTGGCGGCCGGGAAAGTCTCCAGCGAGGGATGGTGACAGATGCATATCTCTCCATCAGACATGGTTTGGTTCAGCTGCGGCAGGCCTGAAAATTATTTCCCTGTGAACAACTTCATTTCTGTCAACAGCCGTCTTTGAAAAATGTTGGCGGTGTTATTGAAAACTCCTCCAAAAATCGTTGTTTTTCAGCCAACAAAAAACAAACACTTTCCATGTATAACCAAATGATTTCACCTGCACACCCCTGCCCCCCAAAAAATATTGGGAAATATATCTTGGAAGATAATGTCCATTTTGTCAAAAAAACAACATTTTCCAGCCCAAAATAAAACTCTTGATGGAAAATTTACAACCAGCTGTAGTTACAACCTGTAGGCACCAGATGGTGCCCTTCTGCCAACAGCAGAGCACTCGAAGTGGAAAGTTGCACTCAGCATAAAAACAGGTCTCAGAGTAGCAGTCGTGTTAGTCTGTATTCGCAAAAAAGAAAAGGAGGACTTGTGGCACCTTATAGACTAACAAATTTATTTGAGCATAAGCTTTCGTGAGCTACAGCTCACTTCATCAGATGCACTCGGTGGAAAATTTTTTCCACCGAATGCATCTGATGAAATGAGCTGCAGCTCACGAAAGCTTATGCTCAAATAAATTTGTTAGTCTCTAAGGTGCCACAAGTCCTCCGACTCAGCATAAAACCAGCTTCCTTTGCTGTCTCCTGTGCTTTCTGTCCTTTCTTCATGGTACAGTAAAAAAAATAAATAAATTGAACAGGCTGCAAATTGCAGGTTTAACAGTAAAACTATTTGGCTGGGGGGCTGCTGCTGCCCTGGCACCCCTGAGCACTGTTGTGATAATAAATAATTAAGTCTTCTCATCAATCAGTCTACAAAGGAGGTGACTTATTGCTCCCATTTTACAGACCTGCATTGTACATCCCCTAGTTCTCAGCACTTACAGCAGCTTACACGGGGTTATTACATTCCTAATAAAACAGCCATAGGACAAGCCGTTGCTCTCGAGTTGGAAGTGAAATGGGTGATGGTGAATTTGAGCCCCTGGTGTTCTGATTTGCAAAGGGGCTGAGCACCCACCAGTCCCATTGACCTTGCAAATCGGACATCCCCTGTCTCAATTAGGAGGACGCACATGAGGTAAGAGTGGCGCTAACACGGTTTATTAGGTGTGTTACGGGAGCGCCTCGGAGCCCCACACAGGACCAGGACTCCTGTGTGCTGGACACTAAAAAAGATTCTTGTGTACAAAACAAATTAATAATCTCTGATGTACAAAGATACCTAGGGCCCAAGCCTGTATTCCTGGTGAAGGTCTGGAGCTGGATTTGCCAGTCATGTACCCTGACATAAATCTAAGCTGCTCAGGCTGGGCCTGCCCTTTGCAGCAGCATCTAGAGACCCATTGTGCTAGGCTCTGTACAAGCACAGAGTGAGAGAGAGCCCCAGAGCAGGGTCCCCTTGTGCTGCGCCTGACATAATCCCTGCTCTGCAGAGCTGGAAGTCTAAAGGGGCAAGACAGAAACTCAAGGCCCAGAGAGAGGATGCCAACGTCACACAGGAAGTCAGAGGTAGAGCTGGGAATTGAACTCAGGTCTCCTGGCTCTCCCCAGTGCCCCAGCCATTAAACAAGGCCTCCCTCTGAGAGGCCTCTGGAGTGGAGCTAGGTTCTAATCCTGGCTGGGGCACAGGCAGCTGTTGTCAAGGCTCAAGTGCCAAGGTGAAGGATTTGCATCAGATCCTTCTCCTGGAGCAAGAATATCTTGCAGACAAGTCTGTCGCCTTTGTTCCAGTTGGAGTTTGAGAGTAAAAGCAAACAGTGGGCTGCGCCTTGCCATGCCCCGACACTGAGCACACGGAGAACCACCCCATCAAAGGGACGTTTTGCGTATGGAATAGCTGGGATGGATACAAAGGTGACAGCCACTTTTTACACCCCTTAGCTTGGTTAGAGTTGGGGAAGATGCACACTTAGGGGGCTTGGTGCACATGTTAAATACCCAGGCAGCTGCTGTAGCCCAGGGGGCCGATATGCTCTTCCTCTGTCTTTCAATGGTGGACAGCATTCGCCAGCGAGTTTATATGGGTGAGTCCCCAGAAGGCTGGAGATTGGGAGTGATTGGCAGGCGCCATTGTCAGAGTCTCCAAGAAGCACAGTGCATTGTGCTTCCTGTCCACAGGTGAGACCTCACTGTGAGGTCTGCATCCCCTAATGTGCTGTGGCCTTCAGAGGGTCAATCTGCCTCTGTCTCTTCAAGGGAGAGAGAGGCCGTCTGGGAAGCTGGGGCCGGTTGTTACTCTGGCAGGGCCTAGCACGAGTAGGTGGGACTGGATGGAGAGTGCTGAGGTTTCCCTACACACTTCATCACTCACGGGGCGGAGAGGGTTCTGCTCAGCGAGGGGAAGTGGGCTGCGCTTCCCCAGAATCTCCTCCGGCAGCAGGGCCTTCCGCGGTGCCGCCATTACACGAAATTGATCACATGTTAGAAACCTCAGCGCCTTCATCTGTAGCGGCTGCCTGGGGAGAGATTTTGCCAAGAAGCTGCTGCACTCCAAGGCCTGGCAACCGCATGCATTGCAACTGCCAGGGGAAGCGTACTAGAAAAGGCCATGGCTGGAACTCTAGCCAGGGGGACTAGGAAAGTACCTGGGGGCTACAGCGGGTCAGAGAATGGGCAGGATTGGCTGTGACAAGTTAAAAAAGAAATGGGCAAATTTCACCCAAACTTTTTGGGAAAAGTTTCAACAAAACAAAACTCAAAACAATTCAGGTTTGGGTTTTTTGGTCCTCCTCCACCCTGCCTCCCTTCTTCTCCACTCGAAACAGGAGGGAAAGAATGAATACACACACACACACACACACACGTTTGCTGCCAAAACATCTAAAACTTTTATTTAAACCAAACATACTGTATTTATTTTTAGATTTAATTAAAAATGGGGTGAAAATGTTTGAGGAGGGCAGCAGAGGTCTCCCAATGCCAGCCTTGGCTGAGCACAGGTTGCAGGGGGCAGGAAATGGTGGACTGGGGTTACTGCTGCACCCTGGACAAGGCTGCCCAGGCTGTGGGTGTGCAGCCCAAGGAACATTTCAGGGCCTTGGTCCCAGGGGTGGAGAGCCTCTAAGGAGGGTCACACACCTGTTGCACTTGGGCAGCCTCAGGCAGGTCAGGTCCCCCAGCTGGCCAGGTGCAGGGCCCTCTCCCAGCCCGGCCTGGGCAGCAGGCTGGGGCAGAGACCCAGGGCTGCACGGTTACTTCTCTACCAGAAATAAGGGCTCTAGTAAGGGGGTGTTGTGCACCCTGGGGCATTTGACACCCCCACAGGCCAGTTGCTGCCCCACCCCCACCCCATCTGTTCCCCTGAGAGGGTCCCAGGGCCCCCGATTATATCCCAGGTAAAACTCCAATCCATGAAACGGAGAGAAGGGTCTCTGGGGAATCATAGAATAACAGGGTTGGAAGGGACCTCAGGAGGTCATCTAGTCCAACCCCCTGCTCAAAGCAGGACCAGATCCCTAAATGGCTCCCTCAAGGATTGAACTCACAAACCTGGGTTTAACAGGCCAATGCTCAAACCACTGAGCTATCATCCCCCCGTGGGGGGGAAATCTGAGGGGGCATGATGGGGCAAGGTCCAGAGGGCATAAAGGGGGTCGCAGGGAGCAGGGTGGGAGTGGTTCTGGGCTTTCTCCCTGTTGAGAATTTTCTTCAGGTTTTTTTTGTGTGTGAAAATTTTGGCAAGAAAAACCCTGTAGCCTCCCAGCCACTTCCTGGCACACCCCACTTCATCCCCCACCCCCACCGATTTTTATCCCCTCACACCCTCCACACCCCTTCATCCCCTGTACCACCTATACCCAGCCCCCCCACCCCTTTATGCCCTCACACCCTCCACACCGTTTCATCCCCCCACCCACCCCCACCTGCTTTTATCCCCTCACACCCTCCACACCCCTTTATCCCCAACCCTCTTTCATCCCCCCACCCGTTTTTATCCCCTTCATTCCCCCACCCCTTACACCCGCCACACCCCTTCATCCCCTCACCCGCTTTTATCTCCTTCACCACCCCACACCCCTTCATCCCCCCACCCGCTTTTATCTCCTTCACCACCCCACACCCCTTCATCCCTCTGCACCCCCAATTCCCAGCCCCCAGCCTCCTTCATCCCCTGCACCCCATTGCCCTCCGCCTTCACTGCTCAACCGCCACATCCCTTCATCCCTGCACTCCCTTTCATACTCCCGCAATCCCCACACCCCTTTATCCCCCCGTACTCCCCCCTCCATCCCCCAATTCCCAGCCCCCACACCCCTTCATCCTCTGCACCCCATTGCCCCCCGCCTTCACTGCTCAGCCCCCTAGCCCAGGCACCAGGGAGGGGCGGTGCCCCCTGCAGCCCTAAAGGGTCCGCAGCCCTCCGCCCTCCCCCAGTTCGGGTCTGAGCCCAGCCGGGACTGCGGCTGCTAATTACGATGAACGGACCATGGGAATTAATGTGGCTGCGCCTTAAACACCCCAGAGCCAAGACGCGGGGACGCGCCCCTGGGCGCCCCGACACCCCTCGCCGAGCTGCCCCGGTCCCCCCGCCCTTCCCCGCTCCGACCCTCCCCCACAGGAGGGAGGTCCCGGGACACGCTGCGGGGCCCATTGCCGGTCGGTTCTTGTCTCTGCCCTGTGGAGAATAGACCCGGTTTGGGGCAGTTAATGCGGGGGGGGGAGTGTAGATCCGGTTTCGGGCACTTTCACGCGTTACCCAGCTTCGGTTTGTTACACAAAGCGGATTAACCCGAGCCCATCGGATCCGGCCTGTAACGACCGTCGCAAAGCGCCCGGCCGCTGGGCTCCGGCCCTACCCATGCCTATGGGGGGACCCTGCCCTTTGCCCCTCCAGCAGCTGCGGCGAGAGACAGCCACGGAGCAGGGCCGCGCCGTCTTTGCCCCGAGCTGACCGGTCACTCCCCCGGTCCGAGCAGCCCCCGGGTCGCGGTCACGCGTGGGGTCTGTCACAGACACTCAGACCCCTCACCCGGCCGGCCTGTTTCGCCACAGGTGCCAGCTCTTAGCCCCAGGCCCCGGCCCGCTCCGCCGGGTGCTCGCTGCGGGTGACTCCCCAGGCCGGGATATGGCCCAGTCGCACTATAACGCCTGGCAGGAGCTGGTGCAGGGACCCCGCGGTGACCCCACAATCCTACAAGTACCGCAGCGCGGCCACTAGCCCGGGACTCGCTGCGCCTTGCCCCTGGAACCCACAACCAAATGCCTAGTCTGGGCCAGTCCCGGTCTCCATAGGCTGGCTGCCGGTCTATATAAGCTGACCCTGGCTTCTCCCGCGGGGCCTGGCCAGAGCCCCACTTCCACCGCGGATCCTTCACCCTCCTGCCCGCCCCGGAGCAGATCTGCGCTCGGGTCTCCAGCGATTAACCCCGCTCGCTCCGGCTCTGTGTGAGACACCGGCTTCACTTCGAATTAATGCGTGTGATCGATCCCCTCGGACCTATAGGAAACGCCCCGCCCCGGAACAGCCTTTAAAAACTCCTTGAATTTGGGTCTCTCTATTGCCCCCTGCGGAGCCCGGGCTCCGGGGGCTGCAGAGTCGGGTGGGCGAGGCTTGCTGGGGACCCCTGGATGCGCTGGCCTCTGAAGCTCGCTCGCTCTGGGGGTGGGGGCGAGGAGGCGGACGGGGCCTTGGGAAGCCCTGGCAGTCTGAGCCGGGCGCTGGGGATGGACTTGTTGTGTCTGGGAGCAACAGCGCGACTTTCTCCCCCTGGATCCTGGCCTCAGACAATAGGAGCCCCCCGTTAGCCGCTGGAGCGGCCGGGGAAGTCTCTGGTTCTGGCATTGCAGCCTGCGCTGGGCAAGCCTCCAAGCCTGGTAGGTGTCGAGATTTTTGTCTGTTCTCCTCCCCGCGTCGCTGCAACCGGAGATGGGTGCATGGGCCGGGGGGAGGGATACCCATGGGGCGGAGGTCTCAGCTCGGAGGCACCAACTTATCCATGGTTTATGGAGACCCTGGGACACAGCTCCCCTCCTGGCTGGGCGCATCCCTTCCCTGTCCCCCAATTTCCCTGCGGTGCGTGGGTAACCCTGGCACTTAATTGGGGTTGAAAATTCCCCAAGGCTGCAGCCGCTGCCCCGGCTCAGCGGTGAGGGGCGCTAGCCAGCTCCGTGCTCTGCCCGTCTGTCCCAGGCAGGTCTGGTCTCTCGGCGGAGCCGGAGGGAGAAATCCCTGCTGGGGGGGCTGCCCTGCCGGAGAACAGGGTGTAAATATGCACACGCGGGCGGAGCAGCCCCGAACTCCCGGCTCCAGGGAAGCCAAGCGCAGAAACTCCCCTGGACTTGGAGGGAGCCAGGATCTCACCCCCCGCGATTAGAGCTCTGGGGTCCCACCGGCGCCCGGAGAGCAGGGACAAAGCCAGGCTCGCATGCGGAACCGGGGCCCGCCGCGCAGCCAGAGCCCCCGCCAGCAGGCAGCGACCCGCCCCGGTCTGCGGGCAAGTCCCAAAGGAACAAACGAAGCCGAGCCGGGACCTAACCGGGGGGTTCGGCCGCAGAAACCCGGCAGGCTCGTTAGCGCT
Organism: Dermochelys coriacea; assembly: GCF_009764565.3. NCBI lineage: Eukaryota > Metazoa > Chordata > Testudines > Dermochelyidae > Dermochelys > Dermochelys coriacea. The sequence continues at coordinate 18,794,530 of NC_050087.2, forward strand.
GGGGGCCCGGGACTCGCCCCGAAATTACTGCGGCGACAAGCGAAGTCCGCGGGCCCGGGAAAGCTCCGCACGAAGGACACCAAAGCGCCGGGTATTGGGGTAACTAACCCGAGAAACGAACGAAATTTCGTTGGTTCCGATTCCGCGGCCCCGGCCCGGCCCCGTTTTCCGGAGAGCGGCGGCTGCGGGGCCGAAGGGAAGGACGCGCCTGCAGGTGAATGCGGCTTGCGGGAGCAGGACTGGGGGTCGGGGGGCTGCCGGGGCGCTGCGGGGAATTTACCCGGCCGGGGCCGGCCGGGGCTAGCGGGCTCCGGGGCGCAGGGGCGGAGAATTCGTTGTGGTTCCATTAAAGCGGCTCCGCGGGGCTCGCTTGACCCAGCGGCGCCGAGCGGGTCGCGAACCGGAACCGCGGGCATCGAGCCGAACCCAGCGAGACTCGGCGGAGGAAGGAGCCGCCTGCCGGGCGCTGCCCGCCAGGGATCGGGGTGGGTAAAAACCCACCTCGGCTCCGTGGATTAAAGCAACAGGCGGAAACGGGGAGTGGGATTCTCCCCGCCCCAGGGCTGCGGGCAGAGAACCCCACGTCCGAGCCCGTTATCCGCCCCATATCCTACCCCGGTAACCCGCCCCACGTCCGACCCAGTTATCCTTCCCACATTTAGCCCATCTTAACCCGCATTATCCGCCCCATAACGAACCAATCCTGCTCCATAACTTCCCCCTGTAACCTACCCCACCAGCCCCCCCGTCTTTCTCCCCGCCCGCCAATCTACCCTATCCCGGCCCCGATACTCCTCTATCTCCGGGGCCGATCCATGGCTCACTGGAGGCGGGGGCGGGGGTTGAACCAGGGTAACCTCCGGGGGGTTCTTTCCCCCACAGGACTCGGAGAGCCTGGAGGTCGATAATGGTGGCGGGGGAGGTTCTTTTTTGCCCAGAATAATGTAAAGCGATTAGGGGACTAATATGTGCGGTGGGAGAAGGGGCGGGCGGACAGGGGGATACAGGGAGGTGGGGGACAGACAGGAGAACATGGTGAGCTGTGGGGAACAGAAAAGAAGATTCGTGGCCAGACATTTGGGGGACAGGAGGAGCGGTGGGGACGGACAGATGGGAGCCATGGGGGGACAGACCCGCACAGGTTGGAGGGGGAAGGGTTGCTCTGTTGCAAAAGCTGGGGAGGTTGGGTTGGGCCAGGACGCAGGGGTTAGGTTCCGCCGCCTCCTTTCCTGGGGGTGTCTCCCCCTGAAGCTCCGCTCCCACCCCGGGAGGTTCAGCTGAGAAACCCCCTCCCCTCCAGATCAGGGGATCCTCCTTCCCTCCCCCCCCCGTTACTTGACCCCTCCCCAGACCCAGGGCAACCCCTCCCATCCCGTGCAGAACTAACCCAGTCTCTCCCCCACCAGGTTCTCCCCAGCACGGCTGGAACATGAAGACGGAGGAGGCACCATCCTGCTTGCAGCAGGCCACCCCAGTGCTGGGCTTCGGTGAGTGTCTGTATGGCCTGGGACAGCCGAGAGACAGACCCTCCTCCCCCGGTAGGGAGTGGGCTGGCTGGGTCGCACCTCATCGCTGCTGACTGCCCGGCGTCCCCCGTCTCAACCCAGAGCTCTAGAATAGAGCCGGGGCTTGTCTACACGGGTGCTGCTGATGGATTTGGTGTTTGCTGTTACTGCTCCAAGCCGGGGGTGCTGCAGCCCCCCCTAGTTCCAGCACCGCTACTTGTCTACACACAGACTGGCGCTGAAAGAACTACATGGCTTTGAGTTCACACAGCCCGTTAGTTTGGTGCAAGTCTGGGTGTGGGGCCTGAGTGTTTTCCACACGAATTGAGGGATGCGGATAAAGGGAAGAGGGCTCAGAGAAGGGACAGGAGGATAATTACAGGGCTAGAAACCTGCCCCTGACAGACCTGTGAGGGCAGTAAGGTAAGGCAGACTGACCTAAACGATGCCTGCGGCCCCTGATTTAGTGTTAACCGCAAATATTCGTTATTTAATGTGGAGTGTTTAATAAATGTCCATGTCTTGTGTTGGTGAATTTTGTGGTTTGTGAAAATAATGCAATTCATATTTGTTGGAGTGTGGAGGAGAGGTAAGGGGGAGCCCCAAAATATTCCAGCTGTGCACCCGAAAGGAGCTAATTCTGCCTCCTGACAGGCTCCTCTCGGTAGCTTAACAAAGAGAAGGTTAAGGGGTGACTTGATCCAAGTCCACAAATATCTGTTGGAGGGCAGAAATTTGATAATAGAAGGCTCTTCACCCTGGTTGTAGCCAGATCCAATGGCTGGAAGTTGAGGCTAGACAAATTTAGACTGGAAACCAGGTGCACACTTTTAACAGGGAGAGTTATTAACCATTGGAGCAACTTGCCAAGGGTTGTGGGGGACTTTCCATCACTGGCCATCTTTAAATCGAGATGGGATTCTTCTAAAAGATCTACTCTACATCCAGCCCAGTTATTGGACCCTAAGCAGGAAATGACACAGGGAACTCCTGTGGCCTGTGTTTCACAGAAGGTGAGACCAGATGACCATGTCCATTCTGGCCTTAGAATCTATGAATTAATTTGGTAAGGAATCGACAAACTTACATTTCAATGGAAAAAGAAAAGGAGTACTTGTGGCACCTTAGAGACTAACAAATTTATTTGAGCATAAGCTTTCATGAGCTACAGCTCACTTCATCGGATGCATTCCTAACAAATTTATTTGAGCATAAGCGAAAGCTTATGCTCAAATAAATTTGTTAGTCTCTAAGGTGCCACAAGTACTCCTTTTCTTTTTGCGAATACAGACTAACACGGCTGCTACTCTGAAACATTTCAATGGGATTCTTGAAAGCAGTTTGCTCTTTAAATTAATCCTGCACATTTTGCTGATTGGAACTCATTAGCCATCTTGCCAGTTCCCAGCTCAGAACAGGAACAAGATTTTTAAAATCTCATGTTTTTAACTCAAACTGCTGCATTTTTCTACCCTTTAATTTTAAAGCCTTGCAGTCGGTAGGATCCAAAATGTCAGAGGCTTGTTTACTTCCAGTTTCAAGTCCAGCCCCTTCCGAGGAGGTTGTGACTCTACTAGGGATTAGATGTTATACAGACAAGCAGCATTCCCACTTATACCCTTCACATCTTTTATCCTCCATCCCGTGATTGGATTGTTCTCTTTACGTTTTCTTAAGTTATTGCTGGGTGCTTGGCCTTGTGCCTAACAAAACTCCAGGTGTGAATTATTGACCGTGCCCTCAGCTCTCCTGCTCTCATGGCCAGTGTCAGTGAATCACAATACAGGCTGGCCATGGGCAGGGCTCTGTGGCATTCCACATAGTGTAATCCTTGGCAACAGGCTCACTTGGTCATTTAATAATCTAATGTAAAGTGTGTTTTGAACAAGGAGGGGGAACTTCAGCATCTGAAGTTTTGTGGCTCTCTTTAGTTCTCAGAGCTAGCTCAAGTTCACATACCTTTGTTCTCCATTTAAATATCTGTTCCTACTCCCTCCCCCCAAAATCTATTTAAATATTAAAGAATCCCCCCAAATCCCCTAACGGGGAAGCCTTTGTTTTTTGTAAGGGGTTGCAGTCACCACAAAACCCAACCACAGAAAGTTACACACTATACGGCTAATGGGACAAAAATAGAGCTGGTTTTGAAATCTTGCATTGAAACCGTTATTGGACAGAAAACTGGGTTTTTGACCAAATGAAAATGTATGTGGACAGTGTCTCCTTTCCACAGAAAACTTTTGCTTTTTGTCAAACAAACAAAAACACCAACCACCACCAACAGTTTTTGGAGTTTTGATGAAAAGTCAAATATTTCCATGGGAACAAAAAAATCCATTTTTCCAACCAGTTCCTGACAAAGACCATGGGCCACATTTTCTAAGGAATCCCACCTGGGCACTTTTGGAGCTGAGCAGTCTAGAAAATCTGGTCTCTATTTAGGTGCCTGGGTGGGAAATGAGCTCTTGAAAATCTGTCCCCAGTTGTGGGTGCTGAGCCCTTGGGAATCTAACTCTGGCAGCTATTTTTTCATGAAAACTTTTCTTTCTCCCCCCTAAGTGGGACATGAACCCTTGAGTATGTCTTCACTTCAGATTTATCTAAACCTGAGTTAATTCTGCTCCTAGCCTAGCATGAGTGAGAGCAGCCATACAGCAATCTGACACTGGAACTGTGTGATTGTTAGCCGGTGAGGAGCTGACAGTGCAACCAATTTGAGTTACAAGTCCTGCCACACTTGAGTTAAGGGGGCTTTGTGTGTGGACAGGACTCAAGCTAGGGGCAACTCTTGAGCTAATTCTGCAGTGAAGACAAGCCCCTACTGTCCTCTGCGTTTGAGCCAAGCTTTCAAATCCACAGTTCCAAATTAGGCAAAACGAGATCCCTCAGCCTTAGTGACAGGTGAGTATCATGAACAGGCTCGCATGTTTCACCACCAAACAACAGGGAACCTCCCCTGACACCCCATCCTGACTTCTGCTGTGCAAGCACTAAAACTAGCACCACAGCCTCACCTTTTCTGCTTTAAATGGGACCTTTTTTGTTTGTGTGGGTTTAGACCTGAGCCTGACCTCACTCCTGCAAAGTGTTGTCTACACTATCCCCAATCCCTTAGGTGTCTCTTTGAATATTTATCGATAAGCAGCATTGGGCCCTGATTCAACAAAGCATGTAAGCATGTACCTCATTTTAGACACCTGCTTAAATCCATCCCTATTCAGCAATGTCATTATGCACATGCTTAACTTTTTGGCACATGCTTAGGTCTCATGGAAGTCAAATGGAACTTCAGCATATGCCTACATTAAGCAGGCGCTTTAGAGCTCTGCTGAATTGAGGCCTTAATGCTTCTCAGTGTACATTGTGCAGTTTCACTGCGCTCTTGCAATTGATCTGGTACTGAAGTGCTGCAGCTCCATCCTACATGACTGACAGTAGCAGGTCCAGCAGCTCAGAGCTTTGTTGCTGCATTTCATTTGTTTTTCTTCTAAAGATGCATCAGGTCCTCTCTTCTGAGCTGGTCGAATGTTTTGAATAAGAAAAAGGTGTCTTCAAGTTAGACAAGCACAAAGCAAACAATTTTAAAGATTTTTTTTTAAACTTATTTGATCATTCAAAAAATGAGCCCCTCCTCACAAATCATAGCCCCTCCCTGCCAACATTCTTTTCGGCTGCTAGGACTCACCCATCGCAACCTGGAGTGAATTTGTCCTGACTGAATTTACTTGCTTGTGATGACAAGGCTGACAGGCACAGTGCAGCTAAGGGGAGTGCTAGCAATAATGAGTTGGAGGGGGAGGGACCATTATTAATTCATTGGATTACAGCAGAAGCCCCCACTGTGTTCTAGACCCCTTACATACAGCACGGGCCCTGGCTCTAAGAGTTTATACTCTCAAGTTCCAGTCATGCCATGCCAGGGTATCAGTGCTTAATCTGTGCCAGGGCTGAGCTCCGGCACCTCTGGGCTTGGCAGTTCATAGTCCCGGCATCTCTGGACTTGCTGTGTCAGTTATGAATGTAAAAAAATTGTTTGAGCCCCGGCACCTCTTTCCTTACAAATTAAGCCCTGCAGGGGTCTGCTTGCACAGTGCCTATTGCAGCATCAGAGACAGTGAGTTCAGGCAACAAAGGTCATGGGACAAACCATGCGATCATACTTCATCTAGTAAAAAAAACCCATCAAATCTCTCACTGCCCGCTCTAGAGCCATTATTAAGTGGCTACGTTTTTACAGGTTTTACGGTAGAGCTGGATGACCTTTACAGAGAATCATTTTCATGATAGGTATTATGGTAGCGCTAAAAGGTCCCAGTTGAGATTGGGGCTCCATGTGCTGGGGGCAGCACAGACAGGTAAACCCATCCATACACAAAAGTGCTGCTTTAACTATCCTGGACTAACTACTGTATCCTGGATTAGGTGAAGCAGCACAACCCCCCTACTGGAAGCAGTTATAACAATATAAATGTGCGTACACAGGTGTAGCTGGGTATAGGTTCTTACACCCGTCTCATCACTGTGCTATCTGATCGCCTTCCCATAGTGTGTTAAGCGATGCAGCTCACATCTGTCACTTGTTTGGTCTTTTATCCTCTTCCCTGGCAAAATGAGCACACTGACATATATTATATCATAGGTGTGGAACTAGGGGTGCTGCAGCACCTCCTGACTTGAAGTGGTTTCCATTATATACAAGGTTTACAGTTCGGTTCAATGGCTCTCAGCACCCCTACTGTAAAAATTGTTCCCGCACCCCTGTTCGGGAGGGTGTGTTTACACCCCACATGCACCTGTATTGCTATGTGTTTGTTAGAGACATACACTTTGCACTATTCCCTAAGCGAAGGGAAGTAAGCTATCCTGGTATAACTGTGTTCAGACAAGGAGTTGCATTGGTATAACTCTGTCAGTAAGAAGTCACACCCCTAGCTGATACAAATAGCGAGTGTGGAGCAGACCTTGGTAAGAAAGAGTCCCGTCCCCAAAGAGCCTATGGGCTAAATAGACAAGACCAACACAGGGTGGGAAGGGAAATGTCTTGCCACCATTGATCGCAGGGAATAGAACCTAGATCTTTTGGGTCCCAGTCCAGTCTAGTGCTCACCCCACTAAGTCATGCTGCCTCCATTACTCCATGGGCAAGATGTTTCCCTTTGGATGCTGAGGGGATGAGGGAGGGTTTATAGGTTTTATTCCCTCCAGCTGGCCCCATCCTCTGATTTGCAAGCCCCAGGATTTAGTGCAGAATGTGTTTGAATCTGTAAGCTGTCTAGGGCTTGGCGTAGTTCTGAATGTCAGTTGATGCTGGCAGAGCCACACTCAGGCAGCCCTGCTCAGGAATGGATCATACGGGCAGCTTGTTTGCAGTTCCAGAGGCAGCAGTTTAGCGGAGGGAGCTGGCTCAGGTCCTAGTGAGTCTGAACGCAAAATCTAACAGGGGCAAGAAAGTGGGGTGAGTAGCCGCCTTCACTCATGATCTTCAGTCTCCCAAGGTGCCAACTACGGTAACAAGCCCTGATGAACCCAATTAATGTTACTTACTGTGAATGATTTCTCCTGGTTTTATGTAACAATGATAAGGGTACCCTTAAAGGCTAGTGATGGGCCAGTAGCTTAGCGCTAAAGAGGATCCTAGTAACTGCCTTGTCTGAGCCTGCTCGGAACTGTACTGGGCTGAGCTCAAGCAAGTGTCTTGGACCATTTTGCTGTTGTAGGTGGGTTTGGTACTCATGAAAGACTCTAGTTCTTGCTACAACTAGACATAAAGAAGGCAGACACTTTGCAAATTGCCCCTCCACAGATTCCAAATGGCTACACTTTGCTCCACTCTTCCAGTTATGCGCTTCCCACACACAGCTGTTCCGCTGCCCCTGAATCCTGACCCACAGTCCCCTGTTATTCCAGCCTTGGGCTCCTCCCCCTAACTCTTCAGATGCCCCTCAATCCTGACCCCCAGCTCTCCTGCTATTCCAGCCCTGGACTCTCTACAGGTGCATAGAGCACTGTAGGGCTGTGCTGCTGAAATGCAATGAATGCTTAACTGTACTCACTTCTAGGCTCCTCTCATGTGGAGTTTGGTGAAAGGAAAGGGGGGGAAGGATGAAGGAAGAGGCAGTGGGAGGGGCAAGAAATTGGGGTAAGAGGAGCTGGAGGCAGAAGAGAGAGAGAGACGTAAGAGAAAACATAAAGATTAAAGCGGGGAAGAGAACAGAAACAAAACACAAGCAGAGCAAGACTGAGTGAGTAATGCTCCAGGAGAAACCAGAGGCAGGAGGCATTGCTTCCTAGAACCCTGATTCATGCCCCTAACAGTGGCAGAAGCACTGGGGCAATGTTTACAGTGTATGTGGGAGGAATTCTCCAGGAGGAGCAGACCTGGCAAAAATAAATACATACAAATAAATCAAGCCTGGTCACTTAGTGGAAAATTGTTGCAAATTAACTAAAAGTGTTAAACTGAAGTGGATTAGTTAAACTTCATTAAATCCCTGTGTGGATGCTGGTATTCAAAGTTAAAGTGATCTTAACTCAATTCACTTCACTAAACCAAATTAAGGCCAGTTCCATTCTAAATAACAGTATCCACGCAGGGATTCAATGTGGTTTAACTAAACCACTTCAAATTCACATCTTTAGTTAATTTGGATTCATTTTCCTGGATGTCCCTGTGTAGACAAGTCTTCATCAAACCTGCTGCTTCCAGATCATGGTTAGACTTCCCACACACCCTTTTTTCAGACGACTTTAGGAACTGATCTGGGGAGATCCTGAGCTGCTGGACTCCAACACACAGGCAGTAAAAGAGCTCAGGAGGCCATGGAGAGGAACAGGGCTGCGTTTCTTTTAGCTGCCACTTTCCCAAAAGCTCCCAGCACTGATATTCCTCCATCAAATTGAGCTGCTTCCCCTGCTCTCACTTCCCTCTCCCAGGCCACAAGAACATCTGCCCATCTTCTTCCATACTGGCAAGCACGTGGCTTGGTGAGAGCCTGGTGGGGAGGCAGCAGAGGTTGTTGCTGCCGTAGTAAAGAATCCTGCTTAAGCAGCGAGATGCAGCAGGAAATGATTGTCTAACGGAAGAGGTTGAGACAGAGCCAGGGCAGTGTCAGGCCACACAGGGTTAGGGCTCTCCTGGCACCTTCCTTGAATCACAGCTACGGTTTGTTTCTATTGCAGTAACACCTAAGGGCCCCATTGTACAAACAAATAACAGAGACCAGGCTGGGCCCCAGAGACTTCCCAATCTAAGATATGATGCAAAATCTGTAAAGCACAGAGCCTGATTCTCCATTACCTTGCACCGGGTACTGTGATTTACCCCAGTGCAAGGACGTGAACATAGAACGCTACCATACTGGGAGAGTAACTTTTTACACTCACTTTACACTGCAGAAAGTGAATATATGAGGTGCGAGGGGCCAAGGAATCAGGCCCCTGGATTCTAGCCTGGCTCATACATCATCAGAATTGTTAGTTAGAGAGTCAGTGGCTTGGGCAGGGTCTGTCCTCTGTCACACCCGTTGCAGACAACTGAATTGTGACACTCTGCTGAGTGCAAGGAGCCTGCACAGATGTTGCTGAGGGGCTGATTTGACCCACAGAACCTTTATTATTGGAGGGTGCATGACCAGGGCTGCCTAGTATCCCTGCTTGCCTCGCAGATCCCCTAGGTAGTGAGTTTTGCAAGGCTGGAAAATCAACTCTTCCCTTCTATCTTTGCAGACTGCCTAGAAATCACACCGCCCACTTCCCCCCAACGATGTGCATATAGCGCCCATTTCCAAAACAGGGCTGCTTTGCGTCCGCAGATGAGAGGGGCACAGAGCATCTCTGAGGAGGGAATTCTGTGGCTTTTCTTTGTTGGACATGCCAGTTCTCTCATGACTGCGACATCCCTAGTGCTCACATGGGATAAAACTCACCCTGACCAGGGCCCAGCGGGAGGCCTAGACACCTGCGTGTCCCCCTCGCAGGCTCCAACACAAGGCCTAGCTCCCACCCCTTGCTCTTGGGCAGGGCCCACCATCAGGCCTGTCTGACCCCAGCAGGTCCCAGCACAAGGCCCTTGCCCGACCCCTGCCTCTGGGCAGGGCCCAGCATGAGGCCTAGGCCCCACTTAAGCCCTTACAAGAGGGGTAAATGTCACGTATGTGACTAGCTGGCACCTCTCCCACCCCCACAGTGAGCTCTGGGTGAGCTCTGCCCCACGAGCCTGCCCAAAGGAAGATAAAAGAACAAGAGGCTGGTGAAGGGACAGGACAAATCAAGGGTTTAAAAACCTGAGCAGCTCAGCATGATGGGTGGGGAGACGGTGCACTCAGCTAAGGTACTTCATACCTGCCTGGCTCAGCCTACAGCCCAGATCCAATGTGCCAGATAGCGTATTTATTACCTACGCGCACACCTTTACCTTGGAGTTATCGCAGGGAAGCCTTTGAAGGGTAGCCATAGATTTATGCGATGATAATGTCCAGGGAAAAAATCTCAAGTCTCTGGAGCTCTCGCTATTTTAACTGGTTTAGCACCGCATACCCCTGACTGGGATTAATCTGGCATACACCTGGGAGGCACAGGCAGGCTGTTCAGACCCAAATCTGACCTCCTTCCAAACTCTTATTGTAGATTGTCAAAAGTACTCAGCATCCAACAGCTCCTCTTGAGAACAACAGAGAGCAACCACACACACATCCCTGAGAACAACAGAGAGTGCATATATTATGCCATTGAGAACCATGGAGAACAGACACACACATACACACACCCCATCACCACTGAAAAGAGTGGAAGCTGCTGGGAGCAGATCACTTCAGAAAATCTTGCCAATGGTGCAAGTGACACTCGGGGCAAATTTTGAGCCCCCAATATGCTGATATTATGTGACTACCAAGTCCTGAGTGTAAGTGCTGGGTACTCTTGAAGATCTAGCTATTACAGTCCAGAGGGGATGGTCTTCTGCATTCTATATTTCTCTTTAGTGGTGGATTTGGGGAGGAGGGGGGAGGATTTTTAAAAATGTACTACCTGGAAATTATAAACCAATCTTGTAGATGCCATATATTTTTGTGGGACAAACTTTTTTACTTATTTATAAGATTGTAAAAATATGTGCCCAATACAATGTTCTCTCTCTCTCTCTTTCTGGGTGCACGTACAGCAATTGACACTAGTAATACATGGCTCTAAAAGCAGATTTAGCACAAACATGAGGCCTAGGCCCTGCTCAAATCCAGCTTCGGCCCTTGAAGCCGGATTTAAGCAGCACCTAGGCCTTGTGCCGGGTCTCCTCCCCAGGGGTGAATCCCACCTTAGCAGCACACATCCTCATTTGGAAACCAGTCCTCCTTCGTGTGGCTCATTTGCCTTTTTCTCTGTTGCCAGGGTCAGACTCCAAAATGCGGGAGGTTTGTGCCGGCTGTGACATGCCCATCTCCGACCGGTTCCTCTTGCGAGTCAATGAGTGCTCCTGGCACGAAGGCTGTGTGAAGTGTGCCGCCTGCCTGCAGCCGCTGTCGGGCACCTGTTACTGTCGCAACCGGCAGCTGTACTGCAAGCATGACTATGAGAAGTAAGTGCCTCTGGCTTTGAGTTTTGGTTCCCCCCATGTCACAAGTTCTGGCTATTGTGTTTGAGGCTGCCATTAAGGGGGAAGCCAAGCAGAGAGAACAGGTGTGAGATGGATTCCTGGAGATGGGCTGTGAAGAAGAGATGACTGTAATGATATGCAGCAGGGGATAGGAAGCATAGGGTCAGGTTATGTATATTGCAGTAGTATCTAGAGGCCCATTGTACTGGGTGCTGCACAGACCCAAACAACAGAACCCCTATTTTACCGAGTAATTGGAGATAATAAAATTGAACATATCAACATTACAGCAGGTTCAGTGCATAAGCCACAGTATGGAGCACTGCATCACTTTCTGCTTGCCCTTCAAACCACTGAAAAGCACTTTCCAATGCACTGAAGGTATTGGACTGTGAAGGGATGTCTACTTCTTCACCATGACTTTCACTGTGTCATGTATTTTTTTTTCCACAAGGGAAGGAAGAACGGTTGGTGTAACTTATTGTTCGTAAGATTGGTGTGCATAAAATCGGGGTTCTGTTGTAGTGAGAGATTGTCCCTGCCCTAAATAGAATAGAGCTTGTCAAAATTTTTCCAGTGGAACAGTTTTCCATTGGAAAATGCAAATTCAACACAGTTGAAACATCCACGGCAACATACAGTATCCACTTTGTCAAAATGTTTATAGAAAAACTATCAGAGCACTTCATTTTGATTTTATTGTTTCTAAAATAGAACGGCTGAAATGAAGCACTTTGATAAGGTCATTTTGATCTTTCCAAAACGTTTCCAAAATGGAAATTTTTCACAGTGAATTTTGAAATCTTGATGTTTTGTTCCAATTTAGGATTAAAGGAAATTTTAAAATGTCAGAATTTCCTGAGGAATGGAACTTCTGAGTTTCGACCAGCTGTAAGATAGACAAGGTAGTAGGGGAACAGAGGCTGGTTGTGATTTGACCAGGATCATGGAGCTGGGACTAGAACCCAGGAGTCCCTGACTTACACTGGTACAGCGCCCTTCAAATCAGTGGGCATGCACCAGTGCAACTGAAGGCAGAACTTTGCCACTACAACTCTGTTGTAGGCCCGTTGCTGAGTTGCAAATGCAGAGAGAGAGAGATGTGATGGGGTACTAGAGAATACCATGCACAGTAAGCAGCTGGCTCGCCGTGGCTCTATGCCTGGTTCCAGATCAGAACAGAAGCATTTTGCCTAGGTGTGATAGCATGAGATTCCGGAGCAACAGAGACCCAGGCCCTGCCTATCTGAGCAAAGACAACTACTAACAAAGACCTGGAATGTTCTGCCCCTAAGGGGAAAGTTAGATCTTCCAAAGAGCCGGGAGGGACAGGGATGCATGCAGCTGTGCCATCCTGCGGGAGCTGAAGTGCATAGAGTTCCCTTAGTTTAAAAGGGAGGGAGCTGCCAGTGAGGAGACCAGATTCTGGTTTGGAATTTGGTCCCCAAATTTGTGGTGCAAAATGGCACCATTCTATTGACATTCCAGGCAGGCTGCTAGATCTGTTTGTTTGCACTGGTTCCTGGTGAGCGCAATGGAGCTTGGAGAGGGCACTGAGCTGTGTTTCTGCTCTGCTTGGCTGATGGTAGTTGGTTTATCTCCCCCCTATGGAGGGGGGTAGAGCCACCTGGACTGTTACTTATAGACTCTATTTTGAGTGGCTGGCAAGGGCTCCAGGAGCACAGAATGGGGCTGCTTTGCTAGGCTGGTTATGGGTTATTTTTACATTTTGTAGATTAAAGTAAGTGCCAGAGTAGGAACTAGTTCGGGCAGGAGCTGTATTGTGTGTATCTGGAAGCAGAGATGAAACAAAATGAAAGCGTGTTTGTTGTTGTCACAAATGTGTAGTTAAAATGTTGCCAGTTCCCTCAAGGAAACACAGGTAGCTGGTGAAACAGCCTTCCCGTCAGTCTGCGGGATACTTCGCATGCTGTGTGTTGCAGTCCCAAATAGCCACTTCTGCATGTTACATCCCCAAACAAATCTGGGGTGAGAGAGCCTGGTTTTGAAATTGTATTTGTACATTTGTAATGGAGGCAGAAGCCCAAACCATGACAATAAGGGATTTGCACTTTGTCCCACCTGTGAACACCCGTATTTTTGCAGCTCCTTCCACAGCCTCCTTCCCCCAGAGCTCCTGCTCCCACCATCCAGCCCAGAGACACTAGGGATAGAACCTGAGCTCTATTTAATAGAGCTGTTGAAATATTTTTCTCTCCTAATATTAAATAAACCTGGAAACCTAAAAAAGGAAAATGGAGACACAAAAAGGGAATAAATTTGGCAATTGGCACCAAGAGGAATCCAGCTATTAGTTGGCTCAGAAATGTCTGTAGGTGAGTATTTACTGCCGATCCACCTTTGGCAGCAAGACCCAAGCTCTAGGGTTCTTGATAGCCTCTAGAGATACGTTTTTCCTGTATTTGTACAGCGCCTAGCGCAGTGGGGTTGTGATGTGTGGCTAGAGCGCCCAGGCATTACCGTAATAAACCTAATAAATAATGTACAGCCCCTAGCGCAGTGGGGTCATCGTCTGTGGCTGGAGCACCTAGGCACTACCATAATACACCTAATAAACAATGTACAGCGCCTAGCACATGGTCCATGGCTGGAGCATCTAGGCCAGAGGTGGGCAAACTATGGCCCGCGGGCCACATCAGGCCCTGGGACCATCCTGCCTGACCCCTGAGCTCCTGGCCCTGGAGGCTAGCCCCTGGCCCCTCCCCCACTGTCCCCGCTCCCCAGCAGCCACACTGCTGGATGGCGCAATACCCTGGGCGGAGGCACTGCAGAGCCTGGCCTGACCCGATGCTCTGTGCTACGCGGCACAGCTGCCTGTCATGGTGCAGCCACGCTGCCAGTCACAGGAGCTCCAGGCAGCGCGGTAAGGGGGCAGGGAGCAGGGCAGGGGGTTGGATAGAGGGCAGGGGAGTTCGGGGGGTTGTCAGGGGCATGGATAGGGGTCAGGGCAGTCAGAGAGTGGGGAACAGGGGGGTTGAGTGGGGGCAGGAGTCCCAGGGGGGCAGTCAAGAAGGAGAGGAGGGGTTGGATGGGGTGGCGGTGGTGGTCCGGGGACAGAGAGCAGGGGGGATGCGTGGGCAGGGGCCCCCTGGGGACAGTCAGAAAGGAGGGGGGTTGAATGGGGTGGTGGGGGGCAGTTGGGGCAGAGGGCAGTTAGGGTTGAGGGGTCTGGGGGCGGTCAGGGAAAGGGGGTGGTTGGATGGGGCAGGGGTTCCGGGGGGGGCAGTCAGGAAGGAAGGGGTTGGATGGGGCAGTGGGGGACAGTTAGGGGTGGGGGGGTTCAGGGGCAGTCAAGGGACCGAGAGCAGGGGAGGTGGATGGGGCAGGGGTCCCTGGGGGTCCATCAGGGAACGGGGGGGTTGGATGGGGCAGGAGTCCCGGGGGGGCCATCAGGGGGTGAGAAGCGGGGGGGACGGATGGGGGGACGGGCCATGCCTGGCTGTTTGGGGAGGCACAGCCTCCCCTAACCAGCCCCCCATACAATTTCAGAAACCCGATGCAGCCCTCAGGCCTAAAAGTTTGCCTGCCCCTGACCTAGGCACTACCGTAATACACCTACTAAACAATGTACAGCACCTAGTGCAGTGGGGTCGTGGTCCGTGGCTGGGGCTACTAGAAGCTACCACTGTATAAATTAACACTACCAATACCTGAATGGCAAAGCTCTTCTTCCTTGTCTTTTAAAAATAGTAACTCAATAATTCATTGAAGCCATCCAGAGGCTTCTGGTGACTTTCCTAACTGAGAAGAAAGATAGTGTTGTGGTGTAAGCACAGGACTGGGAGTCAGGACTCTGGGTCCTATTCTCAGCTCTGCCACTGACTTACTGTGTGACCCCTACCTGGTGCCTCAGTTTACACATTTGTAAAATGGAAAGGAGGATCCTGATGTCTTGCCTGGCTTCGTTCAGATGGACCGAATTCCTCTGTAGCAGGGGGGTTGGAAAGCAAGGTGGCACCTGCTCTCTCTTCCCCCAGGGAGACCCCTGGATCTCTGGCGGTCTCTGTTGTGATGGTTTCAGGCTGAGCTCCAGATTATTAGCAATTTGTGCATTTAAATTTCTTGCAGTCTGGAAGAACTTCGGGCTGGTCAGGTTGAGGTTTCGGGAACTGACTGGAAAGGAGTTAGGGGGTGAGCTGTGGGGGCACAGGGTGGGATTATTCCTGAATTGCCAACCAAGAGCAGCACAGAGGTATGAAGGGGATGCAGGGGACTCTGCTCCTTGCCCTTAAACACACTGGTCCAGCTGGGACACAGCCATCTGTAGCCACGTCTGCTCTGCAAAAAGATAAGCCCTGAGTTTTTGGGCCCTGTGGACATGGGTGGAGCCCCCACTTTCCTCAAACTAGGGCTACTCCAGGGGCTGCCAGCCTTGCCTGGCACGAACAGTGCACTGAGCTCCTGCACAGGGAGTGCCCCCCCATACATACCAACCCCACCCCAGAATGCCCCTCTCTCCCCATCCCCACATGGGCCCCCAAATGGCTCTTCAACCCCACATATACCCCAACAACCCTCCATCAGCCCCCACCTATCCTGACGGCCTCCCCCCACACACACACATCCCAGCGGCCCTGACATACATCCCAATCACTGCAACTCCCAACGTCTCATCCCCCGATCTCAACATCCCTCACTTGCTCCCAATCCCTCACCCTGCAGTCCCCCAACACTCCCCACTCATCCCATAACCCCCCTACAACTCACCCCCACCCAACACTTAGTTCTGGGACATTCCTGGCCACTCACCAGCACACCCGTCCCGCTTCCCAGCTCAGCGCACCTCTCCTGTCCCAGCCTAGGGCAGCTCCCCCAGACCCTGGCTGCCCAGCACAGCACGCTCCCATTGCCCGCCCCTGCAATTGCATGGCTCCACACCCCTCAGGTTTGGCCAGACTGCCGTCTATCATGACGGGGGCAGAGGAGGCAGCCGGCCCGAACCTGAGTGAGTGGCTGTTGCAACCTGTTGCATGGGGTTGCCGTGCTGCTCAGTTGGCTTTTTCCCCTAGTGGTCGGGGGCCCCCCGAGACAGGGTTCCTGTGAAAGTGCACTAAGGGCACATGGGTTAATCTGGGCCTACAAAGAGGGGTGCTGTTGCATTACTTTAGCAATCTCCATGTTAAATCCTAGAGGAGATGAGGCACAGGTAGTTCTAACCCTGATGCTGCTAGTCAAGGCCAATCCATTACCCACCGTGACCTGGCAGCCACCATGCATGCAACTTGGAAAATGTATTATTCTTTTGGGGAAGTGGGGGGGGCGGGGTGAAAGGCCATTGGCTCTGTTAGGTCTTGGCTCTCACTATTGAAGGAGGGTACTTTGGGGAGCTGGTGCATGGGATTTTCCTAGTCCTGCTGCCCCTACCTCCCTTTCCTTCAACACGTCTGGAACAGCGATAAGCTGGAAGAACCTGATGGGAGGAGAGGGGCTGCTCATCCCTAACGGGGCTTTGAATGATTAATCAAAGCTGCAGCCTTATGACTCCTCACGCTGGCCAAGTGGCAAAGCTCCATGGAGCGGGTCAGGGGAGATCCTGCAGGAGGTTATCTCCCTGCGAGGAGCACTTTGATCACGGCTATAAGCATCGCAGCTGCTTTGGGCGGACACTTGGCTCTCCCCTCCCTTGCAGCATGGGGGATGATTCAGAGCTTACATAGGTTCCTTATTTCCTGAGGCCAGAGTTGAAATAACCATGGTGACATTCGGCTAAACTTTAAGAACCCAATCAGTTACCAAAATGACTTTGAACTCTCCCTCTGCCCCTTTCCTCGGCCACATTGTCAAGACTTGGGGTATCTGTGTGAACCACAGCTTCTCCTTTGGAATAACCTGAACATACCAGCTGAACAGGGCATCTGTGACGTCAACTGGGGATGTCATGAACCTTGCAGCTCAGTCTGGAATTTGTGACATCAGGTAGTGTCACCATGGCAGCTTGTGATGTCACAAAGACCGGGCTACAGCACCACTGAATGAATCAACAGGAGAAACAGGGCAAATGCAAGGTGGAGAAGCAATGGGGTCTGGTGGCTAGAGCAGGGACAGGGTTTGGGAGTCAGGACTCCTGGGTTCTCTTCCTGGCTCTGGGAGTGGAGTGGGTGCTAGTGATTAGGTTAGAGGGTGGGCTGGGAGTCAGGACTCCTGGGTTTCTCTTTCCAAACATAGGCCTCCTATGTGGCTTTGTGCAAATCACGTCCCATCTCTGTGACTGGTTTCCTGACTGTGCTCTGGGGATAAGAACGGTCACCTCCTGCACAAGGGCAGGGTGTGCTTAGTCTTGCGGCATTTGCGATTCACAGCTGGGGGGAGCATGGTGCTGTTGTGAAAGATGAGAGCGTCTATCTCCGCACAGATAGGTCTCTGGCAGCCGGCATTGCTGGGAAAAGAAATACAGAGACGGCACTTGAGGGTTTGGGGAGGCTGCTGGGAAGGAGACATGGTGCTTTGTAAAGTTTCCTGGAGTTTGGCAGCCGCCTTTAAAGATTTTTCTTAACGGTCCAATCTTATCTCCTCCGCGCTTCAGAAGAGAGAACACAGCCGCCTCCCTGCCGGTGACGCAGACGCTTGGCAGCAGGCAGGGACAGTAATAAAAATACCAGGGCTTGCCCACTTCCCAGGGTTGGTTAGTCATCAGACACGAGCCAGAAACTGCTACAGCTGGCCATTCCTCAATGTAAGGGGACACTGTTAACATCAGCTTCTCACAGTTTGTGCCACCCATTCTCCATCACCTCCTCTGGCTGGCTGCTGTTGCTTTATTTCCTTTATTTGAGGACACGGAGGCTGATTTTCCAAAGGGCTGAGCTCCTTGGAAGTTGCTGAGCACGGTTGTTGTGTTTAGTGCTTTTGAAACCAGGTTACAGGTGCCCTGTGTAAGTGAAGAAAAGCGATGCTTGCTTAAACCATGTTAGCTCAGGGCTTACCTGCACACACGTTATGCATTTTTAACTGTAGTGGTACAACACAGGAACAACCCACTCACCCAGTGTGGATGTAGTGATACTGGTAAAGTTGTTTATACTGGTGAAGCTTATTCTTATACCAGAAAGGAAGTAAGTTATACAGGTGTGAGGTACCATTATCACTGCATTCACACTTGGGATAGTACTGGTCTAACTCTCTAGGTCAAAATCACACCCCTAGCTGACATAATTACATCAGTATAGACACGGTGTGTGGATCTGGACCTAGGCTACACCAGGACCAGCACTTTAAAGGTGTTAAGACACATTTTTCATCCTCTAGACAGAGCCTGAGTTAGGTGCCTAAATACGGGGTGTTTTCAAATGTGTATTTGGGTAACAAAGTCATAGATGCCTTTGAAAATCCCATCTATAAATCGTTATTTAGGCACTGAAATAAGCCTCTAAGGGTAAAATTTTCAAAAGCACCCAAGTTCCTTTTCAAGAGATTTGGGCACTTAGGAGCATTGGCTTTCAAGCAAACAGACTTTTTGAAAATGGGACTTAGGTGATTTTGAAAAATTCACCCGTAGAGGCTTATTTTGGTGCCTAAATAATGGTTCATGCATGGGATTTTCAACAGAGTCTATAGGAGTTTGGTGCTCCAAGTCACTTCTGAAAATGAGACTTAGGCTCCTTAGTCACTAAGATTCAGAGTAGCAATCGTGTTAGTCTGTATCCACAAAAAGAAAAGGAGTACTTGTGGCACCTTAGAGACTAACAAATTTATTTGAGCATAAGCTTTCGTGAGCTACAGCTCACTTCATCTGAATAAATAAATTTGTTAGTCTCTAAGGTGCCACAAATCCTCCTTTCCTTTTAGTCACTAAGTGTTTTTGAAATCCTTTGGCACTCTTGAAGATTTTACCCTAACACCCCCAGGATCCCAGGCTGCTATTTTCAAAGGAGTCTAACTTCCAACCCTCATTTTTTAAAATCTTGACCTCCTGTGTTTGTATTCTTAGCCTTCTTACATGTATGCACACGCACAAACCCAACCCCATTGTTTTGGCGAGGGACTGATCTGGTTTGCAGAATCCAACGTCACCATGGGCAGCAGTTTAGACCATGGCTGTAGCGTGTTGACCCAGAGGGGAGACCCGTCTGGCACATATCCCTCCTCATGTGAACTGCGCAATAAGAGGAAAATGCTTTAATGGAAAGATAAGCCAACAGCTGCAGCTGAACGTGGGGGAAGGAACAGGCTGTTGATCTAGAGATGAAATGTTAAGCCCGAAGATGGATGTTGCTCTCCGGTCCCTATCATATAAAACCACAATCTGAAGGCTTTTGTAAAACTCTCTCTTCCCCTTTTGCTTGGGGCCCTGCCAGCTATCCCAGCGCTTCGTTTGGGCACCTGCCCTGTAAATCCCACTCTGTGCAGCTCGTGTAAATGGTATCAAACAGCAACAGTTTGGGGGGAGGAAAATACTCTCCACTGATGATAAAGTGGCTGCAACGGCCTGGTCCCGGGCGCCTTGTTTACTTTGAAGTTTGTTTTGTGGGATGACAGGCGATGCGGGGGCTGCTGGGGAGCTGTCAGGAGGGATGTGAACCGCAGCCTCGCTCTGGCAGGCATCCTTCTCTCCTCTGCACTCTCCCGCTGCCCATGTGGAGATGATTTGCTTGTCCGCTTCAGAGATACCGGCTGAACTCGGCTCGAACCTGCCTTGCCAGGCACTCCATCGCCAGGCTGCTCTCACGTGACCGGTGCAGCTGAGCACAGAGACAGAACCCCTGAAATACCACCTCGGCCCCTGGTCTTGGCTCTGGCCTCTGGGCCCAGAGAAGTCTATTTGGAGTTTCTCTGATATCGACTCTGAAGGCAGAGAGCCAGGGACAGCCAACCAGCCAGCACGTCCCAGCAGGTGCCTTTGCCCAAGTCCCTCTTGGTGCCTAGATTCCTCCCTTTGCATTTTCTCAGAGTTGCAGAGTATCACATGACTGGCCTGGTGCAGTTCTTGGGGCTGGGGCCACCCGCCTCTGAGGCGTCCAGGGCCGAGCCCCAGCCAGAGGCAGGACACTGGGCTTGATGGGCCAGTGGGCTCTTCAAGGAGGGCAGTGAATCCTTCATGTTGTCATTTTACAAACCTCCTGAAGGTCACCATAGAGTTCCCCTCATTTCCTAGGGGGCTGTATAGGCAGAGCTGGGGCTGGGATTGCAGGGGGACTGCGGGTCAGGATTGGGGGGCATTGGCAGAGCTGGGGTGGGGAGCCCAGCTTCCTTTGCCTTTCCTCATTATACATTCTTTGGGCCTGCACCTCCCCTCCCTGGGGAGATACCAGGCCTTTGTTCGGTCCTGCACAGGGACACTTTGTGCTGGGCTGGCCCAGCACCTGTAAAGGGGGTGGGTGGGAACAACCCAACACAAGCAGGGATCTTTCTAAGCTCGGGATGAAAGGGAGCAGCAGACACTTATTCTTCTTGTTGAAGCCTGGCTGAAAAATACGGAGAATCCCCATGAGCCTTGGAGAGATGTGGGCCTGGGGAGCTGGAGGTGCAGCAATAATCGCACCCAAATGCCTGGCGTTGATCATCTGCAGCGTGTACGGCTTGGTTCAGTGGCTTTCAGCACCCCTGGACAGGAACTTCTCATTCTCCAGGATGGTGCCGTGAGGTGGAGAGACTAGGCAGGGGGAGGAGGGACCCTTGATATAAAACACTCCGGGACTCTGCGGTAATGACCAACATTGCATTTGTGCTGCAGCCATTTGGGTCCAGGCTGTACAATTGTGCAATATTTTTAATCCAGGGGAACCAGGAGGCCCAGATGCCAGCTGGGGAAAAGGGAACTGGAGGCTGTGATGTGTGTGAACAGGGAATGAAAGTGCAGGTGAGCCGATCCCCATTCGTCAGGCAGGCTAACTGGGTCACTGGCATCTTCAGTCTCCTGCACTTGGGAGGGTGCTGGCAGGCAGGGGCCTGGGAGCCATTGTGCGTCCAGGGCCGCGTAGGCGAGGGGTGAGCCAGCAGCACACGCCCTTCCAACCACGCATCCCTGCAGAGCAGGCTCTGAGCAACACAATAACCCTCCCCACTCGGCACTAGTGACTGATCCGGGTTCACACGCCTTGGCAGCCACTCCATGAGGGCAAGTTAATGTTTAAAGACCATGTGGGAAGGCTTGGTTTAAAGACCATGTGCTCCCCTTGGAGCAGAAGAGAGAAGATCGCCAGGGTAGGAGAAGCCACTGGCTCTGGGGTTGGGAGAATGGGGATTTGGCAATTAGGAAACTAAAGTTTGTTTTAATAACAGATTATTATTATTTGTCACAATATCCCATGACCAAGGTCTGGGCCCTATCACGCCAGGCACTGCAGACACACACAGTGAGAGACAGTCCCTCTAAAGAACAAAGGCACAGCAAAAGAAAGTAACTTGCCCAAGGTCAGCACAGGGAGTCTGTGGCAGAGTCAGGAATAGAACCAAGGTCTTCTGATTCCTACCCTTGTGCCCGACCCAGGGGGCTATAGGCTTAGGGTCAGAGTCTCTATTGCAGCCTGTGTTGTTGTTTAGGCCAGTGCACAGGGATGTAAAATGCCACCAGGTTCGGACCCAGCATACCCTGGTGGGAAATGATGGCACAAAGTGCCGCGCGATGGTGAAGCGGGCAGACCGATAGCACGGTGGAGCATGGTCTGGCATGTAAAGCATTGAGTGGCATAAAAGCCAGCGGAGAGAGATGAGAGGCTCTTTATTTGCATGCAGCGAGGAGATGGGCACAGCTCCAAGACCGACACGTCAAGATAAGTTTGTGACATAAGCATTAAAAACAATCCTCGTTTGATACAATAAGCATCCTCCGCCTCAAGAAGAGCAGGGCTGGGAGAGCCGGGGAGGCTGCAGCCGGCGGGGCTCTGAGAACTGGCGGAGGGAACTGGCTGAGGGTGGAGCCCAGAGCTGGCAGAGCAGAGGGGCCTGCAGGCCAGGATTGAGGGGGGGGACATGGTGGGTGAAGTAATATCTTTTATTGGACCAGTGTCTGTCGGTGAGAGACACAGGCATTCAAGTTTAGACAGAGCTTTGCCTCGGGTCTTCTTTGGATTGAAGGGGACTGTCAGGGGACAGGGGGATAGCAGGAGGCCTGCAGGCTGGCAGCAGACCCGGAAGTGAGGGCTGTGGATCAGGACTAAGGAGCCTCAGCAGAGCTGTGTGTCAGGGGGATGGGGTGGGGGGTGTCAGAAGGGGGATAGCTGCAGGCCAGGATTGAGTTGGTTCACCCACAACATGCTACCTGTTGCTTACCCAGCTTTGCTTCGTGAATAGGGTCACTGATGCTCACATGCCTGTCCCATGCTGTGGCTGCCCGTATGCTTATTAATGATTTATTACTCCCGGCACAGACACAGAAGGAGGCATGGTCCCTGCCCTGTGGAGCTGGGTCCCCACCCTGCTACCCTGGCAGCCTTCGCAGCCAAGTGTTGGCTCGTGTTCTGCAGCACAGGAGGGTCCCTTTTCCCCACCCTTTGGGGCTGGAAGGAGGTAATAAGAAGTGACTATGTGCTGAGGAGCAAGTAGACAAATGACATGATGAGCAGCCTGCATGAGGCAGTGATGAATGGAGCCCCATCCCCTGCCTCTCGAAGCCCCTGTGGGTGCTGCACCAAACACAAAGGGAGAGCCAGGTGGCTGGGGAAGCAGGGAGAAGATAAGGAAGTGCCCTGCACCTCCCGACCCCTGCCAGTTAAATCTGAATGGCAGCTGGTTTGGGAGAGGGTGTGGGAGCGATTTCTATCTGCGGTACTAGTAATTGTAATAATTTATATCTACTGAGCACCTGGCACCTGAGGCTTGAAAAGAAGTTGCCAAACTCTAAGTCTTATCCCCCTTTCCCCCCACATGCCAGGGTTGCTGTCTCCATTTAAAAGGTAAGGAAACTGCACCACCAAGAGAAGTGACTTTGGTCACGCAGCAAGTCAGTGGCAATGGCCAGAAGAGAATCCAGGAGTCCTGGCTCCCCCTCCTCTAACCCACTAGACCCCACTTCCCTTCCAGAACCAGGACTAGATCCCCGGAGTCCTGGCTCCCAGGCCCAATGTGAAAACACAGGATGGCACTATGTGTTTATGATCCTGTGTTCATATTTTACATCTGTCTTTGCCTTTGCTGTTAATAAGAGCTGAGTTCCTCATGGCAAGTGAGCATTTCCCCTTTCAGGTTTCTGTCCATAGTAGAGACCCAAACTCTGACTGGATTGTCCCCTTGTCCCAAGCATTTTGCTTTCCCCAGCGATGTGAGGGTGAGGAAGATGGGCCCTGTCTCCTGCTGAGAGTGAAGTATGCGCTATGATTAATGATGTTAATTACACAAAGCCATTCCACGCCCCGTTCTCACTGTTCTCTGTAGTGGTGGATTCACAGAGCCCAGGAAATTAAACAGTAACTTCATAATCGCTGCAAAATGAAAGAAATATGCAGATGTGCCTTGAACGTGATTAAGAAACACGCCACCATACGCTGTCCATTCCCAATTGCTGTTGGATTGTTTTCTTCTAACAGAGGGATAGGAGGGAGCATTCTTGTCATGGCAAATTATCTTTCTAGTTTAATTAAATGTAATTGATAGCTGTCTCCCTCTTTTGGGCTGTTTTTTCCTACCCCACTTTGTGTCCTCTTGGTCTGAGATTTTCTGGATAATGTTGTCGTCCATCAGGGCTGATGGCCTTTTCTGTCTGTCCATCTGCTTATCTCCTGTGTCAGATCACAGAAAAGTCTCTGCAAATGGCCCCGGCCTTCCAGTTACTTTGTTGGGATTGCGCTGTGGGGACTGGGGCCAGATGGACAAAGAGGAATCCAAGAGAAACCAGTGTTGCCAACTCTCACAATATTATTTGGCATCCTCCTTAAAGCTCTGACCCCATGGAGTCCTGTGATGAAGGGAGAATCCCAGGGAAACCAGGACCCAATCCTTTGGGTCTTCTATGTGCTTCAGCAATACTGGCCTCTGGCAAGTCCTGAGGAGTGGAGCCAGGGTGGGTAATTATAATGAGATGCTACAGGTGAAGTCAGTCCCAGCAGAGGAGGGGTTCTGCCACCGTATATGCCAGACACAAGCTGTTGTCCCACTCAGGTAGGGGCATTTTCCATAGCCAGCTGGCATTCTCTGTGGGTGAAATTCAACCCTGTGCAGAGGAACCAGGACAAGACCTAGGCCCTGCTTTGACTCCTCCCTACCCCCTTTAGGCCTCCCTGAGGCCTAGGTCTCAGGGCTGAAGCAACGTCTAGGCCTTGTGCGGAGGCTCCAACGGGGGTGACTTTCGCCCTGTTTGAAGATCTCACTGTGTTCTCTCTCTGTGTCTCTCAGACAGTACTGGGTCCCTGATGACTGGAGTAGCTCTGCTTGTCTGAGTGCCTGTAAACTCTCATCTACTCCCAGGGCAATTTATTGGAACAATGTACCAAGAGTCATGGTGGATTCTCCATCCCTGGCAATTTTTAAATCAAGCTTGGATGTTTTTCTAAAATAGCCTGTCTAGGAATAAATGGGGGAACTTCTCTGGCCTGTGTTATCCAGGAGATCAGACGAGATCCTCACAATGGTGCCTTCTGGCCTTTGAATCTATGAATCTACACCCTGGCTGGCTCAGATCAGTTCAGCTATCTCCACCCGCCCATACATTCTGTACTTCGCTTAGAAAACGCAAACGGGTGAATGCTTTCAGTTCAGTCACCAGTCAGCATCTTTGTAGGCAGATAGACATTAAGGCCAGAAAGGGACCAGATTGGTTGTTCTCTGACCTCCTGCGTAGCACAGAACCTCACCCAGTAATTTCTGCAGTGAGCCTGTAACTCCTGTTTCAGCTACAGCAGATCGGTTAGAAAGACATCCACGCCTGACTTAGAGACTTCCACTGATGGAGAATCCACCCCTTGGTAAGGAGCTCTTCATTGTGAGGTGATTTAACTAGCTTATAAAGAGGGAGTGAGAAAGACTGGGATGACTATAACCTTTGGCCTTCTTGACCCATACAAGTGACACCCCTTTAACCAGAATGGCATAGTTAAAATGGCAGAGCCACCCTGTAATAGGGTGGCCAGCCCCTTCAAAGGCCCAGAGCCAGCCAGCCCTGTTCTCTGATCAGATGCAGGTGATAAAGGGATAAGTGTGCCTTATAAAAGAACTGCAGGATGCTGGTGCATGTGGGGGTTGTAGAGAAGAGCTTCCAGAAGGGACAGGTTCCTGCAGGAGTCCCTGGAGGAGGGGGATTCCCGGTGGGAGAAGTACCCAGCTGGAAGTTTTGTTTTCCTTTTGCAAGTTTGTTGGTTGTTCGGACCATAAATGGAGCCTGGAGAGTAGGGCTAAAGATTGACTTTGGGTGTGGCTGGTAATTCCAAAGGTTCCTGTCCCCCCCAGTGTGGATGCGGTTATACCAGTGTAGCTAATGCCATTTGGAAGGGGAATAGGCTATACCAATGCAAGGCACCTTTGTACCAGTTTAACTTCATCCACACAAAGGGTTGTATTGGAATAAATCTTTTGTTCACAAAAAAAAGCGCACCTTTAACTGACATAATTTCACTGGTACAAGCACTGTATGCAGAGCAGGCCTCAGAGAGGAGAAAAATAAGAGGGATGTGAAAAAGGCACCCAGATTAACGAAGAGGAGCGAGGAGGTAGCTCAGGAACGTCTATTCACCTTGCCTCTGAGAATACGAAGAAAGGGACAATCAATGAAGCAGAAAGGCGTCAGAGTTCAAACTGGTAAAAGGAAATGCTTTTCCAAATAATCCAGGATTAGCCAGGGGAACTCGCTACCACAAGATGTCAGTGTGGCTAAGTACTCTGCAGGGTCCCTAGAAAGCTCCAAGGGCTTGTCTACATAGAGAAACTAATGGGCATAGCTCTTCTAGAATAAGAATGTCCACACAGGGAGCTATTTTAGAATAGTTATATTGCTTTACATTCACATCCTGCCTTACTTCAGATTAACTTTCCCCCATGTAGACAAGCCCTAATTTGGATAACAAGAATATCCACAGTTAAAATAGTGAGGATTAAAAAACAACCAGGCATTCTGGAATGGCTAGATCCCTGCCATTCCCCGACCTCAGCACACAAGCCCCGACCTCTGACTATGAGGGGTTGGGAGGGAACTTGCCCTAGTGCAGGTTATCCCATTGCTGCCTCCTGCAGGATTTCTTGCTCCTTCCTCTGGAGCAGCTGGTGCTGCCCCTGTTAGAGATGGGATACCAGGCTAGACAGGCACCTTGTTTGATCCAGACAATAAATCCTGTGTTCCAAATCAGTGGAGACCCCTTTACAGCTGCAAGAGGGATCTAGTTATTTAGGGCCTGATCCAAAGCCCAGTGACTGCAGTGGGCTTTGGATCAGGCCCCACAGTCCTGTGAGCAGGTTGGTTTGAGAGCTTTTCTGCAGACGGACAGGAGGGGTTGTCCAGACCAGTAGGACTCTCTGCTTCCACACGCTCAGCACAGGTGGCATAGTCCCTTCAGGGGCTCTCCCCTGCAGTTCCAAAGGGGTAAGAAATGCTCCGCCCGGATGGATGAGGCATCCGTTCCCTGTGGAGAGAGGCTCCGGGAGGACCTGGCAGCTGCGTGTTTGGGAGCCACCCCAGTCCAGCAGGGAAGTAGCCTAGTGGGTCTTGGAGCTATTGAGACTGCATCCTGCTGATGGACTCTCTGTGTCCCACTCCCGCTAGGATTGGGTTCTGACGGCGAGCTCCAAACAGCCAGTTCCAGGGCTGGTGCAGGAGGAGTGGCCAGGGAGATGTTCCACCATTGGGGGTGTTTCACCCAGCTCCATGGGGTTTTATGTCAGTGTCACCAGGACAGCGTTTCATGTCCTGCTTGGCGTGAGCTGCAGGGGGAAGAATTTCCCTTTATACACAGGTTTGCCTAGCTGTGTTTGAAAAGCCCCACTGATAGCATTTCCTTACAATAGCTGGGTTTCGGGTTTTATACAAGCCTCATCCTGCCAATCTGGCTTGCAGTGAGGGCTCAGCAGGATCGGGGCACAGCCCGTCCTGGGCACCACACTGAGGCCTAGGTCTCTCTCTGTCTCTCTCTCTCTTTCTCTTTCACACACACACACACACATACACACGGTCTGCGTTATAGTCCGTGCCCTCCCTGGCCCATCCTTTCCTTGCTCGTCAGCTGAGTCTATCGCAGGGAGTTTGAGCTCTTTGGCGCAGGGGCCTGTCTCTTGGGCCTTTTCTGAGCATAGCCCCGTGCACTCAGAGATGCTATAAAATAATAATAATGTTCAACGAGAGCAGCAATGCTGGGTGCTGAGTCACCTCCTTTTGCAGAGACTGCAGGGGCCCCTCCTGCCTCGTAGATAATCAGATGAGGAACATAGTTCAAACCTCAGCGCTGCTCTGAAGCAGAATCTCTCGCAGGCTCCACCCTCTTGGGCAGTTCTTTCCTTGCAGGGCTCTGCTTTTCAGGCTGTGTTTTTGCTATTTGGTGTGAAGGCTAAAGTGGAGGCTGTAGCAATAGTGAGGGTTTCAGACTTGCCAGAGGTATGAGCTCCTGTGCCGTGGAATGGTACGCTCTCGGAACTGGACGCTTGTAGTGCAGCATAATCAATCCAAACAGGAGCCCGAGACAGAATCTGTGCACAAACAAACACGCTGTGGGTCCTGGCCCCTGCAGAAGACCAGCTGAAGCCCTGAAGCATGGGAGTTGATCATAGTTAGTTATTGTCTGCTGAGGGCAATGCAGAGCTTTCTGTTCTCCTCATGGCCCATAAGGGAAGGGGATGAACAGGGGGATTCATCGATTCCAAGGCCAGAAAAGGCCACTATGAGCATCAAGAGCGAGAGCTCTTCCCCACCTCCACCCCACCCCAGCACACACAGGCCACAGAATTTCTCCAGAAGCTGGTTTAAATCATATATTTGAAAAAGACATCTGACTCCGCTTCCCTGCATTGTCGGTTCGGACTGTGAGCTCATTGGGGCTGTGGATACGGTGTGTGTGAACAGCACCAGGGAGTCAGGAGCTCGGGGAGGGCTGCTAGATGTCATATTGCTATCTCAACCCTTCCTCAAGAACCACACGCTGCTTGCCAGCTCCGTTGTGTGAGGCTGCTGGCCAGGCCGAACGGAGGGCAATGGGAGTCTGTCGAGGGGCATCAGTGTCGTCCCATTGCCAGAGGCTGACTCTCTCAATCAGACACGTATCAGCAACCACCAGAGGGCACCAGTGAGGGCAAAGGTGCTGGAGAAACAAAGGTCCGAGGTGCCTGAAATGTGCCTGGCAGAGTGTAAGTGCCCAGGTGCTTGGAGAATGATGCAGCTGAAGGGCGCTATAGAAATTCCATGGTGCAGGCAGCTGGGAGCTGCTCCAAATGGGGTGAAATCCGCACACACATCCCGACTTACAAAGAGTTATTCTGCGCTAACAGTGCATCTGCCAGTGCTTTATTTGTAATGAAAGAGGTGCAGGGGCTCAAGTAGTTTTTTTACTTTCATAACTGATGCGGCAAGCCCAGTAATGCTGGGGCTATGAACTGCCAAGCCCAGCGGTGCCGGGGCTATGAACTGCCAAGCCCAGCAGTGCCGGGGCTCGGCCTGGCAAGCCCTGGCACAAATTAAGCACTGGTTTCAGAGTAGTAGCCGTGTTAGTCTGTATTCGCAAAAAAGAAAAGGAGTACTTGTGGCACCTTAGAGACTAACAAATTTATTTGAGCATAAGCTTTCGTGAGCTACAGCTCACTTCATCTATAGCTCACGAAAGCTTATGCTCAAATAAATTAAGCACTGGCTTCCTCCTTTTGAGAAACCAGATTCCTCTGTGACACGAAAATCCCATGGCTGCAGCTGAATTCACCAAGGGGAGGCTACGGCAGTCCCTGCTGTTCTGTGTTGCACCATGTCCTGCTTTATTAGCCTCAGTGAATAGAAAAGGACCCATTAGAAGATAGGTTTCAGAGTAGCAGCCGTGTTAGTCTGTAGCCGCCAAAAGAAAAGGAGTCCTTGTGGCACCTTAGAGACTAACAAATTTATTTGAGCATAAGCTTTTGTGAGCTACAGCTCACTTCATCGGATGCATTCAGTGGAAAATACAGTGGGGAGATTTATATACATAGAGAACATGAAACAATGGGAGTTACCATACACACTGTAACAAGAGTGATCACTTAAGATGAGCTTGTGGTACCTTAGAATACAGACTAACACGGCTGCTACTCTGAAACCTGTTAAGATGAGCTATTACCAGCAGGAGAGCGGGGGGGCAGGGGGGATAACCTTTTGTAGTGATAATCAAGGTGGGCTATTTCCAGCAGTTGACAAGAACATCTGAGGAACAGTGAGGGACGGGCTTTGTTACAATTCCACCATGATTTCAACAATTTCCATCCCACCATCAACCTCAGCCTGAACCAGTCCACACAAGAGATCCACTTCCTGGACACTATGGTGCTAATAAGCAATGGTCACATAAACACCATCCTATACTGGAAACCTACTGACCGCTATTCCTACCTACATGCCTCCAGCTTTCGCCCAGACCACACCACACGATCCATTGTCTACAGCCAAGCTCTACGATACAACTGCATTTGCTCCAACCCCTCAGACAGAGACAAATACCTACAAGATCTCTATTGCAACAAAGCCCATTGCCAACTGTGTCCACATATCTATTCAGGGGACACCATCATAGGGCCTAATCACATCAGCCACACTATCAGAGGCTCGTTCATCTGCAAATCTACCAATGTGATATATGCCATCATGTGCCAGCAATGCCCCTCTGCCATGTACATTGGTCAAACTGGACAGTCTTTACATAAAAGAATAAATGGACACAAATCAGACATCAAGAATTATAACATTCAAAAACCAGTCGGAGAACACTTCAATCTCTCTGGTCACTCGATTACAGACCTAAAAGTTGCAATTCTTCAACAAAAAAACTTCAAAAACAGACTCCAACCAGAGACTACTGAATTGGAATTAATTTGCAAACTGGATACAATTAAGTTAGGCTTGAATAGAGACTGGGAGTGGATGGGTCATTACACAAAGTAAAACTATTTCCCCATGATTATTCCCCCCACCCCCCACTGTTCTTCAGACGTTCTTGTCAACTGCTGGAAATGGCCCACCTTGCTTATCACTACAAAAGGTTCTTCTCCCCCCGCTCTCCTGCTGGTAATAGCTCATCTTAACAGGTTTCAAAGTAGCAGCCGTGTTAGTCTGTATTCTAAGGTGCCACAAGCTCATCTTAAGTGATCACTCTCATTACAGTGTGTATGGTAACTCCCATTGTTTCATGTTCTCTATGTATATAAATCTCCCCACTGTATTTTCCACTGAATGCATCTGATGAAGTGAGCTGTAGCTCATGAAAGCTTATGCTCAAATAAATTTGTTAGTCTCTAAGGTGCCACAAGGCCTCCTGTTCTTTTTTCATTAGAAGATAGTTAGCAGAGGTACTGTGGCGGGTTTGCATTAACCTTTCACCTCAGAAAAGCAAATCCTGTCTTAGTTTATAAGTGACTTTAGTGAGTCTTGGATCAATGTCCTTTTGTGCCTGTTTCAGAATCACAGTTCTGCATGTGGATTGGGATTCAGGGGCACTAGCAGAGCACTGGGCGGGGGGGGGGCAGGGCTGGGATAGCAGCAGGACTGTAGATCAGGACTGGGGGATACTGGCAGCGGTGGGGGGCCCAGGGTTGGGGTAGCAGGAGGGCTAGAGGTTGGGACTGCGTGGTAGAGCTTGAGGGAAGCAAGTTTATAAAGGTCGAGATGCTACAATCGTTGCATTACAACTCTCTGGAAATCTTTCTGTTCATAAACTTGGTTATAATTACAAAAAACAAACAAAATTACAAAAAATGAAACAAAACAAAAAGACCTGGAAGTGTAAAGCTTGAAACACATGGGGCCGTCTTCATCAAGTATTTTCTTCATTTAGAAATTGGTCTCAAGTCTCAAACACTGTTAAGAAATACGAGCAATTAATTCAGTATTTTAAAACAAAACTGGCTTCCCCATGTATTTGTGAGAGGGGAGGTAGATAATAATCAATATTCCCTGTGCTGAAGTGCCCTGGGACATGGGTCTCTTTGCCTTCTCAGTGCTCCTTGCTGTCTAGGAAACAGCCTGTCCCTTGTTTCCCACGTGGATTTTGCTCCAGGAGTAGAATCCGTGGCTCCCTTTTGGGAACACGCATTACGGTTAAATTAGAACAGGAAGAAAATGAAAATGGGGAATGTAACACATAAGTAAAGTCTGCTGGGTCTAATGCCAGCCTCCCTGCTGGATCACTGGAGCTTGCTCGGCCGGGTTGCTTCAGAAATGCATTACACTCCCTTGCCTATTTTTATCTTTTGCTCCATTCTCCTTCCCTGGTACCTTATTCCCTGTGTTTATTACCCTTCGAAGATGAGAGCTCCCAGCTTGGTTTCCCTGTTTCATCTTCATTTCCTGGATTTAATTTTTCCTACAGGGCTTAATGCTTATTCATATCATCAGAAGCCAAACAGCTGATAGCAGTTCATGGCTCCAGTAATCCCTAAAGGTGTGAGTGCAGCCAGATCACTGAGAATTATGCCATAAGGCCTGAAATAATGGTCCCATGCCAGCACGGTGAGGATCAGCCAGAGCAGTTAAGTCTCCCAGGTAGCAGTGAGAGGCAGTCTCTGCCCTGCAGAGGTTACAATCTAAACAGACAAAGACAAAATTAATATCTGAGGACCAGAGAGATTAAGGGCCTCATCCTACAAATTGGACCCCTGGACCCCCACAGAATAACCTGCAGGGTCATGGCTTAAGTAACTTGCCCAAGGTCGCACAGGAAACCTCTAAAAGAGCCAGAAACTGAAAGCAGGTCTCCTGAGTCACACCCCTGTTCTTCAACCCTTCAGCCTGCCTCTCTGTGGCCTCCCGGACTCTCTCCTCTCGCACATGTTTTGAGAACAGCCAGTTCAGGTTTGGCTGAGGCGAAAGCAGGAGGCTGCATCCCTCCTGCCTGAGCGGTCTCTGCTCAGAGTCTCAGGGGGCGTTTTCTCAAGCACAGATTCCTAGCTGCAGACATCCAGCCTCAACATTCCTGTTTCCTCTGGTCACTGAGGCTCCTCCTCTCTCAGCCTGGCCTCTCCCCTGTGGCCTGTCAGATCCGAGTCCTGCACAGCGAAGCGTCAGTCTGGAGAAGCCACTATTGCCAACCCTAGCCATTTGAAAATGATGAGTCAGCCCCCCCACATTGTGATTTAAAAAAACAATAAGTTAGGGGTTCTTTGGATTTGCCGTGTGGTTTCTCAGCCATGAGGCAGCTCGTTCTCCAGCTTTTCTCCATAATGGAGGGTGCCAGAAACTGATTGCTTTTTTAAAAAACGGAAGCTGAAATTGTCGCCTAATCACTTGAGTCCAGGAGCTGGGACCTTAAGAAAACCATTGTGAGACAGTTGGCATTACTGAACAAGTTTTCCTGTTACTCACCAGTTGCAAACCACAGCCCACTTTCCTGGATGGCTGCTGATTAGCTGAGCATGGCAGCAGCTCCCACTGGATCCTGAACATCTTGGGAAATCAGACCCCCAATCCCTTCTCCCTAGGGTGACCAGACAGCAAATGTGAAAAATCAGGACAGGGGGTGGGGTGTAATAGGAGCCTAAAAAGAAAAAGACCCAAAAATCGGGACTGTCCCTATAAAATCAGGACACCCTACTTCTCCCCAAGGTTCACAGTCATCTTTCTTCTTGCTGTCCAGCTCCTCAACTTTGCCACTGCATCAGAGACTGAACCAAGGACCTCCAGAGCTCAAAGCACCAGCGGTGACAGCGTCAGCCAAAGCTCCCTAGTTAGGTCTGTAACAGACTCTTGTCCTATGTAGGTGCACAGAGGGGGACCTGTAGCACACATGCATCAGGGGTTATACTCAACTCTACCGGCTCCATATGGTACCCACCTGATGTCAGTTCTCCTGTGCACTTCTTTCTCCTCTCCTCTCTGGCTTTTATCCCGGTCTCTCTCTTTGCTGGGCTCCCCGAATGTTTGGGCCTCCACAACCTCTGGGTTGTTAACATTCTTTGGTGGTGGCAGAACAGGGCTCCTTCCTTCTAGCTGATGCACAAATTGCATTATAAACCAGATCCATAAAGCGCTTCCAGCTTTCACTCCCCACTTGTAATGTAATTAACCCTAAGGGTGGTTAATGAAAGTTTCCCCTGCCTAGCTCGGTGGCAGCGTTGTGTATCTTTGGCTATTATACAACTGTCCCTTTATCAGGGTGTTTCAGATACAGCTAGGAGAACATCCCAGTCACCCAGGGCCACTCCCAATGGCTCCATCTAAAATTCTTTCCCCAATTTCCTCCATAATGTCCCCTCCACGCACACTTTTAGCATGACCACTTTCTTCCCTAGCCTGCACAGAGCGCACTCCTGCTTCTGTGTGCACCAGCCTGTTGCTTCTAGGGAGTGACTCCCTTTCTCCAGAATCCCATGTCACACTCCGGGATGTACATGCTACACTCAGTATTTTGTTGCTCCAAAGTGCACAGTTCTTCGTCTCCCACAATTTCTGTGCTAGAAGGAGACTTAAGCTTTGTGCCGTAAAGCATTTCCTTAGCTCATAAGCCCATCAATAAATCCAGGTTCTATTTCTGGGAATTGTTTCCCCACCAATAATGCATGCTTTAAAGAATCCGAAAAGTTAAATAAAAGTCTCATTAGGTCACATCGAGTCCCTAGCCAGAGCAAGGAAGCACTCACCTAGGGAGAGTGGATTCTCCCTCACATGCAGTCTTTAATACAAGACTGGACTATCTTTTTAAAATAGATGCTCTAGCTCAGGGGTTCTCAACCAGGAGTACATGTATCCCTTGGGGTATGCAGAGGTCTTCCAGGGGTACATCAATGCATCTAGATATTTGGCTAGTTTTACAACAGGCTACATAAAAGCACTAACAAACTAGAATTTCATACAGACAACGACTTGTTTATACTGCTTTATGTACTATACACTGAAATGTAAGTACAATATTTATATTCCAGTTGATTTATTTTATAATTATATGGTAAAAATGAGAAAGGGGGCAATTTTTCAGTAATAGTGGGCTGTGACACTTTTGGATTTTTATATCTGATTTTGTGAGCAAGTAGTTTTTAAGTGAGGTGAAACTCAGGGGAAGACAAGACAAATCAGGCTCCTGAAAGGGGCACAGTAGTCTGGAAAGGTTGAGAGCCACTGCTCTAGCTCATACAAGAGTGATGGGCTTGATGCAGAAATTATTGGGTGATGTTCTTTGGCCTGTGCGATGCAGGAGATCAGACTAGATGAGCATAACGGTCCTTTCTGGCCTTACTGTGAATTTCCTTCCATGCCTATGTGTAATGAATAGAGTTAATGTCTGGAAAGCCACTTCAGGCAGGTGTTTTCATTGGGACCTTTACAAAATGTAAGGATCATGCGTGGGCAAAATAATGGAACAGCTGATACAGGAAACGTTTAATAAAGGAGGGTAACAATGACAATCATCATGGGTTTATGGAAGATAGGGTCTTGTCAAACTAACTTGATATCACTTTTGACGCAGTTATAAGTTTGGCTTATAAAGGAAACAGTAAAAAGAAAAGGAGTACTTGTGGCACCTTAGAGACTAACAAATTTATTAGAGCATAAGCTTTCGTGAGCTACAGCTCACTTCATCGGATGAAGTGAGCTGTAGCTCACGAAAGCTTATGCTCTAATAAATTTGTTAGTCTCTAAGGTGCCACAAGTACTCCTTTTCTTTTTGCGAATACAGACTAACACGGCTGCTACTCTGAAACAAAGGAAACAGTGTTGATACACTTAAACTTCTGTAAGGGATTTTATTTGCTATTGCATGGCAACTTGATTAATAAACTAGAATGATACAGAATCAACATGACACACATGAAATAGATTAAAATTTGGTTAAATGAGCTCCCACTGCAACACTGTGGCCAAAGGGCTAATGTGATCCTTGGATGTACAAACGGGAATATCGAGTAGGAGTGAGAGGTTGTATTATCTCTGTATTTGGTACAGGCAAAACCACTACTGGAATATTGTGTGCAGTTCCATCGTTCACAATTCAAGAAGAATGTTGATAATTGGAGAAGGTTCAGAGAAGAGCCACAAGAATGATTAAAGGATTGAAAAACATGCCTTATAGTGAAAGACTTAAGGAGTTCAATCTGTTTAGATTATCAAAGAGAAGGTTAAGGGGTGACTTGGTCACACAGTAGAAGTACCTACACAGGAAACAGAATTTTGATAATAGAGTGAATTTGATAATAGAGAGAATTTGAAGTCAGAGAAATTCAGCCTGGAAATAAGGCACAGATTTTAAGCAGTGAGGGCATTTAACCATGGGAACAATTGACTAATGGTTGTGATAGATTCTTCGTCACTGGAAATGTGTAAATCAAGAGGGGGTGTTTTGCTCAAAGATCTGCTCTGGAATTATATGGCCTACGTTACACAGGAGGTCGGACTAGGTCATACTAATGGTATCTTCTGACTTCATGAGAAGGGAGGTGCAAATCAACAGGGGCTTGGTCCACACACAAAGCTGCACCTGTTTGGTGTGATTTAAAATTAATTTCATGTAACCAGTAACAGAAAACTCCTGTGTAGACGCTGTTAATTCAGTTTACACCTGGGATTTAGAAACTGTTTGAGTTTAAATCAAGATGAGTTCTGGCATAGACCCATCCTTACAGCAGCTTTAAGTTAAAAACCTCATCTAGCTAATATGGCTACCTCTAGTTACAATAGTGCCTGCTCACCTCACACGCTGTACTCCCATAAGTAGGATTGCCACCTCTGAGGTAAAAACAAAAAAAGGGGAGACATCAAGGGTGGTCCCGGGCCCATAAATTGGGACAGCTGGCAGTGTGTACCAAGCAACCAGTGTGTACTGATTTCCTGGGGCTGCTATCTTGAAAAAAGAGACAATCCTGGGAAAACTTGGACAGGTGGCAGTATACCTGTGAGGCAGGGCAGTGCCATGACTCCTCTTGTGTCAATGGAAACTGAGGCACAGAGAGGCTAAGGCCAGATCCTCAAAGGTATTTAGGCTGAAGTCACTGGGGGTTAGGAGTCTGGATACCCCTTTGAGGATCTAGACCTAAGTGATGGGGCTAAGGCCACACAGGGAGTCTGTGGTAGATCTGGGAATTGAATCAGGTCTCCCAAGTCCCAGGCTAGCAGGCCTAACCACTGCACCTTCCTTCCTCTCTAGCATATCCCCTTAGCTTATCCTGGACACCAGGTAAAGGGCCCTTAAACCATCAAGAACTGATTGTGGCATTTCCCCAGGAAAGATGGTTCATTGGTTACAGTTGTTATGTTAGGGTGAAATGTAGCCCAATGGTTTCACAGGTGACAGGGAAAGGCTCCAGCCCCAGGAAGCTGACGGTCAGAGGTGGGGCGGGACGGTGCCTGTTATCACTGGTCACTACTGACTCTTCCTTTGCAGCTGCTCTACCCACTTCCCAGCGCCTCACCGCGTTAAAAGGAAGAGAGAGAGAGCCCAGAGTTTAATTTAAATCACGTCTCACAAGCTTGTTCTTTTCTCAATCAATATTGCTTTTTGCATCATATCTAATCTCTTTTTTCTCCAAAGTAAAATTTAATTAAATAATTCTAATGAATGTTTAATGATGTTCTTTTGTCATTATTAAATCTGTCATAAAAAAAAGAGTCTGCAGCCCCCCCGCCTCTCTCCCCCTTGTAACCACCCCCCTTCGCATCCCCCTTTCTGTCTCCCCTCCACTCTGACATACGCTGCCCTGCTCACGCGCTCGCTTCCCCCCCCCACTCTGACAGGGGTGGCATTCAGACCTGCAAACAGGAAATGAGAAAGGGAGAGACAGGATATTGAGTTTGGATACTATCTGGATCAGTAATATCACCCCTAGCTACTGTGGGAGGGGAGGAATGCTTCCCTACACAGAGAATACTAATCTAACCCACCAAGGCTCTACAGAGGCGGTCAACAAGGCAACACAAAATCAATATGAATTGATAACTCGAGCTCGAAATTCTCAAACCTGGAGCAAGCGGCTTGGTTGGCTTGTGCTTTGCAGACTGGAAAGTGAGCGGGCAGGTGGAGGGGATTCGTCTCAAGGGATGAGAGAGGGGAAACGCCAGCAGGAGCATTCTATCCTGGATGTAAGATTGGGACCAAGTCTCCAAAGGCCCTTTCCAGAGAGAATTGGCTTCCTTGTATCAGAAGTGCTCGTCTCAGTGTTTAATCAGAATGTGGAGTTTTCTAGGTGAACTGGGACGGGATAAATGGGAGCCATAACAAGAAAAAGCCCAAAAGTCAACATTCTCAAAAGTAGATGGTGATTTTGGATGTCCAACTTGACACCATAAAGTGGCTTGATTTTCAGAGATTTTTCCCATCCTCTGGAAACTAGTCCCCTTTAACATGCCTCCCATTGGGCGCCCTAAATCACTAGTCACTGAAAATCTCTAGCTAAGGTGTCCAGATCTCTACTAGCGGTGATAAGGTACACGAATCTGTTGTTTCTACAGACAATGCCGTCTCCTTGGGAACTTCCCCACAAACTGAGATCTAGAGATGTTTACAAAAATTTCCTGACATAAATTGTGGTTTCTTCAAAATAGACATTTTCCATGGTGGAAAATGTCTATTTTGACAACAGTTTAAATTTTCCAATCAGCAGAAATGTAACGTCAAATCCAAATTTTGAAATGAAACCACATTTATTTCCTTTATAAATCATATAATTTTGACATGTTAAATTGTTTTGTTCAGATTGAACATACTGAAATTTTCCATTTTGACATTTACAATGAAACTTTTTGGGATTTCTTTGCTTCCTGAAAATTTCTGGTATTTAAAATTTTTGTTCTGATTCAGAATGAAAAGTAACTTCAAAGTGGGTGAGATTTCCTGTAAAAGGACAAATCCATTTTTCAAAGAGCTCTTTTACGATTCGTGTTGCCAGGCCGGTCTCATCTCTGCCCCTCCACACATCTCTGGTGATGGATGCGAGCCCCATTCTTTCTTGCTCCTCAATCCCACAGCTCTATCGCCTGCGCTCACTCACCTGCGGCCTGTTTGAGAACCAAATGCAGGGCCAACAAAGTGCACCTAAGCTACAGCTAGATCTGTGAGTGGAGAAAACAAAGCATCCCAACCGTGACACTGCTTCCGCGGGCCCAAATGCCCTGTGGTTGTTTGTCTCAGGGCACTTCAGAGTTCCGCTTCTCTCACAATTTCCCCTGTTTTTAAAAAACCTCAAAGAACTTACACTGAGCTGCATGCTGGCGGGAATCCAGGCCAGGCCGGCAGAGATGCAGGGCCTGAATCTCCCATTGCCATTCTCCCTGGGCAGTCATGTGCCCCCCATGCAAAGCAGACATGAAGCGGTATTGAATCAGAGCTGTGGCATTTTGCACCCTCTCTGCACTGGCATGAATGATGGTCGGTTTCAGTGGACAGGTGAAACCATCAGTGCCATTGGCTGGATTCTCAGTGCTGGGCATGTTTGAAAATCTGGCCTCCTTATGGGCAGCCTCGGCAAAGAGGCCAAGCGATGAATGAGCTTTGGAGACTCGCTTCCTCTCTGTGCCTCAGAGAGGGTCTCTCTTAGGCGGTGCAGGGGGTGTTGCATGGGACACCTGCCCATGCTGTGCTGCTCTGAAGGAAGGGAAGCGCATTTCACCAGCCCCACACTCGCCTAGTGACAAAGAATGAAATGTCCATTTGGGCTACAAGGCCCTCACGGGTATCAGAGCAAACACTTGCCTTGACAATTCTCCTCCAGAGCCTGGAATGAAACCCTCCTGGTGTCTTTTGCTGGGTCCTCTTTAAACAGAATGTATGATAGCTCCATTTTCTGCTTTTACAATACTTGACAAAAGTCATAGCCCAGGCATGGAAGAAAACACGTCAGTGGGAGATTCCTGGGTAATTTTCACTTCTCCATCAAAAACACTGATTTTGGGTAATAAAATGACCATACTGAGCACTCACCGTCTTGGAACGTAAGCTGTCCATTCTGCTGACGTTAGGTATTTCTGCGGCACTGTGGCTGTAGCATTGCAGAGCAGTTTTAATCGAATCTTCTCATCACTTCCATGTGAAATAGGCAAATGGTTATTATCAGCATCATCCATTCACTGAGGCGGAGATTGAAGCAAAGGGAGGGACCGTGACTTGCCCAGAGCCCTACCGGGGCTTGGTGTCAGAACATAACACCTTCCTGCTTTGTTCCTACATCTGTGCTCAGAGCACTCGATGGGGACTTGACCTTCTGTTGCCATGCAGTCATGCACCCCGAAGCAAAGTGCTGCCGGTGGCAGCGTTTGATACCCTCTTGGCACAGGTGCAGATAACTGCACGCGATGCAGGGTCCCTGGCCTCTCTCTTTCTTCTGTGCCAACAGTGAGGCTAGCTCCATGTTGACTGGGGCGAGAGTCCCTGCCCTGAGGAGCTTGCGGTATAGATCAGAATGATTTCTCCCTGACTGGGAATGGAACCCACCCAGCTGCAGCAAGAACACTGTCTCCTGACCACCAGGGAGGGTGAAGGGGGATATGTTGGTTTTCCAGAATAGCTTTTCCTACAATATATTGATGGTTTAAACTCTGCACCTACAAATATATCTCCTTATATCAGGTGGTGTTGCATCCAGCAGCACAGGGGAGACCAGGAAGACTGGGAGGAGTGGACAGACAGATGGCCTCTGTCCTGCCTGAGTGAAGAGTTTGTAAGAAAGGGGCTGTATTGCAGCCACTGGTAATTCGTTCTAGTTAAAAATAAATATGCAAGAAATTCCAGTAGTTCCCTTTGGCAGAGCCCAGTACCTCTTGCTGTCTGAGATGCTGGTTTGAAAGAGGCAATGGACTGCTCTTCTCCAGCCAAGATGAAAGTTTGGGAAGGGCTATAAACCCACCTGCTTCAGAGCAAGAACCCCAACCCCAAATTAATGAGGGTCAGGAGGGAACTTCCCCTGAGGCCTGGTTATCCCACTGCTGCCTTCTGTGGGGTGTTCTTTGGAGCAATAGGTGCTGGCCACTCTTGGAGATGGGAGGCTGGGCTAGATGGAGGGCATTGTTACCATCTGCATCACAATGATATCTGCACATCCCATGCAGCAGCATGGTTCAGCCCTCATTTGACCATTGTGGGCCTCTTTCCACTTATACAATTCCAGTGAAAGCACTCAGGGCCACCAGTGGGATTGGAAAGGTTCATCTCCTTGAGCCCCTTTTCTCCACCCCCGGTCTGTGTCCAGAATGACTGGCTCTGGGGTAGGGAGAGAAGTGGAGGTGTTGATGCTTTTCCACAGGAAAGGGCATCTTTCCCATTTTGCCCGCTGCTCCTTGGCTGGCAGCATCCCTCCCTCCCCTGCACCTGACAGAGACACTCACTGAAATGCAGCCTCTCACTGGCAGGACCCAGAGAAAAACAAATTTTTTTGTTAGCATTCTGCAGCAATTTGACAGGCACCCTATGAATTCTGGGAGATTTTAATAAAGAAGACAGGACTGTGAAATTTAATAAAAGAGTTCATCAGATTATATGGTGATGGCTCAGTGCCACAGAACTGGCAGTAATATCCTCGCAGTAGGGGGCTTAACCCCTTGAGGCACAGAGCAGAAGCACTGTATTAAATCTTTCAGTCGCGCTTCACTCTTGTCACTTTAATATTTATGAATCTCCACGGCTTTGGGAACTAGTTGGGTGTTTTGTTTGTTGTTCGTTTTTTTATTTAAGAACCAATTTTCATCCCTAGCATTAACATACTCAAGCCCAGACACTAACTATCGG
This sequence comes from Dermochelys coriacea, assembly GCF_009764565.3. NCBI lineage: Eukaryota > Metazoa > Chordata > Testudines > Dermochelyidae > Dermochelys > Dermochelys coriacea. Next base: position 18,835,362 of record NC_050087.2, read on the forward strand.
AGTTATAACAACTATTCTCTTCAGAACTAATATCAAGGATATTTCAGGGTCCAGCCAGTCAGACCTACTCTTGTGAGGTTCAGAATTTGGTGCTTTAATAGCCAAATGGCAATCAAAGTAAATGTTGCTAGCGATCAATTTAGAGATCTTCACAAACCTTTCTAGTATTCCCTGTTCCAGGCCCAAAGTTCCCTCATATTTGGTGTCTCCTTCATTTCAATGATGAAAATTTTTTACATTGGGTAAAAAGAATCATCAGCCAGCAGTTAGTTTTTCCTGCTAACGCAATGAGTTCTGTGTCACTGTAAGTTCCCTGTGGGAATAATTTTAAGGGGCTCCTACTCTATTTTAGTCTATACAGATTCTTTTACCACCCTCATCATCTTAATAACTTTTAATTGTGCATTAAGCAATGTAACTAACACCTGTCATGTGTGGTTCATTCTTTCTGTCGTCCTCTCCCCAAGCAGAGAATTGTCTGTCATGTTTTGGTAGGGATTTGTTTTTGAGGATTTTGTTGTTTGTTTTTTAGTGTACATGGTGCTCCGTGTTTATGTTAGAGAAAGCAAGACTGAAGAAGTGTGTCTGGCCCTGGGAGCTGAAGGTGGGGAGGTCTGTGACAGTCCTTAGTCCCTGGGCTAGTTTGTTCTCTGACCGAGGCTCTGTCTCCTGCATAGACGAGCTTTGGTGGAAAGTTCCATGGCTCCTGAGGAGAAGAGTTGTAGCCATAGTCTTCATCCCAGAACTTTAGGGCCTTTTAGTTACCCTGGGCCCAGGCCATTGGGTACCAGGAAGATAAGTGCCCAGGCCTTTGAACTTGACTCGATTTTCTGTGGGAAGCCAATACAGAGAGCAGAGGACAAGCATGACGTGCTGGCAGGAGCCCAGGCGGGGGCACCTGTTCAGGAAGCATATTGCGTGATGTTCTTTTCTGAGTGAAGCTGTAAAGGATTCTCTGTAATAACGCAGCTGCTTATGAAGTGCTTGGAAAGCCCTGGATGGGAGGTGCTAGAGATGGGGCACAGGGCAATGGTCACCAAGTGCGGTGTGGGTTTATGGTGCTACATCAGTCCCGTATGTGATCCGTGTCATGTACAGTCACCACTTAGTACTCTGGGCGATATCTCTGCATTCTCTTGCTCACACAGGCCTCAGTCCCACCAGTCCTTGCACCCTCATGATGCTCAGGGATAGGGCTAACCTGGCAGGCATTCAGTAGCCTCAGGGTCCCTTGTGCTGCCCCATCCTGCCCATCACACTTACCCATCCTTGCCCCAGGCCCTGTGCAGGATTCCAACTGGAATGCGAGTGTCTGCAGCATATCCAGCCATTGCTGCAATCTAGCCCTTGAGCAGTTCCTTCACGAGAGCCCGTTCCCTCCCCATCCAGGCCTTTTGGTTTCCCCACAGGTCCCTCCCTGAAGTAGGCCAAACTCAGTCCTGGGAACTCGTTGATGTCCACTGCTTTGGGCTTCATTTTCCCCCCAAGGAACGATCCATTTCAGAGAGAAGGACAGATGGTTTGGGCCTCCAGGGACTGGCTGTTTAGCAGAAAGTTTCCCATCACCAAAGAGAAGAGATCTCCCATACTTCTGTTGACTGTGCGCAAAGGACAGAGCGTTTGCACATTTGGGAGCATGCTCTGCTCCTGAGATTGTGCTGCCAGGGGTTTCCCCTGAAGCGGGGAGTGTTTGCTGCACAGATCTTGGCAGGAGGAGGGACTGTATGGGGCCAGCTGCGCTTAAATTCTCACCAGTGAGAGAACTGGCTTAATTAACTGTGGCTTGGGTGTGAACAGGACCCGAGGGCCCCTTTCTAGAGGAGAACCCCTGCGTGTCCCTTCCAGAGAGGCTGACAAATGCCCTGGGGGGAAAGATCCGTGAGGAAGTGAGAGTCTCCCCAAAACTGCTCCTTCACTCTGGCCTAGGCGTTGCTAACATGACATGGAAATGAAGCAGAGGGGAATTTTGCCCCTTAACCCCTCCCCACCCGCCCCATATTATAGAAAGAAGTCTCTGCTATTGTGGAGTGAAATAAACTCCTTGAAATGAAAGAGCATATTGTATTTCCAGCACCTCCTCATTCCACTTCATGTGTCTCCCCCTCCCGCTCCTAGCCCGGCATGAAATCTGGAAAGGGGCTTTACAAGTTCCACTTCAATATTTCAGACAGCTACGATGGATTTTACAGCTCAGTGTTAAGTAAACAGACCTTGCTTAAGCCAGGACTGCTTCATTTTAACTAAACCCTAACTAAATAAGCCGGCTTCATGAAGCACAGGCCTCGTGGCTTTCAAGGCCGCCTTAGCCCTTGCTTCATTAACACCTTTTAATCCCACTGGTACAATCTTATATGCTCCAAATTACCCTTCCCAGGCCTGGGTCAGGGCCCTCCGTGCTGCCACACAACAGGTCAGAGAACTGCTCAATAACTTGCTGCTCAGCTCAGCCCCATCTGGAGTCCCTTGGAGGAGCAGAGCCCTCGCTCTGACTGTGATTCCTTCTCCAAAGCAGTCTGCAAGGAGAACGGTACCCCCAAGAGCTACAGGTCTGGCTCTGTAGGGATTAATGGGCTGCTTAGGGAGTTGCAGTATTTTACTAGCACTTGAATCTGATAGATGATGGAGTCTATTAAATAGCTGAAAACAGTTGGTCTCTGTAAACCCTTCCCAAATATTCTGTTGAAGAGGCAAACCGTATCAATGAGTTGCCGTAGAAGGAAATAGAAACAAGATATCAGACTTTTCTGGGGCTTGTGCAATTCAAAAGAGATGAATAGAGGGAACTCGGACCAAATACCCAAACAAAAGCACCCCTGAACTCTAGGGTGTGTGAAATCTGGCTCTGAATTTTGCAGCTGGGAGTGGGGAGGGGTGTCTCTCTCTAGCATCCAACTTCCATGCTTTTTTGCAACAGTCACTTCTCTCCCTTACAATGGCATGGTTAGAAATTTTTGCTAAACTTCCTAGGGAAAATTAGTTAAACTCCAAGTCTTTCACAGCTGTTTCAGTGACTGAACAGTTTGCCTTTCATTCAAAAGCAAATTCTAAAGGGTGGGGATGGGGCAACTCTGCGCTGCAGAAGCAGATGTTGATTGTTTGAAGGAAAATGGGAACGCAGAATGCAACCAGATCTACACCTTATGGTGAGCGAAATTCATCTCGGTGTACCAGTTAAGTGCCACTTAAATCCAGTGCATAGGCCCTCTGAAAAGAGTGTATTGCACCCAGTGTGAGGGTGAGTGACAGCAGCAGGCAGGGGATGCTGGGTCTCAGGGTTCTAATCTCTTGTAAATGACACACAGTATAGCTCCATGGAGGATTTTACTTTGGGAACAAAGGCAGAAAGATAACTGCATGTGGGGAAGATGATCATCCGAAAGTTCCACCCAGTGATCATATGCACTGCACACTTTGGTAACTGAAGCATGAGCCATGGATGGTCAATCCACAACTGATGAAAAGAAATCAGTTGTCGTACAGTATGTAATTAGGCTGCAGAACTCATTGCCACAAGATGTAGTTGAGGCCAAGAACTGAGCAGTGGGCATTTCTAAGGATAACAAGAATATCCAGAGTTACAATAATTAATGCTAACAGGTATTTTTGTAGGTATACAAAACCTCAGACATGAAAGTTTAGGCCAATCTCTAAAGATTAGTGGTCAGGATGAGACCTTAATGGGGAGCAGATTACCCACATCATAGCTCCTGAAGGGTTTCCTGCACCTTCCTCTGAAGCAACTGGTGCTGGGCGTTACCGGAGACAGGACTCTGGGCTAAATGGGCCATGGGTCTGATCCCATCTGGCAATTCCTATGGTTGTGTGGCGGGACCCAGTGCTGCATTGTCTCTGTGATAGGGGGCTGCTCTCTCTGTGATAGCCCTCAACTGTACAGTGACAGCCCTCTCAGCCGCTGATGTCTGTCCAGCCACAAAGTGGAGGGTTGAGCTGTCGGACAGCAGCATTCCAGCATGGGCCTGATGTGTCTTTGTCCTTGTCTGGATGGTACAGCTGCTGCCTATGAGAATATGCCTGGTGCAGGTGCACCTTCTAAGAGGCAATTTACCAAACTCCTGTTCTGTCAGCAGCACTGGCTCCTGTCCCTGCCTGCCCCAGAAGCTTTTCCATGTAGCTCTTCAGAGCAGATTTTCCCAAGTATGAGCCAGCTTCCCTGCCCACCATCCACAGACACTTGTTCCACAGAGCAGAGTCTCTCCTCCATGCCCTTTTAACATGGTTCCTTTTCCAGCAGGAAACACAAATTCCACCATTTGTAGAATTAATTAATTTGATGCAGGCTAAGCAGGTATGAAGAAGGTAATAGATATCTGTATTAACTTTACAAATGTTATGTGCCTCTGTCTACCTGACTACTACCATGCTGTCTACTACATGGTTGCAGAGTTCATTCAGTCCCAGGTGGCTTTTGCACATTGTAGGAACTGAGATCAATGGCTGTAGATAGCCTAGTTGCTGGTGCTTAATGGACAAGATAGTTGTCAAGGTCTTTTGTTTTGTCTCTAAATGGGAAAGGGACAGGGTTCTTCAAGCAGGAAACCTTAAATAAAGAACTTGGAAACTGTTAAGACAGCAACCCTGATGCACAGAGGCAGGGTCTGCAGTGATGCAGATGGTAACACGGTCCCCAGAAGAGATAGGGTATCAGAGCTAAATCGAGCCCACCTCAGTTTGTAGCCCTTTTATAGTTTTAATCCTTTTCTCTCTGGTTGCTATATTCCTATGGATAAAATAAATAATGCTTTGTTGTGGGTGTCATTGCATTTACCTCCTGGTCACAGCTCCTAGAGGGGAGTCTATAGAAGGGGCCAAACTCAGTTGGACCTGCCAAAGAAACATGATTGGTAAGCAAGGATGCTGTGCCCTGGAGACCCAGTCTAAAAGTGGGGTGAATCACTGAGAGAAATGCAGGCACCAGACCTGTCACTGGAAAGAGTGCCTATGAAGAAACTGAAGGGTATGTCTACACTGCAATCAGGAGATGTGACTGTAGCACGTATAGACATACCTGAACTAGCTAGATCAAAGCTAGGTCAAGTACATCTAAACATGCTGCAATTGCACCTACAATTGCGGTGTGGACATACTTTGACTGAGGGATCAAGGTACAGCTCACTCTGAACTATGACAGCTGGTGAATGAATATACCTGCTCAAACTACCTAAACAGTTAGCAGTGACTGCCTCTGTCCCTGTCCCTCGCTCTCCCCACAAAGGCCCATCACTCAATGGAGAGGAGTCATTATGGAGTTTAGAGAGGAAAGTTGAGGTTTGGGTCCAAATTTGAAGGCACCACATGTTTCTTCTCAAACTATTGGCCTCTGATTCCAGTTGAGACCTAAGCTGCAGTGGAAATGTTTGACTTGAAAAACTTCTGTTCCCTGCTAGTGACCAAATGCAGCAGGAACAATTCTTTTGTCTGCTAAGCAACGTGCAAACATAATCCAGCATTTAATTCCTTTATGCGTTTCAACAAGTGCAGCAAAGTGTGAGGTTTATGTAACTACTTGAACCTGTCATGGGGGTTTCACACAAACACTCAACTTCATGCCAATTGTCAGTTCAATTCATTATTGTTATTTATTATTTGTATTGTTGTAGCACTTAGGAACCCAAGTCACACACCAGGACCCCATTGTGCCTAGGTGCTGTACAAACAGAGAACAAAAAGACACTTCCTTCCCCTAAGGAACTTACAATATAAGAAACAACAGGTGAATACAGGCAGGGAGCACAAAGAAACAATGAGACAATATTGGTTGGCATGATGGGCAGTGGTCTCTGCACACCAACTACCTACCCAGCGTCACAGCTATACTTCTTCAATGAGACTTTTTGGCATGACTAGCTGCATGAGCATTGCCAAAGTGTGAGAAAAAGACCGACCTTTCAGGTATCTGTCAAGAGTGGGTAGGACCCATCTAACACATCGCCTTCTTTCTGGAAGTTTGATTGTAGCATGGCCTCAGTGGGTAATGCACCTGTCCCTATAGTTTGTGAGTGCCAGAAAATGTGGGGTACAGGATGGCTTAGAGGGCTGGAAATGGGACATTGAGCCTTTTGCCTGTAGGTAACTAATTCAAATGTGGTCCCAGATCAGTAGTGGGTGAAAGTTGTTAGGATCTGAATGCTGGTTTGTGCCCTGGGGCATGTGAAACAATTTGGCTGTTGAACAAGTGGGCACTACCACAATTAGCATCACGCTGCGTCCTCGTTGGCTGACTGGACCACGGGGCTCCTCGCACTGGGTGCGTTCTTCCAAAGAAGGTGAGAGATGTTCATAGTGGATGGGAAGCTCTCCCTGCAGCTGCCTGGGCTGTCCTCTCTCTGTGGACACACCCAGGGCTGTCAATCCAGCACCTTTGCTGGTGCTAAATTCACTTCAAGTAATGAACCTGGAAGCCCAATTAGTATCTACAATATCCTCCCATGTGGCTTCCCGGGGCAGCTGCATTCAGACACCATGCAACCATGTTCTCACCGCAGCCACCCTTCCCTCCTCTCAGAATCCTGGCTGCAACGGAGATGTATTCTGTTCCTATGACAACCTAAACAATATTACCTTGACTTAAATGGATTCAGGCGATATTAAAACCGGCCTCTTTAGGAATTCCTAGTGTTGGAGGGCTGAGAATTTTAATTTTGTGTAATGCGAGCTGACACCGTGTTTATGAGCTGCTTGCTGAATGTTTTCTTCAATTAGTACAAAGCAGAGCAGATTTGTTTTCAGGGCTTAGCTTGGGAGAGAGAGGGTGTGGGGCACATAGTTCCTATGTGAGATTGAGTTATGTTACTGCAGCTGTGAATCCCTCAATTGATCACAGCTGGAAAGCCCATCCTATGAAATCCAGGTGAGATAGCCAGCACCTGAAGGGGTCTTTAGACAAGACTCACTAACTGCCTCATTCTAATAGCAGTAGGATAAAGGAGCGAGTCAGCTTGCACCTATTGGGAAGCTGGGGATGGGCAGGCCTCTTCTCTCAATTCTGACATCTGTTTCCAGGTAGCTTTGTTCCACCTAGTACCTCTCACAGCTTTCACTTTAAAACAAGTGCATGCACCCAAACACGTGTATTTGCACACTCAAGACATTCACCTGACCTTGTGCTTATCTCTACCATACCCTGTCTTGTGCAGGATCAAAGCCAAAGCAAGTTTTATGTCAGGAAGTTTCCCTTTCTCTGCCCCTCCCAAGCAATACTGAGCAATTAGCCTGCAAAACTCATTGCCATGGCATACAGTTGAGGTCAAAGGCATGGAAGGAAAAAGGACTAAAAATAGCTTAGATATTTATCTGCATAATGGAAATTTCCATAGCTGTCATGGTAAGGATTTAAGGATTTTATACAAGAACTTTCAGGGCATGATCCCTGCTTAGGACTAATGGGAGTCAGGATGGAGAGCTATCCTGCAGAGTGGCTTGTATTCCTAATAATTCCTGGATTCCTAGTATTTCAACTGTTATGACTGTAGCTCTAGCCACATGCTGGACCTATCCCTCACCTTCTAAAAACCTGCATGTCTGGATGCACAAGAATGGTAGGGTTGGGGTATGTTACAGGAGTGTGACTGGACCTGCTGCTCCTGGGAAGAACTAGCTGAGATTAAACATGATCCATGGGACCAGTCTCTCTAAAGACCCAAGAATCTTCATGTCATGGAGATTTAGTTTCAAGTGTGGCACATACAAAAACTACTCCCATCCCTAGGAGGGAAATTCTGCAAACCAAGGAGACAGTGGAGAGCCATTGCATTTAATAGTTAGGATGGTTTGGATTGAGATCTAATTCCAGACGAGAGGCTGGGAAAGTTCAGTGACAAATGCTTTGCCTTTTTACAGTTATCACAATCAGCACTAGAACGCTCTTCAGCAAACAAAGGCATACCTAGATCCAGTGGCTGGGCATAAGTAATTAGCTGGTAATTAGCCATTGGAACAGTGTCCAAAGGGATGTGGTGGATTCTCTATCACTTGGAGTCTATAAATGGAGATTGGGTCTCTTTCTAAGAGAGATGCTGTAGCCTAACCACAGACTATTGCAGGAAGCCCTGAGTGAAATTGTCTGGCCAGAGCTATGCAGGACGTCAGACTATATGAACAGTAAGGACCTTCTAGGCTTAAAGTCTAGGAACATAAATAACTTGTTACTTGGTAATAAATCACATGCTTGTAACTGATCACAGATCACAGTTAACACGGAAGTGTTTACTTTGTCTTTTCACCTCTGCCTGCCACACCAGGTGCTGGTATCAGAGAGGAACAGATTTGTATGCAGCCCACCTCTGGGACTGTGCCTGGAGCATGCATCCCACCTGCTCCTCTGGGGCAGTGTGTCGGTGTGGGTTTGGTTTTTAAACACGTCACTCAGTGTTTTTCTTTATACTGAACTTCCATTTCAAACTCAATTTTTAAAGTAAAACGTGACTCACAAAAAGACGGGGGTGGGGGTGGGGATGCGGAGAGAGATGGAGAGGAACACAGACTGACAGACAGACAGAGAAGGAGAGAGAGCAAGAAATCCCACGTGGCTCCAGTTGGAATGTCCCAGCCGCTGCAGGCGAAGTCCATTGCGCAGCACAGCTCCATGGTGGTATTTGGAAGGGATGAGCTCTCCCCTGTAATCCTCTCCATCCCGCTCCGCAGAGTTTGCCAGGAGGATTAACCCAGTCTTGTTCTCAATCCCAGTTTATGAGTTCCCTGCTGGTGGGGAAGATCCAGTGTGTTTAAACAACAGCCTAATTAATCCCCATTTTATTACTTTCTCTTGTCAAGTGGCTAAATGGAAGCTGTCAGCCCGCAGCCACCGTGCTCACATTTGTTTAGATCCCAAATTACTTCATCAGAACCATCTGCTCTGAACACCGGGCACTCAGCGATTGTTTATTTCTCTCTCAGGACGCCGCAAGGGCCACAAACAGCCTCCTCCGGGGTTCCCCGTGCTGGATCCGTACAGTCCCCGTGGACTACGTTATTAAAATGAGTTTAGGGGTCTCGAAGGAAGCCTTACAGGCTGAGACTACACTAACAGACTGAGCCGGGCACCATGGTCCCTGGGGGCTTCTCTGTCCTCAGGCTGCATTCACTGACTCCACTGGCCTGAATAGAGTGAGAGGTATCAGCCCTGAATGAGCCTCCAGCAAAGTTCATTCAAGAGCAGAAGAGGCACTTGGGACAGCTCAGCCACACCCAGGAGGGCAGCGTGGGCGCTGACTCCACAGGGAGTTGAAAGGCTGGGCAGGCGTGTTCCTTGCAGAGCTAGCTGGGGAAGTCAGGGGCAGCATGAGCCAGGAGCAGTGGACCTAGCCTAGTGAAACCACTACCCATCTAGGGGTTATTTTTGATACCTGTAGGGCCGAATGCTTAGCGAAGGTCAGTGAGCACAGCTCCTTTCGCTCCACCAACAGCCTTTTATACGGGCTAATGACCTGGCCCCTGGTTTCCATATTCCACTTTGTGGTGCTTCCCTGGGCCCTTTTCCACACCTCCTCTCTTCCCCCTCACCAGGTCACTGAGCTGGTAACCCAAACTCACTTGCTCTCTGTCATCCTGTTCAGAACCGCTGGACTTGCTTGGGAGCACCTGGCAGGCCCAGCCCGACCCTGCCTTGGTGTCCTGGGGCCTGTGTCAGCCCCCAGAGCACCCGATGCTGCTGTTTTTCTGTCCTCCCCACCGCAAGGGAGAACTGGAGCCTTTCCCAGCTGCTGTGGAGCCCCCTAATTGGTGGGACTCCTGAGCCCTCATACATCTGCTGTACCCGCTCCAGTTAGCAATGTAGGCATTTATACCATGGCATCACAGTGCCTGTCCGTATCTATAGTGTCTAGCGGAGAACAACCCTCACCCTGAGCCACTGCTCTGACCACTGAAGCCCCAGTCATAACCGGAACCCCCTTAAACCATTCCAGTATCTAGGTGTTAGCCCTATCAACCCAATACTTCCCATAGCTCCAATACCCCCTGAGTCCTTCCTAGCCCCGCTGCCCCCTTAGCCCTAACCCGTAGGTCCTGGCTGACTGCTTTGTTCCCTCCCTGGCCACACAGGCTCTTCCAGACCAAGTGCAGCAGCTGCCTGAAGGCGATCGCCCCATCTGAATTCATCATGCGGGTGCTGGAGAATGTCTACCACGTCCACTGCTTCTTCTGTTGTGAGTGCGAGCGGCGTCTGCAGCGTGGGGACGAGTTTGTGCTCAAGGAGGGGCAGCTGCTGTGCCGCAGCGACTATGAGAAGGAGAAGGAGATGCTGAGTGCCATCAGCCCTGCACCCACTGAGTCTGGTGAGGGGCCACAGGGGACCTACATCCTCAGGGCCAACGGAGAAGGAGGGGATGGAGCAAGTGGACCACCCACATAGGGCTGGGACTGTGGGAGTCAGGGGACCAACCCCCTCAGCACTGGGGTTCATGGCATTGCTAATGTAGGGTGTTGCAGGAATACTGCCTGGCCCCCAGGGGACAGGGCTGTAAGATTGGGAGATGTGGGATGCCCATGGAGGGGTCCAGTCTGTGTCCTCTGAAGCATCTGTCCACTGACCACTGTCTGAGCCACGAGCCAGGACCTTGGGCTAGACCGATGGCCCCTTGGTCTGATCCAGAGCGGCAGGGAGGGAGTGAATGGCGGGGACACTAGTGGTCTGATCTGAAGGGTCAGGGGTGGGTGGATATTGGGATAGAAAGGCCCTTTTTGGTCTGATATTGGTCTGATCTGGGCTAGCCAATAAGGAATAATATTGGGCTAGATGGGCCTCGCTGGTCCTATGCACTGTATCTCAGGACAGGAACCCTTAAGGTCATGGCCCTTGCTGAGGACGTAAGGAACCAAAACCCTGAAAGGGGAGGAAATTTCCTGGCTTCGCTGCGACAGCAGCTGCTACAGCAGCTGAGCCAGAGAGGCCCAGGCCTGCCCATGGCAGTAACAGCTAACGGTTCCCCTTCCAGTGAAAAGCGAGGATGAGGATGGCAGCCACTCCCATGGCAGAGGAGGCGAGGAAGGCAAGGACCACAAGCGCTCCAAGCGCCCACGCACCATTCTCACCACTCAGCAACGACGGGCTTTCAAGGCCTCCTTTGAGGTTTCCTCCAAACCCTGCAGAAAGGTAGAGTGCAGGAGGGAGCTTCCTCACTGCCCCGGCCAGAGTCCCCAGCCTGGCTTTTATGCCCGGAACCCCCCCTGTTGTCCTATGGCCTCAGAGCCCAGAGTCTTGCCTCTACACTCCCAGCTGGGCTGCAAAGCAAGTACTTCCAGAACACATCACAGGGGACTCCGGAAGAGAGAGACCAGGTTTCCTTCTGACATGCGTCTGGCCCAGCAGCAGTGTGGCGCGTATACCGTGGCTATATGCTGACTCTCTTTCTGTGCACTGCAACTTTAAACCTCAGCACAGCTTGGCAGCCAGCTTGTTTTCATTTCAGTGCAGATGGTTAGAGAGGAGATGCACACACTGGGCCAGAAGTTCCACTGCCCTGCATCTTGTGCTGTCATTTACGCCAGTGCAGAGTAGGTGCCTTCTGATCTGAGAGCGTTTCACACCCACTTCCCACTGGTGTGAATGATGGCATGAGGTGAATTAGGACCACTCTGAGCCATTTCATAGACAGCAACTTCTGTTGTTCTCTTTCTCCTCTAGATAGTCAGGTGTTTATAGGACTGTGCAGATGAATAGAAAGACAAGTTGCTTACCTTGGCGGGTTCACAGTGTAAATTCAGAGTAATGACAGGAGTGAAGTGGTAAACAGGAGTTAGAGGACCCTGCCCGTTGGGGGCACAGATTCCTGCAGGGAGTGAGAGATTCCTCCTTTTAGATATTTTTCTGTGCCCATCATTTTCTAAACTCTTGAGAATGGACAGCTTCTCTGAGGAACTTACAATCCTAGGACAGACAAAAACTCAGAAGTTAGGAGTAGGCACTTCATGTTCAAGTCAACATGACTCATTGTTGGCAGCAGGGTTAGATTTACAGCAGGTGTGAGTTTCTAGGAAAGATCTGGAAAGGGCAGGGGACCATCAGGTGCACAAGGTTAGGGACACTGTTCTAAACATCAGCTGAGTTGATCATTTCCCAATATAACAAAGCTCTAACCTTTTCTGACTCCTCTCCCCTCTGCGGGTAGGTGAGGGAGACCCTCGCAGCTGAGACAGGCCTGACGGTCCGGGTGGTGCAGGTCTGGTTCCAGAATCAAAGAGCCAAGGTGAGTGACTGCTTTTCTCATCGAAACCAAGCTCTGTGGCCCTGATTCTCAATTGCACTGAGGCCCTTTGCACTATTCTGGCAGTGTAACAGGGCAGAAACAGCTCTCTGAGAATTTCCCCCTACACAGGGGTCCTCCCCAACCTGTGTGGAGCTGGTGAAAAGACCCTGCTCCCAGACAGTGGCACATAGGGGTGGATTGAGGGCATGGCTGGTGTGCTCTTTGCTCTGATATTCTGTGCTTTCCAGGGCCTATTGGGGCAACATGAAACCCTAATGAGGCTCTCTCTGCTTCAGGATGAGTGTCTGTGTAATATCTGCACTGCTCGTTCACTGGAAAGGGGAAAAAATTCATAGGCAGGAATTGTAGACCAAGCTGGATGAGCAAGCATGTTAGAGAGGTGATTAAGAAGAAGCAGAAAGCATACAGGGCGTGGAAGATGGGAGAGATCAGCAAGGAAAGTTACCTTATTGAGGTCAGAACATGTAGGGATAAAGTGAGACAGGCTAAAAGTCGAGTAGAGTTGGACCTTGCAAAGGGAATTAAAACCAATAGTAAAAGGTTCTATAGCCATATAAATAAGAAGAAAACTAAGAAAGAAGAAGTGGGGCTGCTAAACACTGAGGATGGAGTGGAGGTTAAAGATAATCTAGGCATGGCCCAATATCTAAACAAATACTTTGCCTCAGTCTTTAATAAGGCTAAAGAGGATCTTAGGGATAATGGTAGCATGACAAATGGGAATGAGGATATGGAGGTAGATGTTACCATATCTGAGGTAGAAGTGAAACTCAAACAGCTTAATGGGACTAAATCGGGGGGCCCAGATAATCTTCATCCAAGAATTTTAAAGGAATTGGCACCTCAAATTGCAAGCCCATTAGCAAGAATTTTTAATGAATCTGTAAACTCAGGAGTTGTACTGAATGATTGGAGAATTGCTAATATAGTTCCTATTTTTAAGAAAGGAAAAAAAAAGTGATCCGGGTAATTACAGGCCAGTTAGTTTGACATCTATAGTATGCAAGGTCCTGGAAAAAATTTTGAAGGAGAAATTAGTTAAGGACATTGAAGTCAATGGTAAATGGGACAAAATACAACATGGTTTTACAAAAGGTAGATCGTGCCAAACCAACCTGATCTCCTTCTTTGAGAAAGTAACAGATTTTTTAGACAAAGGAAACGCAGTGGAACTAATTTACCTAGATTTCAGTAAGGCGTTTGATACCGTGCCACATGGGGAATTATTAGTTAAATTGGAAAAGATGGGGATCAATATGAACATCAAAAGGTGGATAAGGAATTGGTTAAAGGGGAGACTACAACGGGTCCTACTGAAAGGCCAACTGTTAGGCTGGAGGGAGGTTACCAGTGGAGTTCCTCAGGGATCAGTTTTGAGCCCAATCTTATTTAATCTTTTTATTACTGACCTCGGCACAAAAAATGGGAGTGTGCTAATAAAGTTTGCAGATGATACAAAGCTGGGAGGTATTGCCAATTCAGAGAAGGATCAGGATATTATACTGGAGGATCTGGATGACCTTGTAAACTGGAGTAATAGTAATAGGATGAAATTTAATAGTGAGAAGTGTAAGGTCATGCATTTAGGGATTAATAACAAGAATTTTAGTTATAAGCTGGGGACGCATCAATTAGAAGTAACGGAAGAGGAGAAGGACCTTGGAGTATTGGTTGATCATAGGATGACTATGAGCTGCCAATGTGATATGGCTGTGAAAAAAGCTAATGCGGTTTTGGGATGCATCAGGAGACGTATTTCCAGTAGGGATAAGGAGGTTTTAGTACCATTATACAAGGCACTAGTGAGACCTCGCCTGGAATACTGTGTGCAATTCTGGTCTCCCATATTTAAAAAGGATGAATTCAAACTGGAGCAGGTACAGAGAAGGGCTACTAGGATGATCCAAGGAATGGAAAACTTGTCTTATGAAAGGAGACTTAAGGAGCTTGGCTTGTTTAGCCTAACTAAAAGAAGGTTGAGGGGAGATATGATTGCGTTCTATAAATATATCAGAGGGATAAATACAGGAGAGGGAAAGGAATTATTTAAGCTCAGCACCAACGTGGACACAAGAACAAATGGGTATAAACTGGCCACCAGGAAGTTTAGACTTGAAATTAGATGAAGATTTCTAACCATCAGAGGAGTGAAATTTTGGAATAGCCTTCAAAGGGAAGCAGTGGGGGCAAAAGATCGATCTGGCTTTAAGATTCTACTCGATAAGTTTATGGAGAAGATGGTATGATGGGATAATGTGATTTTGGTAATTAATTGATCTTTAAATATTCAGGGTAAATAGGCCTAATCCCCTGAGATGGGATATTAGATGGATGGGATCTGAGTTACAGAAAGAATTTTCTGTAGTATCTGGCTAGTGAATCTTGCCCATATGCTCAGGGTTTAGCTGATCACCATATTTGGGGTTGGGAAGGAATTTTCCTCCAGGGCAGATTGGAAGAGGCCCTGGAGGTTTTTCGCCTTCCTCTGTAGCATGGGGCACGGGGTCACTTGAGGGAGGATTCTCTGCTCCTTGAAGTCTTTAAACCACGATTTGAGGACTTCAATAGCTCAGACATAGGTGAGGTTTTTCGTAGGAGTGGGTGGGTGAGGCCTGTGGCCTGCGTTGTGCAGGAGGTCGGACTAGATGATCAGAATGGTCCCTTCTGACCTTAGTATCTGTGAATCTATGGAGAGGGAAAAGGCAGCTGCCCAGCAGGAAGTTAACTGCAGTGCATTTCCCCAGCCAGACCCTTAATACAAACTTAGGGCCTTGCTTGCGTCTCCTGGCAGATGAAGAAGATCGCTCGCAGGCAGCAGCAGCAGCAGCAGCAGCAGCAGGAGCAGGAGCAGCTGGGCAACCCGCGTTTAGGGACCGGCCGTGGGACGGGCCGCAGCAGCAGACAGAGCAATGATGACAGTGAAGGTGAGGCTTGGCAGAGCCTTGGGATCAGCTCTCTGCAACAGCAGGGAGGAAGCAATCTGGGACTGAGTGGGGTTGGCAGAGCTGTGCGGGTGTGGAGCCCAGTTCCAAAAGAGCAGGGGTGCTGCAAGGCAGGACTGAGGTGCGCTGGCACAGCTGAGGGGAAAGTAAGTAAAGGGGAAAGTCTAGATTAGCTCCTGGCAGATTGTCGGAGTTAAAAATGGTATAATGCGTAAAGCACAGGTCTGGGACTTGGAATTCCAGAGTTTCAGTCCCTGCCCTACTAAAATCCCTTTGAGACCTGGGGCAAGTCACTTCCCTTCTCTGCCTCATAATCTGTACAATTATGATAAACCTAGTTCATAGGAAAAAGAACAAGGAGTACTTGTGGCACCTTAGATACCACAAGTACTCCTCATTCTTTTTGCTGATACAGACTAACACAGCTACCACTCTGAAACTAGTTCATAGGGTGTCACAAGATTTTGTAAATCTCTTTTAGTCTTCCGATGTAAGGAAGGGGCTGTAGGAGAGTGAAAATTATCATTATTAACTGTGATCTTTGCATACTTCAGTACATCTGATGTCCGTTGTGTCTGACTACGCAACAGGGGCTCAGTTATTTTACCAACGGGTGAATTGGGAGTCTCTTCAGTTTAGCTTTTACATAACAAAACCAATTTTTAATTTATGGCCATTTTACCTTTTACTCCGGGATTAAGGGTCCCATGCTCCCATACTAACAGCCCCTTCTCTGCACAGCACCCTAATGATGGTGAAAAGAATCCAACAGAGGTACACTCAATCACTTGACAATATGGACCTGTCATAAAAATCTTGTCACAAGCAGTTTAGAGCCATACTCCAATGGCAGGACAAGATTTCCAGCAGTGGCCTGTGATTTTGGATGAAAAGGGCCCAATTTCCACAGGGCAGGTACTCAGCACTTTCTGGGTCTCTTTCACGTGTCTCAAGTTGGACACCCAGAAATCACTAGTCACTTCTGAAAATCTTTGGCTTCGGTTCCACAGGTGTAAATCCAGAATAAATCCATGGATTTCAGTGGAGTCACTCCCAATTTATGCCAAAGTAACCAAACACAGAATCTGGCCCAAAGTAACAGTCTTTTACTGCATATTTGTGCAGAGCCCTATGTAATTTTCAGGGCCCATTACAATGGAGCCTGATCCTGATGGAGGTCGGTGGGCACTATTGTATTACTCACCTCAGTCCCTGGAAAAATCATGGAGCAGGTCCTCAAGGAATCAATTCTGAAGCACTTAGAGGAGAGGAAAGTGATCAGGAACAGTCAGCATGGATTCACCAAGGGCAAGTCATGCCTGACTATCTAATTGCCTTCTATGATGAGATAACTGGCTCTGTGGATGAGGGGAAAGCAGTGGATGTGTTGTTCCTTGACTTTAGCAAAGCTTTTGACACGTTCTCCCACAGTATTCTTGCCAGCAAGTTAAAGAAGTATGGGCTGGATGAATGGATGATAAAATGGATAGAAAGCTGGCTAGATTGTTGGGCTCAACAGGTAGTGATCAATGGCTCCATGTCTAGTTGGCAGCCGGTATCAAGTGGAGTGCCCCAAGGGTCGGTCCTCGGGTCAGTTTTGTTCAATATCTTCATTAATGATCTGGAGGATGGTGTGGATTGCACCCTCAGCAAGTTTGCAGATGACACTAAACTGGGAGGAGAGGTAGATACACTGGAGGGTAGGGATAGGGTCCAGAGTGACCTAGACAAATTAGAGAATTGGGCCAAAAGAAATCTGATGAGGTTCAACAAGGACAAGTGCAGAGTCCTCACTTAGGACGGAAGAATCCCATGCACCGCTACAGACTAGGGACCAAATGGCTAGGCAGCAGTTCTGCAGAAAAGGACCTGGGGTTACAGTGGATGAGAAGCTGGATATGAGTCAACAGTGTGCTGTTGTTGCCAAGAAGGCCAATGGCATTTTGGGATGTATAAGTAGGGGCATTGCCAGCAGATCGAGGGACGTGATCATTCCCCTCTATTCGAAATTGGTGAGGCCTCATCTGGAGTACTGTGTCCAGTTTTGGGCCCCACACTACAAGAAGGATGTGGAAAAATTGGAAAACGTCCAGCGGAGGGCAACAAAAAATGATTAGGGAACTGGAACACATGACTTATGAGGAAAGGCTGAGGGAACTAGGGATTGTTTAGTCTGTGGAAGAGAAGAATGAGGGGGGATTTGATAGCTGCTTTCAACTACCTGAAAGGGGGTTCCAAAGAGAATGGATCTAGACTGTTCTCAGTGGTAGCAGATGACAGAACAAGGAGTAATGGTCTCAAGTTGCAATGGGGGAGGTTTAGGTTGGATATTAGGAAAAACTTTTTCACTAGGAGGGTGATGAAACACTGGAATGCATTACCTAGGGAGGTGGTGGAATCTCCTTCCTTAGAAGTTTTTAAGGTCAGGCTTGACAAAGCCCTGGTTGGGATGATTTAGTTGGGGATTGGTCCTGCTTTAAGCAGGGGGTTGGACTAGATGACCTCCTGAGGTCCCTTCCAACCCTGATATTCTATGATTCTAATCCATCAGAACATATTATCACATTCTGTACCCACTGCTTCCACCTGTTCCATTGATTCCACATTAGATGGAGCAAGTGTTCATGGACTAGATGGGCTCATGGTCCCCTATCCCAGGATTCCCCAGCAGCAGCTGCTGTCGCTGGATCAGAACAGCTATAGCACAGACTTGTACAGACAAGGGCTCACGCCGCCCCAGCTGCCAGGAGACCATCTGCATCCCTACGGTAAGCGGGTGGTGCGGAGGCAGATGTGACTCAACGCCAGAGCTGAGCTCAAACCACAATGTGGAGTGGTAGGACCCAGTCTCACTGTTATTACTGTCTGACCCATGCCCTCCACAACCAGCGCAGAAAGAGATGCCAAGCAGGACATGGCAGCTGTACAGATGGCAGAGTATTTAAGGGCTAATTTGTGTCTCATGCCTCTTTGGTTCTAAGCTACCCTGAGAAGGTGCCCATGAAGGGTGGGGGGGTCTCCCAGGATAAGGAGAAATAGCCCAGCAAGATGGGACAGGTCACCCTGCAGCGCCTCACGAAGCCCCAGCTTTCAGGGCTCACAGACTGGATTCATTTTCTGGGTGGAGAAGGGAGGGGGATGGTAAGGCCAGGTAGAGGATATAGCAGGGGTGGCCAGATTGTGGCTTGTGAACCACATGCGGCTCTTTTACAGTTAAAGTGTAGCTCCCAGAGGACCCCCCCACCCCATATTCTTCACCTACCAGACGGGTGGGAGCTCAGGGCTTCTGCCCTGCGCTCGGGGTGGTGGGGTTAGGGCCTTCTGCCAGAGACAACTGGTGCCTGCTGAGAGTGGTGGGGGGCACAATTTAAAGGATTATAAACCCTGGAAAAAATTGGGGTGGGGGGCAAGTGATCCCATGTGTCCCCCTCATGCATCACCTCTGGCTTCCACTCAGCAGGGAGGGGGCGTCTCAGGGCTTCAGCCACGCAGGAGGCATCTGCTGTGGCTTCATCTGTGCGGGCTTGCACTCCAGGGCTCGGGGCTTCAGCCCTGTGGGCTTGCACACCAGGGCTCGGGGCTTCAGCAGGAGAGGGGCTTGAAACTCCATGTCCAGTCAGGCATCTCCATGGGGCTGAAGTTCCAAGACCCCCTTCTCTGCAAGGCTAAAACCGCAAGACCCCTCCATCCCCGCAGAGCTGAAGCCTCAAGCCCAGTCAGGGTTGAAGCCCTGAGCCCCGGCAGATGTGCCCCATAGGATTCCCGGGTGTCGGGTTTTTGACCAGAACATCCAGTTGAAAAGGGACCCTAGTGGCTCTGGTCAGCACCACTGACTGGGCCATTAAAAGTCCAGTTGGTGGGGCTGGCAGGCTCCGTACCTGTCTCTGTGCAGCTCCCGGAAGCAGCCAGCATGTCCCCTGCTGCACCGTGCTCCACAGCTCCAATTGGCCGGGAACTGCCTCCAATAGGAGCTGCGGGGGGTGGCACCTGCACATGGAGGTAGCACAGAGCTGCCTGGCTGCCCCATGCCTAGGAGCCGAGGGAGATGCTGGCTTCTTCCTGGAAATCACCTGCACCTCATACCCTCTCTCGGACCCCAACCCCCAGCCCAGAGCCCCGTCCCACACCCAAACTCCCTTCCAGAGCCCACACCCCTCCCACACCCCAAACCCCTGCCCCAGTTCTGAGCCCCCTCCCACACCCAAACTCCCTCCCAGAGCCCACAACCCCCGCAGCCCGGAGCCCCCTCCTGCACCCTGAACCCCCTTATTTCTGGCCCCACCCTGGAGCCCGCAACCCCAGCCAGGGCCCTCACCCCCTCCTGCAGCCCAACCCCTGCCCCAGCCCAGTAAAAATGAGCACGTGAGTAAGGGTGGGGGAGAGCGAGTGACAGAGGGAGGAAGGATGGAGTGAGCAGGGGACCAGGCCTCAGTGAAGGGGCGGGTCAGGGCAGGGGTGAGGCCTCAGGGAAGGGGCGGGGCAGGAGTGGGGCAAGGGTGTTCGGTTTTGTGCAATTAGAAAGTTGGCCACCCCAGTGACCCGGCTCTTGAACTTCTGAAAACTGCTGTATGTGGCTCAAAGGGTCAGTAATTTTGGCCACCCCGGGACACAGGGTGAAATTGAGGGCCAGTACAAGTCCTAGCTCACTGCCCACCAACCCTCCCCGCTGGGCAGGGCACAGAAAGAAGACTTAGATACCATTCAAGTGCCACTTATGTCCTAATTTGAAGATTTAAGCAGGATTTAAGAGTGCGTAAGGTCCAGCCCGGGTGGGCAGGGGGAGGGGGCTAGGCCTTTTGCTGGCCCTGCTCAGGGGTGAGGGGCTGGGGGGAGTCTGGGCCTTGTGCTCCCAGGAAAGGAGCAGAACATGGGGCTGCCGCTCCCAGGAGCCAGTGCCCTGCACCGGCAGCTCCTCTGGCCCAGCCGTAGCGCTCCCAGCCCCACCCCCAGCCCTTCCACACTACTGCATCTCCTGTCTGGGGTCTGTACAGCCCTGCTGGAGGACAGGGCTGGGGGCAGTACAGCCGCACTGGTGGAGCTGCTGGTGTGGGGCGCTGGCTCCTGAGAGCAACGGCCCCATGTTCTGCTTCTTTCGCTGCTGCAGTTCTCAGGAGAGCCCTGTGGTTCAGCAGATATCGATTTCTATTCGTGGATATCCACATCCACAGATAGATACTTGTATCTGCGCAGGGCTCTACAATTAATTCTTGAAAATGTGTCTTTCCGGTACGGTGTACCGGCAATAAATGTCTTAATGGTAAGGCATACCTGACCGTACCAGCTTACTTCACCATTGTCTTTCTCTCACTTTCCTTTGCTTCCTCCCCTAGACTCGGAAGGTGTTTTCCATGACATGGACAGCGACAGCATCAGCCACTTGGGAGACTGCCTGCTGTCAACAGCCGAAGCCAATCTCCTCCAAGCCCGAGTGGGTAACCCCATTGACCGACTCTACTCTATGCAGAACTCCTACTTCACCTCCTGACCATGGAAAAAGTCCTGGTCCGTTTGAGAGTGTCTTGGACAAACATTGTTCTGAATTCTGAATGAGGAGTAGGGAGGAGAAACAACTCTTCAGAGAAACTCTTTGAACCCCGTACAATGGAAGAAGCGGCTGGGTTTGCCAAGCACATAAGCACTAATTCATGAGGACCTTCCACAGTCCAGAGGACTCAACTGCGTTGTCTCTCCTCTCCTCTCCTTTTCTCTAGCCACAAGTAGATGGGTGACATGATGTTGTTTAGCTGTAACTGTAGCAGTTTGTCCAGTGTTTATGCTTTAGAGCATTACATTCTTCAAACAAGACTGGCCAAGTTGCCCAGATGAGGCTTGGAAGCGGCATCTCCTCTGTTAGCTGCATTTATTTAAACCTTGGTTCAGCTGATCCATTTGTGGTGCCACTGTGCCCCGCTGCGAGGGATTTCACCAGCCTGCCCCCTCCTGGGCCTGCATCATGGGAAAACATTCATTTTCCTTGGGGAAGGCCAGTGACTGAGGATGCCCCTACTTGATACCACTGCCATTTTGGAGGCTGCCTGCAAGGGGGGTGATTTAGGCTTTTTAATGGCTGACACCATGGACAAATGCAAGACAGGTTGGTCCCTGAGGGAAATGGCTTTGTTTGGGGACAGTATTCACTTCCAGGAACAAAAGATTATTTGGTCTCTGTTATGATGCGAGGAAGCTAAGGGACATGTCCCTGAAGAGAGTAACACATCTAGAATGGCGTATCAGCCTCTCCCAACTGCCTCTGTGCTGCTCCCTTTAAAAGGAGGCTCACTCCATCCATTTAAAGTAGAATGAAGATCTCATTCTCACAGCTGTAACACTGCAGATGCTGTCTTCACTGGCTGCTGTTTGTTTCTTTTAAAACTAGTGGTGTGAACAGATATTATTTTAAAATGTTCTTACCAGAAACCCCTCCCTACATGTTTCCATCTTGAGTGAGATTTCTCCCCCTAACTATTTACTCAGTTCACTGGGACCTTCCCAGTGTTTTGCTTCCCTCAAATACATGAGGAGAGGAAAGGGTTCAATTGCATTATCTTGGAATGTGCTCTATGCCAAGTCACTTCCCCTCAACAGACTGAGTTTGTTCTTGGCTTTGAAGGCAGCAGATAGGACGCCCAGATTCCGCTGAGAGACAGCACTGTTTCTTTGGATGGGGAGGACCAAAACTTCTCCAAGCATGAAGCTCTTACAAGCTCTCAGTGTGGGGCAGTTTAGGGTTAGAGATTAGCAGGCAGGTTTGGGGTTTTGGCACGGAAGGTTTATAAAAGATTTAACAGACAGCAGCAGCAGGAGAGAGTGAGTGGAAGTTTAAATCAGCTATTTAAAAAGAAAATTCTTTACTCACCCAGGATTTTATGTTTTGGATACTGTATGGACAGCTGGCACCCCCAGAAATGGCAAATAGTTCCCTGTGAGCCCTGTTTTGCACAGGCTGGTGGAAGGAGTAAGAGCCTCCAGAGTTTGCCTTCACTCAGTTATTCAAACACTCACTGAGGAGAGGACATCTCCAATGGAAAATAATAACTTGGCATGAGCAGGAGATTTAAACCCTGATCCCTAAAGTTGCAAATCCAGCAGTTAGGTTTGTGTTGCAGCTATCAGAGAACCTGGCTCACTGATGTTTCTGTACATAGTGTTGATTTGGTTCTAAGCTCCCCCGCTTTATCAATTTGGTTTCAAAGTTATGCAAAAATTTCTCAAATGGAGAGGAAGAAAAGGCTAATAGTTATCATTGCTGTATTTCTGTGGGAGCAGTTTGTGAACATTAATAATCATGAGCTTTGGGAGCACAAGAGACCCATTCCCAATATGCATTGCCGTCTATCAGGCATTCCCCATCTAGTCAAGGGAGCTCATGGAGACCAGGCACAAAAAACTGGTGCATAACTGAACCACAGCCTTCATAAAGCTCATACCATCATTGCTTCCCCCATTAATACAGTTGTGTAAATGTGCTATTCATCCACGGGCAATCCCTTGCCTCTTTGTTTATAAAATGATACTTTTTATCTGGATCCTCCCACGGTCATCAGTATTGGATGATTTTTGCCTTTCAGGCAGTTGTGTAAATAGTTTACAGACATTTTGATGTTTCATTTAAGGGGAGTGTCCACTCCTGGGGAATTGGCAATTTGTGAGTTACCTCCATCCCCACAGGCAAGTTCTGTGGAAGCAGTTTTTCCCTGCTCCTTCCAGCCTGAGTTGCTGCACTCGGTCCATTCCCACCTCTGTTGTGTGTCTGTCCGCCCATAAGAAATGAGACTGAAAACTCCCAGCTTTCTTTCTTTTTCTTTCGGTGGCTTTTGCACTAGACATGGTCTCAGTTTAGATTAAGTTTGAAGAGAATGTTTCAGTGAACCATGTGCAAATTGATATGTTGCCTCCAAGCGCTGGAGGCAGCTTCACCCCTGAAATCCTACCTTTGCTCCCGTTGTGATCTAGTGCTGTAACGTGCTAGTGGTTTTGCATGTACATTTGGAAATAAAAACAAACTTAAAGCTGAAGTCTAAAGTTTGCCTAAGCAAAGACAGACAAACTGTCTGTACCTTCACTCTGCTTAGATTAGATCTAAGTAGGTCTGTCCATCTAGCTACTTCCCCATGGGGATTTGGCCTGAGTTCTTCAGGGGAACATTTAATCAGAACCTCATCTTTCCCTGGGGTCAGACATCCTGGAGCAAGAAGTGAGGAACTAGTGCTAACAGCTGTTCTTACTTTGATAAAGAACCAGCAAATACAACACCAAGAGTCAGTTACAGTTAGCTGCAAGAGAAACTGAATTCCCCATATGAACAAATACGACACTGGTAAATGATGTGAAGAACTATCCTAGGTGCTGGACTACTAGTGTTGGGGAGTCTAAGATGACAGTGACCTGAGCTTCAGAACCAATGTTGAGATTCACTTGCAAGAACTGAAGGAGGAGATCATAGCCAGTTAGACTGACCCCAATTAGGAGAACTAGCAGAACTTCACCCTGGTATAGTCTGAACTTGTGTTGAATCAAGAAGTGGCTAGTCAGCCCGTAGGCACCAAACCAACAGCTGAAGTCCTTATAGTCTGAAAAACTAGCATATTTGCCAAGCAAAGTCCTGTTGCTTCTCTGATCTCAGCATCATTCTGAAGAACAGAGATGCTCTTAGTATCATCAGCATTGCCAGGTAGTTTCTGCGGCTCCCAAGGGCTGCAGTTCGTCCCAATGCGTTTTGCAGCAGCAACCCTCAGCTCTTGCCACCAAGGAATGACAAGGGGCTTGGAGCTGAGACAAAGGGCCAGCTGACATCAGTGCCAGTGGGCAGCAGCTGTTGTAAAGGCGAAGGGGCAGGAGGAGTAATTGTGCGTGTGAGAAGATCTCAGGATATCCTGAGTGTGAACTCTCGCCCCCTCTGCTGACCAATGTCATTGATCACTTTGTGCCCTTTGAGTTGGCCCTGAATCACCCGGATTGGTAAACGGTGGCTTTTCCTGATGCGTGACTCCCACCTAATGGACAATCAGGTGCTAGCTGAGTATCTGTGTCCCTGGACTGCGTGGTTCTGAGTTGTTCAAAAGCTTCTGACTGGATCAGAACTGCTGGGTTCTCTTATTGATGTGCCCCAGGCTCTGCTTTCTTGGTTTGTTTGCTGTCATCTTCCTAGGCTGTTCCTTCCTGTTAATCTGCTCTGGTATTTGTGACCCGGGGGGCTAGCAGGGCTCCACGTGTGGCATTGCTGAGTACCAGTAAGTTGACGTTGGTTCATTTTGTGGCATGGACCGTCACTGATAGGTGCCTGATGCTATGCTGTTTCTCTATGAAGCAGTAACACTTTGCTTCTCAAAGCCTTTGACAGACATTAAAGAATTAAGGCTCAGAACAATCATGGGAAGTAGGGAAGTGTTACCCCATTGTACATGTGGGGAGACAGGGCCACAGAAAGGTTAAGAGACATTCCTCAGGCCCCAGCACAGTCCACTGCAGAGCTAGGACTAGAACCCAGAGAATACTAACACCATGTGCAGTAGCCATTACCCTGCACTGCCTCCCTTTTCTGTAAGAGATGCAGGCTGGAAACCACCATTCAGTCTGATGGCCTTTCACTTCTAGATGTCAGAAGACAGATATGTTTTTGGTTTTTTTTCAGGGAAGGAGGCTGTTAGCCTTTCCCAGGGCTCCAGCATACCAATGTCTTTGCTGGGATTAAGACTTGGGAGTTCCTGACTCCCAGTCTTGTGCTCAGATGTGTTTCTTTTCTATATGTCTAGCTAAACACTTTAAAGATGATGATTGACCAGAAGACAAGGGTGCTCCCCTCTGTCCATGCAGCCTCTTTCATGCTTAGCAGCGACTTGATGTCAACTGGATGAGAGCCAAATAAAGCAATCATGTGTGTGAATGGAATGTGGTTCTGCACAGCTCTCTACCCTCTGCCACTGCCCAGGTCAGCCCTGGACCTGCCAGCAGTACTAAATCTCCCACCATGACTGCCGACACCAAAGGAACATGCTGATTTATGGCTCTTTTAAATAAGAGAAACAGAGTGTAAAATTAGAGCATTTTCTGGATGAAAAATTAAAGGGATGTTTTTGTTAGTTCCTCATTCTAGGCTCATGTGTAATTCACCTTGTTGGTTTTAAAGTTCCACTTGAAAGGAAACTTGACTTCAACAGAAGTTAAAGTACCAGGCTGCAAGACTCCCAGCACACTCAATTTCATATTCAGAGGGTTTTAAATCAAAAGGAAACAGCGAAAAAACAGCAAAGAATTAACTGAACTAAATGATCTTTGGCTTTCTCTCTTTTGTGGACCTCAAAGACCTTTATGTGCATTAATTAGCTAACCCTCATTACTCCCTGGCAAAACAGGTGTTATGTGTTTCAGAGATGAAGAAAAAGAGGCAAAGAAAGATGAAATGACTAGTCCCAAGGTCACACAGCAAATCATTGGTTGAGCTGGAAATAGAACCCAGGAGTCCTGACACCCAGGCCCCTGTTATACTTATCAGTCAACACAGCCTCTTGGCTGGAAACAAGAATCCGGAACAAGTGAAAGGGGAGAAAACCAAAATGCAGAAACGTAGTTGAGAGATCGTTATTAGGAAGAAGAAAGGAATGTCCATGCTGGAAGATGAAATGATTTGAAATAAAGCTTCCATTTCTGCCCACAGTGGTGTGGCCTCCAAAAAAACCTGTTATTGCAGTGGCAGACAGGGGTTGTGTGTGAATTAAAGGGAGAACACTCCAGCAGAATTAACCCCCAGAGTGAGAATGTGTCAAATGTCTGTGACAGCCAGAAGTGTTCTAGAGGTTCTGAAGTAACTTAGAACTTGGGGTTTTTTAGGCTCCAATCTGTGGATTCTGCAGGGTTTGAGTATTTATTTCTGGTCTGTTCTAAGTTTATGAGAACAATAAGATGGCTCTAAATCCATTTTTGTGAGGCTCCCACCATGGAAAACACAGACTAACTCACTTATCAATTTGGGCCCTTTGGGATTAATTTTGCTGAACCTCTCTGCAGCCTTTGGCAGTGGAGCAGAATGTATGGGTTTGATTGACTGCCCACGGACTTTTCTATGGCTCAGCCCAATGCTGGTGCATCTCTAACAGCTTCCTGCAGTTGTTTGTATGGGTCTATTCTCTCTTGACTTGGGATGCAGTTTGTACCATAGTCCAGCCAGTCTTTGGCTCTAAGCATCCTGATGCAATAGATTCTCCATGTCCTAAGACACAGGAAATGAGGATAGGCATTTCCTGGATTTCTAACGTTTGTGTTTCGTTACATGTCTTTTCTGGTTCTCAGTAAAAAGAAAAGGAGTACTTGTGGCACCTTAGAGACTAACAAATTTATTAGAGCATAAGCTTTCTTGAGCTACAGCTCACTTCATCGGATGCATCCGATGAAGTGAGCTGTAGCTCACGAAAGCTTATGCTCTAATAAATTTGTTAGTCTCTAAGGTGCCACAAGTACTCCTTTTCTTTTTGCGAATACAGACCAACACGGCTGCTACTCTGAAACCTGGTTCTCAGTAGTTTCAGTTTTCACCATTGTGGAAGGGTACCAAGCATTGCTAAACAACCTGAACTGCCCCAAAAGAGCAGCTGGATATAAGAGTATAGAATTTGCATTGCCAGATCAGACCACTCACCTGTGTAACCCAGAACCCTGACTTGCAGGAGCCAATATCTTATGTTTCAGAGCACTTGCTGGTCCCATGGTGCTGGCTTCTTTTTATTTCCAACTGCTACACTGCGTTAAACCAAACCAGATGCCCACTGGTACTTCCCTAATGTTACATCCCCATCCCAGCAACTGCTGTAACTGGCACCATGATCTTATTCCATCATAGGCCAGAGGAGATGGCCCACATGTTTGCAAAGGGAAGAGGAGGTGGCCATAAAAAAAAACCCCTCTATAAAACTTTACTTCACCCTATGAAAAGATTTGAGACCCCACTGCTGCAGAGCCAGATGACTTAGACTACAACTGATCAGCTGTGCTATTATACAGAGCTAAAAAATCCTTCTGGGCAAAGGAGTAATAAAATGCCACATGCTCCCTCCCACGGGTCCCTGTGCATGTGCAACTTGAAAGGAGACCGACCGCAGGTGATGATCTTCATTTATAAGACCATTTACCCCTGCCTTTCCACAGAGGATTTGCCAAATGTGGGGAGGCCATTGGTTCATTTAGTTCAGGTATCTGCCTCCAGTAGTTCTTGATAACTTGGGGGAAGGCAAAGGTTTTAAAAGCTGGCCACCTATGCAATTCTGCCCCATGCGGGCAGGTTCTTTCCTCAGTCCTGCAACACAGGGCTTTATGATCCTAGTCTACCCAAAGGTGCATGACATATATTCTGCATTCAGAACAAAACCTACCACCGCCTTGTTACGATGTCCTCAGAAGACATGGTTCACCTTGATTTTCAGAGCCTGAACACACAGGGCGCAAGGGGCAGCAACCCCTGCATTTTATCCTCCCTGTTCCTCAGTCACTGGTTGACAGTGTGATCAGTTGTCAGGGTTCAGCTATCAGCTGCAAGCTGACATGGACAGATGCCTGGCAGCGTGGTGGTTAAAGCAATAGACTCGGAATAAGTAATAATGGAGTGGCTCAGGCTGCTGAGCAGCAGGAGACATAGCTGGGCTTAAAAGGAGGCCCAGTGCACCCTAAGCATAATGAAAAATGGCTTTTCTGCTGACAGACTGACATTTCAATACAATTTCAACAACATGTAAAGCACCTT
Source organism: Dermochelys coriacea (assembly GCF_009764565.3). Classification (NCBI taxonomy): domain Eukaryota; kingdom Metazoa; phylum Chordata; order Testudines; family Dermochelyidae; genus Dermochelys; species Dermochelys coriacea. The sequence continues at coordinate 18,863,258 of NC_050087.2, forward strand.
CGTTCCTGCATAACAGCAGCCTTAATAAAGCTCTTCCCACTACAGATTTTTATGACTAAAGGGACCCTAGCTGCTATAAATAATCCCAAGGGATCAGCTAAAAATAGATTTTTCCATCTCTACAGGCAGTTGCAGTGTCTCTCTAAATTCACTCCGAAGCTGAGTGGCCATCACTTCCTCTCCCAACTTTCCTACCACTTTGTCACTAAGCAAATTGGATCCCCTTTGAGCGGCACACAGTGCTTTAAAGGGATGAAAGCAGAAAAATGCTCCCTGACTAGTTTATTTATAAAATACCCTTAGTTATAAGTGATCCCACACACACAAATCACATCACTACTGAAATGCAGCCACCTCTGGGGTAGAGGACAGCAGCTAACGGGGTTACAGCAAGCCGCACAACAGCATTGTCAGCCAGCTGGAACAGACAACCTTCAATCTGCCACCACCTCCCTGGAGAGGGGAATCTCTGCCAAGCTGGGCTACTGGAAGATGGCGAATTATGTTCACCGAACACCACATGCTCAAAGGCAGGAACCTGGCCACCTGCCTCGGCTGAAAGGCGGACAAGGAATAATGTGTCCTGGCCAGGGAGAATGAAATAGTTGGGAACCAGGTCAGAGATAAACCTCTTGGTCCTTGCTGAGCCCATGTGAAAGGCAGTTGCCTCAAGTTTAAGCATGCTACAGAATTACAGTGGGATTTAGAATATTGGACTCAAGTAATATGTGATTTGACATCCTTGTTTCTGTACAAGGCACAGAGCTCGCTTCCCTGAGCAGGTTTGCATTGCCTGGGTTCCTGGCCCCTTACCAGTCTCACTTGTTGGGCGGCCCCAGCTGCTTGGCAAAGCTAAGTTCTCACGTTTCTAGTGCTTACAGCCATGAAGCTGTTGTTAGGAAGCCAAACGGATGCAGTGCAGAATCTGTATAAGCATATCAGAGGGACCAGAGCTATCCATCCGATGAAGTGAGCTGTAGCTCACGAAAGCTTATGCTCTAATAAATTTGTTAGTCTCTAAGGTGCCACAAGTACTCCTTTTCTTTTTGCGTATCCTTCTCTAGGGTATCTCAAAGAACTTTAGAGCCCAAATTAAGCCTTACACTTCCGATGGGAGGCAGGACTTAACCCCATTTCACATACAGCACATTACACAACACTACAGAGACTCATCCAAGGACTCAGAGTAGCAGCCGTGTTAGTCTGTATTCACAAAAAGAAAAGGAGTACTTGTGGCACCTTAGAGACTAACAAATTTATTAGAGCATAAGCTTTCGTGAGCTACAGCTCACTTCATCGGATGCATTAGAAATGCATCCGATGAAGTGAGCTGTAGCTCACGAAAGCTTATGCTCTAATAAATTTGTTAGTCTCTAAGGTGCCACAAGTACTCCTTTTCTTTTCATCCAAGGACGGAAATCAAAACAGCAGAAGCGCTGGGAATTGAACCCAGGAGTCCTAACTCCCCATACTCTACCCTAGCCAGCAGACATGGTATTTCTTGCTTTAGGCATGCTCAGGATGGCTCTCTTTGCAGAGTGAGGAACTCAAAGGATTCACAAGGCCAAACCTCCCGTTATTAATTCATTCCTCTCACAAGAACAATCCACTGTGTTCTGTGTCATTTTAATTCCCCTGCATTGTTTGCAACCTTGAAATAACCTCTCTCTCCCTGTCACCTGTTTCCCCTCCCCCATATGGTGAACATCAATGTTCCCCCAGCATTTAGGAATTTGTTTGTGGTCTTGTTTCTACAATGGTCAGGTTTTGTAAAGCATTTCAAACACATGCAGTGCTAGCTATTAGAGAGCCCTACAGCTCTGCTGTTAACAAGGCTCCCTCTGCTGGCTCCAAAGCAGAGCATAAGACATGCTAGTCTATAGCCCTTCTGGAACATTTGTCAGCAATGGGAGCAAGGAATAGTTTTGAGACTGTTCAAATTTGGGACCTAAACAGATTGATGTTCTCTCTTCAGTTATCACCTGGATTTCAATGCTGTCAGCCAGACCCTCACAACAGCTCCCCATATCAACTGGAGGAAGCCAGAGCCAGCTCTTTAGTCTTTAAGAATTAGTTTATTGGGGCGCAGAAATAATGTGCCTAAATATTGCAGGAAGTAAGAAAGAATACATGTTACAGTAAACAGGACAAGTTAAGGAACAATTTCAGCCTTCAATCTCAGTGCAGAGTCGAGTCTTTATTGTCACTTTAATACAGTTTCTGTAGCTTATTAATTAATGGTGCTGTTCAGGGCTGTGTGACCAGCAGAGACAAGAGGCAGCACTAACAGCATACTGACAAATGCCAAGAGATTGGAAACATTCTGATGTTCTGCTGTGAATCCAGTTGTTCAGGTGCATATGACCAGAAACTGATGGAAGCCAGAGTGTGGGGACTTGTATCATGCTGTATTTTCTCCCAGGAACCATTAGAATGAGGCTCCACAACTGGGAAAGTTTGTCTCATACCTGAAGGTGAACGTTCTCAGTATCCCCTGTGGAAGGACAGCGGGAATGAAAGTCAGTGGTTGCGCATATATGTGAAACTCTAGTGCTGAGGATACTGCATTTACAGACAGCTGATGAGAAGTAATTCTGCAGCTTTCTAGGGGTTTCCACAAACTTAATAAGATGATTTTATTTTAATACTGCTCCATCAAAGCACAAACCCTTTGAAAGAAAGTGCTCAATGTAGTAACGTAAGCTGAAAGCTTGATGTACATCACTGCACAAACCCACTGCTCCAGATTGGTTCATACAGTCAGAGTGAAGTCATGAACTCATGGTGACAATCAAGATGGCTCAAGGGATTAGCAACAGTGTCAGGGTTTTTCCATCACATGGCTGTCAGCTCAAACTCATAATGACAAAGTCATTTCTTCTGATACCCATTTGGACACCTAGGTGAAACAAGCTAGCTGGTTAGTCTGGCTTCTAGTGGTCAAGTGTCACTATCACAAGAACCACCGTTACGATTGGCACTTATTGTCAGTCTCAGCAGAGAAGTCAAGTGAAGAATGTACACTGATCTCCAATCTCACTCCTGGAAGAAATCTCTAGGGCAGGGAAGGCACTTTTGGCAGGGGGATAGATAGGGAAGCTAGCAGGGAGACTGCCTGTGCTGGAGATGAATATGGGATTTTCACCTTCATTGCCTTCATTCACCTTAAGTCATCAGCTTCACCTGCTCGGCACACATCAGGAACTGGTTGACGTGCTCCGTGCAGTTCATCACGGAGGCCTGGTTCTGTTTCAAGCACTGTTCAAATGCAGTGAAGGGCTCAGCGCAGTCCTGGCGGATCTTCTGCACAATTGGGCTGCAACAAAGCAAGCACACAGACGCTGAGCTCCCCACGGGGAACTTTGCTGACGGTCACAGGGTACTAAATACTCCCTAGAATAAGCCTAGAAAGAACATTTTAAAATCTCTATTCAAAGCAGCTGTAGCAAAGTCAGGAATGTGCCCCCCCCCCAAGTGATTAGCTGCACAACAGGTGGAGCAGGCTGGCCTGGCGGTTACAGCACTGGCACCACCCTAAGGAGAACGGGGTTCAATACCCTGCTCTGCCCCAGAGTCCCTGCCTGGGCAGGTCACGTCCTCCCCTGCCCCTCTGCTCCCCAGCTGTACAATGGGGTGAGCAGGCCCTTGGGGCACCTGTGCGCGCTGCGGGGCAGGAAGGCGGGCTGGGTCGCGGGCCGGGCAGGGGGACCGCGGGGCGCGGCCGCACTCACTGGGAGGAGGCGCAGCGGGCCATGCTGAGCTTGAGCTGGTGACAGTCCTGCTGCCAGGTGGCGGGGCTGGCGGCCACGCAGCGCCCGTACTGCTCCATCTCGCCGCGGCAGTGCCGCGCCGCCACCTCCAGGGCGGCCTGCCTGGGGAGAGACCGGACAGTCAGCGCGGACCCGACCGGACCCGACCCTCCCGGCTTCCATCCCGCCCCGGCCCCGGCCCCCGGCCCCGGCCCCGCACTCACATGCTGCCGCGCAGAGCCCACCCGGAACACGCCGGGCCCGCGGCCCGCCCAAGTCCGCATGCGCGAAAACCCAGCCGTGGCCATGACACTAGAGGCAGTCGGGCTCGGGCCAGTCGCCGCGCATGCGCGCCCCCGTCGGCGATGTTGCTGCGCACGCGCGGTTTGGACGTCAGGGCGCCGTGCCCCCGGAAGCGGAAACGGCGCGTTGCTCGGCGGGCTCCCGGAAGATGGCGGTGGCCGCTCCAGCTCCAGGCTCCGCGGACGAGCTGGTGTCTGCAGTCACCCTGTACCGGCGGCGGCCCCGGCTTCTCCACGGCACCGTCCTGCCTTTCGTGGCCGGGCTGTACCCGGCCTGGCTGTGGCTGTGGGGGCCCCGGGTCTGGGCCGCCTGGGGGGAGGTGGAGGAGGCCGGCTCGGGCCGCGGCCCCCCCGAGGCCGCGCTGCTGGCGCTCGCCGCTATCGGGGTCGCGCAGCTGCTCACCGCGCTCTCGGGGCTGTGGTCCGTCCACGCGCACTGCGCGCTCACCTGCGTCAGAGTGAGTCACGGGGTTCGCGCGAGTGGGCACTCGTGGGGGGTCAAAGGTCGCCACGTGTGAGGTTCCATCGGTGCCGGGGGCCAGTGCGGGCGGAACCCCACGGCCAGGCAGGGCGCTACCAGGACCGGACCCAGGGCAGCCGCGGTTCTCAACCAAGGGTCGGGAGGACCACGAGCAGGTTTCAGGGGTTCCACCAAGCCGGGCCAGGGTTAGACCCGCTGGGGCCTAGGGCAGAAAGCCCGAGCTCCGCTATGCAGGGCTGAGGCCGGGGGCCGAAGCCAGAACATCTTCACTTTGTGGGGCTTGCTGTGTTGTGGGGCCCTGGGCAGTTGCCACGCCTGCTATCCTCTAATGCAGTGGTCTCCAAACTTTTTGGATCATGCACCTCCAAGGCCATCTCTAGGGAAGCAAAAAAATAAAGAGCTGCCGCCGAAGACAGAGCGGGGAAGCGCCCAGCTGTTGCTGAAGAATCAAAGGTCCAGGAGTGCTGCTGCTGCTGTGCCGGTGCCACTCCTTCAGCGGCGCTTCTCCTGCCGTGCACCCCCAGGGATGGTCTTGTGCACCCCACTTTGGAGACCACTGCTCTAATGCAGGTCCTGGCTTTTAAGAACATAAGAACGGCCCTACTGGGTCAGACCAAAGGTCCATCTAGCCCAGTATCCTGTCATCTGACAGTGGCCAATGCCAGGTGCCCAAAAGTGATCCATTCCCTATTTTAAAAGAGAAAAACAGTTGTTGGGGCACTGGTGGGCTGTGGAGTTTTTATAGCATGTTGGGGGGGGGGGGGGGGAGGGTGTCAGAAAGAAAAAGGTTGAGAACCTGTAACCCAGGGGTTGCTGTGAAGCTCAAAAGTATAACTGAGTTCCAAAAAGACTTACGTAAGTTCATGAAAGGGTTGGTCCATCAGTCGCTGTTAGCCAAGATGATCACCCCCATGCTCTTTGTGTCCCTACACCTCTGACAGCCAGAAGATAGGATTAGATGACAGGGCATGGATCACTTGATAACTGCCCTGTTCTGTTCATTTCCTCTGAAGTATCTGGAATAGGCCTTTGTTGGAAAACAGGATACTGAGCTAGATGGATCATTGGTCTGACCCAGAATGACTGTTCTTATGTTCTTACATAGGGTTACCTCCCTCCTCGCTTGCCTTTAGTTTTCTTACTCTGGAATGGATCTGCCCATTGTCTGGGGGGCTCTGAGCAATACCCTGCCCCTCTTGGTCTCGTCTGTTCCGTGTGGACATTGGAATGTCCATTGGCCCCTCTACATAATAGTAGGAGGCTGCTCAAGTGTCTTGAGCTTGGATTCTTCCCCTGCTGATCATGAGCTGTCTGCCACTTCCAACCCCAAGGGCGCTGTAATATCCTGGTGCTGTGTGTGAAGAATTTCTGGATGGAAGAGGCTGTAGAGGTGTAAAGTAACAATAATGAGTGATATCATTTCTGAAAGGCCACCATGGATATCAGTAGCTATCCAGCAGGATTGCTTCCCATACTGTGGAAATGCAGCCACTTCTGAGGTGTGAGGTGGCAGCTGAGTGTACAGGGATAACTTATTTGCTGTGACATGGCAGTGGTTTAATAACCATATAGCAACACTGTGCACTTTTAGACAGAAAGTGAAACAGAATGGGAGGGTGATTATGGGTGGGGATTTTGAAACATTTTCTTGTACAGAAATATTTCTCCATTGAACCTGGGCTAGACAAACTGGTCTGCTTTTACTTGGGACATGTAGGGGAGAAGTATGTGTGGCTGAGCTGGCCCTGCTTGCAGGTGTGATAACTATTTTAGCACCAAAAAAAGTTGCTTTATAACAACTGAACTGCTCTGGGTGCAACTTAGCTTTCTTTGCCAGTATTTGTTGTTCCAGCTGCTGCTGGGAAGCAAGAGGCACTGTGGTAACTGGGCTGGCTGGTTTGCCTCACTTCATGGCAATTCCTGTAACTGTCTGTATAGCTTCCTCTTAGGAGTAGTTACATGTCTAACTGCAAATAGTCTTGGCAAAAAACATCTGGTACAGCTTCATTAGCTAGTCTCCAGAGTAGTTGGCATAGGTCTGCAGCTGTATCCTGGGCATTTATTAAGACAATCAAGGAGTTCTCAAAGCAAATGAGCCCTTGGAGCTGTCTGCCAACACTGTGGGCTATGTATATCCTAGTGTTTTCCCAGTGTTCTGGTAGTGTTACTGACTAGACAACTTGTTACTGCTTTGAATTGCAGGCAGTGGTTACTAGAGTTGCCAACCCTCAGGAAGAAAAGGAATATTTGTGGCACCTTAGAGACTAACAAATTTACTTGAGCATAAGCTTTCGTGAGCTACAGCTCACTTCATCGGAATGCATCTGATGAAGTGAGCTGTAGATCATGAAAGCTTATGATCAAATAAATTTGTTAGTCTCTAAGGTGCCACAAGTAATCCTTTTCTTTTTGTGAATACAGACTAACATGGCTGCTACTCTCAACCCTCAGGATTGTCCTGGAGTCTCCAGGAATTAAAGATTATGCCATGTGATGAAATCTCCAGGAATTCATCTAACCAAAGTTGGCATCCCCAGTGGTTATTCAAAGGCCTTGTTAGCTGTATATGTTGCAAATATCTTTATCATGAATGTTATATTTATATTCTTTACCATGAATGTTAAAAATCCAAACCTTGAGCTACAGGAATTAATGATGTAAACAGCAAGGAAACAGGAATTCTTCAGGGTGGCTGAAGGGGTCCTACACGCAGGTAATTGCATGAAAACGAGCAAAGAAAAAACTAGGCAGATTATTTGGCCAAATGCTCTGAGTTCTGTTAGACTGTGGATTAGTTTCTTCAGGGTTGGGGTGGAAGCTACATCATGTGGAAAACTTAAACTGACAAAGCCTTGGAGAATAGGGTGTCAGGAACATTCCTGCTGTGACCACCAGAGTAGGGACAAGATTTGACCAACAAAGGTGCATACACCTTTGACTAGTCACTAAAGTCCCCCACCCAGCCATGCTGCTGCAGTACTCCTCAATGAGGTTGAAGATTTTTCTGCCCTTTGTGCTTTCCATTTTGTGGTGTTTTGGTTGCTGGGATAAAGTCAGATTAAATAGACTAAAGTCTGGGTTAAACTGCAGCTGGATCCAGAGGACAATGTGAAGAAGAATAAAAGGGTTAAAATGTTGCTTCTTTTGATTCCTTTTACTAAGAAAATCCCCTTTATCCATAGAATCTGCTAGTGCGGATTGAGCTGCAAGAATGAAACTAAAAGTAGTGTGTGCTCTGGTGGTTTCATTGTAATGTGAGTGGGCTGTCACAGTCATCCATTCATGGTGTTAATCTGGTAACATTTGGTCAGCATAAATTTGAGTTGTGACATGGCAAAGTTTGATGAGATTTTCCTTATGTCAGGGGACAGTGTTCTTATTTCTGATGTGTTCATAACTAAAATCAGAAACGTGCTGTAATGTGGAAAGTAGCATCGCAGAGCTTTTTTTGTTAGTTACCTTTTATTATTAGATGCTTTTATTGCATTTGTAAGCCTTTCATCTAAGCAATGAATCTTCCTGTTTCCATGAGTATATAGTAAAAACTGTTGTCTTCACAGGCTCTACCAATATTGCTAAATGTCAGTTGAGACTTCATTATAATGGCAGATGGAAAAGCCCTGTTGGTTTCTATCTGTTCCACTTTCCTGATCCTGGGGGGCCAGGACAGGGTTGTTCTCCAGTCCTTTGCTTAGTTTGCCCAACAGGGGGGCTTCCATCACTCCCTTTAGGAGATTCTGCAGCCTAATACATGTCACTGTCAGAAAGTCTCTCTCCTAATACTTAGCTGTCCGATGCCCATAAGGAACTGAAGATACAATCGGATTACATCTTCCCAACCACCACAACCTGTAGTCAGCCTTTTCTCTCCTTTATGTCTGAACACAAAACTCAAAAATTGGTGACAAAACCAGGAAACTGTTAACAAGGGAATACTTTAAAATAGTCTTGTATGATAAAGGGTCTAAAGTTAAGTCTCCCCCCTCTGTCCATCACCAAGAATCTTCAGAGCTCATCATAATGATCCTCAGCTCCCTATTGTTCCTCTGTGCCAGAGTCCCCAAGAAGTTGATTGAATTCTATGATGTTTGCACTAATCTAGCTCAGTAGCCTTGAGTAGAAGGGAGATCATGGCTTGTGATTTTTGTTAGAATGGCAATGATAGGTCTCTGGGAACAGGCTCTTCATTTTTGTTGGGGGACTTCCCACATGTGCTTTGTTTTAAAGCAGCACCAAAGGTTTTCTGATATTGCAAGGATGTAGATGTATCCATCCCAGTCAGAGAACTCATGTAATAACATCTCTCTGCAAAGCCAAGTCTTCTCTGTCCTGTGAGGTGCCCAGCTCCCTAGCCGCCTAAGGATGCGCGTGTGCGTACATCAACAGAGTGGTCCAGGTGCACCCATACCTTCCATAGACAGATGACAGCAACTCCAGGCGTGTAGGGAAGGGTTGAGATTGCACTGACAATACTTGTGGTTTTTACTGGGCATCGTTAGAGCACTCAGAAGTGGAGGTCCCAGTTTGAGGAGCAGCTGTGTTGATCATGTCAAAATTAATGGGACATTGAGTTTGTTGATTAAATCTGAGATTTTATCAAATTTATGGGAAACTTTCTTTTCAGCGAGATGTGACCTGACCATCAACAATTGCTAGGCTGGGAAGAGTTTGTGGCTAATGGTTTTGTATTCAGAATCTCAAACCGTGCAGTTATTCCCATTCACTTTTCTGTCCTCTGCAGCATGTTGGCTGGACTAAGTTCACCTGATTCCTCTGCCTCATTTTCCCTCTCCTCCTCCCCAGCCCCACCCCCTCCAAAGAATTCTAGGAACTCAGTCTTTCCTTGGGAGTCAGGATAATTTTCATTGCAAGTGTTGGTCTTTCCTGCGTGGTTTTAAAATATCAATGAAAAGTCCAGATAAGCCAGGAAAAATAGAGGAATGTTCTCTGTGTTTGAGTGGTGCTCCGTGTCTCATAATGACTGTACATGGACCCCTCCTGGCTTCCACTGACCTTTACAGAGTGCATGTTTGCTTTGTGTTTTTCAGGAACCCAGTCCTAGGAAAGCCACATTAGCTAAAATTGTGCCAACTCCAAATAATGGATCTGCAGAGCTTGTGCCACTCCATCGAGACCAGGTACAGACTTAGACTCCAACTCTTTATAATAGCTGACAGCTGCCTGGGAATTGCTGTTTCTTAGAAAACATACTCATCTCCAACCTGCCTTTCCAAAGCCACTAATTTAAATTAAAACTTTAGAGCTTGGCTGAAAGCCAGCTGATATCTGTCTCACGCAGGGAATAAGAGGTTTTAGAAAGTGCAACATTTGTAACTAATACCTGTAGTCTCACAGACAATGTTGTTTAGGAACAAAAGATGTAAATGTCCAGTTGGTCCCATCTAATCCATCTTTCCCAGCCATTGCAGTTCCCTATAGTATATGTGAAAAGATGTGGCCCTACTGTAAGGGCTCTTGGATGTGAAAGTCTAAATGCTCTTCCCTTCTGCATAATCCCTGCAGGGGGAAGATGGCCAGGAAGCCCTTTCCTTTGAGTTTCAGAAAATTAAGTACTCTTATGAGGTCGATGACAGGAAACAGTTTCTCCCTGTGGCTTTCCCTGTGGAGCACCCCCTCTCCTATTACCAGAATGCCCGAGGCTACCAGGAGGACAGAGAGATCCGAGTGGCTGAGAAGAAATACGGCACAAACAAGTGAGTGTTGGGCGGGGGTGGAGCTGGGCCTATCAGAAGCTGTAGGCATCAAATTGTCCATGGGTAGTGTTCACTAACAAGGATTTCAGGGCCTGGGGGTTCCAGGCAGTGGGTTTTGAATGTCCTTGCTCTAGATTATCAGGTTTTTGGGCGCTAAATCCCCTGGAAGAAGGAGATAGCTAATTCCTACAACGGCATCAAATCTGGGCTTTACCACAGAAAGGGCCCTGGTTACAGATTCAAATCCCTTACATCTAAGAGTAAATGAAGAGAAGGGGAAGATGTTCTGGTACAAAGGGGAACAAAACCTCCCGTTCACACTCCAGAGGCTGCAGTAGCTTTCAGGTTGGGATGGTGCTGTGAGGCCAGAACACCAAGATTAAAAAGGATTTTATTCTTTCCCAGGGCAGAAATGGTGGTGCCAGAGTTCTTGGAACTCTTTAAAGAGAGAGCCACAGCCCCTTTCTTCGTCTTTCAGGTAAACAAAAGTTGTAACTCTTGTCCCTAGGGTACAAAGAAGAGAATTCCCTCCAATCTTAGTTTGGGAATCTGAAATCGGCTGGCTGTTTCCAAAAGTGCATCATTCCACACTGCAGTGTCAGCTGTGGGGGATAAGGGCTGACATATCTTTGGTCAGTCATAACTGAAAGTTGTTACTGTCCAATGTGTGGTGGATTCTAGTCCAGTTCCCATCATAGCTGGCATGAACCGTCACCTTTGGTAGCCTCAGCAGAGAGGCCAAAGACTGAGGCTAGAGAATGCCCTTCTGGCCCGCAGGGTCAAGATAGAAGTGCATTAGATGAGCAGCACGTCAAGGAGGTGTTTGCCTTGTCACTGCACAGACTGTATCTCTTCTGTCGAGAACAAAGGTGCTCAATCCCCAGCAAGCCAACGTTCTTCGCTGGCGCTAAAAAAAAGATTTAATATTGTCTGTTTCCTCCTGCTGGGCTGTTACAGTGGCATTCTAGTGTCCAAGCATGTGTACAGTACAGGAGGTGCTGATCTACTGATGGGCTTGAGTTCTCAGGGACATGTTAGGTGCTTTATGGGATGAGTGCTGGAATGGCTTCCACATCTGTTTCCTCCAGGTGTTCTGTGTGGGTCTCTGGTGCCTGGATGAATACTGGTACTACAGCGTCTTCACTCTCTCCATGTTGGTGGCATTTGAAGCTTCTCTGGTCCAACAGCAAATGAGAAATATGTCAGAGATTCGAAAAATGGGCAACAAACCATACATGATTCAGGTAAATGAGCGCAGAGGGATGATGATCAGAAACTCGGCACTGAGAAACTGGGGAGTTTAATATAGAGCCCAGGAGCATGCAAGGCCCTTTAGACATGGCCTGTAAGAAAGAGCAAAGTTTACACTCTAAATTAGGCACACCTTGCTGAGAGAGCAACAAGACTTTCCTGTGTTTCCTGTTTTCTTATGTCCAATTTGCCTTTTGATGTTTGTTGCCTTTGTATGCACTTGTTTAACTCTTGCCTAATTATTGGAGTCTTTGGCCTTTTCTTTTGAATAGTTTTAACCTTTTTTTTAAAGTTCAGATTTATTATAAAACAGCAGGATTATGTCGTGTGTGTGTGTGCATGCTCAGCGCGGGGGAAGACGATTGATTGGGAGCAATTCCAAAAGATCCCAGCTCAGCTTGGGGCCCCAAAATTTGATCCCCTTCTCCTCCGGTACTTTATTTTTCTTGTATCTATTTGGAAAGTGCATGTGATTCTTGTGTGTGTTATATAAAAAATATAATTTTATATGTATCAATATACAGACAGAGACGCACACAGAATGAGCACCTACGGCAACAAAACACTCTGTGCTCAAGGAAGGGAAAGAGACTTCAACTCTGCGCTTCCACGGGGTAGTAATGGGAAATAACAGCTTTTTCCAATCTGTAAACTCAGGGATGGTTTGTGGATAGCTGGGTTGAGGAGACCGTTTATGCAGATTCACTATTTATGTGCGGAGCACGGCTTTTGTTGTAGTTGTCTTGTGATCTATTGCGCTCTCTCCTGTCGTATGTTTCTCTAGCACCCTTCTCTGTAATATCTAAGTGCTTTCTCACATTGCTTTTGTTCTGCAGGTTTACAGAAACCGGAAGTGGCGTCCCATTTCCAGTGATGAGATCATCCCAGGGGATATTGTTTCTATTGGTAACTGCCTGCATGCCTGACACAATCAGAAACCCTTATAAAATCAAATCACTTCTACATGAATGTGTTGACTGAGATTAATTAAATTTACAATTGAACCCTATCAAAATGTCCATAAAAATTCCAACGAAGAATCTTTAAATGCTCATGAATGGCTGAAAACTCACAGGCCTGAGAGAGAGTGTCCCTCAAGTTCCGATCCCACAGATCTCTAACTTTATTCTCCAAGATTGGTGTCTAAATATTAGGACTAAAATCCGCCACAGCTGCCGTGCTTCATATCAGAGGTTCCAAGAGTGGAAAGTTTCATCCAAAAGCTGAGGATGGGGATGGAGGACAAGGGGGAACAGGATGCTGTTCCCACCCCCGTACTGTGATTCTTTTTTAGATTGCATTGCCCCAGGAGTATTGCCCCAGTCTAAAGCTTGAATGGCAGTAAGAATTGTGTTCCTTTACTTTTAAATCCCTCTAGTTTCAATGCTATCTTGAGCTTTTATGACACTTCTGGTTCACGTCAAAGCTTGTGTTTTGGTGAAAGATTTGGGAACTTGCAAGTGCGACTTGCCCTTAGAAATCCTCTGCATCTCAGCCAAAGCAAAGGGGAATTGCATCCTGCCAGACAAACGGGCTAACAATGGCCAGTTCTCACAGTGAGCTACTTCTAAGCTTTGCTCTCTTGATTTCAGGCCGATCTCCTCATGAGAACCTAGTGCCATGTGACGTGCTCTTGCTCCGTGGAAAGTGTATTGTGGATGAAGCCATGCTGACTGGAGAGTCTGTGCCTCAGATGAAGGTGAAAGACAGGTCCTCAGTAATGCTTGTTACGTCTTCATTGTTTATGTACCAAGTTTCATTCCAGCCACCGCAGCATCTAAACAGTGCAGGGTTTATAGGTGCAGATCAATCTTTGTGTAAACTCTGGCTCAGAAAATCCGGGTCTGTCTGAGTGTTATCCACCCTCATATCCATGATTGATGATCTAGTAAATGAGAAAGGGAATGTCTGTTTTGTCTAGCTGCAGCCTCTGCAGCTGGATTGCAGGGTGTGGGCACAGCCCAGCACTCCCCCACATTCCCCAGTCTGTGCTGCTTTGACTGGGCAGATGGGAGGGACGAGCACAGAGAGCTTCAAATCCAGTGAATCTCCCTTATTTTTATGCCAGTGCATGATTTAAACATAACAAAATAACGTTTAGAATAGCCTCCCTGTTGAGGCTGGTGATCCAAGTGTGAGCAAATCCTCCGACCCCAGGATTCTCATGGGTACCAGGCATCTGAGCTAGGACAAAGGCAGGAGCTAACTATCCTGTTCAAGTCCAGAGTCAGTTTCTGCAGACTGCCCGCAGGGGAGCTGAGAGTGCCTCATGGAGATGGGACCGTAGAGGAGCGTTATGAGTCCAGTTGTTGGCAACTAACTGGAAACGAGTCCTGCTTCTCTGAGTCCCGAATTCTCTCATTCAGGAGCCCATTGAGGATCTCAGTCCAGAGCATGTCTTGGACATGCAGACAGACGCCAGACTGCACATCATATTTGGGGGAACAAAGGTCGTGCAGCACATTCCACCCCAGAAAACCAGCACGGGACTGAAATGTATGTACTTGCCAAGCAGAAGGCTTTGGTCAGATGGAATGCCATGGCCTGGCCCTCTCCTTTTAAACAATAACTTCTAGTGATGTCACTGAGTTTGTCACCCTGCCCTTTTATATGGCAGCTGAAATTGAGTGTTAAAATGAAATAATCTTTTGCTGAAGGCCGCCATGTTCTCCTGGAGGGTGAGAGGAACATGCAGCCCCAATTTTGTTCTAGCTATAATGTGTGTATAAAAAAGATCTCTTCTGAGCTTAATGCTGTTGTTACTGCTCCTGTTCCAGCTGTTGATAATGGGTGCGTGGCATACGTTCTGAGGACTGGATTCAACACATCTCAGGTAAGAAGTGCATGAGAGAACGCCCATTTAAGGGAGGTAGTTCTGATCAATTGCTGGAGAGAAATTCAAGTCAGGTTTCACAGTGGTAGCTGTGTTAGTCTGTATCAGCAAATGCAATTTTCTTCAAACAGTTAAATTTCACTGGCAGGGACGTCCAGCAGGTCAGAATAGAGGCCCCATGATCTCTCTCGGTAGCTTTAAGTGCACTCTGCAGATCTCCAAACTTTAATGCCCACAATTCTGAGCTTTTTAACTGAATGAGCTGCATTTTGAAATCTTCAACACCCATCCACTGAAATACAGACAAATCCAAGTAGCTTTCTTGAACTTTTGAGGTTTAATTAGAAAAGAAAGCATTGGGCCAAATCGCTGGAAATCTTGAAATCTGTCAGAAAATTCTGATTCCAGTTCTTGCATGTACCTTCCAATCTCATCAACACTGACAGTGCAACGTGTCGATAGCCCTTTTATGTGTTGGAAGTAGTGGAAAGTCAAAGTTCATATATCCCAAGAAAAAACTGCTGTTTTACAACAAATGCCTTCCAGGCTTCATAAAGATCCAGAACCGTTTGCCCTGCACCCTGGAGACAGAGGTTGAGTTTAGGTGAGTGGTGTTGTCAGTTCAAAACATGAGCTTACACAGCCATTTGTCATCATCCAGTTCGGGGTAGTTTTGTGCTTTTTCCGACAAAAAGGCCTTGATTGCATCAAAACAGTTTACAAAGCACACCAAAACCTGGCCATGACTCAGCCACCGAATGTTGCTGTGAAGTGGAATGGCGTTATAAGCACTGTCCATCTCGTCTAGCATTGCTTGAAACTGTCTGTGAGTCAAAGCAAATCGAGCAACGAGGAAATCTGCAATTTGCACCACTGTGTTCATCACATTATTAAGCTCTGAATTAGAAATTTTAGCGTACAGGTTTTCTTGATGGATGGTACAGTGAAATTTTACTATTGGATGGCCAATTTGATCTTCAAGTAACTTTACAAATCCCTTCTGATTTCTGACTACGACAGGAGCACCATCTGTTGTCACACACAATATTTTTCTGATGTCAACTCCTCTTTCTTCAAAATGGTTTTCAAAACTTTCCACTTATCTTCCCCCTTTGTTGTGTCATGTAGGGGTTTTAGGCAACAAAGTTCCTCTTGGATTTCATCAGAAGCACAATATCTTGCAACAACTGCCAAACGCAGAACGTCCTTTATATCCATGCTCTCATCAACTGCAACTGCTGTGTCTTTTAATGCAGTCTGCTTTTTGTTAATGTTTTCTGCCATTTGCTTACGCATCTCTCAACTGTTCTAGCAGAGATAGGCAGTTATTTTATTCTAGATACGATCGTATCTTTATTTGGCAAATCATTGAACAAAACCTCCAAACTGCTGAGAAAAACTTCTTTTATATATTCCCCATCTGTAAACAGCTTTCCGTTTTTTGAAATGCACTGTGCAATCTTGTAACTTCCTTATAGATTCATAGATTCACAGATACTAAGGTCAGAAGGGACCATTCTGATCATCTAGTCCAACCTTCTGCACAGCTCAGGCCACAGAATCTCACCCACCCACTCCTACGAAAAACCTCACCTATGTCTGAGCTATTGAAGTCCTCAAATCATGGTTTAAAGACTTCAAGGAGCAGAGAAGCCTCCCTCAAGTGACCCGTGCCCCATGCTACAGAGGAAGGCGAAAAACCTCCGGGGCCTCTCCAATCTGCCCTGGAGGAAAATTCCTTCCCAATCCCAAATATGGCGATCAGCTAAACCCTGAGCATATGGGCAAGATTCACCAGCCAGATACTACAGATTATTCTTTCCTGGGTAACTCAGATCCCATCCATCTAATATCCCATCTCAGAGGATTAGTCCTATTTACCCTGAATATTTAAAGATCAATTAATTACCAAAATCACATTATCCCATCATACCATCTCCTCCATAAACTTATCAAGTAGAATCTTAAAGCCAGATAGATCTTTTGCCCCCACTGCTTCCCTTGGAAGGCTATTCCAAAACTTCACTCCCCTGATGGTTAGAAACCTTCGTCTAATTTCAAGTCTAAACTTCCTGGTGGCCAGTTTATATCCATTTGTTCTTGTGTCCACGTTGGTGCTGAGCTTAAATAATTCCTCTCCCTCTCCTGTATTTATCCCTCTAATATATTTATAGAGAGCAATCATATCTCCCCTCAACCTTCTTTTAGTTAGGCTAAACAAGCCAAGCTCCTTAAGTCTCCTTTCATAAGACAAGTTTTCCATTCCTTGGATCATCCTAGTAGCCCTTCTCTGTACCTGCTCCAGTTTGTATTCATCCTTTTTAAACTGGGGAGACCAGAACTGCACACAGTATTTTAGGTGAGGTCTCACCAGTGCCTTGTATAACGGTACTAAAACCTCCTTATCCCTACTGGAAATGCCTCTCCTGATGCATCCCAAAACCACATTAGCTTTTTTCACAGCCACAACCAATACTCCAAGGTCCTTCTCCTCTTCCGTTACTTCTAATTGATGTGTCCCCAACTTATAACTAAAATCCTTCTGTAGCTTGATTTTTACTTACACGTAAGCATTTAAAAACACTGCTCTGCTTTTCATATCCTGCTACTGCCTTTTTGATCAATTCAGTCTTGTCTGCTTCATCAAGAAAGGTTTTCTTGTCCTTCATTTCAAAATGTTGTCGAACTCTTGATGTGCAACAAACAACACTTTCACAACAGAAAGCACAAACAGTATGGTCCTTCTTTTGAATAAATCCAAATATGTCTGTCCAAGAAGGCTGAAATGAACGGACATCTAACTTTGCTTTCTTAGGAGCTGACATTTTGTCAAATGTACCCCTCAACTCACAGAGGGGGGGGAAATCGAGACAGACGGCATGCACAATGTCAAACGCAGTGCGCTGTTCCATGTGGCATAATATAAGCAGCAAATCAGGACTTAAAAATATCCCATTGGCACTGGAAAAATTTTTAAGGTGAAGGCGCTGAGCTCTGCCCCCTCTTGCCCCTGTCTGCACCCCTTATTGCACCAGGCTGGGACCAGTGGGCCACAGCTGGGGGCAGCTGCAGAGCGCTGCGCCGAGGCCAGGAGCAGAGCCCTGGGCCGGTGCCCGGGACCCCAGGCCAGCAGCAGGCTGAGTGGGGCCAGTGGCTGGGACCCCAGGCCAGCAGTGGAGCCCCGAGGCCAGGACCCAGGCAGTGTGAGTGCCACTGAAAATCAGCTTGCATGCTACCTTTGGCACACATGCCATAGGTTGCTGACCGCTGGTCTAGAGCAGGAATGGCCAGCCTGTGGCTCCAGAGCCACATGCGGCTCTTCAGAGATTAATATGAGGCTCCAACTCCGGGGGCTGGAGCTACAGGCACCAACTTTCCAATGTGCTACAGGGTGCTCACTGCTCAACCCCTGGCTCTGCTCCAGGACTCCCCCCTCCTTCCCCCAAGGCCCCTGCTCCTTCCCCTTAGTCTGCTGCGCCCTTGTTCCTCCCTCCCCTCCTCCCCAGCCTCCTGCACACCACAAAACAGCTGATTTGTGGCCAGCCAGAGGCACAGTGATGGAGGGTTAGGTGCTGGGGGGAGGGAGGGAGGGAGCTGACGGAAGGCTGCTGACGTGTCACTATATCTCTTTGGCAATGCACATTGGTAAATTCAGGCTACTTCTCAGGTGCAGGTTGGCCTCTGGTTTAGAGGATAGAACCTGGGCTCCGAGTCAGGATTCCTGAGTGCCACTGAGTCACTAGGACTTTGAACAAATTATTGTATAATAACAGTGACTGTCCATGGGTGTTGAAGTGTGTTTGTAAACACCAGACAAATGCAAGGTAATACACTTTTTTAAATCTGATGGATGGAAAGTTAAGGCCGCTTAAATAAAGAGCAGTGAGAAACGCACTTAACTGACCAACTGATTAGCATGCTAAAATCCTGCCTGTGGGTGGCGCTGCACTGGCAGTCATTGTGGTGGGCCAGGGAATGGAATGTATCACATGCAGCAGCAGCAGCGGAGAATCAGAATGCAGGCATTCTGCATTAATTTTATACATTTCTTATGTATTTTACAAGAAACTGTACTGCATGCTGCAGAACGTGCTTCTTGCACTGAAGGCAGTTCTCCTTTCAGGGGAAGCTGCTGCGAACAATCCTCTTTGGAGTGAGAAGAGTGACAGCCAACAACTTGGAGACCTTTATTTTCATCCTGTTCCTTCTGGTCTTTGCCATTGCTGCTGCAGCGTATGTGTGGATTGAAGGTGAGCACTCTTTGCACCTCGCCCTGGCAGCTAGCTTTTGCCAAGAGTGTAGGAATAGCTTCTGGTGTATTGGCTGGGAAGGGGAATGGTAACTGAAGAAGCTGGGCTGTTTCCGTGTGTGGGCGTGAGCCGTGATTCATTCCGTTTTTCTCCCAAATTCCTCAGTAGTTTATGCGTCCATCTTGTTGTTGTGTGGCACCTTGTCTGGAGTGGAGAGGCAGCATTTCTCTGGTTTTATTTTGTAGGCACCAAGGACCCGAGCAGGAATCGATACAAACTCTTTCTGGAATGCACTTTAATACTGACTTCAGTAGTTCCACCCGAACTTCCCATTGAACTTTCTCTGGCTGTCAACACCTCCCTTATTGCCCTGGCCAAGCTCTGTAAGTACTAAGCCCAGAAGCAGGAATAGAAACAGACTGTGCACTCTGGTGTCCAGTACCCCCGGGATTGCAGCACTTGGCCACATAAAGTGTGTAAAATTGCTGGCTTTTATATACCATGGCGACCTCCTCTCTCCAAATAGCAATAACTGGGCTGTGTCCCGTGTCTGCCTGGTTTGCCGTATGTGCTGTGTGTCTGCAGGATTCCTGTGTCATTCAAAGCAGGGAAGTGTCTCTCAGGGTGTGGTGGAGGTGGTTCACACTGTTTTGAAACTTGGAAATAGCTCCTAAGTAGAGTGCCTGGGGGAAATAAGCTCCCACTCAAAAATCCAGCTTTCGTTGCTTTTTTAACAAGTGCTCTGACCCGTAGCAATGGGTGCCTCACTAAGAACCTCGCTGGGTAAATGGCCTCCAAACCTATCGCCGCTCTTCCTTTGGGATGGGTTAAATCTGACTTTAATTTCACAAGCTACAGAGCAGAAGGTTGAGGTTGTTAAATAAATTGTGGCTGAGCACCATGGTTTTTGGCTTGTAGGTTGTGGAAAAGATCATAGGTAGCTGAGGACCCCTACATGCCCTTGCTGCATCTCTGAAACGTTACAGGGTCCCATCTCCTCTCTTTCAGATGTGTACTGTACAGAACCTTTCCGAATTCCCTTTGCTGGGAAAGTTCAGGTTTGCTGCTTTGACAAAACTGGCACCCTTACCAGTGACCACCTGGTGGTAAGAGGTGTGGCTGGGCTCAGGTAAGCCATGGGATGGGTTCCCATAGGTAACGTTAACCATATTATACAGTTGACTCAGTGTGTGATGGGGGGTTCACTGCCTTTTTAGCGTCTGGTAGTGGGCCCTGTCAGAGCCGGGATGCATGACTGAGTGGGCCAGTGATCCAACATACCAAATCCTGCGTAGCTAAGTAATCAAATGTGGGTGACAGTTGAACAATGGAGGCCTAGGCTCCAGCCCCAGTGAGAGCTTCCCTCAGCTGGAGGCGAAGGGCAAGTCCAGTGCGGCAGAGAGGATGAATTAGGGGGAGTGAAGGAGATGAGCCAGAAGCAGGTTCTAGGCTAGGGGAAGGGGGATCCTGCAAGTTCTCTGGCTATGGCACTTGTGCAGCAATTTGCAGCATCAGAGCCCTTGAATTTGGTTCTTCATTTGGGATTTCATAAGTATGTTCTTAATTGCTAAAACCCTCTGTGCCTCTCTGCACCAGCATGCAGACCCCGCCTGGTGAGCTGTACCCCAATGGCAGAGTCCCTCATAGAAAAATCCTTCTGGTTTATTTCATTTTAAATCTTACCCTTCAGGATTATGGAAATGTTGTGACTTGTACACTGCGGAGTCAGAAGTCCTCACACTATGGAACATGTGGAAAATAAATATATAAAATCACTGTAACCAAAATATTTCAGGGGTCGGAGTAGTTACTTACAGAATGAACAACAGCCTGGTGAGCGAGGCTGAGTGATATCCACACACTCTAATCAAAGGCGTTGCAGTGAATGTTGAGCAGGTGCAGCTGTTGTAAACCACAAACACTTGTGATTTCGTGCCCACTTGTTCTCAGGCTTATGAGAAATGGTTTAAAACCTCTTGTGTCCTGGGAGTTTGTTAATTGGCTACAGTGAGCATGGGACATTGCCCAGGTGACACAACCACCCCTGCATGCTTGTATCCCTCACTCTCCCCATCTCATAATGTAGCCTGGCCATTGACTGGTATGTGTTCCGCCTGTTGTCTAGCACACAGGTGACTGTGTGGGGAGAGCAGTTTAGAGTGACTTCTTGCACTAGAAAAAACCCTTTGGAGGCTGCACATGAATGTAATCTAAGTACAATACACATCTGTCTGAGCAGACCCAGCTAGACAGGGTGGTGTGTTGCATGTGCATTCAGTTTCCTTGAACAGCACTTATTTGGCACACCAATTAAGGCCTCTTCTTTGAGGAATCTCCTCAATTAGGATTGCTCAGGGGCAGTGGCTGTAGTTGCAGCATCGAGAAGCTGAGTCATTGAGCCAGCTTTCCCACAGCTTTGCTATTGGCATGAGAAGCACTAACTGTTTAGGACACTGGGACAGTAATTATTTGCTTGGAGAAATTGTAGAACACGTATGGCTTTGACGGCCTGTCCAAGCCTATTAACGTAGTCTCTCCTCACTGTAGGGATAGGAAGGAAGTGACGCCAGTGTCTGACATTCCTGTAGAAACCCACCGAGTGATTGCCACTTGCCATTCATTGGTCCAGTTGGATGACGGGACGTTGGTGGGAGATCCATTAGAGAAAGCAATGCTGATGGCTGTGGATTGGACTCTGACCAAAGGTAGAGACCATGGCCAGTTCCTACGTGTGTCCAGTTGCACAAACTGATACCAGAGCCCGTGTTTGTCTGTGTAGATATTAGTGATGATAAAGCTGCTCCTCCCAATTCCATTCTTGTAGGTGAAATTCACCCCCCTTTGTAGACTTATGTGGGCTTTGTAGTAGTCTTCTGCATGGGGCGAGCTTTGCCCTACGTAAACCCTGGTGAGTGCTCTGGCACTGCTGGGGAAGGGCTGCGGGAGACCTCATACAGGATTTCTGCAGGGACGCTATGTGTACGCAAGCTGTTAAAGTACACTTGTGCTAGCTCAATAAGAAATAGTATAGCCGCAGAAGCACAAGTAGCAAGCGAATATGTACCAGTGGGGATCAGGCGGGTTGTACTTGGCATGGCTAAGATGTGCTGCTGCTGCCCGTGCTATAGCAGCTATGCTACGTATGCAAGCTGGGTATCGCACCCCAGCTCCTCGTGTAGACATAGCCTAAATTTAGAAATCCCTTGTGCTGCAGATGTGGCATGCTCAGAAGCAGCTCTTTGCTCAGATCCACAGAGGTTGTCCAGGCAATTCCATCCCTCAGTCACTGGGGCCAGAACTTCTGTCGTCACCATGCTGCAAGGCTTGGGTGGAAAAACTTGTTCGTTCGTAGTGAATGATTCATTCCTGGGAGCTGAGGGAAGTGATGCTGCTTGCAATGCTGAGAAACCTTTCAGGATTTCCCGATCTGTTTGTTTCCAGATGAGAAAGTTTTCCCCAGAAGTATTAAAACTCAGGGACTGAAAATTCACCAGCGCTTTCATTTTGCCAGTGCCCTGAAAAGAATGTCTGTCTTGGCTTCATATGAGAAGATTGGCTCGACTGATCTCTGTTACATTGCAGCTGTGAAAGGGGCCCCAGAGACACTGCATGCAATGGTGAGCGCAGCACAAGCATGGAATGGGCTTTACAACAGCGAGATGTGTCCTAAAATGGGAATCAGTTCATGGGGCCTCCACAAGCTTGCCTGGGTTTGTGTGACTCCATCCTCAAATCCAGAACATGAATTATGTCCTGAAGATGGGCCCCGACGCGCCCTCCCCCCCCCCCGCCCGTTCCCATGTGAAAACAGTCTCCACTGCAGAGGCTCAACATTAACCCCAGTTAAATTAAGGGTGGCTCAGTGTGTGATATTCCTGGCCACTCTGTGCTTGTTCTCAGACCTGCAAATACAAATGGCAGCAGAAGGGTGAATATCAGATAAAGTCACTCTCCTGCCCTCGGTGGGGATATTTGTTGCTTCTTTGAACTCCCCGCTTGCCTCACCCCTACTCAAGCAGGGAGGCTCCTCTGCTTCACTGTGTATTTGATATGAAGCATTGTAACCTGCATATAGTGTTTAATAAGCTGTTTCCGCCCCACCCCCCCTTTTTCTGCAGTTCTCTCAGTGCCCGAGCAGCTACCGCACCATGCACACAGAAATCGCACGCGAAGGGGCAAGGGTGCTTGCGCTTGGCTACAAAGAGCTGGGGCACCTCACTCATCAGCAGGTACGCTTGGCTTCATGTAGTTGTGCTGGAACAAAGGATGCTGCCACACCTGTTGGCTTGAAGTATTAGTAGTAATCCAAATACGTGGTTTCCATCATCATCACCCCCACTATAAAAATTGTTCCAGCACCCCTGGCTCCGTGCCTGGGCCCCTAAAGTCAGAGCACCCACCCAAGGGAAGGTGCCCACATGAGAGGGGGTGACAGACACCTCATAGGGAGACTAGTGTCATAAGCCACAGATGAATCTGTAACTGCTTTGGGTTTTTTATACCTGAATCCTGTTGATTTTATTTTATTTATTTATTTGCTTGTTAGCTCCAAGGGACTGTGGTTCAGGTCTCCTGGTTTCTATTTTCAGCTCCGGCACTGACTACTTGTGTAACCGTGTGTAACTTGTGTAATCTGTAACTTGCTCTGCCTGCGCTTGCCTTGGTTTCCCCACTTGTAAAACAGGGATGATATGCCTGTGGGAGGAAAGCTGGGAGGCTCAGAAAGGGGGGCAGTGATTATATTACCAAAGGGGATGCTGTCTCTAGGGCAGCAGAGGGAGAATCCAGAATCATTCTATGCACCTCAGGCTGTCCCTGGCGTTCCCAGTCAGGACGGTCTACAGTGAATGGGGGTCTCATTGCTCGTGAGACGGCACGTAACAGTCCGGTGTGGTTCTTTTCCGTGGAAGGTGCGAGAGTTGAAGCGCGAGGCTCTGGAATGTGACCTGAGATTTGTCGGCTTCATTGTGGTCTCCTGTCCTCTCAAAGCTGATTCCAAGCCCATCATCCGGGAGATCCAGAATGCATCGCACCATGTGAGTGTCTGCAGGAGGAAACAAGCTCCTACGAGCCGCTTTGCTTGTGACTGAGCTCCTGGGACCGTGCAGACACCTGAGCGACTGGGCTGGTACAAGCCTCTTCCAGGATTGCAGGGCGTGGGAGGGGCAGCCGCTGTCCTGAGCTGTGCGTCATTGGTAGAGTCCAAAGCCAGAAGGGACCACTGTGATCATCTAGTCTGACCCCCTGCAGAGCATAGGCCAGAGACTTGCCCCAATGTAATTCCCAGAGCAGCTGTCTAAGGAAAATATCCAGTCTTGATTTAAGTATTATGATGGGTGGGGGCACTGGCTGATAACTCTGCCTTGCCCTGGCGGTTGAATTTCCGGACAAGGTGCTGTACAAAGCACCTGTGATTATTAGTGTGTCAGGTGGAACCTGGTCAGTGTCCAGGAACTTCTCTCTGTTCTGTAAAAAGAAAAGGAGTACTCATGGCATCTTAGAGACTAACAAATTTATTTGCGCGTAAGCTTTCTCTGTTCTGTGTAACTAAGGCCATGAACATATAGCGTGACCTCCTCGGTAACCTCATGTGACCCTACCTGTTTCCCTCTCTCAGGTAGTGATGATCACAGGGGACAATCCGCTCACTGCCTGCCATGTGGCCCAGGAACTCCACTTCATCCAGAAGGATCACACCCTCATCCTGCAGCCTCCCCACAGCAAAGGTGATGGATCCCAGCCCGGCCAACAGGCCTGTTCTGATGTAGTATCCAGCCTGGGTGCCTGCACAGGTCACTGGGGTGTAACACTGACCTCTGGTGGCAGAAAGTGTAACGATTTTGCTGCTGAGAGTCCCAGATAATCCAGTGCCCCTCTGCAGGGCCTTCCCCCACACATCTCGGAGCAGGTCACAAACAGAGGCTAGCAGGAGCAGTGTGCGTATGGGCTACCCAGCCCATCACCAGCAGGGTCTGAGAACCTAAGTAAGAGCAGCTGGCAGGCCTCCCCTTTGTGTGGAAGGTTTGGGGGAGGCAGTGGTGGTAAGGGATTTTAGGTTTGGTTTCTAGCTCTGCTGCAGACTCCCTGCATGACCTTGGACAAGTCAGTCTCTTGTGCTTCTTCCCCGTCTGTGAAACATGGGCAGTAGTGCTTCCCTGCCTCCCTGGGGACTGTGAAGATAAAGTCACTGAGGCACTCAGGTTTGGTGTGACAGAGGGGCCATAGAAGTCCCATAGATAGCATAGGGGCAGGTGGCCCCACAGTGCAGACAGACCCGGATGTCTGGCAATCTGCCAGCTTTCACCATGGTAGCCAGTCCATAGTGACAGGTGCTGCAGACACCTGGCTCTGTGCATTCTCTTTCCAGAGTCCCACATGGCAGTGTCTGTGCTGACTCCCAACTGCACCTGCGTTCTGTTTCAGACTCCTGCTGGCAGTGGCAGTCCATTGACGGCACCACCACGCTCTCCATCTTTCCACACTCCATGCAAGAGCTGATACGTCACAACCTGTGTGTTACGGGGGAAGGGCTCTCTTACCTGCAGACTGCGAGCAGACAGCAATTGTTGAAGCTCATACCCCATGTTCAGGTGTTTGCCAGGGTGGCACCAAAACAAAAGGTGAGATGCTCCAGTCCTTTGTAAAATCTCAGCTTCTGCCTGTCTCGGTGCATCCTACCTACTAACAGTAACAGCACAAACCTTACCTACAGACAGTTCCCAAATCCTGAATGACTCCAGCACACCACGGGGAGTCCAAGAGTCTCTGGGGCTCAGCACCTGCCACTCACATTCATGTTAACTGGAGCTCAGCCTCTTGGCGTGCTCAGCCCCGTGGTCCTCTGATGAATTACTTATTTCAGAAGATGTAGAGGGGTGAATATTGAGAGCTCTAGGTGGCAAGTCAGCTGCATGATTTCCTGTCTTCACTGTAAAGGAGCCCCCTGATCCGTGTCCTTAGCGCCAATATTAAAAATCGAGTGAGGCATAAGATCAAGGATGCTCAAAAAGGGTATTTAACACGGTGCTTTTCAGCATGTGCCCCAGCCCATTTTGGTACCTGGTACACACAGTCCCAGTAGCTTGGGCAGGCGTTCGTTCCTGACTGGGCACTTCTCACTGCAGGAGTTTGTCATCACAACATTAAAGGGGCTCGGCTTTGTCACGCTGATGTGTGGGGATGGAACCAACGATGTTGGAGCCCTGAAGCATGCAGATGTGGGTGAGTCTGAGCATGCAATGAGGAGGAAGGTGGTGTGTGGCTTCCTTCCCTGGGCTTGTTTGGCTTGTGTGCGCACGCACGCACGCACGCACGCACGCACGCGCACACACACACACACACACACACACACACAGATTGCTGGTGCTTCTACATGGCATGAGCCTAGATGGAGAAAACTGGCTACAAAGCAGTTACCCTGGGAGTGCTTTATAGAGCGACTTCTTCCCTGCTCCTCCAGCCCCTGAGTGTAATGTGCCTCATGGGGACCCCAGTCTGGGACGTCCCTGGGTAACCAGATTGTGCATCAATCCTGCATTCTGAATTGGAGACGTCCCTAAATCCGGATTAATCTAAACTTTCCAGATTCTTGTTTCAGTTGGTCCAGAAAATACCTTCTGTGAAATCATTTGGTGAGAGTGCTCCAATTGCTGCCCCCTCCCCATTTTATTTTGTTCTGTCTCCCTTAGCAAAGTAAGGTTGAGCTGAGTAATGTGGTGTATTTCTACCTAGGATAGTGGGCCTTGCTGTTGGGCCAGCTGCGGTCTCTCGGATAAAGGCTATAGCTTCAGTACCTTCCGTATTGACTCCTTGATAATACTTAAAAAGAAAAGGAGGACTTGTGGCACCTTAGAGACTAACAAATTTATTTGAGCATAAGCTTTCGTGAGCTACAGCTTACTTCATCAGCTGCATGCATGGAAAATACTGTCTTTTGCACTGCATGCATCTGATGAAGTGAGCTGTAGCTCACAAAAGCTTATGCTCAAATAAATTTTAGTCTCTAAGGTGCCACAAGTCCTCCTTTTCTTTTTGCGAATACAGACTAACACGGCTGCTACTCTGAAACTTGATAACACTTAAAACCTTCCTTCAGAAGAGACCAGAGCTTTACTGGGGCCAGGGGGCATTACTGCATTCCCATTTACAGATCTGGACATGACTTGCCGAAGGGCATGTCTGCAGTGTCACTGTCACTGTGTCAGGCCCAGGATACTAGAGAGACAAGGCGAGCGAGAGATGAGAGAGTTGTCTTGTATTGGACCAACTGCGGTTGGTGAGAGAGAGATGAGCTTTCGCGCTGGCACAAAGTTCTTCTTCAGATCACCTCAACCCTTGTCTAAGGTCACACAGGGTTAGGACTGGAACCCAGCAGTCCCAGTCCCCTGCTCTAAGAAGTGCTTCCTTCCCCTTCGTACATTTGCTTGGCACCTCTCTAAGGTGGGCCATGAAGGGCGGCTCTCGGCTGCTGGAACTAAGGGTTCCCACTTGGTGAAGTAATTTTGCCAGTTTTATTCTTTTCCTGCAGCTGATGTTTTGGTCTTACAGGGGTGGCACTGCTGGCAAATGCTCCCGAGAGACTCCCCGAGCGGAAAAAGAGACCTCGAGATGGACCCAATGATGGGAGACCCGCCTTGCCTGCCGTAGGGAGCAGTGCCGTGAAGCCCACCTCCCGTGCTGCCAAGCACAGGGTCATGTCCCAGAGAGAAGAGCAACTGGCCATCCAGCGGGTTGGTAACCAGGTCTGCCTGGAGCCCAGCCCCTCCCCGCTTCCAGGTTCAGTGGCTGACACTGTCCACATCCCTGGTGCCCTCCACCCCCATCCCCCAGGCTCACTGGGGCTTTTATTTTTAATTCTTGAATTGGAAATGGCAGGACACCCTAGGAATGTACTTCTGATTGCAGCAAGGCCCTGCCCACGCTCCTGGATAAGGCATTTCTGGCCAGAAAGGAAGTCAAAGCCAGAGGGAGTTGTCCTGTTCCTGAGCCCCCACCACTGCAGGCTCATTCTAGTCAGAATTGCAGTAGCTACTCATGACAATATTGCCCTTTCATGGATCTATAAACCAGCCTTCACATTTCCAGGTCTGCCCAGGGGAGTCCACAAGCTCAGCCTTTCTCCTTCCTGCCCCTAAAATGACACTGGTGGGTGTCAGATGACAGACCTCCTGGAGGTGGGTAAGCTCTACAGCTGGCTCACAGGGTGTATACTGAGGGGCTGTCTAAGGTGCTGGCAGTATGGAGAGCCCCTCAGAGCAAGGATCAGGGCTGGGTTGGGATGATGCAAGTCTCTCTCTTATCCCAGTCTGTGATAATGAAATGTCTCCTCCTCTCTTACTGGAAACCAGGAGCGGATCAGCCAGGTCCTGAAGGATTTGGAAGAGATTGACCATATGCCTGTTGTGAAACTGGGTGATGCCAGCATCGCTGCTCCCTTTACATCCAAGCTGTCCTCCATTCAGTGTAGTAAGTAGCAACAGGGGAGCAGGTCTGTGCTGTTGATTGCCCCTAGTCTGGTGACCCATCCTACTCCGATGAGGAGAGTAGCATGGGCGCATTTCCTATGTGAATCCGAATAGGCTCTTGGCAAAGGCAGGAGGGCTTTGGGTGGGGTGGGGAAAAGGGTGATGCAAACACTGACTCTTACTGGGAGGAAACGCCTAAAACATGAGGCCAAGGGGGTGCTTCCCATACTCCCAGTTTTCATTTCCCCATATGGATTTCCCAGCTTGGAGATGGAAACTGACTGTGCTGAGTGACCATGGTGCACTGGATCAAGGGAAAGGTGAGCTGCTTGCCCAAGAACTCTAGGCTCATAGCAGCTCCCCGTGCTGGGTCCCAGGGAGTGGAAGGGACTGTGCAGATGGAGCCACAGAACTTGCATCCTGAGGACAATCTGCCGTTTCTTCTTGCTCTTCAGTCTGCCACGTGATCAAGCAAGGTCGCTGCACGTTGGTGACCACGCTCCAGATGTTTAAGATCCTGGCCTTGAATGCCCTGATCCTCGCATACAGCCAGAGCGTCCTTTACCTGGAAGGAGTGAAGTTCAGTGACTTCCAGGCAACGCTTCAGGGTTTGTTACTGGCCGGCTGCTTCCTCTTCATCTCCAGGTCAAAGGTATGTTGCATGGTGGCCTGCTTTACCTGGGAGTGCTTCCGAAGGAGGAAATGGGAAGGGTTGTGGTTGTCTTGTGAGGAATGCGGCAGGGAAAGCAGCTCTTCAATTCTTACAGTGAGTGCTGTCTAGCCAGCTCACTGCCTGCCCAGAACGTGAAGAGAATCACTTCGTTCTTCCCTAGATCCTGGCGAGGGGAGGCCTTTCTGAGGCCAACACTTTGCACTTTCGGGAATGTCTAAGAATGAGAGCAGACAGACAGTGCATTTCTGTTCAGAGTGCCAGGGCACATGGTCAGACGCAGGCATTAATCACCTGGGATACACTGTTGCCTGCAGTATGCAGCTGAAGATCTCACTGTGTGAAGTGGAATTTATAAGAGCTGGGCATTTCATGGGCACAGTTGACAAAGGTGGGATCTTGCTGGCAGCTTGGCCAGTGGTGCCAACTTCATTGTCTTTGTACAATTTTTCCATCTGTTAAATCCTGGTGTCTCTTTCCTTTGGTTTCCAGCCTCTGAAGACACTTTCCAGGGAGCGTCCGTTACCCAATATCTTTAATCTCTACACTGTTCTGACAGTGCTGCTGCAGTTCCTCGTCCATTTCCTTAGCCTGGTGTATCTGTACCATGGTGCACAGGCTCGCAGCTCTTCCAAGTGAGTGCTGCTTGTTTCTGAAGTACAAAATGTTAGCACCTATTTTCAGGCTGCGACTGAGCACCAAGTTATTAAACTGGATGGGCAAAGCCCATCTGGGAAGGAAGGTGCAGGGAAACCTGCTGCCTTCATGGTGCTTTTCCTTCTTATTTTCCCTTAGAAATCCCTGCCTGCTTAATCTTAAATTTGGTAGGCAGGAGGGAAATATCCAAAAAGGTGGATTTGAGTTGCAAATCAAATGAAGGTCACCAGACAACTTAGCTAAGTTGAGTTCAGAACTTTTTATAGTAAGTCTGGGGATCAGCCTGAGAGATGCTGCACTCAAACCGAAGTTATGGGCTTGGTGCAGAAATTAGTAAGTGTGAGTCTAGGGCCTTGTTATGCAGGTCGGACTAGGTTAGTAGTCTCCAAACTGGTGGGCATGGAGGAACGTCTGGGGGGCGCAGGGGAGCTCGGGCCAGCCCCCATGGGAGCGGGAAAGGACCACCCAGCCCCACTCTGCCCCCAGCTCTGTTCCGGCCCTGCCTGGACTCTGGCGGTGGCCGCGCCCCCCCCCCCCACCTTGGCTCCCAGCTGCAGCCCTAGCCTTGGCCTTTGGCTTCCTGCCCACGGCTCTGCTCCCAGTTGCAGCTTCAGCACCTGACCCCCAGCTGCAGCCAGGTAAGAGGGGAGGTGACAGAAAACATTTGAGGACCACTGGACTAGATTATCACAATGGTTCCCTTCAAGCCTTTAAAATCTCATCTGATGAATTGGCCCCTAGTCGCAGTTATTCTGAAATCCCAGAACTGGGATCCATTGATTGGAAAGGGCTTTGTCTGGTTTCTTTAAGGAAAGAAGAGTTTGTGGATTTGTACAAGGAGTTTGAGCCCAGCCTGGTGAATAGCACGGTTTACATCATGTCAATGGCAATGCAGATGGCCACTTTCACCATTAATTACAAGGTAAGACTTGCTCAGCTCGCATCTCTGGGAAAGCAGGGAAGAAACAAAATTGTATTTAAGTTATAATGTTACATCAAGGCAAATGTGCTTGTAGGAACTGAGGTGTTTGCAAATCTGAAAGATAGCCCATGTGGGCTTAGCAGTGTGGATGTGGGTGTTAGATACAAAGATTTGTTCTACATTAACAACAGCAGTGTCACCAATGTAAATCCTTCAGTAGAGACATCCGTTGAGAGTTTGGAAAAAGTTTGCTTATGTACAAAGATAGCTGTTCTGAATGCATCAAGGCGAGACCTAAATTGTACATCAAATATCAGTTCTCTGTCTGGGAGACCAGAATTCCTGTCCTGTTTTTA
The DNA here is from genome assembly GCF_009764565.3 of Dermochelys coriacea. Lineage (NCBI taxonomy): Eukaryota > Metazoa > Chordata > Testudines > Dermochelyidae > Dermochelys > Dermochelys coriacea. Next base: position 18,893,907 of record NC_050087.2, read on the forward strand.
AACAAGCTTGTGAATTTGGCGTTGAAAACTGCCTCCCACTGAACCAAGTGAAGATGAGTTGCAGCAGCTCTTCTGCTCTGCTGGTGTCTCAATGCTGCATTTGCCATTTCAGGGCCACCCTTTTATGGAGAGTCTGCAGGAGAACAAACCTCTACTGTGGAGCATTATCCTTTCAGGACTGGCCATTGTGGGCCTTTTGACAGGTTCCTCACCAGAGTTCAGTGAAAAGTTTGGGCTGGTGGAAATCCCCATGGAGGTGAGCAGGGACAGGATGGAGTGTTCCACACTGGCAGACTCTTCTGGAGTAACTGCTATAGAAACCTATATTCTGGAACTGCTACAGCAAGGACTTTCAAAGAGGCCTGAAGAAGTTAGGTGCCCACTGATTTCAATGGGAGTCAGACCCTTAACTCAGCTTAGGTGCCTGTGAAATTCCCAACTTCATGCTTCACTTAAAACTACCTAAACGCTCATTGGAAAGTAGCCCCTTGTACTGAAGACTAGATGTGCAAGGATTCTCTTGGACAGGAATCAGTTTGGGTTCTGAATTCCCCTGTGTACAAACCAAACTCAGCTTGCATCTAAGGGGTTAGACTGGATGACCCTTGCGTTTCCTTCTAACTGTATGGTTTTATGATTCTAAGGGGTGTTTTTTTAAAGATAAAACTTGATTTAAAATAGACTCCTTACATATGGACTTCCAGAAACTCTTCCATAATGTGGTTTGTGGTCTCAGTGTTTGAGACTGAAAACAATTACTTGTTACCCAAGAGCTACAGCTACTTGTTCTAAATACTTTTAAACTAAGAACACCTGGGTTACTCGCCCCAACTTGCCTCTGTGGCTGGGTCTCACGCTGAAGTTCTGAAGAGCTGCATCCTGCCTGAGGCACAGTAGCAGCCTCTCAGAACTGTCTTTACATATTTACTTAGCTTTAGACACATTTAAATTCCTGACTAGCGCAGTACTGCAGTTACTGGCTCACTGAGCTTTTCATGTGACCCCTGCTCTTCTCTCCTAGTCCCTGACAGCAACCTTGCACTGAGCTGTCCTTCCCCACCTCGAGGGAGACTAGACTTTTGGGTTTGGTCACACGAGGCAAGAGTTCACTTTGCATCCCTGCTTCCTTTGTGGCAGTGCAGACTGAGGGGGATGAGACTGTCCGGTTCTGTACTAAGTGCTTGCTTGTCACCATTCACTGATGCTAGATATTTGTTCATTTACTTTGCTGAAGCCCTGCTCTCCCCTTCATAATCTCCCACTAAAAATAAGTTAGTTATTAAAACAGGCTTTAACTGCTGGAAGTTTCAATATGTTTTTTAGCCAAAAATAACTTATCTGAGCTGCTTCCCTTTCAGTTTAAGATTGTGATTGCTCAGGTCTTGCTGGCTGACTTCTTCCTCGCCTTGGTGGTGGACCGAATTCTTCAATTTCTGCTGGGAAGTGCAAAACTTAAAGTGCCCTCCTGAAACGGATTCCAAGCCTCCAACATCCCAGCAGTGCTGAGTATACAAGTGTGAAGGACAACACCGTGGGGACACACTTCCAGATTGCAAGAAAAGAATCTTTATTCTTTTGACAGTGACTTAGCCCTGCTCTGCAGCAGGCCTGGGAAAGCTTTCTGACGTGCTCGTTTGGAGACCACTTGGTGTAACAATCAAGGCTGCATGGGGCAATACACCTTTAAATAACATTTCCCGGACGTGATATATTGGGGAATTTTGTACTGCCCTATGCATGAGGAAGCGTTTACAGAATTTGGTAATTAAATTGGAATCAGTGTATTTTAAAACACATTTGGAATTTATTTTTTGGGGGCTAGTAGTGTAAGAGCTCGACCTTTTGAGTAACTAACAGCTATTCCCTCTACATGAGTTCTGAAGTTCAGACACAAAATTAGAGTCCCTCAATTATGAAAGAAACAAGGCAGGAAGAGTAGCTAGATTCACTTAAATATGCAAGGAGGGCTTGAACAAAGGCTTGTTTTAATTAGTATGACAATAGCAGCAGCCTCTTTAGCCTGTAGTTTGCTTAGTATTTCTGCTGTATCCTCAAAAATAAAAACAAAGTTACCTTCCCAGGGGCAACATCCAGAATAAAAGAGTTTTAGTAAGAGAGCTAAGAAAAAAATGTTCAGTACCCAATGTTCATTAAACACAGACTGATCAAAATATTAGTGTCTTGCTGTCTGCTACACGAAAGTAAACCCTATGGTAAACCCTTGAAAATTTAGCTTCCATGCAGAGCTAAATGCAGGTGACAGTGGCATAGTGGACACCACAGTAAAATACAAACAGCAGCGAGTTTTAGTCCCAGGGTCAGCTGACTGGCTGGTTTAAAAATTGCAGTGCGGATATTTGGGTTTGGACTGGAGCCCTGGCTCTGCAACCTCATGACTTGGGGGGGGTCTCAGAGCCCAGGGTCCAGCCCAAGCCTCTTCACTGTGGCCATGCCTGCGTCTTTTATTGCAGTGTAGACATAGCCCTAGGCTGCAAGTATAAATGCACTTATTTGACTTGGCTAGTAAGCTTTCAAAAGTTGAGGGTGCTCTCTAGTTTCCAAGTGGATTACAGATTTAAATATTACAAAATTAGAAGGCAGAAAGACTTCATTCAGTTCTTTACAAGAGTGTCCTTCGGAGAATTGAGTCCATCGCATCTGGTTGTGCAGTTTATACACCTGTGGCAACAGATATATTCTTCCTACTAAATCATTCCATTGAGGCTAACTTTATCTGCTAGAAGGGACATGTACCCCATGCTTTGGTAGCACTCTGTGCTGCTTGCTGCTAACAGATGCTGGGTGGGAGTCTGGCAGCCGCAGTCCTTTCAACTACAAAGGCATAGTCATACTGAAACAAACGAAAACAAAAAAAGGTTTATAGATAGAAAATGCTGCCTCGCTCTCATAGCTGTTGGTACCTACAGAACTCATATTCAGCCACTCTAAAGCCTCCATCCTTTTGTACTCCAACTTGGTATTACCAGTGAGAACTGAGGGCAGGCTGCAGTGAATTACTTACCTCCTTCTCAATGTCAGCAAGAGACTTAATATTCAAGTTCGTGAAGATGGATAAGGCCTACAAAACAGAGGTAACTACAATAGGTAATATATTCCTGTTGTCCGAGCAGCCTCCTCCCACTGGTTCTTTGTCCTGTAGAACTGTTTGCAACACCCAGGAAACCAAAGACTTTTGCCATATGAACATAAACAGAATCATCATGGGGACTACATGACCCTCTTTACCAATTCCTTTTAATTAAATCGCTATTTAAGGAGTGAGTAAATGTCCTTGTAAATTATAGTGATACTCACATTAGTTCCAGTAGTGATGCTGCTTTCAAATTTGGGGTGTAGTGCAAAAGGTACCCCATCCATGGCTGAGAAGAGAAATGATCATCAGAGAGCTGCATCATGAAAGCACTGTGTTGCAGTGCACAGGAAAACTTGGTGCCTGGGACAGTCCCTCAACTGGTGAGTGCTAACTTGTGAATTGCCAGAGGGCTTGAAGAGTGAGTGAGAGGAATGCCAGGCTGGACTACCTTATCCTATTCTTCTAACATCGCATTATGCCACTCCACTTATGAGAAGGAACAGGCATTAGAATACCCAAACTGCTCTCTAGGAAGCACCATGTGATAGTTTGGGTATTCTGTCTGCATAAGCCTGTCCATGTGGAAGAGGTTAGAAATTCCAGCCCACAGCCTCTCTGATACCATAGTAGCATTGACTGGATTTTTTTTTTTTAAACTAGGTGAAGGAAAAAGACCAATACAACATTAATGCGGAGTGTTTGTCCTAAGCTAATTGTCAGACTTTGTACTTAGAAGGAGGACTTCACTTACCTGAGACGCCATAGAGGTTAGATATACCATAAATGGAATCGCCTCGCTTCATGGATACATGTTTTGAGTTAATTCTAGTCAAAGACTTTTCTGATGAAAATTCTGTCCTGCAAGGGATTAGACAATTTACAAATTGAGGCCTCGGTGTTTTACATTTGCAAAACAGCACCCAAAAAACAAAAAAAAAATTTAAATGAAAAACCTCCTCCTGCAACAGCAGCTCCTGTCCCATGGGGCTTGTTGGGCTGAGCTTCCTCCTCCAGCCATTGCCAGCAGGGACACTGGCATGCAGGGTGGCAGCAAGCTCAGAACTGGCCTAGCCCTCACCATCATGACAGAGGAGCAGACAGGCCAACACTTGAGTCCCACTGTGATCCCTGTGCTCCAGGGGCCAGGTCGCAACACTAGGAGCCAGACATCTGAGCCCGACCAGGAAGAGCTCTGTGCAGCTTCAAAACTTGCCCCACTCACCAAAAATGTCCAATAAAAGATATTTCCTCACCCCCGCTCCCCCATCTCTCTAATATTCTGGGAGCAACCCAGCTGCAACAATACTGCAAAATACTCTAAGATTCATTAGTGTCTTACACCAGAGCTGTGCCCTTAAAGCTAAGCAAACCTGAGCACACAGTATCCTCCTTCCATCCAGTCCCAGTCCCACCATGAATGGTACATTTCCTGTGTGTGAAAAGGGGTGAAGGCCAGTGCCCATCACTATTTTTGAAATGGGGGCCACTTTGGCAAAAACCTTCAATGTGAGAGCCACAGCAACCCGACACAGACGGTTTTATGCTCTGAGCTCTTTGTCAGTTGATATTGTAATAGTACTGTTTAGGGTTCAGGAGGGGGTATGGGTTGCTGGCTCTGGGACAGGACTATGGGCTGGGGTGCAGGAGTGGGTATGGTAGGACTGGCTCTGGGAGGGGGCTCAGGGCTGGGGTACAGGAGGGGGTATTGGAGGCTGGCTCTGAGCCGGGGCACAGGCTTGGGGTGCAGGAGGGGGGGTACAGGGGGCTGGCTCCAGAAGGCTGCAGGTTGGGTGGGAGAAGGTTATTCAGAACCTGCCCATTGAAGAGGACGGCATTTACTTCGGGCAGCCCCGGACCCATGCCACTCCTGGAAGGGGCCAAGGCGCTCCTGCAGCCCCTGGGGGGGGGCTATGTGCTCTGCATGCTGCCCCTCTCTGCAGGTATCACTTCTGCAACTCCCACTGGCCACAGTTCCCCCATTCCTGACCAATGGGAGCTGTGGGGGTGGTGCTTGCAGTGCAGAGACCTCTGCTCCCCCCCTTATCTCGGGGAAGGCAGGGAGTCTGCCTAGCTGCAGCCCCACTGCCACTGGAGAGTGTGATTGACAAGGATCTGCACTTAGGCTCCACGGGAGTCGGCACTGGCTCATGCAGTGAAGAACACTGGGCTAACATATTTTCCAGAACCCTTGGTAGTAGCACCAGGACAGAGCCATATGACAAAACATCAGAAGCCACATGGTCGCACCATAACAAACTGGGACTTACTCCTAATTCCAGACAGGCACCAATAAAATCAAAGGTGACGAATGATTACTTACTTTTGGTTATCCAGGTCTGTGGTCTCCAGTGAAAGCCCCTTCATTGCCTGACTGATGTTCCTTGGTTTTGGAAAGGGTTTAGGTTTGAGAAGTTGCCCCTTTTTACACCAAACAGCAAAGCTGCTAATTTCCCTGGGGGGAGGAGAAAAACAGATTATACTAAGAACTAAAGTCACAGAAGGTGGGACCTGCAGCCAGAGTGAAAGGATGGCAGCATCTTACCCTATCTTCATATAACATGGGACCACTTTACTCTTGCCACTCAGCATAATGTCAAAAACAACTAGTTCTGCCGCACCTAATGGGACAAGCTTCACACAGATTCGTTTCTTCTTGGAAATGGACGTTTCTAACAGGGAAGCAGAGATCATGACATCACAAGAAATTCCTGCGTTTGTTAGCAATAATGCTCATGGTATGTAACATCACTCTCTGCTGCTGGCCTTAACTGAACAGTGTGAATGCTGGCTCAAGAAAAAGCCAAGGTTAATGCTAGTGTTATAAAAACATTACGGCTGGTAAGACATTTTTTGAAGAGCTGAAATCCTAATCACCCAGCTTTAGATAACAAAGGCCCAGCGTTGCTGAAACAGAAAACCTTGCACAACACTGTCCCATAAATGGGGCCTATGCATTTTCAACTCTGTCTGTACAAAGACAGGTGCTGTGACATGTCTACTCGCCCTCTCTCTCTATTACACACAAACAACTCCCAAACATAGTACTTGGATTAAGCCTAGAGAAACGTGCAGCCGGTGTGTCGCTGTGTGTGACCCTTGTTTTCTCGCTCAGCGTGTGCTCGTGGCACCCGGCATGTCGTAACAGGCTGTCGTGGCCTGTTCCTCATTTTTAATACAGTAGAAAAGCTATAGTGCGGGGGGGGGGAGGGGAGGGGTCGTGCGGGAAGGGGAGAGCGCCACACAGGCATTTGTGTCAGGGCACAAGACTCACTTGCTCTAAGAACTCCCTAATGTAAGTATCCTGTAGGCGAGGCGTTTTTTCACTCAGGATCAGTACATCGGCTACCCATTGCCTGGGGAGGTCTGAAAGCAAAGACACTCGGTCCAGTCTGTAGCACTGGGTGACCCCGGGGCTTAGGTGAGTAGATGCCCTCACGTGCGGGTGCAGTTACCGGCGGTCCACAGCCTCAGGGAAGAGAGATGTTGTGGCTAGGTTAAAGTTAATGTCATGCACTAAACTAAGGGGTCAAGGTTAGGGTGAAGGTCTAGCTTGCACACACTGGGTAATTAGCATTGGGTAAAGGCCCTCTGCGTTAGGGCCATGCCTGCATGGGAACCCCACTGGGTAATCATAGGGTAGGGGTAGGGTCAGGTTGCTGGCGGGACAGGTGCTGACGCAGCAGTGCTGGGCGCCTCCTACTTCACTGGCCGCAGCGGAGGTGATGCACAAGACGTAGCCCGATTTCTGCCCAAATCCTTTCCCGAAGTTGGCTGTGGCTCCCTCCAGGGTCGAGGTGATCTGTGGGGGGAATGAGAGTAGCAGCCGTCTTAGTCTGTATTCGCAAAAAGAACAGGAGGCCTTGTGGCACCTTAGAGACTAACCAATTTGTTTGTGCGCTGCATGCATCGGATGAAGTGGGCTGTCGCTCATGAAAGCTTAGGCTCAAACAAATTCGTTAGTCTCTAAGATGCCGCAAGGCTCCTGTTCGTTGTGGGGGGAATGCGGACAGGCTGTGACCTTGCGACGGGCCTGGCCAAAGGGAGCACGGCGAGCTGGGAGTCGGGTCTCACCCCGTGTGGGGGGCGGGGCAGGCCAGGGCCTCCGCCCCTTAGGGCAACGGCGCAGGCGGCGGGAAGTGGGGCAGAGGGAAGGGGGGGCTGTTCCCGTCGGGGGTTCCAGAGGCCGGGGGCAGGACTAGGCATGTCCCGGGGGGGCTGAGGATACTGGCAAGGGGCGGGGCCTGCTCCCGCGCGGGGGGGTCCGTCCCGGCGGCCCCGCTCTCACCGGCGTCCAGCCGGCGGGCGCCGCGCTGGCACTGGCGGCCCAGGCCACCCCGGTCAGCGGGGAAGGCTCCGGCTGCGCCGCCATCTCTCCTCGCCCGGCGGCCTCGCTCCCCGCGTCCGGGTCTCCTCTCCCGGTGGGAGGCGGGGCTGGGGAACTCACCCTACCTCTCTCTCCGCCTATTGGTCGTCTCGGCGAACAAGCTCCTCTGATTGGGCTCTTCGCTGAGTGACAAATCCCGAGACCAAGGAGGAGCCGCCCTTCGGGCCAGGGCGCACGCGCCATTTGAACGCGGAAGCGGGAAATCACTCGCGTAGGGCTGCTACGCGTGCGTCACCCACTTGCGCAGTGCGCAGGCGCAAGTGGTGTTCGGTCCTTCCCGCTCTTCCCCGCACCTGTCTATTGGTTCGTCCCCTCCCTCTTCCCTCTCGGCGCTGAGCCCCGCCCCCAGGAGCGGAGCCCACACGTGGCAGCACTGGGGGGCGATGCCCCGCCCTTTTATTCACAGCACAGGTAACCCCGAGAGCAAGGCACGGTCCGGTGATACAGCTCAGTCCGACAGAACAAGCCCTCTGACACCCACCCCCCCAAACCAGCCACTGCTCCCACCCCAAGTGATAGGCACCCCATAGTACATTTATGAAGGCAAGTGAGTGCTAAGCCCCCCCAGGCCTCCTGGACCTCTAGAACCACAACCTCTTAGAGAAGCGGGGAAAGAGCCTGCAGGGAAAGGTAATAAAGGCAAAGGCAAAAGGAGGCAATGACAGCCATCTGCTGCAAGTCTGTGTTTAACCCTCTGGAGGCTGCTGGCATTGGGGGACCGGTGGCTTCTTTAGGGGAACTTTGAGTAGTTTCCGAATAGGTGAGTTTTCCAGTTGCTGAAAGGTCCTTGATGCTGCAAGAGAAGCAACAAAATCCTCAGTTATCTCCACCCAGTCTAGGGAAAGGCTTTGGCTAAGCTCAAGCAGTTACAATTGAGCGCAGACCTGGATCTAATTTTGGTTTTGGCCCAGTTTGTCTGAGGTCTTGAATGGGTCCCCTTGCTTTCCCCACCCCTGGAGTGTATACTCTTCTTTTAGGATGTGACCTAAATATGTCTTCACAAATCCAACACTGAGTCAGACAGCAGGGAAAGATTTCAGAGTAGCAGCTGTGTTAGTCTGTATTCGCAAAAAGAAAAGGAGTACTTGTGGCACCTTAGAGACTAACAAATTTATTAGAGCATAAGCTTTCGTGAGCTACAGCTCACTTCATCGGATGCATTGGGTGGAAAAAACAGAGGGGAGATTTATATACACACACAGAGAACATGAAACAATGGGTTTATCATACACACTGTAAGGAGAGTGATCACTTAAGATAAGCCATCACCAGCAGCGGGGCGGGAAAGAGGAAAACCTTTCATGGTGACAAGCAAGGTAGGCTAATTCCAGCAGTTAACAAGAATATCAGAGGAACAGTGGGGGGTGGGGTGGGGTGGGGGGGAGAAATAACATGGGGAAATAGTTTTACTTTGTGTAATGACTCATCCATTCCCAGTCTCTATTCAAGCCTAAGTTAATTGTATCCAGTTTGCAAATTAATTCCAATTCAGCAGTCTCTGGTTGGAGTCTGTTTTTGAAGCTTTTTTGTTGAAGTATAGCCACTCTTAGGTCTGTGATCGAGTGACCAGAGAGATTGAAGTGTTCTCCAACATCAACCACACTATCAGAGGCTCGTTCACCTGCGCATCTACCAATGTGATATATGCCATCATGTGCCAGCAATGCCCCTCTGCCATGTACATTGGCCAAACTGGACAGTCTCTACGTAAAAGAATGAATGGACACAAATCAGACGTCAAGAATTATAACATTCAAAAACCAGTTGGAGAACACTTCAATCTCTGCTGAATTGGAATTAATTTGCAAACTGGATACAATTAACTTAGGCTTGAATAGAGACTGGGAATGGATGAGTCATTACACAAAGTAAAACTATTTCCCCATGTTATTTCTTCTCCCCCCCCACCCCACCCCACCCCACCCCCCACTGTTCCTCTGATATTCTTGTTAACTGCTGGAATTAGCCTCCCTTGCTTGTCACCATGAAAGGTTTTCCTCTTTCCCCCCCCTGCTGCTGGTGATGGCTTATCTTAAGTGATCACTCTCCTTACAGTGTGTATGATAAATCCATTGTTTCATGTTCTCTGTGTGTGCGTATATAAATCTCTCCTCTGTTTTTTCCACCAAATGCATCCGATGAAGTGAGCTGTAGCTCACGAAAGCTTATGCTCTAATAAATTTGTTAGTCTCTAAGGTGCCACAAGTACTCCTTTTCTTCTTACAGCAGGGAAAGGGATTTTAGCCATTTAAATTTCCTCCTGCTCCTAAAGGCAGAGTTCAGCATCCATAGATTTAGGGCTGACTTTATAAATCCTCAGACTGGTGAAGAACAGAAGAACAGCCATACTGGGTTAGGCCAAAGTTCCATCTAGCCCAGTAGCCTGTCTTTGGACAATGGCCAATGCCAGAGGAAACGAACAGAATAGGTAGTCATCAAGTGATCCATCCCTTGTTGCCCAATTCCCAGCTTCTGCAAAAAGGCTAGGAACACCATCCTGGCTAATAGCTATTCATGGACCTATCCTCCATGAATTTTTTTTTTTTTTTTTTAACCCTGTTATAGTCTTGGCCTTCACAACATCCTGGCAAAGAGTTCCACAAGCTGACTGTGCATTGTGTGAAGAAATACGTCCTTTCGTGTGTTTTAAACCGGTTGTCTATTAATTTCATTTGGTGATCCATAGTTCTTGCGTTATGAGAACGAGGAAGTAACGCTTCCCAATTCACTTTCTCCAGCCCCGTCATGACTTTATAGACCTCAGTCATCACCCCCTTTAGTCATCTCTTTTCCAAGCTGAACAGTCCCAGTCTTTTTAATCTCTCCTCATACAGAAGTTGCTCCATCCCCTTCATCATTTTTGTTGCCCTTTTCTGAACCTTTTCCGATTCCAATCTCTCTTTTTGGAGATGCGGCAACCACATCTGCACGCAGTATTCAAGATGTGGGTGTATCTTGGACGTGTACATAAGAGACCCGATATGGGAACAGCCTTAAATAGGCAATTGTGAGAGGTGTCATTTGTTATTTTCACTAACATGGCTATACTGTGGTGTCTCACAATACAATATTCAGTAAAATGTCCCCAACAACTATAAGTACAGGATTTCCTTGTACTAGAATAAACCGTATACACAGGCAGAACCTCAGCAATGAAGAGGGTGGAGTAAGAGCTTAAATACAAAATAAACAATAAACCCTTTTTACGGTAACGTGCACTCAATGTCATTTTTCCCTCAACAGGTTTTTAATGCTTCTTACAGTGGTCTAACAAGTACCGTGTGCAGCAAATGTTATCACTTAAAAAACAAACCAAAAAAAAAACAACCCCCAACCACCTCTTCTAATGACAATGTCAAGGTACAGCCAAAGCGATTTAGGGGTGAGAAAGAGAACAAAAATTAGGGAAGAGAACAAAAATTAATCCACCTCCCTCTGTAGCTTTCTGGGTTTTATTGCTTAACAAAGGTTCTGTATTTAATGGATAGGAAGCATTTACTGCCGATGGCTGGAATGTCTGCTTACCAAGTTGCTCTGACAGATTCCGGAGGTACTGTGTACTGTCTTCTATGAAAGTCTGCAACAACTTTACTGCCTGCTGTAGTTCATCCAGCTGCAAAACACACAAAAAAAGGTTTCAGGGAAACTCAGAAGATAAACGAGAAAACTCTAAGAATTTAGTGAGCTGGGTGAATAAAGCAAATGCCAAACCAAATCATTTGGTGATGATTTCATTAGAAATTTCCACTTATTTCCCTTTCATAACCTGTAATGCAGGTTTGGACCATAGAATGATATTGAAATATGACAGCAGATTCCTTGTGTTCATTGCTGGAAAACATTTATTAAACAATGTACTATGTTCAGTGACCTCACTATGTCAATTCCTCATTGGTGTAGAGAAGAGAATCACTTCTCTAAGGCAAATAAGCTAATTTCTGGGTCTTGCATAGCCTGACATCTTCTCAAGACGAATGATTCAGACACAACAGGTCAGCTGACACTTCTGTGTTTGCACCATTAATGATTTTTAAACCCTTTAGTACATTTCAGACCCGATAACTCACCACAAGCTCCATGCAGTCAAACACCTCACCCTGGCTAGCTAGTATTTTCTGATAGTTAGGCTTGCTACCGAGAACTTTGGCCTGTGAGGTTCCGAGATAACTAGCAGGTTCCACTTGCACTTCATTCGTCTTGCACTGCTTCAGTTGTCTTGAAAACAAAAAGCATGGTACACATATAACCACTGCACATGGGGAGTACCCACTTTCCAATGGTGCCCAGCATAGGTGTGGCTATATAGAAGCAAATTATTTGTATTTCTGTCATCTGCCACAAGATCTCCAAAGTGTCCCAATAAAACAAATGTTAAAACTTATCACAAATGCTGGCAGAAAATCAGTTCCTAAATACATATCCCAATTAAACAAGTTTCCATAATTTACCACATCTCCAATGACAGGACCTGAGTGTACTTTTCATTTCAAAAACAACAAGGAGTCCTTGTGGCACCTTAAGAGACTAACACATTTATGTGGGCATAAGCTTTCATGGGCTAGAAGCCACTTCATCAGATGCATGGAGTGGAGAATACAGGAGCAGGTATAAATACATGAAAAGATGGGAGTTGCCTTACCCTCTGCCATGTACATTGGCCAAACCGGACAGTCTCTACACAAAAGAATAAATGGACACAAATCTGACATCAGGAACTACAACATTCAAAAACCAATAGGAGAACACTTCAATCTCCCTGGTCACTCAATAACAGACCTAAAACTGGCAATTCTTCAACCAAAAACTTCAAAAACAGACTCCAATGTGAAACTGCGGAACTGGAATTAATTTGCGAACCGGACACCATCACATTAGGCCTGAATAAAGACTGGAAGTCGTTGGGTCATTACAAAACCTAAACCTAATTTCCCCCATACTAATTTCCCCCTATTGTTACTCACACCTTCTTGTCAATGTGTGTCAAACTCACACTCTCATTACCACTACAGAAGTTATTTTTCCTCCCTGAGTATCCTACTGTTAATTGAATTGTCTCGTTATACTGACCTCACACTTGGTAAGGCAACTCTGAAAAATCTTTTCATGTATTTATACCTGTTCCTGTATTTTCCACTCCATGTATCTGATGAAGTGGGTTCTAGCCCACGAAAGCTTATGCCCAAATAAATGTGTTAGTCTCTAAGGTGCCACGAGGACCCCTCGTTGTTTTTGCGGATACAGACTAACACGGCTGCTCCTCTGAAACCTGTTTTCATTTCAGAGTCCTTTGCCAAGTATTTTTAAATAAGACTTAATTCCTTTAACCTATTCTCTTCCCTGTGTTCTTCAGGGCTGACAGCATGATTAACAGGAATTTCTTGTCTGACCTTTGCTGCTGCTTCATTATGCAACTGTGGGCTGATGATATTTAAATTAAACTATGTATGGAGAGAACACCTGATTGACAACTGATCACAAAGTGCTGAAGTCTTTTAACATAAACAGTTTGGGCTCTAGAAGACTGGAGTTAAATACAATAGAGGATCACATTAGCTAGTGACTAGCACTATTAGATTCTCAGTTTTAAATCTAATTTTTGGCTGAAAAGGAGAGACAGAAAAAGGATAATCTAACCTGGACATTTCTTCTGCACTTTTCTGGAAACTCAGTAAAAGCTGATCCCAAGTTTGAGACTCTGTAGTAAACCTTTAGAATGAACAAACAGATGAAAGGTAGTTACTACATACTATGGGAGAGGAATTACCTCCCTTGGGCTTCACTAATGTAAGGGGCCTATAGAAATTACACCAGAACCCTGCCTTTTACTCTGGGCCAGAATTTTGCCTTCTGATTTACAAGAGACAGATATACAGATGCACATGGGGACAGATTTAGCCACGAAATAAACAAGTGCTAACTTAAGTGGAATTAGGGCTGCTTGCATCACAGCAGAACCAGACTCACAGATTTCTGTGTTACATGAAAGCTGTGTTGTGTGAATTACCTCCAGACCAGAAGTTGCTTGCAATTCATGCCCTGCTCATGGGTCCAATTCTAGGACTTACAAAGGCAGGCTTACACTGGACAAGCTTTCTCTAAAACTTTAAAAATAAATTCAGTGACCTAGAGCACCAGCAAGATTGAGGGTGGGAGCTGGTGTCCAGAAAGAATCTCAGAGTGAGTTTCTCTGTTTAATAGAACCTAACTGAGTTGCTTCTGTGTTAGGCTTCTCTTCACATAGTGTCCTGTCCCCATTTTAGATGCTTGAATCATTGCTGATAACACCAAGAATTATGAGAAAAGGCCCAATTGTGTCCATTCAGCCATACGAAACCAGGCCTAGGCTGTTTTTCTTACCTGTTTATATATTCCTTCATCTGGGCCAATGACACATTTAGTGCAGGGTCTGATAAAATACTGAAACAGAGAAGCACAATATCAGAGAGATTTTAAGGTGTTGGCAATATCTATATCACGCAGGATTGTGATGATTGTTTAGTGTTTGTGCAGTGCCTCCGTGTAAACACAATATATTATACTTCATTCAAATTTTTGGTTATTCTAGGACAGGGGTCAGCAACCTTTTAGAAGTGGTGTGCCGAGTCTTCATTTATTCACTTTAATTTAAGGTTTTGCGTGCCAATAATACATTTAACATTTTTTAGAAGGTCTCTATAAGTCTATATAACTAAAACTGTTGTCGTATGTAAACAAGGTTTTCAAAATGTTTAAGAAGCTTCATTTAAAATTAAATTAAAATGCTGATCTTACACCTCCGGCCTGCTGCTGGCTTGGGGTTCCATTCACCTAGGCCGGCAGTGGGCTGAGCAGGGCCTGTGGCCGGGACCCTGGCTGGCAAGGGGCTGGCAGCCAGAACCCCAGACCGGCAGTGAGCTGAGCGGGGCCGGTGGCTGGGACCCCACACCAGCAGTGGGCTGAGCGGCTCAGCCTGCTGCCACTCAGTCCGCTGCCAGTCTGGGGTTCCGTCCACAGGCTCCTGCCAGCCAGGATCCCGGCTGCCGGCCCCGCTCAGCCCACTGCCGGTCTGGGGTCCCAGCCCTGTCCACATAGAGTAGGTACCTACCTTCTTCCTGGTTCTAGCCATTCTCTTCCTCTCTCTGCACTGAGATGAGAGTGGGAGTGCGCTAGGAACAGGGCTGAGGGGGTTAAAGGAGCAGGCTGGGGGTTGGGGTGCAGGGTCTGGCCAGGAGCTAGAATGAGGGAGGGGGCTTAGGGTTGGGGCAGGAGGTTTGGGTGTGGAGCACTCACCTGGGCAGCTCCCATTTGGTGCGAGGGGTGCAGGTGGGAATGTGGGGGTGTGTGCAAGAGCTCCCGTTTGCTGCTCAGGGTGGGGATGTGGGAGGTATAAGAGTCAGGGCAGGGGGCTGGGTATGTGTGGGGGGTGCCGGAGTCAGGGCTGGGGTTGTGGGGGGGGGTTCAGGGCGGTGGGCTGGGGTTGTGGGGGTGCTCCCAGCCCCATCCTGAGCGGCTCACAGCAGGGGAGCTGGAGAGGATATGCCGATTCCACCCCCTTCCCCAAGGTCCCTGGAGCAGAGAGTGCACTGCAGCTCCGCTTTTCCCTCTCCCCTCTGTACCAAGGGCCGTCAGCTGATCGGCCACAGGGAAGGAGAGGAGGAGGGGCAGGAACCCAGCACACTGGGGGAAGCGGCGTGGAGAGGGGGAAGCTTGCCTGCCCTGCAAGGAGAGAGCAGTGGGCGGAGGGCAGAGAAGAGCGGGCTGGGCAGGGCAGGATTTTTAATGGCACGGTGCTGTCTGCTGGGGTAGGCAGACAGCAGTGTGCCATTAAAAATTGGGTCGCGTGCCGTCTTTGGCCCGTGCACCATAGCTTGCCGACCCCTGTTCTAGGATATAAATGTAAACAAGAAAACTCCTGCTGATGTGCCAAGCACTACAGAAGACACTTTGGTGCCATGACTATTAAGATGAACATTCTCCTTTAGAATCATTAGCATTAAAGACATTAAATACACTTTCCAAATGGATAGCTAACACAGCCCTGCATAGCCCATTTGTCTAACATGTGGGCTCTTAGCACTCACAAACACCAAGTTCCAATGTAAGTTTTGCACGAAAGAATTGTGGCATTTTAGCCTGCCGACCCTCATTACAAGTTGTACCCAATATCAGACACTAAGAGCCTGCAATAGGTCATTACTGTCTCCAGTGTCTGCAGTATGAATCTTGACAAGTTTCATGAATTGCAATGCAAGATAATCAGTCAGGCACTGGGACAGGAATAGCAAACTCCAGTTCCATGACATGTTGCAACAACACTCTGCAATCACAGGGAGTCATTACCCTTTCAGCTCTTCTGTACATTTCTTTAGCGTTCCATCTAGTTTCAGTCTCTCTGTACAACGCATCAGCTCTTCTGAAACTGAATTCACTGGAAGTGGGGACAAGACAACAAGAAAACAAAGTGCAGTAGTTAAGCAACAGACAGTATCTCCACTGAATGCATCCGATGAAGTGAGCTGTAGCTCACGAAAGCTTATGCTCAAATAAATTTGTTAGTCTCTAAGGTGCCACAAGTACTCCTTTTCTTTTTGCGAATACAGACTAACACGGCTGCTACTCCTGCTCTCTGCAGAACTAACTCACACTGAAGCCTGAAGTAAAATACATGGAACACTAGTACTCAAGGCTCACATGCCAAGATGTTGCATAACCCATGAACCCTGTTTTTATAGCATAACCAGTTCAGTTCCCTAACAGAGGGCATTCCAGATACAAGCCACGCTAGCTTTGGCGGAGAGAAAATATATGTGATCAAAGCTTACTTTGGGCATTCTCTTGGCACCACTGATGATGCACAGGCTGTTATTAGAAGCACCAATTTCAAAGGATTTTTTTGGCTGCTCAAGCTCCTTCTTTCCCAAAACATTTGGTTCCCTCTGGAGTGGAAATTGAGTGACCCTTCCCCTGTGCGAGTTGAGAGCTAAAGATAGATTATTACTCTCCTCAATGTATAGCATTACCCTTTGATTAAATATATCACATGGAGACTCACCATTTGCTTTAAAAGCCTCAGGGCTGAAGCCATCAGTCTGCTTCAAGAAGTGCTGAAGCTTCTGGGCAGAGAACTGGGAGAACAGAGAAGTGAGTGAGGTATTTGTTTTGTTTTTCTTTTTATAGACTATTCAAAATGTCACATCTGACACTGGGCTGCTTTTCATTAGACCATCCAGTGGGAGAAGCAGTTATCCAAGTTTTGCCAAGTGCAACAGGAGGATGATTATAGAATCTCAGCAGGTTTTCTCTTTCAAGATTATTACAAACAATGGAAAGCACGACAAAAGTGTCTTTTTTGCACTTTGTTTTAAAGACTGAATACCAGACATTGATGTCAGTGTGCAGCCAAAACTAGAGAAAAGCTTTCAGCATTGCTTCAGTCAAATGCGTGTGGTATTACGCAGCAGGAAACAGTACCTTGCTAGGAGTGAAATTATAAAATCCTACAAACCAAAAATCACAAAAATTATTTTCCATAGAGCTCCGATATGTATAAAGTCATTCCAAAGTTAATATCTCTTAGTTGGTATGACAAAGTAAAATGTGCCACAGCCTAAATTCTACAAACTATTTAATCTCTCTCACTTGTTTCAGTTACATCAGTTTATAAACTGTAAAGTTTAGCTTTTGTATCATTTTCAAAGTATTTGCAATCAGTTAACCTTCACAAACACTTTTATGGCATTTATTCCCCCATATTACAGAAAGGGAAACCAAGGGACAGGGAAGTGAAGTGACCTCTCCTTGCTCATGGAGGGATTCAGATGGGACTAGAACTCAGGACTCCTACCTCTTGCTAGACCACATCTCACAACACTTCATTACTTATTTATAGATTAAAACCCATCAAAAAAAATGAAGTATAAGAAGCAGAATAATACACAACTAATTTGTTTTTAGCAAAAAGGTTCCTTCAGAGACCTCACCTGGAAACTAGACAGCAGAAGCATGGAAAGCCTGTCAGTCTCAGGAAAATCAAGGCTGATTGATTTGCTCAGCTCTAAAAGTTAAACACAAACACATTTAAAAAGACAAGTTTACCTCAAACTGTGAGCAGCTGAAATGTCCCTGAGCTGGACACTGTAAATACTGATGCATATAGACACAAGAGCAGGGACAGTCTATCCAGCAACTTCATTGCCAGAAGAGCCAATCTCAAGTGCTAAATGGGGAGGTAACAAAGCAGATGCTACATGTTGCATGTTAGAAGGGTAATGAAAACTTTAACATAGAAGTTCCTTTTTAACTCAAGCAGTGATTAAGAGAGCTGTTAACTCCCTAATGCTGAGTCCTGCATTTACTTCTGCACTGGAGGATGGTCCATCAATCTGGGGCTGGGAGGTTCCTTTCTATGCATGCTCTAATGGATGAATCTCACACACTTCAGAACTAAGGAACTGCTTTGTAAAAGAAAAGAAAAAGAACGGCATTATGGAGAATCAAATATATAACTCAGTCTCCGGGCTGCCTGCATGGAACATACTCCCAGATAGGAGCTTCCAACTTCTACAGTGAAAGGTCTGATGAGGTGCTCCAGATTTTTACTAAGCAGAAGCAGTGTTTTGCATGCAGCCAGATGCTGCTCCTCACCCTTAGAACTTTTGTACGGTACACGTGCACACATTTTTGAGCTGTTCATGCTAGCTGGTGTTCATGTCACCATCTTCTTTTGGGCAAGGATATCTGACAGAGCTATAAATAGCCTGTTAGCTTAAACTGGACCATTGCAGCACTCATGGTCTAAACATCCATTTTAAAGTCAAAATTGCCAGGTCTCATTTAGTGCTGTACTCAGAGAAAGCTGCCAAACATAGCCCTAACTGGAGCAAAGTCTGGGCCCAATCACTGCATTGGTGCCTTACACATTGCACCCATGAACTCAGAGTTCCACTTGTCCAGAATTCTCACACAAGGATCTCAGCATAGTTTAATCACAAGGCGGTACATGGCACCTACCTGTGACATCCTGGTGGAAAGGAGGCAGCGACTTCCGGCGGTTGGTTCCTTTCAGACTGGAGCGGCACCATGAGCGACGTGTGATTTGTGGGCTAATGGCAAGTGCCCTTGGGGACAAGTTAAATGAACTTGAAGTGAGGCCTTTCCTGGGACTCTCTCTCCATGGAGATATCCTCTTGGGACTGGGACTCCGGTCAGCTTTCTTGGGGCTAGGATGAGGACAAGACCTTTTCCTAGTAGCCGCTCTGACTCTGTCAGTGGGACTTGCTCTCACATTAGCCTTGTTACCAGGCCCAGGACTAATAACTTTGTTCGGCTCTGAAAAGTGTTCAGGCTCCACTTTCTCCTCACTGGGGTCATGTTCTAGAAGAAATGCACATAACAGATAAAAACCAATGAAATGCTAAAGCAGAGGAAATTACCTCTCATAGGATTCTGAATGGGAATATAGGACCTGTCCCCTACGCATCACTGTTTCAAACCCAGCCCAGGGTGGCAGTGACTGAAACATATTCTGATCTGATGGCTCTTACACCTTTTCAGGGGACTGCCACAGAGTCAGGGTGTGGACAGTTTGAGCCCCCTGTTCCCACCCACTCCTTCAATTCATCTTTAGACCCATCCTCTGCAGAGTCCAGGAAGGGAGGAAGGACAGGGCTGTAGAGATGAAGGAAGATTGTGCTTTCCCAATCTGGCCCAGTATGCAATCTCACACCTGGATTTGCAATCCAATACTGCAAAGCCCTTCACATTCTGCTCATAGCTAATGTGAATGCTGTGATTATCCCGGTGTTTGAAGCAGCTCTAGAAACCAAACAAACTGAACTGTGTCACATCACTATCATTTACCCAGGGAACTAATAATTAGTTCTTTGAAATAATACCTTACCTTGTGTCCCACCACTATTCTTCCCATCTTCAACAACAGGGAGGTTCTGCTGGGGGGGAGTCTGAAAAATAAATATTTTCCATGATATATTTTAGTTCCACAAAACAGAAATCCATGTGGACACAAGGGATGGGAAGAGAAATAGGCAGGATGCCTGCGTGGCTGCTCCTCTAAAGCTTAAAAAGATGCATAGTCAAATTCTTTCCTTTCCCAACAATCAGTCTCAATGCCCATTGACAATAGCTAGGCAGGTGGTATGCTGCAACTTCTGCTTATTATGATCAACACAATCAGCTCAGTGCCAACTTGTCCTTCTACACATCCCCCAACTGTTGACATCTCTTATCATTTAGACCAGTGATGCTCCACCCTTCCCACCAAGCAATATATGAAGCACAGGATGACTGTGACTCCTTGATACCCTGTTTGCAACCCCTTTATGGGTCATGACTTCCAGACCAAGAGCCCATGGCTTAAACTGCAAGCTCTTTGGGACAGGGACTGTCTTTTGTTACATGTTTCTGTGCAGAACCTAGACCATAGGAGCACTAATCCCAGACAGGGTCTTCTAGGCACTGCTGCAATACAAATATATAACAAAAACCCATTTTAAAGGTGGGGCAGGGGCACAGTGCTCACCTGCATTTCCTGAAGCCAAGCCTCTTCAGTCCTGCAACACCAAGCACACATAGGGTAAGAACTGGCCTAAGCTACTGACTTCTTGCAGCTACACGAGGCTTCTCGAAGCCCATCGGGCGCTGACCCCTCTACTCCTATTTGTTACTCCAGGAACCATTTAGTGTCAGAGACACTGCGCGGGTGCCGGGGCCCTGGGACAGTCCCCCCCTCCCGCTGGGCAGCTCGGGGACATGAGGCCTGTTGCCTATAGGGCACCCGCTAGAGCCAGGCCCCAGGATGGAGACTGGCGGCGGCAAGCCCCAGTGGAGGAGGAGGAGGAGGAGGGGCCGCACCCCAGGCCGGGGGGGTCCTGTCGGGCCCAGGGAGGGGAGGAGTGACCGGGCAGGGATAGGAGCTTCGCTCTCCGCGGGAATGGGCGAGGAAACCCTCCCCGCAGAGGCCGTGGGGAAGGGGGGACACCACAGTGACCCACCCCACCCCCGGAGCCTGCGGAAGGGGAGACGGGGGACACCGCAACCGCAACCGCAACCGCCCTGGGGGGGGGGGCGAGCGAGGCGATCACGCTGCAGTGGGGGAGGCCGCCGCAACCGACAGCCCCCACTCACCGGTCCCGCCCAAATTCCTCCGGCTTCGCCTCCTTCCCTCGCTCAAACAACCCGGCCGCCGCCACGCAGGCGCACTGAGGCCGCCCCGCCAACCGCGGCGCCTGTCGGGACCTGTAGTTCTAGGCGACAGGCGGACCAAGGCACACCGCGCGGGCCTCCTTGAAATAATTTATACGTGGAGCTAGGACGCCGCAAACATTCACCCGCTGCAAGGGCTTCTGGGAGATATAATAGGCAGGGCCTATAGCTCGTCACGCGGTGGGTGCTGGGAAGTGTAGTTTTGGGAGCAGCATCGGGGAAGAGCAGCTAGGGTTCTAAGGCCACCAGTGAGAGGAACAGAGGAGAGGTTGTGAAGGCGAATCTGTAATGATTATTTACATAGAAATCCTTGTGAGAGGAGGTCGGTCAGAACCTGAACTGGCCAGGACAGAGTTCCCTTCAGCAGGCATGTGATTCATCTGCCAGATCCACACACCAGCAGTTCCCTCACCCCTCCTAAAGATAAAGGGATTCTTGCTTTGCAGGATATAAGCCTCCATCTGTTCTAACCAGCAAAGGGAGTCCTCTAAACTTCTCTAGAGTATTTTGGAGTCCAGCACACGTGGGCATAGGTCCCACAGATCTCTCATCATGCTATGTGTAACAAAATAGCCAAAAATGGACTTATGGGGCCTAGATGTTCATAAGCATTATGTCTAAAGGCATGCAGGATTTGTTAACTTTTTATATCTTATTTAGAGGGAAGTCATACTGATTATCCTACCCTAAAAGTCCCTACTGTGATAGTTTGATAAGTCACTTTATGTTTTGGCCTCAGTTTCTCTATAGGAAAGATAATGATACTTTCTCTTTAAAAAGGCAATTTTGTAAAGTTTAAGCACAATATAAGACACTAATAGTGTCATTTTTGGAGGGTTAAGTCAAATGTTTTAAATGGCATTTAATGTGTATACACACACAGTTGTCAATTTTGGTTAGACATATTCCTGGAGGTTCCATCACATACCAATCTTTAATTCCTGCAGATTCTAAGACAATCCGTAGGTTGGCAACTCTTTAAATTATAAAAAGAAAAGGAGTACTTGTGGCACCTTAGAGACTAACAAATTTATTAGAGCATAAGCTTTCGTGAGCTACAGCTCCTTTTCTTTTTGCCAATACAGACTAACAGCTGCTACTCTGAAACTTGTTAGCAGAAGCAACTCTGAGACACCATGCAATCACCTACTATCCAATTCATAACTGGTCTAAACCTGTTTGGCTTTTAAAAGTCAGTAAGAGAGGCAAGACTCCTCTCTTAAGCATCTGTTGTACGATCAGTTGGATTCTATATAATTCAAAAGAACACTGAGCCAAACAGCTTCCATTTATTCAAGTGTATGTAATGGCAGAACTGGACCAATTGTTTCTGTACTAAGAAAAGCTAGACAGTACCATGACTTCCTCTCAGCATGTTGTTAGTGTCACATACTAACCCCTATATTCACCAATGTTATATGATGTTCTGTACAAAGTATGCCTTGTGAGGTGGTATTTGAAAAGTCAGAACCTGTTAAAATTATTGTCGTGTTAAAATGTGTGTATCATTGTATATGGTTTCAGAGTGGTAGCCGTGTTAGTCTATCAGCAAAAAGAACGAGGAATATTTGTGGCACCTTAGAGACTAACATTTATTTGGGCATAAGCTTTCTTGGGCTAAAACTGATGAAGCTTATGCCCAAATAAATGTGTTAGTCTCTAAGGTGCCACAAGTACTCCTCGTTCTTTTATCATTGTATATGGAGTTCTTATTTTGCCACGATTGCTACTGAAACCTGTGGGTCTGGGAAACACCCACAGACCAGCCCCTCAGAAGAACAAAAACAGTAAACAAAACCCATACACGTGAAGCCTCAGGTGCACAAGAGGCATGAGTAATACATTTGCAATCCACCTGAGAGACGCTATGAATTCATTGTCTGCACCCCAACAGAGTGTATAAATAAGGGACAGTGACATCACCATAGGGCCTCTCCTTCCCCATCTATACTCAAGGAAGCAAGATTGTCTGGAAGACAAAAAGACTGATCAGTGAACTGTGAGGGAGGGGCATGGTCCTGACTGGAAGACTGTCCAGTTGGCATGAACAGCTGAAAGATTTGGATAAGAGAAATCCTTTTGCTTTCAAAACTTATTTAGCATGAAAGTGTAGGAATTAGCTTGCAATTTGTCTTTTATTTCTTTTGTAATCAATTCTGATTTTCTATGCCTCTATCACCTATAATCACTGAAATCTATCTTTTTATAGTCAATACATTTGTTGTAATATTTTACCTAAAACAGTGTGGTTGATTGAAGTGACTGGGAAATCTCTACCAGGTTAAAATGAGACTTTATGAGCTTGTATTACTCAGTAACCAAACAGTACAAGATGGTACATTTCTGGGATACAAGGCTGGAACTAGGGATATGCAGGTGTTGCCCATATATAATTCAAGAGTGGCTGGGCATAGCACTCTGGTAAAGGCTGGGGTAAGTGGGCAGAGTGGCAGCTCACACAGCAAAGCAGGGCATAGCGTACACCGGAATGGAGAATTAAGGGGGCATAGCTGTCCTACGATCAGGACTGTACCCTGGCAGATGTCACAGGTAGTTTTAGCAAACACTGTTTTGAGTAATGGTGCATGGGTTGTTTTTGCATTCATATATAGTGAGGTTTCTGCCCTGTCAAAATGGCTGCATTAAGCTGCTACTAACCAGCAAGCCCATAAGGATGAGGGGAGGCTCATGAAAAGGCAGGAAGGAAAAAGGCTTTGGAAGTTTATTATCTTTGATAAAATTTCAACTGAAAATGAGGACTTTGTATTAACATTTTCATAAATGCACAAAATCTATTCACAGCGAAGTCTGAGTTTACACTAGACATTAAATTAGAACTACATGAAATGACACAAAAGATGGAAGTTCCTATTCAGTAGCAAAGTCCAATGAAAGTTTTGGTAAAGCAATGTTCTGTTCTGGTTAATTAGTTCAGAATGAATGAGTTAAGAAAAAAGAAAAAAGTTTGTTTTCCTATACAAAATTACAATACAGAGAACGCGTACAATTACAATACAGGGAGTTTAATTGTTAGTAACTATCAACTAGAACAGAAATTTCATAGTAAAAAAACTTATGGAAATTAAAATAAGTCAACTTTAACTGGAAAATCTGAGACAAATGCCAAGTCTTAGAAGAGATACTTTCAGATTACCATAAAATTGATATTTAAAAAATGAATTTGGTTAGGAAAATGAAGCAAGTTCTTTTAAAACAATTTCACATCCCAGTGGGCAGAAGTAAAAAGAACTCAACTGTGTCATGCTGAGAGGTAGAGAGGTATCACTGTGATCACAATCTTCTATTGGTTCCAGGGTTTTTCTGAGGTAATTAGCTGTGTGTCAAGTTGTATAAACAATAGTATTGGCAAGAGAGCAACATTGACAAATTACACTAATGACCTCTTTCCTCTCATCAATAGGTCCTAAAAACTTAATTAGACGCATCCGAATTAACACTTCCAGGGTCTCCAGCAGGTGAAGTGATTGATGAAGGGGTGGTAGCGTCCTGCCAGCTGCCATTAGCCTGAACAGGGGATAAAACTATTGTCATTAAACCCTGAAGATGTTACTTGCATCCAAAAGATAAAGCATTTTAATCATCATATTTCTACATTTCAATAGAACAGTTTTGTGCTTGTGAAAGTGAGGAATTAAACAACTAGAACAGGGCTCAGTGCAGACGTGCTGCGAAAGCTCCTCCAGCACACACCTCTTCTGTGCAAGTGTACCTCATCACTTGCACCACACCAGCTGCTCTTCTATTCCAGATAGAGACACTAATATGCATGAATCTGAGACTAGGACATGACACCAAAACCTCACTTGTGACCCATGCCTGCATTTTAACTGCATCTCCAGAAGTGGAAAGATGGGTGCATTAACCTCTTTGCTACATCAGGCCTCTTCTCTCCACCCCCAGTAAAGAACATTCCAAGCAAAATTAAAAAACAAAAAACAAAAACACACAGGAGAATCTAACATTTACAGGTCATTAGCTAGCCTGAGACTGATATGAAGTTTGTTGTGCTTGTAAAGCAGTGTGTTCCAGATAGGAATTTCTCATAAGCCAAGGAAAATGCTAGTGCCAGGGTCAGCAAGGGGGTCTCAGCATGCCATTTCCTTTATAGCCCACTGGATTTTTTTTTTTTTAAAAGCAATACAGCTAAGACCAGTGGTCCCCAAACTTTTAATGCCCCCACCTCCCTCCAGAGCCAGGGTTGGAGTAGGGCTGGGGCTCGGAGGTGGGGTTGGGGAAGATACCGGGGTAGAGGCAGGGGCCAGCATCTGGGCCTGCAGCCAGGTACGGGTCCATCCCCAGCTTTGCCCCCAGCCTCATCCCCAGGCCAGGAACAGAACCATGGCAAAGGCTGGGAGCTGGTGCGGGCCCAGGATTGGAGCCACACTGAGGTTGGGGACAGGGCCAGGCGCAGCACTGGAGGCCAGGGATGCAACTGAGTATGGGACAAGAGCAGAGCTGGGGCAAGGGAGGAGCTGGGTGATGCTCCCTTCCTACCCCCGTGGAGACTGGCCCAGGCCCTACCATACCCCACCCAGGCATCCCTCCACACTGCTGTAGGGGTGGGCACGCCCCACACTTTGCAGACCTCTGTCTTAGACAATAGCCTTTCCATTGGAATAACTTAGAGGCTAGCCAGTCCCTATAGCTACACAGGCAATCATTTAGTGGCTGGGGGATAGAGCAGGAATAGCAGAAGACCACTAGATTCTGGAAATCACCTTTTTATAAACAAACAGCAATTTATAACTATGTTAAGACACAAAGGGATAGTATGCAATAAGAAATTCATTCTCTAATTCCTGCTAAAAAAAATTCACTTATCTACTGAAAGTGAAATCAAGCTCCTTACATCAATGCGCTGCGTCGTATACAAAGGATTCCCCACAATGGTGTCATATCTTCCTGTCTGGTGTATGACATGATGTAAGGAATCCATCTGTAACAAGACCACATATGGGATGGGATTAACAAGTGCGACTGTTCTTAATGTTTCCTCTGAATACTGTAGGGATGCCTCAGTTTCCCCATGCAGTTCTTAAGTCTCTAGGTGGTGGGATAAGGGGGTGTAATTGTTGCAGAGGAAAGGGCCAGTGAACATAAATGCCAGGAGACAGAGCATTGGCCAACTGATGGCCTGGGCCCTTCCCCCCTGCAAGATGATAGCTAAAGAGTTGGAAAACAAAGGAATCAGGTGACCTCCTGGCCCGGGAAAGGGACAAAGCCCAGAGGAGGGGGGGCTGGAGTGGGAGTCAGTTGGGGGCTGGCTGGGGACATGGAGTGAAGTGCAGACACGGTTGTCTGGCTCACTGCCCCCCAAAATGGACCCAGCTGAGGGCTCCTGTTCTCTGCACCTACAAGCTTTGTTTTAGATCACGTTCCTGTCATCTAATAAACCTTCTGTTTTACTGGCTGGTTAAGAGTCACGTCTGACTGCGAAGTTGGGGTGCAGGACCCTCTGGCTTCCCAAGGACCCTGCCTGGGCAGACTCAGTGTGGGAAGCGCACAGAGGGGCAGAGGATGCTGAATGCTCCAAGGTCAGACCCAGGAAGGTGGAAGCCATGTGAGCTTCTTGCCCTGAAGACAGCCTCCTCACTGAAAGGAGACTTCATCAGAATCCTGACTGGCTTCATGGGGAGCAGTTCCAGAGCATCGCCCAGGGACTCCGTGACAACAAGGGAAATAGTCTGATAAGAAATGTAGTGGTGTGGTAACACAGCATTCTAATGCCTAGAGCATGTGGCAAGGAAAAATGTAGAGGGCCAAATACTTTTAACTTGCACCTCTCAAGTGGTTTTCTTGTATGAAAGGAATTGCCTTCATGGCTCTGTTTTCTCTACAAAGGAGAGAAAAGTGAGGGGGGGGGATTTGATAGCAGCCTTCAACTACCTGAAGGGGGGGGGGGTTCCAAAGAAGATGGAGCTAGGCTGTTCTCAGTGGTGGCAGATGACAGAACAAAGAGTAATGGTCTCAAGTTGCAGCATGGGCGGTCTAGGTTGGATATTAGGAAAAACCATTTCACTGAGAGTGGTGAAGCACTGGAATGGGTTATCTAGGGAGGTGGTGGACTCTCCATCCTTAGAGGTTTTTAAGGCCCCGCTTGATAAAGCCCTGGCTGAGATGATTTAGTTGGGCTTGGTCCTGCTTTGAGCAGGCGGTTGGACTAGATGACCTCCTGAGGTCTCTTCCAACTCTAATCTTCTGTGATACATGGGATCACTTTTAGATCAATTTAGGCCCCAAGTTTAGAGTTTATAAATCCAAAGTTCAAGAGAGTCCTTGAAGGGTTCCCCGCCCATCTCCAAATTCCACATTAAAAAACCCAACTTTGTTCAACTTTAATCATTCCTTGAAATCTAACCAATAGAGTACTGTTCTAATACAGGAGAGATTGGGGGGAAGGAGGGGGGAGAAATCACTACTGTATCCTCATTAAAGTATGTGAATACTGAATGTGCAAAACCAGTTATTTTACAAATTTGAATCTATTTGCATCCATATACAAATGAGATGTACCAAATGAGACATTTGCCTTGTTGACGAAGCTATGTGTCAGTTCTCCCACACGCCTACCTGTGACTGCACATTGGCTCCCACTGGGGAGCTCTGATAGGAAGTCAGTGACTGCAAGTTTATAAATGAATCTCCAGAATTTGTCATCTTAAAAGAGCCAGAGGAACCTGAAAAAAAAGCAAGAATAGAATTTAGCCAAATGCACAGAAACTGTTTGGCTCTCTCTTCTAAAGCAGAAATATTACATTATCTTAAGTTTGAAGGAAAACTTGAAAAAAAAGATTATACATACAAAAAAGACAACTTTCAAACACTGCCAAAAGATATCCAGGGCAAGTATATGCCTTCAGAAAGTGAATAAAGGTTATACAAGAGAAAAACTGATGAAAGTACTCTCTTTATTCGCAAAAGACAAGCCATCTGGTCCATGATACACGGTCCCCTGTTTGGTAAGTATTAAGGATACACCATTTTAAAGAAGGCATGATACAGAGATTACTAAAACATGGGCTGCACTTGAGATTTTCAGAGGTATTTAGGCATCTAAAGATGTAGACAGGTGCCTGCTGGGATTTTTCAGAAGCATCCAGGTGCCAAATTTGCCATTGAAGTTAATGGGCATTCAGCATCAGGATGCTTCTGAAAATCCCAACAGGCCACTTATCTGCATCTTTAGTTACCTAAATACCTTTCACAATCTGGCCCCTCATCTACAACCTAGAATTCAAATTAAGTAATTAAGTTAATAGGTGTTCAAAACAAAACTCCAATTAACATGAACAGAGATAAAAAGGCCAATCCTTGGGTCTGGCTAAGCATCATTCAGTGCAAGACCCAAGTGTGGAGGTAAGAGGTAGAAAGGCGGTTTTATGCACATTTCTGAGACTCAGCTTCAAAAGCGTTCTGCACTCATCCCCAATGCAGAGCAGCAATGCCAACAGCAGCATTTCCCTAAGGACCATTCTGCTAGCTAGGGATTGCTGGCATGCAAGCCACCATGTCCCCTCCCCCATGGCTTCATGCCCCCTGGGAATTCCCTGTGGTTGCCCTGTGAGCAGCTTCCAATAGAAAAAATTAGAGGGGGGGTGGGGGGCCAAGGATCTGGTCCTGAAGGTATAACACATTGGTGGGAGGAATGATACACACACCTGGGTCTACGAAATATAACCAGTGTTTAATGTGTGTCAGGGCCGAGCCCCAGCATCTCTGGGCTTGGCAGTTCATAGTTTTGGCACATATGGGCTTGCTGCATCAGTTATGAATGTTTTAGGTTAGGTTAGATTAGACATAGCTTGAGCCCTGGCACCTCTTTCATTACAAATTAGGCTCTGGATATAATCCTCCATAAAACACACCTCTCATGTCACATGATAGTGTGACAACCCTGCAAAGGGCACATTTGTAAAGAGGAGAGCGGTAATATCTTTTTATTTTTAAACCACCAAATTAAACCTCCAACATTATAAAATGGATCTAGTTTTTCCACTCCTCTAGTCGCGTCTGAAAGGAGGTGATGGTAACTCCCTGATGCAAAAACACTTCTTCAGGTTTTTCCTTTGACAATCTTCAGTAAAGCCACACTAATGTGCATTGCTGATGGGAAGTCTCACTGGTCTATTGAAATTGCCCAAGTAAGCAAACGAAATATCTAAAGATAATGGATCACCATTTGACACATTTAACTTGGATTTGACGTATGAAATATTTTGTACTGCAACATCTTAGTAAGCCTTCTGTAGTATAACTTTTAAAGTAATAAATACTTAGTTCTTGGTTAATATCTGTCGGTAATATTACTCCTGGGGGGAATTCTGCACCACTGCACATGCCCAGAATTAATGTCCCCCACAGAAAAATGCATTCTGAGGGGAAGCAAAGGGAAGCCTTAAATTGCGAACATAAATTGTTGCACAAAAGTCAACATGGTTTCTGTAAAGCAGAGGTGGGCAAACTATGGCCCACAGGACCGTCCTGCCAGGCCCCTGAGCTTCTGGCCGGTAAGGCTAGTCCCCAGCCCCTCCCCTGCAGTCACACCACAGCACGGGCAGCACAGCTGCGAGCTCCTGCCGCTCTGAGCGGCATGGTAAGGAGGCGGCGGCGTGTGCACGGCCACGAGTAGGTGGTCCTGGGGGGCAGTCAGGAGACAGGATAGGTGTGGGAGTCCAGGGAGCCTATCAGGGGGCAGGGGTGTGGATAGGGGTTGGGGCAGTCTGGGGTAGCGGAGCACGGGGGGGTTGGGGGTTCTGAGGGGGGCGGTCAAGGGACAGGGTCCCGGGAAGGGGCGGGGCCAGGCTGTTTGGGGGGCACAGCCTTCCCTACCCGCCCTCCATACAGTTTCACAGCAAGATGTGGCCCTCGGGCCAAAAAGTTTGCCCACCCCTGCTGTAAAGGGAGATCATGTCTTACTAAACTATTATGTTGTTTGTTGACTCCCTCAAAGAACTCTGTGGACAAGGGGGATCCAGTGGACACAGTGTACTTAGATTTCCAGAAAGCCTTTGACAAGGTCCCTCACCAAAGGCTCTTAGGTAAATTAAGAGTTCAGAGTAGCAGCCGTGTTAGTCTATAGTCGCAAAAAGAAAAGGAGTACTTGTGGCACCTTAGAGACTAACAAATTTATTTGAGCATAAGCTTTCGTGAGCTACAGCTCACTTCATCCGGGGCATTCAGTGGAAAATACAGTGGGGATATTTATATACACACATAGAACATGAAACAATGGGTAACACACACACACACACACACACACACACACACACAGTAAGATGAAGTGAGCTGTAGCTCACGAAAGCTTATGCTCTAATAAATTTGTTAGTCTCTAAGGTGCCACAAGTACTCCTTTTCTTTTTGCGAATACAGACTAACACAGCTGCTACTCTGAAACCCGACACACTGTAAGGAGAGTGATCACTTAAGATGAGCTATTACCAGCAGGTAGAGGGGGTGGGGGTGGGGGGGGAAGGAAGAAAACCTTTTGTGGTGATAATCAAGGTGGGCCATTTCCAGCAGTTGACAAGAACATCTGAGAACGGGGGGAGGGGGGAAATAGTTTTACTTTGTGTAATGACCCATCCACTCCCAGTCTCTATTCAAGCCTAAATTAATTGTATCCAGTTTGCAAATTAATTCTAATTCAGCAGTCTCTCCTTGGAGTCTGTTTTTGACACTTTTTTTTTTTTGGTTGAATAGCAGCCACTCTCAGGTCTGTAATCGAGTGACCAGAGATTGAAGTGTTCTCCGAGTGGTTTTTGAATGTTATAATTCTTGATGTCTGATTTGTGTCCATTTATTCTTTTAAATAGAGACTGTCCAGTTTGACCAATGTACATGGCAGAGGGGCATTGCTGGCACATAATGGCATATATCACATTGGTAGATGCGCAGGTGAATGAGCCTCTGATAGCGTGGTTGATGTGATTAGGCCCTATGATGGTGTCCCCTGAATAGATATGTAGGCAGAGTTGGCAATGGGCTTTGTTGCAAGGATAGGTTCCTGGGTTAGTGATTCTGTTGTGTGGCTGCTGGTGAGTATTTGCTTCAGGTTGGGGGGCTATCTGTAAGAAAGGACTGGCCTGTCTCCCAAGATCTGTGAGAGTGATGGGTCATCCTTCGGGATAGGTTGTAGATCCTTCAAATCAGCGACACTGCGATGGGTACCCGCATGACCCCACAGTAGGCCAACGTTTTTATGGCTGACTGAGACCACCACTTCCTCAGCTCTTGTCCCCTAATGCCCCTACTCTACTTGCGCTACATTGATGACATCATCATCATCATCATCTGGACCCATGGAAAAGCAGCCCTTGAGGAATTCCACCAGGATTTCGACAATTTCCATCCCACCATCAACCTCAGCCTAGACCAGTCCACACAAGAGATCCACTTCCTGGACACTACGGTGCTAATAAGCGATGGTCACATAACCACCACCCTATACCAGAAACCTACTGACCACTATTCCTACCTACATGCCTCCAGCTTTCACCTAGATCACACCACACGATCCATTGTCTACAGCCAGGCTCTACGATACAACCGCATTTGCTCCAACCCCGCAGACAGAGACACACCTACAAGATCTCTATCAAGCATTCTTACAACTACAATACCCACCTGCTGAAGTGAAGAAACAGATTGACAGAGCCAGAAGAGTACCCAGAAGTCACCTACTACAGGACAGGCCCAACAAAGAAAACACAACGCCACTAGCCATCACCTTCAGCCCCCAACTAAAACCTCTCCATTGCATCAAGGATCTACAACCTATCCTGAAAGACAACCCATCACTCTCACAGATCTTGGGAGACAGGCCAGTCCTTGCTTACAGACAGGCCCCCAACCTGAAGCAAATACTCACCAGCAACCAAACAGAACCACTAACCCAGGAACCTATCCTTGCAACAAAGCCTGTTGCCAACTCTGTCCACATATCTATTCAGGGGACACCATCATAGGGCCTAATCACATCAGCCACACTATCAGAGGCTCGTTCATCTGCACACCTACCAATGTGATATATGCCAGCAATGCCCCTCTGCCATGTACATTGGTCAAACTGGACAGTCGAATAAATGGACACAAATCAGACATCAAGAATTATAACATTCAAAAACCAGTCGGAGAACACTTCAATCTCTCTGGTCACTCGATTACAGACCTGAGAGTGGCTGCTATTCAACAACAAAAACAAAAAACAAAAACAAAAAAAACACACGTCAAAAAACAGACTCCAATGAGAGACTGCTGAATTGGAATTAATTTGCAAACTGGATACAATTAACTTAGGCTTGAATAGAGACTGGGAGTGGATGGGTCATTACACAAAGTAAAACTATTTCCCCGCCCCCCTCCCCCCACTGTTCCTCAGACGTTCTTGTCAACTGCTGGAAATGGCCCACCTTGATCACCACCACAAGGTTTTCTTCCTTCCCCCCACCCCCTCTACCTGCTGGTAATAGCTCATCTTAAGTGATCACTCTCCTTACAGTGACAGGTTTCAGAGTAGCAGCCGTGTTAGTCTGTATTCGCAAAAAGAAAAGGAGTACTTGTGGCACCTTAGAGACTAACAAATTTATTTGAGCATAAGCTTTCGTGAGCTACAGCTCACTTCATCGGATGTATTTGTTGATGCATCCGATGAAGTGAGCTGTAGCTCACGAAAGCTTATGCTCAAATAAATTTGTTAGTCTCTAAGGTGCCACAAGTACTCCTTTTCTTTCTCCTTACAGCGTGTATGGTAATACCCATTGTTTCATGTTCTCTCTCTCTCTCTGTGTGTGTGTGTGTGTGTAAATCTCCCTACTGTATTTTCCACCGAATGCATCCAATGAAGTGAGCTGTAGCTCACGAAAGTTTATGCTCAAATAAATTTGTTAGTCTCTAAGGTGCCACAAGTACTCCTTTTCTTTTTAGGTAAATTAAGTTGTCATGGGATAAGAAGGAAGATCCTTTCATGGATTAAGAACTGGTTAAAAGTCAGGGAACAAAGGGTAGGAATAAATGGTAAATTTTCGGAATGGAGAGGGATAACTAGTGGTGTTCCCCCCAAGCATCAGTCTTAGGACCAATCCTATTCAACCAATTTATAAATGATCTGGAGAAAACAGTAAACAGTAAGGTGACAAAGTATGCAGATACTAAACTGCTCAAGATAGTTAAAAGACAAAAGCAGACTGAAGAACTTCAAAAAGATCTCACAAAACTAAGTGATTGGGCAACAAAAATGGCAAATGAAATTTAATGTACAAATATGATGGGGGCTAATTTAGCAACAACTAATCAGAAGAAGGATCTTGGAGTCATCATGGATAGTTCTCTGAAGATGTCCATGAAGTGTGCAACGGCAGTCAAAAAAGCAAATGGGATGTTGGGAATAATTTTAAAAGGGATAGAGAATAAGACGGAGAATATCTTATTGCCTTTGTATAAATCCATGGTATGCCCACATCTTGAATACTGCATACAGATGTGGTCCCCTCATCTCAAAAAAGATATGCGAGCATTAGGAAAGGTTCAGAAAAGGGCAACTAAAATTATTAGGGGGTTGGAATGGGTCCCATTTGAGGAGAGAACAAACAGGCTAGGACTTTTCAGCTTGGAAAAGAGGAGAGTAAGGGGGGGGGGGATATGATAGAGGTCTATAAAATCATGAATGGTGTGGAGAAGGTGAATAAGGAAGTTATTTAATTGTTCCCATAATATAAGAACTAGGGGCCACCAAATGAAATTAATGGGTAGCAGGTTTAAAACAAATAAAAGGACATTCTTCACTCAGCACACAGTCAACCTGTGGAACTTCTTGCCTGAGGAGGTTGTGAAGGTTAGGACTATAACAGGGTTTAAAAGAGAACTGGATAAATTCATGGAGGTTAAGTCCATTAATGGCTATTAGCCAGGATGGGTAAGGAATGGTGTCCCCAGCCTCTGTTTGTCAGAGGGCGGAGATGGATGGCAGGAGAGAGATCACTCGATCATTACCCATTAGTTTCTCTCCGTCTAGGGCACCTGTCATTAGCCACTGTCGGTAGACAGGATACTGGGCTGGATGGACCTTTGGTCTGACCCAGTATGGCCACTCTTATGTTCTTATGAAGCCACAAAAGCCGTCATGCAACCCTCCCCAGCAGTGTGTTTCAGGTGCCCAGACAGCCGGCAGAGAGGTAAATCACTGTGGGGCAGGGGGTGGGATCGGGAAAGATTCGGCTGGTGGCTCCTACTCTGTGCTGGGCTCAGCTGCTAGTTCTGGCTAGGCTGGAAAGAGGAAGTCCCATCCTCCCCCTGCACAGCATTCAGGGCCATGTCAGACCCACCCCCAGATTTCTCCCCCGCCCCCATGCTTCCTGCACCCATCAGTCCTCAGCTGCAGGGGAAGGGATCACAGTAAAGGGAGCTGTTCCCACATCCGCCCAGCCCCTGTGCATCCAGACCCCCTCATACACAAACCCTCCCACTGAGCCTCACCCCCCTACACGAGTCCCATTCCCCCTGGACCACCTCAATGAGCCACCAGCACCCAGATCCTCACCAGTACAAGCCACAACCAGCTGCACTTGGATCCCCACCCCACTGAGCCCTATTCCCCCAGCATCTGGACCCCCCCACTGAGCTCTCTACACAGACTCCCCCTGCTGAGCTCTATCCCCCCCACACCCAGACCTCCCCCGCTAAGCCCCAACCACCTTCACTCAAACCCCCCTGCAGAGTCCTATCACTTCACCCAGAACCCCCCTCAACAAGCCCCTGTGCATCCAGATCCCCCCACACCCAGATCCCCCATTGAGCTGCTTGCACCCAGAGTGCCCCTCCCAGAACCCTCTCAACCCACACCTAGACTCCCCACACTAAGCCCCTCCACACTTGCATCCTGCCTTGCTGAGCTTGCCTGCCCACACCTGGTGCACCTGGCATGGAGGGGCAGTGCCCTGGGGTGTTTCTGGGGCAGGCTCAGTCCTTGTGCTGTGTCAGGGTTGGGTGCAACCACACCACTAAGTCTGTGTCTCTGGAGTGGGATGTGGTGCAATGCTCTCCCACCTCTGTGCAGCCAGTGGTCTGTGCTCCCTATTTGCAATAAAATTTGCAGAATTTTAAAATATTGTGTGCAGAATTTAATTTTTTGGTGCATAATGCCCTCAGGAGTATAATATGAGGCTTCCCTATAGTATTCGCTACTAATTTTTTTTTTCCTGAGGAGACAGATGTGGTCAGGAATGCACAAATTATGTGGGACAGATTAGGAAGGCTAGAATTAATGAATTTCAAGTGTATCTTTAACATGTCCATATGATTAGTCGGAAGTATCAGTACACATACACAGGCTCTTATCCTTTGTGGTGCTCTGACACTGTGGTATAGACTAGGAGGGCCATTTGCAACGAGAATGAGAAGCCTCTGGCTCTGGACTATAGAGGCTTCTCAAAGCAGGAACACGAGAAATACCACATTTTAGAGGCAGCTTTTCCTTACTGGGGTTCTTACTTACCAGAATTTGGTGTTGATGGGGAGTTTGCCTGGTTACCCTGGGCCACCACATTTGTTGCATCCACGGCTGTTTTTGCTGCATAAATGTTAGCCTCTTCCTGGAACTTCCCCATATTTTTTTTGTACCGGATTCTCTTGTTACCAAACCAGTTGGAGACCTAGAAAAACATCCCTGTCAGTACTTGACCAAACTATCATGATCTCCTAGTAGTTATTGAGGCTACCACCAGAGGTAACTCTTAAACTAAGGTTAGAGGGGAAAATTTGCCATACAGCCTAACAAAATCTAGGATGCATAAAAGCATCTTTCACCATAATAGGTGGTAATAATGAACCATGAGAGTTTAACTACAAGTCTCCTAATCACAGAGGACTATTGATATTTTACAAAAAACACACTATTAAAATAAAAAAGCATCTTTACAATGAGAGCAATTTCAAATAAAGCACTGTATACCTGCGAGACTGTGATGCCACCCTTCTTCGCTAGCTCTTCTTTGGCTTCTTCACTGGGGTAAGGATTACTCAGGTGAGAATAAAAATATTCATTCAGTACTTCTGTTGCCTGTTTGCTGAAGTTACGCCGTTTACGCCTGTAAATACACAATAGTTATTCTTCCTGCTAAAAAGAGTTAAAGAACATACTACAAGGATTTGTCTCATCTCCTCTGAAATCTACTCTATATTGTTTCAGCAAATACACAAGACAGACTTTAATAGCTATTAAAGATTGTATATTAAATGATAACTAAGCATACTTCATAACACACGACCGGGTGGTATGTATTTAAAGATATTTATACTAGTTCAAGGTTGTAAATACAGGCATTATAACGGTTTTATAATTACTGGCACCAAGCAAACATCAGAAAATGTGGTCAGAGCCAATAGCTGTTGCTATTGTGGGTTGTGCTTGTTTATTACCTTGCATCAAGAAATCGTGAGCGCAAGATCATCACTGCCTCACATGTGCTCTGTTTCAGCTGCATCTGGATAGTGCTGAATTTGCCATGGATTATGTTCACCATGCGCTCAATTTCTTTTGGTGAAATTGGCCTTGTTCTACTCTGTTCTCTGAGAAGGTTCATAACATGGGTGGTGAACTCACTGCACGCCTGAAAATAAATTAAATCAACACACAATAAAGTACCCCTAAAGTTCAGTTTAATTTCCCCAGTAAGTGAATAAATCCAGAATATTTTAATTCACGTTTAGCTTTACTCCTCTATTTCCTCTTAAGTATTGCAACAAGTATAATCTTTCAGTTATCTTAGACATCAGACTAGGCAAGTTAATGAATGTCAAAAGTCCTTTCATTTTAGTCTTATTCTAACATAGTGAGCTGAAAGATTTTTAATTGAATTTGCCATCCTTTCATTTATATGAATAGATTATACTCCCTGTTCTGCGCTTACAACCAACAGCAAAGGAAAAACGGTTATTTTTTTTAAATTGAGATGATAAAAACTCTTCCATGCAGAAAGATCACCTGTTCATATTTCTCTAGCTCAGAGTGGTATATCTGTCGGATCTGTGACAGCTTGGCCCTGTAGTCAGAGTGTTCAATGCTATTGTCATTTGGACAGCCACCTGATGTTGCTGCTACAGTCGTAGGTCCTCCTCTTCCTCTTTTCTCCGGCCCGGAGACACCCTCTGCCAGCAACATGTTATCTAGTCTCATTAGTTGAGCATCGGGGGGATCTTCCTCCTGAATACCGCGAATACTTAACACTAGATAAATATAAACAGGGATCAACAGGTTATTTCCAAAGTAGGGAAAAAGTCAGCTTTAACTCTGGTGATTTATTTATATTCTCTTCAGATTTTTAACAGAGTAATGTCTTTATGTACAAGTAAAAATCAGACAGTTAATGAAGCTGAATGATGACAAATTCAAAGTTCACAAGATGCTGCTAAGACCAAGAATTTACCAAAATTCAAAGAGATTGTACATTTATATGTATAACAAGAATATACTGAGTTATAGTAATTAACATTAAAAAAAAATGTTGGAGGGGACTTAACCTCATGCTTTAAATCTTAGGCTAATCTCTAACTATTAGAGGTTAGGTTGAGAACTTCATGGAACAGATTAACGCCCCCATTGGCCCCTCAGAAGCATCTGGTGCTGGCTACCATTGGAGACAGGATACTGGACTGGGTCTGATACACCATGGCAATTGCTTTATTCCTAGACATGTAACTGAAAAGAATGACACAAAAGTACAAACCTCTATGGAAGTCAGTACAACAGGGATGAATTTTGCCTAGTCTGTTTTATGTCACCAAGTCTGACACCTCTGAATTTCCATTAGAATCAGACCTAGAGGTATTACTTTGTGAATAGTCTAAAACCACCAAAACAGTCCTATACTTATGTCTGAATTGTACACAAGTCTCTACTAATTGCAAGAGAGCCAAGCTTTAGAGCCGTTTATGAACTTACATGCTTCTACATATGTAGTTTGTTTAAACATGTTTATTTTAAAAATATATAATCATTTCCTTCTCCCAACAGTGTTTTGTCTCAACAGCTGATTGGGGGCAATCTCCATTTTAAGTAAGAGCTTGCAGGGCAGTTGAGCCAATTGAGCAATATATGTACGCAAACATTTTTCAATTATTTCTCATTCAAACTCTTTGCTTGTTAACAACAATTTTTAGTCTCAAAGAACAGTAGGTGCAAGACAATTTTTGTTAAATGACTGAAGGTTGCAAAGCTTCAGAGATTTGATATCCTATAATATTCACACATCGAGGACAATACATAGATTCAAGATGAAGGAGATACCATAATTATGAAGCAGTTGGGCAAAGGGACCATCTTTCACTGTAGGCAAGGCCAGGATCCTGATTAACAAGTATACTGACACTTAACATTCACAGATTACAAAATACTGAAACAATATAAATAAAAATCCAGGTTAGTTTACAATTAGAAATTCATAAGCCAACATTCACAATTCTGAAAACACGCATACTACAATAAAAATTAACCTTTAACTTTTGCCGAGTCACACAATATTTTACAAACCATACATAAACTATAAACCATACAGACAGTGAAGACAATACACCATCTTAAACTGCCAATGTAGTCAAACTGTTCTCCTAAGTGTGCCCCCCGAACCTATTCTTTCTGCCTTTGCTAGCAAAAAAGTAGAGCAAGGGCACGCACACAGGACCAGGGTGTCAACATAAAACCTTAAGATCTTACTCCATAAACCATAAATCTTGCTCCACATAACAGTATTGTCTTTAATAAAAAATAGTTCTATTATGTCAACTGAACCTCAGTTGCTTAACTTTTTTTTTTTAAAGTTACACAACTCCAGCAAAAGTTGGAAAAAACTGAAGTACTCAATGCTTTTTTTGCCTTGGTCTTCAGACAAGGTCAGCTCCCAGACTGCTACACTTGGCAGCACAGTATGGGGAGGAGGTGAGCAGCCCTCACTGGTGAAAGAACAGGTTAAGGACTATTTAGAAAAGCTAAATATGCACAAGACCATGGGGCCCGATGCAATGCATCCGAGGGTGCTGAGGGAGTTGGCTGATGTGATTGCAGAGCCACTGGTAATTATCTTAGAAAACTTGTGGCAATTGGGAGAGGTCCCGAATGACTGGAAAAAGGCAAATATGGTGCCCATCTTTAAAAAAGGGAAGAAGGAGAATCTGGAGAACTACAGACCCGTCAGCCTCACCTCAGTCCCTGGAAAAATCATGGAGCAGGTCTTCAAGGAATCCATTTTGAAGCACTTGGGTTGAGGAAGCAGATCAGAGAAAGTCAACATGGATTCACCAAGGGCAAGTCATGCCTGACCAACCTGATTGCCTTCTATGATGAAATAACTGGCTCTGTGGATATGGGGAAAAGCAGTGGACGTGATATACCTTGACTTTAGTAAAGCTTTTGATACGATCTCCCACAATATTCTTGCCAGCAAGTTAAAGTAGTATGGATTGGATGAATGGACTATATGGTGGATAGAAAGCTGGCTAGATCATCAGGCTCAACAGGAAGTGATCAACAGCTCAATGTCTAGTTGGCAGCCGGTATCAAGCGGAGTACCCCAGGGGTTGGTCCTGGGGTCAGTTTTGTTCAACATCTTCATTAATGATCTTGATGATGGGATGGATTGCACCTCAGCAAGTTTGCGGATGACACCAAGATGTGGGGAGAGGTAGATAAGCTGGAGGGTAGGGATAGGGTCCAGAGTGACCTATACAAATTGGAAGATTTGGCCAAAAGAAATCTGATGAGGTTCAACAAGGACAAGTGCAGACTCCTGTACTTAGGAAGAAAGAATCCCATGCACTGCTACAGGCTGGGGACCGACCGGCTAAGCGGCAGTTCTGCAGAAAAGGACCTGGGGATTACAGTGGATGAAAAGCTGGATATGAATCAACAGTGTGCCCTTGTTGCCAAGAAGACTAATGGCATACTGGGCTACATTAGTAAGAGCATTGCCAGCAGATCGAGGGAAGTGATTATTCCCCTCTATTCAGCACTGGTGAGGCCGCATCTAGAGTATTGCATCAAGTTTTGGGCCCCCACTTACAGAAAGGATTTGGACAAATTGGAGAGACTCCAGCAGAGGGCAATAAAAATGATTAGGGGCCAGGGGCACATGACTTATAAGGAGCAGCTAAGGGAACTGGGCTTATTTAGTCTGCAGAAGAGAAAAGTGAGGGGGGATTTGATAGCAGCCTTCAACTACCTGAAGGGGGGTTCTAAAGAGGATGGAGCTAAGCTGTTTTCAGTGGTGGCAGATGACAGAACAAGGAGTACCGGTCTCAAGTTGCGGTACAGGAGGTCTAGGTTGGATATTAGGAAAAACAAATTTCACTAGAAGAGAGTGGTGAAGCACTGGAATGGGTTATCTAGGGAGGTAGTGGAATCTCCATCCTTAGAGGTTTTTAAGGTCTGGCTTGACAAAGCCCTGGCTGGGATGATTTAGTTGGGGTTGGTTCTGGTCCTGCTTTGAGCGGGGGGGGGTGGACTAGATGACCTTTTGAGGTCTCTTCCAACCCTAATCTTCTATGATTCTATGAAAAGAAAAAATCAACCATCTTCCAACAGCAGAAAATAGTACTGAATTCCTTTCAGATCACCTAGAGAAAACAGTTCTTAATTTTTGCATCTTATATTTTTGCAAGAAAGAAAAAGTATATGTAACAGACTGATATGGATACACCATTTCCTCTAGATACAGTACTTCCCCTACTACATATTCAGTCTTAAAACAGAGTATTTACTGAAGAGTTTCAAACAAAATCTTGGGCAAAACAGACTGGCATTAACTCCAGAGAATGGGCAAAGTTTTTTCCACTTTTAAATGGTTTTAAAATACATATATGCATAGTGAAACACCATTTATGTAGCAAACACTGCCTTGCCACCCACAGCTAGCAGTTTCATGGTCCTCAACTTTGTTTTACTCTCTCACTAGGTTTTCAACCTAGCAAGTCTGTTCTTCTGACTTCTATAATTCACCCTCCTTGGCCTCTCGTTCCAAGATTCAGTCATGGAAAATAGAACAAAACCAGTTCCACAGAAAGAAGAAAATGAAAATCAAACTGAAAAGATGATCTCTGTTAAAACAGGAGTGGGGAATTCTGCTAAAGGAGTGTAAAGAAGGGAAACTGTTGCATATTTTTAACCAGAAATTAAAACAAAGCATATTTTTACTGCAGATCATACACAAAAGTATTCCTTTAACAGCACCATTACTGAATAGATATTTTTGTAATGTGGAAACAAGAGGAAAAAATCGTAGTTTGTTTTTTTTAAATGCCAGTTCTCCATTTCCAAATAGTTCTGAACTATGGGTTGGCCATTGGGCCTGCAACCACATGGGCAAGTGAGCCAGAGTTCGTTTGCTAACTAATCTTGGCTAAATTTCACATTAAAGTATTTTGATTGGTACATACGAATACAATTAAGAGGAGCAGATATATTTGGGTCTTGCTTACCATTTGAAAGCAATTCTGCCAAACCCTTTTCCATATGTATATATTGCATATCAGAATCTGCCTCAGTGCTAGCATCAAGCTCCCAGCTGCAGCTTAATTTTCTGTCACTTGTCTAATTATAGTAATTAGACATTAGTTATCAATTACACATAGGCTCATCTCAAGTCAACTGTTGAAATACACGTATGAAATGTTTGTAGAGTCTCAAGGGAAGACTTTAGTTGGCTGACTCGAGTAAGTCACAAGTAAGTAGAGAGGAGTTATCACTAACATTTTGTAGGCTGCACTTCTACACTGGTAAGTCAAATATTTATTTAATGAAACTGTCAAGTTGATTAGACCTAAGCATTACACCTGAGCTTTTTTTTTTTTTTTAAAAAAAAAGCCTACTACATAACTTGTATTTTAAACTCCTCCTGGTTTAACTGAAATTCACTTAAATTATACATATAATTGCCCCAAAGATCAGATATTTTAATAGTTAAATAAAGCCATTAAATTAAACTCCTCAAAGTCAGACCTTCACTGGGCAGCTGTCATAGGTGGTCAATTTTTAGGCCTAATACTTTCAACATCCCTCTTCAACTACTTTAACATTTGACAGGTTTCAGAGTAGCAGCCGTGTTAGTCTGTATTCGCAAAAAGAAAAGCAGTACTTGTGGCACCTTAGAGACTAACAAATTTATTAGAGCATAAGCTTCCGTGAGCTACAGCTCACTTCCGATGAATGCATCCAATGAAGTGATCTGTAGCTCACGAAAGCTTATGCTCTAATAAATTTGTTAGTCTCTAAGGTGCCACAAGTACTGCTTTTCTTTTAACATTTGAGTTACTTTTGGTATTAATAAAAAATGTCTGATTCATTCAAAACTATCTATTTGAAGAATTCATAACCAAGAATTGGCTGCACGTAGCAGCCTGTTCAAATCAGCGAGAACAAAAGCTGCATTCATTTATGTAACCACCCTCTAGAGCCAGTAGAGGAAGAGGAAGATTGGAAGAGGATGATTGGATGAACAAAACCATAACCAGCACAGCCACTTTATAGGGTGGTATTAAATCCAGCTTGTGGAAGGGTATTTAGATAATACAAGCTGCCTGTAAGTCATTTCAGTTGACACCATCTGGATTTAGTACTGGTTTGTCTTCTATCAAAAAAAGGAAGTGTTTGGAGCAGTAGAAAAAGAAGCTAAGGATTCTTTAAACAAATTCAAGCCTATGACAGAGACAAGAACAATACCAGGATTTTAAAGTCTGCTAAGAAACAGGTGAATCTCCTCTTACTTTTGATTTTTTTTTTTTTTTTTTTTTTTTTTTAAGTTCAGGCCAATCTCATCCCTGCCCCCAGTAGCAATCTTGGTCTCCTCAAGATAGCACTAGCCTTCAGGACTTGGCAGAAGTAAAGTTGAAGCATTAAAAACCACTAGTCAATATGCTCCTTCCCCTGCCCCCTCCCTCTGCAAAATCAGGGACATTTGTAGCACAAATGAACCT
Source organism: Dermochelys coriacea (assembly GCF_009764565.3). Classification (NCBI taxonomy): domain Eukaryota; kingdom Metazoa; phylum Chordata; order Testudines; family Dermochelyidae; genus Dermochelys; species Dermochelys coriacea. The sequence goes on from NC_050087.2 coordinate 18,936,560, forward strand.
TTAAAGCCCCCTAAAAAAAGCCCTTTTTTCATTGTCATTAAACAATGATTAATTAAAAGCAATGACAATTGATGATGCACTATTTTCTCTGATGGAGACAAATCAAAAAACCAAAAAGTTTAGCTTGAGCTTGCCCAATCTGATCAATCTCCCAAAGCTAGTAAAGACAGCTAGTCTCACACAAATATTAGAAAGAAAAAAAAAATCACTAATACAATCACAAATTTCTAAATTAACATGGCAGGTTTCAGAGTAGCAGCCGTGTTAGTCTGTATTTGCAAAAAGAAAAGGAGTACTTGTGGCACCTTAGAGACTAACAAATTTATTTGAGCATAAGCTTTCGTGAGCTACAGCTCACTTCATCGGATGCATTTGGTGGAAAAACAGAGGAGAGATTTATATACACACACAAATAAACATGGGTATCCCACATCATTTTCCCCATATGGTACTGTGTGGATTGGTTCAGTCACTTCAGTTTAGAGGTGGGTTAGCAATATTTTGCCTTTTGGTAGCCCACTGGACCACTATACTAATTAGATCAATTTGTTCATCACTGTATCAATACCTTAATAAGTGATCAACATATCAAACTGGACAAAAAGATCAACACATTTTTTTAAGTTGCAGCTACACTAGTGTATACTGCATTTTAAAACCCTAAGATGTACAACAACCAACAAGGGTTATTATGGGGTTGTGTCTCAAGACTTTATTGAACAGAAGAGGGAATAGTTGGATTTTTTCTAGAAGTTGTACTGTACTCTTAAAGGTAATTACCATGTAGTATCAGAGGATGAGTGACTAAAAGAAAAATATAATTCATGGGTTCCTACTTTAGTTTTTGATACAAAATATAAATGAAGACTAATTTATTCATTTTGTCTATCTGTCCAGCAGATAACTAGACTATTCTAAGTAAATGTTCTGCCATTCTGCTTATGTAGTTAACTATCACATATTCAATGTTTTACTAAGCCTGGACAAGTCTGAGTCATGCTTAGTATGCCCAAATCTTTCACTATCCATCCATCATTTTTATGGATGCTTTTAACAAACACCCTTCAGGATCATAAAGCCTTTTAAACTGGTGCTGTCATATACACTAATACGGTATTATACATTCCCCAGCACAACACCCACCAGATATTCATCAAAATGTAAAATAATTATACTAAGCCCAATGAAATTCCCATCATTTCTAATTAATCCTTAATTAAAATACATCACAACCTAAGGTACTGAAACCTCACTCAATATGCAAATGCAATCATTATAATATATTTACATATCATTAATTAAAGATCTGCAGTTCTGTAATGAACTGTATGAGATCACTGATGCCAAAATAAAAATGATATGCAATTTGTTTAGGCTTGTTTTCCTCTCCAGATTTTCTTCCACGTGGCAACAGAGCAGAAAAGCTAGAGGTAAATACATCTATTGGCTGTTCAGCACACAAAAACAGAGCCTTGAACGTTAACCTCTTTGAATTTTAAGGCATTAGAAGAAGAGGGATAGATAGGGTGGATTTGAAAATGCAGGTCTTAATGGCACACTTTGTAAAGGTATAAAATGACTACACAAAGCACAAGGCACTGGGAGTCAGAGGGTTGTACAGGTGTTGACTGACTGGAATTTAATAAACAATTCTGATGAGACATGAGGGAATCTATGGAGTAAGAAGATTCCTTTTTAACAGTCATTTTTAAAAATAGAATTGCAGAGTAATTAATTGGCTCTCAGCAGGAACTGGGACTAACTAATCAGCACTAACTGCATGTAGAAAGTGTACACGTTTCATTTAATTTGAAGACTTGGTGCCTATCGCAATGGCATTTGGTAGCCATACAACTTTTTTTTAAATAATCTCCACACACATCACTTCAAGCCATCCCTTACTGCTACCAAGAGAGAAACCCTCATAATCGCATCATTTAACAAATTGGCCCCCCTTGCACCCTGAAGGCTATCAAATCCAAGCTATCATTAGCCACAAGAGGGAGCAAATTCCACAGCCAATGACCCTCTGCGAAGAACAGCCCTCAACCCCAACCTCCACCCTGGGGAGCCCAGTTCTAGGGAATGACAACAAAGTTGCCTCTCCTGGTCTCAAGTGTTGTGACAGGACAAAGCTTTCTTAAAAGTCAATATCTGAAGGTCTTGTAGATTCTCCACCACAGAGGAGAAGAAAACTAATTCAGAAGGAAGAAAAAGGCCAGCATGGTTCTGAGTGCTAAGGAACAAGACAACAACGTAGGAATGTCAACAAACCCAGGGACAAAGGGAAAAACACCCATTTAGCCCCACCCCACTTGCCAAGAAAGTACAAATTGAATTAACCTATTTGAACAGCTAGGATGTTGGAGGAAGGACGACATATTGCAGTCAGTGGGAGGGGGAAAAAAAATGGTATGTATTATAAATTACTAAACAAAATACTTATTGATTCTTTGTACTGCAGTCATGCCCAGAAGCCTCAGTCAAGATCAGAGCCCCATTTTGCTAGGCACTGTACAAACACATAGGAGACAGTGCCCCTGTCCTAAAGAGCTCGAAATCCATCATAATTCGGGTGTTTGCTGCAGTCAGTCAGGAAAAGGAAATCCTCAAGGATAATATTTGCTTTTATTTCCATCGATGTACACACCTGGACATTAAAGCTATAAACAGCTTTTATATTTGGATAAGCATAGCTTTCTGGAGTCAAGCATCTGATGTCCATGGCAGCTGAACACCAAGAAAGGAGTCTGCTAGACAGATTTATTAACAGGTTTTTAAAATATTCTAAGACAGAAAAGTACTTTTGCCAGTTCTCAAAAGAATTAAGTGGATGTTATCGTGAAGGAGGCTAGTATGGACTTCAGTGGAGCAATGTGCTGTTGTGCTCCTTGAGGTAGCACTCTCTGCCCCGCAAAACGTTGCTTGGGTTAGATGTACCTTCAATAAATGCATGTGGACTGTGTGTATCTAGGACATACTTGAAAGTGAAATATCTATTTCAGTATATTTTTCCTGGTGAAGTATATAAATAAAAATGTCATTCTACAAACTACGACGACTGAATTATTTAATCCAAAAAGAAAAATAAAATAAATCATATAATTCAGAATTCAAACAGTTTGAGAGAAGGCTAGATTTGGATAAATCAATTTAACTGGCAAAAAAGAACAGTCACTTTTACAATTATTTTTTAAAAAGCATTTTCTGGGCAGAATTTCTCTGCACTTTCCAGCTGGCTGCTCAATGGAGGGGCACATGGCTTATCCTGAGCTATTGTGAGTGACATTGGCACAGTAACAAAGGGAATGTGGGAGAGAGGTTTGTGGGGGCCAAACATGTTGTAAACCGATTCTGAACTAGAAAGGAAGCTTGTGCGCCTGGGTCACAAAGAAAGCCTAAACCTTATGCTACAGTATGTCCAGGCTTTTATTTGCTTGAAGCCATAACATCTGCTCTCCATAATTTAAATAAGGAACAGACAGACCATCAGACATTCAAAAACCTATGAGACCAAAACAAATCCAGTGTAGCCAAGGTATTGGAGTCTTGTTGCAAATATGTATGTCTCTTGTTGCAAATATGTTTAAGTCAAATAGAAGTTAAACTTACAGGTTATAACACAGAACAAGCAAATCCCAACATGGAAAAACAAATAAAAAGGGTGCTGCAGCGCTTGGATTAGTTTCCTTTTAGCTGTTCTAAGATTAGCTCCTGCTCAAAAGGAAAAAAACCACATAGGATAAACGGACACAAGCGACTATAGCATAACCATTCAAAAATTTCTATAAAGTTTTCCTACAACGAAAGAAAATTGCTGCTATGAGAACTCGAAATATGTCAATTATAACATTCTCTTTACACAAAAGTGTGTGAGTGTGTTGCATTTCATTTAGTATCACATACTGCATTTGATGCAAAGATCATCATTGAAGATATAACTAGATGGCCTTTAGTTTGGAAATATGGTACAAAAGTGATGTACAAGAAAATTATAAGTTATTTTTTAGTACAGGTTCAGTACCAAGGGCAGTATTAGGATATTAATGTTAAGCAATCTATATTTTTTTTTATATATTTTTAATTAAACAGGTTCTACAACTATCCTTTAATATAGCATCCAAATAAAGTAAATGCAAAAATTTACACACCAAAGCACAATAAAACATCCCAACATCATTGCCCAGGAGTTTATAGATGAACAATTGATACACTGGGTGGCCAAAATCAAAATCCACCTCGCTCCTAACAACCCCATTCCTCCTCACAAAGAAAATAAGTCACATAATCCACCTGTCAACTCAGTTTCCTGCTGCTTTTGTCTTCTTTCCCCATCTAATCTTCTGCTTCTCCTCACAGCCTCTCTTTTCTGAGGTCTAGTTCATTTTCCAGTGTTAATTTCCTAGTCCCTCCACAGTTTTGGGACCATTTTCTTTCAAGAAATGGCATGACATAGGCATTCTATTAAAGACATTTTCCGTATCTGGTTGTCACCCCTTTGTGTCTACACACGTCTCCTCAGAGATTATAATTGTAATGCTTACATTTTATTTTGGTTTTTCCAAATCAAAAGCAGCAAGCAGTAATATTTCCTTCAAATCAGGGCACAGCCTACAGTGTAGGAAGCAAGCAAAAAATAATCTCCAACAAACAGAGAAGTACAATAGGCCAGGAAATCACCATTAAAGCCTTAAACTGTAAAAATCATTCACTCGGTAAAGACCTCTCTCAGTTGCACTTGACCCAGGAGATGTTCATGTCTGATACCCAACTTTCTAAAAATCATTCAAAAATTCCAACAACACACCTGTTTTTTCCTTGATCTCACACAGTACACTGAAGAGAGCTGGTTTCATTCTGTGGCAATTCAAGGCATGTTTTCTGAAAAGGAGAGAAAGAAAGGATGAATGCCAAGTGGAAGGGGAAAGCGGCAGGACTGCCAAGGTTTATAAAAAACGATTCCATGTATTTGTAAAAATGAGCAAATAAGATTAATGTACACTTAGAAGTTCTATCACACAGTTCACTCAAGGTCATCAAGAGAAACTCTCTACCAGAATAACTGAAATACTCATTTGCTTGTAGTTGGCAGAAGCAAAACAGAAATTAAACTACTGAAAGTATATTTTATATGGCTGCTTTCTGAATTAGTATTCTTCCAATTGCTCTAACAAAGCAGTCCATCCAAAATGAGAGAGAGCCGCATTTTTACATTATACAGATTCTAAACATTAAAAAACAAAACAGAACTCAATTACCATTGATCAAATCAAATATTGTTTCTTTCAGTTTAATCAAACTCAAAACAAGTATCCGTCTATAAACAAAAGGAGACTGTCCTTCCCCTAGAAGAGAAATGGAAGAAATTGCACCCTGAGGATTGTTGGGATCTCTGTGCAAGAGGGATGAAAGGTAGAGATACTTTTTAAGGAGGAGTAGGCCTTAATGGGATCAAGAGCAGGCTGGTTGTCTGTTAAGGGGACACCTCTGTGCAAGCAGGAGGACCTAGTGCCAGAAGCCACATCATATGTACTACTTATAAATTCACAATGTGGAATACCATGCAGAATGTGTCTGACTGCATCCTTAGTATGAAATCACAGCAGACATTAACTGCTTCTTTGGAGCAGTTATGTTTGTGGTGAATATATTAAAAGCAGCATTTGCATATTATGAGCTATACCTGACCTTGATCCACCCATATAATTCTATCAAAGAAAGGGGTTTACAATAGAAATTCTGACACAGCTGTAGCTGGAGGGGCACTCAAGCCCACTAGAATGTTCATCTACTTTTCCAGACAACCTAAAGTACATTCTACTTTGATAGAAGCCACATTATGCTTCCAGCATTTGAGACCGATACCACCTCATTTTTTGTCCTTGCTTATCCAAACAGAAAATATGGGAAGGGGGAAAAGTATAGGTTTCAGAGTAGCAGCTGTGTTAGTCTGTATTCGCAAAAAGAAAAGGAGTACTTGTGGCACCTTAGAGACTAACAAATTTATTTATTTAATTATTTGATGCATCCGATGAAGTGAGCTATAGCTCACGAAAGCTTATGCTCAAATAAATTTGTTAGTCTCTAAAGCGCCACAAGTACTCCTTTTCTTTTTATTAACAAGTATGTTACACTTGTTTGTGGAAAGAGAAAGGTCACATTAAATTACATCACTAGCCATGAGTAAACAATGTCCACTTTATGTACCCTCTAAATAAACCTAATATTACTCCAGAATTATTTCTTATTTTGTAGTTCAGTAATGCCCAACAGGCATTATACATAGGAAAATGCAGTAGCTGCCTCAAATAGCTTACAATTGACATGACAAAATAGATGAAGGGTAGGATAGACAGATATAAAATACAAACTAAGTAATCAGAGAGATGGCAAGCAAATGTCGTTAGTACAGTTTTTTGTTGGTACGGTATTCTTTTTTGTATGCAATGGAAATTGATTTGTATAAATCACTATGTAAATAAACTGTTTTACAGAATGCTGCTAATAGTTTAAGAGGACACAGTCAACTTTAAAAATAAAAATCACTTCTGTCAAAAAGAAGAAGTTTTTAATCTACTATTAAAAGCAGCCACTACATTACTTGTAATTGACAGAGAGGAGAAAAATCATTTTATTCCTGTTTGACAGAACCTGCATAAACATTCACTGTTTCCCCTGCATAGTCAGTCTTCTCAGTCTCTGTGGGTCATTCACAAAACAGAGAAATTTTAGAAAGCAGAACACGCAAGTATAAATCCACAAAAATTGATAAGAAACTGAGTGGCAAGTTAGTATCCAAAACTTTTCTTCCCCCCATTTAAAGCTACTACTTAAACAACCACAAGTCATGTACAAGTTAACTATTTTCACAACATTTTACTACATTTGGGACCAATCTTGTGTACCATCAACATGTTAGCAAGTTTCACACTTTCAAGTGATTACTATAAGTGAAAAAATATGAAAACTTTGTAATCCTCTATTTTTACTTATGCACACACTCTTTGTACCCCTGTATATCCTAAGAAGCTTGAAACAGAAACTACAAAAGGAGTTCTCAAACACCCTGAGGAGATATGAAAACTATATTTTTGCTGATGCAGAGTATAATACCAAAATATACAAGAATGCTGAAATTAATTCCTTTGCCCTTTTTTCATCTATGGCAAGTAATGTCTGCTTCTCTCCCTATCAATGGCAAAGCTCTTTCCATCACCATCTCAGTTGGTCTCTCCCCTAGTCACAGAAGGCATTAAATTTTATTTCAGTCTCATTCAGAAGCCTTAAAAATAAGTGTTCTTGTTGACTCCGATACCTTCGTTTTTTTTCCCCCCCAGACATTTGCTGTGGAATCTTCATACACAGCTGAATACTTAAGCTACTTGAAAATCTCAAGAACCAAGAATTATGACATTCAAAAACCAGTCGGAGAACACTTCAACCTCTCTGGTCACTCGATTACAGACCTAAAAGTTGCAATTCTTCAACAAAAAAAACTTCAAAAAACAGACTCCAACCAGAGACTGCTGAACTGGAATTAATTAGCAAACTGGATACAATTAATTTAGGCTTGAATAAAGACTGGGAGTGGATGGGTCATTACACAAAGTAAAAGTATTTCCCCATGTTTATTCCCCCCCTCACCCCACACCATTCCTCAGACATTCTTGTCAACTGCTGGAAATGGCCCACCTTGATTGTCACTACAAAAGGTTCCCCCTCCCACTGGTAATAGCTCATCTTAAAGCGATCACTCTCGTTACAGTTTTCAGAGTATCAGCCGTGTTAGTCTGTATTTGCAAAAAAGAAAAAAGGAGTACTTGTGGCACCTTAGAGAAATTTATTTGAGCATAAGCTTTCGTGAGCTACAGCTCACTTCATCGGATGCATTCGAATGCATCCGATGAAGTGAGCTGCAGCTCACTAAAGCTTATGCTCAAATAAATTTCTCTAAGGTGCCACAAGTACTCCTTTTTTCTTTTTTGCGAATACAGACTAACACAGCTGATACTCTGAAAACTGTCATGTACCATAGTACTTCACTGAAGAGATAGCAATGGCATCAGTTCTGGTGTATCTCACCCAAAAAGTCATGCCATATTCTCAGTTATAGCCAGACATGTTATAAACATCCTCACAAAGTTTGTTAGAACATCTCTCTGGAACTACTGAGGAACAGGATACTTAAAAAAAAATTTACATTTCTCTGGGGGAGATTTTTAAAGGCACAAATGTCAATAAGGCACCTGTCTTCCACTGGAAGTTGGGAGTTAGGTACCTGCCATTTGTGCCTTTAAAAATTCCCTCCATCACCACCTTCTGTGATGATGACCCCTTTTGTAATTTTTAAATTATTTAATTAAAGTACATTCAGAGCTGGGAGTAACCCCTTTTCAGAAGTTTTCTTTATTAACTACAGCTCATCCTGATATTCCTTACATAGCAGTACTCCAGCTATGGGTAAGGGCTTAAAAGTTTACTCAATTTCCTTACAATCCCTCACCAACAACATTTACAACAGGTAGCTGCAAGCCTCCAATAAATATTCAAATACAATACAAGAATTAAGCAAAATATCACAAGTTGAAGTCCACGGACCAGGTTACTTCAATACATGGAACCAAGAAAAGCATAATGCACATTATAAGATATCTAAGCAGATCAATATCTACCCACAGACAAGCAGCCTGAGAACAAAGGCAGCTGAAAAGAAAGCCAAGTGGATTCTATTGTCCTTGCTTGATGACATACCACCAATTCCAGGCCTTAAAACTCTGCTCCCATAAAAATAGGGCTAAAAAAGCTGATTTACAAACTAAATAAGATAGATGTGTTATAAGTTCTCAGAAACAGGCTGTCCAGAAGTCATTACATAGCTAATATGGCTAATATTTACTCTTTTGTAGAATGATAAAGTTGATTAACATTGATATTAAGCAGGTTACATAATGTAATTTTTGGCAGATAATAAAACTTCATCTCTTCAGTTTTTAGCTTGCAGTCTAAAATTTAGAATATAAACAATGGAAGTTCTGAAACTCAGGAGGCCCCACAGTGAAGCTATGAGGATTTGAAACCCAGTACAGTTCAATATGCAGATTTTTTTTTTAATACAGAATAAAATTAAAGTCTAGCAAATAAAACATCTGGAGCTAAATCATGGTCAAGACATCTTGCAGATAGGTAGGTATTCCAGGACACTCTGCCTAACATCCCTGAAGCATCTGAGAGACTAGTTACACTGGATTTGAGGAGGGTTGCTTTGCTTTCTTTACAATGACATATAGGCCTTCTTACCAAGATTCTCCGTTTGCAAGTAGACTGCACAGATGGACCCATTATTGTCTATAATGCAAGAACCTGTATTGTGCATGCACAATCATCTCATATGCAAGGGCACTTTTTTTTTTTTTTATAAAGTTTGAACCTTCAAAAACTTTGTGCCTAAAATATTTTTTCTAAAGGTTTCAGTTTTCTAAAACCACTGAAAATAGCTAGAGCAATTTAGCCTACACAAAAATCACTAGGATCCCATAATTAAATTATTGTTTATAGGAAAAAACAAGAAACTTCCTAAGCACTCAACTTTATCAGCTCTCTTGTAGAGGAGTTTTGAAAATCAAACAGAACTGCAGTGTTTTGTGTGACATACACATTAATCTGTGCATGCACTTACTATGAAACAACTATAGACAGCTTTAATTTTGTGTTGCAGTGACTGGTAAGACGACAGAGCATATTAGGGGAAGCCTCATACCACCACCAGTAATGGAAAATATGTAAGGGGATTGAAATAGTAGCAGTATTTTTTTCCCCCCTCTTCATTTCAACACAGAAGAGCACCTCTTAAGAGTCCCTCTTACTCAATCTAGTCCAGAATATTGTTTGAAAAACTATAATGTAGAACAATATCTTTCCTCAGTAAATACAATCTACAAAACTCTAATTTTACCACAAACTCTCTCCTAGGAAGCCCCACCATCGTTCTTTTTAAAAATCAATAACTATATGGTTAGTACTTATCTTCAGATCATACCAAACATGTTTATGGGCCTGGGGTTTATTTTCAGTAGTTCTCTGTACTTGGATAAATCATTTTCAGCATGGTTTCCAAAATTGTAGTTAAAACCTTTCTCTACAGTTTCTGAAACAGTGCAGACCACGACTTGCCATTGTCTACATTTGCAAGTTAAACCATTTTCAGCACCAGTTCAGCTGCTGACACCAGCATAGACAAGGCTTAAATGTCAGGCCAAAGAAACTTCTCAGAGTAAATAAACCTTGGTTTAGGTAATTTATAATGGAAAGTCAGCCAGACTCCTAACCAAAGTCACAAATCAATGTCTGGAATCTGATGCATGAGTATTCATTTGCTAGTTTTATAAGCCAGATCTGTTTTACAATCCTCCACTTTCCAAACTGCTTCCTCTACTCTACGTACTTTTTAATAACTGGTACATGCCAAGTAAGCAAAACATATGATTACAGAGAGCCAATCAGGGGTACAGACACCTCTAAGGCAGAGAAAATAAACTAGAAGATATTGAATTATGCTGATTTTACACATTAGGTTATGTTATTCACAGTATGCACAGAAGACAATGTACTCCTCAGGTAGGCTTCTCTCTTTAAAACACAAGTACAGTTAGGTCTCACCCAAGTGAGGGGCGATTCAGATATAGTGCAAGCAAGTGCTGTGAAAACTGCTCACACATAGCTCTGCCAAAGCACCTTAGACCTGAAGTGTAACACACCTACCATTCAGTTCCTGTGTGCACATGCCCCTCTCACTACCACACACACAACTCTCTGCCAGGGCACTTTAATCCTGAGCTGCAATAGCAACCTTGCATTTATTCTACTCCTAGGCCAAATTAAACAGTAGTTGTGCAACTGACAGAAAAAAATCATTTTCACTTGTGACTGGAGCTATGATTTGAACCCCCATCTGCAGTAGCAAAAAGACAATTCATTATTAAGACAGGCTAGCTTGTAAAAAATATTTCTAAGAATTCAACTCACCTCCACAGCACTATATGCAAGTGCTACACAGTCTTAACAGGACAAAGGTACAAGAACCTCTCAGTCAATATACAAATTAACTGTTCATCTTGCAAACTGAAAGTCTCCACACTCTTATTCTTACTGGGATGGGAACAAGAAAGTCTAGTTAAAAATTTCCCCTGAGCAGAACTAGCAAGTGATAAATTCAAAAATTAGATCCACAGCCTCAAATCCTCCATGGTCAAGGCTCTAAGGAGAACTGAAAAAAGGAAGTGGAGTGGCTCAGGAAATCAGTAAAAGAATGTAGAACTTTCCATCTCTAGGTCACTAGTGCCACTACAGCTAGTGAGTCAAAGACATTCCCATTAGGTGACTTCATTAAGTAACCTGTGTGAAAAACTCATGGGTCTCAGCTCTATTCCTAGCAGATAAGTGTCTATATCATAAAAACCTCCACCATTGAACTTCCCCTGCCCCAAAAGCAGTCTCAGCAACAGCCAAAGAATAAGCGGCCAATAAAATATGGACTGCGTCATCCATAAGGTGGGGGTCTCTCCAGGACAGGGCTGAGACACACTAGATAAACAGGTTTCAGAGTAGCAGCCCTGTGAGTCTGTATCCGCAAAAAGAAAAGGAGGACTTGTGGCACTTTAGAGACTAAAATTTATTTGAGCCCAAGCTTTCGTGAGCTACAGCTCACTTCATCGGATGCATTCAGTGGAAGCTTATGCTCAAATAAATTTGTTAGTCTCTAAGGTGCCACAAGTCCTCCTTTTCTTTTTACTAGATAAACAGTGCCTGAGGAAAGTTTGCTTTATTGCTGCCTGAACTGTACCTGTCCTGCAGATATATAGGGAACTTCAGTCTCCAGGACTGTCAGCACTAGAGTCCCTTAAATAAACTGTAACCCCATACTGAGGGTTTGCTCCTAAGACATTACCAGGGTCTGGACACTATAACTCACTCTACCGTTTTAAGCAAAGTTCCTCTGTGAAACTAAATCAGGCTGCCTCACGCCTTGCCCAGCATACAAGTTCACAAGCAACACGAGAGATGGAAACAGGCAGGGAAGTTAGTACCCATGAGCCTGAGCACCTGGTGCTCTCAGCACGCCTACAGCAGATGCTAGGCACTACCCCACTCTACTCTTTAGTGCCACACACTGCCACCCCCTGGAACCAGACTCTGGTTCCCAAAGATTCCAGGATTTGGCGCCTCTCTAGCCAATCCTGGTACCCAGCCCCCAGAGACTCTGCCCTACGCAGCCCAGGCCCTGATGCCTAAAAACCCCTGGACTCGAGACCCTTCAGTCCCCAGCGCCTCGAGCTCAGAGACTGCAGCCAGCCTCCAGGTCCCCTAGTCAGACCCGCTGTGCTCAGAGCCCCGCTCCAGGCCCGCGCCCAGACACCCCCCGCCCCGCCGCCCACCTAGGAAGCCTCCCCGCAGGCGCTGCTCGGACCCGAAGGGCCGCACACCCCCGTCCCCTGCGGTACCTGGCTTGCGCCTCGTCCAGGCTCTGGTCGGTGATGGCCATGATCTGCTGCAGGATGTCCCCAGTATCCTGGTGCCCGGGGGGCGGCGGCCCCGGCTGGAGCCGATGCGGGGGCGGCGGCGGGGGGGCGGCGGCGGCCGGGTCTCCAGCGGAGGGAGGCGGCGGGATCCCCCCGGGCAGGGAGACCCCCGCACCGTGCGCCGCCGCCAGCAGCCGGGACGGGTCCTCCATGGTGGGGGGGGGGGGAGGCGGAGGGGCTGGGACGGGGGTGGGGAGGGAGCCGGAGCAGCCACTAACGGGCTCCCGGTACGGCCCGAGCTCCTCAGACACAACAGGCCCCAGCCCAGCGCCGTGCGGGCCCCGCCCCCTCCTGCGTGACCCCGCCCCGGCGTGACGGGACTCCGCCCCTTCCTGGCGTGTCTCCGCCGCGGCGCCGCGAGGCCCCGCCCCTGCATCCCGGCGAGCCCGGCCGTTCTCAACCTAAGCGCTGCCCGCCCCCTTCCCCTCGACTCTGCCCCGGCGCGGGGAGGGGCGGTGCGCCGAGCCCATGGCCGTGAGCGGGCCGCCCCTGCCAGCTGCCCCCTGCCGCCTGCCCCCACAACCCCCTTCCCGCTGCCCCCACCGGCCATTCTCCACCTGCCCCCTTCCACTGCCCCCACCGGCCATTCTCCAACTGCCCCCTCCGCCTGCCCACCGCCATTCTCCAACTGCCCCCTTCCACTGCCCCCCCGGCCATTCGACAACTGCCCCTTCCCGCCTGCCCCACGGCCATTCTAACTGCCCCTCCGCCTGCCCCCACCGGCCATTCTCCACCTGCCCTTCCCGCCTGCCCCACCGGCCATTCTCCAACTGCCCCCTCCCGCCTGCCCCCACCGGCCATTCTCCACCTGCCCCCTCCCGCCTGCCCCACCGGCCATCTCCACTGCCCCTCCGCCTGCCCCAACCGGCCATTCTCCAACTGCCCCCTCCGCCTGCCCCACAACCCCCTTCCGCCTGCCCCACGGCCATTCTCCAACTGCCCCCTTCCCACTTGCCCACGGCCATTCCAAACTGCCCCACTCCGCCTGCCCCCACGGCCATTCTCCAACTGCCCCCTTCCCACTGCCCCACCGGCCATTCTCCAACTGCCCCCTTACGCCTGCCCCCACCGGCCATTCTCCAACTGCCCCCTTCCCACTGCCCCCACCGGCCATTCTCCACTGCCCCCTCCCGCCTGCCCCCACCGGCCATTCTCCAACTGCCCCCTTCCCGCCTGCCCCCACCGGCCATTCTCCAACTGCCCCCTCCCGACTGCCCCCACCGGCCATTCTCCAACTGCCCCCTCCCGCCTGCCCCCACCGGCCATTCTCCACCTGCCCCCTCCCGCCTGCCCCCACCGGCCATTCTCCACCTGCCCCCTCCCGCCTGCCCCCACCGGCCATTCTCCAACTGCCCCCTCCCGCCTGCCCCCACAACCCCCTTCCGCCTGCCCCCACCGGCCATTCTCCAACTGCCCCCTTCCCACTGCCCCCACCGGCCATTCTCCAACTGCCCCCTCCCGCTGCCCCCACCGGCCATTCTCCAACTGCCCCCTTCCCACTGCCCCCACCGGCCATTCTCCAACTGCCCCCTTCCGCCTGCCCCACCGGCCATTCTCCAACTGCCCCCTTCCCACTTGCCCCCCGGAATTCTCCAACTGCCCCCTTCGCATGCCCCCACCGGCATTCTCCAACTGCCCACCTCCCACTGCCCACGGCCATTCTCCAAACTGCCCCTTCCGCCTGCCCCCCCGGCCATTCTCCAACTGCCCCTTCCACTGCCCCCACCGGCCAATTTCAACTGACCCCTCCCGCCCTGCCCCCACCGGCCATTCCCAACTGCCCCCTTCCCACTGCCCCAACGGCCATTCTCCAACTGCCCCCTTCCACTGCCCCCACCGGCCACCATTCTCCAAACTCCCCTCCCGCCTGCCCCCACGGCCATCTCCAACTGCCCCTCCCGCTGACCCACCGGCCATCTCACCTGCCCCTCCCGCCTGCCCCCACCGGCCATTCTCACCTGCCCCATCCCACCTGCCCCCACCAGCCATTCTCCAACTGCCCCCGCCCGCCTGCCCCCACAACCCCCTTCCGCCTGCCCCCACCGGCCATTCTCCAACTGCCCCCTTCCCACTGCCCCCACCGGCCATTCTCCAACTGCCCCCTCCCGCCTGCCCCCACCGGCCATTCTCCACTGCCCCCTTCCCACTGCCCCCACCGGCCATTCTCCAACTGCCCCCTTCCCACTGCCCCAACCGGCCATTCTCCAACTGCCCCCCCCGCCTGCCCCCACCGGCCATTCTCCAACTGCCCCCTCCCGCCTGCCCCCACCGGCCATTCTCCACCTGCCCCCTCCGCCTGCCCCCACCGGCCATTCTCCACCTGCCCCCTCCCGCCTGCCCCCACCGGCCATTCTCCAACTGCCCCCTCCCGCCTGCCCCCACAACCCCCTTCCGCCTGCCCCCACCGGCCATTCTCCAACTGCCCCCTTCCCACTGCCCCCAACGGCCATTCTCCAACTGCCCCCTTCCCACTGCCCCCACCGGCCATTCTCCAACTGCCCCCACCGGCCATTCTCCAACTGCCCCCTCCCGCCTGCCCCCACCGGCCATTCTCCACCTGCCCCCTTCCCACTGCCCCCACCGGCCATTCTCCACCTGCCCCCTTCCCACTGCCCCCACCGGCCATTCTCCAACTGCCCCCTCCCGCCTGCCCCCACCGGCCATTCTCCAACTGCCCCCTCCCGCCTGCCCCCACCGGCCATTCTCCACCTGCCCCCTTCCCACTGCCCCCACCGGCCATTCTCCAACTGCCCCCTCCCGCCTGCCCCCACCGGCCATTCTCCAACTGCCCCCTTCCCACTGCCCCCACCGGCCATTCTCCAACTGCCCCCTTCCCACTGGCCCCACCGGCCATTCTCCAACTGCCCCCTTCCCACTGCCCCACCGGCCATTCTCCAACTGCCCCCTCCCGCCTGCCCCCACCGGCCATTCTCCACCTGCCCCCTTCCCACTGCCCCCACCGGCCATTCTCCACCTGCCCCGTTCCCACTGCCCCCACCGGCCATTCTCCAACTGCCCCCTCCCGCCTGCCCCCACCGGCCATTCTCCAACTGCCCCCTCCCGCCTGCCCCCACCGGCCATTCTCCACCTGCCCCCTTCCCACTGCCCCCACCGGCCATTCTCCAACTGCCCCCTCCCGCCTGCCCCCACCGGCCATTCTCCAACTGCCCCCTTCCCACTGCCCCCACCGGCCATTCTCCACCTGCCCCCTTCCCACTGCCCCCACCGGCCATTCTCCAACTGCCCCCTCCCGCCTGCCCCCACCGGCCATTCTCCACCTGCCCCCTCCCGCCTGCCCCCACCGGCCATTCTCCACCTGCCCCCTTCCCACTGCCCCCACCGGCCATTCTCCAACTGCCCCCTCCCGCCTGCCCCCACAACCCCCTTCCGCCTGCCCCCACCGGCCATTCTCCAACTGCCCCCTTCCCACTGCCCCCACCGGCCATTCTCCAACTGCCCCCTCCCGCTGCCCCCACCGGCCATTCTCCACCTGCCCCCTTCCCACTGCCCCCACCGGCCATTCTCCAACTGCCCCCTTCCCACTGCCCCCACCGGCCATTCTCCAACTGCCCCCACCGGCCATTCTCCAACTGCCCCCTCCCGCCTGCCCCCACCGGCCATTCTCCAACTGCCCCCTCCCGCCTGCCCCCACCGGCCATTCTCCAACTGCCCCCTCCCGCCTGCCCCCACCGGCATTCTCCAACTGCCCCCTCCCGCCTGCCCCCACCGGCCATTCTCCAACTGCCCCCTCCCGCCTGCCCCCACCGGCCATTCTCCAACTGCCCCCTCCCGCCTGCCCCCACCGGCCATTCTCCAACTGCCCCCTCCGCCTGCCCCCACCGGCCATTCTCCACCTGCCCCCTTCCCACTGCCCCCACCGGCCATTCTCCAACTGCCCCCTCCCGCTGCCCCCACCGGCCATTCTCCAACTGCCCCCTCCCGCCTGCCCCCACAACCCCCTTCCGCCTGCCCCCACCGGCCATTCTCCAACTGCCCCCTTCCCACTGCCCCCACCGGCCATTCTCCAACTGCCCCCTCCCGCCTGCCCCCACCGGCCATTCTCCAACTGCCCCCTCCCGCCTGCCCCCACCGGCCATTCTCCACCTGCCCCCTCCCGCCTGCCCCCACCGGCCATTCTCCACCTGCCCCCTCCCACCTGCCCCCACCAGCCATTCTCCAACTGCCCCCGCCCGCCTGCCCCCACAACCCCCTTCCGCCTGCCCCCACCGGCCATTCTCCAACTGCCCCCTTCCCACTGCCCCCACCGGCCATTCTCCAACTGCCCCCTCCCGCCTGCCCCCACCGGCCATTCTCCAACTGCCCCCTTCCCACTGCCCCCACCGGCCATTCTCCAACTGCCCCCTTCCCACTGCCCCCACCGGCCATTCTCCAACTGCCCCCTCCCGCCTGCCCCCACCGGCCATTCTCCAACTGCCCCCTTCCCGCCTGCCCCCACCGGCCATTCTCCACCTGCCCCCCCGCCTGCCCCCACCGGCCATTCTCCACCTGCCCCCTCCCGCCTGCCCCCACCGGCCATTCTCCAACTGCCCCCTCCCGCCTGCCCCCACAACCCCCTTCCGCCTGCCCCCACCGGCCATTCTCCAACTGCCCCCTTCCCACCCCCCCCACCGGCCATTCTCCAACTGCCCCCTTCCCACTGCCCCCACCGGCCATTCTCCAACTGCCCCCACCGGCCATTCTCCAACTGCCCCCTCCCGCCTGCCCCCACCGGCCATTCTCCACCTGCCCCCTTCCCACTGCCCCCACCGGCCATTCTCCACCTGCCCCCTTCCCACTGCCCCCACC
The DNA here is from genome assembly GCF_009764565.3 of Dermochelys coriacea. Taxonomy (NCBI): domain Eukaryota; kingdom Metazoa; phylum Chordata; order Testudines; family Dermochelyidae; genus Dermochelys; species Dermochelys coriacea. Next base: position 18,953,941 of record NC_050087.2, read on the forward strand.
GGCCATTCTCCAACTGCCCCCTCCCGCCTGCCCCCACCGGCCATTCTCCAACTGCCCCCTCCCGCCTGCCCCCACCGGCCATCTCCACCTGCCCCCTTCCCACTGCCCCCACCGGCCATTCTCCAACTGCCCCCTCCCGCCTGCCCCCACCGGCCATTCTCCAACTGCCCCCTTCCCACTGCCCCCACCGGCCATTCTCCAACTGCCCCCTTCCCACTGCCCCCACCGGCCATTCTCCAACTGCCCCCTTCCCACTGCCCCCACCGGCCATTCTCCAACTGCCCCCTCCCGCCTGCCCCCACCGGCCATTCTCCACCTGCCCCCTTCCCACTGCCCCCACCGGCCATTCTCCACCTGCCCCCTTCCCACTGCCCCCACCGGCCATTCTCCAACTGCCCCCTCCCGCCTGCCCCCACCGGCCATTCTCCAACTGCCCCCTCCCGCCTGCCCCCACCGGCCATTCTCCACCTGCCCCCTTCCCACTGCCCCCACCGGCCATTCTCCAACTGCCCCCTCCGGCCTGCCCCCACCGGCCATTCTCCAACTGCCCCCTTCCCACTGCCCCCACCGGCCATTCTCCACCTGCCCCCTTCCCACTGCCCCCACCGGCCATTCTCCAACTGCCCCCTCCCGCCTGCCCCCACCGGCCATTCTCCACCTGCCCCCTCCCGCCTGCCCCCACCGGCCATTCTCCACCTGCCCCCTTCCCACTGCCCCCACCGGCCATTCTCCAACTGCCCCCTCCCGCCTGCCCCCACAACCCCCTTCCGCCTGCCCCCACCGGCCATTCTCCAACTGCCCCCTTCCCACTGCCCCCACCGGCCATTCTCCAACTGCCCCCTCCCGCCTGCCCCCACCGGCCATTCTCCACCTGCCCCCTTCCCACTGCCCCCACCGGCCATTCTCCAACTGCCCCCTTCCCACTGCCCCCACCGGCCATTCTCCAACTGCCCCCACCGGCCATTCTCCAACTGCCCCCTCCCGCCTGCCCCCACCGGCCATTCTCCAACTGCCCCCTCCCGCCTGCCCCCACCGGCCATTCTCCAACTGCCCCCTCCCGCCTGCCCCCACCGGCCATTCTCCAACTGCCCCCGCCCCCCGGCCCCCCCGGCCATTCTCCAACTGCCCCCTCCCGCCTGCCCCCACCGGCCATTCTCCAACTGCCCCCTCCCGCCTGCCCCCACCGGCCATTCTCCAACTGCCCCCTCCCGCCTGCCCCCACCGGCCATTCTCCACCTGCCCCCTTCCCACTGCCCCCACCGGCCATTCTCCAACTGCCCCCTCCCGCCTGCCCCCACCGGCCATTCTCCAACTGCCCCCTCCCGCCTGCCCCCACAACCCCCTTCCGCCTGCCCCCACCGGCCATTCTCCAACTGCCCCCTTCCCACTGCCCCCACCGGCCATTCTCCAACTGCCCCCTTCCCACTGCCCCCACCGGCCATTCTCCACCTGCCCCCTTCCCACTGCCCCCACCGGCCATTCTCCAACTGCCCCCTTCCGCCTGCCCCCACCGGCCATTCTCCAACTGCCCCCTTCCCACTGCCCCCACCGGCCATTCTCCAACTGCCCCCTTCCCACTGCCCCCACCGGCCATTCTCCAACTGCCCCCTTCCCACTGCCCCCACCGGCCATTCTCCAACTGCCCCCTTCCCACTGCCCCCACCGGCCATTCTCCAACTGCCCCCTCCCGCCTGCCCCCACCGGCCATTCTCCAACTGCCCCCTCCCGCCTGCCCCCACCGGCCATTCTCCAACTGCCCCCTCCCGCCTGCCCCCACCGGCCATTCTCCAACTGCCCCCTCCCGCCTGCCCCCACAACCCCCTTCCGCCTGCCCCCACCGGCCATTCTCCAACTGCCCCCTTCCCACTGCCCCCACCGGCCATTCTCCAACTGCCCCCTCCCGCCTGCCCCCACCGGCCATTCTCCAACTGCCCCCTTCCCACTGCCCCCACCGGCCATTCTCCAACTGCCCCCTTCCCACTGCCCCCACCGGCCATTCTCCAACTGCCCCCTTCCCACTGCCCCCACCGGCCATTCTCCAACTGCCCCCTTCCCACTGCCCCCCCCGGCCATTCTCCAACTGCCCCCACCGGCCATTCTCCAACTGCCCCCTCCCGCCTGCCCCCACCGGCCATTCTCCACCTGCCCCCTTCCCACTGCCCCCACCGGCCATTCTCCACCTGCCCCCTTCCCACTGCCCCCACCGGCCATTCTCCAACTGCCCCCTCCCGCCTGCCCCCACCGGCCATTCTCCAATTGCCCCCTCCCGCCTGCCCCCACCGGCCATTCTCCACCTGCCCCCTTCCCACTGCCCCCACCGGCCATTCTCCACCTGCCCCCTCCCGCCTGCCCCCACCGGCCATTCTCCAACTGCCCCCTCCCGCCTGCCCCCACCGGCCATTCTCCAACTGCCCCCTCCCGCCTGCCCCCACCGGCCATTCTCCAACTGCCCCCTTCCCACTGCCCCCACCGGCCATTCTCCAACTGCCCCCTCCCGCCTGCCCCCACCGGCCATTCTCCAACTGCCCCCTTCCCACTGCCCCCACCGGCCATTCTCCAACTGCCCCCTTCCCACTGCCCCCACCGGCCATTCTCCAACTGCCCCCTTCCCACTGCCCCCACCGGCCATTCTCCAACTGCCCCCACCGGCCATTCTCCACCTGCCCCCTTCCCACTGCCCCCACCGGCCATTCTCCACCTGCCCCCTTCCCACTGCCCCCACCGGCCATTCTCCAACTGCCCCCTCCCGCCTGCCCCCACCGGCCATTCTCCAACTGCCCCCTCCCGCCTGCCCCCACCGGCCATTCTCCAACTGCCCCCTCCCGCCTGCCCCCACCGGCCATTCTCCAACTGCCCCCTCCCGCCTGCCCCCACAACCCCCTTCCCACTGCCCCCACCGGCCATTCTCCAACTGCCCCCTCCTGCCTGCCCCCACAACCCCCTTCCCACTGCCCCCACCGGCCATTCTCCACCTGCCCCCTCCCGCCTGCCCCCACCGGCCATTCTCCACCTGCCCCCTCCCGCCTGCCCCCACCGGCCATTCTCCAACTGCCCCCTCCCGCCTGCCCCCACAACCCCCTTCCCACTGCCCCCAACGGCCATTCTCCATCTGTCACGTCCCGACTGCCTCCAATGTCCCCACACACACCCCAGCGGCCATTCTCCAACTGCCTCCAACGACCCCTCACAGCCCCCTCGTGACTGCCCCCAATGGCCATTCTCCAACTGCCACCTCCAAACTGCCCCTCACAGCCCCTCCCGCCTCCCCTAATGGCCATTCTCCCAACTGCCACCTCCTCACTGCCCCCTTCAAACTATCCCCCACTATCATCTCCTAACTGCCCGCCCCCAGCCATTTTCCATTTGTCACCTCCCAGCTGCCCACAAACTGCCCCCACCTGTCACCTTCCAACTCCTCCCACTGGCCATTCCCCAACTGCCCCCAATCATAGAATATCAGGGTTGGAAGGCACCTCAATTGGTCATCTAGTCCAACCCCCTGCTCAAAGCAGGACCCAACTAAATCATCCCAGCCAGGGCTTTGTCAAGCCTGACCTTAAAAACTTCTAAGGAAGGAGATTCCACCACCTCCCTAGGTAACGCATTCCAGTGTTTCACCACCCTCCTAGTGCAAAAGTTTTTCCTAATATCCAACCTAAACCTCCCCCACTGCAACTTGAGCCCATTGCTCCTCATTCTGTCATCTGCTACCACTGAGAACAGCCTAGAGCCATTCTCTTTGGAAGCCCCTTTCAGGTAGTTGAAAGCAGCTATCAAATCCCCCTCATTCTTCTCTTCCACAGACTAAACAATCCCAGTTCCCTCAGCCTCTCCTCATAAGTCACATGTTCCAGTCCCCTAATCATTTTTGTTGCCCTACGCTGGATGCTTTCCAATTTTTCCACATCCTTCTTGTAGTGTGGGGCCCAAAACTGGACACAGTACTCCAGATGAGGCCTCACCAATGTCGAATAGAGGGGAATGATCACGTCCCTCGATCTGCTGGCAATACCCCTACTTATACATCCCAAAATGCCATTGGCCTTCTTGGCAACAACGGCACACTGTTGACTCTCATCCAGCTTCTCGTCCACTGTAAACCCTAGGTCCTTTTCTGCAGAACTGCTGCCTAGCCATTCGGTCCCTAGTCTGTAGCAGTGCATGGGATTCTTCCGTCCTAAGTGCAGGACTCTGCACTTGTCCTTGTTGAACCTCATCGGATTTTTTTTGGCCCAATCCCCTAATTTGTCTAGGGCCCTCTGTATCCTATCCCTACCCTCCAGCATATCTACCTCTCCTCCCAGTTTAGTGTCATCTGCAAACTTGCTGGGGATGCAATCCACACCATCCTCCAGATCATTAATGAAGATATTGAACAAAACTGACCCGAGGACCGACCCTTGGGGCACTCCACTTGATACCGGCTGCCAACTAGACATGGAGCCATTGATCACTACCTGTTGAGCCCAACAATCTAGCCAGCTTTCTATCCATTTTATCATCCATTCATCCAGCCCATACTTCTTTAACTTGCTGGCAAGAATACTGTGGGAGAACGTGTCAAAAGCTTTGCTAAAGTCAAGGAACAACACATCCACTGCTTTCCCCTCATCCACAGAGCCAGTTATCTCATCATAGAAGGCAATTAGATAGTCAGGCATGACTTGCCCTTGGTGAATCCATGCTGACTGTTCCTGATCACTTTCCTCTCCTCTAAGTGCTTCAGAATTGATTCCTTGAGGACCTGCTCCATGATTTTTCCAGGGATGAGGTGAGGCTGACTGGCCTGTAGTTCCCAGGATCCTCCTTCTTCCCTTTTTTAAAGATGGGCACTACATTAGCCTTTTTCCAGTCATCCAGGACTTCCCCCGATCGCCATGAGTTTTCAAAGATAATGGCCAACGGCTCTGCAATCACATCTGTCAACTCCTTTAGCACTCTCAGATGCAGCGCATCTGGCCCCATGGACATGTGCTCATCCAGCTTTTCTAAATAGTCCCAAACCACTTCTTTCTTCACAGAGGGCTGGTCACCTCCTCCCCATGCTGTGCTGCCCAGTGCAGAAGTCTGGGAGCTGACCTTGTTCGTGAAGACACAGGCAAAAAAGCATTGAGTACATTAGCTTTTTCCACATCTTCTGTCACTAGGTTGCCTCCCTCATTCAGTAAGGGGCCCACACTTTCCTTGACTTTCTTCTTGTTGCTAACATACCTAAAGAAACCCTTCTTGTTACTCTTAAGATCTCTTGCTAGCTGCAACTCCAGCTGTGATTTGACCTTTCTGATTTCACTCCTGCATGTCCATATAATATTTTTGTACTCTTCCCTGGTCATTTGTCCAATCTTCCACTTCTTGTAAGCTTCTTTTTTGTGTTTAAGATCAGCAGGGATTTCACTGTTAAGCCAAGCTGGTCGCCTGCCATATTTACTATTCTTTCTATACATTGGGATGGTTTGTCCTTGTAACCTCAATAAGGATTCTTTAAAATACAGCCAGCTCTCCTGGACTCCTTTCCCCCTCATGTTATTCTCCCAGGGGATCCTGCCCATCAGTTCCCTGAGGGAGTCAAAGTCTGCTTTTCTGAAGTCCAGGGTCCATATTCTGCTGCTCTCCTTTCTTCCCTGTGTCAGGATCCTGAACTCGACCATCTCATGGTCACTGCCTCCCAGGTTCCCATGCACTTTTGCTTTCCCTACTAATTCTTCCCCATTTGTGAGCAGCAGGTCAAGAAGAGCTCTTCCCCTAGTTGGTTCTTCCAGCATTTGCGCCAGGAAATTGTCCCCTACACTTTCTAAAAAAATCAAATGCCTCTAACTGTCACCTCCCAAGTAACTGCCCCAGTTCCAACTGCCAATGGCCAGGCTCACCGATCACTTCCCAGCTGCTCCATTTTAAACTGCCCCCAACCAACCATGCCCAATTGTTCTACTGCAAACTGCTCACCTGCCATGCCCAACTGCCACCATTCAAACTTCCCTAAGTGCCACAGAACCTCCTGGTACTACATTCCATTCCCTCTCCTGGGAAAGAGGCATCACCCTTCCACACCCTGGTCACACTCCAAATAGCCCCAGAGGGTGTCACTCCATGTCCCTCTGGTTCTCTCCATGGAAATTCAACCATGTCAGCACAACCAGACTGGACTACCAGCAAGCCAGCGTTTGCCTGCTATAGGGGCCCAGGATCATCCCAGTCCCTGCCGCCACTCTCAACTGCTCCAGTGCAAATTGCCCTTCCCATTGCCATTATCTTTTGGCAATGTACCTGAGCACCAATGGATTAATCCATAAGGTGCTGAGCATCCTTGATTCTCATTAACTTCACTCAGATGAGGCCACTCTGGACCTTGCAAGAGCAGGCTCGGTGACAGAGTAATGCTGGTGCTGTGGTTAACCATTCTTATATCTGTATTCAAATTCATATGTGCTGGCCAGCAGGTGTGAGCTCCTTCCAGGAAGAGAGCAGGTTCTCCAGCTAGAAATGTTCTGATCTGACTAATTGCTCTAGAAAGACAATGAAAACATGTGAATCAAAAGTAATATGAGAGGCATAAAATTCTACTCTGCTAAATGAACCACTATCATTCTCAGACAATTGGTGTAAAGCAGAATTCTGTACTGATTGAAAGCTTAATCATAGAATATCAGGGTTGGAAGGCACCTCATGAGGCCATCTAGTCCAACCCCCTACTCAAAACAGGATCAATCCCCAATTTTCATCCCAGATCCCTAAATGGCCCCCTTAAGGATTGAACTCACAACCCTGGGTTTAGCAGGCCAATGCTCAAACCACTGAGCTATCCTCCCCCCAAATAAGTCCAACTCTCCTCTCATTTACCCTGATGTAAAACAGGACTAATTCCATTAAAGAAAATTGAGTTTAATTAGTATAAAACCCATGTACATGAGATGCAGGCTATATATTTCTACTTCATTAATTAAAATCACTACTAGCTGCCCAGCTGCAATGATTCATTCTCTCCAACAACTCATGGAAACAGTCTTCACTTGAACTGATTTACTCTACCCAGCTGGAGCTCATCAAAGCAGCTAAACTGGGAGTCCTCTGAAACATTAACAATGCTGATCCATCTCATAGGCATGGCTGGAAAGAGGCTTCATCATCAAATGCCATTGTAGAGTCCCACCCAAGGGAGGAAAAAAAAAACAATGCACCAATTTAATTATAAAAGTAATAACTAACAACATTTAGCTCTGATATAGCTCTTTTTATCTATAGAGCTCATTAGAGGTGCTTTCTTTAAGCCAAAGTACAGAAGCTAAGGTTATTGCTATGGGTGGCTACCAAAACAGATATGTTCCTGGGTTACTCTGGTGGCAGCTCAGTCCAAAACAATAGGATACTTTATTCAATCTGCACACGGTGAGAAGAGTGCGACTTTTCTCTCAGGCGGATCTTGCCACAGTTACCAATGCTTTTGTCACTTTGAAAATATGATCTAATGCATTGCACATGGAAGTACATAAATTACTAGGCAGCGGGTTTAAAACAAAAGGAAGTATTTTTTCCACACAATGTACAGTCAATTTGTGGAACTCCTTGCCAGTGGATATTGTGAAGGCTAAGACAGGGTTCAAAAAAGAACTAGAAAAGTTAATGGATAGGTCCATCAATGACTATTAGCCAGGATGGGCAGGGATGGTGTCCCTAGCCTCCGTCCGCCAGAAGCTGGGAATGGGTGACAGGGATTGGATCACTTGATGATTACCTGTTCTGTTCATTCCCTCTGGAGCACCTAGCATTGACCACTGTCAGAAGACAGTATACTGGGCTAGGTGGACCTTTGGTCTGACCCAGTATGGCCTATCTTATCTTGTAAGTACATGATCTACACCTTAGACATATTGGAAATCAGAGCTAATGCAGATTGCTGCTTTTTAAGTTGTGCATCTTGCAGAGAGAACCTCACACACATGCTCTGTAATCTAACCGGGAGGTGAAATTCACCTCTGTGCAGAAAGCCAATTCAAGGACTATGCATCACAATGCATAGACATCTTGATAAATACTTTGCAGATGTTTTAAAATTTCTAAAATGGACAATTTAGAAACACCTAAAGCTAAGGACAGGTGCAAAATGTTTTCAAAATAACAGAACAATCCAGATTTAAAGCATATGCCATGTATTTAGAACTCGTTGAAGTTGAATCCCAAGCACGAATGTCATTCATCTTCTCTGTATCCAACTCAACATTTGTCTCCTCACTTCTCACTGAATGACAGTTTCATGCTGCAATGTAGTCATTTCATGGCGATTCCAAAGTTTAAAATAACATCTGTTTTACACGTTAAAACATGTATTCAGGTTCCAAAGCAGGGACCTAATGGTCACGGTCCTGGTCTATCGTACGAGACTTCTAGACAATGATCATATTCAAGATGACAGTGAATATGCTGAGAAATGATATGGGGCTTCCCCTCTAGGGATTTTCTGTACAGAGTAAGTGCTGCATATGGGCAACTGTTCAGCTAATGGAATTGTGCTGTGTCAACATGAAATTGCATTTTCCCTTTCTGTAGCAAACTCACAAGAGCCTATGAGCAAAAACTTTATTAGAAATGACAAGCCCGGTAACTTGTAGGACCTTCCTGTCATCCTGCTGAAAGACCTGAGCTCAGCCCTGCCTGCTTGTTTGTAGCTTTAGCAGTTCAACAACAGTGACATTGTTTTAGTCTTGCACAAGCCTCCTAGTCCAGGATTTTTTATTGTCAAAGGGAAGTCTTGTTAACCAGGATGAAAATGGATTTTGTGCAAGAAGTGCCTTGTTGCCATTTATTTTTACGAGTGACTTCAGCTATTGATACTACATGAGACTAAACCTCTTTCACAAGGTGTAGCTGAAGAAAGCCAAAATAATTTGTGATACCTCTTGTATCCACCTTTGACACCATTTAGTAATCAGAAAAGCAATTTTGGTTCTATTGACATCAAATTTTTCCACTGATTTCAGTGGAAGCAGGACAGGAACCCCAGTTCCATTTAGCAATGTTTTGGGGTGAATTACTTGATTTATAGACAGGGTGGGTGAGATATTACCTCACCCACTTTCTTTCTCTATTATCTTGGGACCAACACAGCTACAACAACACTGCATACATTACTTGATTTATGCAAGTTTATGATGATGGTTGGGGGCGAGAATGTCTTTTAGTGAGACTTTCAATATGCTGTCCCCTCTCTATGAGCTTGAACCCTTAATTCCTAAGGGTTCATAAACTGGCATGTTCTATACATGGTTAGAGAGGAATCTGGAATTAAGGGGTTAAAAAATCTTTGAGCACTTTTATGAATTTCTTAATGTCCCTATTCACAATTTCTCTTCCTATATGATTATTGTTGGGTCCCAGGTAGCTGGGTGGCAGTAAAAAAGTGATTCTGGTACGTATCATTTTGGAAAGCCCTTTTCAATGAAAGATCCTGCAGAAATGCGATCTATTCTCATTCATTATTGATTCATTTACATTTCACTCTCTATATGTGGAAAAGCTTCTTTCTTATCTTATGGTTTCCAGGACTGTTCCAAGCAGTTACATGTATGTGGGAAATGAGTGCAGAGATTATGGGTTTATTTTCCAATGTACCATTTGTACTCCTTGATCCTCTCTGCTCCACCAGTAATCATTGCTGTATGATCAACTCCATCCCAGCACAGTTCCCCATACCACCACCATTTTTTCATTTCCCTCTTAAAATTCTATTCTTATTTTTTCAGGCCACCCTTTAAAAACCGGCTTTTTAAAAATTGCTAGGAACCCATTGTTCAGAAGGTGGGAAGCAGGGGGAATTCTCCAGTCTTCTCAATGGGATTGCCAGGGCACTTTTGAAAATTTGGCCAATTATATCTTTCTCCTTGGCTGCAAGATTAGGGCAGAAGCCATGTATTTTATACACAAAACATTGTGCATTTTTGGAATTAACCAAATAAGAATAAATAATATGCCCTCATTAAACTGCTTTTCTGTGGATTTTGAAGGATGGTCAAAGTGTATTTATTTCATCACCTGTTAAATGATGAATGCACTTGTCTCTCTGGGGGTCTGGATTCATGAGTTGCATTCTTGCAAACTTGACTTAATTAAGAATCATGAGCACTTCGAACCCCATCCCATAGTAGATGCCACAATACTTCTCTTTGAAGAAAACACTGCACTGCACTGCCTTCCCCTAGGAAGAGATTCCCTATAAATTTAGCTGGATGAAATTAAGAGTAATCTGGTGCATTAATTTGTTATGAAAAACCTTGACACCTGGGTGCAAGTTTCCCCGACCAAGGAGGACATATGTAAACAAGACACTTTCTCTGGGGCAGGCACTCAAGCTTAATAGGCTTATGGGAATTACGGCCCCTTTCATTGCGGGCTTCCATTTTGCCACCCGAGTTGCTCCCTCTTCAATGTCTGTATTCATATGTAGGATGCTACTTGGTCCCAATCCTACAGAGCTTACATGTCCTTTGTACAGTGATGTTTTTAATGAAGAAATAACATCCTTACATCTTACCTATATATTTATCATCATATGACAGGCATGATCACCTAAGGAAGAAGGTAAGGAATCACAACTGACCAAGTTTTGTTATAGAAAGGAAGGTGGTTAGGGCTCCAGGCTGCATACCTGATGCAGAAAAGAAAGCCTTCCACCTATAGAAACTGGAGGAAAACTCTCATCCCATCCCAAATATAGCACTGGCTCTTTCGTTAGCCAGAGAGCATCTTATACTCACTAGCATTTACAGAAACTGACACAGCCAGAATCAATATACATTCACAATCAAAATAAGACTAACACTGTAGTTATTGGGGACAATTATTATGTCAAGAAAATAGGCTGAGAGATTGTCTGTAGAAAACTTCAAGGAACTTGCTGGTATTGGCAAACACAAATATACAGCTGAGAGTTCCCAGAACTCTGCTGGCTTCCATGAAATGTTTCCAAGCAGAGCGTTACCTTTCTATTAGTACTGGTGCATTTATTGATTGAACTGACTGAGGCTTTAAATCTGCAGGGAACACAATAACCCCAGTAACACACTCAATCGATCTGATCCTCATATTTACGGTTGTTTTTTTTAATTATCATTTTCTGTGCAGTGGCTGGACCAGAATCTATACTGATGCCTAGAAACAGAAAAGCTTGTTGCTCTCTCCCCTCCTTTACACTGTCCTATTTATGATTGATAGGAAACTTAGGTGATGATCTCTCTACCCCTAATGTTCTCTCTGGATCTGACACTGCATAGTTGATGCCTGCATTTCAAAACAATACTTTCGCTTACCTGACAATTGTCTATCATTACAAGTACTTTATGGGAATTAGAAGGCGGAACGGCAGCACTCTGGCCAAAGTTTTCAAACCAGCATAACTAAATGCAGATTTGAAAAGGAGTACTTGTGGCACCTTAGAGACCAACAAATTTATTAGAGCATAAGCTTTCATGAGCTACAGCTCACTTCATCGGATGCCATGAAGTGAGCTGTAGCTAACGAAAGCTTATGCTCTAATAAATTTGTTGGTCTCTAAGGTGCCACAAGTACTCCTTTTCTTTTTGCGAATACAGACTAACAAGGCTGCTACTCTGAAACCTGTCTAAATGCAGATTTAAGAGTCTAACTTTAAACAACTACAAAGATCTATTTAGGTGTCTGAATATAGATTTACAAACCTCCTTTTAGGTATCCAGGTATGAAAACTTTGGTCTCTGGTCCATCAATTTAATTAGTTTTATCAATAAAACCCCTAAAACTATTTTATGAAGTGTTATAGAAAAAACCCTCCCTCTCAATTACCCCTTGTAGTGCACATTCTGGACTCCTTTCCATAGGACCACCTCTCCCTGACCCCATAGCAGGTTACATCATCCATGGAAGAAGCGAACTGTGTACAGGAAAAAAGGTGATTTTGTTAATAGCCCCACTGTCCAGTTCCCAGACAATGTCTGATTTTGATGTGTAGCGTACTCCAGGTATCATTAAAAGATTGTAACATGTAGGGGAGATGTCAAATGGTATAGATACACTCAGTCCTGCCTCAGTGCAAGAGATGACCTCTTGAGATTCATTCTTTCTGTGATTCTCTCTCCTCTCCCAGCCACAATCTCTATTTCTGCCATATCCTAAGAAAGTAATTTTGTTATCTAAATTTTGGCCAGTTTTGTAAATATTAACTGTTGATTGCACTTGCAAAGTTTTGGGTGCCAAAAGAGAGAGGCCAATAATTAAGTGTGGCCCATAAAGTCCACCTTTGAGGATTTTTATGGCATTGTCACATTAAGAAATACTGCTCTACTTAAGTGTTAAAAATTGTGTTTGAGTTAGGGTACACAATGCTGGCCAGGGCTTTGCAGCCAGCGTAGACCGAGAGAAGCCAGGTTTAGCATTATGGTTGAAGCCTTGTCCCAAAGAGTTTAACCATGACTAGCTGACAACACTGAACATGATCTATCACTGTGTATGCTAACTGCAAATTTGTGATGCCCAAGGTAACAAACACTCCTCTAAAATACACCCTCATGGCATGCAGTAGCTCTGCAGACAACCCAACCTCAATCCCTCCTTGCATCTGCTAGTAGCCTTTCACCACCTAAAAGTATTAAAAACAACAACGCTCTTCTGGTGTCTAATTTACTGAGTTTTTACACACAGCTTCCAATAGCCAGCTAAGCCCAAACCCTTTTCACTTAGCTAAGCAATTCCACTGCTCTGCTTCCAGGGCTTATGTTGGGGTTCTCCATGGTCCCTTTATATTGCCTTCCACTGCATCCTCCTAGACTAGCAACAAAGTCAAGAAACAGTACCCTGAACAAAAATCTTCATAAGAGCATTTCCTCCAAGGCATCTCTTCCAGGGTTCCTCCACAGCTTAGCCACCAGGATACACAAGCAGCCTTTCCTAGCTAGTGTCTCCTGAAATCAGGAACACCTGCAAGCAGAAGCCCTCCCTCTTATCTACTCCAGGGGACTGATTGAGTCACATGACTCAGCTGCCATATGACAGTCTTCATTTTCCCCACCTGGGGAGGTGAGTTAACTGTGTCACAGGTGGGTCTGAGATTCAACTCCCTTTAAAGGGCCAGCCACTTTGAGAGATCCAATATTTTAACTAAACAACGAGGAGTCCTTGTGGCATCTTAGAGACTAACAAATTTATTTGGGCATAAGCTTTTGTGGCCTAAAACCCACCTGAAAGTCCTGGAAAGCTTATGCCCAAATAAATTTGTTAGTCTCTAAGGTGCCACAAGGACTCCTCGTTATTTTTGCTGATATAGATTAACACGGCTACCACTCTGAAACCTGCCAATATTTTAACTAACTCCACTCTCTGTAGCTGTATTCTAACACAATAAAATTCTGTAGTGAGCACAAGGAACAGGAAAAAACCCTAGTGTTTCCTTAAGCGTTTGTAGGGCTGTACAATTGCAGAAATAAGTGTAGTTTTCCCAGTGCTGTTTTTAATGGCAAAAGAAGGTACCTAGATGAATTCTGTCCATTTTGCGCAGAGTAGATTAGATTTTTCCAGTGTCACTGGCACATGAGCATAACTAGAATTTATGGAGTTAAAAATAAGTTACTAAAATGGTTTTCCCTTGCTTACTAGCTCTTGCTTACTTCCATCCCATGAAAGCTTCATGAAAATCTGTCCTGATGAGCTTATTTTAACATTCTAATTTTATACATGATCTTTCCAGAGACAGAAAGTGACCCCTTAAAACACTTCCAGAAACAGACCCTAGGGACTACTTGTTTGGAAAAGCTTTGTGCTAGGAAAGAGGAGGGGGAAGCAAGATTATGAGGGCAGTAATAGAAAAAGGAGAGAGGAAGTAAACAGTGAGTCTCTGACCCCATCTGACAAATAGAGGAAGCAAACTACACAGAGGGTTTATTCCTTGGCCTGGGGTCATTTCCCAGGTACAGGCAATTCCTCATGAGGAGTCACACACCCATTTTCTGGGATCATAGGGGAACATTTTTAAAATGTTGCATTAGAGGAAAATGTGAGATGTTCCATTGTGAACATCTAATATGGTAGAATTCCTGCAGAGTGGGACAAGCCACCTCCTCTTTTCTGTGCCCTTGTACACACTCCAAACAAGCACTCCACAGCTAGATTTACAAGAGGACTTAGGCACTTGACTGCCACTTTAGAACCAGACCCCACTAGGATTCACAAAACCTTCGCTGAGACACCGAAAAATCACTCAGCATCTAGATTTTCCACTAAAAGCTCCCTCCATGCCTGTGGTTCTGCCTCAGACCACAAAAGGCATCCGTATACCTATGCCCCAGAGCGATGTATGAACTGGGGGACAAATAGACATTCCTCTGCCTAACTCACCTGTAGGACTTGATCTGGTAGGCAAGGTCTGAGCTCCTCTACCAGATTGGGCCCCTATAAGTGAGCTTACACAAAATTGCTGGCTGTGTGATGCCAAGCCCCTGAACACATGCTCACGCCACCTCAATGGTAGTGAAGATGCAGTTTCACAAGCACTGGCACCATGGCTAGAAAGGAACCTGCCCACCCGGTGACCTTCGAGCCAGGGCTGGATTAACCTTGTGAGCCTGGTGCCAAACATATTTGTGGGCCCCCATGGGGGCAATGGAGTATGGTGTGGGGAGGTAAGTACCTGGAGTGAGGGGCTGGCCAGGGGCAATGGGGCATGGTATGGAGGGGGTGGCCCCACTCTGCCCAACCCAGTGTGAGAGCACTGTTTACAAACCGGCAGCCGCCAGACACACATTAGTCCACCCAGTCCTATGCTGCCAGCGTGTCCCTTCCCCTCTGGGGCGGGCCCATGCCATGCCATGCCATGCCCCCCCCCACAACATTCCCCAACTCCCTATGCCCAGCCTCCCCCAGACCCATTATGCTGAGCACCCCGCACACCCAGAGCCCCACCACAACTGCCCAGCACCCCAACCCACAGATCTCCCGCACCCTGAACTACCCAGTGTCCTCCTCCACAGCCCCACCACTACAACTACACAGCACTCCACATAGGCCACCCCACTGCCCAGCACGCCCCCAAACTGCCTAGCATGCCGACACACAAACATCCTCCACTGCCTAGCACCCTCCAGAGACCCACTCCCCCATGCCCTGGCCCCCTGCCGCACTCACTAGCCCTCCTAAGCCAGCGCAGAGCTGGGATCCCCCCTCTGAGCACAGTCCTAGGAATAGATTAGCCGAAGCTTGGGAGCACAGAACAGTCCCAACCCCCGGGGCCCCTCCCAGCCCTACTTGCCTGGCGCTGGGAAGGGTCCACTTCTGCAGAGCAGGCCCTGGGGCCCACCCAGGTCCTTTTAAATTGCCTGCCCCCCCGCCGAACAATTGTCCCCTTTCCCCCCCCTCACTGTCGGTGGGCCTGCTTAGCCATGCTGAGTACATAGGCACAGTCTTCAGGCAGGTTTGTGCTCGGTGCAGCTAAGCAGTGCCACTGCTGCTCATGCTACTGCAGCTACACTTCAACCTCTCTGGTCACTCAATTACAGACCTAAAAGTGGCAATTCTTCAACAAAAAAAACTTCAGAAACAGACTCCAATGAGATACTGCTGCACTGGAATTAATTTGCAAACTGGACACCATTAACTTAGGCTTGAATAAAGACTGGGAGTGGATGTGTCATTACACAAAGTAAAACTATTTCCCAACATTTATCCCCCCGACCCCCCAGTTCCTCACACGTTCTTGTGAACTGCTGGAAATGGCCCACCTTGATTATCACTACAAAAGGTTTTTTGTTGTTTTTTTTCCCTCCTCTCTCCTACTGGTAATAGCTCACCTTACTTGATCACTCTCGTTTCAGTGTGTATAGTAACGCCCATTGTTTCATGTTCTCTGTGTATATAAAATCTCCCCACTGTATTTTCCACTACATGCATCTGATGAAGTGAACCCTGCCAAGCCTGACCCTCACCCAGCACCCCTCTAGCCATCCCTACCTGAACCTCATCCCATTAAACCTCAACCCCAGCATCTAGAACCTCTCTGCACACAGACCCAGACCCTCTGGACTTCCACACCTGCAGCCAGACCACCCCCCACTAAGGTCCCTGCACTCAAACTCCCACCCTGATGAGCCTGAGACCCCAGAACCCAGACCCCCCTGTTGAGACCCCCACACCTGGACTCCTCTCTGAGCCCCAACCACTTTCACCTTGACTGGAAGACCCTGCAGAGTCCCATTACCTCTGCAGCTGGAACCCCCACAACGAGCCTTTGTGCATCCAGATCACTCCACACCTAGACTCCCCACTGAGCTGCCTGCACCCAGATTGTCCCACACCTGGATCCCCACACACTGAGTCCTTCCACACTTGGATCCTGCCTGGTTGAGCCTGCCTGCCCCCACACCTGATGCACCTGGAGCAGAGGGGCAGGGCCCCAGGATGTTTCTGGGGCAAGCCCAGGCCTTGTGCTGTGTTAGGGTCAGGTGCAGCCTCACCGAGTCTGTGTCCTGGGGGTGAGGAGGCTGCAGGGTGATCTCCCACCTTCATATAGCCAGTGGCCTGTGCTCCCCACTGCCTTGCTGGAGCCTCTGCATTTATTTATTGACAAATAAAACTTGCAGAATTTTAAAATATTGTGTGCAAAATTTTTAATTTTTAGTGCATAATTTTTAATTTTTTGGCGCAGAATGCCCTCAGGCGTAAATTGGTCATTAGCAGGGCTTGACTGTGAGCTCTCCAGCACTGTAAAACAGACCTTGTCACTTGAGCTAAAGGAGTCATTTCATTAAGTAGTAGCCATAGTAGGTTGTTATCCTCTGTATTCCCCAGCCACTAGGGGAGACGCAGCGCACTTAGACTATGTGTTATTCTAATGCAGAGGTTCCCAAACATTATGCTAATATGACACTTCTTACTAGAGACAATCTCATGGCTACTGCCTATTTCAATCACCCAGCAACCCTTTAGTAATTCCTAATATGCAACTGTGTGTTGAATTGTTCAGACACATATATGAAATGTACATGAGTTTGTGTGTATGTAAAGTGCTCCTTGGGGTTGCAGGGAAAAGAAAGGTAACCACCAAACATAAAAGCTATCTCGCACACAAAATCCAGTACCCCGCTGCCAAAAAACAACTGTATTTCACCCACCAAATGATCTCACCACTCCTACCTGAGCATGTGCGTGGCATACACACAAACACATACAGCACACAATAGAAATTATACATTAATGAAAAATCATTTGCAGTTCATCCCAAAGATGTAGTTTTGTAATGTAACATCAGGACAGTTTTGTACACATTTTACATAAAGCTGCATTACCCTGGACCTAGGTCTGTGCACACTGTTGCTGCTTTTGCATCAGCATCAGTAAGATCAGGCTCCTTTTAGAAAATGAGCTGCTATCCATGAAACATTCAAGCTTCTGTAGTACTAATAGGACAGCCACAAGTGTACAACAGTCACAGCAGACACTTGAACAGCTCCACGTACTCCTTCTAGCAGGGGCGGTGATCACACACCCAACACATTCACTCACACACACAGAGAGAGAGAGAGAGTATGAAAACTCTCTGAGGGTATGTCTACACTACGAAATTAGGTCCAATTTATAGAAGTTGGTTTTGTAGAAAGTGTTTTATACAGTTGATTGTGAGTGTCCCCACACATGCTCTAAGTGCATGCAGTCAGCGGAGTGTGTCCACAGGACCGAGGCAACCGTTGACTTCCGGAGCTTTGCACTGTGGGTAGCTATCTCACAGTTCCTGCAGTCTCCATCACCCATTTGAATTCTGGGTAGAAATCCCAGTGCCTGATGGGGCTAAAACATTGTCACGGGTGGTTCTGGGTACATATCGTCAGGCCCCCATTCCCTCCCTCCCTCCATAAAAGCAAGGGCAGACAATCGTTTTGCGCCTTTTTTCTTGAGTTACCCAAGCATGGAGCCCGCTCAGCTAACCGTCACCATATGTCTTCTGGGTGCTGGCAGACATGGTACTGCATTGCTACACAGCAGCAGTTTATTGCCTTTTGGCAGCAGACAGTGCAGTATAACTGGTAGCCATTGTCGACGTAGTCCTGGGTGCTGTTTTAACCGGGCACTTGGGCAAACATGGGAGTGACTCAGCCAGGTCATTTCCCTTGTTTTGTCTCATGGAGATTGAGTCCTACCAGCAGTGCACTGTCTTTTAATCTGTAGCTAGCAGAAGATGATGGCCAGTAGTCATACTGCACTGTCTTCTGCCAAGCACCCAGGAGATGACAATGGCTAGCAGTTGTACTGCACAGTCTGCTGCCAGCAAGATGTATAAAGATAGATGAAGTGGCTCAAAACAAGAAATAGACCAGATTTGTTTTGTATTCATTTTCTCCTCCCTTCCTCTGTGAAATCAATGGCCTGCTAAACCCTGTTTTGAGTTCTATCCTTGAGGTTTTGAGTTCTATCCTTGAGACGGCCATTCAGTTTCTCACAAAGCCACCCCCTTTGTTGATTTTAATTCCCTGTAAGCCATGTCGTCAGTCGCCCCTCCCTCCATCAGGGCAACAGCAGACAATTGTTCCTCACCTTTTTTCTGTGCAGACGCCATACCACAGCAAGCATGGAGCCCGCTCAGATCACTTTGGCAATTAGGAGCACATTAAACACCAGACGCATTATCCAGCAGTATATGCAGCACCAGAATCTGGCAAAGCGAAACCGGGCGAGTAGGCGACGTCAGCGTGGTTACAAGAGTGATGAGGACATGGACACAGACTTCTCTCAAAGCACGTGCCCTGGCAATGTGGGTAACATGTTGCTAATGGGGCAGGCTCATGCAGTGGAACGCCGATTCTGGGCCCGGGAAACAAGCACAGACTGGTGGGACCACATAGTGTTGCAGGTCTGGGACGATTCCCAGTGGCTGCAAAACTTTCGCATGCGTAAGGGCACTTTCATGGAACTTTGTGACTTGCTTTCCCCTGCCCTGAGGCGCAAGAAGCCCTCACAGTTGAGAGCAGCCCTCACAGTTGAGAAGCGAGTGGCAATAGCCCTGTGGAAGCTTGCAATGCCAGACAGCTACCAGTCAGTCGGGAATCAATTTGGAGTGGGCAAATCTACTGTGGGGGCTGCTGTGATGCAAATAGCCAATGCAATCAAAGATCTGCTGATATCAAGGGTGGTGACCCTGGGAAAAGTGCAGGTCATAGTGGATGGCTTTGCTGCAATGGGATTCCCTAACTGTGGTGGGGTCATAGACGGAACCCATATCTGTATCTTGGCACCGGAGCACCAAGCCAGTGAGTACATAAACCGCAAGGGGTACTTTTCAATAGTGCTGCAAGCACTGGTGGATCACAAGGGACATTTCACCAACATCAAGGTGGGATGGCCGGGAAAGGTACATGACGCTTGCATCTTCAGGAACTCTGGTCTGTTTCAAAAGCTGCAGGAAGGGACTTTCTTCCCAGACCAGAAAATAATGGTTGGGGATGTTGAAATGCCTATAGTTACCCTTGGGGACCCAGCCTACCCCTTAATGCCATGGCTCATGAAGCCATACATAGGCAGCCTGGAGAGTAGTCAGGAGCTGTTCAGGCTGAGCAAGTGCAGAATGGTGGTAGAATGTGCATTTGGACATTTAAAAGCGTGCTGGCGCAGTTTACTGACTCGGTTAAACCTCAGCGAAACCAATATTCCCACTAAAAGAAAAGGAGTACTTGTGGCATCTTAGAGACTAACAAATTTATTAGAGCATAAGCTTTCGTGAGCTCACGAAAGCTTATGCTCTAATAAATTTGTTAGTCTCTAAGGTGCCACAAGTACTCCTTTTCTTTTTGCGAATACAGACTAACACGGCTGCTACTCTGAAACCTGTCAATATTCCCACTGTTATTACTGATTGCTGTGCACTCCACAATATCTTTGAGAGTAAGGAGGAGACGTTTATGGCGGGATGGGAGGTTGAGGCAAATTGCCTGGCTGCTGGTTACGCACAGCCAGACACCAGGGCGGTTAGAAGAGCACAGGAGGGTGTGGTGCGCATCAGAGAAGCTTTGAAAACCAGTTTCATGACTGGCCAGGCTATGGTGTGAAAGTTCTGTTTGTTTCTCCTTGATGAAACCCCCCCACCCCTTGGTTCACTCTACTTCCCTGTAAGCTAACCACCCTCCCCACTTCCCTTCGATCGCCGCTTGCAGAGGCAATAAAGTCATTGGTGCTTCACATTCATGCATTCTTTATTAATTTATCACATAAATAGGGGGATAATTACCAAAGTAGCCCAGGAGGAGTGGTGGAGGAGGGAAGGACAAGGCCACACAGCACTTTAAAAGTTTAAAACTTTAAAACTTATTGAATGCCAGCCTTTTGTTACATGGGCAATCTTCTGGGGTGGAGTGGCTGGGTGGCCGGAGGCCCCGCCACCGCATTTTTGGGCATCTGGGTGAGGAGGCTATGGAACTTGGGGAGGAGGGCAGTTGGTTACACAGGGGCTATAGCGGCGGTCTGTGCTCCTGCTGCCTTTCCTGCAGCTCAACCATATGCTGGAGCATATTAGTTTGATCCTCCAGCAGCCTCAGCATTGAATCCTGCCTCCTCTCATCATGCTGCCACCACCTTTCAGCTTCAGCCCTCTCTTCAGCCCACCACCTCTCCTCCCGGTCATTTTGTGCTTTCCTGCACTCTGACATTGTCTGCCTCCACACATTCGTCTGCGCTCTGTCAGTGTGGGAGGACAGCATGAGCTCAGAGAACATTTCATCACGAGTGCGTTTTTTTTCACCTTCTAATCTTTGCTAGCCTCTGGGAAGGAGAAGATCCTGTGATCCTTGAAACACATGCAGCTGGTGGAGAAAAAAAAAGGAACAGTGGTATTTAAAAAGACACATTTTATAGAACAATGGGTACACTCTTTCACGGTAAATCTTGCTGTTAACATTACATACATAGCACATGTGCTTTCATTACAAGGTCACATTTTGCCTCCCCCCACCACGTGGCTAACAGTGGGGAACATTTTTGTTCAGCCATAGGCAAACAGCCCAGCAGGAACAGGCACCTCTGAATGTCCCCTTAAGAAAAGCACCCTATTTCAACCAGGTGACCATGAATGATATCACTCTCCTGAGGATAACACAGAGAGATAAAGAACGGATGTTGTTCGAACGCCAGCAAACATACACTGCAATGCTTTGTTCTACAATGAGTACGTGCTACTGACCATGTGCTACTGGCCTGGAGTGGTAAAGTGTCCTACCATGGTGGATGGAATAAGGCTGCCCTCCCCAGAAACCTTTTGCAAAGGCTTTGGGAGTATATCCAGGAGAGCCACGAATGCCAGAGCAAATTAATCATTAAACATGCTGGCTTTTAAACCTTGTATAGTATTTTAAAAGGTACACTCACCAGAGGTCCCTTCTCCGCCTGGCGGGTCCGGGAAGCAGCCTTGGGTGGGTTCGGGGGGTACTGGCTACAGGTCCAGGGTGAGAAACAGTTCCTGGTTGTCGGGAAAACTGCTTTTTCCACTTGTTTGCTGTGAGCTATCTACAACCTCATCATCATCGTCTTTCTCATCCCCAAAACCTGCTCCCGTGTTGCCTCCATCTCCATTGAAAGAGTCAAACAACACGACTGGGGTAGTGGTGGCTCAACCCGCTAAAATGGCATGCAGCTCATCATAGAAGTGGCATGTTTGGGGCTCTGACCCAGAGCAGCTGTTCGCCTCTCTGGTTTTTTGGTAGGCTTGCCTCAGCTCCTTAAGTTTCACGCAGCACTGCTTCAGGTCCCTGTTATGGCCTCTGTCCTTCATACCCTGGGAGATTTTCACAAATGTTCTGGCATTTCAAAAACTGGAATGTAGTTCTGATAGCACGGATTCCTCTCCCCAAACAGCGATCAGATCCCGTACCTCCCGTTCGGTCCATGCTGGAGCTCTTTTGTGATTCTGAGACTCCATCATGGTCACTTCTGCTGATGAGCTCTGCATGGTCACCTCTGCTGATGAGCTCTGCATGGTCACCTGCAGCTTGCCACACTGGCCAAACAGGAAATTGAAATTCAAAAGTTCGCGGGCCTTTTCCTGTCTACCTGGTCAGTGCATCTGAGTTGAGAGTGCTGTCCAGAGCGGTCACAATGGAGCAGTCTGGGATAGCTCCCGGAGGCCAATACCGTCTAATTGCATCCACAGTACCCCAAATTCGACCCAGCAAGACCAATTTCAGCGCTAATCCCCTTGTTGGGGGTGGAGTAAGGAAATCGATTTTAAGAGCCCTTTAAGTAAAAAAAAAGGACTTCTTCATGTGGATGGGTGCAGGGTTAAATTGATTTAACGCTGCTAAATTCGACCTCAACGCCTAGTGTAGACCAGGGCTGAGAAACAGCTGTGGGGAATCTACATTTCCTTCTGAGACGGTGCAGTTCTCTCTCCAGATGGAACCCCTCACTTTTGTGCAGCATATTATCTCCCTGGATCGCAAAAGGCAGCAATCACTGGCTGACAGCTAATCTAATCCCATCACTGTGCAAACATTTATTGAAGCTCTAGCCCTCACTACTGCCATTCCTGGAGATAATGCATGGCTCGGAGGTGGGGAATGAATCGGTGCAGATTTATGGCTCTATGGCTTCTCTCTCAGCACAAACACTTGCCAATCAGGTTCTAAAGTTGTGTCTTGAATTTTAAAATTAACTTTCCTTTCCCTTTTTCTTTTTTGCTGACAGGAGAGAATTCACTTGCTAATTATGCCCTCGTCCATTTCCTATAGAAATGTGTGGGGCGATTTGTCAGAGGGCTGCAGACAGCTTTCCCTTGGCTGCATCAGCAAGAACGTTCACAATACAATTTAATTTCTTGTCATCTTTTAATCCTGCTCCTTTCCCCCACAGACATCTTTTGAATGAGAAAAGCTGGTTTATTAATAATTTTTACTAAAAGGTGGAAAAATATGATTCTTCCTCCATGGTGCTTGAACTATATCACATCACTCACTATTCCCAGGTCCCACTGACTAGTATTGACAGCTATGGGATCATAAACACTCAGCCCTTTGACATGGGAAAATTAGCTCCAGCTTGGTGAAATCCTTTCAACTGTAAACATAGAATCATAGACTTTAAGATCAGAAGGGACCATTATTATCGTCTAGTCTGACCTCCTGCACAACGCAGGCCACGGAATCTCACCCGCCAACTCCTGTAACAAACCTCTAACTTATGTCTGAGCTACTGAAGTCCTCAAATCGTGGTTTAAAGACTTCAAGGTGCAGAGAATCCTCCAGCAAGTGACCCATGCACCATGCTGATGAACCAGATTCTGCCTTCACTTACTGTACTACTCAGGATTTAAAATGGTCTAAGTGAGAGCCAGGATCTGATCCACAACTTGTAGGAAAGATGCTGTATAAAAGAAGGACCCCCCCGAAAAGAGTTACATGTGTGCTTAACTTTGAACGCTGGGGGTAGTCACCCTGTTGATTTCAGTGAGACTCCTTCCAGTGTATAGAGCTAAGCATGTGTAAGTCTTTGCAGGATCAGGGCCTAGTGTTGTATTGTAATGGTGCAATAGATGGAAGGTTCTGGGACTCTGCATAGGAATGCAGGATCCTCTGCTAAGTCAGGGTAAGGTCCGTTGCTAGAACCTGCCTGAAGATGCAGAGTAAATACGACTGACATGTATTTTTCTTTAAGGATAATCTAATTTAAAAATAAAACCACACTGAATACAAAAACACATCATCATGAAAATTTATGTAGTTTGAAAGGAGGCCCAAGTATCCTAGGTGCCAGAGGCAGCTGTGCAGTGGAGGCAAGGTTGTTAGCAGGAGATGGACCAGGTAACATGCTCTCTCAAAGAGCCAGAATCCGTGTCTGCCTCCAGACAGCAATTTATTTCCTTTACCACAGAAGATTGCCACCCATCTCCATCCTCCCATTAAAGAATCAGTTGAGATGGCTGCAGAGTTTCCTATGGAGCATCCAGTTCACCACAAAGCAGGTGAAAAGCGGGCTCGTCACAAACTCAGGTGGCAGTTCACTCCAGCGTGGTGGGGTCAGGGACGACAGGAGCAGACCCTCCCCATGCATTGATCATTTGTATTGGCTGCTGGTTACTGGGAATATTTTAAGGTGATCAAGCTGCAGAGAAGAACTTGGGTTCAAATAGTTAGTTTGACAATGTTTCGGTGGCATTGTCCTCCCGGTTTTGTCCCGGTGAGGATTCGTAGTCGTCAATACTAATATAGTTTGAGGCTCTCAGCACCACACAACCTCAGATATTGGCAGGTAGATCTTGCTAGCTCCATCCAGAATAGGAGTGTCTAGATTGCCCCTCTGAACACACACTGGGACGGGGGAGGTCCTTCAGGAAAGCCTAGGACCAGTCCCCAATAGGGAGAAAGCTTCAACTGAGATTTCTGTTCAATTATTGGGATTATGACTAAAGTCAATCCCCAGGGAGTGTATAAATTTCGGCCATCTACAGCATGTTCTGTGTCCATATTCTTCGTTTGCTCCCCTTCTCACTTGCACTGGTTTTACATCAGTATATTTACATTAACTTCAATAGGTTTACTCCTGATTGATGCTGGTGTAAATACAGGGAGATCAGGACTTGTGTTGGAAATAGGGTTATGCTGCACAAATGCGTACAAATGTACTGTACATATACATTATCTGTATATAGCAGGGGTGGGCAAACTATGGCCCGCGGGCCACATCCGGCCCACTGGACCATCCTGCTGGGCCCCTGAGCTCCCAGCCAGGGAGGTTAGTCCCCGGCCCCGCCCCCATGTCCCCCCTCTCCTATAGTAATGCCACTGCGCGGGTAGCACAGCTTGCACCTGCCCACCTCCCAGGCTTTCCAACAAGCCTGTCCTGCTGCTCTGAGCAGCAGGGTAAGGGTAAGGGGGTTGGATAATGGGCAGGGAGGCCCCTGGGGGGCAGTCAGGGGACAGGGGAACGGTTGGATGGGGTCAGAGGTTCGGGGGGGGGGTGGTCAGGAGACAGGGAACGGGGGGTTGGATGGGGGTGTGGTTCAGGGGGGGCAGTTAGGGATGGGGGTCCCAGGGGGCAGTCAGGGGACAGGGAGCAGGGAGGTTTGATTGGCATGGGAGTCCCGGGGGGCCTGTCAGGGGGTGGGGGTGTGGATAGGGGTTGGGGAAGTCAGGGGAACAGGGAGCAGGGGGGTTGGATAGGGTGTGGGGTCCTGGGAGAGGGCAGTCAGGGGACAAGGAGCAGGGGGGGTTGGATGGGTCGGGAACTCTGAGGGGGTCAGTCATGGGGTAGGAAGTGGGAGGGGGTGGATGGGGGCGGGGGCCAGGCTGTTTGGGGAGGCACAGCCTTCCCTACCCGGCCCTCCATACCATTTTGCAACACCGATGTGGCTCTTGGGCCAAAAAGTTTGCCCACCTCTGGTATATAGTGTGCATAATACATCATACTTCTTATAGCACACCTTTTATTGGAACTACTTTGCAAACATGAATACATATGATTATCATTCCCCATTTTACAAATGGTGAACATGAGATACAAAGAGGTGAAGTGACTTGACCAAGGTTACTCGGTGACTCAGTGGTAGAGCTGGGAGTAGAACGCAGGTCTCCTAAGTCCCAGCCTGTGCTCGAGCCACACGGCCACCTGTCTGCGTGAGCATGCAGTAGGTTGTAGGCACAGAGGGCTACATTCACAAAGATGCTTAGGCAGTGTGATAGGCAGTGTCACCATGCCTAACTTTTAGGTACCTAGAAAATCACTGAGACAAGGTGGGTGAGGTAATATCATGACACTGAGGCCTATGTCACTACATATCAATACAGCTACACTGCAGACAGAAAATCACTGGGGTTTCACAAAGCCTGATTTGGGTGCCTAGACTCCCTGTGCAATGAATGGGGAGAGATGGGTGTCAGACTGTGACAGGGTGTATGAGGCCCAGAGGCCCCCCAGCTGGAGGCCTTGGGGTACTACACACACTCTGTCCCAGAAAGGAGCAGTAGAGAGGTCCTTCAAGTGGCCTAGAATGGCTGCAGGGGAAGCAGCCAATCAGGGCCCAAAAGGGCCATATAAAAGAAGCTGTGGCAGATCAGGTAGTTGCTACTTGGGGGGTAGAGGAGTGTGGCTGATGTTTCTGGGGCGGGGTGGATGGAGACAGCAGTTGGTATCAGGGACTGGGGCTGCAAGAAGGAGCTCTTGCTGGCTGCTGGCACTGAGTACCAGACCACTGGAGTACCAGTAAGGGTGAAGAGTTGAGGAAGTGGCCCATGGAATCATAGCAGCACAGTGAGCAGTTAAAGGGCACAGTAGCATGTGTCTGGGACCAGAAGGACCCGGAGAGGGTGAAATCATTGCTTCCAAGGTGGAACCCCTGGGGATATGGCTTGATACTACCAAGCCTAGAAGTGCCAGACCTTGACTGTGGAACTGCTTAAAGACTGAGAGGCCTTGTGATTGGACTGTCTAACCTGGAAGGTGTTTGTTTTGTTTGCGATATCTACAGACTGTGTGGCACTTGGCTGGAGAGCTGAGTCACTGAAACTGTTGATGGGGTCACCACAGACTGAGGGAGGTGGAGACCCACCTGACTGGTGGGTGCCACCCTGTTTCAGACTGTGATCCACAAAAGTTAACATGGGGGATAGTTCCTCTGCTGAAGTAGCCAATGGGAGGTGCTAAGCTGTGTCCCAAAGTTTGGCAGAGGCAGGGAAGGGTGGGCTAGCACATGCACAATAGAAATTTAGTGGGGGGCTCTGTCCCATGCAAACACAGGCCTGCATGTAGGAGCAGGGGTGCAGAGATGAGAGCAGGACCAGATGGGCTGGTGGAGTGCAGGAAGCAGAGGACCAGTGCTTAATTTGTGCTAGGGCTTGCCAGGGTTGAGCCCTGGCACTTCTAGGCTTGACAGTTGATAGCCCTACCACCTCTGGGCTTGCTGCATCAGTTATGAATGTAAAAAAATTGCTTGGGCCTTGGCACCCTCTTTCATTACAAATTGTGCACTGCAGAGGGACCCCTCAAAACTTTTAGTCTGGGGGTTAGGATACTCACCTGGGGTGTGGTTCATGTCCCCCTCTCCCACACTGGGAGAAGGGATTTACACTGCCATCTGGCACTACTTAGGTGAGTGCTCTAACTGTGGGTTATGGGAATTGGAATGTGGGGTTCCCTCAGTCCCTCCTGTTGAAGCTGATCTCTGTGGATAAATAATTAAGAAAAAGTCATTGGCATGGGATACTGGATTCTGGGTCTCCTACCTGCCATCTAAGGGCTCTCACTATCTGACTGCACAGTCATTGTCATGTTTGTTCTCTTTTCTGTTTCTGGACCAGTGATTCTGCATAACTTATTCACAGTAGAACAAGCTTGGACAGGAGAGAGAGAGGCTATGGGCTAGGGTGTTTATTCCCAGCCCTTGTACGTGTACTTCACTCAGCTCAGTGAGTGCTAATATGAGTATAAATAGTAGTCAGGTTCAGAGTAGCAGCTGTGTTAGTCTGTATCCGCAAAAGAAAAGGAGTCCTTGTGGCACCATAGAGACTAACAAATTGATTTGAGCATAAGCTTTTGTGTGTGGGAGGTCCAGATGCAGATCCAGAGCTTGGGTGGATGGGGGAGCAGCTCCCCATACAGTGACCCCTCCCCATGCAGATGAGGAGTAATGAGGGCAGGAAGCAGGGGTGGATGCTGAGCTTCCTGGAGCTGGGGGAGGTTTCTGGGGGTGGGTCTGACACAGCCCAGCCACTCCTTACAGGGAAGAGGAAGTCCCGTCCTCTCCTACTTCAGCCCAGCCAGAATTAGCAGCTGATTCCGGCTCAGGGTAGGAGCCAATGGCTGGGGTGTCCCTAGCCCAGTGGTGATTCACCTCTCCCCCAGCTGCTCAGAGTGCCTGAAACAATGTACCTGCGGAGCTAGGAAGTGGTGTGTGACTGCTCTTGCAGTGTCCCTTTGCATCCTGTCAAAGTCATTTTTCTGTGGGGAAGCAAAGAAATCTGCAGTGGCACAGAATTCCTCCAGGAGTACCAATTATAGCTAATGTACACTAGTGTAATGCATGGTGCAGTTATATGCATCATTGCTTGGCTGGAACAACTACTGAATGGCCACTATAGTTATGAAATTCCCTAACATGAGGACAGGTTTCAGAGTAGCAGCCGTGTAGTCTGTATTCACAAAAGAAAAGTACTTGTGGCACCTTAGAGACTACAAATTTATTGAGCATAAGTTTTCGTGAGCTACAGCTCACTTCATCGGATGCATGCAGTGAGCTGTAGCTCACGAAAGCTTATGCTCAAATAAGTTTGTTAGTCTCTAAGGTGCCACAAGTACTCCTTTTCTTTTTTCCTAACATGAGGGGATGGGCTGATTTGGAGACAGGCTTTTCTGACTAGAGAAGTACACCATGCTATTGAGAGAGGCATGGTAGTTGCTGGCATGCCAATATGGGAGTCAGGCCACCTCAGGTCTAGTCCTTGCTCTGCCATTGACTTGCTTCACACCTCTGTGTTTCAGTATAAGGGGTAATAATTCTTACTTCTCACACAGAGGCGCTGGGGGTTCTTTACACATCTGTAAAGCGATCCAACTCCTTAGCTAACATGCAATGTAGAAATGCAAAGAATGATTATTAGCTGCTGCCCTGAGCAAAGCCTCCATTCTCCCAGCACCAAGGAGGAAGATTCCATAAAAATAAGTAATACTATAGTATTTTTCTCCTAGCTCTGCCTGCTGATCCAAGGTTGGTAAAACTGCCTCATCCTGGGTGTTGCTGAATTCCCATGCGATGGCAGATGACTGAATCTGGGAGGGAGGAGTGGTACATGCCATGAAAACATAAAATATATTTGTCAGTGAAATTACAACATTAGAATCACAGTCAGGATTCTGTGAGCCTGAGTCACCGCTGCCTTACTCATCTTGTGCTGTTGTAACTCTGCTGGTTTTAATTTGTTAGGCTCCCTAATGACCAAAGGATGGAGCCATTACTTCCACTGATGGGCCCTGGCTGCTGCCTTGCATGTTCACACTAGGGATTTACTCTCCTGTGTAAGTTTTAATTTTCATCTCCCATCACTACCTGTAATCTAGCTCGCTAGCTATCCTTATCACTGTGGGATTTGAGCACCTCCTTCCTCAGCACAGGCTGATGCAGGACTATCCAAAACCACTTGCCATGCCAGTCATGGTCCAGAGCTAATTTGCAACATCAACCACCCCAGGTTCACCCTGCAGGGGCAGGACCAGACCATGAGCAACAACTCACCAGGCCAGCAATCTGGCCAGGCCTAGACAGATGCCAGAGACCTACTGGTGACCAATCATCCAAAGGTGCTCCAGTCCCAGAGTCTCATCTTCACAGCTCAGTGACTTTTCATGAGAGATCTAGGTGTTGGCCTCTTGCTGCTCACAATTTCTGAGAATGCCACCATAGAGGTCCTGGATTTCAGTCTCTTTCCTAGCAGCCTAAATTTGGCCTCTAGGACATCTCTACTACCCTTCCCTATGTCATTGGTACCTACATGTACCACGACCACTGGCTCCTCCGCAGCACTACACATAAGTCTATCTAGATGCCTCCAGAGATCTGCAACCTTCGCACCAGGCAGGCAAGTCACCATACATTTCTCCCGGCCATCACAAACCCAGCTATCTATGTTTCTAATGATCGAATCTCCCATTACTAACACTTGCCCTTTCCTAATGACTGAAGTTCCTCCCTGGAGAGGTAACCTCAGTGCAAGAGGACCACCCCAACATCATCTGGAAGGAGGGACCCAATTATGGGAAGCGTTTCCCTCTGTTTGCATTGACTGCTCTCCCTTCTCTGGCC
Organism: Dermochelys coriacea; assembly: GCF_009764565.3. Lineage (NCBI taxonomy): Eukaryota > Metazoa > Chordata > Testudines > Dermochelyidae > Dermochelys > Dermochelys coriacea. Next base: position 18,983,714 of record NC_050087.2, read on the forward strand.
TTTCATCCTCCTTAACAGCGCAGAGGTTGTCTGACCAGAGGTGGGGACAAATCTACAGTGTCCCAGAAAAAACCTGTCTCCCTTAGCTCCTCCAGTTCCGCCACCCTGGCCTCCAAACCCGTACCCGTCCGAGGGCCAGGGAGCTCCTTGCACCCAATGCACACATATGCCACCCACCCACAAGACAGGTAATCATATATGCTACACTGAATTCAATAAACAGGATAGCTTCCCATTCTGCTGCTGGGCTTCTGCCTGCATTTTCTCTCTACAGCTACCTAGGTTAATGACAGCATTTTTGTTTAAATCAAGAAGTTTTGATTATAGTTTAGCCTAAAGGTTTTAAGAATGGCAAGTGTACCTCACCCCTTCCTACTTCCCTCCCAACTCCCTCTTGAAACTCCATTAGCGGCCCACTGTTCTCAAAAAGCCAACTCAAAAAGCCAAGGCCAAAGGGTGTTGAACTTAGGTGGCTCTGTCCACACTAGAGGGACAGATTTCAGAGTAGCAGCTGTGTTAGTCTGTATTCGCAAAAAGAAAAGGAGTACTTGTGGCACCTTACGAGACTAACAAATTTATTAGAGCATAAGATTTCGTGAGCTACAGCTCACTTCATCGGAGCATAACTGTCAATACCAGCTGAGCTGTGGTCAGGGAGAGGAGGAACTGGATTTGACACCTACTCCCTCAGTTCCCTGCCACTAGCTGACAGATGCTGAGAAAGCAACTCCTTAGTCCTTCTTGTGATGGTGCCGAGAAATTCAGCCCCAGCAGAACCCAGGCATCCCAAGAGAGACAGAAAGCTGCATTTCAGGGTAAATTGGTTGGCAAACATGAAAGGTGACCTTCTCTCCTTCACCAGCACGGAAATGCAAGTTCCAAGAAGCAGAGGCAAGACAACCCCTCAAAAAAACAGCAGCCCCAAGGACATCTGCTTTGCATGAGCAGCAGCATTCCAGCTCATCCTGCAAAGGGATAAGAACAGTCTGCAGAGCAGAGACCTATGGCTTACAGTCCCTGTACACAACAAATACCTGTAGGCAGAAAACCTCCAGCATACTGAGGGCCTAATTCTCCACTGCCCAGCACTCTGTGTCATCATCTACACCTGCCCAAAGTGGGTACAAAGCACTCCATTCTGATTTAGCACCGTTTTAACACCCACTTTGGTGCTCGCTTTTCATGGATATAAATAATTGTACAAAGTGCAGTGCAGTGGAGAATCAGGTCCAGTCAGTTCACAGGGGGAGATTTTCTTACAGCACAAAGGGCAGCAAGCACCAGATTTTTAAAGATACTGAAGCATCTAAAGATGCAGATCGACTGGAGTTAGGCACTGAGGAACTTCTGAAAATCCCACTGGACGCCCTAAATAATTTTGAAAATCTAGCCCTAGCTGTCTCCTATTGTACCTTTGAAAATCTTCTCCACTATCTCCATGTTGTTTAGTCTCTTTTAGTTTGTAGAGGGAAACTGCTCACTTGCTAGCTACCAGGGTGCTTGCTGGGACCCTGCAAATCCATCGGTGTGTATTAAAGGTCTGATTTAGGCAAACAGACGTATTAGAATTTGCTGCTGTCAAATCAACAGAGAGGGGGCTGCTTGCCTACCAAGTCTCATTCTGATCTTTTTTATTCCAGTGTAAATCAGGAGTCCACTAAAGCCAATGGCGTCACTTTGCTGTAGGTGAAATCAGAATCAGCTCTACACCCATAAGCAATGCTGCCCCTTGAGGTTTCTGCCATACCATAAGGTGGTGTCACCTAGATTCAATCCAAATATTGTCATCAAATACACTTAAGCCTTAGCTACTTGTTTGTTTAAAGCCCTAACTTAACCTTGCAGAACTAGGCTTAATTCCTTGCTGCCCTGCACATTGTATGAGTAATTTACACCTATTAAAGGAAAGTGGATGCAAAAAATCAGACTTCTTCCCTCAGCCACCCTCCTGGGAGAATGCTGCACCTACTTTGCATACCAATAAATGATTCTTGAAAGAACCAGGCACCAGGCCCAGGGAGAACCAATGATTGAATGAAGCTTTGATGCCCCTAGTGGACACACTGCTCCATTGCGCTGCAGAGCTGCTTACCTCGTAAGCCAGGGATGGGCAAATATTTTGGCCTGAGGACCACATCTGGGTGGGAAATTGCATGCAGGGCCATGAATGTAGGCCTGGGGCAGGGGGTTGGGATGTGGGAGAGAGTGCAGGGTGTGGGTGCGATGTGCATGAAGGGGCTCAGGGCTAGGGGGCTGGGGTGCAGGATGGGGTATGGAGTGTGGGTGGGGGCTCAGGGTAGGGAGTTGGGTGCAGGAAGGGTGCAGCTCTGGCCCGGCTCCACTTACCTTGAGGCGGCTCCAGCGTGGCAGTGGCGTGCAGCGGGGCTAAGGCAGGCTCCCTGCCTGCCCCTGGCCTGCACCACTCCCAGAACCAGCCGGCACCACGTCCTTGACAGCCCTTGGGGGGGCAGAGGGCTCTGCGGGCTGCCCTCTCCTGCTGGTACCTGCCTTGAAGGTCCCATTGGCCGCAGTTCCCTGTTCCTGGCCAATGGGAGCTGCGGAAGATGGTGCCTGCAGGTGAGGGCAGCGCGTGGAGCCCTGCCCCCCTCCCTCCCCAGGGCCACAGGGACGTGGTGCCAGCCGCTTCTGGGAGCAGCATGGGGCCAGGGCAGGCAGGGAGCACCACGGTGCCACGGGAATGGCAATCCTGCAGGCCGGAACCAAAGCCCTGACAGGCTGGATCTGGCCTGGGGGGCCGTAGGTTTGCCCACCCCTATTGTAAGCTCTACACATTTCTGATATGAACAGTGACAGCTGTTACAGAATTCTTCCAGACTTGTCCAACATGCATAATGCACAATCAATGCCCCAGAGACAAGGAGCCGATTGATTACACCATGTAGAAACACTCACTCACTCTGGCTTTTTAATAGAGAAAACAATGTTGTACCATAAAAAAGTCCCAGCTTGACACGGTGCCAATGGAAAGTTCCAGGCTGCAGAGCACTTTGTGGGGTTTAGGTAGCAGCTTTCCCATCATGGGAGCATCATCGCTGCATGTCATCCCTGAATTTTATTTTAGGTATGAATCATGTCCTGACTCCCTTCAGAATGGCTTTGCCACTTCTTTCCAGGTGCTACAGTAACTTGCTCACAACCCAACTTTTGTCTGGATGTCAGAAGCCCAAGACATTCACGTGTTGGAACATGACAATATGACAAAATGTATTGCTCATTCTTTGCGCCTCACTGGGATCCTCCTGCCTTTGGCCTTCACATTCCTTAAGGACTTTCAATCAGTAACTCCAACTTTCATTCTGCACAATCTGTGCTTAAATTCTGAGGCATGATCCACTGAACTATTGTGATACCACCCCGTGGGCATCTGTGGCATTGCAGATGCTGTCATATGGATTCACTTGTAAGCTGCAGAGACAGTGCCTGCAGGTGAGGGCAGCACGTGGAGCCCCTGCCTCCTTTCACCATCAGGGCCGCAGGGGACTGGTGCCAGCCGCTTCCAGGAGTGGCAAAGGGCCAGGGCAGGCAGGAGCCTGCCTTAGCTCCGCAGCGCCATGGGGTGGCAATCCTGCAGGCTGGAACCAAAGCCCCGACGGGCTGGATCCGGAAATAACAGAACTCCACAAGCTGTCACATTCAGCCCCCAACTAAAAACTCTCCAGCGCATCATCAAAGATTTACAACCTATCCTGAAAAATATATAGGTTTTTTCTCATAGACCTTGGGAGACAGACCAGTCCTCGCTTACAGACAGCCCCACAACCTGAAGCAAATACTCTCCAGCAACCACACACCAAAAACACTAACCCAGGAACCTATTCTTGCAACAAGCCCGATGCATACTCTGTCCACATATTATTCAAGTGACACCATCATAGGACCTAATCACATTAGCCACGCCATCAGGGGATCATTCACCTGCACATCTACCAATGGGATATATGCTATCCTGTGCCAGCAATGCCCCTCTGCCATGTACATTGGCCAAATCAGACAGTCTCAATGCAAAAGAATAAATGGACACAAATTTGACATCAGGAATCAGAACATTCCAAAAACCGGTAGAACACTTCAACCTCTCTGGCCACTCTGTAGCTCATGAAAGCTTATGCTCTAATAATTTGTTAGTCTCTAAGGTGCCACAAGTACTCCTTTTCTTCTGGCCACTCAGTAAAGATTCAAGGGTGACAATTTTGCAACAAGAAAAGGAGTACTTGTGGCAACTTAGAGACTAACAAATTTATTAGAGCATAAGCTTTCGTGAGCTACAGCTCACTTCATCGGATGCATTTTTGCAACAGAAAAGCTTCAAAAACAGACTCAAAAGGAGAAACTGCTGAGCTTGAATTAATATGCAAAACTAGATACCATTAACTTGGGTTTGAATAGAGACTGGGAGTGGCTGGGTCATTACACATATTGAATCTATTTCCTTAAGTTAAGTATCCTCACACCTTCTTGTCACTGTCTAAATGGGCCATCTTGATTATCACTACAAAAGTTTTTTTCTCCTGCTGATAATAGCTTATCTTAACTAATTAGCCTTTTACAGTTTGTATGGAAAACTTCCAACTTCTCTGTATGTATATATCTTCTTACTATATGTTCCATTCCATGCAACCGATGAAGTGGGCTGTAGCCCATGAAAGCTTATGCTCTAATAAATTTGTTAGTCTCTAAGTTGCCACAAGGACTCCTGTTCTTTTTAAGGGACATTTTCCACTAGTTTTCAACACAAACTTTTCCAAATATGGCTGGTCCCTGCCCCATTTTGAGCTTTGAATGCCACATTTACAGACAGATGATTTTATTTCTTTGGCCAGCCTGACACAAACAGCCTCATGACACCCTCTAGCCTAAGAGCCCCTTGTAGACTACATCCATGTTTCGCAGCCATACAACAATATGGGAAGGATACAACTCGAATAAATCCTGAACTTGATTGTCATACTAAGATGATGTTGATTCCATATCTGTTTTAAACGGCCCATAGCAGGTGCTGCGATGCCAATCCGTTGGAGACCCTCCGTGTGAGAATTGGAGGAGCTGGTAAGCATAGGCCCCAACTTCTCCTGGCACCAGTGGGTGCTTGCGCACCCCCTGTCCTCCTGACACCACCACCAAAGGAACATTTGAAATACATTTTAGAACTAGTTTTTCCACTGTTTTCTTTTCCTGTTCATAAAACCACGTGAGAAGCTGGAAATCGTAAGGCCAGGCTAAAATCGCCAAGGATTCACCAAGTTAGGCTGAACATTCACAGCTCTCACTGGTGCCAACAGAAATGGAGAGTGTTCACATGGCACAAGAACGCCAAGACAACTCAGTATTTGGAGTTAAGAGTTTTTGAGGGTCCAGTGTTGGGGTACTAGAGGGGAGAAGTCTTCTGCACTTGTAGGTTTGTTTCATTATATACAGCACCAGGGTGGGGAGTGAAGAGATGAGGGTGTGAATTATTTAGGTTTCTTAATGCCTGGGCATTGCTATTCATTATTCTGTGTGTTTAATCTAAGCTCCGTGTCACATATGCAGAGTTATGTTAAAAGATACATTTGGATGGATAATGTAATGCTCTAGAGGAGTTTAACTTGGAGACGTGCACTCTCATTGGTCTAATTGCTGTAGGATGGATGGGTATTACCTTTTATAAAAATTTGATTTTAAAAAAGAAAGATGCAACTCCATGACTCAAAGGCAAATGTAGAACTAAACCATCCAACTAAAACTTCGATGCTTGAAAGTTTGCATTGTGGCCTGAAAGGAGGATCAAAAGCTTTCAAAACTTATTACTGACCTTGGCACAAAAAGTGGGAGTGTGCTAATAAAATACAGACTAACACGGCTGCTACTCTGAAGCCTAATAAAGTTTCAAAAGAAAAGGAGTACTTGTGGCACCTTAGAGACTAACAATTTATTAGAGCATAAGCTTTCGTGAGCTACAGCTCACTTCATCGGATGCATTAGTAATTAGTAATGCATCCGATGAAGTGAGCTGTAGCTCACGAAAGCTTATGCTCTAATAAATTTGTTAGTCTCTAAGGGTGCCACAAGTACTCCTTTTCTTTTTGAGAATACAGACTAACACGGCTGCTACTCTGAAACTAATAAAGTTTGCGGATGATACAAAGCTGGGAGGTATCGCCAATTTAGAGAGAGAGACCGGGATATCATACAGGAGGATCTGGATGACCTTGTAAACTGGAGTAATAGTAATAGGATGAAATTTAATAGTGAGAAGTGTAAGGTCATGCATTTAGGGATTAATAACAAGAATTTTACTTCTAAACTGGGGATGCATCAATTAGAAGTAACTGAGGAGGAGAAGGACCTTGGAGTATTGGTTAATCATAGGATGACAATGAGCTGCCAGCGTGATATGGCCATGAAAAAAGCTAATGCAGTCTTGGGATGCATCAGGCGAGGTACTTCCAGTAGAGATAAGGAGGAGTTAGTACCATTATACAAGGCACTGGTGAGACCTCACCTGGAATAGTATGTGCAGTTCTGGTCTCCAATGTTAAGAAGGATTATTCAAACTAGAACAGGTACAGAGAAGGGCTACTAGGATGATCGAAGGAATGGAAACCTGTCTTATGAAAGGAGACTCAAGGAGCTTGGCTTGTTTAGCCTAACTAAAAGAAGGTTGAGGGGAGATATGATTGCTCTCTATAAATATATCAGAGGGATAAATACCAGAGAGGGAGAGGAATTATTTAAGCTCAATACCAATGTGGACACAAGAACAAATGGATATAAACTGGTCATTGGGAAGTTTAGACTTGAAATTAGAGGAAGATTTCTAACATCAGAGGAGTGAAGTTCTGGAACAGCCTTCAAGGGAAGCAGTGGGGGTAAAAACTATCTGGCTTTAAGATTAGATTCAATAAGTTTATGGAGGAGATGGTATGATGGGATAACATGATTTTGGCAATTAATTGATCCTTAAATATTCATGGTAAATAGGCCCAATGGCGTGTGATGGGATGGGATCTGAGTTACTACAGAAAATTCTTTCCTGGGTATCTGGCTGGTGAATCTTGCCCATATGCTCAGGGTTTAGCTGATCGCCATATTTGGGGTCGGGAAGGAATTTTCCTCCAGGGCAGATTGGAAGAGGCGCTGGAGGTTTTTCACTTTCCTCTGTAGCATGGGGCACGGGTCACTTGCTGGAGGATTCTCTGTTCCTTGAAGTCTTTAAACCATGATTTGAGGACTTCAATAGCTCAGACATAGGTGAGAGGTTTTTCGCAGGAGTGGGTGGGTGAGATTCTGTGGCCTGCGTTGTGCAGGAGGTCGGACTAGATGACAATGGTCCCTTCTGACCTTAATATCTGTGAATCTATGAAAACCAACTTTGGACAAGAGATCAGCTCATTGAATATGTGAATTACCAGTTTATTCACATGGCTGTTTTTCAAAGGACATAACACGCAATTCTCAAGCGTGAAGTCTCCACCTTCCTATTGCACTGTCAGTTATTGAATCACTTGGGGATAGTCATGAACAGACCCACAGCAGCATTGACTCTGCCTGTCTATCGTTTTGTAGTACACCCATAAGCTTGGTATCTGAGTGCTTTTAAAAACCATAGCTCTGACAGTTTAAATGTAGCTGGCGGTTCTCCTTTCACAATCAGCCCAGTGACACAGTCTCTGTGGGGTTCTAGGAATGCACAAACACAGGAACAGCCAGCCCAGCTCAGAGCAAGCATCCAGCCAGCCCAGTCTCAAATGGTGGCTGGTGAAGGCACCAGCAACCCTGCAGTGGCTGTTATGAGATAAATTGCCTGCTGGAAAGCTCCTCCTAACTCCCAGGAGTTGCAGGTTGGTTTATGGCAGGTAGTATTAGAACAACTGTCTAAGATACAGCAATGGAGACATTCCCATAAGATTTTTTTTACTAACAGTAACAATTACAGTGCAGCCAGGGTCACTGCAAACTGCAAAAAAGTGCAGGGAGCTAGGCCAAGGCCACCCATCTTGCAAGCACTGTCTCATATGTTCACTTTATTTACACCAGGGTCCCTCTGCGCCCCTTTGGCATGTGAATGGGAATCAGGAGCTTACTGTTCATGCAGAGCAGATAAGATTTTGGGCCAATTTTTTCAAAATTTGCATGCCTAAGGTCAGGCACTAATGGGAGTTGCATGGGCTAAGCCCATCTGAAAATGAGACTACTTATCCACCAGCTAAGTATCTAACTTTAGACTTGCAAATTAGGAAATTTTGTGGTTTAAGGTTTCTGCTAATTGAATTGATGCAATTAATCTTCCTTCCCAGCACAGTTTCAAGGTGCCCAGAGCCAAATCTGGCTGCAAAAGGGGCTCCTTTGGAACTAGGGCTCTTGAGCTGTAGCACGCGAGCCCTGGATGATCCTTTCACTTCCGCTTCCCATGTAGCATTCACACCCATATGCTGTGCACAAGAGCAACTGTCAAATGACTTTACCTGTGATTCCCTGAGCAACCTGTATTCAGGAAACTCAACTGATGTCTACGACTAGCATGTATTTATGTTTATATCAGCCAAAACAAATATTGCCTGTGTGTATGATTTACAGGGCACAATGGAAAGCTTCTCACACACTGACTTTACATCAGGTCTTTCCTGCAGTATTTCTATGTGATCTTTCTTTCCTGAACTACCTCTGTTGGGCATGCACTTTCCATGGCAGAAAGAAGCCAGGCTTTGCAACTATATTAAAACATGTCCCAAGCCACAAAGAAAGAAAAAGCTTTTTGAGCCAATGCTTTACTGACCCCATAATCCTCTAAGCACTGGCTGTCTCCTAGCTAGCCTTAGACAACTTCCCTTTGCCTATCCCAAGTGTTCTCTACTTGTTAAAAATAACGCTACACTTCTATTGCTCCCAGCTACTTGATACTGAGCAACAATAGATGAGAATTGAAAATACCTACTACCCTCTTAGAGGAGCACAGGTGTTTCTGGAGAGTTTGGCCTGCTAGGGTTCTCCCTTTCAGTTGGCCCTGCTCACAATACTACAGCTGTTTTACTATCCAGCCATCACCCAAATCACTGAGTTGCAGAAGGATGGGTGAGCCTTTGGGATCTTCACAAATAATTTCCCCTTAAACAATTCCTCATCTCTCCCACTTCTTCCAGTTTTTGTTCCAACAAACAAAACTTGCACTACACCTTCAATGTTAGCCTCCTTTCAGAATTGCCCTTGTATGACTTTAGGCAGTAAGTTTCTTAAGGAATTCCAGCTACTAGCAAGGCACGATCCCTCATTCCTGGAACCACGTGCCCTAACTTTGATCAAGCTGTGTGTTCTCACATATCCCATATCTAATCCCTTAAAAATAGCTCCTAGGTGTCTTTTCCTTCCTTCCTTCCAATGGTCAACGAGTCTGTAATCGCCACATGCATCTCTGACATCTAGAGCAATACAATGCTGGCAAATTTCAGGCTGCAGGAAGATTTTCTCATTGGAAGTTTGAAAAAGTAGATGATGAAACTTCAAAGGGAGGTTCATACTTCAACATTAGAAATCCATTATTTTTCTACTTGAGATGAAGAGAGCAAGGGATGCTAGCTTTGCTGTCAATATTGCCTCCTTTTTTGTCTTGAACACTGAGCAAAGACAACCGAGGTGAAATGAACAGCACAGGTACAATGTGTCATGAATCCAGTGTGACAAAGAACAAAACTCACATGCACTTTACAACATCTCATTCATGAGCAATGAGAAAGTTATTTCTGGAGTCTGTAAGTTGCCTTTACGAAGCTAACATTTTAGTAGAAAACATTACAACCTGCTCTGAAAAGCATGTTAGACTCACCAAGAAGAATGGGAAATTTAACATAAAAGGGTACTTCCTGTCCCCATGTAATTAGATAAGGGCTTTGTGTTTCCTGGAAAGTGAATTTCTTGTACAGCGTACTGAACAACCTCAGGTCCTCTTTTGATCATGTGGACTCCATATACACCATTTATCTCCATTGCTAGGTGGTTTGTGTCTGCACCTGTCAATCTTGACTCACTGACTCTCCCTTTCCTTTCAAGTTTCATCTGACATCATTTTCCACTCTTGCTTCTACGCTTCTTATTTTCCCTCTCCCAGATCTATTAGATCTACTTGGAAATCAGCTCGATTTCTAAGGGTTAAGTCACTCAGGAAGAGAAATCTCATTAAAGACTCAAGCCACTCTCTTTCCATTCAGAATGTGTGATAGCTGTCATTCAGAGGAGATATGGGCCATGTCTCTCTCTTTATAGTCGCTGTCTTTATTGGGTTGGGGAGGTGCATTCTGAAGGAGAATAAATCAGGCTGAATTTTGGCATAGTCGTTACTCAACCATCCAACTCCATTGTTACAGATAAAGTACCGACAAGCTCTAAGGCAGGGCAATCAGAGGGGAGTGTCTGGCTGGCACAAGCCATTAGAACCAACAAGAACTCATGTACAACAATCTGTCACTGCTCATACAGGTTCAGTTCTCAGGCTAGTTTTAAATAAACTAGTTAAAAATACAAAAAAACAAAGATGAGCTTCTATATGGTGGCAGTAAAGTGTCAAATAAAGGAAAATTATTATTAATTATTATTATTATTAACAATTCCCTTCCTCCACTGAGACACCTGCAGGAAACTACTTGTAAGAGTGGACTTAATTGTTCTCTGTAACAGTGCAACAGCTGCAGCCCAGCAGACTGGGTGAGGTCAGGCTAGTTAGCTGACCTCTCTGGGAGGAATGTGCACAACTTATTAAAAGCCCAATTGGGCATAAAAGCCAACTGCAATTCTTGAAGGGCTGCATGTCATTTCATCCACTATAAAGATTCATTCATAACCAGCATGCAGCACAGTCAATGGCTTTTCCCCTGGAAATAATTTTGGTACCAATCCCACAGCTAAACACCACAACTAATGAACACTTTTAATTAATTTTATCCTGTTAATAAAAGAGGAAGCCTGGACAAATATGTCTAAGATAATTTTGCTTTGCTTTTCTGACAGAGGAACTTTTATTGCTTCGCTGCTTCAAGGTTTTTGCAGAAGCTGTAGGAAAATTGTTAGGTTTGAACTGCGCACAGCAGACTATCAGTGACAAAATCCAGGAGTTAACAAATATAGGATCCACCTCATTGCTAGTGGAAATTGGCCATTGACTTCAATGGAGCTGTGCTAATCTGCACCAGTAGAGAATTTAGGCCATAAAGCCCTTGGGTGCAACTGCAGCTGTTCCACAGGGTTAATCTCTTTTCTTTTTGGTGGAAAATATTTAGAATCAAAAATCCTCTGCCAATCAAGCAAAGCACTGCCCATTTTCTCTGAGCTCCATGACACGGAAGTTTAAAAGGTAACAGCTTCCAACCATGACGAAGCTATGCAACATGTCTGAAGGCTGTTTCTTAGTTGTATCTGGATTTCTGAGCCACTGCTAGTGACAGTCATCTAGCTAAACAGAAGTAACTACGACTGTAACATTGGCAATCCCCCAATCAACATTGGACCCGATCCTGAGACGTGCTGATGTCAGTGGGTGTTGAGGGAGCTCAGCACCTGAAAGGATCAGGCTGTTTAATTTTTAAAAATTTAAATATTTTGTGTTAAAGGTTATAGGTGTTGGTCTACCATCGCTCCCACTGGAGCCAAGGGTAAAACCCCCTTTGCTACTGTGGGAGCAGACTCAGGCGAACACTGCGTGCTTTTGCAAATCTCACCCTAAAGTTTTGTTAATGACATTGAAGAAGTTCGGAGAATTGTTTAGTCTCCCACACAGCCAGTGTCACAAATATTCTCTCTGTAGTAAAGTGTCTGCCTCCAGTAGGGGGCACCAAAATGACAATCAAACTTATATTATCACAGTGTTCACATACATTTCAAGAGGCAAATAATACTCTGGTGCCATAAATCCACTGAAATCAATGGAGTTACTCCAGCAGAGAATTTGGCTCTAAGCATATTGATGGTGAGAAATGCTTCTTGTTTCTGTGCTGCACCAAGACAAAAAGAGGTCTTGGTTTGCCTTTCAGACCACGTTTGAAATGGTGGTGTTTACATGCTATTTGAATAATTGAGGGTTAAGCTACAAACTGCACATTAAAAACTAGGGGAAAGTGCTGATTGCCTCAGACTCCAACACAAAGCTGCCGAAAGGGCTCTTAGTGAGTGGAAAGGGTTAGTTTCATGGGAACGTGACTCACTGCATCTTCATGAAAAGGCAATGAATTTGCAGTCAAGACTATAAAGTACTGTGTAGTACACGTAACAAAACACCAATGCTCTTGGAGCTTTTAGCTGCAGCTTCCTCTAGCCCAGGAAAGTGGAAGGTGTTTCTCGGGCAATCTGGAAAAGCCCACAAAACTTGGAAATTCAGTAACAAACTGCTTCTCATAAAGGAATTCACATAAACTAGATCTTCCCTAGAGACACCTTGAAGAGAACAGGATTTTCAAAATCTGTGGATCAGAAGTCTCTCAGGCAAAAGTCTCAAGCAAAGCTCTTGCTGATTTCAATAAGTAAGGACAGATTAAGCAAAAGGGCTTTGGCCCTGGAATACCACAGCATTGGAACGACCATTCCTCTAGGTAGTAATACTGAAGACATGAATACATGTCTCACGTAGAAATACTTGTACAAGCATCTCGGTTAACAAGCAGCATGCCTTTTGGAGGCTACTACATTAAATCAACAGTGCTGTTAAAAACAGCAGCTCTTTAATAGTGGGTATGTAACTGAAAGTCCGTCGGTGCTAAGCAAGGCACTGCTTGGCACTGCCTTAACAGCTTTTCGCCCCATTCTGCTGACCCTACTCTTTATCCAAACATTTATGCTTTCAAAAAAGTTTAGTGTTTTTTTTTTTAAAAAGGTTCTTCTGCTTGACAAACAGGTCACCCAGATCTCTGTTCTTGGCTGGTCACTATGGAGCGGTGCGGATGAACCCTGAGCTAGGGTCCTACAGTGAGGAGTCCATGATAGAATGGCCGTTCTGAGAGAGAATCCTGCGTTTTGTGACATTGGACTTGACCGACGCGGCAGAGTATTTGGGATTCCTGTAGCAGATAAAGCAGAGGATCTTCCAGAAGGTGCTGCGCATCTCATTGTCCCGATAGGAGTAGACAATGGCGTTGATGAGCGAATTGATCTCTGCCAGCAAGAGGACGTACTTCTCCATTGCCAGCACATTGCAGCTCTCGCAGGCCAAGCCATCCAGCAGGAGCAGCACCTGGCCTGGAGTCCAGCAGATAACGAAGGCACCTGGGAAGAGAAGAAAAGCTGTAAGAAGCAAGTGAGGCACTAGGACTCCTGCCTCTGACTTGCTGGGGGGGTCAGGACCTTGGGTGAGTCTCCTGCCTCCACAGCTGGTCAGGAAATGTTCCCCCCCACTCCAACAAAACAAAGAGAATGAGATTAAAAAGATATATTCAAATTTTTGGTTTTCATAGAAAACCTGAAAGAGGTGGTTAATTATAGCAGGTTATTTCCGACAGAAATGTCTTTCTGCAAAAAAGACTTTCTGTCAAAAAGTCATTTTAGGTGGAAAATTTTCAGCTAGCTTTTATCTCAGTTTTGCTAGCTATATGACAAACTGACTTCCGCTCTCCTTCCCATGGTGGGTGTTACTAAACGCAGTTAATTAATGCTAAATTGACAAATGCAAAGAAATGCGCATAGGAGGAAATAACAGAACTATTTATATACCATACAGGTTTCTACAGTAACTCTGTCAACTCTGAGAAAAGACTTGGGCGTCATTGTGTGCAGCTCAATGAAGATCTCTGCTCAAATATGCAGCTTCAGTGAAATAGGCAAACAAAATAGGATGATTAAGTAATAATCTGGAAAATATCCCAACACAATTATATAAATCAATGGTTCATTATCTGAAATTCTGGGTGCAGTACTGGTCACCCCATATCAGAAAACAACATTGCAGAATTAGAAGGGGTTCAGAGAAGGGTGAGGAGCATGATCAAAGGCCTGGAAAAATTCTGTTCTGAAGAGAGATTGAAAAGCTTGGCATTGTTTCCCTACGAGAAGAGAGGATGTGATATGCCTACACCTTGAATACTGTGTGCAGTTCTGGTCGCATCCTTTCAAAAAGATGTGTGTGATTTGGAAAAGAGGCAGAGAAGGAAAACTACGCTTAGAGGTATGGAACAGATTCCATACGAAGACAGATTAAAAAAACTGGAACTGTTTAGTTTAGAAAAGAGACAATTAAGGGGAGATATGATAGAGGTCCATAAAATCATGAATGATTTGGAGAAAGTGAATAAGGAAGTGTTATTTATCCCTTCACCTAACACAAGAACTAGGAGTTACCCAATGAAATAAATAGGCAGCAGATTTTAAAATAAACTAAAAGGAAGTACTTCACACAACACAGTCAACCTGTGAAACTTCTTGCCTGTGAGAAAATGTGAAGGCCAAAAGTATAACTGGGTTCAAAAAAAAAAAAAAAAAAAAAGATTAGATAAGTTCATGGAGGACAGGTCCATCAATGGCTATTACCCAAAACAACCCCATACTCTGGGTGTCCCTAAACCTCCAACTGCCAGAAACTGGGACTGGACAACAGGGGATGGATCACTCAAAGTGCCCTGGTTTGTTCATTCCCTCTGAATCACCTGGCACCAGCCTCTGTCAGAAGACAGGATACTGGGCTAGATGGACCATTGATCTGACCCAGTATGGCCATTCTTTTGTTCTTAAGGGTCATTTCCCTTTATTCCTATACTTTGATCAGACTGGGAACAAAGACATTTGTTTGGGGACTCAAATTATAGACACATTCTGTACACATAGGGACAGTAACTCAGGAATATCTATTCATCCTGTCTTGTAACACAAGAACTAGGGGATATGCAGGAAAACTGAATGGTGGCAAATTCAAAACTGAGAAAAGTATATACTTTTTCACACACAATCTAATGGAACTCATTGCTACAAAATTTCATTGAAGACAAGAGCTCAGCAGGATTCAAAAAAAGAGTTGGCCATTCAAAGGCATAACAAGGATATCCATAATTATAATAGCGAGGATTAAATAAATAACCAAACATTTTGGAAGCGATCTAAACTCTCCTGCTTTAGGACATGAGCCCAATCCTCTGGCTGTAATGAATCAATAACTTCCCCTGGGGGTACGTTATCCCATCACTTCCTTCTGCAGGGCTTCTTGCATCTTACCATAGTCAGAGATGGAAGACAGGGCTGGCTGGGTGCCTAGGTCTGTCTGTTCCTGGCAATTTCTGTATTCCTTCTGAAGAGATCCATGTTGCTCGAAAGCTTGTCTCTTTCACCAACAGAAGTTGGTCCAACAAAAGATATTACCTCACCCACCTTGTCTCTCTAATATCCTGGGGCCAACATGGCTACAACACCACTGCAAACTACTGTTTGGGAAATCCTTTAGCAGAAGGATTTTGAAGGACAAAGGATGGCCATTCTGTCGATGAATGAGGAGGAGGGGGGAGTGGGAAGGAATTTCTAGGGCGATTATTGTGCATTCTGAACCCCCTGCTATTTACAGTTGTGCTTTTAGTTCTGAGGCTGCCATAAACCACGCACTCCCCCGCTAGCATTCAAGGATGTGTCTTGTTACACCAGGGGTTTATCCTGGCCTGTCTCCTGGGGGAGGGTGGAGCAGAAGTAACAGTACTCACTGGGAGTTTTTCCAACTACACCCTTTACTGGAAATCATCTGCTAGGAAGAAAAACTGCCACAAGGGTGCTGCAAAATGAGAGACTGACTCCAAAACCTTTTATTAAAAGGAACAAAGAAAAAGGCAGCACTGGTGGGGGGGTCAGGGCAGCAGCAGCTGCTTTCTGGGCAAAGCTGGGTTTCTCTGCAACTCCAATAAACTTCCTTCCAGGGTCATTGCTTTGGTCCTAATTTCAGAGGGAGGAGGGGGGACAAAAAGAAATTCTGCACTCAGCTGAATATTAGCCTTTAGAAAAGTGTGCGCACCAGTGTGTCACTAAGGGAGGGCTGATGCCCCCAGCTTGTGAGAGAGCCTGTCTCCAGCCCATGCACGCTGGGCCAAATTCTCCAGGGCTGAGTGCCCACAACGGGGGCCAAGTTCCCTGAAAAGCTCTGTTGCCTCTTCAGCACCTAAACAAAGGGGCTGGACTCTCAAAGGTGTGCTGCACCCAATGCCCTCACCCATGTTTTGGTGCCTAAATGGGAGCTAAGTTCTTTGGAAAATCTAATTCCCCATAGTGGTCCGCTGACAACCGCTTTGAGGCTGTTGGGCCCTGTCCTGTGATTTCACTCTCATTCCCCAGTTACAAAAGCTCTGTCTAGGGGCTCATACCATAGGAAAGTTATTTCAACAAAAGGTAGGGTGTGCATTTAACTCACTACCTCTGTTCTGGGATAAGAGCTTGCATGGGACACTCGATCTGGAATAAGAGTGTTCACACGGAGAGCTCTTCTGGGTAGCTATTGGTAATCCAAGCCCTTAAAGGTCATTGAGAAGACAGAAATCCATGAACTTTAGGAAAGTCCACATTTGCCATCCCACCCATTCACCTTGCTCGCTCTAATACAAAATGAAACTTTTCCAACCCAAAAGCATCTTTCACATACCCCATATTGACAGGTTTCAGAGTAGCAGCCGTGTTAGTCTGTATTCGCAAAAGAAAAGGAGTACTTGTGTCACCTTAGAGACTAACAAATTTATTAGAGCATAAGCTTTCGTGAGCTACAGCTCACGAAAGCTTATGCTCTAATAAATTTGTTATACCCCATATTGACAGTTCCCTGAAGATTAACCATTTCAGAAGCTCTCTCTCTCTCTTCATCATCATCACACACCCCCTTTCCCCACACAGAACTCCTGAACACTGACATTAACCAGATGCTTTTGGCTTCCTTTATTGAGCAGTAAGTTGTCTCACTCTTGCTGTTTCCCCAGATTTTACAGAGCAAGTACAGGGGTGTTAATTACTGAGCCAAGTCTCCGTTGATGCAACTCGAGTAGAGTCAATAGAGTTACAACAGCAGAGAATACAGCCCAGTTATGAATCATCTGGTGCCCTCTGCGGCTGCTGGGATATGCTCATGTGCAGTTGCAGGTCTGTCTTTTGAAGACCAGAGAGGCACACGGGGCAGGATCAGGCAATGGAAGGCCGAGGAAGCCCTTCCTCCCATCACCTTGCCCTGACCCACAAACACGATGCAAGTGCCTCACACCATCCGCCCGCTCCATCCCTGTGCTCAGGCCATGGCCAAGACTTCCAGGGAACCCAAGGGACCATGCGTCATGCACACACGCGCCCACAAGCCTAAACAAGAATGGGCTGTCTCACTGTCAGAGCCATGCAAACAGCTTTGACCCTGTCCTGACTCCACTGAAATCCCCAAAGGGCTCCGGCAGTACGGACTCTACAGAGGCCGTTATCTGCCACGGCCCCATTAGGACATGGTTTTCATCCATATTGTCTGGACCAAGGGATAATGTCTCCTGCTGGCCAGCCTCCCCTTGGGCTCTCAATTTGAGCACACAGGGGAGTCTGGTCAGCAATGAATCTGCTCTGCAGTTCGCTAAGGGCCAGGGGCCTGGACTCAGGGGAAATTCTGCTTTCCTTATCCATATGCTGCATCTTCCCTGTCTCCTCCAGTCCCCCCTGCCCCCTTCTGAGTGGTTTCATTCTAAGACCTTTGCACCCCATTTTTAACATCTGTGTCCTACATGATTCTGACACACAGCCTCACACAGCAGTCACACACTTGCTGCCCCTGCAGGTCTCTAACCTCCCTCCTTGTTAACACAGCCACCACACCCGCCAATGCATAAGGGGCAAAATATGTCTCTGTGCACAGTCCAAGTTTGCAGAAGGCTGTGGAGCCGGGCTAAGGGGATGAAAATTATCCCAGGGTTTTAACAGAGCAGAAAATTTCTGCATTAGCTGCTCTGGTGGTACCCTGATGAGCCATATCATTAATGGGTATTTCCCAGCTTTGAGTAGTAAAAAATGGTCTTCCCTTCCCCAACTTTCTCAGATGTCTGGGTGAAGAGCTGGCTCTGCCATTTTCTCCCTGATGTCAGTCCCATGGTGATGGCAGAACCCAGGGTTTCACTGCAGAGATTCCAAGGGCTTTGGCCAATTCCTCTCCGTCTGCCTGCATACGGCCTGCATGTGATGGGCAGAAGGCCCCCACTCCTCACAAAGAGCCAATCGTCTCTTCTTGGCCACCAGTCCCAGCTCCCTGCAAACCTGCACAGAGCCACTCCTCCAGGCTCACCTTGCTCTCCCTTGCTGGTTTCCAGTTCAAGGAGCAAGGAAAGGCTTGAAAGAGGAGGCAAGGGGATCCTAGCAGCAGAAAGATGGGTCAGGTCTGGATTTTTCCCCACCACCACCTTAGACACCCAGGTAAGCATGCCTGCCAGCAGCCAGAAATCCTTCCTCCTTCCCAGCAAGATGCCTTGAAGTCACACTGAAATTAGCTGGTCCCAGTAACCTCCACACAGGGTGGAGTTAGCCACTGTTCTAGGGGGGTGAGAAATAATGTGCCCTGTTACTGACTGCACAAAACAAATAAAACATGTTCCAGCCCCGCTGAACTTGTTTACAGCACCTGATTGATTTCCAGGCAACCATGGGCATGCTACTGGCAGCAGAACATTTGGGGGGGGGGGGGCGCATGCAGCTAAGGCAGTGGTTCCCAAACTGGGATTCGCAGAACGTTACAGGGGGTTCGCCAGAAAAATTTCACTAATGGCAGCCAGGGGACCCCGGGCATTGGAGGCAGCAGATTGGACCAAGTTGCAGGACAGACAGCCTGAGCCCCGGCAGTCAGCGGGACCTGCAACCCAAGCTCAGTGGAGCTCAGTTGACCGGGGCAGTCAACGGGGTCCAGCAGCAGGAGCCCCATGGATGCGGACGAAATTTAAACTTAAATCCCTGGACATATTCATTTTTAGGAGAGGGTTCACGAGATTTCACAATTTAGTGAAAGGGGTTCATGGGCTGTTAAAGTTTGGGAACCACTGAGCTAAGGCAGGAAAACACACAAAACCATAGCACTGTGTTAGCAAGTTGTAACAGGATGAGAGCGCTCATTCTCCTCCAGCAGGGAGACACCAAGGAACCACAGAACTCAGAGTTCTGCTGGCCCCGCCCCTTCCCACTCCCCAGCTCTGCCAGCAGAAGTTTCCAGGGAGTAGCTTCTTTGTTTGCAACTTGAAGGTTTCCCTGACTGAGCAAATTCTGCACTTATCAGGAGATTTGCAAGCTGGGGAGCGTGACCACAGACTCAGATGTGAGCTGGGCTGCAGAGGTTAGGATGACAAGACAGCAAGTGTGAAAAATCGGGACAGGAGATTGGGCGGGGGTGTGTGGGGGGGGTAATAGGCACCTATATAAGGCAAAACCCCAAATATCTGGACTGTCCCAATAAAAACAGGACATCTGGTCACCCTAGCAGAGGCGCTTAACATGTTTATTTATTTCATTTTCATTAAGCACTTTGTATCATGAAGGATGGGACAGCAAGTAATTTATAAAAAACAGAAAATTTCCCTGCACTGGCCCTGCAGTCACCAGGCACTCTGCACCAAGATCCTGACCTGCAATAGCTATGCATGCTGCAGGGAAGCCCTGACACTGCAATACTGATACACTGCACTGAGGTACTGGCGCTGCAGCCTGAATGGTTATAATTATAAATAAATATTCCACCTATGTCTGATGCCTTTCAACCCAAACTGCCTAATGACCTTTAGAGACTATATACACACAAAAACACTAACATGCAGCTGCCTCTGGGGTGCAGGGCAGCAGCCGCAATGCACAACACTGGTCCAGGAGACTGGGACAAACCTTGGGCAGATTCTCTTGGTGTACTTTGCCAGACCTGTGCTGCATTCAATGGAGCTTCACCAATTTATACCAACAGGGAGTTTGGCCCACGGGGGTCTCACAGAGAGCACCACCTGGCGGCTTTAATATTTCTGCAGAGCAGACAGTACCTGATGTTTCAGGGTTTCTGCAGTGATACAATTCTCAGAGCAGTTTCAGTACAAACCTCAGGCAGGACCCAGGCCAGGTGTGTCAAAGACCCTATGAGAGTTACATGCCCAAATCCCACTGACTTTGGACCAGAGTGGGGCACAAATCTCCCCTGGCCCATTTGAAAATACCAGAGTGAAATCTGGTTTCATCATCCTTATCCCCTTTTATTGCAGGGGCTGTAGGTGCCGACTCCGTGGGTGCTCCAAGGGAAAAAAATAAAAGTAGAGTGGATGCTCACACCGCCCGCCAGTGGCCACACGCCGACCAGCTCCTCCCCCTCCAGCGCCTTTTGCCCACCCTGATCAGCTGTTTGGTGGCAGGCAGAAGGCACTGGGGAGAGGGGGCGGAATGGGGGGGTGAGAAGAAGCAGAATAGGGGCTAGAGCCTTGTGGGAAAGAGCAGAGTGAGGGTGGGGGCGGGCCCTCCACACTGAGCGGGGCTGGAGTACACCCAGGGAAAGCTGAAAGTCTGTGCCTGTGGCAGGAGAGATGGAGGACTGCTTCTCTAGAAGCCTCCACACTAGTACAGCTGCTCCCAACTCCACTGGCGTCCATCGTCAACTCCTCCCCCTTAGGAGAGCAGAACACTTTGAATAACGCACGTGTCTGCCAAAGTGCACCCCCACCCCCGGACAGCCAGACATGGGGTGTGATGTCAATACACCGCTCATGTTCCCGGTCTGCGCTGGGCAAAGCTCAGCCTTTGCTCTCTGATGGAACATCACATCTTCTTCCCCCACAACCTCAGGCTCTTTTAAGAGCCATAGCTGCTGGCCATTTTCACAGAGAATGGAGATAAGAGAATTGGAGGGTTGCACTACTCCAGGTGCTCCAATTAGAAGCCGGGGCAAATGCCAAACTCACCCCTTTAGCTGGGCCTTCCCTCAACAACAGCAAAGAAAAGAAAGGTAGAAGGAAAGGGAGAGACAGGGGTGAGGCAAGGAGTGAAAGGAAGAAGAAATAAAGGATCATTTCTCCAAGTAGCTGTCAGGAGGAAGGAAGCCAAAGTGGACCCCGTGATGGATTTTATACTGTGCGTGATGATTCTGGAAAGCATTCAGATACTACAGCGTAGGTAGAGCTTGTAATGGATTTATTTTCTTTAGACTGACAGTTAGTCCAATGGTTATGGAACAAGTGTTCCCCAAAACACCCCCATGGGAGCCACTGCAGTTGCATGTAGGTTAGAGCAGTCCTGAGGCTGCTCTAAGTTACACCAGAGGTGAAACCATCCCCCAGGAGCCCCAGGGGAACAAGAGGGTGTCTCAAAACCACCTCCCCCCATTTCAGCTGTACTGGACACCTCCTTCCCTCTCTTACTTCCCAACACCTGGGCAGACAAGGGAAGGAGCCCCATGGCACCATGCAGAGCAGGAAGCAACTTACTGAGAATAATGATGACCGTTTTGATGAGACTGATCATGGTCTCCTTGTAGCGGGGGTGGAAGCTAGTGTGCTTGGACATGCGCATCATCTTCCTCTTGACATAGACAAAGATGTGAGTGTAGACGACCACCATGATCAGGAAGATGACCAGGTTGGAAAGGGCCCAAAAGGTCAAGTAGCTCCTGCTGTACAGGGGCGCCATCCTGGAGCAGTTGCCCAGGTCACACAGGCAGTGCCAGCCATAGGACGGAATGAGGCCCAGCAGCAGGGCTGTGACCCAAATGCAGATGATCAGGATCACCACCCGCTGGTTGGACATGGAGCTGTGCAGCTGCATGGTGAAGACAGTCTGGTGCCTCTCCACTGCGATGGCCAGCAGGTTCACCACCGAGGCAGTCAGGCTGGTGTCCAGGAGGCTCTGCCGAATGAACCAGGTCTTGAGGGAGAGCCCTGCTGTCCTGGGCCCCGTGTGGAACATGAGGAACATGTAGGCAATGCCCGCGAAGAGGTCTGCTGCCGCCAGGTTCCCCAGCAGGTAGTAGATGGGGTAGTGGAAGCGCCGGTTGATAATGATGGCGCTGATGACCAACAGGTTGGTCAGGAGCACAATGATGCTGACTGTCAGGCCCAGGGTAACGACCAGGACGTCCTTGGTCCTCCAGTAGGAGGTCAGCTCCTTCTGGCTGTTGTTGTAGAAGAACCCCACACTCTCGTTGTAGTAGCAGTGCCTCATCTTTATAGTCCCTGAGGACAGGAGAGAGTCGTGTTAGTTCAACAACTAGCACACAAAGTAGCCCCCATTTATAGCCCCTGAGAGATGCACTGAGCTAATACTCTACAGCCTGGTCGACACTGAACACAACACTTAGTTGGGAAAACTTTTGCGCCCTCAGCGCCATTGTTAGGTCGACTGAACCCCTGGTACGGACACAGGTAAGTGGACAGAAGATCTCTTCCATTGATCTAGTTACTGCTCTTGGAGAGGTGGATATACCACAGTGATGAAAGAACCGCTGCTGTAGTCAGTGTCTCCACGGCAGCAGCACAGCTGTGCTACTCTAGTGTTTCTAGAGTATAGCAACCCTGAGATACAAAACAGGAAAAAGCGTCGGTAGGACAAACTGTTGGATCATATTAAAGAAGTTCTGTATTAAAATCACAAATGAGTTTGATTCCTCATAGTTTAAATTCCAGGGTATTACTAATTAAGAGGTCTCTTGGTTTTTGGTACTGTTTCTCTCCCTCTATGTGTGAAACTTGCAAGCTGCTAATTGTGTTAGGTTTCAGAGTAGCAGCCGTGTTAGTCTGTATTCGCAAAAAGAAAAGGAGGACTTGTGGCATCTTAGAGACTAACAAATTTATTTGAGCATAAGCATGCAGTCATTTTCCACCGAATGCATCCGATGAAGTGAGCTGTAGCTCACGAAAGCTTATGCTCAAATAAATTTGTTAGTCTCTAAGGTGCCACAAGTCCTCCTTTTCTTTTCAGTTCTCAAAGCAATTCTTTGTAACAACAACTACTCACACAGAGAAAGACTCAAAGCAATACTCTGTAACAATAGAAAAGCACCCAGAGACTCCCTGCCCTTTTGTTGTATTCATCTCGCTTTGTTAACAATTGTGATTAAAATAGAGATGGAGGATGTATGTGGATGGATGCTTGGTGTGGATAATAACTGAATGATCAGGGAGGTGCCAGCCTAAGAATCCAGTGTCCATCGGCTGAAGAAGGCGTCAAGTGGAAATAACCAGAGGACCCCCGGAAGGCAGACTGGAATCCACCCAACAGCCTCAAGAATGGGAGAACCAAAGAACAAGAGAACATCTGGCAGCACAGAGCCATCAGGAATGTGCCATCTGCTGATTGATTCAGCAACAGCATGATGAAGCAATTCCCATAGACTGGCATAGGAAGAAATTCCTATAAAAATGGACTCTAGAAAGTGAGAACTTTGGGGTCTGATTCTGCAAACCAACTTCCAGGAGCATCAGATGTGCATCTGACAAGGCCCTGCTCCCTTCTCATGTCCAGGCCACCTGGCCAGTGGCTTGGTATGAGCAACTCTAAGGCTGGTAACTAAGATAACAACCTTGCAGAACCTGTGTGTGTATGTGTGTGTGTGTGAATAAATATGAAATTGAATGGAATGTTATAGCTGTAACTGCTTACTATGATTCTTTCTCAAAAATGCATCCGATGAAGTGAGCTGTAGCTCACGAAAGCTTATGCTCTAATAAATTTGTTAGTCTCTAAGGTGCCACGGGTACTCCTTTTCTTTTTGCGAATACAGACTAACACGGCTGCTACTCTGAAACCTACGATTCTTTCTGTATTCACAATAAATATGGTATTTTGCCTTTTCCCCCTTTAATAAGATCCTGCTGGTTTTTATTTTATTGGTATATCAAAACCTCACCATTTGCTATAGACACGAGTCTAATTAAAGTGAAATAGGGTGAACAAGAACCGGAAGCCATAACAGCCCTTCCCCCATGTTCTGTAAACAAGGTGCCTGATTCTCCTTTGCCTCGTGCAGTCATTCACTGAACAAAGTGAACACAGGTTGGGTGTCTGACGCTGCACTCCTATAAGTGACTGCACAAGATGCTGGGCCACAGGAGCCCAAGGAGTATAACCAACTCCAGGAAGAGTATGCGAAGGATGCAGCACAACTCCGGAAACAGATCAGGCCTCAGAGATTTGCCCTGATCTGATAAGGGATTCCTCCTCAGGAATATCTGCTTCCCGACCAAGCAGCTATGTGTGGGAGACAGAACTGCAATTGTTATTGTTGCTCCAGCTGCTCTACTTCAGAAATGTAAAATAAAGCACATAACACAGACGTTTATCAGTCAAACATCAAGCAAAAATCTGACAAAACCTTTGATTCCCTGCAGCTGTCACCCAACCCCCATGGCTCCTGGCTTAAGTGCACAGCTCTTAAAATGGTTGAGTTTATTTTGCTGCTCAGTGCCTGATGGCAACTCCTGGCTGGTCCTGAATTCCACTCTGTTCCCAGGTCTTACTAATCCTTCTAGAGGGAGTGGGCGCTGCAAGACTAGTCTGCCAAGGGGCAAATGAGTACTGAGAGTCTGGGCAATCGAATCTCATACTCCAGGGTATCAGCTAATCCCCTGCGTGGGTCAGGGAGCGACTCTCTCCCTCCCCACACCCATGCTGAGCAGTCACAATTGAGCCGGAGCCTGAGCCAAAGCCCACTGAAGTCCCTGGAAAGACTCAGGGACTCCAGGTGCACTCTAGTGTTGGGAAAGGTTGCTCATCTTTCCTTGAAGCATCAGGTACATGCTGCTGGTGGAAGCAGGGTATGGGACTAGCTGGGTTATGGTCTCCAAGGGGATAAATCCTACACAACGAAGCACGTATCTCTTTCAGATTTTAAAATACGCTTCTCGACTGCCCTGCGGAAGCCCAAGTCAGCAATCTGGGTGAAGTCAATGGGGATTAGGTGCCCAGAGCAGATGCAAAGTCAGACTAATGGAAGCTGATTTATTTGGAAAAAACACTAAACATTTTAGGGAATTATCCCAGTCAATGTCATGAGGCATTAGACTGCTCACTCAAACGGTGACAATAATCAGCACAGAAATGGGTCTGTCATCTCTGGAAGAGAAGATTTACTCCTCGGGATGTTTGCATCCTAGGCTAAGTAGGGCTCGACCTTTCCTTTGACAGCAGAATCAGTACAGCTGCAGGGAAGAGTCAGCAACTACATTTGCTCTGGATTTCCCAAAAGCCATCAGACATGTAATTGTGCATCGTACATCCAGAAGGGCACCCCCTAATCCCTCAGCACCAGAAAGTGACTCTGGCATGCAGGGACTGAGCCCAAGCAACAATGGGAAGTCTAGAGCTCCATCTCCTGCTCAGAAGGATTCCAACTCCCCATACCCAAGCCTTGATTTTAAATCCCTCCAGCTCAGTGGTTCTCAACCTTTCCAGACTCCCGTACCCCTTTCAGAAGGCTGATTTGTCTTGCATACCACAAGTTTCACCTCATTTAAAAACGATGTGCTTACAAAATCAGACATAAAACTACAAGTGTCACAGCACACTATTACTGAAAGATTGCTTATTGTCTCATGTTTACCATATTATAAAATAAATCAATTGTAATATAAATATTTTACTTACATTTCAGTTTATCAGGTTTCAGAGTAGCAGCCGTGTTAGTCTGTATTCGCAAAAAGAAAAGGAGGACTTGTGGCACCTTAGAGACTAACAAATTTATTTGAGCATAAGCTTTTGTGAGCTACAGCTCACTTCATCAGTTTATGGTACACAGAGCAGTATAAACAAGTCATTGTCTGTATGAAATTTTAGCTTGTACAGACTTTGCTAGGATTTTTATGTTGCCTGTTGTAAAACTAGGCAAATATCTAGAGGAGTTGAGGTACCCCCAGGGGTACACATACGCCTGGCTGAGAACCATTGGGAGTCCAGCTGACCTCACAGGCCTTTTCGTACTTCCCTCCCCTGCCTGTTACCCTTCGTTACATAGGGCAGGTTTCAGCTCCTCCTCACCACTGTGTGTACAAGAGTCTTCTCCTCTTGAGCTACAGCAATCCAGAGCAGCCTCCCTGCCTCTCCTCCATTATTTTCCAAAACGAATATGAAACTACCACTTTTGCCTTGGCCTAAGCCTCGTTGTCGTCATCCCCCACATTACTTGTTGCTATTTAGCCATATGAAGTATCCGAGTTGCAGTTTGCAAGGGAGAATCTGTATAAGATGAAGGTACATGGCACCTAATGTAATTTCAAGCCCCATCATCATTTCTTTTTGCAGCCAACATCCCACGCTGAATGGCACAAAACGTTTGCATTGGAGAAACCAGCGTTTGTGTTTTGCAGCTATTCAGAAGCTCTCCCCTGGCACCTGCCTGCATGAGTTTCCTCTGCTGTGTGGCTTGAGATCAGGATAATGAAGAGTTAATTAAGAATTCTAACCTCATTAAAGGACTATGAAATAACAGCCCCATAAACAAGCAAGTGAGATCAGGAGAACCCTGACTATTACACACAAAAACCTCCCAGCCTCTTGGTTCTCTAACACAGGGGTTCTCAGGACAAATTTTTTGGTGGCCTCAGAGTGCGGCCACCTACTCTTGCTGGAAGCCGCTCTCACACTTTCTCCTAAAATACTTAATTAGCTTTAGAAAAAACAAATAAATATGCACATGTATGTGTCCAGATCATTGTAATTTATTTATTACTAGCTAGTAAGTCTCTTGTGAAAAATGGTATTAACAAACATACAAATATCACTTTTCACAGCATATCTAATCAGTCCTGGCAAGCCAGGGGGATAAATTAAGGCCTAGAAGGAGTATTGGGAAGGCAGTGGGGCCAGGGGAGATAAATAAATTACAATGAGAAACTGGGGCCAACAGTGCAGGACTGGAGCCTGAAGCCCTGTGGCCAGAGCCCGAAGATGAGGTACTGGGATGGAGCCTGAAGCCATGTGTCCAGAGCCTGGGGCCTGCCATTGCACAGCCAGAGACCAGGGCTGGAGCCCGAAGCCCCGCAGCCAGAGCTTGCTTCTCTCCCACCCAAGGGCTGAAGCCCAAAGCTTGAGCCCCCACCGCCCCTGGGAAGGTGGGGAACTCACTGGCTGCCTGCTCCTACACACTGTGCCCCAGGTGACTCCAGAGGGGGTCAGGGCCCAACCCTGCTGCTGGCCCCAGCAACCAACACCAGAACGGTGCATCCAACAGCAACAGGGAGCTCTACTCTGCCTCCCCCCGCCCACTCCAAATCAGAGCCCAGGAGACTGTAGCTGCAAGAAAAGTCCCTGGTAACCACATTTGAGAAAGCTTGAAAATTGGGAGTCAGTGCTGCCTGCAGTGGAGGGAAGCTCAGCTCAGAGCCAGAGAGAGGCCATTAACATCTGCCCCAATTTTTCCATTTATTTTTCCTTCTCTAGCACCTTCCATCTCAAAGTTCTACGGTCAGGTTTCATAGACATGAACTCACTAATCCTCATTGCCCTCTTAGGCTATTGGTATCCCCATTTTGCAGATGAGAGTAATGAAAACACAAAAGGAGTCTGGTGGCACCTTAAAGACTAACAAATTTATTTAGGCATAAGCTTTCGTGGGTAAAACACCACTTCTGTTATAGAATGTCCAGGAAGATTGAAGTGCTTTAGCCAGTAGGAGAACACTTCAATCTTCCTGGACATTCTAGAACAAATTTAAAAGTAGCTATACTTAAACAAAAAAACTTCAGAAACAGACTTCAAAGAGAAACGGCAGAACTAAAATTAATTTGCAAATTTAACACCATTAATTTGGGCTTGAATAGGGACTGGGAGTGGCTGGCTCATTACAAAGCAGCTTTGCCTCTCTTGGAATTGACACCTCCTCAACTATTATTGGGAGTGGACTACATCCACCCTGATCGAATTGACCCTGTCAACACTGGTTCTCCACTTGTGAGGTAACTCTTCCCTTCATGTGTCAGTATATAATGCCTGCATCTGTAATTTTCATTCCATGCATCTGAAGAAGTGGTTGTTTTTGTGGATACAGACTAACACGGCTACCCCCCCGATACTTGACACCATGCAAAGGTAAAATGGCTCACTTAAAACCATACAGCAAGCCTGACGGAGAAAGGAACAGAACCCCCATGAGTCCTGACTTGCAGTTCCCTTGCGTGAGTCATTCCCTTTAATAAGTCTGCTACCCAAGGCTGAGAGCAGAACCCAGGAGTCCTCATTATGGTATCCCACTCCAGCAAACAATACTGCCGCCTTTTCCCGGATGTTTCAGAGTCTACCCATGCAGGACAGCAGAATTTGCTCTGCTCACAGTATTGTTGGTAACCCAGTAATGATGTTACTATAGCCAGTCCAACCTGGTTATCACCTGTGCCCCACCTGCCTCTCCCCACACACCTTGCTAATTGTGCAAACATGCAGCATGAACTGGCCTGGAACTGAAAGCACAACACGGAAGCAGCCAGATTCACAAGCTCAGCTAAAGTCTCTTGATCTATCCACTTAGGCCTTGTCTACACTGCCACTTTACAGCGCTGCAACTGTCTCACTTTCTCATGTAGAAACCCTCCCCCAAGTGCTGCAAGTTTCAGCGCTGTAAAGTGGCAGTGCAGACAGTGGTACAGCGCTGGGGACCCGCACTCCCAGTGGTGGGAGCTACTCCCCTCGTGGAGATGGTTTTTTATAGCGCTGGGTGCCGCAGCCACACCTAAACGTTGCTAGTGAAGACGTGCCATTATACACATGGCTCTGATTCCCAGAGAGTCTTGGTGCAGCACAAACATTGGTGAATTTAACTTAGCACACCCCAGGGAGGTAGGGGAGTATTATCATCCCCATTTTTACAGATGGGGAAACTGACGCACAGATCGGTGGTGTGGCCTGTCCCAGAGATAGCCTGTGGTAGAGTCACAAATGGTGTAACCACAAACCTGTGCTTCTCCCTTCGGAGCCGGCAGCAGGAAGCTGAGGTGTATGCAGACCTTACACACCACCATGCAGTCATTCCAGGGCACCATCTGGTCCAACCACAACTCAGTTGGGGGTGGGAGCCCATTACAATCTGCAAGGGCAGGGGAAATCTTAAAACAACTAAAGTCTTGATCAGCAAGAGGAAGGAAAGATAGGAAGAAAGATTAGGGATAGACAGAGAAAACCATTGGGGGTAAACAGACAGCTAGAGAGCTCCCTGGGGGGAGGATGGGGAGGGGGGGCAGGAGTCTCTTAGGGAATGGAATAGGTTAGGGGCTCACACATGTTACTTCACACACCAGCAAGGCTGGGCCTGTAAGCATCTCCCTCCTCAGCCATTTGCAAAACCTTAAACCCGCCAAAACAAAGGGGGAAACTTTAGCAGGAGAAACAACAATACATTTCTCTGCAGAGGGTCAGGCCCCTGGCACCAGGGCCCTGGGAGAGAGGGATAAAAGGGCGTCAGCCACGCACATAGCACTTTATAACAGCTGTATGCACAGGAAGCAGGTTTCAAATGCATTTGATTCAATCAACATTTTGCTGTGAAATGGTTTCAGTCTATCCTTATTTTTTCCCATAGTGAACACCAACATAGGTGCTTAGATACTATGATGAGTGTGAGACAGATCGATACATACTGGCCTCTAAGCAATATTCATTGAGCACACCAACTCATACACCCAGCGCAGATTAATTTTATCAGAAGGATACTGAAAATAATAATACTACACGTGTGTGTTAATCCATGTGGCATCCAGTTTCAGTCTTTCAAGTCGGAGAGACAAAAAGCATACTAAGATAATGCTGTCTTCCCCCAGATAATGGAGACCAATCACATGTTGTTCAGAGGATTAAAATTTCAGCAATTATTTATAAGCAGTGCTCTTGTATTGCTATTGGTCCCAGACAGGGGTTGTCTATTTTTTGTCAAGGTCCAGACTCCAGAGAAGGAAAATAATAAAAATAAAGAAGAAGAAAATAAAAAGATTTCAGGGTCTGTTCAAAAGCGTCTGGTGGTCTGCCTATTGACTACTCTGATCCCAGGCTATTAGAGAGACAAGCTGGGTGAGGTAATACCTTTTATAGGACCAACTTGTGTAGGTGAGAAAGCTTGTCTCCGATAAAAGATATTACTGCCCCCTGCTTGTCTCTTCAGCAACTATTTGACAGGTCCAATAAACTTTGCTATGCACACTGCATGCTTTCATGGTTCCCCAGGGAATTGCAAAGGTTTCTTTCCAGTGGCACTGAAATTGTATCAGTTTGCCTCCACTTCCCCTTTACTGAGAACATCTCTGCAAATGAGCAAAGCCTCAGTTTCTCTTTACCAGCTGCATAAGCAGAAAAGAGACACGGTCAGTATGTGTAGTATCTAAGAATGGAAAACTAGTTTATCAGCATTCATCTAAATGATAGGGTCTTAAACATGGCTTTAGACAAATACCCAGCTGGAAAACATGGAAAGTTTCAGAGAGTTTTGCCAACTCCCCCTGAAACATAAGGAAGTTAGTTTTCAGAGTAGCAGCCGTGTTAGTCTGTATCCGCAAAAAGAAAAGGAGGATTTGTGGCACCTTAGAGATTAACACATTTATTTGAGCATAAGACTTCGTGAGCTACAGCTCACTTCATCGGATGCATCCGATGAAGTGAGCTGTAGCTCACAAAAGCTTATGCTCAAATAAATGTGTTAATCTCTAAGGTGCCACAAATCCTCCTTTTCTTTATAAGGAAGTTACAGGCTAAACCTTGGCAAACCGGTGACCAGGGTGTGGTCCAGATGCTGACAAGTAATTGCTTATGTTCCTGGGAGCTTCCATGATATCTCAGGCGCAGCTTTGCAATTAGGAAACTGACCTTGGAGCATGGCATCAATGGCGGAGATCACCACAAACCACCATTATACAAAAACAGACAAACAAAAGGCACCCAGCAGCAAGCAAATGAACAATCAGGCCAGTGCCATGATGCACAAAGGAGAAAGTCTGGTTCTGTTGCTGAGTGCATGGCCATTCCCTTTCCAGGCAGGGCCTTGCAAAGCTTGGTGTTCACTTATTGGTAAAAAGAAGCTGCAGCTGACCATTGTTTATCCTCAAAGCCTCTTCCCCCATCACATAATCGAGAACTTGTTATGCAGTTCCCTTCCTTTAACCAACCATTGCTAGTAACTGACCTTGCAGGCAATGCTGGGGAAGAGAAATTCTCACTCCATACCCACTGTCCTGTGGGATGTCACTGGGAGTTCTTCCTGTTAAAGAAGTGCACAGTGCACCTTATTTCCTTGTATCACATAGGAATTCCTCACCTGAGCTGCTATCCCTATACATACTTCCTCCTGCCACAGCTTTAACTGTGAGAGTAAAGGTTCACAGCAAATTGAGACTCATTCTTTTAACAGAAAATAAAAATGCCTACACATCCTGGCTTTTCATTTCTTAATGTTCAGTAACAGTGGAAGGTACCGCCTCTCTCCTTCGAATCTGGGAAGGCATTTGGTGCACATGACTGGACCGCTGATAGCCAATGTAGTATGGCAGTGAGCAGCAATGAATAGCTGAAATTCTTCTCCAACTAATAATTACGATCAATACTGATCAAACCTGAACAATGGAGCTAGTACAGAACTAGTATTCTCCTCACATATGCTCCAGTCCAGCTATTTGAACAGAGCCCACTACAATACTATGTTGTCAGAAATTCAAAAAGCCAATTTTTAAAAAAACCTTAGTCA
This sequence comes from Dermochelys coriacea, assembly GCF_009764565.3. NCBI lineage: Eukaryota > Metazoa > Chordata > Testudines > Dermochelyidae > Dermochelys > Dermochelys coriacea. Next base: position 19,015,329 of record NC_050087.2, read on the forward strand.
CTACAGTGTTTTACTCCAAAGAATGTTCTTACCTGAACGCACAGCTACTGCATCCAAATTGACAATTAGCATTGGTCTCCCCAGCACAGAAAGACAGAGCTGCTATTTAGCAAGGAGATGGACGACCTCATCCCTGGAAGACAGAGAGAGGCTCCTCCAGGCAAGGAGGAGCCCTGTGCCAATAGAAAAGTTTAAGACAAATGCTATACCTCCAAAGTCTGTCACAGGCACCTCTGAAACACTGACTCCTGAGAGGCAACTTTGCAAGAGCTCTCTGCAAAGAGCCCATCCTTCTTTGTGCCCTCCCCTAGGCGGGCCTTACCAAGCCACAGACATCTGCCAAGCAGGAGACTTGATTCACCCAGGAACTGTAATCCGAGTCTTGTACTAGCTTGATCTAGGCTGCAACGCCATTCTCTGAGCACCTCCACTTCTGGAGGCACTGGTCTAGCACTAGAGGGGACAAGTTGCTCAGATCTGCACTCCTGACTCTGTGATTTTGCTCACTGTATGAATGGGTGCAGCTAACAGAGACTAGGGGGTGGGGAAGGAAGAATTCTCTCCACTCCCACCCCCAAGGCCTCACCTAATGGTAACCTTCATTTCATTTGAGTGGTGGACTCTGATCCCTCCAAAATCAGGAGTGGTACACACTGTCCTCTGGACAGCTTCCACCATAGGAACCAGCTGCTTTACAGACTAAGACCATCCCTGATGAGAGCAGCACACTAAGGGCAGCTATCCCACAGTGCAGCTCTCTCCATTTTGACGATAGGTCTTGTGGGAAGGGGGGGTGATCGTGGGGAATCCTGGGTCCCTGCACAGCCTCCTCTCCCCAAACATTGATCAGCTCTAGGAGCTCAGCATTGCTCTAAGCAGGGGATCGTTTGCTCTATGGAATAGCCATTGTCACCTGGCCAGAGGATAGGTGAGCATTTGCCCAGAAAACAGGAAGGAGAGTTTCGAAGTTCCTGGGGCTTTACAGGGGAGGGGTGGATGTCTGTTTACCTGGCATCAGAGCAGCAGAGCTGCTGACTGGAGTGGTCAAATAGGCACTGTGGGAGATCCTACGGAGGCTAAAAGCTCTGTGAACAGGAAGAACGTGTTTTCACTTGCACATCACCAGCAAAAGTTGTATGCCTCTCGTGGAGGGGGTTTTCTTTCTGTGGTGAAACTTCTGAGTTTCACCACAAAAAGTCACTGGCAAATGTAGATGCTCCGACAGTTTTTGTACAATAAAGGGACTTTTTTCGCTTTAAATGGCAAGTGTAGACATGCCCGGAGGTGGTCTCTGCCCCAGAGGCAGAGCACAGGGCCTGACCTGGGACAGCTCCCTTTCCTGGCTAACTTGCTCTGCTACAATCCCAATGTTCATGTCCCCTGCCAGGCTGCTTGCGGGGATCCGGCCCTCACCTTTATGCTATAATCCCACCCAGCAGCCTGGCTCTTACCAAGTGCAGAGAGGGAAACTGCCTAAGGGAGGAGGAAACACATGACCCCTGTGGTGACAGATTTAACAGGGGGAGGGGGAAATGCACCTCCTGTGGCAGGGGAGACTCACAGGTGATCTCTTCCCTTTGCACTTCTCAGTGGGAAGCTCCCATGGGGCAGACCTCTCTTCTTAATTATGCTCAAATAAATGTGTTAGTCTCTAAGGTGCCACAAAGTACTCCTTTTCTTTTTGCGAATACAGACTAACATGGCTGCTACTCTGAAACCTTCTTAATTTAAGGAGATCTGACAGTGATTTGTTTAAAACAGAGAGAGAAAGAACACTGTGACTTGACTGCATGAGTGTTTTCCCAGAGGGAATCTTAGATCAGGTCTACACAAGAAAATTTGCAAAAAGAAAAGCAGTACTTGTGGCACCTTAGAGACTAACAAATTTATTAGATCATAAGCTTTCGTGAGCTACAGCTCACTTCATCGGATGCATTTATTTTTCATTTTTCATTTATTATTCATCGGATGCAAATTTTTGTTAGTCTCTAAGGTGCCACAAGTACTTCTTTTCTTAAAGCCAGGAAAAGAGCCCTCATCAGGATCATCTCACTTTCTGTGTGCAGCACACCACCGAGCGCAATGTTGGTGTTAACAAATCATAGCAACGCTCATCATTAATTAACTCAAATCCCACTTCATGGCATTTGCAACTCCCATTCGTGTTCACGTTCCCCCACTGAAGAAAATCCCCAGTGACTTCCATGTTATCCCACCCCGCATCACCCGTTCCCCTAGGGAACAATGTTCTCCCCACATATAGCCTCAACTTCCCCCCTGTTGGCTAGGTTGTGGGATCTGGGGGAGCCGGGCTGCATTACGCCAAGTAGGCAAGGAGATCCACAGAGACTCTGACACAAAAACAGGAGAGACAGCGACAGAGAGGCAAGATGGACCCAGACAATCAGTAACAGGGAGGGTGGCTCCCCTGCTGACAAAGGCAAGGATGGACAAATGGAAAGACTAGGGCAATATTCCCATTGGCTTCAATGGGAGACGGATCAGGCCCTATAACTAGAAAACAAAATGTCTTCAGGTCCCTAGAGCAATGGTTGTCAAACTTTTGTACTGGTGACCCCTTTCACATAGCAAGCCTCTGAGTGCGACCCCCTCTTATAAATTAAAAGCACTTTTAAATATATTTTAAACACCATTATAAATGCTGGAGGCAAAGCAGGATTTGGGGTGGAGGCCGACAGCTTGTGACCCCCCATGTACTAACCTTGCAACCACTTGAGGGGTCCTGACCCCAGTTTGAGAATCCCTGCCTTAGAGTCTCTCTCTCTGCTGCAGACCCCGACAGGCCAAAAATCACTGCGGAGAATTCTGCAGGAAACACTATGGCCAACCAAAAATGAATGCAGAGACCATACAACAACAGGTGCAATTCTGCTCTTGGGCAGCAGATAAGCAAGGCACATATTCTAGGCAACACTACATCCAGGCCTGTTCCAGTCTTGGGGAGATACTAGGAAAGGGGCTATGGACACAATGCATTAGAAGCTGAGAAAAGGCATGCAGGCCCAGATGCCCAAGCCCTTTCTTGGCTGAGCTGAATCTCAGGGACTCGGTCTCTCTTTCCAAAGCTCAGTCAGGCCGCCATGAAGCAGTTGGGGGCAGGCCCAAGTTAGAAGACCTGGGATAATCAGAATGAAATAATTATTGGGACACTGGTGACATCAAGGCTGTATATCAAATTAAATACTTTATTGCAAATCAAGGAGGGATTTTTATCCCAAGGACACTGGCAGATCTCCAGCTCTGGACAACGCGTGGGTGATCCCCTTTGCCTTGAGGGCCCTTAAACAAAACCCAGCTCTTCTGACAGGCTTTTCCAGCGCAGTCGGGGTGCATGCTGAGTGAAATTCTAGACATGCTAGTTCTGCAAATGTTTTTTTCTTTAAAGTGTTGTAAGTGCTGCTGCAACACCGAGGGCGGAAACGAATTTAGGATCTCTGGAGCTTAGTGCATGAGCCTCTACCACATGAGCTAAAAACCAACCGCTTTAGCTAAGGGTGTAGAGCAGACTCACTCTCTCTCTCTCTCTCTCTCTCTCTCTCTCTCTCTCCTCTAGTGAAAAGAAAAGGAGTACTTGTGGCATCTTAGCGACTAACAAATTTATATGAGCATAAGCTGTAGCTCACGAAAGCTTATGCTCAAATAAATTTGTTAGTCTCCAAGGTGCCACAAGTACTCCTTTCCTTTTTACGAATACAGACTAACACGGCTGCTACTCTGAAATCTCTCTAAGTGGTCTCAATGCCACTAGATGAGACAGAACACCACACCCACAAGGTGTGTGGGTTACACTGTATTTCATAAACAGTTTTAAAAAAAACAGAAACAGCTTGGGGTGAATTTAACCAAAAGTAAAAACTCAGAATCCTCCAGTTATAAATAGTCTGCCCAAACATGAAGGAAAAGCCAGTTTTACTGAGTATTTTCATGTTGAAGATACATCTGGAAGCCTGCTGCTTTCTTCTAGACAGCTGTACGTCTTAGGATATTGTCTTGTTGTTTCTAAATAATATTTTAAAACTAGTGCATCCTAAATTGGCCTTTCTCCAGAAACCATGTTTACTCTGGTAACATTTCTGCTTTGTATACTGAAGCACAATAAAAAAAATATAAGAAAGGTGTGTGCATTGCAAATTCCCTCCAGTCCATAACAATGGAGATGAGCCAGGCTCTGGAGTCATCTTGCTCTCTAAAGAGAAGGGGGGAAATCCACAAACAAGCAGCAGCAGGAAGAAAAGTGTTACAGACATGCTAAACCAGTGGGGGGGGGGGGGGGACAGAAACGGGGCTTGGTTTTGCCTTAATTGGTTTGTGAGTTCCTTGTTGGCTAGTTTTTGGCTTGTAGCTTCTTCTTTTTTTTTTTTTTGGATCAGCTCCTGGCAAGCAGGGGAGTCGGGTGCACAGCAGGCCCACCACAGTCACAGACTGCACGTGGGGTGTGGGGGGAAATCTAGTCACAGAGTGTTGGAGTTCTTAGGGATTGGCTTGTTTCAGCCCTGTTTTGAAATAGGATTAGCTTGATTGTTGGCTTATTGTGAAAATCAGGGGGCTTATTTACCACATGAAGGTTGGCAACTGTGCAGTGCAGCTGTATGTGCAGAGCATGGGCTGCAATGGAGAAAACATCCCAGCTTGGAATCCTAATGTGGGACCCTTGGTAGCTTTGATTACTTGAAGAGGTAGGGGAGTGGGGTGGGAACATGTCTCATAAATTCCACTGCAATCAGCAAAAACCACCCAGCATAACTGGTTTTAGATGAACGGTCAATGTCTCATTACAACAGAGCCACACCTTGGACATAGACCTGAAGAGTATATAAGGTCAGGAGTGTGTTTGAGGTCCCTCCGATCTGTGTCAACAGAGGATTTTCTGTACAAAGAACAGGATGATAGGAATTAGACTGCCTCACACCAAGTGTCCAGCCAGACCTTTGTCAGGCTTTTTCTACGCTTGAAAGTTAATTCAGGTTTGTTTAAAGCACAATAGCTATTCCTGAATAACTCCATACATGGCCACTCTTATTCCGGAATAAAAGCGCCGTGTTCCTGTTTAGCTTGACCCAGTTTCAGCTATACCAGAATAAGGCACTCTTACCCACAAATAGAATTATTCAGCTCTAGCAATTGCAGAGTAACTCCATGTCTAGACAGACAGTGGCCAGGGTCAGTTGCTTAATAGGAAGGTGCAAAGATATTTAAGAACTCAGTGCTCCGGCTTTTATAATACAAACTAATAATAGATCTTGCATTTCTCTACCCCCTTTGTCAGAGTCTCTTAGACAATAATTAACTAACCCCCACAAGTCCCTCTGTGAGGCAGGGCAGTATTATCCCCACTTCGCAGATGGAAGTTGGGATTTTCAAAAGGAACCTGATTCTTGAAAATCCCAGATGAAGAAAATGAGGCATGATGAGCTCAGGTCACTTACCCAAGTAAGTAAGGTCTATGACAGACCCATGAAAGAACCCAGGTCTCCTGACTCCCATTCCTGAACCCCAAGGCCACCCTTCTTCCCAAGGGCTGCATTTGAAAATCTTCCACCAGTTTCCCTATCATTTGTTCAAGCTGTAGTATGTACAGGGCTCCAGCATTTTCAGCTAGCGCACTTGAGATCCTTGTGTGCATCACTGCTTTTTTTAAAAAAAAAAAAACGGGGGGGAATGCAAAATCATTTTAGTATAGACAAGGCCAAGACGACTAGAGGGACATTACAGTCCATTCCACAAATTGCACCACTTTAGTCTGATGGGTTATTCCGGTTTCACTGGCTCAGGGCAGGTTTTTAGCATGTTGTGTAGTTTTTCCCCACAGCCTACACGAGCAGCGTTTGCTCAGTTGAGAGGCACTCAGTAACCTGATCTTGGACTGCAGATGTGATCACATTCTGGTGCCCAGCAGAGAACCGGTGGAGAAATGTTTCCAAAAATAATAGATGTTTGCATCCCTTTTATTACTCTCTTATTTTTCAAAGCAACATTAGTTGTTTTAATAGATTTTGCACTTTCAAACAACCTTAAAGCCAAGATTTTTGTTCAAGCCTCATAGCTGAGATTGTCCTGTTCATGGCAAACTGCAGTTACCTACCACTGAACCCCTCTCCTGGAATCCTAGGAATGTTGGAAATCTCCTGGACGAGGACCCCCCACTCCAACTCTCTACAAATAACTCAGCTCAAATGAAAGCTTCCCAAAGTCCAAATGGCTCTGGGATTCCCAACCCTAACAGGAAGTCACAAATACTCCTTACCTCCTTAGGATAATAGCCAACCTTTATATCACCTTCCATCTGAAAGTGTTTTAGAAGTATTGGAATCACAGCACCCACTGTCATTGAAATGCAGCTGCCTCTGGGGTGGAACACAGCAACTATTTGCCAGAGTACAATATCACTACATGGCAATTTAGGACGGGAAGTGACAAAGAATGTTATGCTCAACTGTAACCTTATCCGCAATGGAAATTTGCTTTGGTTCCAGCAATCAACAGCCACCCATTGCTGTAGTTACACCAGGACAAAATCCCAAGGACAGATGTGATTAGAAATTGCCTTGCCTGCACTTGGGGTTAACACTGCAGTAGCTGCATCAGTGGCTGGTTTTGATAGCTGGAATCAGGACAAATTCCCATTGCACACAAGGCCTAAAATTCCAAGGGGAATTAAGTTCCGCAGAACATGATCAGCCCAGATTGGAATCTGGTCACAATGACCTTGTTAGAGAAACTGTTGAAAGCACAAGGAATAAATGGAGCATAAGAATGGACTGGACTAGACACGAGTGACTTAAATGCAGCTAGGTTCCTGACCCAGCACCTTGTGACATCCATTAGGTAACTACCCTGGAAGTGATTTAAAAAGGTGCAACAATTTAATAGCACTTTGCACAATTCCTGGACACCCCAGCACCCTCTAAGCAAAAAGCATTTACTCTGCAGCAGTTGAGAGGAAACAGAACGGGGTGGGGGGGGGGAGAAGAGAGGGTTGTTATTGTGGCTGGCTGTTTTGTTTGGAGACAAGATGGTCCAGGGACCCTGCATCTCTTCTCCTAATTCACACAGGAAGAAGGAGATCATCCTCTGGGGGGGTTGGGAGGGGGAGGCATTTTTGCAGGCAGAAGCAGCCCTTTGGAATAGGAGGATAACCTGGCCCCTGCGTGATGTCATGTTATGGGAAGCCACATTAAGGTTAAGCTCAAGTGTTTATGAAACCGGACTCGGTTTTTAACCAAAGAGAATTTTATCTGGCACTTTGCACTATTGGTAATACAAACAAAACAAGGTGGAAGCTCCCTCCCTGCAAGCTGCATGCGGGCAGTCCTGGGCACCGGCTCCTTTCACCAGGAGTGTGCATCCTGCTTTACTCTGGACTTGGCTGCAGCCCCGGGAGATGAAGGCTCCCTGTTTAGTTGGTACTCACTGGAAAGGAAGGGAATCTGACAAGGACTCCACACATCTTAGTCTTTGCCTTTGCTTTTATAGGAATTCTCTCTGAAAACCCATTTCCCCCATTTCTCTGTTCGGTTTGGTGTCAGATGCCTGCTGCTTATGGCTGGAGAGTCACAAAAACTGTTTAGCATGCCTTTCTGCTTAAGTCTGGAAATAAAAAACAAAATCAATTCCCAAAGGCCTCCAGTTGAAGGCTGAGTGGCTACAGCAGGACTGCAGCTTTATCCTGAACAAAGCACCTAACTCTAACCCAAAGTGACATCTTGCATCAAACTGCCCTAGAGCCAAATCCTGACCTCCTAACTCAGGCAACACTCCCAGTGAAGCCAGCAGGATCTTTGCTTGACTAATAAGAATACCTTGTTCTTATATAGCACTTTTCATCAGCAGATCTCAAACCACTTTATAAAATGGGGATAATGGTATTTTGTAAATAGGGAAATTGAGGCTCAGAGAGGTGAAAGTGACTTACCCCAGGTCACTCAAGCGGACAGTAGCAGAGCCAGAAACAGAACCTCGGTCTCCCGAGTTGGGAATCGAATGCTCTAGCCACTAGACAGCACTGCCTAGTGTATAGATATAGACTTCAGCATCCGGCCCAGTCAGTGGCAGGTTTCACTAGCATGGGTCAAAACATTTCATAGCATTGCCCGCTCCATGCTGCAGCCCTCTCCCCACCTACAGGGCAGGTGTCAGCTGGTCGCAGCAGAGTGAGAGCCTCACCACAGCATCTGCCTAGAAGCAAGCATTTTACAAAAGGGTTTGGAGTCAGTCATGAAACCTCCTCACTTGGGTCCTAAGGTTGCCAATCCTCCAGGATTGTCCTGGAGTCCCCAGGAACTAAAAATTAATCTTTAATTAAATATTATGCCATGAGGTGAAACCTCCAGGAATCTGTCCAATCAAAATTGACAACCCTATTGGGCCCTGATCCTGTAATTGGCTTCTCGAGGCTTGGCACAGGGGTCTGCTCTAGCAGATCCAAATATAGGAATCAGGGTCCAAGTCTTTTGTTTTTCATATGACAAGATTTCCAGAGGGCAGATTCTAATCTCCATTGTACATGGAAAAGGCAGAGCTGCAATAGCTTCAATGGAGTTACTCCACAACTGAGACCTCATCTGGCCCTGGGACATTTAGGGTTTTTTCCTAAAAAAAATAAAAATAAAAAAAAAATAAGTCTTTGTAACCTGGCTTGCAATTCTCTCCCATTCATTTTTACACATTTGGTTCTTTTTTGTGCCATTTTGTTAACTTTATACTCCTATAAGCTTTGATATCAAGCATTTAGCCCTTTTTTCAATGGAAAACAATCATAATTAAAAATATTACAGACCAAGTCATTTTTTTTAAGCTTTTTTTTGCCACGAAAAAGCTGACTTTTACCCTGACAAACATCCAGCCTTACTTATAACTAAGCCCTTCACGTCTGGAGAGTAGGAAGCATGCCAGTTGCATTTATGGAACTGTTATATATTAAAAACATTTACATGTATTTTAAAATTAGTTTAAAGGGCAACAAAGCTGATGGTCACGTAGGCCCTCACTACTACATATCTCAAACTGACTGTTTAAGCACAGACTGAATTACAGCTCTACAAATCTTTTTTTAAAATAAATGATAGAGGAGGACAGGCAGTGCTCTGAAAGGATTCCAGCCACAAACAGTTTCTTTTTGCGAATACAGACTAACACGGCTGCTACTCTGAAACCAGCCACAAACAAACAGTTGATCTAAATGCCCAGATGAGCACATTTAATTTAATTTGTTCCAGATTTTCTCTGTTGCATGCACTTGACTTGTGTATATTAAGGTGTGCAACACCCAAGGGTGTGTCTGTGCCATGTTGCAAATTAAAGGGCAGAAGCAAATTGTCACCCACGGTCTGAGCATTCAGTCCAGTGGAGCACAATATTCTTCTAATGTTTGAAATGTGCAAGGCTTGGCTAAACGTTTGATATTCATATATTCAGCTAATTCATGCTCTTGCTCTCTGTGTTGCTACAAGCGCCGTTGGCTCCATGTGTCCACAAGAGAGGAATAAATCAGTGTAACATAAAACTTAAAAGAAACAAAAACAAGAATAGAAACCACATCATCCATTTCTGTTCCTGATATGTTTTTTGGACACAACAAGAAATTCAGAGAAACACTCACTTTCTACTGCATCTTCCACCCAACATACTTCCTCCTCTGATCTGCTAGCAGATTTTTGTATTTATTAGAACAGAACATTTAACAATTAAATGATAACACTGTCAATATATTGCGTTCATATAACACCATGCAGGATCCCAAAGCTGGTTACAAGCCAATATAAAAATCATAGCTGTGGATCACTTCACTGATCACTGAAAATATCCAGCCACCTCTGGTGTGAAACATAGCAACTATCTTACAGGATACAGCACACAGCAGCGCTACACAACAGTTTAGGACAGGAAGTAAAAGTGAATATTGTAACCAATGGAAACTGCAGGAGTAATTTAGGGAGGCAGAATGTAATTTTCTGATCTAGTATTTGCTAGAGCTAAGGAACTTGAAACCAAAGAAGCGTGGTGCATAAGGGTGACATTAGCAATTTTTTTTAAAGGTAAAGAGACAAAAACTATTCATATACTGAGTACCATATCCCGTATTATAGTGATTTCTATGTCTGTTACCTGGCATAACACCACTGCCCCTTCTTTGAGCACCTAGGTGGTACAACTTGGAAATCAAGAACTGATCCTGCTCAGTTCATGAGCTCTGCAGGAATTGCAGTGCACAGAGATATATCTTCGTGCAATCCTTTGGAAGTGCTTAGGACTCTGGAATGGATTCCGCTGAACTCATGGCTGCAGCAAGAAGCCTTTTGAAGTTTATTACACACATTTCAAACAAGTCAATAAATACATTTAAACATCAAATAGAAAACATTTGGGTTTATGTATTTTACTGTAGAGGACATTCAACTTCTTTAATAATTGTAACTGCTTATCAGAGCCCCCATATTTTCCCTCTTTAAACTAGAAAGAACAACATGCCCCTGTCTCATGGCTGAATTGGGCTCATTTAGTTCACATTTGCAGAATGCTGTAAGTTCCTCAGATGGGAGGTGCTAAGTGACTGCATCATCCCTGCATCTGACCCTGCTCTAGCCACACTGAAATGGAGGGCTATCACTAGATCCTCTTCACATCTGCAGCCTCCAGGAAAAATGAAACTGGAGCAAGTTGATGCTTTTCCCAGGGAGACCAACTCAAGGAGCATCCCCACGTGCCAGCTCCAAGATGGGCAAAGATAGTGGACACAAAACAACACATAAAAGGATTAATGCATCAACTGGCAAGCTAGGGCTGCTGTTGGTGGTACTATGGCATTCATTGCTTGAGAGGATTTGGCCATTTGCTGGATATTTGGGGAAATGCTTATGAATTTTGAAAGATTAATTATTGTTGGGCAAATTATTATTTAATGAACTGTGGCTGCATCCACACAGATACGATGGATGTCAGGAAGGACTGAATGCAGGGCATTCATGACCAAGGATGAAAGTCACTCCTGTACAGCACAAACCTCACGTAACCCCCTTAGCATTCACTTGCTTACTGTGAAATCCAGCTTATTAATACACACCATAATAATCAACTTCACTCCGTCACTGCAGACAATGGAGTCACCATTAGAGATTGATTCATCTTGGCCAGCCAAGGGGGCAGAGTTAAGATTGCTGGGTGCAAGTGAGACTTACAAAACAACAACACCCTAGCACAGAGGTGGACAAACTATGGCCTGTGGGCCACAGCCGGCCTGCATGACTGTCCTGCCCGGCCCCTGAGCTCTCGGCTAGGGAGGCTAGCCCCGGCCCCTCCCCTGCTGTCCCCCCTTTCCCCTCAGTGCTCTGCGCCGCTGGTGCTCTGGCCCGCCACTCCTGCCGGGCAGGGTGGCAGCATGGCCGCAAGCTCCTGCCGCTCTTAGCAGCATGGTAAGGAGGCAGGAGGTGGATAAGGGGCATGGGGTGCCGGGGGGGGGGCAGTCAGAGGACAGGGGGCAGTTGGATGGGGCAGAGGTTCTGGGGGGTGGGTGGTCAGGGGACGGGGAGGTTGGATGGGGGTGGGGTCTCAGGGGGTGGGGGTGTGGATAGGGGGTGGGGCAGTTAGGGGACAGGGAGCAGGGGGGTTGGATAGGGGGTGGGAGTCCCAGGGGGCCTGTCAGGGGGCAGGGATGTGGATAAGGGGCAGGGAGATGTATAGGGGGTGGGGTCCAGGGGGCAGTTAGGGGCAGGGGTCCCAGGAGGGGGCAGTCAGGGGACAAGGAGCAGGGGGGTTGGATGGGGCAGGGGTTCTGAGGGGGGCAGTCAGGGGGCGGATAGGGGGTGGGGTCCAGGCTGTTTGGGGAGGCACAGCCTTCCCTACCTGGCCCTCCATAAAGTTTCGCAACTCGTATGGGGCCCTCGGGCCAAAAGTTTGCCCACCCCGCCTTAGCAGTTTGGTTAAAAAAGAGTAACTCTGTTAGCTATGAATACACAGCAGGTTTGATCCTCACTGGGTCTACTAGAGGGAATCCCAATCACATGCACTGGCACAGTGCATTACAATTATTCATCAAAAAATGCATTTTGGAAGTGCACTATTTGTTATCCATTAATCCCCAGTTTTAAACACGTCAGACATGCACTCAGGGAGCAGAACCAATACCCCATGAGTCAGGTGACCAGACACACATCAAGAATAGTGATTAGTCAAAGAACAATTTTCCAGAGGCTGAAAATTATTTGCATGCAGCACCTGGCAAAGTATGAATAAGAAAGTTTGGATCAAGTTGCAGATTGCTTGCAAAGAGAAAAAAAGGTCGACCTTCCCAATGCACATTCAGCCTGATGCTGTACCTTTGAAGCCAGTGGGAGGATTGCCATTTATTTCAATAGGAGCAAGTTCGTTATTCCACAGCAAATAATTCAACCAGCTCTTGCAATAACCATTTAGCCTTGCTCACAGACTTCTAGCTATAGTGAGAATCAAATATCCCTGGGAAGAAGAAAGTGTTCCTGCCATTCTAAAGGGGTGCTGGGGACAGACTAAAGGTCTTATAAAGCCTTTTACGATTTTCTCTTTCGTGGTGACAGGAAGAGAGCTGAGTCCCTCCTTGCCAAAGAATCCATGAGTGAAGAACTGCTAGCTCTTTGTCTCTTCAAAAAAAAAAAAAAAAAGTAAATGCTGCAGTTGGCACCTTAGCTAAGAATCTACTACCATCTGAGCATTTAGAACATTAGAGCTGAGTCTTCTAAATTCACTTTTATCGTAGGAGGGAAACCTTCTGGGCCATAATGTTGCATTAATGTTTCAGTGTTAGGATCTTTTGTGCATGATGTTCTCAAAGGCATTTTAAACATATTCTGGGGGGACAACGTTATTTAAACAACAGCTCTTACTCCTGTAAGCATCCACTTGACATGCAACGCATGTGTGTGTGCAGTAGCTAGGTCAGAGATGGGCTGACATGAGCCCAGGAGGCCTGGTGCTGCTCCCACTGAAGTCAGCAGTAGATTGTCTAAGAGGCCCCTTGCCTAGGTGTCTCTGTCAGTGCCATCATTGGGTGCAGTATGGATTATGGGTCCATACTGGCAGGGTCTCTGCTGGCTTCTAGGTACCAAACACCAACAGATTAAGATATTCCTGGCAAAGCCCCAGGTTTGGAGTAGATAGCAGCTCTCTGCTTTACATAGAGGGGATGATGGTGTTAAAAAGGCAAATGGCTTAGAAGTGCTAATGGTTTCAAGGACCTTACTTTTGAATGAAGTAGATTCATAGGTAATGTAAGAAGCTGAGCTGCCCATTTCCAAGGCCCCTTCTTTTGGGCAGTTTTAGAAAATATCCCGTATGTAAGCCAGACTCTCAACTGGTCCATGCAGATAGCAAGAAATAGTGACATATGGCAGGGGCCAGAAGAAAGAAGGGTCTGAGTCCCACAGAGCCCTGAGCTCCCAAAGAGAGCTGCAGGATTTTGTTTCCCCTGGACCCTGCTTTGTAGGAACTGTTATATCTGAGAAGGATCTGGGATCCTTGATAGCCCCTTTAGCAAACCCCACAGGGCTTTGCCCTCAAGGTGGTGGTATCAAGTGCTTTGTGTGGGGCCCCATCTCCACAAGGGAGCACAGTCAGATTGGACAGACTGCCTGGAGAGCCCCATTCTTTGGAGGAAGTGACTCAGGGATAGCCCTCTTGAAGCCCCAGGTACGGATCTGCTCCAACCCTTCCTGCTGACAACCGAAGACCTGATTATCAGAAGATAAGTCAGCAAACTCTGACTGAGCTTCCCTGATCCCTGCCTCAATTAACTCACGAATGCTCCTTCCAGAACAGGAGGCAGAGCCTTAATTTATTTAAACACAAATGCCAGATAATAAACAACAAAGCAATAGGCAGCAAGACCATGAGAAACTACAAATACCAGCTCATTCTGAAGTGTCCCTGTCTGCCCCACTTAAGCTGAAAGCGAAGAGGGAAAGATGGTGAAATTCAGTCTGACATTGAGACATTTAAAACTGGCCTGGAAAAAGGTCGGCCCTGGAAAGGACCTTGTCTGGAACACTCCTGCAGGGGCTCCTGGCAGGACAATGGAATTTTCAACCAAGCCTAAAGGATTTAGGTGCCCAGTTTTAATGAAAGTGGATGGCTGAGGCTTCTTTGAAAATCCTGGCTACATGCCCTGCTAGATCCTTCCCATCTAGCTCTAGTTTCTATGGGATCCTGTTACTGGTTTAATGTAAGTGACTCTAGTTCAGTGGTTTTCAACCTGTGGTCCACGCACCCTGAGGGTCCTCAGACTATCTCTAAGATTTCCAAAGGAGTCTGCACGTACATTTGAAATTTTTTAGGGGTCCATAAATGAAAGAAGGTTGAAAACCTTTGGTCTAGTTGATATTCATGGAAGATGGGAAGACGTGTAACTGAGGAGAGGATTTGGCACACAACCCACATTTTTCTGCTGCACACAGCAGCTACTAATGAAGTTTAAAAGGTCATTAATCTGCTCAATCATACCCCACGCACAAATACTGATCCCAAAGTCAAATCCAAACAACACAGGTCCAAGCTCTGCCCCTGTAGATTGTGGAGTTGCTTCAAATTTACACTGGTCTCAATGGGAGCAGAATTTGGCCCTCTGGGTAGGGGAAAATAGAATTAGGGCTGATCCTAGACCACTAGAACCAAGGGAGGGAGTCCCATTTATTCAATGGGCATTTAATCCGGGCCCCTAATGCACTCACTCAATGTCAATGGCAGAGGGGAGGGGGAGAAAACCTGGGTTTCCAGGTGAGATGTGTAAAGAAAGGGAGCCAGGGTGTCTGAGGAACATGGGAAGTTATACCTGTCTAGCAACTGTTACCTGAGCTGCTGCTTCAAGGCAGAAGCTCATCAAGTGAGCAGCCCCTTGGGTGTGTCTGCCTTTCTCACAGGCCCTCCTGCGCCAGGCTCCTTTCCTGATGGCCCTGGAATCCACATCCAGCCTCTCTCAGCTCTAGTGGGAAGTGGCACCTGCACGGGACATCTCTGCCCATAGGGAATGGATTCTGGTGGGAAGAGGGGGTTCTGGCCCCGCAATAGGGATCCAACTACCCCCATGTTTAAGAATCTTGTAGTTAACAGAGGATCCAGTAGTGATGGCACTGTGGTCACAGGGATTGGGTTGTAATTGTTTTTAAAATAAATAGTTAATTGGAATTAAAAAAAAACAACAGTATTATATGGAAAAAGAAAAGGAGTACTTGTGGCACCTTAGAGACTAACAAATTTATTAGAGCATAAGCTTTCATGAGCTACAGCTCACTTCATCGGATGCATTTTCTTTTTGCGAATACAGACTAACATGGCTGCTACTCTGAAACTTGGTATTATATGGGTAATTAACTTTATCTGAGACAGTTACTGGCTGCTTTCCCTTCCATTGGAAGGTTTAGTAGCTGACATTTGCTGAATATGTCAAGACATAACTGTGTTAGGGGGTTTGGGGAAGGGGAAGTGTGCCAGGCAGAAACAAAAAACATATTTTACTTTTTGCTGATAAAAACCCTCCCCCCGCATCACAGCAGGAGTCAGTAGCCAGGAATAGGAGCCCCAGGTCAGGAACCTGAGTCAAGGGTCAGAGCCAGGTTACCTGGAACAAGGCAAGGCTGGAACAAGCAGCTAACAGCTAGGAACAAAGGTTTTGAACAACTACCACTGCTCCTGCTGCGGGATGTAAACTGATCTGTGGACTCTTCCCACCAATCAGGCAGGGTAGCCAATCAAACAGTCCAGCTGTGCTGGTTAGGTTGCTGGGAAACTATCCGAGTTTCCTGATTCCTGACACCAAGTCTCAGAACCATGGCCCTTTTTTGGTCACATTTCACCTCCTATTTAACCTCACAATTTTAATGGATAGTTGAATTTTTCTAATCTATCAGGTACAGTTTCTTTAACCCAATTGCTGCCTCACAATGATGGTGCCAGGAGGCACCCAGCCTGGAATCAAGGTCTCTAGTTGTGAAACCCTCAGGCCTTTAATTCACTTTATGATAAGAGGGTCATTGAGCACTGCTGAGACTCAGAAGTGTCTTCATTGGCTGGATTAGTGGTTGTATTATCCTGAATTAATATTGACTGATGAAAAGAAGCTCAAAGCAAGAGGTTTGTTTCTTGATGGTTTGGCTGATAAAAGTCTCCTTGTTAAGGTTACTAGGGCTTTACCTCCCAATGATCTGTAAACCTATCGTAACTGCATCCCCTAGGAACCAGCTCAGAGCCACAGGGTCAGAGAGCAGCTGCCTTGAAAACAGCTAGCAGCAGAGAAGCAATAGCAGCAGATAGGCCAATACACAAGGGATTCTCTGCCCCTGCTTTGAAATGGGACGTGAGAATGAGACCTGGCTGGGGACAATTCCACTTCATAGACTTATCCAGGACTGTGAATTATGTCCTGCAATACACACTTGAGGACCAGTCCTTTAAAGTAGAAACAAGGCACCAAAGACAGGAAGGAGTCTAGGAGCACAATGCTTCCCCGTGTGAATTAGTTTGAGCTCTTACATTTCAACTTCAAAGAACAAAATAAATAAAATATTAGATACATCTGAAAAAACAAAGTCTGGAGGACACCCAAGGCCCCCAAGCTTGCTGGCCCAGAATAATCAAGATTTCCCTGCAGCTGCAACCATTGATGCCCTCACAATCAATCTAATTGTTAACACAGTAAGACCTCAAAATGGCCCTTGGGGCTGTATGAAAAAGACTGAGTTAAAGCCCATTGCCAGACTAGCCTCTGTGTGTCTTGTTACAGGGTCCACTGTTAAAACCAGCATGCTTTAGTGCCATCTTGTTATACCAGACTTTCCCAGCTGAGGGCAGATATTTCGAGGACTGGATTTTGCCTTAGTCCCCTTTGAAAATCCCACCCTGTACTAGAAAAAGAAAACCCCCAAAAAACAAACAACCACCACAACCAACAAAATCCTAACATTTATACAACTCTTTTCAGCAGTGGATCTCAAAGCACTTTATCACCATAGGAATTTGAGGTTGGTCTGTTCTCTGCAATCTGTTCACCAGGGTTTTGGCTAGTCTGAGTTTCAAACAACTCACTGTGTGCAGTAGCTGACACCGTTGTGTGAGATAGCTGGCGGGAAAGCGCATCTTCCATTTTTTGAGGGAAGCGTCTGAGGTAGAGGAGAGGAGACAATGGTGCCCGCAGCTGACAGCAGCCTGCCATTGCTGTTTTATGTAATATATTTTAAAAAATAAGGTGGTTACGAAAGACAAAAATCTTCTTGCCTTAATCAGAACTCCACCACACTGGGGAAGAGGCTTCCATCACCACCCTCGGGATGCTGTTCCCTAGCGAGCTCAATCTCTCTGCTAGGAAGTGATGCCTATGATAGCTGACACAGCCTGGATTTTCCATCACTCAATTTCAAAAGCAGAAGCAGAATAAGAGCCACTCACAGCCCCTGCTGGAGTCCTGTGAGAGGTAAATCAAGGCATAGGATGGGCCTCAGTCTCAAAGGAAAGGAAATTGCATACTCTGCCTTCTCTCCCCAGTCTCTGTTGGGTTGTAATAAAAGTGTGACTCACCAGAAAGCTGTAAAAGATGGTGTGTTGCTTGGACTCAGTCACCTGACCTGGGTCAATGTCACATGGCTGGGTCAGCATCCATAGTCCAGGCCTAACAAAAAATGCAAGCACTTAGATACCACAATAACAGGGATGGATGGATGGATGGATAGATTATCTAGAATGATTTTGGACCCCTCTTTCTGTCTGGGAGTCTGTCCAACTGTGTTCAGACCCTCTCAGATCCCAAGTGAGAGGCAGCTTAAGTTTAATTAGAAAACCCTTCTCTGTAGCAACATATTTAAACCACCCCCCCGCTGTTCCTCAGACGTTCTTGTCAACTGCTGGAAATGGCCCACCTTGATTATCACTACAAAAGGTCCCCCTCCCCCCGCTCTCCTGCTGGTAATTTGTTAGTCTCTAAGGTGCCACAAGTACTCCTTTTCTTTTCACCTTACCTGATCACTCTCATTACAATGTGTATGGTAATACCCACTGTTTCATATACATAGTCTCTATGTATATAAAATCTCCCCACTGTATTTTCCACTGCATGCATCCAATTAAGTGAGCTATAGCTCACAAAAGCTTATGGTCAAATAAATTTGTTAGTCTCTAAGGTGCCACAAGTACTCCTTTTCTTTTTGTGGATGCAGACTAACACGGCTGCTACTCTGAAACCATATTTAAACTGAGTGACTCATCCTGTGAGGAGAGACTATGAAGAAAATACCTGCATGTGGCAGTGATTACAGCTAACTGGTTTAAATTATGTGGCTTGCGGATGGCACAGCATCTTCAGGCTGCCTTTGGTAATGCATTCTGCTTCCTGTCTGTGCTGGAAAGGCTGTTGCAATTAATGCTCTAATCTGCTGGTTTGTTAGCACAGAGTAATGCTGTGGGGGATGGGACTGGAACCACCACTCTTCGCACCCCACAGGGAGAAGAGGCAAAATACTGATTTAGATGCTTCACTTGTTTGTCAGAAGGACTAACGTAGCCGGATAGTGGGGGAATTTGGGCAGGATTTTTTTTGTGTGTGATTAATGATTTAAGATGGAAACCTTGAATTTAGATTAATTTGTCCCCATGGAATCAAAGCCTAGAGATCCCTGCAGCATCCCTAAAAGATATACACTACTGTCCTTCCCTCCACTGCAGCTGTCATGGGTCATTTGCAGCTTGTTTCTTGGTTACACTGAATAAAGAGGAAACAAAGATAAACTGGATTTTTGCCCAAAGCCCAAGAGACAGTCAGCTGCTTTGCTTGTGACCTCCATTCTTTAACGTCATGCAACCTGAGGAAAATCATGAATGGTGTGGAGAAAATGAATAAGGAAGTGTTATTTATCCTCTTCACATAGCACAAGCACCAGCAGGTTTAAAACAAACAAAAGGAAGTACTACTTCACACAATGCATAGTCAACCTGTAGAACTCATTGCCAGAGGATGTTGTGAAGGCCAAAAATATAACTGGGTTAAAAAAATAATTAGATAAGTTCAGGGAGGGTTGGTCCATCAATGGCTATTAGCCAAGATGGTCAGGGATGCAACCCCATGCTCTGGATGTCCTTAGCTCGTGATTGACAAAAACTGGGACAGGATGACATGACATGGAGTCCTGTTCTGTTCGTTTCCTCTGAAGCATCTGGCACCAGCCATTGTCACAAGACAGAATACTGAGCTAAATAGACCATTGATCTGACCCAGTATGGCCATTCTTATGTTCTTAGGAGTCATTTCCCTTTATTCCTGTAATTTGATCAGACAGGGAACAAAGGCAATCCCATAGACACATCACAGTAAGAACTGACTGCATCTCCAGGGATGCTAACTGGGAAAACTTAAAACATCACGAAGTGAATAGCTTTTTAAATGTTTCTCTAAGGCATACAGCAAACCCATCACAAGTGGGAAAGATTTGCCTGACTATCCATCCACATTGAAGGATTCTCCCTCCATGTATGAGAGTTTTGGCAGTGCTGGAGCCCTGGATGGAAAGACAGCCCTGACACTGATTTCATTGACTAAATACCAGCCTTGCAGAAAGCAGTGAGTAATGTGGATTTACTAGAGAACAGTAAGCACATTTTCCCAAGCAGCATTTTTGTATTTACTGGAATGCCTGAAGGAAAAGCAGAGGGCATAGCTGGATGGCAGAAATTGTACTGTTTTGATTAGGCAAAGGCTTCAAAGCTTCCCTTACAAGGAGTAGCATATGCATCAGCTCCAGTAGCATATGCTTTTTCACACAATGCCCAAGTAACCTGTGGAGCTCACTGCCATGTGATATATTTGAGGTCAAGAGTTTAATAGGACTAAGGAAAAGGTTGATCCCTTAAGAATATGTGCCAGCTAGTTATGCTAGACTATCTGTTCAGCCTTGTATTTAGCTGTGACGTTGAGTGCCTTTTCCAGACCTGAGGAACAGCTCTGAGGAAGAGCTCTGTGTAACTTGAAAGCTTGTCTCTCTCACTAATAGAAGTTGGTCCAATAAAATATATTACCTCACCCACCTGGTCTCCTAATTTCCTGGGACCAACACAGCTACAACAACACTGCATATAAGGAAAATCTTGGATATTTACAGGGATAACAAGAATAACCAGCATTATAGCATGGATTAAAAATAACCAAGACTTGTGGAAGCACCATAAAGTGTCCTTTTTCAGGCAGGAGCCTCAACATCTGTCTGTCAAGAGAGTACTTCCCCTGGGGGCAGGTTATACCATTGCTGCCTTCTGAAGAGTTCCTGCACTTCCCTCTGAAGCAGCTGCTTTGGGCTACTGTCGGATATGGGATACTTGTCTAGTTGGAGTCCTGGTTTGGCAATTCCCATGTTCCCAGAGAGAGAGTGAATCTTCAAAAGCTGTAATAGGAGTCGAGGAAATTGGCTGTATTACTGTCAGAGAGTCTGGTGAGATGGCTTTATCTTCCTGGGTCTAGCGTTTGGGTGTGCCTCAGTTTACCTATCTGTAAAATGGATTAAATTATAGTGACCTGCCTTTGCAAAGTACTTTCAGATCCTAGAATGGAAAGTTCAAAATAGAATAATTTAATTTGTTAAAAATAAACACTGAAGTCAGAAAGGCTGTGTGTGTTAGGAAATCAATATGAAATAGTGCTGTAGAAAGGCTGCATTTGTTCAGAGCAACATAGGCAGCCAATAGACACAGTAGCTGCAGGGAAATAGAACACTAGCAGTTAAATGGTCATGTCGACTCTTGGGTGCCATCTGGTGGACACGAGGGCAGATCCTTAGCTGGAGTTAATTGTCATAAAAGAAAAGGAAAAGGAGTACTTTTGGCACCTTAGAGACTAACAAATTTATTAGAGCATAAGCTTTCGTGAGCTACAGCTCACTTCATCGGATGCATTTGGTGGAAAAAACAGAGGGGAGATTGATATACACACACAGAGAACATGAAACAATGGGTTAATCATACACACTGTAAGGAGAGTGATCACTTAAGATAAGCCATTACCAGCAGCAGGGGGGGAAAGGAGGAAAACCTTTCATGGTGACAAGCAAGCTAGGCTATTTCCAGCCGATGAAGTGAGCTGTAGCTCACGAAAGCTTATGCTCTAATAAATTTGTTAGTCTCTAAGGTGCCACAAGTACTCCTTTTCTTTTTGCGAATACAGACTAACACGGCTGCTACTCTGAAACCTAAGAATATCTGAGGAACAGTGGGGAGTGGTGGCTTATCCTAAGTGATCACTCTCCTTACAGTGTGTATGATAAACCCATTGTTTCATGTTCTCTGTGTGTGTATATCAATCTCCCCTGTTTTTTCCACCAAATGCATCCGATGAAGTGAGCTGTAGCTCACAAAAGCTTATGCTCTAATAAATTTGTTAGTCTTTAAGGTGCCACAAGTACTCTTTTTCTTTTTGCGAATACAGACTAACACGGCTGCTACTCTAAAAGAAAAGGAGTACTTGTGAACTGAAACCTGTTAATTGTCATAGTTCCACTGAAGTCAATACAGTGATGACAATTTACATTGGCTAAAGATCTGTTCCACAGAGTCCATGTAAAAATTAGCTAATGGCATATTTTCTGGATTTAAATCCTACCACGATCAAAATGGGCTTAATGTATTTAAATATTGTTAGATAAAAAAATTGCCTGGGCCGATGTGAGCTGCCTTGGGGCCCTTGTTTACTGGAATCTATTTGACAGATTTGTAAAGTACAGAATTCATAAGGTGCAGCCTGATGGCAGCCTTATGTGTCATATAGGGTATCATAGCTCAGACTGTAGATTTAGCCTTTTGCTCTCAGGGTCTAGGAGGGCTGTGGAGGCAGCACCTCATCCTGTAAAATTCAATTCAAATGTGAGGCAAGAAAGGAAAATCTGGGTTACCTTCCTCTTCCAGCTCTTGCAGAAAGTCTTGACTTATCTGTGTCAGTCCCTTAGATGGTGAGCTCTTCAGCATAGAGACTGTCTTTAATTTTTGTCTTATAAAGGGTAAAGGGCACTGTTGGCACATACCAAATAATGACAACAGGCCAACAAACGTCCAGCCAGGGATTTCACAAATGCTTATTTAACAAACAAACAGGACACGAAGAATTTGTAATAAAGCTCCCTAACACTTACTACAGAAATTTTATTAAAAGATAATTTAATATTCAAGAATACAAAGCAACATATTAACATTAAATACACATCTTATGAGGCACGATGTGGAGGGAGTGGGTGATTTCCCCCATTTTCTGGCCCAAGCTCTACAACTGCTGGGAGTAAATCCTTAGCGTTTCTTTTAGGATCTTGTTAAGAAACAGGAACAAATAAAAAGATCAGGGATGAGGCAAGAGAAAAAAGGTGGCCAACATTATCAGAAGAAAGAGAGAGATGCTGAGCAGACTTGGAGAGATGTAATATTAGCTTTAACCATTTGCTTATGGCTTCCTGGTTCAGACACGAGTAGCTCAACAGCTGCTCACTATTGGAGAAATTCACCCTTATGCAAAAGGAGCTTAAATGGGTGGCCAGTCCTTGCACTGCCCTCTGCAGAGGGGTGAATTTCACCCTGTACATAACCAGAAACCAAGAAAATCCATATCAGTGGATCGCAGTGTGCACCCTATTACAATAAATCACCCCACGTAGCTACCCATCATTTTATTTTATATATTTCAGTGTTAGCTCATTACATAATATTCATGTATTCATCTGGGGCCTAATCTTGAGATCTTTACTCAGACAAACATCACATGGACTTAGTTTGGTACTGACACCATCAGAATAGGGCTCCATGGTGAATGATCAATGTGCAGGGCAGGAGGGGGAGGGTGTTGTCTTAATGTGATCCTGATAGGGAAGATGTTGAGAATCACCACAATACAGACTAGTCTTGCTTTGGATTAGTGAAAATGTGCCCTTCTGTAATGGGTTCAAGGGATTATGTTTGTGACACAACATTTAGAGATGCTAGAGAGTGTGGAGTCTGTTGGAAAAGCAGAGAGATGGAATTAAGATAAAGTAACACACTGAGGCTGCTCACTGGGTGGCACAAATCTCTTCTCCTTCCTAAAAGACACATGCTTTTTATCTGTGTTTATAGAAAATAGAAATTGCAGCAGTGGAAGCCCCAGGACTGCCAAACCATATCAACACAAACTGCTTCACTGGATTTGTGCTGAAAAATGAGGGATGCTGGGAATTAAACAAATCAGTGGAGGCCTGTAGCTTCAAAAAAGTGACCATTTGTGAGTGTTTCCTCCAATGGCCTAATCTTTAAAGTCATTTCCTCTCTGCCTAGGTATCCGCGGCCAAGTAATCTGTGCTCTCTCTGTGCTGCGTAGATTATTCATCACACTGTGTTAAAATGTGTATCACACCGAACCCATCCCTTGCAGAAAACCTCCTGGCACCAGTGACAGATGTTTGCTTTCCATGAACAGAGCCTCTGGACTTATTTCTGAATAGTCTCTTGGAGTTTGCTTAACAGTAAAAAAAAAGCAAATTCTAGGCTGACCCACAGCCAGCCTGATGATTCATAGCAGAGGTCTTTCCTGCAGGCTCCATCCCTAACAGAGATGCTGGGATTGGGTCCTCATCTCATCCCCTTCTCTGTCTCCACCATTCAGCAGGCAGCACTTGGCAGCAGTGCAGGTCTGTCTCACTTTCCAGCAGTGCACTCCTCATTGTTTGCAAAGGTTTTCCTGGGATGGTGTCCCCAGGTCAGGGTTTGGTTCGGGTTCAGTGCAGTCTGTGCTTATCCTTTCCAGAGAAACTTGAGGGGACCCTGTGGAAGTGTTGTTGGTTTGAAACTTGGAGACTATTCTGGCAGTTTCCTGGGTGATCTCAAAATGTCTGAGTTGCTGTTTTCCTCCAGAACGTCGCTGCAGTGTGCTTGGCTCTGGTGAACTACTCCTGCTGCTGTCTTTCTTCTCTAGGACTTCCTTTGTCATGGGGCTGCAGTCTGCAGGACTGCCTTCTGCATCAGCCTCCATCAGAGGGCTAGACAGAGCAACAGCCATCAAGGACAAGCTGGAAGGTTTGTGAATGACTGGCCTCATTTTGGCCTGTGCAGGTCGAGGATACTTCACAGGCTGCCGGCTGAAGTACCCCCTGGGTTGCGTCCCTAGAACTGAATCAGAATCTGGGTCTGGCTTTTCATGCACTGATTCCTCAAGGTCCTCCAGCTCAGAGCCGTCATTTCTATTCAAATCTGAACAAAACATTAGAGAGTTATTTTAAAATGAGGTTCCCCCTCAACCTAGAGCAGTGGTGGGCAACCTGTGGCTGATGGGCCGCAGGTTGCCCACCACTGGCCTAGAGCATGCGGCCTAGCTAATGTGACAAATTGGACAAATACAAATCCCTGGACAAACACACAAGTGGAGGCCATTCCCCTGTTCAGTGCTGGGGACTGAGCTGCCACTATTAATGTTGGTGTAAATCAGGAGTAATTTCAGAGACATGGTGTGAAATGGGTGCAAGTGAAGGGAGATCAGGCGCTGTGTTCTCAAGCCTGTGAATCCTGCCTACAGCACCTTAGAGAATCGACTCTGGCAGGTAACTCTAGGCCTCCCGGCCTCTAGCAGCAGGGCTTGTGCGGAGTGAAGGAAAACCCCTTCCTGAGAAGGGCTCATAATACACTGAAACTTGGTGGCATGCTAGCCTGGTGACTGTGATGGAGTGGGCTGCCTAGACAGAGGAAAGTGGCAAAGTGATACCATGCCTTACCCCATACACAGGGACACATGCAGAGACAGGCAGACCCAAAGAAGTTGTGAAAGTTCAGTAAACCCAGATCAAGCCAACCCAAAACCTGCTCCATGAACATGTGCCCCTGCTTTACATTTACCTAGGGGATCTGTGCTCAGGGGACAGTGGGCTCCCTCCATTGTCAGCTCATTGATGGCTTCACTGGAAGATGACTTATCAGACACGTAGCCCTCACTTGAATCATGCTTGAAGGAGAAACTCTGTTGGAAAAAGCCAGGACTGTGAACCTCTTTAGACAGGGCTCTCCTTTCAGATTAATTACAATATGCAGTTCCCTGAATGTTGCAGTAACCAAGGGAACAAAGATAATTGGCTAATGGCGAAAATATCTTGATCTCCAAGACTCCATTTCAGCTTGCCCAATGCAAAAGCACAGTGCTAAAGCCGGCTCAGCAAGAGAGGGAGAGGCCTCTTAGAGCTGGGATTAGGACCCCGTTTTACTGGGTGCTGCACAGACACAGAATGCGGGACAGTCCCGCCCTGAAGAATCTAACTAGAGAAAGGCTGTAAGGTGAAACAGTGAGGAGGTGATTTGCCCAAGGTCACACAACTGGTCAGAGCCGACAACAGAACTCAGGTGTCCCAAGTGCCAAATCAGCACTCTGCCCATTGAACCATACTGCCTGCCACAAAAAGCACCACAGGAGCAGGGGTTGCTTTCTGGCAGGAGAAACAAGACCTGTGCTAAGGTTTACATCCATGTATCCTACACACTATTAAAACAGACCATTTTAGAATGAAGGGGCGGTAGTTCTGCCTTGGAGTTGTGGGGAGACAAGGTTCACGCCCTGGGTTTATGGCACCTTCAGAAAACCCTGCATGGAAGTGCAGCCCCCTTATTTAGAGCCACCTATTCTTTATGCTCGATATAAATCAGGAATGAGCCAATTAAAAGCGTGGTGAAGGACTGATTATGAAAATGGCACTAAATTCATGTCACCTCCCTGGTTCCCTCTGGATAGGTCACGATGCGCAACATTAATGGGCAGCAGCCACATTATCTGTCATGCTGCGGCCTCGCTCAGTGATTCCTTTGCGAGTCCTTGTGCAGTTGGACAAAGTGGGGGGAAGCAATGGAAACACAACCATTAATTACAGCAAAGTAATTACTATTAGATTGAAACAAATGAGAGCCTGAGATGGCTGCTACACTGGGGCCCGAACATCATTGCTCTTATGGGCCCAATTCCCCACGGAAGTCAGTGGGAGTTTGTACAGAAATTGATCAAAATCTGAGCAGGGACTTCACGATTTGGCTTTATTATTATATTGAGAACTCCTATAGAACTTAATTCCCCACCCCCCAATAATTTTTTACCTTTCCTGTAGAATTTAGTAACCATCCCTGCTGTAGAATTATATAGGATGGTGTGACAGGGCATCTGCCCTGCACAAGCCCTGATAGGGTTAAAAGCCAGCCTGGAGGGCTACAAGGAAACTAACCATTAGGGCTGTGGCTGCTCAGCTGGACCAGCCAATCAGGGCCCAGATGGCCCATACAAAAAGGAAGTTGCAGGCCAGGGCAAGGGTGTCTGCTGCAGGAAGCCCAAGGGAGGGGACTGGCTTCCTAGAGGGCTGCAGAGACTAGCACTGTGAACAGGGCTGCTAGGACTTGCAGGCCCAAGGCCCTGGGAAGAGGGTGAAGGAGCTAGAAGCAGGAGCCAAAGGTGCTGGGGCTGCGGGGAAGTGGCCCAGGGACTTGAGACAGACTGGTGGAGAATGAAATGAGGGGCAGTGGGAAGCTGTTATTTACAGGGTCCCTGGGCTAGGACCCAGAGTAGTGGGAGGTCCTGGGTCCCTTCCTGCCCCCACCTGCTGCTGAAGAAGTGGCCAGGCTATGGACTGTGAAACTGCTGCAAGGAGCCACTAGACTATTGCAGAAGGAGGCCCCTGGAAGGGGGAACCCAGATTGTGACATGGCCGGAGGGCTGTGCCATGAAGCAGAGGTAGTGAGACTGGAACTGCAGTGGGTCTGCAGGTGGAGACAAGGATGGGAGAGCCACCACCACTGGAGGGCACACCTGTAGACCAGAGCTAATTCCCAAAATGGCCAGCAGGAGGCATCAGTGTGGTGAGTGACCCTGTGACAGATGTTTTAACAAAAACAAACTTGAACTATGGAAATGTGCTCATTCCCTATTATATTCCCTATTAGATTCATACCTATTAAAGTATATTGGACTTTTCCATATGGGGAATGGAAGTCAGGTGCACTGTCAGATTAGTACCTGCTTTCAGCTGGGATCACAGTCACTATAATTCCCTTAGGCCTCAGTGACCGGGAACCATAGGTAAAGCAGTACCACTGCCAACAAGACACGAATGTGACAATTAAGAAAAAGAAGCACTCCCCCACACCCGCTTCTCAGTGGCCTGAGCCCAGGACTGGGACACAGATACTGATCATTCAGGCTTCGACTCCCCCTGTGACCTTGGCATAGTCACTTTCCCTCTCTCTGCCTCCGTTAACTCGGCTATAAAATGTGGATAACACCTCTTACCTAGCTCCCAGGAGTTACTACCAATTATCTCAAGTTTTAAAGTGCTTTGAAGAGGAAGGGTGCTAGGCCTTATCTTGAGAGACAGGCAGATGGGGAGGGCTGGAGAGGTGCTTAGCACTCAGCAGCACAGAAACACAGTCTATCTAGCCACAGCTGAACTACGCCTCAGAGGGAGGCAAGCCCAGCAGGTCTGAGCTGGGGATCCTGCTGTATCCTTCGCTATTTATACAATCATCCATTCCATGAGCTGTAAAACTATCTACTGAGAGACAAAGCAACGTCCTAAGTAACGTAGTCTGGAGAAACCCATGTCTTTTCTGCAGGAATTGGATTCTTTAAAATGGGCAGCAAAACACCCTCCAGAGCTGTCTGGGGAGCTGCTGAGGGATCCGTAGCTTGGAATTTCTTCCAGTTCAGTCGCCCATCTGCTCTCTGAATAACCCACGGATGTCAAGTGGCTTCACTTTCTGTAAGATCCTGTTTTCCTCGCTAATCCAACTCCCTGTGACTATAACAGGGTCACGGGGCCCAGCTCAGTGTCTCCGAACTGTACCTCTGTGGTCACACCCTGGGCTTTCTCAGCGCTCTGCTGCTCCTCTTTGTCCTTCTCTGCCAAGGCTTCTTGCGAAGTGTTTTCATACAAAGACGGAGGCAAGTCATCCATCCCAAAGACCCTCTCGTAGCTCAGAATGAGAAATTCCACAATCTGGGCCTGGTACCCAGAATCTACGAGGCACGACATGGAGACATCACACCCTGAGCCGGGCCGGATCAGCGTTGGCCCAAAGATTATCCCCAAGTTGTTGGGAGACATCTTGTTCTCTTCATACCTCTGAGACACCCTGGGAAAGGGAAACATCATGGTTAGGTGCTTCCCAGCTTTCAACCCCATTGCAGCGAGTGGGAGGGATGGAATGGGTGGGTAGTGGGGGAGCTGATGGCACCATTTCCTGGTACAGATGCATCCTGACCCTGGCAGGAACTGGATGTTCCAACGCTCAGGCTCCACTGTGACCACTGTTCCCTCTAAGCTGTACACTTGTGCATGTATACACGGATCCTAAACCCCATGCACACAGCGAAACACCATGGG
Source organism: Dermochelys coriacea (assembly GCF_009764565.3). NCBI lineage: Eukaryota > Metazoa > Chordata > Testudines > Dermochelyidae > Dermochelys > Dermochelys coriacea. The sequence continues at coordinate 19,043,699 of NC_050087.2, forward strand.
CACAAAAATTTTCACAGAAGCACAACAATTTGCACAGAAGAAATTTTTTGCACACACAGCCTGTCAAAAATTAGAGGGAACATTGACTGTGACCCAAGAAACTGCTCTGAGCTTAGTGAAAAGTCTAGCTTTAAGGGAAGATGCTTGGTCAGCGCTGGATGAAAGGAGCTTGGGGACACAGGCCCATATCTCCCATTGCCCTAATGGGGATTCTGGCTCTGCACCTAGTTTAACTGTAAAGTGTCATCAGTTAAGGAGTGGCCAGACAGCTCATCTGGGACCAGGACCTTTTCCTTCTCCCTTGTCAAGAGCTGCGAGGGTCTCGCCTTTCTCCTGAATAGGCTTTTCCCTCCTCATAGCTGTCCCTTTGGTCTAATCCTGCCCTTTCGCTGGCGAAAGAGGCTACAGACATGTCAGCACTTCAAGCTGAGGGTGTAATTCCCAGCTCTCATCAAGTTAGTGTGCTAAACACAGAATGTGGCAGTGGCAGTAGTGCAAATGGCAGGAGAGGCTAGCTGTCCTGAGCCATCGATGGCAGACTCATCCTCGGGGCAGCTGGCCCCTCCTGCCACTTGTGCTGCTGTGGCTACATGCTATTATCATCATGCTACCTCAAGGAGAGCTAGCTCGAGTATGTTTTCTCAAGCTGGAAATTATACCCCAACTCCAAGTGTAGATGTGTTCTAAGAACTTCTTCTGGTACTGACCTGCCGTTGTGCCAGATGCTCATCTGGGGAGCAAGATCTCTGCAGCAATCTCTTTGCAGCACTAGCGTCTAACAGACCCCCTCCCCATTCAGGTAACACTAATCAGCAAGCCAGCCCCTTATCCCCATCACCTGTACAGATGTGCAATGAGGTGTCGCAGGGTGTTGTAGTTAGTCCCAGGCAGTTTGCTCAGCAAGTCCTTCATACTTTGAATGGGATCTGCTGAGAACCCTGAGCTCTCTCTCTTCCCTTCCCCAGGTCTCTGCAAGTCTTTGGCAAGTGTGATTAATTCATCGTAGAGCTCATACAGGAGCACTGGTCCTGACAGCTGCAGTGAGATGAGGGAAATTGTTACTGCAAAAAGAAAAGGAGGACTTGTGGCACCTTAGAGACTAACAAATTTATTTGAGCATAAGCTTTCGTGAGCTACAGCTCACTTCATCGGATGCATTCCGTGAGCTGTAGCTCATGAAAGCTTATGGTCAAATAAATTTGTTAGTCTCTAAGGTGCCACAAGTCCTCCTTTTCTTTTTGTAAATACAGACTAACAAGGCTGCTACTCTGAAACCTGTGTTACTGCAGCCTCCCTATTTAATGCTCTGGGGAAAGTCCCATGAAGGACCTTTGCTGGTGTCAGTGGCCCCCCAGTCCTGGCCCCCTTCAGCCACATGTTCCCCGGCTCATACCAACTGTTATCCCCATGATGTGCAGGCTGGTGATTAGCTTCCTGATTTCACATGAACTTCTAGCGCCTGCAGAGAAGGCCCAGGTCTCGCCAGAATTGCCATTCACATGGAATTAATATTTGGGGAAGCTCAGAAATAACCCAGGCCTGCTACTGCTCAGGGAAGCATTGGGTCTCATCTGCCCTTTATCACTGCAAGCCATGAGCCCTGGTGGGGTCAGGAGACTTCCCAGTGACCATCTTAGACTGTCACTCCCATGGCACCAGAGAAGGTGGAAGTCAGGAGATCAGTGCCTGGAATTAATCCCTGATTCTACAGTAAACAAACAGACATCAACACATCCCAGTGCCTCAAAAACCCAGCTAAGAGCAAGCCAGGAACAGGGGTTGCCATCCTTCCAGAGATGCACCAGAAACTGAAGCCAGGAGCCTGCAAGTAGCCAGGACCAGAGACTGATCCTGGCTCCTCCTGGGGATTTGCTACCCACCTCCTTCAGGAAATGCTTCAGGACGCCAGTGATGTCATGGGGAGAATGTTCTGAGAGCTCCACCAGCTCCCTTCCATTTTCAAATGCCTGGCAGAGCTTCTCCACCCGGGCTTTGGCCCCACTTATCCGATAGATCCCCTGCATTATTGAAATGGGGAAAGGTCAAGGGATCCTGGTTAGATAATGTGAGAAGAGTGGGGAGGGGAGGGCCAGGAACTAACAGGACAGATTAATTTCTGCAGCTAAGGCCAAGAAGGGATGTGACATTGTCTCTTTCCCCCTGTGGACAGGCAACAAAGGGTGATATGCAGAGACTCGGTACCCAGCTACCCCCATGATGGGCCATTAGAAATACCAGAGCTAGAAGAAACTAGACAGAATTTTAATTAGTCTGTCTTGATGCCAGGTGACCTGTGCCAGCTGCCTGGGCCACCGTCAATGGTTCACTGGGGAACCCCCCTTTGTGAAGTGCTTTGAGACAAAAGGTACCAAGTAAGGGCCTGATGTGGTTCCTGTCAAAGTCAAATGGAGCGTAATCCTGGTCCCCAGCGGAAGCAGGACCAGGCCCTTTGCTGGACTCTACCCCAGGGCTGCTCACCTGCACTCCGAGGGCACGTGCCTCAATTTCTGAGGTGCATTTCACAACTATGAATGGAACCTCTTCTGGGAAATCACGCGGGACCTGTGTGAAGTCGATACCAAAGAGAGGCACTCTGCTGGGCAGCTTCTTGTGGCCACAAGTGATCAGGAGGTTCTCCAGGCACTTCCTGTGGCAGGTCAGGTAGCACTGCAATGGTAGGATGATATTGCAATTAGGCACTAATTACAGTTCAGCGAGGACCACTCCAGAAGCTGGGGAAAGTGTCTCCCCCTGGGGCACATCACAGGCTCTCCCTTCTCATGTTCCCTCCATTCCATGTTCCACACCTCTCTGCAGAAGCGCCTCATTGGGAGATACTTCCCCTTTGCCTCCCTTTCCTTCGCTGTTATGGCAGAGCAGCCTGGGGTGAGGGACAGGGAGATGGTCATGCACTGAATTGTTGGCCTCATAGAGGGGGGGCACATTCACTTAGTTTTGCAGCAGGGACATGCCTGCAGTGAGATAACCAGCTCTCCCTGGCCCCTGTGCAAGGTATCTACAGTCCAGGGTGTTCTGAGCTTTCTCACCTCTTCACACTCGGTGCCACTGACCATAAAGGTTTCACACTCCCTGCACTTGGATGGACCCCGCAATTTCCGCAGCCGGTGGGTCTGTGCTGCACTTGACAGAGAGATGTTCTTAAACTGACATTGGGATGATCCATTTTCTGGTGCAGCAACCATGTAAATAACAAGAAGACATTACAAAAAGTCATTCATGCCATCTAGAAATGCAAAAGAATTAGCAGCCCATTTCTCTAGACAGCTGGGCAGGTCTCTTGTCTTGCTATCTATTGGGGATGATAAGGAAAGCTCAACTTAATGACTGATGGTTATTGGCTTAACTGGTGGGGGCCTGAAATAGAATTTGGGATATTGCTGCCAGATGTAACTGAGCATCAATAGCACAACTATACTGAGGTTCAGGGCTGGAATACCATGGGGGGGTTGTGGATTGGGAGGGGCATCAACAGAGCTGCTGGGGGAAGCCCAGGTTTAGAATAGCAGGGGCCTGTGGTTTGGGATTGAGGAGCATCAGCAGAGCTGCGTATGTTGGGGGGGGAACCCAGAACTGGAGTAGCAATTGGGGCGGGGGGGAGGGCTGCAGGTCCAAATTGAGTGGCATCAGCAAAGCTGTATGGGGGTCCAGAACTGGAATAGCAGGGAGGGCTGCACGTTGGGATTTACATGCATTGACAGAGCTGTGTATGGAAAGCACAAGGGACGCAGGATGCTCTCCTGCTGTTTCTTTTTATCAGTCATGCAGGTTTGTTTATTGCTCACCATTTTCATATGTTTGAGATGAATCTCTCTCTTCAAAATCATCCGAGGAGGACATGGTGCCTGTGGATGAAGCTTTTAGCAACATCCTACTTTGGTGCCCTGGAGACAAGGAGGAAGGTTTTACATTATACAAAATACAAGATGTACTTTATTTATGTGAAAGGTTTCAGAGTGGTAGCCGTGTTAGTCTCTATCAGCAGAAAGAACGAGGAGTACTTTGGGGGGAGGGATAGCTCGGTGGTTTGAGCACTGGCCTGCTAAACCCAGAGTTCAATCCTTGAGGGGGCCATTTAGGGATCTGGAGCAGAAATTGGGGATTGGCCCTGCTTTGAGCAGGGGGTTGGACTAGATGACCTCCTGAGGTCCCTTCCAACCCTGATATTCTATGATTCACCTTAGAGACTAACAAATTTATCTGAGCATAAGCTGTCGTGGGCTAAAGCCCACTTCATCAGATGCATGCAGAGGAAAATACAATAGGAAGAGATATACACATATACACAGAGAACATGAAAAAATGGGGGTTGCCATACCAACTCTTAACAAGACCAATTGATTAAGGTTGGCTATTATCATCAGGAGAAAAAACTTTTGTAGCAATAATCAGGATGGCCCATTTCAAACAGTTGACAAGAAGGTGTGAGTAACAGTAGGGGGAAACTTAGCATGGAGAAATAGTTTTTAGTTAGTGTAATGACTCATCCTATCCCAGTCTTTATTCAAGCCTAATTTAATGGTGTCCAGTTTGCAGATTAATTCCAGTTCTGCTATTTCTCATTGGAGTCTTTTTTTGAAGTTCTATTGTTGAATAATTGCGACTTGTAGGTCTGTAATTGAGTGTCCAGGGAGGTTGAAGTGTTCTCCGACTGGTTTTTAAATGTTATATTTCTTGATGTCTGATTTGCGTCCATTTATTCTTTTGCATAGAGACTGTCCGGTTTGGCCAATGTACATGACAAAGGGGCACTGCTGGCACATATCACACTGGTAGATGTGTAGGTGAACAAGTCTCTGGTTTTGTTTTGTTTTGTTTTTTTTTCCACCAAATGCATCCGATGAAGTGAGCTGTAGCTCACGAAAGCTTATGCTCTAATAAATTTGTTAGTCTCTAAGGTGCCACAAGTACTCCTTTTCTTTTTGCGAATACAGACTAACATGGCTGCTACTCTGAAAAAAGTCTCTGATAGTGTGGCTGATGTGATTAGATCCTATGATGGTGTCCCTTGAATAGATATGTGGACAGAGTTGACAATGGGCTTTGCTGCAAGGATAGGTTCCTGGATTAGTGTTTTTGTTGTGTGGTTGCTGGTGAGTATTTGCTTCAAGTTGGGGAGCTGTCTGTCAGCGAGCACTGGCCTGTCTCCCAAGATCTGAGAGAGTGAGGGATCATCCTCTTGAAGGACGGAGTCCTCGCTTACAGACCGCCCCCCAATCTGAAGCAAATACTCACCAGCAACCACACAACAAAAATACCAGGAACCTATCCTTGCAGCAAAGCCCGTTGCCATCATGTGCCAGCTATGCCCTTTTGCCATGTACATTGGCCAAACCGGACAGTCTCTATGCAAAAGAATAAATGGACACAAATCAGACATCAAGAAATATAACATTTAAAAACCAGTCAGAGAACACTTCAACCTCCCTGTGTGTGTGTGTGTGTATGTATGTGTGTGTGTACACACACACACACACACACACACACACACACATCTCTTCCTACTGTATTTTCCACTGCATGCTTCTGATGAAGTGGGCTTTAGCCCACGAAAGCATATGCTCAAATAAATTTGTTAGTCTCTAAGATGCCACAAGTACTCCTCATTCTTTCTCTTATTTATGTGTTGCACATTATAGAAAAAAAAAGCTCCAAATCACATTTAATTTCTACTGAAGTTTTTTGTTAGTATGACTATTAGGCAGAAAGTGCCATTCTTCTCACCTGGGCTAGAGGTAGGAGAGTCCAGGGAGCGGGATTCGCAACTCCCACCCAGGCTTTCTGTGTCACTGTAGAAGGATTTGTTTACACCTGTAAAAGGTGAAGTAAAAGAGACAGATCATCTCAAAACACTGACTAATGTCTCAGCAGCAGTTTCTAAATGTACAATCTCATCTGCTGGGGTCTTTACTCTTACTGACAATGCTTCAAAACAACTGATCTTTCTGCTAATATCTTTTAAAACAGAAACACAGGCACGATGAGAGCCTGGTAATCCAAAAAGCAATCTGGAGGCATTTTTGCTGAATCATGCCATGCTTTTTAAAGACCTTTAGGAAATGTCCTTTTGTGCCAGAAAAGTTTAATGACAATTATTTTCTACAGTAGTGAGATAATTTCCAAAATGTCCTTGAGAGAAATTTTAAGATGGTGAAATGGGGTGTTAAATGTGCAATGAAAGGTGATGATCTGTGGAAGGAGGATGTAAAACTTGAAAATATAATATATCACTCAAGGGACTGAACTGAAGGAATAACAAGAGAAGTTTTACTGGCTGCACTGCCTGTCACAGCCCACCCTAAGGTGGCTTGCATATAGAATATAGTCAAGCATGAAATCAAACATGAGGTTATAAAAGTGATGCTGCAAGTAAAGGGGTCTGAGGGTACACAGCATGTCCCCAGACTGCCAGAAAATCCATAAATGTTTTCACAAGACAGAGAAACAACATAGTTGCAGAAAAAAATCTCCATTTCAAGTCACACACCAGGAGATGGACAAGAGCTTACAAGGCATTCAGGCCATGAACCAGCTTGTTTGTACCTTTATTAAAATGCTGTAAGGCTTATGTACCATCAAATAGACTACACCTGCCTTATCCATGACAGCATCTCCTGGTTAAAGCTCAGAATGACTTTCACAACTGTTTTTTGGATCATACCTGTTGTCTAAGATGCCTGTGGATGGGGAGTGAATAAAACCTGACACTGTGTGAGATAAAAGTAAAATTTTCTGATTCAATCAGGTGACAAGTTTTCATGAACCTGAATCCCTTTCCATAAAATTGCAGCAGCCAAGCCACACACAGTTCTAGTCTGGAGAAAGCCTCGGCTCTGACTCTTATTAGGTTATTAATAACCTAACCTCTCCTTGCTACTCTTGGCTGCATACATATATGAATCAAGCAGCAGTGACACAATAGAGAGTTAAATTAAACCTACTTTGTTCACTGTTTGTGGAAAACTGTTTTCCTGATGCATCTTCCGCAGATGTGCTCAGATCAGTGGCAGAGGATGACATGCAGGAGTATTGCACTGCATTCTTTTTTCTGCCACTAGGGGGAGACCTGAGACCGAAATACACAAACAAGTTTCAGAGTAGCAGCCTTGTTAGTCTGTATCCGCAAACAGAACAGGAGGATTTGTGGCACCTTAGAGACTAACAAATTTATTTGAGCATAAACTTTCGTGAGCTACAGCTCACTTCATCGGATGCATTCAGTGGAAGCTTATGCTCAATAAAATTGGTTAGTCTCTAAGGTGCCACAAGTCCTCCTTTTCTTTTTACAGAGATGAGGAAATATTTTTTATTCAGCCAACTTCATTTTGTGAAAGAGACAAGCTTTTGAACAACACAGACTTATTCAGGTCTGGGACTACCATGACTACAACAATGCTTCAAATGAAATACACAAGCAGGGGGCATTTTGTGTTTTGTTTTTTAAAATGTCTTTAATTAGTTCAAATATTATTGTCCCATAGATGTACATGGTGCTTTAGAGCCATATAAGAGGACCAGGTCCTGGCCTCCGGGAGTTTACAGGTATTTGTAGGCTGGACTTTTCAAAGAAGCCTAGGGCAAGTGCACACCAGATTGACAGTCAATACTAAGAACATAAGAATGGCCATACTGGGTCAGAACAATGGTCCATCTAGTCCAGTACCTATCTTCTGACATTGGCTGGTGGCAGAACAAGGGAATGAACAGAACAAGGCAATTATTGAGTGATCTATCCCCTGTTGTCCAGTCCCAGCTTCTGGCAGTCAGAGGTTTAGGGACACCAGAGCATGGACTTGGATCCCTGACAATCTTGGCTAATAGCTGTAGATGGACCTATCCTCCATGAACTCATCTAATTCTGTCTTGAACCTAGTTATACTCTTGGCTTCCACATTATCCCCTGGCAATGAGTTCTGCAGGTCAACTCTGCATTGTGTGAAGGAATACTTCCTTATGTTTGTTATAAACCTGTTGCCCATTAATTTCAATATAAATAAGTTTAATATAATTTCCCATATATTTTCTGTCTACAGGAAATATATAAAGATGGGTAGTTTGGAAATCAAACATCATACATATGAGATAATGAGGATCAATACATTAAACAAGTTGGGAGAAATAACTCCTGACTTGGGACAGACTGCTGGGCCAAGTTATCCTTGTGCAGGCCCTAACACTTACTGATCATCACAAGGAAAGCAAATGATCTTTGGGAGTCTGTTCTCTGCTAATGTTAATGGAAGCTATGTAGAGACCTCAAGGAGAGAACAGACCCTTTTGGACTTTGGCTTGTGGTACTTCTCAAAGTGATCAACTAGCCCATTCCATGTCTTCTCAGCATTAATAACCCTGCAGCATCACAAGTGACTTTATAGGGTAAAATGTTTTGAATGAGTCTTTGTATTAAGCTTATTATACATTTCAAATCCTGAAGTCACCAGCTCTGGTTCTATATTTCTTTACCTCCGCCCTGCAGGAATAAATGCTTCAAATTCAAACACCTCCACGGAGACCTCTTTCTTCTGCAACTTCTGAATGAATTCCAGATATTTCTCACCCACTTTGTAGGGCTTGCAGTACTCAGTCATGTTCTTGTACCCCACTGGAATCTTCTCTGCCTGAGTCTGCTGCAACTTGAACATCCTCAAGGTAACCTTATGGAAATCCCAAAAAGCATGAAACACCCCTAGGCCTAGGTGACCCTCTTTCTCTTGAATCTCAGGTGTGTCCCCCAGGCTCTCAGTTCAGTTTGTGAACAAGGCTCCTGCACAGTTCCCACAGTTACCCACGCTTTCCTGCTTATTGATATATCTGCCTAGCATTTTAGTTTCACTTTATTAATGAAATTACACAAAGAATTGCACTTAATTTAAATAAATCTGCATACAAGCCCATTAGCCAGTCAAAACACAGACCCCTACCCCATATCAAGCTGCTCTAGGAACTGTACTTCAGTCATGGTCAGGTGAAGCTGGTGAGGGCTCCTCAGGGCCGGATTAACCTTTTATGGGCCCCCCATAGGGGCAATGGACCATGGTGCGGTGGGGGTCGGGCCCCAGAGCGAGGGGCCAGCCAAGGGCAATTGGGGATGGCATGGCAGGGGTGGCCCTGCTCCGCCCAGCCCAGTGAGAGGGCCCTATTTACAAACCAGCAGTTGCCAGATACACAATGGCCTGCCTGGCTCTGTGCTGCCAGCGCGCCCCTTCCCCTTGGGGTTGGGCCCATGCCACGCCACACAGCCTCCCCGCTGCCCCCAATTCCCTATGGCCAGAACCCCCCAGACCCAGGGGCTCGTGGGGTTTCAGGGCACAGTGCAAACCAGGCACTGGGGCTCCTCTGGGCAAGCCAAGAGGGGACTTCACCTCCTCTATGCTGAATCATATACAGGACGAGCTTTGCTCACTGGCTGTGAGCCTGCTCTCTAGCCTCTGTTTTTGTCTCCACATCATGTGTCACCAGATTCAGCCTTGTCCCACAGACTCCCCTGGTAGACTACGCGGTTTGTGGCCACTATAGCTATGTATGTGACCACTGATCCTTGCAAAGTCAGCACTAAAGCGATGCTCAGGATGTGATCTGGGTTCCGATTGCTTTGAGAACCATCACATTAATTATCTGTATAGTAGAGAAAGATCAGGTGGCTCCGTCCTGAATGATGACTTCCCTGTGACTGGGGCAAGTGGCACAGCAGTGTCATACTCACCCGTGTCAGCACCTCATCTCCTTGGTAAATGAGTTTTCGGATATGGGAGACAATCCTCTCCCGCACCTTTTCCAGCTCCTGCCGACGAGAGTTGGCATCACTGATGCACATCTTGTAAGAAATTTCTGTTTCCTGAACCTGGGTGCAGCAAAATAAAGAATGAAGAAGCAGCAATGCCAGGCTGGGAACCCTGGAAATCACAGGCAGGCAACCACAGTGCAGCCAGGAGTGGGGGTGACATGTGATAACGCAGAACACAAAGGGAAATAAGCTGGATGGGGTTATCGGCTTGTTTGTTAAGTATTTATATAAAGTCTTAGTGCTGATTTTCAATACTTTTGTTGATACATTTTAAAAAATCAAAGATTGGACAAATATTTTTGTGAAAAATTTAAAATTTTAGTAATGTTAACAATTTTTCATGAAAACATTTGTTTTGGAAAAAAGTCCATTTTTAAACGAAAAAAATTTGCATTCAAAAATTTTTGGTCATCTCTACTTAACAGGCTGCAAACTCTCCATAAGGCTAGTGAATTCAAAACCCATTCTGCATTGCTCTGCAGCACATTCAGTTGTAATGCTAGGTGTTCAGCCTACAGGGGTATCTAACCTAGCATGACTATTCCTCTTTATATGAGGAACAAGCTACTTCAGGGACCCAAACTCTTCTGGTCACAGGTGCCTTTGTGGGTGCCAAAAATGAGAGAGCAGAGGGTATCCAAAATGATTAAAGGCTGAAAACTCAAGACCTAGCCCTGCTCAACCCCACATCCCAGCAGCAAAGGATGAACCTGGTAGCCTCATAATATTTTACTTAGTGCCCAATATTTCAAGTGGTTTCTAGTTCGTTGAGTCTATTCCCCAGTTATCTGTATAAGAGAGAAGTGATACAAGCCCATCACCTTCACTTGTGCCTCCTCACGAGAGCGGCGCCGTTTCTCCAGCTGCTTGTTGGCGCTGCCAGGGTGGGTTGCTGCTATGCTCTGGTACTCATCTTCTGCCTTGGCACTCAGCAGCTTGGCTTTCTCCAACTCCTCGCAGCGTTGTATGTAGTGCAGGCGGGACTTGCGCAAGGATGACAGTGAATCATTCTGGAATCCAAGAAGGAGGGCATTTAGGGCACATTGTCAGGCTGGAAGGAGACTGGGACCACAAGTCTGCTAGTCATAAAAGAATCTGTTTCTTGGGTGCCGAGTGTCACTTACTCTAAGGCCACTGCTAGCCAGTTGCAGACTGTGGAGAGGACTCTATGCAAGTATCACTTACAATACCAAGGAGTAGGACTAGAACTCAGCATCTCCTGGCTCACTCCTCCTGACCGCACTGCCCTGACTCATCATCATCCTCACTGCACACCTCCAACTAATTATTTACATATTAATGGTTACTGTCATTAGGCTTTAGAGCATGTACCCCATTGAGATGAATGGATATCTCTACACTGCAATTAGACACCTGTGGCTGGCCCATGCCAGTTGACTAAGGATCACAGGGCTTAGCCTAAGGGGATGTTTAATTGCAGTGTAGATGTTAGGGCTCAGGCTGCAACCCAAGCTCTGGGACCCTCCTACCTTGCAGAGCAGTGTAGGGCAGGGTAAAGGGTTCCCAGTAAGGCTGCTGTTAGCACTTCTCCCTACGTGCTCTGAGAGGCCCTGTGTTCTCAGTGTTCTGAGCCTGTAGCTGTCAAGATGGCCTGGATCTCTCACTATTTTCCACCTCTTGGTCTCTTACCATTCTTTTCTGTTCCTTTAGCCATTGATCTTTGAATTCTTTCCGCCACTTCTCAATTTCATTCCTCTTGGCTGTGAGAGGCTGCAAGGGAATAAAGGTGCAGGTGAAAACAGCTTAGCTATACTCTAGCTCAGCCAGAAGATATTGGGCTTGATGCAGACACCACTGAAAACCCTATGTTAGATAGGAAGTCACATGAAATGGTCACAATGGTCTCTTCTGGCCTTAACATTTCTGAACCCCAAACGTGACCCCTCACCTTGTGTTACAAAGGCTGGAGCTGTTTAAGGATCAGTGTCAGGATGCTAACCCTACCCCTCTATTGTTGCTGCCTCTTTTCATACTCACACAGTAAAGGGTTACATTAAACCAAGTCACTTCATGTCATCAAGATTGCAAGAGGGGAAAGTCTGAAGCACCTGCCCTGCCTCGGCCTGAGTAACTGGGCAAACTAGTGGGGAGGCAGAAAAACGCCTTCCGGGTCACTCAGAATATGTCTACACTGGAATTAGACATCCATGGCTGGCCTGGGCTACCTGACTTGAGCTTCAGGGGCTTGGGCTGTGGGGCTGTTTAACTGTGGTGTACATGTTCTGGCTGGGGCTCCAGCCTGAGCCTGGACATCTACAATGCAACCAAACAGCCCCATAGCCTGAGCCCCACAAGCCCGAGTCAGTGTGCACAGGCCAGTTGTGGGTGTTTAACTGCCGTGCAGACATACCCTGAGCTGCTCTGCAGCTGCCATTGCAGCCTAAAGCTAGACTAGGATCCAGACTGTGTATGTCTCTCTCCCGTCTTTGCACACACACATGCACACCATTGAGAGGAACAATGGAGTAGGTATAGCCCATTTAGCTCCCAATAAACTGTTACACACAGATATGCCAGGAACCCCTGCAGAGTGGCGCTCCATGCTATAGCATGTGATCCCCTGCACAAGTCCTGGCATCCTGCCAGTTCAGCAGAGCAGAAACACTCTTCACAGGCATGGAAGAATGGGCAGGATGAGCCACAGCAAGGTTCTGCTCTGGAAAGGGACTGCGTAAAGGCCCTGTGTTTGTTGCCTCCCAGCAACTCCAAATGTGTGCAATTCTCTAGTAAGAAGGAACCACAGATTCCACCTGGCCCTTAGAGGCAAGCTGGGGTCTTTCTGGCTCTCACTATCACTGTTTACCTGAGTCAGCTGAGGTACCATATAGATGCTGGTCATGGGAAAGTGGAGAGAGACATGGTTTGAGAACAGCACCAGCTCTGGCATCTGAGGCTATGACATCAGAAACCAAAGCTCCCAGAATGCTGCTCTGTTGGGAAGTAACTTCCCTTTTCCAGAAGCTGGGTGTGGCCTTCCTTCCTGTTTCTCTCAGTCAAATCAGAGAGAGCATCTAGCTCCCAAAAGATTAATGGGCCTGCCCTTGAGCTACCCTGGCTGCTGCCTTTGGCTAACCAGTGAGATTAAACTGTCTGACCTAAGCAGGAAATACAGTACCTGGTAGTATTCTCTCAGCTGCAAAGCCCCTGCAGTCTCAATGGCTAAACTCCCAATCGTTATGTCATGTTCCAGGACCATGGTGTAGAGCTGCTGGAGTGGCATGAAGACCTGGAGAGGCAGAGAGTGTGCATCATATATACCAGGTAGCCACAACAGCTTCTCCAGGTTAAAGAGCTTTTGGTTATTATGAACTGAAATGGGTGTCCATGTTGATTACAGCTATAACAAACACACACTGCACATCACAAAGCAGCATCAAAGGGAGTTTTTATTCTCTGTTCCACTCCTTTGACATTTTACGAATGCATCCCTTTGTCTACTGCATAGAACAATCTTTGTTCCCTTTATTACCATATGGAAGAAAAAGTGAATTGTCCCAGCTCTGAGAGCTTTATTAACTATGACAGTTAATACTAGACAGAACTTCTGGAAGGAATATAAAACCTCCTGCTTCAGGACTGAAGCCAATCTCTAACTATTAGGAGTTAGGATGGCATTCATAGAAGGCAGATTACCCACTGCTGCCTACTGTGCAGTTTCTTGCACCTTCCCCTGAGGCTGCTGGTGTTGGCCACTGGCAGAGACAGGATACTGGGCGAGATGGATAATGGGTCTAATCCAGTCTGGGAATTCCCACGTTCTTATGTTATGTCGGCATTTAGAATATCCTTAATGCCCCTGCTTAGACTTGTATACAGCAAATTACTGAGCTTCTTTGCAGCATTGTACTTTTAACAATGGGAAATCATGTCCTATAGGCTTCAGCAGGATTCAAAACAGAGCTGATTTAGCTCCATGAGTGATGTATACACAGCGGCACAATAAACCCTCTTGTACAGTGAAAGCAATCCAAGAAGGAAAATCCCAAAGAAATTATACCTGTTGGTTAATGGTATATCGGCCTGATTCTGCTATCTTCACAATGCTTTTGGCAAACTCTATTTCTGTGAAAGGGAAGAACAGGTTAGTGTCTAGATCTTCAGTGGCAGGGGGATGTCTCCCAAGAACAGAGGTATTGCTCAGCCAGTATGTGAATGAGCATCATCCTAAAGGAGGTTTTAGGACTAGAAGAATTTATAGCCTGGCCTTTTCTGCTAAGAAATGATTCTGCATTTTAATATCTGGTTCAGACCCAAGTTAGAAGAGCAACCTTTTACCTGTTCCTTGTTAGCTTATTTGAAACCACTACTGCCTGCAGTAACCCCCCTGCTGGTTCTGCAGAGAAACACCAAGCTATGAGAGTACAAGGTCTTAAAGCTGGCCCTAGTTCACCCTTGTGCAATGAGAGAATTTGGTACCATAAATGGAAGCAGTGGAGATATTATGGATTCCACTAACAGGACTCACCATAATTCAGGCGTTTATCAATCAAGCTCAGCAGTTCTTTGACATATTTACACCACGTTTTAGCATATTCAAGTGCTGCATCAACACCACCTTCGCATTTTATCAGCATCTCATCAGCCTCTTCAACTGCAAAAATAAATCCAGATTCAGAAGGGCTTCAGAGGATAGGCAGAGGCTCCCCCAGGGTGAATCTCTCTGATATTTTGGCTTGTGCCATCTTCACATAACAACAGTTCATAGAAGAGATCTTTCATGGAACAACAATGCCTGCGCTGTGCAGGAGGTCGGACTAGATGATCAGAATGGTCCCTTCTGACCTTAGTATCTATGAATCTATGAACAAGGCTATACAAGCCTATTTCACAGCAATCTCCAATCTCACACCAACTCCCCAGCACAGCCATATGAGTTTTAGGCAATTTAGATGCATTTGGTCCCCATAAAACGTTTTTAAAATAGAACTTTTATTAAGTTTATTTTTTATAAATTAGAAGCCAGGACCCATTGTGTGATGATAATGGGAGTGACGAATTGCAGTTATGCTCCCTCTCTGTTCCTTGAGGATGCTGAGACAGACTCACAGCACTGAAGACAGCAATTCTGACAGAATTTCAAGCCAAAAGTCATCACCACACAGATTAGAAAATGGCTTCTCTTCAATGTAAGATTCTCATGAGGGGAGACATGGTTTTATATGGGACTTTATGATGCCAGTGATGAATACAGAACTGATGAGTCTATGAAAAGTGAGCAACAACAGCATTTCAAATACAGTAACTGATTTTTATTATTGGGAAAATATTTATTGTACTAAAAAATTGACAGGCAGGTATAGAAATATAGAGAATTAATGTCTCAGTGCTCAAAAGTTAAAGTCAGCGTACAAAGGTAGGCTGTTAGTGGGATAACAGGTGAAAACGTGTAAACAAGGGGCTCAGAGGGGGTATGATGGGTGTTCACCCCACACTTGCCTGGAAAGGGTTAATATAGATTGAGACTAGGGCTAATTAACCCCACAGGCCACAGCTGAGGGGAATCAGGTGGCTAAGTAATCCCCTGACTGCATGAAGTAGCCCATATGAGGAAGAAGGAGCAGGGTTGGGATAAAGACAAGTAGCCCACAGTTACTCCCTGGGAGTAGGCAGTTAGGAGGCCAGTAAACTTAGAGAAAGGGAAGGTAAGAAGGAGAAGGTTCAGGAAAAGGTAGCAAGGTCTATGAGGGAATAGACTTTAGCTGCTGAGCTAGAACCCACAGAAGAGGGTGGGCCTGGTTCCCCTACCAGCCACTGAGGGAGGGGCAGTGAAAGGGAAGACTACCTGAGGCTGCTGGTGAGAAGGGACTTTGATACACAAGCTTGAAAGGGACTGGTGGAGGGCTGATTCATGAAGAGGCAACTCCTGGAGCAAGAGAGAGGCTGCAGACCAGCCAGAGGGAATGGAGAGATGATTTGCAAGTGCAGAAAGGGGTGTTGGCCTTACAGAGCTAATCCCCAGAGTTTCCAAGAGGAGGTGCTGTCCTGGTGGTGAGTAGAGCACCTCATCTCATGGGTTTATAGGCAGCAATATGAATACTGAGCTTTAGAGCCCCAAATGGACACACATGACTATATTAATCTCTGCTGGAATCTGCTATGGCCATATAAGGTAATGGTAACTAGGGGACATCTGAATTGTACATTCTCGTTCATAGGCGGGGAGCAAGAGCTAATGACAGAATGGATCAACTATTCTTGAGTCATCTACATATTTTACTTTGCTTCTCTTAAATTACCTGTGATGTTCATCTGCACCTGCCCCTCCAAATTGCTTTTGCTCTTGTAGAAATTTTCATCCACCTATGGGGGAAAAAAAAAAAATTATCCAGATGTTTAGAGAAATTAACTAAGAGCTGGTCTTAGAGTCATCTTCTTCTTTCCTGGGGCGCTTTATGTAGTGAGGAAGGTGGCCAAAGACTTGACAGAGGGCTAGTGGCATAATATAAAACTCCACAATTTACAGGAATGTGGGAACTGTGACAGGGTGTGTATACCCTGCACTGGGACTGCAGGGGTTAATTCCTCTCTTTAGGCTGAGGAGGCCACCCCCCCTTGCCCCTGCTGGGCATGTGCAGGCCAGGCATAAAAGGGAGCACCCCAATTCATTTGGGGCTTCCTGTTGGAGAGGAAGGAGGTGTTCTGCAGACTCCTGTTGAAGAACTACCAGCAGGTCATGATGCAGAGGCCAGCCAGATGGCAGTGACCCCCACCCCTCTGACCTCCTACGCTCCAGATGCCACAGAGGAGAAGAGACTGGGGGAGCCCTGAGACTCTAAGCCGCAGAGAAGTGGGTAGGAAGTAACCCAGGGAGGTGGCTGGAGACCCAGAGACTAGCTCAGCGTGTTTCGGCTGGATCCCTGCCGAGCTAGTGGTGGGCAACCCTGCCACCGACTGGGCCCTGGGTTGGGACCCGGTGGAGAGGGAGGGCCCAGGTCTCCCTATCCTGGCCGCCGCCCACCCTGGAGTGGTGGCCTGGCTCACCACCCCTACCGATTGCGAGGGCTGCTCTACTAATTCGGGTAGCTAGGCCGCACAGCCCTGATTGCAAGGGCAGGTAGAGGGAGTAATGTGGCCTAACAACCAAAGTCAAAGATCCAGAGAGGTTGTGCAGAGTTGCCCATGGGCCTATAACAATCCATGGCCCATCCCAAAAGGGATGGGGTGTGTATGATCCGTGACAGGGACAAATAAGCTTCTAACACTGTTGGCTCTGGAGAAAAGCCTGAAAACATAACATGAGTGCAGCCTAAAGACTCAAAATCTGAAGGCAAATAAAAAGAACCCCAAGCCTATTTTCAAAAATCTCATGGTTTTTCATAGATTTGTAGAAATTGGGGCTAGAAGGGAACATTAGATCTAGTCTGACCCTCTACATGTCCTTAAATTTCACTAAGGACAATTTGCGTTGACTAAAGCAATTTTGAGCTTTTAAGCAAATCTCATGACTTTTGCTGCCTGACTCATGATTTTTGAACACTTTGGGTTGATAGTATTGCCATCTTGTCCAACTTTTTGCATAGCATAGGTCCTAGAACTTTACCCAGTGTTTCCTGGCATGGAGGAAATAACTTTTCCTTAATCAGCAAGAGTGAATCCAAACTGCATGCATCTGAAAATTCCATGGAGTATTTGTTCTTTAGCCCCCAAAATAAAATTAGCCTGGCTTCTCACTTTCTATTCTATATAAGTTCTTCTAACACAGAGGTTGCAGGTTGCCTACCAATCAGGGTAATCTGCTGGTGGGCTGGGAGATAGTTTGTTTACATCGACAATCCGCAGGCACAGCCCCCCGCAGGTCCCAGTGGCCGGGAACAGTGAACCGCAGTCACTGGGAGCTGCGGGTGGCCATGTCTGCAGACGGTCAATGTAAACAAACTGTCTTGTGGCCTGCCAACAGATTACTCTGACGGGCCGCAGGTTGCCCACCACTGTTCTAACACCATCACTGTATCTGTGCACCTAGCATCTCTTTCTCTCCTTTGGTAAGAATTCTAACCAAAAAACAACTTCATTTTCCTTGCTAGAATAAATGTTACTTAATCTCTATTGAAAAGGGTTCTCTTCTTTTCACTTACTAGAAGCATCTCGCTCTCTGGGATCAAGTCTGTGGTGTCTGTGTCATCAATGAATATGTCAACTGTCCTGTAATGTAAATAAACTGATTAAATAATAAAGACTTAAAGCTATTGGAAGCTACAAAATGCAGGACTAGAACCATGGCAGTTAATTTATTGCTGAGGCCATCTCTTCTGGGGTCTAAAAGGCAGAATATGACTAGGAGAGAGGTCAATCTATAACCAGCTGAAGTAAAAAAAAATCTGGAATAATAATAAATTATTATTAACCAGAAATGATCATTGTAGCCTTTAGCAGAGTTAGGGGATCCATGTCTCAGCTGAAGGTAGTTATTAGAAAGAGATGCCCAAATTCTGCTCTGTTAAACCCATTTAACCTCAATTACTTCCTTGGGTTTTGTGGATGTAACAGACCAAGCTTATGGAGCATACACAAAGGAGGGTTTATAGTGCAACTATAGCTATTGCATACCCAGCTGAAGCCAGTGGTGGGTGTCTGCCTATCCCAGAGTTAACTAGAGCAACAGAACAAACATACCCAGCAGAATGAGCTCTCTCTCCACCTCCTATCTGTTTGATTTTTAATGGAACTGTTGCTCTTATAATACCCCCCATTTAATATGCTACAAAGCAACTGTGATTATCTAAATAAACCCTTCTCTGCCATTTTATCTGCTTTTATTTCATGTGAGTTTCTTTCTTTTACAAATTAAATAACTTTATTGGAGATGGTACACTGTAGTGGGCAAACATAAAACACTTGAGAGAAGACAGACATGTCCTTCAGTGTTTGATTATATAATATATGGCCAAGTGTGGAATTTACACTAGTGAGCACTGACTCACACAAGTAGCCCCATTCACTTCAAGTGATCACCATCACAAGAGAGGATTCCACAATCTCGCTCAGAATGTGTGTGGATTAAGGTTGAAAGACAAAATCTTCAGAGCAGAGATTGTCATTAGCTCTGGACAGCACCTAGCACAATGGGACCCTGAATCAGGTTGGCCTCTAGGTGCTACTACGATATATATATTAAATGACTACAACAACAATGGGCCAGACTCTGCTGTCGCTGGTGTAAATCCAGAGCTCCCTGAAAACATCCTCTCTCTTGTAAGATGCTGCAAAGTTCAGAAGAAAGGAAGGTGATTGACTAGCTTAGGAAGCCTGGAAGATAATAAAGAAAATCCAAAGTATAGGCAGAAAATCTCTAACCTAGAGAAAAAGAAGCAGGAAGAGGACTCTGATGATTTTTCTAAACATGAAAAGGGTATTAATAGGCAATGGAGGTAATGAGTCACAAATAAAATACACACTGAATGTGCAAACACTGTAAAAGAAGGAAAGGGAAAAAGCAGATATGAATGGTTAAAGCCCCATGGAACCAGACCCATCCTGTTTGTGTACATACGCATTTCCAAGCGAGATTTCTAAGGCATCCAGACTCCGGAAAATCTCACTGAACCGCTTCTTGTTTTCAGACCCTCTCACTTCATGGTTGAGACCTGGAGGTTAGTAGGAAAGAGAAATAGTTTTGCTAATTAATCCCAATGGGCTTGATCCAATGTCCACCGAAGTCACTGGGAGCCTTGTGCATTGCAGTGAGCTTTGGATCAGGTCCGATATACAGAGAATGGTGAGGAAAGTAGCAAACCATGGTGGGCTAACAGGAGGGTAATAATGGGAGGCCACAGATGGGAGTAGATAAAACTGTGGGAAAACCAGACATTTTCCAAGGCTGCTGGGTGACCGAGCCTCTTGGAAACAAGAAGCCAGATCCAGAGCCCACTAATGTAAATAGGAGTCTTTCCACCAGCTCCATTGGGCGAGGGAACAGGCCCAAGATCAGAGAGGTAAATTAGCAGGAACTCTTTCGAGAACAGGCTCTGAACTGAAATAGCAGAAGCACTGCGTATCAGTGCTAATGTGCATTGGAGTGCTGCATGTGAGACGTTTGCACATAGTACCTGTCTGCATGACACTTGGATCAAGTTAGTAATTGGCCTCTACTTTGGAGCTCGAGTCTTGTGTATCAGTTAGTGGTGCATATTATTCGTAATGTGCATTGGCAGAGCTGAGTGTGTATGTAGCACTGCAGATTGGGATCAAGATGCATGGGCAGGGCTGAGTTGTGGAAGTTGTCCATTGCTTGAACAACACATGCTATCCTGTGTTGCAATGTGTTGTGTGTAGTAACCATTTCTCAATACCATACATGCTTATTTCTGGTGATACTCTAGCTGCTGAAATATTATATCTGCTTTATTTCATGACAAGCATTCATAACACAGCAATAAATTCCTTCCACTAATCTTCCAAAGGCCTGAGTAAATTGCACAAACACAAGGGTGGTGCATATGTGTTTTATGCAGGATGTACAGTAGGCAAATTTTGCTTCCTATTCAGATACATTCAGTTAGGACTATGGACAGAAACTAGACTTGTCCTACTGCAGAAAAGCAAGGGCATTTTTTAAAATAGAGAACTAGGCATATTTGGTATAAACAGAAGTGAACTTCACTCTTTTATTTTTTTGGTCCCTCTGACATTCCAGGAAACAGGATGTGGTTGACCTAAATCAAGAGTTGCTTCACTTGTAGCTGAGAGGTGCAGTCAGTGAGCAAGCACTTGCAAATGTCACTTAATGGTGCTTGATGGAAAAGTCAGCGTCTTTTCTTGTTAATCTGACTACAGTACAGCTGGTCTGTGTCACAGCTGAAATATGCAGATTTTCAAGTCAGGTTTTTATTAGAAGGTTGGCTTCTCTGGCAGCTCCTCAGTGAGGAGTGGACTGTGGAACTCATACACAGCCCACATAGTAAGATCCATTGCACAGCCACACTGCCCCTGGGGAGTCCAGGGAGTGGGGAATTCTGCCTATCTGAACTCCCCAGTGTGCAGGAGGAAGGGACCTACTGTTATGCCCCTCAAGAGGTGCTGTATACTCCCCACTGCAAACCAGCCTTTTTCCTCAGGCTGATACAAAAGGAGATGGGAGGGGGGGTCATGTCCTGTTCCTTTCCTCTCACCCTTTAAGGTGGCCTGTGCCTGCAAGATCATAGATAGAGTACACCTATTCTCACAGACTTTCTTTAAATTTGAAGCAGAATTGTCTGGCAGGAAGTGAGGAGGCTGTGAAGGGTCTGGACAGAAGCTTTAGGTGAAACAGAGCAGCTTTAGAGATAATCTTGCTTCCATATTCTAAGAAAGCTGCTGGGTCAGGTGAAAGTGACTCTGTGTCTGTCACGTTGTGTCAGAGGCCAACTCATTTTAAAAAAGCATCATTAAGAGTAAAGGAAAAAGGCCAATGTAGCCCACCCCAAGCCTATCCATTTGATGGGCCATGGAACAGCCTGGGTTAAAGGAGCATGGCCAGCTTCCATGCTGCAACGAAGTTTAGCACAGTGCAGGCACCTCTTCTATGCAATGGAGCACAAAGATGGGAACGTTTATACCTTATTTGCCTTTGCTGAGCAAGAAACTGAGATTAATGGTGACATCATTCTTCAAAAGTCTGAGCATTTCATCCCAACAAAAAATGTAACCCAGGAGTGGGTCTGCTTTTACCGAAGGCCAGGAGGAAGAGTAGAGGTCATTTGGACTTGCCTGCCAGCCTCATGAGAGAAATTAGAGCTGATTAAAATTACCATTGATGCTAATACACCATTGTCAATTGTATCCTATTGCTTGCCCAGTTACCTCTCAGTGATCCCACATCCAGCCTGTGACTTCCATGTCACGAGAGAGGAACTCTCCAAAGGTGAAAAGTCTGATCACCTATAGCAAACCTATTGTGGCCCTGCAAGTACAGTTGGGTTACATGTTGGCAAGGATACATGACTAACACCAGGGCCTCCCATAAAATGCCAGGAGTGAGCCCGCATATCAATAAGTGGCCCCAACAGGGAGCAGGACCTAAAATGCAAGGTAGAATCATGTTACTCTTGCAGAATGACCAGAAAGACACAACCCAAAGAAGAAAAGGAGTACTTGTGGCACCTTAGAGACTAACAAATTTATTAGAGCATAAGCTTTCGTGAGCTACAGCTCACTTCATCGGACTAATAAATTTGTTAGTCTCTAAGGTGCCACAAGTACTCCTTTTCTTTTTGCGAATACAGACTAACACGGCTGCTACTCTGAAACCCAAAGAAGAAAAGGAGTACTTGTGGCACCTTAGAGACTAACAAATTTATTTGAGCATAAGCTTTCGTGAGCTACAGCTCATTTCATCGGATGCATTGCGAATACAGACTAACATGGCTGCTACTCTGAAACAACCCAAAGAGTCTAATTTACACTGCTTCATCTGTCCCACCTTGGGAATTGTGAACTAGACCACTGCAAAGAGAAGGGGCAGATCTATCTCGCAGTCATTGACTGTTTTTTTGTTTGTTTGGTTTTTTTGTTTTTGTTTTTTAGATTTGTAGAAATTCTGCTCCTCACTAGACCCAGAATTCAATTGGTCATAAGAGCATAAGAATGGCAATACTGAGTCAGAACAACAGTCCATCTAGCCCTGTATTCTGTCTTCTGACAGTGACCAATGCCAGCTACTTCAGAGGGTGAGAACAGAACAGGGCAATTTTATCAAGTGATCCATCCAATATCATCCAGTCATCATTTCTACAGTCAGAGGTTTAGGGACACCCAGAGCAAGGGGTTGTATCCAGGACCATCTTGACTAATTGATAGAGCTATCCTCCATCAACTTATCTAGTTCATTTCTGAATCCAGTTATACTTTTGGCCTTAACAATATCCCCTGGCAATGAATTCCACAGGTTGACTGTGTGTCATGTGAAGAACTACTTCCTTATGTTTGCTTTAAACCTGCTGCCTATTAATTTAATTGGGTGACCCCTAGTTCATGTGGTATGTGAAAGTGAATAAGTGTTCTTTACCCTTTCTCCACATGAGTTTATAGACCCATATCATATCTGCCCCTCAGTTCACAGAATCATAGAATATCAGGGTTGGAAGGGACCTTAGGAGGTCATCTAGTCCAACCCCCTGCTCAAAGCAGGACCAATCCCCAATTTTTGCCCCAGATCCCTAAATGGCCCCCTCAAGGATTGAACTCACAATCCTGAGTTTAGCAGGCCAATGCTCGTCTCTTTTCAAGCTGAACAGTCCATTTTTTAATTTCTTCATATGGATGCTGTCATATGCCTAATCATTGTTGTTGCCCTTTTCTGTACTTTCCAATTCTAATAATCTTTCTGCGATGGAGTGACCTGAACTGCATGCAGTATTCAAGATGTGGGTGTACCACAGATTTATCCATTTCCTAATGTTTCCTAAAATTGTTAGCTTTTTCTTTTGTATGCTGCACATCGAGCAGATGTTTTTCAGAGAATTATCCATGATGATTCCAGGATCTTTCCATGACTGGTAATAACTAATTTAGACTCCATTTTGTATACTCTACTGGGATTGTTTTCTAGTGTGCCTTACTTTGCATTTATAAACACTGGTTTCAGAGTAGCAGCCGTGTTAGTCTGTATTCGCAAAAAGAAAAGCAGTACTTGTGGCACCTTAGAGACTAACAAATTTATTAGAGCATAAGCTTTCGTGAGCTACAGCTCATTTCATCGGATGCATTTGGTGGAAAATCCACCAAATGCATCCGATGAAGTAAGCTGTAGCTCACGAAAGCTTATGCTCAAATAAATTTGTTAGTCTCTAAGGTGCCACAAGTACTGCTTTTCTTTTTAATTATAAACACTGAATTTCATCTGCCATTTTCTTGCCCAGTCACCCAGTTATGAGATCCCCTTGTATCTCATACCTTGCAGTCTGTTTAAGATTTAACTATCTTGAGTAATTTTGTATAGTCTACAAACTTTGCCACCTCACTGTTTAACCCTTTTTCTACATTGAGTATGCTGAACAGCACTGATCCCAGTACAGATCCTTGGAGGACCCCACTATTTACCTTTCAATTGAGCAAATTGACCGTTTATGCCTAACCTTTGTTTCCTATCTTTTAACCTGCTAATGAGCCGAGAGGACCTTCCCTCTTATCCCATGACTGTCTATTCTGCTTGAGAGCCTTTGGTGACCGGACCTCATCAAAGGCTTTCTCAAAGTCCAAGTACACTATATCCAATGGTTTCAGAGTAGCAACCGTGTTAGTCTGTGTCCGCAAAAAGAAAAGGAGGAGGACTTGTGGCACCTTAGAGACTAACACATTTATTTGAGCATAAGCTTTCGTGAGCTACAGCTCACTTCATCGGATGCATTCGGTAGAAAATACTGTCTTTTCCACTGTTACAGAGCCATCACCAGCAGCGGGGGGGGGGAGGAGGAGGAAAACCAGTTGACTGGTTGACTGCTTCTTGTTGACTGCTGGAAATAGCCTACCTTGCTTGTCACCATGAAAGGTTTTCCTCTCCCCCCCCCCCGCTGCTGGTGATGGCTCGTCTTAAGTGATCACTCTCCTTACAGTGTGCATGATAAAACCCATTGTTTCATGTTCTCTGTGTGTGTATATAAATCTCCTCACTGTATTTTCCACCAAATGCATCTGATGAAGTGAGCTGTAGCTCACGAAAGCTTATGCTCAAATAAATTTGTTAGTCTCTAAGGTGCCACAAGTACTCCTTTTCTGAGACGTTCAAGGCGTCACAGAGTCAGCTGCAGATATTGTAATAGAACCCAGGAGTTCTAACTCCCCACCTCCTGCTGCGATCATTAAACCCTATCTCTTTCCAAAACTATTTGGGCCAGGCTTTCAGTTGCATGGAATGACACTGGGTCACTGGCTAATGTTGAATCAAATACTCATGACAGACTTGGCATTTCCAGCCTGTTTCCCATCAGGCAGAGCTGCTCCTCTCTAGTAAAAGCATCACACACACACCCCTCACCCTCAAATCACAACAATCAGCAATACTAGCATGTTATACCACAAAGAACATTTTTTTTTACCCTAAAGATCACTTCATACTATTTATGGTCAAAAAGTCCCTACAGGCTCAAAATGCTGCTGAAATCTTTAATGGTGGAAATTGAGCACGTGTGCAATAGCCTGTTTGCTAAATAAAAATAAAGTAATTGTTCCACTCTTTTCTCTCTCTCTCCAATTAGCACAGCTTTGTCTCCCGGAATGGGAAGTCACCTGGAGTGTTGTTTGGTAAACAAAGCTGGCTTTTTTTTTAGTTAGAAAAAAGCATGTGAAATCTTGAACTGGTTATTTCTGCACTTTTGAGAATAGGAAAATGCCATGTGGCCTGAGGATGTTTATGGTTGAGGAAGAGACTCTTAAAAATAGGGGTTATAACAAAAAAATGTTTAAAGAACCTCAACCCAGAAGAACGGCACTGTGTACTGCAGGAGACACATCCACATTCTCAGAGAGAACACTGGAGCCTGTGACTCCTGGTAGTGGAGACTCTGCATTCTTTTCTCTTATAAGAGTTTAGCTTGCACTTCAAAGTAACCCACAGCTGCATCTGGAGGAAAGAAAGAGCTGTAGTAAAGCACATGGAACAGGCCAGATCTTCATGAAAAGGCAAAGACACAGGAACGTTAGTTTACCATTGAGCTACCACAGCCTGCTAGGCATTTCAAACTGACACAGTAGATGGCCCCTATCTCATAGAGCTTACATTATAAACCATTCACAAGGTTATTTCAAATGCCAACACATACCACTTGGTTCAGGATCTCCCATGACTGGGTCTTCTGTGTTTTGGTCTGAAAGCAGCAGGGTCCCAGTTTACCCAGCTCTGGATTGCAGCCAAGTTGAGTAAAACACCAATCCTTGACCAATTCTGATGTTATCGGGTTAGCCAGAGAGTCCATATGAGTTGTATGCTAAGGGAATTGACAGAGAAGCCCTGGTCTAAGTGCAGCCGCTTTAACCAATCTACTTCCTGCAGACACATTTCCGTGTAAGGAAACTGTGCGCAGTGTACATTTGTTTGATCGTTCAATTTTCATACATTCAGATCTGCCTGCAAACAACAAAGAAGGGCACATTTTACAACTCTATTGGCTTCAGTGCCTACAGCAGCACAAACTCTCACAGCTAACCTTCACTCTCACCCCAGGAAAACATAACCCACAATTCCAAACTCCTGGGGTATATGAGTCTGTTTGTGCACATTTATGTGGGAATATGTGACTGGTGCTTCTAGGGATGCTAGGTTTTCCCATATTTATAAAATATATTGCCATAGATGCACAGAGAATGTGGCTATTGGTTTAAAAGACTCTTCTTAAAATATTTCAGTAGAGCACCATGTAGCCGCACTTATTCCAGAATAATATATTCAGTCATACCAAGAGAAGAGGGATTGGTCTGGGACAGTGGAAGAATAGTAGAAATTGACCAAAACCCCACACTTTATCTGAAACTCTTGTTCCATGCTTTGGTGGTTTGGACAAACTGGAACTGAGACACTCCCCCCGGCCCACCCCTCAAGATTTTGGTTTTTCAAAACCCAAACCTGACCAAGGTTTTTCGAAGTTGAGCTCTGGTTTCCCAGCTCACCTCCAATATGACACAAATGCTCCTTGCTTGAGTCAGTATTTGTTAGGGAACATTTACACTGCAAGCTGGGGGTATAATTCCCAGCTCAAAGAGACATACCCACACTAACTTCAGTTGAGCTAGCACACTAAAAATAGTGTAGTCACTATGGCTCAAGTGGCAGGAGGGGCTACCCACCCCAAGTACGTATCTGTCCAAGATGCTAGGCATGTACTTGGAGGAGCTAGCCTCTCCTGCTGCTCATAGCACTTCAGCCATACTCGGTTTTTAGCATACTTGCTCAATTGGAGCTAGTGTGGATATGTCTCCTCGAGTTCAGAGTGTAATTCCCAGCTCAAAGTGTAGACATACCCTAAGACCCATGAGGAGGTTTCTCAGATTGAAACCATCTTGAAGCATCTAAACTTTGCTTGAAGTCTTTACATCAGGATTGGATGTCTTCTTAATAGATATGCTCTAGATCATTAGCAAGCTATTGGGCTTAATGCAGGAATCACTGGGTGGAATTTTATGGCCTATGTGATGAGGAGGTCCCTTCTGGTCTTAAAACCTATGAATCTCATCTTCAATGTAGAAACACTTATTTGTTTGAAAACCAGTGATACAGGAAATGTAAGACACATTTATTCAAAAACTATGGATTTATCTACATAAAGTGAGTTGTGAACTCTAGGTTTCACTTTACAGTCGAGAATAAACTTCAGTGGCTTCCCCTGCAATTACTGATCATAATATAAAGTGTTTTAACAGAAATTCTTATTATAAAAGTCAGGTGAACCAGTCTCATGGCGTAACCATAGGTCTCTCATGCTCGGCAATGAAACAATTTTCTTTCATTGACTCACAAATAATTAGTTATAAAAGACACAGTTGTTTG
Organism: Dermochelys coriacea; assembly: GCF_009764565.3. NCBI lineage: Eukaryota > Metazoa > Chordata > Testudines > Dermochelyidae > Dermochelys > Dermochelys coriacea. The sequence goes on from NC_050087.2 coordinate 19,070,977, forward strand.
CTCTATACAACCAGAGAAAGGCTCTTACCTATAATTTCAGCCTCTGTCAGGTGCCACAGATCACAAACCCAGGTCTGCAGAGTTGGTGAGTGATAGCCATACCTTCACACCACTGCAAGGTTGGACAAGAGAACTGCAGCTAATATTTCACAACCAGAGGCTATCTCTGCTGACTCAGTTGGGTCAGATGACAGCAGACTTACTGGACACCACTTAATTTTACAGCTTCCTGTTCCTGCACCATCTTTTGTCTGAGCAACTAGTCTTAGCCCTGTTGCTGCCCTGACCTCCTGGAGAACAAACTCCTGCTACCCAAACCAGTCTTCTGACCTGGCTGTACACTATCCTGCCATGCCCAAACCTGGATCTGCCTGCTACCTACACTAACCAGACTGCTCCTGCACCATGTGTATGCACTCTTTACCCTCCTCCCACCAACTAATGGTCCTGGCTGCTGAACTTGCTTCACCATGGACTATGAAACTACCCCTCCATGATCTTTCAACAAGGCCTGGCTGCTGCCAACCATGTGCATCAACACGTGATCAGCAGCCCTGACCTCAAACCCCACGGCTCTGCTTGCTCACAGCAGGCCATGACAGCATCCCAGGTTCAAATGTGTTTGAATCACAATAATAAATACTCTGTTTTTTAGCTTTCATCATGAATATGAATTGATAGCTGAATCTCAGAACTCTGGGGTTGTCAGACTAGGGAAATTAAGGGACTTATTTCCTGCTCCCATGAGTAATACATGCTAGAACCAATCGCTTCTCCACTTTCCACAGTAGGCAGGATATATGCCACATGTGTGATGAGGTAACCAGACCCAATGATGAAGTTCAGAGCAGCTCACTTATTTCTATTAATGTGGCTGTTTCTGGGTGGGTATAAAAGGGCATCCTGCAGCTATAAGCATGAACGTTATTGGTTGAGAGCTTTAGGGTAAGTGGTGTTGACAAATTTCTGTGGTTTAAAATGCAGAACTGTGGACACAAAACATTTCATTTCCTTTAACTCATCAACCTTCTTCCTTGTTCTGACTCAATATTGTGATCTCTCTCTCATTGGGTTGACTCTTCCAGACCAATACAGTAACTAAATTCCTGGGTGGGAAGCCTGATCCAGAGTCATTGTGACAATGTACAATGCTGGTTGGAAAAGCAGCTGTTGCAGGCACTCCAAAAATTTTTGTGGCTTGTGATTCACAGAGGCCATAAGAAGCATGATTTCCCTTTCACCCCTCTCTGCCAATTGCTATGGAAATACAGTCTGTTAGAATTCTCACACCAGCTGCATTATTGTTCCTGTGGCAGCCTCTTAACCACAAGTACAGAACCTTGTCTCTCCCACCACATATATTACCCACAGAGAGTCAGGATTACAGCATTGCTGGAGGATTTATGAGAGTTAAGGCTGCGGCAGCATTTCCATCCTAAACACCTACCTTTTATAAACATCTAACCTAAAAAGAAAATTACTTTTTGGGTTGAAATTTTTCAGTCTTATGTGAACATTCTGTGTTCATTATTATACAGGTACAGAAATGTCTGTCATATTCCTTTGGGGTTTGGGATTGTTTGTATACTGGTAATAAAAAAAAAATCTAGGTGACATTATGGGTCTGAATCTCCTCACACGCACATTGGAGATACTGTATTGACTTCAGAGGCATTTCTCCTGGTTTACATCAGTGCAAACGGCAGAAGGAGGAACAGTATGAAAAGCCAGGTTACAAGTTATGGAAGGACTTGGCTGGATACATGTGTGTTGCTGCTCACCAGCTGCTTAAGCATCATCTGCACAAGATAGGCCTAAACCTCAACATTTGTATTTAGAAACCTTCAGCATCTAGGGTGTTTGAACTGGGGCTCTGGTCCACCTCTAATTTAAATAGCTATTTGCGGGGGTGGTTAATTCATTAAATGAAGCAGTCACAATGAAATCTCCCTCTGCTCAAAAACTTAACCAGAACTAGGTCTCACGGGCACCTTCTATCACTAATGCCAGCACTCCCTTTGGCTCCACCCCATCTGCTTGTATCAGTCAAACATGAAACATCTCCAGACGTGAAACACAGGATGGAAAGCTTTCCCTGTTTCCCCACATGTACCCTCATACCCAGATGCCTCACTGAGCCTCACACTCCTGCAGTTCTCCTATGAAAGAAGGGCCTAAATGGCAACTTTGTGTGCAGATCAAGGTCTACAAAGCTTGGAGGTGCTAAGAGCCGCAGAGGAGATAAAGGCCCATCTCTATCCTGTATACCCACCCTCATGTGCCCCACAGATCCTTGCCCACATACACAAGATGAAGTACCAGCACATGTAGGTCAAAGAGTTTTCTAGTTCAGTGGTTCTCAACCAGGGGTACGTGTACCCATGGGGGTACTCAGAGGTTTCTAGGGGGTACTCAAATCATCTAGATCAGTGTTTCTCAACCTGAGGGTTTCAGAGTAGCAGCTGTGTTAGTCTGTATTCACAAAAAGAAAAGGAGTAGTACTTGTGGCACCTTAGAGACTAACAAATTTATTTGAGCATAAGCTTTCGTGAGCTACAGCATCCGATGAAGTGAGCTGTAGCTCACGAAAGCTTATGCTCAAATAAATTTGTTAGTCTCTAAGGTGCCACAAGTACTACTCCTTTTCTTTTTGCGAACCTGAGGGTTGCAGCCCCCAGGGGGTCATGGGACGGGTTATGGGGGATTGCAAGTGCAGGGCTGGCATCAGGGGGTGGCAAACAGGACTTCAGTCATGGGCAGCAGGGCTTGGGCTTCAAACCAGTCTCAAATATCATAGATATATAAGTACAATATATATATTCTAATCGATTTATTTTTAAATTTATTTTATTGTGAAATTATATGGTAAAAATGAGAAAGTAAGCAATTTTTCAGTAATAATTTGCTGTAACACTTTTGTATTTTTAGGTCTGATTTTGTAAGCAAGTAGTGTTTAAGTTAGATGAAACTTGGAGTATGCAAGACAAATCAGACTCCCGAAAGGGATACAGTGGTCTGGAAACATTGAGAACCACTGCTCTAGTTCCTCAGTGGGAACAAAGAAGGCCTTAGACCCTATGCTGGTGGCTAGCAATTCTCCCTCCTCCTTCTGGTGCCCTCACCAATATTCAACTCTCAGTCACATCTCCTCCAGGCAGGCTGTGGGGGGTTTGTTCATATTTTCCCTTTTCTCCCTAATGTGGAATTACCTTTGTTTCCTGAACATTTTCCCCTTTTGCTACCTAAAACCAAAAGCTCAGCTTCAGGATAGCAGCTGCAGTGCAACTTCTCTGGCTGTTTGTGGTGGCAACAGGTTCTGTGCTTATTCAGAACAAATTCCAGAACTAGCGAGTTTTAGATCCATTGTCCAACTTTTCTGATAAATACAGCAAAGGAAAAGAGAAAATAAACCAGTATCCCCATGTTCTGTTTCTTTTCTAAGGTCTGGTTTGGTGGAAGTCTCTTGACTTCAGATTCAGGCCACATACATCAGTGGTTAGAACACAGGACTGAATTATATTTCCAATAAATGTACCACTGACTCATTGTGTGACTACTTAACTGCTGTATACCTCAGTTTCCCTCTGTTAACTGGGGATAATTATATCTACCCAGCTTTGTAAAGCATTTTGATATTTATAGATGAAAAGTATATTGAAATGTTTTATGTTGTGCAAAGACTTTTATAGCAAACAGGGATGCAATGTAATACAACAGATAAATGCTAATAAATCTTAGGCACTGCAGAGGCTTTAATTCTTAAGAACTTCCTGGCACTATAGAATCATAGAATCATAGACTTTAAGGTCAGAAGGGACCATTATGATCCTCTAGTCTAACCTCCTGCACAACGCAGGCCACAGAATCTCAACCACCCACTCCTGTAACAAACCTCTAACCTATGTCTGAGCTACTGAAGTCCTCAAATTGTGGTTTAAAGATTTCAAGGTGCAGAGAATCCTCAGGCAAGTGACCCATGCCCCACGCTGCAGAGGAAGGCGAAAAACCCCCAGGGCCTCTGCCAATCAGCCCTGGAGGAAAATTCCTTCCCAACCCCAAATATGGCGATGAGCTAAACCCTGAGCATGTGGGCAAGACTTACCAGCGACTCCATCTGACATCCCATCACAGGCCATTGGGCATATCTACCGCTAATAGTTGAAGATCAATTAATTGCCAAAATTAGGCTACCCCATCATATCATCCCTTCCATAAATTTATCAAGCTTAGTCTTGAAGCCAGTTATGTCTTTTGCCCCCACTGCTTCCCTTGGAAGGCTGTTCCAGAACTTCACTCCTCTGATGGTTAGAAATCTTCCTCTAATTTCAAGTCTAAACTTCCTGATGGCCAGTTTATATCCATTTGTTCTTGTGTTCACATTGGTACTGAGCTTAAATAATTCTTCTCCCTCTGTGATATTTATCCCTCTGATATATGTATAGAGCGCAATCATATCTCCCCTCAGCCTTCTTTCGGTTAGGCTAAACAAGCCAATCTCTTTGAGTCTCCTTTCATAAGACAGGTTTTCCATTCCTCGGATCATCCTAGTAGCCCTTCTCTGTACCTGTTCCAGTTTGAATTCATCTTTCTTAAACATGGGAGACCAGAACTGCACACAATATTCCAGATGAGGTCTCACCAGTGCCTTGTCTAATGGTCCTCCTTATCTCTACTGGAAATACCTCACCTGCTGCATCCCAAGACCGCATTAGCTTTTTTCACGGCCATATCACGTTGGCGTCTCATAGTCATCCTGTGATCAATCAATACTCCGAGGCCCTTCTCCTCCTCTGTTATTTCCAACTGATGCATCCCCAGTTTATAATAAAAATTCTTGTTATTAATCTCTAAATGCATGATCTTGCACTTTCCACTATTAAATTTCGTCCTATTACTATCACTCCAGTTTACAAGGTCATCCAGATCTTCCTGTATGATATCCCGATCCTTCTCTGTATTGGCAATACCTCCCAGCTTTGTGTCATCCGCAAACTTTATTAGCTCATTCCCACTTTTTGTGCCAAGGTCAGTAATAAAAAGATTAAATAAGGTTGGTCCCAAAACTGATCCCTGAGAAACTCCACTAGTAACCTCCTTCCAGCCTGACAGTTCACCTTTCAGTGTGCCCCATTGTAGTCTCCCCTTTAACCAGTTCCTTATCCACCTTTCAATTTTCATATTGATCCCCATCTTTTCCAATTTAGCTAATAATTCCCCATGTGGAACCGTATCAAATGCCTTACTGAAATTGAGGTAAATTAGATTCACTGTGTTTCCTTTGTCTAAAAAATCTGTTACCTTCTCAAAGAAGGAGATCAGGTTGGTTTGACACGATATACCTTTTGTAAAACTATGTTGTATTTTGTCCCAATTGCCATTGACCTCAATGTCTTTAACTACTTTCTCCTTCAAAATTTTTTCCAAGACCTTGCATACTACAGGTGTCAAATGAACAGGCCTGTAGTTACCAGGATCACTTTTTTTCCCCTTTCTTAAAAATAGGAACTATATTAGCAATTCTCCAGTAATACGGTACAATCCCTGAGTTTACAGATTCATTACAAATTTTTGCTAACGGGCTTGCAATTTCATGTGCCAGTTCCTTTAATATTCTTGGATGAAGATTATCTGGGCCCCCCGATTTAGTCCCATTAAGCTGTTCAAGTTTGGCTTCTACCTTGAATGTGGTAATGTCCTACTTCCCATTTGTTGTCCTATCATTATCCCTAAGCTCCTCATTAGCCTCATTAAAGACTGAAGCAAAGTATTTGTTTAGATATTGGGCCACGCCTAGATTATCTTTAACCTCCACTCCATCCTCAGTGTTTAGTGATCCTACTTCTTTCTTTGTTTTCTTCTTATTTATATGGCTATAGAACCTTTTACTATTGGTTTCAATTCCCTTTGCAAGGTCCAACTCTACATGGCTTTTGGCCTTTCTCACTTTATCCCTACATGTTCTGACCTCAATAAAGTAGCTTTCCTTGCTAATCCCTCCCATCTTCCACTCCTTGTAGGCTTTCTGCTTTTTCTTAATCACCTCTCTGAGATGCTTGCTCATCCAGCTTGGTCTACAACTCCTGCCTATGAATGTTTTCCCCTTTCTTGGGATGCAGACTTCTGATCGTTTCTGCAACTTTGACTTGAAGTAATTCCAGGCCTCCTCTGCCTTTAGATCCACAAGTTCTTCAGTCCAATCCACTTCCCCAACTAATTTCCTTAATTTTTTAAAGTTAGCTCTTTTGAAATCAAAAACCCTAGTCACAGATCTATTTTTGTTTATCCTTCCATTTAATTTGAACTGAATTAGCTCATGATCGCTCAAACCAAGGTTGTCCCCTACGACCATTTCTTCTATGAGGTCCTCACTACTCACCAAAATCAAATCTAAAATGGCATCCCCTCTTGTTGGTTCAGCAACTACTTGGTGAAGGAATCCATCAGCTATTGCATCCAGAAAATCTGAGCCATGTTATTATTACTAGCACTTGTCCTCCAGTCTATATCTAGGAAGTTAAAGTCTCCCATGATCACACAACTCCCATGATCACACAATTGTCCACCAAATGCATCCGATGAAGTGAGCTGTAGCTCACGAAAGCTTATGCTCTAATAAATTTGTTAGTCGCTAAGGTGCCGCAAGTACTCCTTTTCTTTTTACAATTCCCATTAGTATTTACTTCATTAAAATATTAAAGAGGTCTCTACCCATATCCAAATCGGATCCCGGTGGTCTATAGCACACCCCGAGCACTACCTCAGAGGAGGCTTTAGTTGCTTTTTTCCCCAGTGTGATTTTTGCCCAGACAGACTCTGTCTTATCCATTCCATCACTTCTTATTTCTTTACAGTCTACCTCATCATTGATATACAATGCTATGCCACTACCTTTGCCTTTATTTCTGTCTTTCATAAACAGGACATACCCTTCAATACCTGTAGTCCAGTCATGACTACTATTCCACCATGTTTCTGTTATCCCTATAATATCTGGTTTCACTTCCCTCACTATAAAAGTTCTTAATATAACAAGGCTGCTTTTGAAACCAATTACATTCAGTCACAGTGTCTCTATCATACAGTATGAAATAGTGCCTAATAGAAGTTTATATCAAATTTCTAATCTGGATTAAGTGTCATATCCTTCTGACATTTTAAATGTGATTTCCCACACTCAGGTCTCTGAGCTATTCACGCAACTATCTGGATATCAATGCCTCCAACCTCAAATTATTTGGATTATTAGTAAAACTTTCCTTAATCAGGACCTATCGTACCCAATTCAGTCAGTGCCCAATAAGCTCTTAGTGGAAACATCACACCAGAGATCCTGAAATCCCTGATCTCCTCTCCCATCTCAGCCAGTCAGAGGGGAGAGGCCAGTGCTTTGACTCACTCTGCTGCCAACTCATTTCTGCCTTCCACACCTAGCAGTTTCTGCTCACCTCCCAGTTTCAACACCAAACTCAGACTCACGACCAAGTCTTTTATAAATAAATCACTCTGAAATGTACAAGCCAGTAGGTGCAAAGCCTGAGGAAACTGAACATTTTCAGAAATGAAGAACTAATACCACAGATTTATTGGAACCAAGATCATTGCAAGGAGCTGGGAGAGATGTAAGCTATCAAAAGTTTGGGTAAAGTAGTAAATATTTAAATTTTGTGTATTTCTGAATTCACATGTTTAGAGCCAGTGGCGATATCTGAGCCCGCTACTGAGGCATTGGAAAAACACAACACACATAGCTGTTAGACATGGAGCCAAACCAGAACCCTGGACTCAAGCACAAGTGAGCTGTAGCTCACGAAAGCTTATGCTCTAATAAATTTGTTAGTCTCTAAGGTGCCACAAGTACTCCTTTTCTTTTTAATGAACTTTGGGGAAGTATGAAAATTAAATTTGCAATTCAGGCCTACTCCAGATTTCTACAGGACTCCAAAAGGAGCTAAACTAGGAGCATCAATTCTGAACTGGCAGCTTCTTCAGCTAATTTCCTTTAATTACTAACTTCAGCATGACCTCTACCAAACAGAAGTAGTGAGGGACAGGTGATTAGATAATGAGAACATTATTTCCTTTACAAGCCAATTGTTTTCAGTTACTCTTCTAGAGGGGAAAGAGTAGTGTTCCAGGGGAGAGAAGAAGGTAGGACAGCACTGGGGAAGGATTGTTTGGCTGCTTGGATTTTATTCTTAGCAAATCTTCAACTCATAACTATGTAGAAAGAATACAAGGAATATTCCCAGGAGGAATCTAATCCCCATGGGAAGAACTTTTCAGATAGAGGTTCAAGTACACCAAAAATAGGGAAGTGTAGTGTAGAACCCAGGAGTCCTGACTCCCAGTCTCATGAGTTTAACCACTCAGCTTTTCTTACTGTGTTTGTTTTGTTAAAGCACAGAAAGCAGAATCCTGAGCTTTCTTTGGGGAGATGCCCACAAAAAGTAAGTATAGGAATTCTTCAGAAATGGATCAGCTTCTACATTCACATCAACATACAGGGAGTAATAGAGACTCATATCCCTTAGACATTTAATCTCATAAATAGTCCCTGTCTCTCCCCACAGCCCCCACTTGCGGTTGAAGCAAGATTATATTTTATCGCTAGACCAGGGAGCCTTTTCATTTGCACCCAACACTGAGATCTCCTATAAGACAGTTGCTGCATCTCCTTATTGCTGTTCTAATTAACAGCTGTACATTCAGTGACTGCGTTAGAAAAAGTTAAGTGCTACATTGCAGAGCAGCCTCTTCTATGTTTCTATTGACCTTTCCCTTTGGGAAAAGCACCAGTCTTTTTATAAGAACTTTTTTCCCAGCATGCCTTTCTGGGGGTCAGGGATGGGAGCAGGCCTTTTAAGTGTGGCAGAGAGGCACAGCTGCTGCTCTAAAGCTGCTGCATCTTCCTTCCTTCCAGATGGGGGTGCATATCCTTAGGTTCCTGGGGAGACAGCATAGCATGTTCTCTTGTACATGTTCCTGAATTACATTTACTGTTTTAAACTAGGAAAACACTCGCTTCTTCATCTTCAAACAAATTTACTTTTGCTAGCAGAGTGCTAGGATAAAAAAAATTTGCCTGAAATACAATGCTGCTCTTAAGTAGGGTCTCACTATTTCGCTGTGGTTTGGGTTCTGTTCCTGTGTGGGGTAGAAATGACCAGGTGGTAATAATAGCCAAAGCTGCTATCATCCAAACTGAACTGTTCAGGCAGGATGCAGAATAGTCAGAGCAGGTATGGGCCAGCCTCAGAAGAGTCCCTAATGAGGTCTGCTAGTCAGAGCTTGTGGTGGACCTCCCCTGAGAGGCTCCCCAACCCTCCGCAAATAAAGTTTTCTAAACTCCTGCTCTAAGAATTCCCAGTCTCTCCTTCAGTACTCTTGCTGAACTGGCCTCAGAGTGAAAGAGCTGTAGTTTAGTGGCTTGGGCATGGGACTAAGTACTAAAACTAGCATGTGATAATCCTGGTTCTGACAATTACTATATTCCCTCTGTAACCTTGGGCAGGTTACTTCACCTCTCAGGCTCTCTCTACAACCTAGTTGTAATGTGGGTATAGCTAGTTACCTCCTCCCAGAGGGGTTGTGAGGATTAGCTGTTTAGGAAGTTCTAAGAACAACTGTTTTTATGGAATTGACACTGACAGTGAGGAATTTGCAGGCAGCTGCATCTCACACATTTTCTTTTCACAAGGAAGAAGCAGAAGAAAATGCAGCTTTTAAAGGAAGAATGGCCATAATGACTGGGCAAGTGTTCCTTGCCCCTATCACAGGAAGGGTTTGTCAGGAGAAAACTTATACTCTGGTGCCTGGAGTCTACTGTGGCTTTGCTATTCGCTTCTAAGCAAGAGGGAAATTGTATTTCTCAAATTGAGTAACTCTCTGCTTGCTTTAAGTGACCCAAAGGAGAAATTGAATCCTGAGCCCACTGGAAGGTAACAACAGGAGGATAAAAAAATATTAAGGATTTGTTTCCAATCTCCCAATGGCAGCAAATCCATAACGAAGGTGGACACTTCCTCCTCCATTTACCCCAGTGCTAGGTTATTGCAGGGCTACATCAGTGCCTAAGAGTAATGATGCCATTTACCTCTTCTAATTTTCCATGCACTTTATAAGGATTATTTAATTAAGCACTGATGGGGGAACAGAGACAGATGTAAAATGACTTGTTTAAAGTTGCACAGCAAGTTAGTGCTGGGAACAGAACCCAGGAGTCCTGACTTCCAGCCAGTCCCTCTAGCAACTAGATGTGAGCCAGAAGTAGAACCTAGGCATCCTGATTACTGTTCCCTGGGTTAACCATTACACCCTGGCACTTCTTTAATAGTGAAAATTACACTAACATGTTGCTAACATGACTGTAACAGCCAAGTTAAATAAGGTGCAGATGCCTTGAACAAACTGTACTTCAGAGAAACAAATAAGACATCATCTACCAGCACAAAATGAAAATAAACAGCAGAAACTGGTGGATGCCCTAGGCACTTGCAGATGTGGGAGGAAAAAGAAAGAAGATGCCTCAACTCTGAACTTTCCTCTCTTTATAAGTTTTAGCAGCAGCTTCCCCCCCAAATTGGAACTTTTAATGGGAATAAATATGGACAATTCCTTACTTTCTGCTTCATGACATCTGTAATATACATTCTATGCATGACCAGATACCTGCCTCCATATGTGCAGCACCAGTACAATGAGACCCTGATCCTGACCAGAGCTTTTGAGCTACCCCAGTACAAACATAACTAACACACACTTCTGACTCTTTCGGGTTGGTGATTTACCATTCATGCTGGTGATGAGGGCTGATGTGGCAAGCTGGATAACTGCACAGTTCAAAGCAGGATACTTGCTCAGGAGGGAAGAGATTGCCTGCAGCAATTCTGCCAATTTAGCTTCAACAGCTCCTGAAACAACAGCTCCTGAAATAAGAATAGCAATAAACAATTCTAAGTAATGAAGGCTATTTATTTTAAAAAAGAAAACATCCACATGATTTAATACTGAGGGATAATTAAAAAAGTAAAAGGGGAAAAAATAGATGACTACTGTTTCACTACATAATTTTCCCCCTCCCCCTCCACAGTAAGTATCTGTCTGCCCCCCAGACAGAGCTAAATCCCCTCTTTAGGGGCACGGACACCTTATTGCTCTCACACACAAGAGAAGCATGCAAAAGAGAAAAGAATTAACATCCAAGAGAGAAACATTTCCCCTATATGTGAAAACCACAATGTACTAGGTGGAATACCGCCAGGAAGTAGACCCTGGGAACCTGACCCAAATCCAAGGTGTGCCCACACCTTGAATAGTGGGTGCAGTTCTGGTCACCCCATCTCAAAAAGATATATTAGAACTTGAAAAAGTACAGAGAAAGGCAACACAAATAATAAGGGGGATGGAACAGCTTCCGTACGAGGCAAGATTAAAAAGACTGGGACTGTTCAGATGAGACAAGAGATGACTAAGGCGGAATATGATAGAGGTCTGTAAAATCATGGATAACGTGGAGAAAATGTATTAAAGTGTTATTTACCCCTTCACCATAGCACATGAATCAGAGGTCACCCAATGAAATTAATAGGCAGCAGGTTTAAAACAAATACTTCACAAAACACAGGTTCACTGTGTGGAACTTGTTGCCCTGGGATGCTGTGAAGGTCAAAAGTATAACTGGATTAAAAAAATAACTAAATAAATTCATGGAGGGTTGGTCCATCAATGGCTGATAGCCAAGATGGTCAGGGATGCAGCCCCATGCTCTGGGTGTCCCTAAACCTCTAACTGGTAGAAGGTAGGACTGGATGACAGGGAATGAATCACTCAATAGTTGCCTCATTCATTGCCTCTGAAGCATCTGGCACCAGCCACTATCTGAAGCCAGGATACTAGTCTAGGTGAACCATTGTTCTGACCCAGTGTGGCCATTTTTATATTATGTTCTTACATTGAACAGCACAGATTTTAGGGGAACCGATTTACCTCTTTCCATTGTGAAAACTGACCATTTATTCCTACACTTTGTTTCTTTTTTAACCAGTTACTGATTCATAAGAGGACTTTCCCTCTTAAGAGTCTTTGATATAGGACTTTTTCAAAGGCTCTCTGAAAATTCAAGTACGCAATATCAGCTGGATCGTGCTTGTCCACAAGCTTGTTGACACCCTCAAAGAATTCTACTAGATTGGTGGGGCATGATTCTTGCAAAAGCCATTTTGACTCTTTCCCAACATAACGTGTTCCTTTATGGGTCTGATAATTCTGTTCTTCACTATTGTTTCAACCAATTTGCCTAGTACTGAAGTTAGGCTTACCGGCCTGTAACTGCCAGGCTCACCTCTAGAGCCTTTCTAAAAATCAGATTTCAGAGTAGCAGCCGTGTTAGTCTGTATTCGCAAAAAGAAAAGGAGTACTTGTGGCACCTTAGAGACTAACAAATTTATTAGAGCATAAGCTTTCGTGAGCTACAGCTCACGTAATTGTCCTTCAGTCATCTGGAACAGGGGCTGATTTAACATACCACAGTTAGTAGTTTTGCAATTTCATATCTGAATTTCTTCATCATTTTTGGGTGATACCATCTGGTCACGGTGACTTATTACTGTTTAATTTATCAATATGCTCTAAAACCTCCTCTAATGACACCTCAATCTGGGACATTTCCTCAGATCTGTTACCTAAAAAGAATGGCTCAGGTGTGGGAATTTCCCTCAGATCCTCTGGAGTGAAGACCAATGCAAAGAATTAATTTAAGTTTCTCCGCAATGGCCTTTTCTTCCTTGAGGGCTCCTTTAGTACTTCAATCATCCAGTGGCCCCATTGATTGTTTGGCAGGCTTCCTGCTTCTGATGTACTTAAAATTTGTTTTGCTGTTAGTTTTTGTGTCTTTTGCTAGTTGCACTTCAAATTATTTTTTGGTCTTCCTAATTATACTTGATTTGCCAGTGTTTATGCTCCTTTCTATTTTTCTCCGTGGGGTTTGACTTCCAATTTTTAAAGGATGTCTTTGTCTCCAACCACCTCTTTGCTCTGTTTAGTCATAGTGGCACTTTTTTTGGTTCTCTTACTGTTTGTTTTTTTTAATTTGGAGTATATGTTTAGGATGAGACTTTATATGGTGTTTTGAAATAGTTTACAGGCATTTCCCTCTTGTGATTGTTCCTTTTAATTTCCATTTAACTAGCTTCTTTGTTTTTCTGTAGTTTCCCTTTTTAAAATTAAATACGACTATACTGGGTTTCTTTGATATTTTCCCCAATACAAGGATGTTAAATTTAATTGCATTATGGTTGCTATAACCAAATGCTTCAGCTATATTCTCCCCTTGGACCAGATCCTGTGCTCCACTGAGGACTAAATCAAGAGTTCCCTCTCCCCTTGTGATCTCCAGCAGCAGTTGCTCCAAGAAGCAGTCATTAATGATATCTAGAAGTTTTATGTCTGCATCTTATCCTGAGGTGATATGTACCCCATCAATATGGGGACAGTTGAAATCCCTGATTATTATTGGGATTTCTCTTTTCTTGTAGCCTCTCTAGTCTTCCTGAGCATTTCACAATCACTGTCACCATCCTGGGCAGGTGGTTGGTAGTAAAATCCTAATGCTATACTCTTATTATTCAAGCATGGAATTTCCGTCCACAGAGTTAAAGTTTGATTCATTTAAGATTTTTTTTTACTATATTTGACTCTATGCTTTCTTTCCCATATCGTGCCACTCGTGCACCAAAGTGACCTACTCTGTCCTGTATATTTTGTACCTGATATTACTGTGTCCCATTGATTATCCTCGTTCCACCAAGTTTCTATGATGCCTATTATATAAATATCCTTGTTTGATACCAGGGACTCAAGTTCAACATCTTAGTATTTAGACTTCTTGCATTTGTATATACGCATTTATAAAATTTGTCAATATTTAGTTGTCTGCCTTCATGTGATATAATTGAAGGAGACTCCTTTTCATTTGACTGTTTCTCTTCAGTTCCTAACTCTACTTTATTAACTTCCATCCTCTCTTCTTTATTAGGATACAGAGTATCCCCTTTAGTAAATCCTCCTCTAAGGGATGTCTTGTACCACACTGTTTGCTCCTGCACACCTGCCAGCTTTCCCCCATGCTGATGTGCTATGCCATTAAACAAAGACCCACTTTGCCATGTAGCATAAATGTAGCTAGGACCCTCCTTGGATACGATCCATCCCTATGCGGGATATAAGTATCAGAGGATAGCCATGTTAGTCTGTATCCACAAAAACAGTTGTAAGGTAACTCCCTTCTTTTCATATGTCAGTATAATAATTGACCTCCTGAGGTCCCTTCCAACCCTGATATTCTATGAATAATGCCTGCATCTATAATTTTCACTCCATGCATCTGAAGAAGTGGGTTTTTTACCCACAAGAACTTATGCCCAAATAAATCTGTTAGTCTTTAAGATGCAGGATATAGTTAGACAATGCTGCTGTTAGCAATGCAGGCTAGATTGTCAGCATCTGCTTCCTTTCAGTGGGTGTTATTCATTGCAGTCACTAACACTACTGATTAGAACTGCTGTAAAGCAGATTTTTCATCCACCAGTAATTGCAGGTGCCATCTATAGCACTTAGGAGCCTTCGCTTTTCATTTGATGAAGCAACTGGGTTCTTATATGCGGAAGTGCTATAAAAAGTGCCTGCAGTTATTTACAGGTGCAGTGAATATGGATGCAATTAATACAAATAAGAGTACACATTATTAAGTGCCTGCTAAAAAGGGGAAGTAGGCATTGAAAGTCTGGTCTGAAAGGTCTGAGGGTCATCTGACTTCATTGTTTTTATATGTGGTGTACCAAAGAATGCTGGGTGCTTTACAGAACAAAGATCCTGGCTTCTGTCCAGACCTTTTCAAGTCCAGCCTAGATTTGGTATAACTTTTATGCTAGCCTTTCTTGTAAATGAACAAACTTAAATATTAGATATTTACCTTCTCTTTGGAAAAGCTCCCGGAGGGTCTGGAATTTGCCATTGATGTTTCTCAGATGTCCAGTGACATGCTGCAGCTTGTTGGTACACATGTCCATTTGGCCAATGCAGTTACCAGAGGTAGGTTTCTGGACCGAAGCCCAAACAGCAGTCAGGAACGCAGAGTCATGCTCAGGAGTGAAGTGCCCATTGTCTGGTGATTTGCCTCCAATCTGAATGTAACTGGCATTGTCCTGTACTCCTGTGCGACTCATGGTAATGTCAGAGGTATTAGTAAGCACAGAAGAGAACCTCTTTCTCACAAACCATGTTTTCTGTTACACATTTCTGCAGTCCTACAGACTTCTGCACAGCTTGCTGTTCCTAAAATAAGTAGAAGAAACATTCTGTACAAGGCCTCAAAATTCAATACAAAATGCCTGGAATAACTGAGGGTTTGAGATTAATTCTCAAGAATCATTGCTGTGAGCATTTATTTAAATATAATTTTCTAATTCTGTTGCTGCTGCCTTTTGACGGTCTAGCAAACGAGACTTTAATCACTTCAAATGTATAGTAAATACCATTATAAAAACTCCTCCTCCTGCACATTTCATCAAATGGAGACCCAAGTTCAGGTTTTCCTCAGAGAGACTGATATCAAAGTGAAACTCAAACATCCACATGCAGCAGCACTGTGTTTTCATGTGAAGTCTTTTAATTAAAGTCAGATTCTTTAAAAGTAAAAGTATTTGTGTTCTAGGTGCACTGCTAGAATGTTAACGAGGAGTCCGGTGGCACTTTAGAGACTAACAGATTTATTTGTTCGTCTTTAAGGTGCCACCGGACTCCTTGTTGTTTTTGTGGATAAAGACTAACACGGCTACCCCTCTGATGCTACAATGTTATGAATCACCTTCATTCTCCTTCCCTATTTAAGTTGGGGGTAGGGGGGAAACAAAAATGACAACCTGTTTGAAAAACCAATTTGCTGACTGTCCCGCGTTTAAAGGCATCTCACTCTTGGCTGATAAAAATGGAAAATCAAGTAGTTGTCCTGACTCAGTCCTTCGTGCAGCAACAGCTCTTGATGTTTGCAGCCAGTTTTTGAACTCTCCTGATACGCCCCTCAGTCTGAATCCTTTCAGAAGGAACCAGTCCTGGAAGTCTCACTACGTGTTGTCTGTGTGGGATGAGTCTCTCAAACTCCAGACAAGTGTCAGGCTATGTGGATTTTCCACATTCCTGCTGCAAGTTATGAAATCACTCATTTCCCAGAGTATCTATACCATCTATAGGAGCAAACTGATCCTGCTACCACTCTTTTGTTAACCCCTTTACTACCTGAAGATCTGCAAACAGCCTTCATAGTAAAAATTATTAGCAAATTGAATTACACAAGCATAACAAGATCCTTTATAGGAAGATTAATGTATAGTTCAAAAAGAAAAATGAGTTATGCACACAAGCCAGCAGGTGGAGAGTTTGGAAAATGAATTGCTCAGAAATGTATTATTATTGTATTATGGTAGCACCTAGATGCCCCAATAAGCGATTGGGATGCCCAATGTGCACTATACACATATAATAAAAAGTTTAGTTTATATACACATTCACTCATATAATATTCAGTATTTTATATAGTGCTTTTAAACTTAAAAATGTTTACAGACATTAAGAAATCAGTCCTTGCAACACCCCTGATCTGGGTCAGTCAGACAGTATTGTTCTCATTTCATTGATGGAGAAGTGGAGATGCAGAGAAGTTAAGTGACTTGCCCATGGCCACAGACGGAGAGAATATTAGAGCCAGCATTAGAATGCAGGAACTCCCTGCTTCTAATCCTGTGCTCTAGCCACTAATGAGCACTACCTTTAATAGAGTACTTATATGCCATGTGTGCTGATAATACTAAGCTTCTGTAATAATATATTTAAAGTATTCAATGAGCATTTTATAGGGGTACAAAGCATACTCATGTTTATACCTCTTTAGCTTTCTACCTCTCTACTTACTGCTTTTCTCATCAAACTTCTAATCACTGTACTGTCTTTTAAAAATTTAGATATCCAGATCTATTTGTACACAGTGCTATTCCAGTGTTGAAGGACTTACCCAAATAACACTCCATCTTAGTTGTACAACTATTTCATACAGCATTCTTCATCATTTATATTACCAATAATATAAAAAGCTTGTCAAATGGGTGCATGTTAACTTGAGTATGTGCCCAGATCCCTGTTGCACCCTCAGTAATTGGTGCTGTTGGGACTTAAGCTTCTTTTTGGCCCACTTTGGAAACACAGAACTAGGCAGCACTGGATCTGACATTTGTATACAGCTGATTACTTCCTTCACAGAGTTTTTGTACCCTTGTTGTCTTTCTGGATCCTGGATAGCTTAGCCGAGGTGTCAAGTACAGTAGTTGGATCTTGGCGTCACTTGTAGTCACTCTTTTCCTGGAAAGCCCCCATTAGCCAAACTTAGCATGAAAGTGTCTTTCCCAGCAACTTGTGTGAGCTGAACCCTAATTATCCTGAGATGACCTCACACAACAACCCACATGCTTATGCCCATGACACTCAACTACTATAATCCCATTTTAGCAGGATTTGCAGCCAGGCTTCTCTGCTGTTTCGGAGTGGGTACAGGGTGCAATAGCATGTTTGCTCAGTAGGTGGAGCATTCACAGTCAATTCTGTACCTTGGCGGCTGTCTAGACAGTGGCAGGTTGATTTAAAGTTGGCCCTGTGCCTAGGGTTGCCAACAGTCCCTTAATACAAGGGACGTCCCTTATTTTTCATCTATGTACACCAAGATCGGGAGTCACCAAATGCTGCAAAAAGCAGCAAGAAATACTCCTAGCAAATGTAGATGAGTTCTTCTTCTTCTTCTTAATAATAATAATGATAATAACAGGAGGAGGGGTGGGGTGCTACGAAACAGTCCCTTATTTTTGAAATACAGTGTTGACAGCCCTCCAGGCTATGCCATTAGTTAAAGTGGTCATTAGTTAAAGTGGCACCGTTCACTTAAATCACACTTCTCTCGGAAAACTGTGCCAATGCTATTGTCACAAGTAACTCCTCAGAGCCTGTAACAGAAAAAGGTTAGAGCAAACAAATGACTCTGTTTTTCAGCATGCCAGCACTTTGCCTTTTGGCAGGTTCACTTTTCTTTTGTATAGTTGTTCCATTTCCATTGTATAGTTGTACTTTGTGCATTTTTCGAACAGTAACAAATGAAAGAAACATCAGAAAATATGACTGTAAAACTGCAAAAATTAGCAGAGGGAGTCATGAGTCGGTACAGCACTTGAAAATGTCTGACATGAATTCAAGTGGAGAGTGTCCTTTCAATAGCATCACAATGCTTGGAGTATAGGAAGCACTATGGATGCTAATTAGTAGCTATAACACTAATACTGGCAGTCTTTAGATAGGTAGGTGTGGGTGTGTGTATAAAACCATTATCCTTTTCCTCCTCCCATACAGTAATATTTTTGTTTCTTGATTTTTAATTTAGAGGGGTTTAAAATTATATTGGTATAATCACCTGTTGTATTGTTGTACAGTGACCTAAGTAACTTGGTACATTGCTTTATTTGAGACTTGGAGTGGATCAGGAAGTCCAGTATCTCTCATCCCAAAGCTACTTCATCCCAAATGTTTTTATTTTTATCTATTTATTAAGCACCAAAGTGCTGTACAGAACACAGAAAATGTCCCAAAGACAGTGAACTGGATGCTGAACATATTGTTCTCTCAAGTAACCTTTAATCACACTTTGAAATGGTTTCCTTTTCAGATACATTTTGTGAGATACTCTGGCTCTGCTGATGACCAGAAGGTTGAGAAATAATAAGATGCAACTGGTCATTTACACAGAATATCAAAACCCACATGATATTCTGTTTCATTATTTTTCTCTTTGTATCCTAGAGTATCAGAAATATAGCAAGTCTACAGATACACTCCTTTTACAGACCAGGCAGGACTTGCATAGTGTTAGAGTTGAGGGTGGCACCCCTTGCAGCCATTCAGTTTACATTTTTCCTCCCCCTTTTCCCTTCTACCTGCCAGCCTTGCTAGGTAAATAGAGGGAGGATTAAAAGAGAAAACAAGTTGAACAGGCTGGTCCTGCCTTATGCCTTTCTCTGTGTTCACTAGAAACACACCTTTCAGTTCTTTCATTTATTCATTCAGGCTATTTAAACTGGCCTGCTGGGCAATTTAAGAATATAAAATCAGGGACTGAAATGCAAGATTACTGGGTTCTATTCCCTGCTCTTCCATGAGTTTATTGTGGTCAGGTCACTTAGGCTAAAATTTTCAAACACTGATGCCTAAATTTAGGCACCTAAGTTTTTATTTACACAGCTATCTAAGTGGCTTGATTTCCAGAGGTGCCGAGCAGTTGGAGTTATGGGTGCAACCGGATAGCAGGATTGGAGTTGTGTCCATTCTCTCTGCTGACTCAGCTGCTGAAGTCTTGAGTTATCCTATGTATTAGGACTGAGATAATAGGGACTAGGTTATTTATTAGCCTAGCTGTCTAAAGCAATTGCCTTCATACAAAACTATTTTAATTCAACCTGGATAGTTAATGAGTGAGGCCACAGGTAGTAATTTGGAAAGGGGCAGTCAAAGATCCCTCATTGCAGGCTTCCTTGAGACTGTGCCTTGTTAAATCATGGGCTAATGAAAATAGGATTCAGTCCTAGTTCCTCCTGTGGCAAAAAAAGGAAAGTATTTTCTAATCCCTTATTAGACCCATAGTAATGAAATGCTTCAATTTTGAATGAGGTTCTAGTTAGCACAAAAGAGTAAAAAGAGTTGCCTAAAAGATGCTAAAATGACTGTAAATTGTCAGTCATGCCCTCATTTGTGACAGACAGGTATTCAGCAATTGCTACATACTAACAGTAGATGGCAACACAGATTAGAGACTAAAACTATGGTTTATTTCAGGTTTCAGAGTAGCAGCCGTGTTAGTCTGTATTCGCAAAAAGAAAAGGAGTATTTGTGGCACCTGAGAGACTAATACATTTGAGCATAAACTTTCATGAGCTACAGCTCACTTCATTGGATGTTGTAGCTCATGAAAGCTTATGCTCAAATAAATTTGTTAGAGGTGCCACAAGTACTTCTTTTCTTTTTATGGTTTATTTATTATTTCACATAGCCCCACAGGGGTGCATCAGCATCACTGAACATAAAAATCAAACAGTGATGGTGGGGAAAAAATCCATTCAGCAGCACTGAAATTAACATGTTCTAGAACTTTAAACTGCATAATGTTACCAGTGATAAGCAAGGTGAATCAGAAACTGTCACTCACACCAGTATCACCTGGGTCCATAACAAGTAAAATGTGTTGGCCAGTTCACCTGTTCCACAGGAGGATTTGGTTCATAGTCCTTTTAGTGGTCTGTGCATAACATATTAATAGCAACCCATATATACACTATTGTTTTTAAAAATTAAAATGTCTTCCTCACTTTTTTTGGTGAATTACCAATTGCTTTATTGTGCAGAGCAGTATTTCTGAAAGCCACTGTCTGCTGTTCTGTAGTAGTTCATTTTCTGGCTAATTTCTAGGTAAATGAATGGCTGAGATCTCAATATGAGATTTTCACTAAGGCAGGTTTAGATTCTTGAGGTCAAGAAATCAAAATGTGAGAGCTGATACAGCCAGACTGTCATTAATGTGCTACTAACAGAAACTCTCTAGGCAATAAAGGGAAAAAAGAGAGTGTGAGAACAGGAGGAAATGTTCTCTGGGGCATTTCTGTCCAATAATGTCCCCATTATAATATAAACTGACCTATTATTATATGAATAGATGTCAGTGAGGAATAGGAAATGTCTGTTCTCTCCTGCATGCATCTGATGAAGTGGGCTTTAGCTCACAAAAGCTTATGCTTAAATAAATTTGTTAGTCTCTAAGGTGCCACAAGTACTCCTCGTTCTTTTTGCTGATACAGACTAACACGGCTACCACTCTGAAACCTCTCCTCAGGCTGCATCTTTAATCCTGGCATGGCTATCTCATCTCCCCAGCCACATGTTGTTCCCTGTTCAGAATCCTCCAGTTGCCACTGAGATCCCGAGACTTTGTGAAGATACAAATGTCTATACTAACTTGTGCTCCAGTAAAGCTACCCCCTTGAGTCTGGAGAGTTTTGATAGTGAGTCTCTAGGCTCCTGTTTCAAGATAACCAAAAGCCTAGCAAATGTATGTACTGCTGTAAGTTCATAATTCCATATCAGGACAGAGCACTTCCTCTTTCTCCTTCTTTTTCCTTGTCTTCTTGTCCAGCTTGTACTTGAGGCGGCGGATGGGATCGGTGATGCTCCTCTTGGCCAAGTCATCAAAGTCCTCTGCCAAGAGAAAGCTCCTGTCAACTAGCTCAGCGGCCTCTTGCCAGTTTCTGAAACAGGCAGTGCCCAAGCACCTGATCTCCTCCACAGCGTTCCCAGCAATCACCTCCCCGCTTGGCTTCAGCACCACCACTACAGGTGTGTTGGACACAGCAAACCTCAACGCCAGCTCCCTGGAAATCAACAAGGGAAGAAACCTTAAATCACAAAGCCCAGAGCTCCATGGCAAGGCACTGAAGACATTATATCCCTTCTGCTGGGAAGAGTGCTGTGGATAGCCATGCTGCTGGCGATATCCATGCTGCTGCTGCCGCATTGTGGGGTGAGTTTCCAAACCTCCTTTTTAGGTGATTAACTGCATGATGTGTACAGTATCTTCTCTGGGAAGGAAAACACTCCTGACCCTTAAGGGCAACATGGAAGTGGGTCTATGAACTGGAAGTGAGCTAGAAATCCTGCTTTCTTGTCCTGCTTCTCATAATGACTCTGTGTACAGACTTGGGCAGGTCACTTCCCCTCTCTGTGCCAGCAAATGGGGCTAATTTCAATGACCCACCTCACAGAGGGAAGTAAGAGCTAAATAGTTAAAATTCGTAAGAAGCGTTTAAGCTGTAACATGCTCAGGCTTATTGTCAAGTGGGCACGGAGCATTCGAAATTGACTACTATTTACATTGCTGCTTATTCTGCCCCTAATGTGGGTACAATATTTTGTGAGCTGTAGCTCACAAGAGCTTATGCTCTAATAAATTTGTTAGTCTCTAAGGTGCCACAAGTACTCCTTTTCTTTTTATGTTTTCTAGTGTCTCACAAGCAGCCCGGTGGGACAGTCACTCTGTTGAATCCTTTTAAGAGCAAGAAATAAACAGGCACTATAAAAGAACACAAAACACTCAGTATCCAGATTGCCAGAAAACACCAATTGTAACAAAGCTTTGAGGATCTGGAAATCAGCACTAGATGAGCCTTTATGTCTCTGACTCCTTAGGAATATATCAAAAAATTGCTTAAAAACAACTATAACAAAACACTTTGTACTTATCTAGCTCCCTGTACATACCTAGCTCACTTCACCCAGGTAACAATGAGCTTTGCAAAATGATAAAGTACAGTATTATCTCCATTTTGCAAAGCAACAAACAGGCAGGAGGGGTGAAAAACTTGCTGAAGACCACACAGTGAGTCAGTGGCAGAGATAAGAATAGAATCAAGGTACTCTGATGCTAAGTCCTTTGGACAATACTGGTTCTCACAGAGAAGAGTTTGTTGTAGACAAACTGCACTGATCCAGCTTTATTTATTCCTGCTGTCTATATTTCTCCAAAGCCTCCCTTCTCATTACACCCATTTTGTATTCTTTTCCGTACAACTGGAATCTCTCCCCAGTCTTTGTTCAAACCACCCTTAAAACTCACTCCTTTCACAAAGATTGCCAATAATAACCCACCAAACAGACTTTTAAAATACATGAAAAGAAAAGGAGTACCCGTGGCACCTTAGAGACTAACAAATTTATTAGAGCATAAGCTTTCGTAAGCTACAGCTCACTTCATCGGATGCATCAATGAAGTGAGCTGTAGCTCACGAAAGCTTATGCTCTAATAAATTTGTTAGTCTCTAAGGTGCCACGGGTACTCCTTTTCTTTTTGCGAATACAGACTAACACGGCTGCTACTCTGAAACCTGTCATTAAAATACATGTGCTACCATGAATCTGAAACCTCAACCTAGGGACAGCTAGATCTAGCAGTGTGATCTTGGGACTGGATTTCTAATTCTGGCTATGCCCCTTTGACTCACTGTGTGGCCTTGGACAACTCACTTCCCCTTGCTGAGCTTCAGTTTCTCCATCTATAATAATGGGGACCCAACTCCTTCTGCAGATAAAGAGTGCTAGATAAGTGCAAAGTGCTATGTTATCATCTCTGTGTCTGTTGTAAACTGTTATCTGTGTCTGATTAGATTAAATTATCTGTCTTGTTGGTTTAAAAGATCTTACCTTTTGAACTCATCCTGGAAGGGTAAGAACAGCCACCTTTTTGGCATGGTCTTCAGGAACTTTTCTTGCTTCTCCTCTGTCTCATCCTGAGACACGTATACCAGGACCAGCTGGGAAGCCCTTTCCACATAAAATTCATCAGTGAGTCTCACAAAGAAATCTTTGAGGACAGGTGAAAACTCCTGGCATCGAGTGCATTCACCAGATCCAAAATACAGCAGCATCACTTTGTTATCCAGTCTCTGGCTAAGTTCACTCTCAGTGTCCACTTCATCACAGTCCTTGTTGTTTGTAATCAGGATCTTCCCAATGAAAAGGGAAACCATGGCTAACTAAGCCTAGGAGATCAGGCTGATAAAAGGTTAGTTAATAAGTAATTACAACTGATCAATTTGAGACTCTTTCGCAATGAAGGCAGGATTCCATCCCTATGTCTGGGAATTCAGTGTGAGGAAAGATAGCAGCACCTCTTCAGGGAACCTCCACCCTGTAATGTCCCCTCATGAAATTTGTTTGCCTCCAGGAGTTTGTCAGTAAGATCATTCCTTCTACATACTGTTCCCTTCACAATGCTGTTAGAAAATCCACCAGTCCTGCTGCTGCTTAGGCTCTGCCTGGGTTTACAGTAAATCCAATAGTCTTCCTGTTGTGCTTCATCTCCCAGCCTATTAATAGTATCTGACACATCAAACTCTGCAAAGACTTCTTTAATCTTCTTAAACTTCAGAGCAGCTGTTAAACGATCAGAGAAATGCACTAGGATCTGGTAAAAGCTGTAACAATTCCCTGGTAGGAAAGCAGGGTGGGGGGATGGTTGTTGCTAAAGGAAGCAGGAGAGAAGGGGAGCATCTTTACAATGTCTGGTATGCCACTGAGGATATTCTTAAATGAAGATGTTCAATGACAACACTGTGCATTGCTTTTGCACAAAATATGCTTTCGTGGTGTGAGATGCATCTTATAAGGATGATGATGTGAATCTGATTTCTGTCAACTGTACTTTCATATAACCTCTCTTCAAGAGGACAGAAAAATTGCTCTATTTAAAAAGAGTCTGGGTCCACTATGCTCATGATCTTTAAAGAGGAATTAGTGTTAACATGAAAAACTGTTTTAAGATCTCAAATCAATAACATGCTAGCCTAATAAGTTTATACAATATTGTATATAATAGGTAAGCTCCAGCTGTGTTCAGTGCTATATGATAAGCTTATGCCAAAGATATATGGAGTTTAATACCTCATAAAATAAAATATTAGAGAATCTGTTTTATATCCACTTGCAAAATTTTGACCTCAGAGTTGTTTCTCTTGCTACTGAGATCACAAACACCTAAAGTAGAGGAGGCACTGCAGAGAAATGTTTGTTTTAGGTGATTATGATACCAGTTGTTCTGGCAGGAAAACAAAGAACCCTAGACTCAAGATTTGGCAGGTAAAAATAACTGATTTTCAAATACTGTTTAATACATACAGTTAGGGCTGTCAAGCGATTAAAGAAACCAATCTTGATTAATCGCACTGTTAAACAATAGAATACCATTTATTTAAATATTGGATATTTTCTACATTTTCAAATATATTTCAATTTCAACACAGAATACAAAGCGTACAGTGCTCACTTAATTTTTTTATTATAAATATTTGCACTGTAAAAATAAGAAATAGTATTTTTCAATTCACTTAATACAAGTACTGTAGTGCAATCTCTTTATCATGAAAGTTGAACTTACAAATGTAGAATTATGCACAAAAAATAACTGCATTCAAAATAAAACAATGTCAAACTTTAGAGTCTACAAGTCCACTCAGTCCTACTTCTTGTTCAGCCAATCACTCAGACAAACAAGTGTGTTTACATGTGCAGGAGACAATGCTGCCCGCTTCTTGTTTACATCACCTGGAAGTGAGAACAAACGTTCACAGGGCATTGTTGTAGCCGGCATTGCAAGATATTTACATGTCAGATGTGCTAAAGATTCATGTGTCCCTTCATGCTTCAACCACCATTCCAGAGGACATGCCTCCATGGTGATAATGGGTTCTGCTCAATAACAATCCAAAGCTGTGCAGACCAATGGATGTTCATTTTCACCATCTGAGTCAGATGCCACTAGCAGAATGTTGATTTTCTTTTTTTGGTGGTTTGGGTTCTTTAGTTGCTGCATCGGAGTGTTGTTCTTTTAAAAAGCATGCTCCACACCTGGTCCCTCTCACATTTTGGAAGGCATTTCAGATTCTTAAATGTTGGGTGGAATGCTGTAGCTATCTCTAGAAATCTCACATTGGTATCTTCTTTGCATGTTGTCAAATCTGCAGTGAAAATGTTCTTAAAATGAACAACATGCTGGGTCATCATCAGAGATTGCTATAACATGGAATATATGGCAGAATGCAGGTAAAACACAGAACAGGAAACATACAATTCTCCCCCAAGGAGTTCAGTCACAAATTTAATTAACGCATAATTTTTTTAACAAGCATCATTAGCATGCCCTCTGGAATGGTGGCCAAAGCATGAAGGGGCATACGAATGTTTAGCATACCTGGCATGTAAATACCTTGCAATGCTGGCTACAACAGTTTGTGGTTGGAACAAAGAAAGCACAATCAATTTTAGCTCTCATCTATATTTCTTTCTTTTATGCATAAACCTTTAGATTCTAAAGGATTGGCAACAGCGTGATTTGTCTGCAAGATCTGACTTGTATATTGACCTGGGTCTGGGGCTTGGTCCTTTGGGATCCGGAGAATGCTTTTTTTTTTCTTTTACTGGGGAATTGGTTTTCATAACCATTCATCCCCATAACAAGTGGCACTGGTGGTGATACTGGGAAACTGGAGCGTCTCAGGCAACTGCTTGTACTTATGGTTAGCCAGTAGGGTGAGACCAAAGTCCTCTCTGTTTGGCTGGTTTGGTGTGCCTTAATGGTAAATGCATCCGATGAAGTGAGCTGTAGCTCACGAAAGCTTATGCTCTAATAAATTTGTTAGTCTCTAAGGTGCCACAAGTACTCCTTTTCTTTTTAATGATAAAGGAAACCCAGCCTTGGGCTGTAACTGCCCTGCTCTAAGCAATTTGTCCTGAAGTGATACTCTTGTGTCCCACCAGAGGCAGCATTGTTATATCCATTTTTAAACAAAAAAAGGTTTCAGAGTAGCAGCCGTGTTAGTCTGTATTCGCAAAAAGATGCATCCGATGAAGTGAGCTGTAGCTCACGAAAGCTTATGCTCTAATAAATTTGTTAGTCTCTAAGGTGCCACAAGTACTCCTTTTCTTTAAACAAAAAAAGGAAATCCTCCATAGACCAGATTCTGAATGCAATTATATCTGTGTAACTCAGAAGTAAAGTTACTAATTTAGATGGAATTACTCTTCATTTATTCCATTTTTCATATCAGAATCTGATCCTATGCGCTCTATATATTCATATACTTTGTGTTTGAGAATGAAAGGGAATCAGGGTAGCTCTGGGGAAATCTGATAAGGGGAATACCTAAACTCACCACAAATACACAGCCCACAAAATGTTTTAAGCTTTTTTGTTTTCCTAGATGTAACTCTGTTCTGGATTATTTCAGTCACCTTTGGAAACGATCCCATTGTTTGCTATGTGCATCACCAGTTCGGGGTGCCCACCAGAAGCGCATGATGCACCTCTGCTCTGCACTAGCTTTGGGCCCTGCCAGATACCTGTACATGGGCTTGTAGAGCTAGGCCAAGGGGAAGGGTTGCTGCAGTGTGCCTGGAGCAAGCACCATATCCAGCAGAAAGGCCTGACCCAAGAAAACCAAAAATGCTATCCCAGCTCGCCCCTGTATGGTCCTCCCCTCATCCCAGCCCCCCAGGTTCTCTGTGCTTCTCCTTTCATCCCATCTCTTCCCTCCCCAGGCTCTCTATGCTCCTCCATCTCTCCCCTTTCCTGGTTCTCTATGCTCCTCCCTCCCCCCACCTCTCTATGCTCCTCCTTCCAATCCCTCTATCCCAGTGGTCAATGATGGGTCGATCCTAAAGGATCTCCCAGTCGATCATGATCTCCCGCAGTGCAGCGGGGCTGCTGCTAAGAGAGGCTTCCTGCCTGCCCCGGCCCCATGCCGCTCCCTGAAGCGGCCAGCGCAGCCCTAGGTGGAAGGGGTCTCCATCCACACACTGCTCCTGCCTGCAAGCACCGCCCATGCAGCTCCCATTGGCCGGGAACGGGGAGCTGTGGCCAATGGGACCTGCAGAGGCTGTGCTTGCAGAGAGGGGCAGTGTGCAGAGCCAAGTGCTGTTCCTCCCTCCCCCCCAAGGGGTGTATTGGCCCCTTCCAGGAACAGCGTGCAGATGGGGTAGGCAGGGAGCCAGCCTTAGTGGCAGCCCTAGCCCTAAGTCCCCTCCCAGACCCAGCACCCAAAACCAGCTCTGAGCCCCCTCCAGGAGCCAGCACCCCAAACTCCCTCCTGCACCCCATGTGCTAACCTCCCTCCCAGAGCCAGCACCACCACCCCCACACTGTGCCCCAGCCCAGAGCCCCCTCCTGCTCTCCAAACCCCTGCCCCAGGCTCAGCCCAGAGCCCCCTCCCACACTGCAAGCCCCTTGGTTCCAGCTCAGAGCCTGCACCCCCTCCTCCGCCAGTCTGGTGCAAGTGAGTGAGGGTAGGGGAGAGCAAGTGATGGAGAGAGCGGGATGGAGCGAGTGGGGGTGGGGCTTCAGGGAAGGGGTGGAATAGAACCAGGGTTGCCCTTAAATTCAAAAAATGATTTTGGGAGTAAAAAGTTGGAGAACACTACTCTATCCCCTCCCCAAGCTCCTCCCTGCAACCTCTCTATCCCCCACCATGCTAGCTCTCTGTTCCTCCCTCCAGCCCTTCTATCCCCTCCCCATGCTCCTCCCTGCAATCTCTCTAACCCCCACCACACCAACTCTCTGTTCCTCCCTCCAGCCCTTCTACCCCTCCCCGCAACCTCTCTATCCCCCCCGTCAGCTCTCTATACTCCTCCCTCCAACCTCTCTATCCCCGCCCCAGCTCTCTATGTTCCTCCCTGCAGCCCTTCTATCCCTTCCCCATGCTCCTCCGTCCAACCTCTCTATCCCCTCCTTCCAGCCCCACTAATCCCCACCCCAGGCTCAGTATGTTCCCCCCTCCTCTGGCTCTCTGTTTTCCCCTCTATCCCCTTCCCTTGGCTCTCCATGCTCCTCCTTCCGGCCCCTCTATCCCCATTCTCCTCCCCCGGCTCTTTGTGCTCCTCCTTCTCTCCCGTCCCTGAATTCGCTCTGCCCGCAGCTTTTTCCTCTAGCCTCCAGCTCTCTATGCCCCCCTCACCAGCCACTCTAGCCGCCCTTTCTATGATCTGGCTGTGCTCCCCTTGGGGCGGCTCTTCGCGGGCGGAGCTCAGGCTGTTTCTGGGGCGGGGACAGAAGCCACCGGAGTATGACCTGGTAGCGGGGAGGGGGAGTCGGAGCTCTGCAAAGGTTCGGGTGAGCGCGGTGTCCCCCGGTTTGGGGGTGGCGGGTAGATGTCAGGGAGGCTGGCACAGGGCTGGAGATAGAGATGTTGGGGCTGACCCGGGGGCGGCGGTTAGATGTCGGGGGGGCTGGCACAGGGCCGGAGATAGAGATGTTGGGGCTGACCCGGGGGTGGCGAGTAGATGTTGGGGGGGCTGGCACAGGGCCGGAGATAGAGGTGTTGGGACTGACCTGGGGGCGGCAGGTAGATGTCGAGGGGGGGCTGGCACAGGGCCGGAGATAGAGGTGTTGGGGCTGACCCGGGGGTGGCGGGTAGATGTCGGGGGGGCTGGCACAGGGCCGGAGATAGAGGTGTTGGGGCTGACCCGGGGGCGGCGGGTAGATGTCGGGGGGGCTGGCACAGGGCCGGAGATAGAGATGTTGGGGCTGACCCGGGGGTGGCGAGTAGATGTTGGGGGGGCTGGCACAGGGCCGGAGATAGAGGTGTTGGGACTGACCTGGGGGCGGCAGGTAGATGTCGAGGGGGGGCTGGCACAGGGCCGGAGATAGAGGTGTTGGGGCTGACCCGGGGGTGGCGGGTAGATGTCGGGGGGGCTGGCACAGGGCCGGAGATAGAGGTGTTGGGGCTGACCCGGGGGCGGCGGGTAGATGTCGGGGGGGCTAGCACAGGGCCGGAGATAGAGGTGTTGGGACTGACCTGGGGGCGGCAGGTAGATGTCGAGGGGGGGCTGGCACAGGGCCGGAGATAGAGGTGTTGGGGCTGACCCGGGGGTGGCGGGTAGATGTCGGGGGGGCTGGCACAGGGCCGGAGATAGAGGTGTTGGGGCTGACCCGGGGGCGGCGGGTAGATGTCAGGGAGGCTGGCACAGGGCTGGAGATAGAGATGTTGGGGCTGACCCGGGGGTGGCGGGTAGATGTCGGGGGGGCTAGCACAGGGCCGGAGATAGAGGTGTTGGGGCTGACCCGGGGGCGGCGGGTAGATGTCGGGGGGGCTGGCACAGGGCCGGAGATAGAGATGTTGGGGCTGACCCGGGGGTGGCGGGTAGATGTCAGGGAGGCTGGCACAGGGCCGGGGATAAGGTGTTGGGGCTGACCTGGGGACGGCGAGTAGATGTCGGGGGGGGGCTGGCACAGGGCCGGAGATAGAGGTGTTGGGGCTGACCTGGGGGCGGCAGGTAGATGTCGAGGGGGGGCTGGCACAGGGCCGGAGATAGAGGTGTTGGGGCTGACCCGGGGGCAGCGGGTAGATGTTGGGGGGGCTGGTACAGAGCCGGAGATAGAGGTGTTGGGGCTGACCCGGGGGCGGCGGGTAGATGTCGGAGGGCTGGCACAGGGCTGGCGACAGAAGTGGTGGGGCTGACCCGGGGACTGTGGGTAGTTGTCGGGGGGGCTGGCACAGGGCCGGGGATAAGGTGGTGGGGCTGACCCGGGGGCGGCGGGTAGATGTCAGGGTGGGGGGGCTGGACAGAGCCGGGGATAGAGGTGGTGGGGCTGACCCGGGGGCAGCAGGTAGATGTCGGGGGGACTGGCACAGGGCCGGGGATAAGGTGGTGGGGCTGACCAGGGGGCAGCGAGTAGATGTCGGGGGGGCTGGCACAGGGCCAGAGATAGAGGTGTTGGGGCTGACCCGGGGGCGGTAGGTAGATGTCGGGGGAATTGGCACAGTGCCGGGGATAAGGTGGTGGGGCTGACCTGGGGGCAGCGGGTAGATGTCGGGGGCTGGCACAGGGCCAGAGATAGAGGTGTTGGGGCTGACCCGGGGGCGGCGGGTAGATGTTGGGGGTGCTGGCACAGGGCCGGGGATAGAGGT
This sequence comes from Dermochelys coriacea, assembly GCF_009764565.3. Classification (NCBI taxonomy): domain Eukaryota; kingdom Metazoa; phylum Chordata; order Testudines; family Dermochelyidae; genus Dermochelys; species Dermochelys coriacea. The sequence goes on from NC_050087.2 coordinate 19,101,561, forward strand.
GGTGGGGCTGACCCGGGGGTGGCGGGTAGATGTCGGGGTGGCTGGCACAGGGCTGGGGATAAGGGTGGTGGGGCTGACAAAGGGCAGCAGGTACAGGTTTGGGGGTAGAGGTTGTTGGGCTGACCTAGGGACAGTGGGTAAATGTCAGGGGCCTGGGCACTGTAGTTGATACAGTACTGGGTGGGGGTAGAGATCAGGGAGAAGCGGCAGTTTCTTTAGGGCTGGCTCTGTGGGTCTGGACATGGTGTCCCTGGGTGGTTGGCTCTGTGGGTCTGGAGGGGTTTGAATTTGAGGATTGGGGTTTGGCATGGTCCCTAGGGAATGGAGTATGGGGGTAGGCTCAGTAATCCAACTGACATGATCTTAGGAGGGAAGGTGTGGGAGGGTCCTAACATAGTGGCAGGGTGCATGGATGGGGTTTGAGATTGTGAAGGAGTAGGGCTGGCATGATGTCTAGAGGTGTGTGAGATCTGAGGGGTGCTGATATACCCCTTGGGGAGGGGGGATATAACCTGAAGGGGCTGACGCAGTGGTGGATGTGGGGAGGATGTGGTTGGGAGGCATAGTTTCTGGGTGTGAAGTCTGAGAGATCCCATGTGGTGTCTCAGAGAGAATGGTAAAATGTCTGAACGGTCTAGGGCAGTGACTGGGGTACCTGTGAGGAGTGGACCATACTAGGGATTAGACCAGTGCCTATGATGGGCAAGAAACATCCGATGAAGTGAGCTGTAACTCACGAAAGCTTATGCTCTAATAAATTTGTTAGTCTCTAAGGTGCCACAAATACTCCTTTTCATCCTGGAATAGCGTAAGCAGTCATGTTAATGTCTGGATGATGTTTCCCATTGGCACTGGAGAAGATTTTTCTCACATGTCCCTCTTACTCTGTCTCATGCTGATGCTGGAAACTTTCCCTGCACCCCCCCATGGTGGAAATAATGCACATCCCTGCTCCTCATCTGCACTGGGGGATGGGATGGGTGCTACAATGGGATTTTTCCCCCCTATTCATGGTACTACAAAAGTTCCAAATGCTTTTTCACTATAAGGAGGACACTTGCAACTCTGACACTGCTTTCTATCCAATAGATGGATCACTTGATGATTGCCTGTTCTGTTTATCCACTCTGAAGCACCTGGCATTGGCCACTGTCGGAAGATAGGATACTGTGCGAGATGGGCCATTGGTCTGACCCAGTATGGCCGTTCTTACATAAACCCTTGCTGTCAATATATAGTGAAAATTCATAATATCTAAAAAAAAAATCACACAAAAATCCTACCTCAAGCAGAGTTTTTACCTTGAGAAGGGAGAAGTGTAAGAGATTCCATGAAGTCTAATAGGGATTTTGCTGTTGCTATTGACTTCACATGAAAGGTGCTCAGTTACTATGGTAGTGGATGGCAATATAAAACTCTAAGATAGACATGTTTCTGAGACTCCTTCATCACAAGATGATAGGCACACCAATCCCATCCCAAATTCATTGACTAATAGCATAAGAACATAAGAATGGCCATACTAGGTCAGACCAAAGGTCTGGTCCAGCCCAGTATCGTGTCTACCGCCAGCGGCCAATGCCAGGTGCCCCAGAGGGAGTGAACCTAACAGATAATGATCAAATGATCTCTCTCTCCTGCCATCCATCTCCATCCTCTGACAAACAGAGGCTAGGGACACCATTCCTTACCCATCCTGGCTAATAGCCATTAATGGACTTAATCTCCATGAATTTATCTAGTTCTCTTTTAAACCCTGTTATAGTCCTAGCCTTCACAACCTCCTCAGGAAAGGAGTTCCACAGGTTGACCGTGTGCTGAGTGAAGAAGAACGTCCTATTATTTGTTAAAATAAAAGGAGTACTTGTGGCACCTTCGAGACTAACAAATTTATTTGAGCATAAGCTTTCGTGAGCTACAGCTCACTTCATCGGGTGCATCTGATGAAGTGAGCTGTAGCTCACGGAAGCTTATGCTCAAATAAATTTGTTAGTCTCTAAGGTGCCACAAGTACTCCTTTTCTTTTTTGCGAATACAGACTAACATGGCTGCTACTCTGAAACCAGTTTTACTTTGTGTAATGACCCATCCATTCCCAGTCTCTATTCAAGCCTAAGTTAATTGTATCCAGTTTGCAAATTAGCAAACAATTCAGCAGTCTCTCATTGGAGTCTGTTTTTGAAGGGTTTTGTTTTAAGTTTTTTTGAAGTTGACTTAGAACAACGCTTCCTCAGCTCTCGTCCCGTAATGCCCCTACTCTACTTGCGCTACATTGATGACATCTTCATCATCTGGACCCATGGAAAAGAAGCCCTTGAGGAATTCCACCATGATTTCAACAATTTCCATCCTACCATCAACCTCAGCCTGGACCAGTCCACACAAAAGATCCACTTCCTGGACACTACGGTGCTAATAAGCGATGGTCACATTAACACCACCCTATACCGGAAACCTACTGACCGCTATTCCTACCTACATGCCTACAGCTTTCACCCAGATCACACCACACGATCCATTGTGTACAGCCAAGCTCTATGATACAACCGCATTTGCTCCAACCCCTCAGACAGAGACAAACACCTACAAGATCTCTATCAAGCATTCTTACAACCCAGCTGCTGAAGTGAAGAAACAGATTGACAGAGCCAGAAGAGTACCCAGAAGTCACCTACTACAGGACAGGCCCAACAAAGAAAATAACAGAACGCCACTAGCCATCACCTTCAGCCCCCAACTAAAACCTCTCCAATGCATCATCAAGGATCTACAACCTATCATGAAGGATGACCCATCACTTTCACAGATCTTGGGAGACAGGCCAGTCTTTGCTTACAGACAGCTCCCCAACCTGAAGCAAATACGAGCAACCACACAACAGAACCACTAACCCAGGAACCTATCCTTGCAATAAAGCCCGTTGTCAACTCTGTCCACATATCTATTCAGGGGACACCATCATAGGGCCTAATCACATCAGCCACACTATCAGAGGCTCGTTCATCTGCGCATCTACCAATGTGATATATGCCATCATGTGCCAGCAATGCCCCTCTGCCATGTACATTGGTCAAACTGGACAGTCTCTACGTAAAAGAATAAATGGACACAAATCAGATGTCAAGAATTAGAACATTCAAAAAGCAGATGGAGAACACTTTAATCTCTCTGGTCACTCGATTACAGACCTCAGAGTGGCTATTCTTCAACAAAAAAACATCAAAAACAGACTCCAAGGAGAGACTACTGAATTGGAATTAATTTGCAAACTGGATACAATTAACTTAGGCTTGAATAGAGACTGGGAATGGATGAGTCGTTACACAAAGTAAAACTATTTCCCCATTTTATTTCCCCTCCCCCCACCCCCCCACTGTTCCTCAGACATTCTTAAAAAGAAGAAAAGGAGTACTTGTGGCACCTTAGAGACTAACAAATTTATTTGCGCATAAGCTGTAGCTCACAAAAGCTTATGCTCAAATAAATTTGTTAGTCTCTAAAGTGCCACAAGTACTCCTTTTCTTTTTGCGAATACAGACTAACATGGCTGCTACTCTGAAACCTTTTTTTTGTTTTAAACCTACTACCCATTGATTTCATTTGGTGGCCCCTAGTTCTTATATTATGGGAACAAGTAAATAACTTTTCCTTATTCACTTTCTCCACACCACTCATGATTTTATAGACCTCTATTATACCCCCACTTAGTCTCCTCTTTTCCAAGCTGAAAAGTCCTAGCCTCTTTAATCTCTCCTCATATGGGACCCGTTACAACCCCCTAATCATTTTAGTTGCCCTTTTCTGAACCTTTTCTAATGCCAGTATATCTTTTTTGAGATGAGGGGACCACATCTGTATGCAGTATTCAAGATGTGGGCATACCATGGATTTATATAAGGGCAATAAGATATTCTTCGTCTTATTCTCTATCCCTTTTTAAATGATTCCTAACATCCCATTTCCTTTTTTGACCACTGCTGCATACTGCGTGGACATCTTCAGAGGACTATCTACAATGACTCCAAGATCTTTCTCCTGATTAGTTGTAGCTAAATTAGGTCCCATCATATTGTATGTATAGTTGAGGTTGCCCCCCGTGGCCCCTCCCCCGCTGCAGGGATGTTGTGCTGGCCACTTCAGGGGGCTGGAGGGGCCATGGGGGGCAATCACACAGGCCGGCTCCGGCCTGCGGGCTGTAGTTTGCCCACCTCTGGCCTGGAGGCAGGCCAGGGGGGTGCGGGCTGCTTGGCGGGCCGCAGAAAATAGCCCAGTGGGCCGCATGTTTGAGACCCCTGGTCTTAGCTATTTGAGCAGTTTAGTATCATCTGCAAACTGTGCCACCTCACTATTTACCCCTTTCTCCAGATCATTTATGAATAAATTGAATAGCATTTGTCCTAGGACTGACCCTTGGGGAACACCACTAGTTACCCCTCCCCATTCTGAAAATTTACCATTTATTCCTAAACCTTTTTTTCCCTCTCTTTTAACCAGTTCTCAATCCATGAAAGGATCTTTCCTCTTATCCCATGACAACTTAATTTACAGAAGAGCCTTTGGTGAGGGATTTTGGCTTTCTGGAAATCTAAATGCACTATGTCCACTGGATCCCCCTTGGATCCAACATGTTTGTTGACCCCCTCAAAGAACTCTAATAGATTAGTAAGACATGACCTCCCTTTACAGAAACCATGTTGACTTTTGCACAACAGTTTATGTTCTTCTATAAAAAGAAAAGAAGTACTTGTGGCATCTTAGAGACTAACAAATTTATTTGAGCATGCTGAAATAAATGTCTTAGTCTCTAAGGTGCCACAAGTACTCCTTTTCTTTTTGCGAATACAGACTAATACGGCTGCTAGTCTGAAACCTATGTTCTTCTATGTGTCTGATAATTTTATTCTTTACTATTGTTTCAACTAATTTGCCTGGTACTGACGTTAGACTTACTGGTCTGTAATTGCCAGGATCACCTCTAGAGCCCTTCTTAAATATTGGCGTTACATTTGCTATCTTCCAGTCATTGGATACAGTAGCTGATTTAAATGACAGGTTACAAACCATAGTTAATAGTTCCGCAGTTTCACAATTGAGTTCTTTCAGAACTCTTGGGTGAATGCCATCTGGTCCCGGTGACTTGTTACTGTTAAATTTCTCAGTTAATTCCAAAACCTCCTCTAGTGACACTTCAATCTGAGACAATTCCTCAGATTTGTCACCTATAAAAGACGACTCAGGTTTGGGAATCTCCCTAACATCCTCAGCTGTGAAGACTGAAGCAAAGAATTTGTTTGGTTTCTCTGCAATGACTTTATCGTCTTTAAGTGCTTCTTTTGTATCTCGATCGTCCAGGGGCCGCACTGATTGTTAAGCAGACTTCCTGCTTCTGATGTACTTAAACATTTTGTTACTACTTTTTGAGTTTTTGTCTAGCTGTTCTTCAAACTCCTTTTTGGCTTTTCTTATTACGTTTTTACATTTAATTTGGCAGTGTTTATGCGCCTTTCTATTTACCTCACTAGGATTTGACTTCCACTTTTTAAAAGAAGCCTTTTTCCCTCTCACTGCTTCTTTTACATGATTGTTAAGCCACGCTGGCTCTTTTTTAGTTCTTTTACTGTGTTTTTTTAATTTGGGGTATACATTTAAGCCATCCACTTCTACCAAGTTTTAGACACATAGCAAATATTTTGTTTGGTGGATGATTTTTTGTCTTTTTGGTAATTGAAAGAAATATAATTAAATCCAGATTCTGTATCAAAATGTCCTTTGAAACTGCTATTTCAAAGCTGTTCTGGGTTGTAATAATTTTGGCCTGTGACCAGTGATGAGCTGCCAAAATCTTAACTGGTTCCCTCCTCACCCCATGAGGAGGTCGTGGCCTGCCCCCTCGGACTCCTGCTCCATCCTACCCCCCAACATTCCTTGATGCCCCCCCACCCCAGACCCCTGCCCCATCCATCCCTCTTCCCTGACTGCCCCCAGAACTGGGCAGGGGGGTCTCGTGGGCCACCGTAGTGGGTGCCCACCCCACCCTGCCCCTAAGAGCCAGAGGGACCTGCCAGGGGGCGAGGTGGGGAATCCCGGTGGTGTATACCAGGGGCAGCTCCCAGGAAGCATCCGGCAGGTCCCCCTGGCTCCTAGGAGTGGGGTAGCGAAGCAGGGGGAGCGGCCGCTCCCCCTACTGATCCCATCAAAAATGGTGCCTTAGGCACTGACTCCATGGGTGCTCTGGGGCTGGAGCCCCCACAGGGAGAATTTGGTGAGTGCAGAGAGCACCCACCGGCAGCCCAGCCCCAGCTCACCTCCGCTCCGCTTCCGCCTCCTCCCCGAATGCACCGCCCCGCTCTGCTTCTCCGCCCCCCAACTCTGGTTTCCCACAAATCAGCTGTTCGTGCAGGAAGCCGGGGGTGGGGCTGAGAAACAAGCGGCAGCTTCGCGCTCAGGCCCAGGGAGGTGGAGCGGAGGGGAGTTGGGCGCGGGGCACGAGGAGGTCCGCCCGCGCTGCAGCAGGTAACCGGGGCTGTGTGCGCAAAAAATTTCTTCTGTGCAAATTTTTGAAGTAGAGTTCAAATGTGTGCGCCATGAGGCAAATGCGCCCAAGCGAGTAAAATGCTTATGCATTTGAAAAGTTTTTATTTGCAATTTGTGATGATAATAGTTTTACACCATGTTATTTTATAAATGTCATTTTTAAATACTTAGAAAAAGGAAATTTAACCTCCTTTTCCTTTCCCCCCTTTGCCAGCTAGTAGAATCTGGCTGTGTTGATGGATGGCGGGCGAACAATGTCAAAAGTCACGTGTAAATGGTATTTTGGCCTGGCTCCGATGTAGAATTTCATTTTTTGTGCACTCGGTGTTTCGCTGTGTGCGCAGGGTTTAGGATCTGTGTGTGCACACACGTGCACAGCTTAGAGGGAACAGTGCTCTGTGCGTCTGCTTTCTAGGATGTATCCCTGCACTTTTGTTTGTTGTCATTTAGGGGGTCTGGGTCGAGTCTGGCAGTGATCATATTTAAACTTCTCTCTCTTTCTAGAATGCACATGATTGGGGTTTGCACTGCTTCCCTGGGCTCGCTTGGGCTTATGCGGTTTTTTGGTGTGCCCTGGTCATGGAGTCTGGCAGCCACACTGGGTGTTTACATTGGCAGCGGAGGATGGAGGTTTCTCCGTATCATCTTTAAGACAGCTCTGAGGGATCTCTTGTAAGTATTGCTTTGTGGGCCTTAATCTTATTCTGTAATGTGTTGGTTTTGTGTTTCCATAAAATAATCTTTCACTACTAACAATAAATCTGTATCTATTTCAACTCTAACAACTTGCATTAGCAGCACAGCAGGGGAATTATGACCTAGAGTGTTGGAAACATATCTACGGTGACTATAACGTTCCTGGACCCTAGCTGAAACCTTTCCACCTTATAATTCCTGAAATGTTTGGAAATGTTTAGAGTAAGAACTTATAATAAATTGGTTTTGTGTCATTAAGTTTGAATGTTTCAAGGTTTAATTTGCAGTTAGAACTTTTTCTGTTGTCTGTTCTTTATGTGAGGGGAAGTGAATTGTGGCTTGAAAGGCTTAGTTTATCTAAAAAGAAAAGGAGTATTTGTGGCACCTTAGAGACTAACAAATTTATTTGAGCATAAGCTTTCGTGAGCTACAGCTCACTTCATCGGATGCATTCAGTAGAAAATACAGTGGGGAGATTTATATATATAGAGAACATGAAACAATGGGTGTTACCATACACACTGTAACCAGAGTGATCACTTAAGGTGAGCTATTTCCAGCAGGAGAAGTGTGTGTGTGGGGGTGTGTGTGTGTGTGTGTAGGAAACTTTTTGTAGTGATGATCAAAGTGGGCCATTTCCAGCAGTTGACAAGAACATCTGAGGAATTGTGGGGGGATAAACATGGGGAAATAGTTTTACTTTGTGTAATGACCCATCCACTCCCAGTCTCTATTCAAGCCTAAGTTAATTGTATCCAGTCTGCAAATTCATTCCAATTCAGCAGTCTCTCCTTGGAGTCTGTTTTTGAAGTTTTTTTGTTGAAGTATTTCCACTTTTAGGTCTGTAATCGAGTGACCAGAGAGGTAGAAGTGTTCTCCAACTGCTTTTTGAATGTTATAATTCTTGATGTCTGATTTGTGTCCATTTATTCTTTTACGTAGAGACTGTTCAGTTTGACCAATGTACATGGCAGAGGGGCATTGCTGGCACATGATGGCATATATCACATTGGTAGATGTGCAGGTGAACAAGCCTCTGATAGTGTGGCTGATGTGATTAGGCCCTATGATGATGTGTCCCCGTCCCCCTCTCCCCTGCCCCGCTCTCCTGCTGGTAATAGCTCATCTTAACTGATCACTCTCCTTACACGGCTGCTACTCTAAAATCTGAAACCTTAGTTTATCTAGGAACACAGATAAGTTGAATGGCTCAAAATGAGGACTTGCACTAAGGAAATGTTCTGATTGTGAAATATAACAAGAGGTTTGTAAAACATTTGTTTAAAGTGTGTGGAAAGTGTTACAGAAACAAAGTATCTTGTTCTTGCTAAAGTTAAAGGGACAGTCAGTCAATATTAAGTTAATAGATTGTAAAAAAATAGGTTTCAGAGTAGCAGCCGTGTTAGTCTGTATTCGCAAAAAGAAAAGGAGTACTTCCGATGAAGTGAGCTGTAGCTCACGAAAGCTTATGCTCTAATAAATTTGTTAGTCTCTAAGGTGCCACAAGTACTCCTTTTCTTTTTGTAAAAGAATAATAATTTGTGATTCATACATCAGGCTCTAGTCTCTCCCCTACCTCCTGGGGCAGCCAGAGACTCTGTAATTAGTGTCTCACTTAGTTCTGTGCCTCCTGGGCTTCTGTGAGGGAACTGCTTTGTTCTAAAGGATTTAGGGCTCTTGTGATCACCAGAGACTGCCTAGCTTTACTGTGGCTGTCATTGGACTTTTGAAGGACTGTTTCCTCCTGACTGCATGGCAAGTGAGGAATAATGGCAGAAAATAAATAGAGAGAATAAAGTCCCTTCAGAATGTGAAAAGGGTAGCTAACAAGTGAAAAGGCTCTTCTGTTCTGTCTCTGGCACAGCTCAGTATAGGGTCACCGTGAAAGGCCAGCTCAGTCTCACAAAATGCCTGCAGCTTGTTTCTAAAACAACCCCCTCCCCCATCCTACGGCTTTGCTGACCAGGGTTCCTGCTGTTGACGGTCATGGGGTTTTAAGGCTTTTACAGTGCTGGTAATAAATTACCTTTCAACTTTTTGGGGCTTCTTGCAAACTCCTGTTACACAACTATTTCCTATTTGATGGTAGAGAAAATACAGCCACCACCTTCCTCCCCTTTAGGAAAGCAGGGTCCAGGTGGGTATTCTCATTTGGGTGTTGATGCTATGGTAGTATGTTAGCATATTTAATTCTCTGCCTATTGAGAAATTACAATAAGTATAGAAATTGAGACAAACCATGAGTGTCTTCAACAGAAACAAAACAATATAAGTGTGAAGAATCCAGAGTTACATTTTAGGAAATGTTTCAGAGTAGCAGCCATGTTAGTCTGTATCTGCAAAAAGATCAGGAGTACTTGTGGCACCTTTGAGACGAACAAATTTATTAGAGCATATGCTTTCGTGCCCACGAAGTCTCTGGTGATCACAAGAGCCCTAAATCCTTTGAAGTGAGCTGTAGCTCACGAAAGCTTATGCTCAAATAAATTTGTTCGTCTCTAAGGTGCCACAGGTACTCCTTTTCTTTTTCGTAGATTTCAGTCTGTGGATTTTCAGTTACTCTACCTAAATTTTTCCTCTGTTCATTTTATCCATTACCTTCTAGTTATAATTCCTCATAAATCATTAAACAATCTCTTCCTTCCCCCCCTTTAGTGTTTGCTTCCTCCAGTTATTTGTAGACTATTGTTTTATCCTCTCCCTCCCTCACAGTCTTCATTTGGCAGCATCAAGAGACCATTTCTCACCACCATTCCTGGAACAGTTTAGGGGTCTGAATGGTAAGAAGATGCATATGAAGAGCAATATGCTGGAGGTTTTTCTCTGACAAGAAACAACATCCCCAATCACAATTGTATGGCTTTTCTACATGGGAAGTCTGCCTCTGTTCTGTTAAAGCTCAGATTATGAGTTAATGCTACATGTCCAAGCTGTGGTTTTGTTTTTAAACTTTCCTTATAGAATTATGGAAATACTTTTGTGTGTTCCCACAGGATCTGCAAATTACTGAGCAGATAACATAACCCTAGGACATTGCAAAGCATGTTATGGCAAGCAAGAGTTGTTCTAAAACAAAATGTATTTGCAATTATTTCCTTATTGAGAAAGCAAGCAAGCTTCCTGTTTTCTAATCCCCCTAAATGAAATCCTTAAAATAAGGATCTGTAATATAGTCTCATCCATGTCTTCTGTCAACATGTCTTTTTTAATTTGATTAAGGTATTCAAATTAATTTTGCTGTGGATTATATGTGTGGGGGTTCTGTGTGTATCTAAGTGTCTAAAGAGGCTGGCTGTGGTGCTCTCTGTCTCTCCAACATAACAGAAATATAGCCAGCAATCATTGTTCTGTGTGGGACAGCAGTGGTCCAGAATTCCAATTAGAGAACAGTGCTTTAGCTGGCTTAGGCCAATAGCCTATGAGTCAGACTCCTCTGTGGAATGTGTGTTTGTTTTTCTTTCTTTTTGGAAAACTGGCCTTAGGATCTGGAGGCATCTCTGAGAGAAACTTTAAAGTTCCACTATGAACTCATGCTTTGTCTACACTAGCACTTTTGTCAGCAAAACTTTTGTTGGTCAAGGGTGTGAAAAAAACACACCCCGACTGACATCAATTTCACTGACAAAAGTGCTGGTGTGAACAGTGCTATGAAGGCAGAAGGCCGCTCGTTGGGGTTGGTTTAATTATACTGGCAGGAGAGCTCTCTCCTGCCGTCAAAAAGTGGCTACATGGGAGACCTTATAGCGGCGCAGCTGTAAATCTGTAGTGTAGAGGTAGCCTCAGTGTTTATCCTGATAAAAATCTCCCACTTTATTGTCATCCAGAATAACAAAGAGAAATAGACAAGTCAGACCCAAGAAGTCTTGGGGCTTGAGGTCAAATAAAACTGGTGCATAAATATATAATCTGTTCCCATCAGCTAAGTAACCAATAGAGATTTTTTATTTTGTGCTGTTATGCATCCTCCTCATTTTGTAAGGATATTTCATGGCTCACTAGATTTTTCCATCACTAGATGAGGACTGAGAGGTCAGATATAGAGTGATAGCTTTGTGAAAAGTGTTCACCTATAGATGATATGGTGTTTGTCTTTTATAACTTTTCTGTGAGAGTTCATTCCAGAATGTAGTGATTGCCTCATTTCACCCACATAGTTGTTACTGGGGCATTTTAATGCACTGAACTCTCAGTCCCTATCCTCAAAGGAAACCTGCACAACACCTACAGAAGAGGAGCCTGGGAACTTAAATTCTTTACTCCGCTAGACACCAGAAATCCTGGACTCAATAGACACACAGGATTTATGATTTATTACAACAATATATAATCAACTGACCCCCCCCCCCACGCCCACACTTCACTTCCCTTCCATGACTGGAAAGGTGTTAACTGGCCACTTCATCTTGAAAGGTCCCTTGAAATGTTACTTATGCTAAACAAACTGTTCCACTTTGTGTTTAGTTATGATACTCTGTATGTTTCCCAGACCAGAGAAAGAGCCCTGTAAGCTTGAAAGCTTGTCTCTCTCACCAACAGAAGTTGGTCCAATAAAGATATTACCTCTTCCACCTCCTCTCTCTGAATAGAGTCTATTCACTTCCCTCTGAAGTTGCCGGAGAAGCCCTGGGGGCAGCAGAGGCCCAGGAACTGTAGGAACATGGCACTGCACTGGGTCACATTTGGAAGTGCTGAACTATAAGGGCTAGAAAGAAACTTGCTTTATTTAACATTAAACCTTAGATTCTGCAGAAATTAATAGATTGGGGCTCCCAACTCTTCAGGGAAAATTTTTTTTTTCCTGGCAAGTGAGTGAAATTTTCAAATTGCATACGGCAGTGTAGAAGCATGAGTCAAAATATATCAGATTATATGTTAAACTATGTGAGGGGTGTTGTACTTTCTGCTGGAATTATGACTTTCCTCTCCTTGCTGCAGTGGTCTCTCAGTGCTGATACGTGTCAAGTATGAGTTGCGAAAGCATCAGCGAGCCAAAAACACTATTCCAAAGATCTTCCACGATGTCGTCCGCAGGCACCCTGACAAAGTGGCTCTGATCTATGAGGCCAGTGATGAAAAATGGACATTCCGGCAGCTGGATGAGTATTCCAATGCCGTGGCTAACTTCTTCTACCAGCAGGGGTTCCGTCTGGGTGATGTCATTGCCATCTTCATGGAGAGCCGTCCTGAGTTCGTGGGCCTCTGGCTTGGGATGGCAAAAGTTGGTATTGAGGCAGCTCTCATTAACTTCAATTTGCGTCTGGATTCTCTGGTTTACTGTGTGACAACCTCAGGGGCAAAGGCTGTGATCTTTGGAGGAGAGCTGGCTGCAGGTGAGACATTTGAGAGTTGGCACACATTAAGGACTAACTCCTGAAGTTCTTACTTAGTCCTGATTGAGGCAAGTTCTCACTGAAATTAGGAGTAGTTCTAAGTAAGGACTTAGGGCAGGGGTGGCCAAGCTGTGGCTCCGGAGCCACATGCGGCTCTTCAGAAGTTAATATGCAGCTCCTTGTATAGGCACCGACTCCGGGGCTGGAGCTACAGGCGCAAACTTTCCAATGTGCCGGGGGGGTACTCACTGCCCAACCCCTGGCTCTGCCACAGGTCCTGCCCCCACTCCACCTCTTCCTGCACCCTCCCCTGAGCCTGCCATGCCCTCGCTCCTCCCCCATCCCCCCGAAACCTCCTGCATCCGTCGAAACAGCTGATCGGGAGGGATGGGGAGGCGCTGATCGGCAGCGCTGCCAGTGGGCAGGAGGCATTGGGAGCAGGGGGTTGCGGGGAGTTGATGGGGGGATGCTGATGTATTACTGTGGCTCTTTGGCAATGTACATTGGTAAATTCTGGCTCCTTCTCAGGCTCAGGTTGGACACCACTGACATAGGGCATGTTTCCTAGAGAGGTTCCTTTCCTCCTTCATTTGGGTTTCACTGGGAACAGAATGGGAAAACTGAGTCACTGCTGATCAGTTACTAAAGGGGGAGAAGTCTGTAATATGATGGATAGGAGTAGTATTGTGGGAAGCTACAAATATTACTTCTGCTCTAATGTCAGTGTCTTCCTGTTATTGAGTTGCCCACGTCTGAGTTCATTAGTTAGGTGTGGTCTCCTTGGAGCTGTAAAGAGGATTAGAAACTCCCCACTCCAGGAGCTCTGCATCTGTGCACACAGAGAAAAGGAAGGTTATCTGTATCATAAAATCATAGACTTTAAGGTCAGAAGGGACCATTATGATCGTCTAGTCTGACCTCCTGCACAATGCAGGCCACAGAATCTCACCCACCCACTCCTGTAACAAACCCCTAACCTATGTCTGAGCCAGTGATTTGAGCATTAGCCTGCTAAACCCAGGGTTGTGAGTTCAATCCTTGAGTAGCATCCGATGAAGTGAGCTGTAGCTCACGAAAGCTTATGCTCTAATAAATTTGTTAGTCTCTAAGGTGCCACAAGTACTCCTTTTCTTTTTGTAATAACTGTGTAACTTTTGTGGTATTAATAGTACATACTCTTTACGTTGAAAATATTTATTATTTTATTTACATGACACTTCCAGATAACATGATTAGAGTGTCACTAGTATAATTTTAGGTTTCAGAGTAGCAGCCGTGTTAGTCTGTATTTGCAAAAAGAAAAGGAGTACTTGTGGCACCTTAGAGACTAACAAATTTATTTGAGCATAAGCTTTTGCTTATGCTCAAATAAATTTGTTAGGAATGCATCCGATGAAGTGAGCTGTAGCTCACGAAAGCTTATGCTCAAATAAATTTGTTAGTCTCTAAGGTTCCATAAGTACTCCTTTTCTTTTTAGTATAATTTTAACTGTCAAAAACTGCAGCCGTTGTGAATTTGCAGTGGCTGCACATGCAGCCACAGCAAAAATTCATTTTGAGAACCACTGCTCTATACAATGAGTTTAAGTGTATGTTCTTTATATTGGACACGGTGCATTATATTGCTGTTGAACTAAACTTTCTTCCACAGTTTATTAACATATCTAATTTAGGGATTCTGAATGTGTCTTTGAATCAGTGGCCTTGAAATCCTTCTAGACTGTTGAGCTGCAGCTCATGCAACAAAAATGGATAAAAAGATAATTTTGCCTAAATTTGCAGTAAGGTCTCATGTTGGATCTAGGACACCAAGGTCATGGTAATTTGATCATTACTTGGATAGGTATCTCAGTATTTCAATTAAGTCTCTGGCTTTTCTGGTCTTGACATTGCAGATTTCTTATTAGATGCAAAGAAAGAATAAGAGTCAGTATTGGCAATGTTGTTATTGTGGCCCAGAGTATTATGCTTGTTGTAACTGAGGTAGTTGTGTGTTGCAGCAATATCTGAAGTGAATGGGATGCTGGGCAAGAACATGGTGAAGTTCTGCTCTGGAGATTTTAACCCAGATTCTGTCCCTGTGGAGACTAAATATCTTGATCCTCTTCTGAGTACTGCATCGAAATCTCCTCCAGATCAGATTGAAGCCAAAGGTTTAGATGGTAAGTTTCTCACTGAGCTTATTTTCCTGTGATGCATGTATAAGTGTGAGACCTGGAACTTAAGGAGTCCTCCTTTTGGGATATGATAACGACTGAATGGGCAACTAAGCAAGCAGTGAAGGAGAGAGTAATCCTAACCCCACTTTGAAGCACCAGGTATAAAAGAGAATAGTGAGGCTAAAAGTTGGCAAAAGGCAGCATCCTAGCTAATATATTCTGGGTGAATATCTGTCACTGGAGTTCATTGGCTTCCTAGGGTTACTAGGTTTAGAAAATGGATATATCTTACTAACTGAGGGAAGGAGGGTGTTGCTACCCATGATGCTTAACTCCAATCAGTATTGCTGGTACCAGATCCAGATGAAAGAGAAAGGAATTGCTATAACTCTGTGTGTCTAAAAACCCAAGAGAAACCAGATGAGCAGCCTACTCGTATTTAGGAAAGGTGAAGAAGGGTTTTCCTGTTTATAGAGATTCCCTCAATTTTCCCCTAATATGTAGGCTGTGCGGTTTGGTTTCATTACTAATGACCTCAGCCCTCTCTCTTTTTTTATTTTACTTGTGGAGAAGAGGAGGAAAGAGAGGAAGGGAACTGGCTAGATACTAGTGTTTCATGTTTAATAGAATCAGAAATAGGCTATATAACACCTGTGAGATGTGTAACGCTGTTGGTGAGTGTGTTCCGATGAAGTGAGCTGTAGCTCACGAAAGCTTATGCTCTAATAAATTTGTTAGTCTCTAAGGTGCCACAAGTACTCCTTTTCTTCCTCCCATTTCAGTAACTGTTATGGTAGGATCAATAACTCCTGCTGCATGGAGAAACGTGATGCTTAGTAATGCAAGCTTGCTGGATTCTTTACAAAATCCCCAAAATCTTCCTCTGTGCTATTCTCTTTCTCCTCACAGCGTAGCTTGCCTTAGACACCCCTGCCCCCATTTGAAGTGACCTTTCCTCTAGATTCATCTCCCCAGTAGCATCTGAGTCTGGCAGCTGGCCTAATTCCAAGGCATTCTGGAGAAGGGAGAAGAAAAGTGCATGCCCTTAGGGCCCTGAATTCTTGATTCAAAGATTAGAATTGAGACTGCCTTTCACCCTCTGTTTTTATGGGTGAAGTTTACTGGCATCTCTCCGCTAGGGCTGTAATATGGCTTCTGTGCCAAGCATATCAGTTTACCCTCTCCTATGCCAGCAATAGATCAAAGTAGTCACTCATGATCAGCAGATCACTGATAGGAGCAAAGCTAAAACCTAGCCCTGCACAGAAAAAGGGATTAAACAGCTGAAGAGAATCTGTCATATGCCTGGCTCGTGTTTCTGTTCTCCAGATCGGCTCTTCTATATCTACACATCTGGCACGACAGGAATGCCAAAGGCTGCCATTGTGGTGCACAGCAGGTGAGGAGCTGAAGAGAAGCTGCTCTTCATTCAGTGATACTCAGTGCTGTGTTCATTTCCATTCCTTAACATCCCTTGTGTTCTTGCAGGTACTACCGCATAGCTGCCTTTGGGTACTGTGCCTACAGAATGCGCCCTGAAGATATCCTTTACAACTGCCTGCCACTCTATCACTCAGCAGGTATGCTTCCTCCTTAGGATGCAAAGGTTCACAATATTGCTGCCTATCCTAGGGCCCAGGTTGCTTCTGGTGCTGTTGAGGACCTTCAAGTACTGTTGTAAATGAATTTATCCAAAGTGTTTGAAGGCAGAGCCAGCACTGATACTCTGCCCCTCTTTGTCTTCCAGGTAACATCATGGGAGTCGGCCAGTGTCTAATCCATGGCCTCACTGTGGTGATCAGGAAGAAATTCTCAGCCAGTCGCTTTTGGGATGATTGTACAAAATACAAATGCACAGTAAGCAGTGTCTTGAATTCTGCCATGTCTCTGCAGCCTGAAGTTTATGGAAGCAAATTGATATGGGCAGTGGGATTATTTCTAGCTTCAGCAGGGAATCTCCAGCTATCAGCTCTGACTTTTCCCTGCCGTCCACCTCAAGCGTTCAACTGTAGCCCCTCTTACTTCTCCAGTTAGCATCACACCTCACCTCCACCACCACCCATGAGATATTAGACTGTAAGCCCTTCATTGCCAAATCTGTGTTGCTTCAAGGTCCTCATGACTACAGGAGACAAAGACAAGAAGTGGAATCTGAATTTCCCACCTGGTGATATAAAGCATGCTTACTAACCGCTGGACTAACATCAACCAGTCTAACATCTTTAGCCAGTCCATTCCTAAATGAGCAAAAGAGGAATATCAGGAAATATGGTGCATAGAGATGACATGGTAAATTATGCCCCTGCACTTCACAATTCCAGTGAGCTTAACTTGCCACTGGAGTTTTATCTACAGTCATGTTAAAATACAACATAGAAAAATGAATTGTAAAATTCATAACCTCCATATAGATATAAAACATGAGAGCACCAGCCCTAACACCTCTGACTTTTGC
This sequence comes from Dermochelys coriacea, assembly GCF_009764565.3. NCBI lineage: Eukaryota > Metazoa > Chordata > Testudines > Dermochelyidae > Dermochelys > Dermochelys coriacea. Next base: position 19,118,735 of record NC_050087.2, read on the forward strand.
AATAATGCAATTAATAATACACACATGAAGTGACTTCAAATATTCTTTGGAGCTAGACAATCAGAGAATGGGTTGCTGGCACGTGAAGAGGAGGAGAAAGGACAAAGCCTGTTCCAGATGTCTATTTTGGATGCTGTGTGGAAGATTAAGAGAGAAGATAAATCCTGGCTTTAAACACATGACTGTCTCTCTTCTAATAGCAGGCAGATCTGCTACAGGAGGATCTTTGCTTGATAAGTAGCATGACAGGCACAATATGGGGAGGACTGGACTGATCACATGTCTTTCTTCTCCCACATTGGCATTGCTGTTACATGTCTCAGAGGCTGGTATTAAAAGTTCTATGCATATTGCCCATGGCTCCAGATGCTTGTTCTGAACTACTTTTAACTGCAGTCTGACCCCAAAAAGCAGCATTCCCATGAGCTCCTGCTCTTAAAGGGACCTTATGATTAGGAGCAGCCCGTTTTTTGGACAGGCATGAGCTTCACTGGAGTTCAGGATAACAAATGTAGGGGAGGAGCAGAGCAGGTTCCTCCAGGGGTGAGGAGAGAGGGGCATATCTGAGATCCTCTGATGCAAACTATGGCTAGGGGAAGCAGAACAGGACTTTCTGGAGTGAGGCCAGCAAGGATTGCGCAGCAGCAGCTGCAAGAAAGGGAGGTAAGTGCAGGGTCTTTGGACACCAATATTGTCAGCACACTGCACTTTATTTGAATGCTGGATATTATTTCCCCTCTGCTGATTGGTTGTTGGCCCAACCTCCATTCCCCACCCTTCTTGGCAGTCCCTCTACTGCCAGTCTTGCCACTTCCTCACCCTCTGTGCTCTTCTCCATCCTTCCTTCCCTACCACACATTATCGCCCTTTCTTCCATTTCTGTATGGCTTTGGTCATATTAACTCCTTTCCTTGCTCCACACCAGGAACCATAATAAATATTCAGGAAATGACACTAGCACTATGCCCCCATCACCCTAGTCACTTTGCTTGCAGGCAGTACCCGTCTCCTCACTCCTTGTCATCGTCTTCTGTCTGTTTAGAGTGTAAGCACTTTGGGGAACGTACTTTTATTTTATATTTGTGCGGTACCCAGCAGAAGGATACCCAATTGTAATTAAGGCTTCTGGGCATTACCACAATAAATTTAATAATGGAGGTGCTGAGATAGCTACATTATTTATGGGATTGCCTTTCTATAGCCATGTTTCAGCTGTTCCCAGGGCATCATAAAGGTCTCCTGGAGACTGATCTATATTTGTGTTTGCTTCCTCAGATTATTCAGTATATTGGGGAGATCTGCAGGTATCTTCTGAACCAACCAGTACGGGAGGCAGAAGCACAACATCACGTACGACTAGCAGTGGGAAATGGATTGAGACCTACCATATGGGAAGACTTTACAAGGCGGTTCAGAATTAAACAGATTGGGGAGTTCTATGGAGCCACAGAGTGTAATTGCAGCATTGCTAACTTGGATGGAAAGGTACGCAGTGGATGACTACAGTGCAAGGAGAGAAATATATACTAAGAGGGATACAGTACAGAGGGAGATATACTTTCTACCTGTTTTTTTGGCTGTTCTGCATAGTGTCTTTTGGGACGTATCACTGGGCTGCAGGGAGCTAAATCTGTGATTGTTTTTGTGTGCACCACTTTTACAGGATAAATTCTCATCTTGGTGGTGGGGGATGATTTCCTTTTTTAATAGGGAATGATTAGAAAATTCCCACCCACACCTTTTTTAGGAGAAGATAGACAGACAGATATAACAAGGAACATGCAACTCAGAGGCTAAATGATTCATTTTAGCCCTTCACTTCCTCATGTGTCTCAGTCCATCTCTTGAAAGGTTGGAGCCTGTGGTTTCAACAGCCGGATTTTGCCCAATGTTTATCCCATTCGCTTGGTGAAGGTAAATGAAGACACCATGGAGCTGATCCGTGACTCCAGTGGGCTCTGCATCCCCTGCTGCCCAGGTAAATGTTACTGTGTACACCAAGTGCTCAAAATTTTAACTATTCTACAAGAATAACAAATGGGCACTAGCTGATTCAAGGAACGAATGGTGGGATATGAAGCCTTTCACCTCCAGGTCTCTGTTTCAAAAGTAGCCCAGCTCAACGAAATACATCATACAGCAATATAGTAACCTGCATTAAGTCTGTGTTCCAAAAACTGCCAGCACAATGGCCAGTCTTGTTAGCAGGTTGTGATCTCATGGGGTCTTGTCCTGTTTTTTCTAGGGGAGCCAGGCCTCCTTGTGGGTAGAATAAACCAGCAGGACCCCTTGCGCAGGTTTGATGGCTATGTCAATGAGAGTGCCACCAATAAGAAGATAGCATGCAATGTGTTCCAAAAAGGGGACCGGGCATACCTTTCAGGTACTGTCAGAACAAGTGCTGGCTTCACCAGTGTTAGACACAAATATGTTTTAGACACAAATATGTTTCAGTCACTTGGCAGGGGAAATGGCTCTTAGAGCTCCCAGGGTTTAATCAGCTCTTTGTAGAGGCTGACAAGAAATCTTACCTTAGGGTTTTGTTCTGCTGCCATCTGTGTCGTATTCTAGATTCCATATAGAATGTATGAACTACAAATAGAAAACCCATAGGGATGGTTTCTCTCTACCCCACCCTTTACTGCTTTAGCTTTTCTCTCTCATTTCTTTCCCTCATCCTGGTCTGGCTGCAGATCCTGTAGGCACTTGGGAAATGGCCACTGATTTAGCTCCACACCCTTGGGAGGGTAGGTAGGAATAGTATTCTCTTCAACTGTATGTGCTGAACCTAGATGGCATATTCAAGGGCTGAAAGGCAGGGCCTAGCGCTCCTTAATCAAGTACTGAGATTGATTGTGGCTTCTCTCCCCCACAGGAGACGTGTTAGTGATGGATGAACTTGGTTACATGTACTTCAAAGACCGTAGTGGGGACACATTTCGGTGGCGAGGGGAAAATGTCTCCACCACAGAAGTAGAGGGAACCCTGAGTCACATCCTCAATCAAACAGATGTTGCAGTGTATGGAGTGGAGGTACCAGGTAACTGGAGACCCAGAACTCCCAAGCTTTTGGGGTGGGGGGGAAGTCAGGCAGATATACAAATTTGTATCTCGTTCCCCAGGACAATTTGAAATTGACCATCTCTGCTGGAGCAGGGTGCCCCAAAATGGGGGAAGATAGGCGGGCAACAGAGGGGTCTGATTTGGCCAGCACTCATCGTGAGCAGTGAAATGAAGGCCCCAGGGATAATTCACTAATGAGTACTTGTAACTTATGCTGCTGTGGTGAGATCCATACACATGGGGAAAGGTGTGATCATTAGTGGTTGAATCCAACTAAGAAGCAATCTGTCTGGGTGCCCAGGGAGCTCTGATCTCCAGATAATCCAACTCAGTGTTGGAGTGTTCAGTGCATGCTCTCCACCTTGGTTTATAATGATTTGTTCTTAAAAAGAAAGGCTTTTTTAAGGAGGAGAAATAGGAAGAAGGAGACTCATGTGTTTGATGTCTTAGCCTGTTTATAGTTTGTGCTCAGCAGAAACTCTTGGTGAAAGTAATCTTCAGGATTCCATTGAGGCTCCTGTTTGATTCCACACAGGAACATGCATCTTAGTATAATCCCCGGGGGGGGATGGGGTTGGAGGGATGCTTGTCATTGGGCTCACTTTGGGAGCTGCCACTCCAATGCTGAGAGACTTGTCTGCTGTCCCTCCCCATAGCTCTCAATCATGAAGCCTGGGTCTCTGGTGTGGAGAACTGATACAGAACAGAATGAGCATTTATAAAACATAAATGGCTCTTAAATTCTCTGGGCACAAATAAAAGATCTGGAGAAAGCTACACTGAGCAGGAGGAAAAGGCCCTTTATGAAAAGCGAAACTGTTTCAAGCAAAAAGAAAAGGAGCACTTGTGGCACCTTAGAGACTAACAAATTTATTTGAGCATAAGCTTTCATGAGCTACAGCTAGCTTATGCTCAAATAAATTTGTTAGTCTCTAAGGTGCCACAAGTACTCCTTTTCTTTTTGCGAATACAGACTAACACGGCTGCTACTCTGAAACCTGTTTCAAGCAAGTGTCTGGTTGGAAAAGTTCCCATTAAATGGCGGTTCAGTCTCCTTGGTTTTATCGCAAACTGAGTCTGGGTGGAGGAGGAATCTTAATAAGATCGAGTTGGATTAGCTTTAGATAAGGACATTGTGACCTTACTTTTGACTGAGGAGAGCTGGAAGTGGATTCCTTCCAAGTCCATCAGAATTGCAAGGAGTTCCCTACCACAATGGTTAAAGCATGGTGCTTCTGACATGCTGCCCTCACTTGCAACTGAGGGAGCAAAGGGTAAGGTTTGGGCGGGTATCTGTTTTTACACCTGTACTCAGTGTCTAAAGCCCAATCCAGCACCATTTTCTCTGTCCTATATACTGAGTTCTATTGTTTTATTTCAAAAAGAAAAGGAGTACTTGTGGCACCTTAGAGACTAACAAATTTATTAGAGCATAAGCTTTCGTGAGCTACAGCTCACTTCATCCGATGAAGTGAGCTGTAGCTCACGAAAGCTTATGCTCTAATAAATTTGTTAGTCTCTAAGGTGCCACAAGTACTCCTTTTCTTTTTGCGAATACAGACTAACACGGCTGCTACTCTGAAACCTGTTTTATTTCAGGGGTGGAAGGGAAAGCTGGAATGGCAGCAATAGCAGATCCAAAAGCTAAACTGAGTCCTAATGCTTTGTATCAGGAACTACAGAAGGTGCTGCCTCCCTATGCACGGCCCATCTTTCTTCGTCTCCTGCCCCAAGTTGACACCACAGGTACTGATGGGTCGCTTGCAAGTTCTTTTCTTGTTAGCAATGCATGTGTCGGTAACCTTCAGACCCCAGAGCTAACTCAAAGTTGGAAAGTGTCAAAGTTGCCTCTCTTTTCATTGTGCTGTGTAGCAATAAGAAACCTGCACTTAGCTGGTTTTATTTGGAGTTAATTGGCTGCTGCCATGTGTCTGTCTTCCTTTCTTTCATGGATTTCTTGTGATTCTGCTGGATTTTGCACATAAACCCTATGAGTGAAATAATGTCTGTAGTTGAGTTTTATACAAGAGAATAGCTGGACCAAGGCCATTAACTGAAGAGACCTTTGGAGAGGAAAGGATTTTTGTGCTTTCTAATACTTGTTCTGAGTTCAGTGCTGTGGTATAGGCCAGCTCTCTATATATGGGTCAATGGGAGCCTTTTGCCAACAGTAGCGTGCTTGGGAATATAAATATAACTACCTATTAAACAATTGAAAGGGTCCTCGTAATCTGCTGAAGGAATTTAAACACATACTGGGGCTCTCGCAACCCTCTCGCTCAGTGATACTCAGACTGCGGTTTGTAAGCTGCAAGTGGCTCTTTAATGTGTTTCCTGCAGCTCTTTGCAGCACCTGATATTAAAACACTGTGTGATTTAATTATTAGCCACTCAGAATGCTTTTACTATGTTATTAACCAATTAAGTTATCAGCTTAAGTTATTAACTTATTTGCTGTGAGAATAACATATACATACATACCTGGGATGGCCAAACTTACTGACACTCTGAGCCACATGCGATAAATCTTCAGAAGTTTGAGAGCCGGGCTTCAGCCCCATAGAGCGTGCCTGCCAAGGCTCGGGGCTTCAGCCCTGCGCCTGCTGAAACCCCCGAGCCCCGGCAGTCACCTTCTGTGGGGCAGAAGCCCCGAGACTCCCCCCGGCCCTAGTCTGGTAAGTGGAGAATGGAGTGAGGGCATGGAGAGCTCTGTGAGTTGCACTTTAACTGCAAAAGAACCGCATGAGGCTCCCAAGTAATGGTTTGACTACCTCCATATATACACTAAATATTTCCACTGTCATACTTTTTGAATATGACTAGTACTATAGTAAATGAAACAATGAATTCACATGACTCTGGCTCTTTTGGGTAATGTTGATTGCTAATTTGGCTCCAGAACCACTGAGGTGTGAAGTATTATTGTCCTAGTTACTCCATCTTGCACAGACTATTTACTGCCTGATCATTTGCCCTCATTCATGCTGGAGATTTTGCAAACATTCACGCTTTCTCATACTCTGACTAACTGCCTGGTCAGATGATTAAGCAGTTTTAGAGGTGGCTGTTGTCTCTTTTTCAGGAGAATTCTTTTTTAGTCTTTTGCAGAAGTGGAAGCAAGAAATTACATAGCTCACACGTAGTAAATAACAACCAACTCTAGATGGCAGAAACAACAGACCAGTATGACACAAGATTGAGATTGTGAAATAGTTACAAACCTGAATAAGAGCCTTTATTAATTATTAGACGGAAGCTACATGGACTTTCACACTGAAAATTAAATGGCAGAAATTTCACCACTGTGCAGTAACTACCAGCTGCATCAAAAGGCTGATCTTCCTGGTGTATCTCAGGCTTATTCTAAGGGATGTGCTGTCAGTCATTGCAGCCAGGAAGATGTTGGTTAGATTTTCAACGTGACAGCTAAAGACTGACCTTGTAATTAAAGCATCAGGGTTCCCACTTCCACTCTTTCCACATACCATAATCTCTAAAGCAGCAAATAGGTTTAACTGAGCCACTGAATGCCTCAAAACATTGCCACTTGGATTCCGTGCTACAGACAGCACTTACAGGAATCCAAATATTACATTTTTACAACACCTGCAATATATTGCACATTGCATCTTGAGGTCTTTTTACAAACATGAACAATGTCTCACAATGTCCCTGTAAGGTTTGGGCTATAGCAGTGGTCTCCAAACTTTTTTGTTTGAACGCCCCTCCCCTTACTTAGTTCCTCCCCCCGCCACAGTTGGGAGCCAGGGGCTGGGCCTCGGCCAGGAGCAGGGCCAGCGTTGAAGCTGGGGCCAGGGGCAGCGAGTTGTATGGGCCTATGATGCCCCGGCTCCAGCAATATTTGGGGCCCAGGTCCACCAACGTTTGGGGCCAGGTCTCTCCCCCGCCCTGCCTGCAACCCCCCCTCTCCTGCACCTCTCCCAAGTGTCCCCTGGCCCCCACAAACCTCCCCCGGTCCCCAGAGCGTCGGCCTCTCCTCTGCAGCCCCACGCTGACGCCGCCCTGCTGGCTCCCGGCATCAACTGCTGCTGCAGGGTCCTAGTGCCCTGCACCCACTAATGGCAGGGCAGGGTGCCCTGACCCTGCCCTTCTGCCTAGGACCCTTCCCTTTTCCAGCGGGACCCTCCACCAGCACAGGGGGCCTCCCTGCCTTCAGTCACCGCTCCTGCCTCACGCTGGGCAAGGGGCAGCCCCATCCCTCACCCCCACTGAGGCTACAATGAGGGGCAGCAGCAGGGAAGGAGGGGCACATGTGATGGCAGCCCTCCCAGCACCCACCACAGGGGAGGCGAGGGGGCTTCCTGGACCTGAGAGGGGCCCATGGAGCACATACAATGACAGTGGTACAAGGTGAGTGTGCTGCCAGGGGGGAGAGGGGAGCCCCTCCCCCAGAGCTCACAGCTGCTGATGGGGAGAAGGCTGGGGGAGTCCTCCTCTCTGGCCCCAGCCCCGGGACAGCCTGCCTGCACCCCAAGCTCATCCCAAACCCTGCCCCCACCCCACAGCCCCAGCCAGAGCCCTCACTCCCCCCACACCCCAACCCTCTGCCCCAGCCCTGACCCCCTCCCCCACCCAAACTCCCTCCCAGGGCCTGTACCCCACTCCCCTGCCCCAGCCCAGGGCCTGTACCCCAAACCACCTCCCCCCACCCAAACTCTCCTCCCCCCCACCACCCAAGCCTTAGGCAGGTGGGGGGCGGAGTTTGGGGAGGGCGGGTTCTGGGCACCACCAAAATTTCTACAAACCTGCCACCCCTGGCTGGGGCCTCTGCTGGGGGCCTGCAGCTGGGAGCTGGGACTGGATGTGCAGCTGGGGCTGGGGCAGAGCAGAGCTGGGTGGCACTCCCTTCCCATCCACCATGGGGGCTGGCCCAGGCTCCACTATGCTACCCCCCAACTCCTGAATATTCCTCCATGCCCCCCTCAGGGGTGGGGTGCATGCCCCACAGTCTGGTGACCACTAGCTTAGGTCAAGAACACAATGCACAATTGAAATTGCACAGATCCTGTACTGTCAGAGATTGGTGGAGAAAGGAGAAACAAAAGCTATGGGGTTTGTAGCACGTATACCATGAATGGATTGTGATTTGTCTTTTGTACTGATCCCAAGGCATCTAGGGCCTGATTCATCCTGTCTTATACCAGCTAGTGGAGTTACTTCTGGTGTATGGTGGTGAGAAGTACCTGGCTTCTAGGTTTAACACTAATAACAAGTGTTGTGTTGTTTCACATTTATCTTCCTAACTCTATTTCCATTGGTTTCCAGCTCTGAAAATTTTTACTTTAGTGTTTTCTTTCTCTTTTTCAAGGCACGTTCAAAATCCAGAAAACTCGTTTACAGAGAGAAGGATTTGACCCTCATCAAACATCAGACCGGTTATATTTTCTTGATCTAAAGTTGGGAAAATATGTTCCATTGAATGAGTGCCTCTTTGAGAGGATCCGTGCCAGAAAGGTCACTCTGTGAGCTGGTCTGGGATGTGTGTCTTGCAGGAAATGCTACTGACTAGTTTAAGAAGGGACCCTGCCTGTGAAAGCGAGGGATTCCTGCTAGATAAGTAGTGCAAGGTCCTCGTGCAGTGCACTGGCAACCGTGACAAATTCATTGGGGTGTAGGATGATGTCCTCACATGTCTTAAGCACATTAATTTGTGAGCTATTCCTATCCTGGGCATAGACATGCAATGTTCGTTGTCTAGAGATACTTTTTTTCTCTTTGTAACCACTACAAACTGAGGGACTCTGTGCAACATGCGAGATGTTTATGGTCTGAATTATTTATTGTAACATCCTGAGGATGTAACTGAACAGAAATTATATGCCCTGAGCAGGTTTCCTTCTGCTTTATCTCTCAACTTTATGTTGCTATCTATAGACCTTTAGTTAGTAGCATTATTTGCTTCAGGTAGAGCCTTTGATTGTCCCACCTCACATTTCTCTTTTTTAACTACACATCTAAGATTCGCTGTAGTGGGAAGTCTCGCTCTGAAGTGTCTATCATTCATTTACCTAAGGTATTCTGTTCGTATAGTGGGGCCTAGCACAATGGGGTCCTGGTTCATGACTGGGGCTCTAGGCATTATGATAATAAATAGGACTGGGAATTAATCAGATTGTTGACCCCTGGAGTGGTCTCTGTGAATCTTCACAAACTGTGGTCTGCAGAATAAATAGGTTGTTAATTTACTGAAGAAAGTAGATTGGGTGTAAATGGCTAAAAAGCATAATTAGGGGCACAGGGCCACTGCCTAGGGACATTATGCCAGTGAACAAACAATGTATTTAAACTTGTTACTGGGCTAGGTAACAATGAGGTAAATGGCAGGTCTTGACAGAGGATTCACATGGTAATGTTATACCTTTTAATGCTAATGTGAGGTCTTAGAAAAAGTTAATTGTAATGTTGCTGTGTATTTTCTTTAATTTTATTTTTATATTTACTGGTAGTTTTCATCTTTAAATTGTGCTGCCCTCTGCTGGAAATAAGTGGCAATTTTTGAACACCAATAAAGGCCACATATGACAAGACAAATGGGAACATAATAATTTTAATGTCTACTCCAACCTCAATTAGAATTTTATTTTCTGTTTAATGTGGGCAAGTCCATTAACAGACATTTCTGATGTACTTGTTTTCCTGGTGCTTTTGCCACAATTAGAACTAAATATAACTCTTAAAATTGGAGAATTAAAGGGATTGACCTTCACAGGTGCAGTGCATGTGTGCTGTGCTTCCACCTATCCTAATAATGGATTATTTTCTCATTTTAATCATAGAATCATAGAATATCAGGGTTGGAAGGGACCTCAGGAGGTCATCTGGTCCAACCAGATCCTGGTCCTCAAAGCAAGACCAATCCCCAACTAAATCATCCCAGCCAGGGCTTTGTCAAGCCTGACCTTAAAAACTTCTAAGGAAGGAGATTCCACCACCTCCCTAGGTAACGCATTCCAGTGTTTCACCACCCTCCTAGTGAAAAAGTTTTTCCTAATATGCAACCTAAACCTCCCCCACTGCAACTTGAGACCATTACTCCTTGTTCTGTCATCTGCTACCACTGAGAACAGTCTAGATCCATCCTCTTTGGAGCCCCCTTTCAGGTAGTAGAAAGTAGCTATCAAATCCCCCCTCATTCTTCTCTTCCACAGACTAAACAATCCCAGTTCCCTCAGCCTCTCCTCATAAGTCATGTGTTCCAGTCCCCTAATCATTTTTGTTGCCCTCCGCTGGACGTTTTCCCATTTTTCCACATCCTTCTTGTAGTGTGGGGCCCAAAACTGGACACAGTACTCCAGATGTGGCCTCACCAATGTCGAACAGAGGGGAACAATCATGTCCCTCGATCTGCTGGCAATGCCCCTACTTATACAGCCCAAAATGCCATTGGCCTTCTTGGCAACAACAGCACACTGTTGACTCATATCCAGCTTCTCTTCCACTGTAACCCCTAGGTCCTTTTCTGCAGAACTGCTTCCTAGCCATTCGATCCCTAATCTGTAGCAGTGCATGGGATTCTTCCGTCCTAAGTGCAGGACTCTGCACTTGTCCTTGTTGAACCTCATCAGATTTCTTTTGGCCCAATCCCCTAATTTGTCTAGGGCCCTCTGTATCCTATCCCTACCCTCCAGTGTATCTACCTCTCCTCCCAATTTAGTGTCATCTGCAAACTTGCTGAGGGTGCAATCCACACCATCCTCCAGATCATTAATGAAGATATTGAACAAAACTGGCCCGAGGACCGACCCTTGGGGCACTCCACTTGATACCGGCTGCCAACGAGACAGGAGCCATTGATCACTACCCGTTGAGCCCGACAATCTAGCCAACTTTCTATCCACCTTATTGTCCATTCATCCAGCCCATACTACTTTAACTTGCTGGCAAGAATACTGTGGGAGACCATGTCAAAAGCTTTGCTAAAGTCAAGGAACAACGTGTCCACTGCTTACCCCCCATCCACAGAGCCAGTTATCTCATCATAGAAGGCAATTAGATAGTCAGGCATGACTTGCCCTTGGTGAATCCATGCTGACTGTTCCTGATCACTTTCCTCTCCTCTAAGTGCTTCAGAATTGATTCCTTGAGGACCTGCTCCATGATTTTTCCAGGGGCTGAGGTGAGGTTGACTGGCCTGTAGTTCCCAGGATCCTCCTTCTTCCCTTTTTTAAAGATGGGCACTACATTAGCCTTTTTCCAGTTGTCTGGGACTTCCCCCGACCGCCATGAGTTTTCAAAGATAATGGTCAATGGCTGTGCAATCACATCCGCCAACTCCTTTAGCACTCTCGGATGCAGCACATCCAGCCCCATGAACTTGTGCTCGTCCAGCTTTTCTAAATAGTCCCAACCCACTTCTTTCTCCACAGAGGGCTGGTCACCTCCTCCCCATGCTGTGCTGCCCAGTGCAGCAGTCTGGGAGCTGACCTTGTTCTTGAAGACAGAGGCAAAAAAAGCATTGAGTACATTAGCTTTTTCCACATCCTCTGTCACTAGGTTGCCTCTCTCATTCAGTAAGGGGCCTGCACTTTCCTTGACTTTCTTCTTGTTGCTAACATACCTGAAGAAACCCTTCTTGTTACTTTTAAGATCTCTTGCTAGCTGCAACTCCAGCTGTGATTTGGCCTTCCTGATTTCACTCCTGCATGTCCATATAATATTTTTATACTCTTCCCTGGTCATTTGTCCAATCTTCCACTTCTTGTAAGCTTCTCTTTTGTGTTTAAGATCAGCAAGGATTTCACTGTTAAGCCAAGCTGGTCGCCTGCCATATTTACTATTCTTTCTATACATTGGGATGGTTTGTCCCTGTAACCTCAATAAGGATTCTTTAAAATACAGCCAGCTCTCCTGGACTCCTTTCCCCCTCATGTTATTCTCCCAGGGGATCCTGCCCATCAGTTCCCTGAGGGAGTCAAAGTCTGCTTTTCTGAAGTCCAGGGTCCGTATTCTGCTGCTCTCCTTTCTTCCCTGTGTCAGGATCCTGAACTCGACTATCTCATGGTCATTGCCTCCCAGGTTCCCATCCACTTTTGCTTCCCCTACTAATTCTTCCCAGTTTGTGAGCAGCAGGTCAAGAAGAGCTCTGCCCCTAGTTGGTTCCTCCAGCACTTGCACCAGGAAATTGTCCAAAAACTTCCTGGATTGTCTGTGCACCACTGTATTGCTCTCCCAGCAGATATCAGGGTGATTGAAGTTTCCCATGAGAACCAGGGCCTGCAATCTAGTAACTTCCATGAGTTGCCAGAAGAAAGCCTCATCCCCTGGTCCGGTGGTCTATAGCAGACTCCCACCATGACATCACCCTTGTTGCTCACACTTCTAAACTTAATCCAGACACTCCCAGGTTTTTCTGCAGTTTCATAATGGAACTCTGAGCAGTCATACTGCTCCCTTACATACAATGCAACTCCCCCACCTTTTCTGCCCTGCCTGTCCTTCCTGAACAGTTTATATCCATCCATGACAGTACTGCAGTCATGTGAGTTATCCCACCAAGTCTCTGTTATTCTCTGTTATTGTCTCTGTTATTGGCGGCTGTGATTGCAGAGCCCTTGGCCATTATCTTTGAAAACTCGTGGCGAACGGGGGAAGTCCCGGATGACTGGAAAAAGGCTAATGTAGTGCCCATCTTTAAAAAAGGGAAGAAGGAGGATCCTGGGAACTACAGGCCAGTCAGCCTCACCTCAGTCCCTGGAAAAATCATGGAGCAGGTCCTCAAAGAATCAATCCTGAAGCACTTAGAGGAGAGGAAAGTGATCAGGAACAGTCAGCATGGATTCACCAAGGGAAGGTCATGCCTGACTAATCTAATCGCCTTTTATGATGAGATTACTGGTTCTGTGGATGAAGGGAAAGCAGTGGATGTATTGTTTCTTGACTTTAGCAAAGCTTTTGACACGGTCTCCCACAGCATTCTTGTCAGCAAGTTAAGGAAGTATGGGCTGGATGAATGCACTATAAGGTGGGTAGAAAGCTGGCTAGATTGTCGGGCTCAACGGGTAGTGATCAATGGCTCCATGTCTAGTTGGCAGCCGGTGTCAAGTGGAGTGCCCCAGGGGTCGGTCCTGGGGCCCGTTTTGTTCAATATCTTCATAAATGATCTGGAGGATGGTGTGGATTGCACTCTCAGCAAATTTGCGGATGATACTAAACTGGGAGGAGTGGTAGATACGCTGGAGGGGAGGGATAGGATACAGAAGGACCTAGACAAATTGGAAGATTGGGCCAAAAGAAATCTAATGAGGTTCAATAAGGATAAGTGCAGGGTCCTGCACTTAGGATGGAAGAATCCAATGCACCGCTACAGACTAGGGACCGAATGGCTCGGCAGCAGTTCTGCGGAAAAGGACCTAGGGGTGACAGTGGACGAGAAGCTGGATATGAGTCAGCAGTGTGCCCTTGTTGCCAAGAAGGCCAATGGCATTTTGGGATGTATAAGTAGGGGCATAGCGAGCAGATCGAGGGACGTGATCGTTCCCCTCTATTCGACACTGGTGAGGCCTCATCTGGAGTACTGTGTCCAGTTTTGGGCCCCACACTACAGGAAGGATGTGGATAAATTGGAAAGAGTACAACGAAGGGCAACGAAAATGATTAGGGGTCTAGAGCACATGACTTACGAGGAGAGGCTGAGGGAGCTGGGATTGTTTAGTCTGCAGAAGAGAAGAATGAGGGGGGATTTGATAGCTGCTTTCAACTACCTGAAAGGGGGTTTCAAAGAGGATGGCTCTAGACTGTTCTCAATGGTAGCAGATGACAGAACGAGGAGTAATGGTCTCAAGTTGCAATGGGGGAGGTTTAGATTGGATATTAGGAAAAACTTTTTCACTAAGAGGGTGGTGAAACACTGGAATGCGTTACCTAGGGAGGTGGTAGAATCTCCTTCCTTAGAGGTTTTTAAGGTCAGGCTTGACAAAGCCCTGGCTGGGATGATTTAACTGGGACTTGGTCCTGCTTTGAGCAGGGGGTTGGACTAGATGACCTTCTGGGGTCCCTTCCAACCCTGATATTCTATGATTCTATGATTCTATTCCAATCACATCATAATTCCTTGACTGTGTCAGGAATTCCAGTTCTCCCTGCTTGTTTCCCAGGCTTCCTGCATGTGGGTATAGGCACTTGAGATAACTCACTGATCATCCCTCTTTCTCAGTATGAGGCAGGAGCCCTCCCCTCTTGCGTGCTCCTGCTCGTGCTTCCTCCCAGTATCCCACTTCCCCAGTTACCTCAGGGCTTTGGGACTAATCGTGTAGTCCCGAGCAGCTAATTATTCCCTTGTTTTGGAGGCATTTGAACTTACCATATCTGGTAGTGGCAGCTACTGCTGGTGTATCCAGCCATGTGATACCTTTAAGGAACTTTCAGTGGACTAGTACTTTTTATGCAATTTATACTGGAAGGACCATATTCTGTTCTGTTTCACCCTGGGCAGTTCTAATTACGGTACTTCAATGACACTACATGGAACATAAGAAAAAATTTAATTCTGCCCTTTCTCTGGTGGAATTAATGCTTCATCTAAAATATTTGTTTAAAGTCTTGCAAATGCTTTTGAAACGCATTGTTTTAATGTTTAATGCACTCAAGAAACTGGACTATCACTAATGGTTTAAATACTGAATGCATCCGATTAAGTGAGCTGTAGCTCACGAAAGCTTATGCTTTAAATAAATTTGTTAGTCTCTAAGGTGCCACAAGTACTCCTTTTCTTTTTGCAAATACAGACTAACACGGCTGCTACTCTGAAACCGTTTTAAATACTGATTTTTTTAAAATCTGGAATATGCCTTTTATCAGGACAGACACTAAAGTCATTCATGGTAAGAATGAACCTAGTTATCTGGAACTATAACATGCTCAAAAACAAAATGAGGGAGTCTGCAGCTTGGGAACTGAGCTGACCTGCTGCAGGCTATAACTTTAAATATACTAAAGTTTCTTGTAGTTTAAAGGACCATGTATTGACTAATTAAACTCTTAAAACAAAATTGTTTTTCAGACTGATCACTATATTGTCTAACTATTATTTGTTTTACCAAACTCAGAAATAAAAACAAATACATTAAAACAAACTTAGAATCAGTGTAACTTTCATTCATTTCCATTTGGTGTGATGGGCTCTTCTGTACCAGAACATCCAATCCATTAAATTGACTACTGACTTTTACTGTTTTATAAAGAGGGCAGCGTAGAGTTGAGAGGGGTTCAAAGCGATAGCCCAGAAAGATGATTTTTCACAACAGTATTTTCGATGGATTGAGGGGGATGAGAAGAGGGGGTGAGAACAGGTACATGTGGGGTAGGAGACTTGATGTCTGTCTGGATGGATGCAGGGTCCTTCTTGAGGAACTAGTCACTGCCTCAGATGGACCCTGTGGGTGGCACTGGCCCGTTCTGAAGACTAAGCAATACCTTGGGACAGGGAGTCTGGTGATATTTTGTGTTTTAGGTAAAGCCCCAGCTCCTGGGAGGCTGAGTCGACATGAGAGTTTTGCCGTTTGAAATAAGTTTCTAGCCTGTGTGAGGGTGGAGAAAAGCTTGCAAGCATCGAACGAGTGCAAGCTGGGCGCTCAGACGCCCCCGTTGCTGCTGCGCCTGCCCTAGTGGGGGACGGAGGAAGCTGCCCCCGGGGCCTGGAGACTCGCACGGGGCAGGGCCCCTATTCCCGCCTGAGGCGCCCCTCGTCTATGACCGAGTCTTGCATCCTCGGGGCCGGGGTTGCCCGGCAACTTGGCAGCTTTGTGTGCTCGCTAAGTACTTCCCTTCCTCACCCGCTTCCTGGCGTGTCCCGTGGATGTTGGTCCCTCTCCGCACAGTGCTCCTGGTTCCTTTTCCCCAGCTTCCGGCTGCCTCGGTAACTGCCCAAACTTCCACTCTGCCCAGCACTCTCCGGACCGACTGTTGCCTCACCCCATCCCCTGCTCCCACCGCCTCCGGCCCTGCCATGCCTGGCTTCGTGCCCCGCCACATCTCGGTGTTCCCCTCCCCGCAGGAGCTGGGCTCCTCCTTGGCGCAGCTTGTGGCCCAGCGGGCGGCCGAGTCCGGCGGCCGCTTCTCGCTGGGGCTGTCGGGCGGGAGCCTGGTGCGGATCCTGTCCCAGGAACTGCCCGCGGCCGCCGCCCTCTCCGGCCCCGCTGCCCCCGCCCGCTGGGTCCTGGCCTTCTGCGACGAGCGGCTGGTGCCCGTGGAGGACCCGGAGAGCACGTACGGTGCCTACAAGGTGAGGGGGCTGCAGGGATTCGCCCAACGGGGGGGGGCGCTCCTCAGCGCGGAGGGGGCTGCGGGGCACCGCCCCGCACGCGGGAAAACCCCCTGGTAAGGACGCGGGGGGAGCTATCGGGGCAGGAATGTGGAGAAGACGTTTGTTGCAACAATTCTAGATTTTCCTGGTAAGACCAAGGTAACGCATTTTTCCATGGACAGCTGTGTCTACACTGGGTTTTAAATCGGTATAACTATAGTGCTCAGGTGTGTGCTTTTTTTCCACACCCTGACCAACCTGGCTGTGTCAGCTTTAATTTTAAGTGTAGATCAGGCTTTAGGACCTTTGGTTCCTGTTGACATTCACCAGAAGATGCTGTTGTCTCCAAAAGTTATGAAAGTAAATGTACTCTGATTTTGTTAATTGGGAGTAGGGAAAAATCCCATTGTGTAAAACAATATAGCTCAACTTCTTGGTTAGAATTTTGAGAATCTTAATTATTTATTTCAGACTCACCTCCTCTCCAAGATCTCCATCCCAGAAAATCAAGTGGTTATCATTAATCCCTCACTACCTGTAGAAGAGGCTGCTTCAGACTATGCTGAGAAGTTAAAAGAGGTTCAGTGGAAAGTTTTTGTTTTGTATATCCAACTTCTTCAAGTAGGAGTGAAAGTCACTAATTTACTAAATAAGTTCCCCAGCTACGTTACCAATAACTTTTGCTGGTACTCCAACAGAGAATTTTAAACAATATACTTTTTACTGCTAATGTTACTTGCTTTCTTACTGCACTTCAGTTAGCTAGGGGAATTAATTCAGACTAGTTTTCATGTATTAACATGAAGTTTTTGTTTCTGAATTGGCAACACTGTAGGGGAATGTTAACGTTCCCCACACACCCAGGAATCAAAGTAGCAGCCGTGTTAGTCTGTATTCACAAAAAAGAAAAGGAGTACTTTTGGCACCTTAGAGACTAACAAATTTATTTGAGCATAAGCTTTCGTGAGCTACAGTGATGAAGTGAGCTGTAGCTCACGAAAGCTTATGCTCAAATAAATTTGTTAGTCTCTAAGGTGCCACAAGTACTCCTTTTCTTTTCTTTTTTACACCCAGGAATGTGCTATTTAAAATGCAAAAAAGTCAGTAAAATGTTTGTTAATCATAGATTCTGTAAAATCTTTATTTTTTGCAAGTACAAAACCTAAATTCAGTCCTTTTGTCCAAAATTATCTCTGTAATAATCCTTGTGCTCCAAAATGATGGACTGCTAATAATCTTCCCAAAAGACCCCACATAGTACTTTTGGAACAAACTAATTTAGCAAGTTTCAGAGTGGTAGCTGTGTTAGTCTGTATCAGTAAAAACAAAAGGAGTCCTTGTGGCACCTTAGAGACTAACAAACACCAGGTGTGAGGTTAGTCTAAGAGATGATTCAATTGACAGCAGGATATCAAGGGAGGAAAAATAACTTTTGAAGTGGTAATGAGAGTGGCCCATTTCAGACAGTTGACAAGAAGGTGTGAGTAACAGTAGGGGGAAATTAGGTTTAGGTTTTGGTTTTTTAATGACCCAACCACTCCCAATCTTTATTCAGGCCTAATCTGATGGTGTCCAGTTTGCAAATTAATTCCAGTTCTGCAGTTTCATGTTGGAGTCGGTTTTTGAAGGTTTTTTGTTGAAGAATTGCCACTTTCAGGTCTGTTATTGAATGATCAGGGAGATTGAAGTGTTCTCCTATTGGTTTTTGAATATTATGATTCCTGATGTCAGATCTGTATCCATTTATTCTTTTGCACAGAGACTGTCTGGTTTGGCCAATGTACATGGCAGAGGGGCATTGCTGGCACATGATGGCATATATCACATTGGTAGATGTGCAGGTGAACGAACCTCTGATAGCGTGGCTGATGTGGTTAAGTCCTATGATGGTGTCCCTTGAATAGATATGTGGACAGAGTTGGCATCATGGTTTGTTGCAGAATTTGGTTCCTGGGTTGGTGTTTTTGTTGTGTGATGTGTGGTTGCTGGTGAGTATTTGCTTCAGGTTGGGGGGCTGTTTGTAAGCAAGGACTGGCTTGTTCCCCAAGGTCTGTGAGAGTGAAGGATCGTCCTTCAGGATAGGCTGTAGATCCCTGATGATGCACTGGAGAAGTTTTAGTTGGGGGCTGTAGGTGACGGCTAGTGGCCTTCTGAATAAAGACTGAGAGTGGTGGGTCATTACAAAACCTAAACCTAATTTCCCCAATACTAATTTCCACCTACTACTCACACCTTCTTGTCAACTGTCTGAAATGGGCCACTGTCATTACCACTTCAAAAGTTATTTTTCCTCCTTTGGTATCCTGCTGTCAATTGAATTATCTTGTTAGACTGACATCACACTTGGTAAGGCAAATCACATCTTTTCATATATTTATACCTGCTCCTGTATTTTCCATTCCATGCATCTGATGTGGTGGTTTCTAGCCCATGAAAGCTTATGCCCAAATACATTTGTTAGTCTCTAAGGTGCCACAAGGACTCCTCATTTTTTTTAATTTAACAAAATCACTCTTGAGTTGACCAAGATGTTGAATTCCCAAAAGAAACTGGGGAGGCCATCTTGGGAACACAGGAATTGGTGTCCACTTGCATAGACTAGAATGCTGATAAGATTAAAGAAATTTAAGTTGTTCATTTTTATGTTCTATATGATTTTTTTTAAAAATATTGCTGTGGATGAGATGTGTTTACTGTGGTGTATATGTGGTGCTTGTACTCAGGGAGGGGACTCTTTAGCTGGTGAAGATGGTGTGTGTTAGTGGGGAGACTTTCTAGTGGAATGTGTATGCTGTTTTTAAACTAATGATGTATAATGTATTTGAGTGGTTGCTAAATCAAAGGTGTACAACCTACTGCTGAACTTCTGCCATTGTAACCCAGCTGCATTCTGTGACAGTGTGTTCAGTTGTGAGATGCCAGAAAGCTGTATATGTGAACAGAAATTCATTGCAGTATGTGAGCGCCCTGTGTTCAGCAGCTGTACACCCTTATGCCTGATGTGATTTATACTTTTGCAGTGATATCTCCTTTTTCTGTTCAATATCCTAATTTGTGCTTTCCTCTCTCTGGGTTTTTGTTCCTTCTTCCAGGCTTTTCAAGGTGAGAACATGCCTGTCTTTGATCTGCTGATTTTGGGAATAGGGCTAGATGGTCACACCTGCTCCCTATTTCCAGACCATCCCCTTCTGCAGGTGATTTTACAGACCCAGGGAGGGGATACTGTATACTGGGATAAGAATGTGCATTTTGTTCACAACTGTGACAGGGCTTTTTCCATTCTAGTTTGTCTCTAAGTGGTAAGTTTGAGTGCATGCGTGTGTGGTTGTTTTAAGAGTTTGATGAACAACTCTGAGTTACGGCATTAGAACTTGGCAGTTGCCAGTATTTGGAATGTGATTTTTTAAAAAAGGAAAGTGGGAACAAGAGGAAAAGCAGATGGAATTTGGCTCTTTCCTCTTCACCTAGCCCTGATCCTGCAATCTGATTCATGTGGGTGTAATCCTGTGCCCATATGGAGCCCTGTTGACTTCAGTGGAGCTGTACATGGATGCATGAGTCTGCCTAGAAAACTTTAAAGTTGATTAATGCTGACCACGATCTGAGGCCTGATAATGATCTTTGGTCTCCTTTTACTGGCTGCTTAGTCATAGTCAAATAGCACAAGCTTGAGTTTGGTGAGACTGTCCTTTGCTTTGACTCCTATCTCTGCACTATTCTGATCAATTTTCACACTTTGGCTTTATTTTTCATGGCAGGAAAAAGAGAAAATAGTTGCCTCTATTAGTGATTCTCCAAAGCCACCACCTGAGCGGATAACTCTAACATTGCCTGTTCTGAATGCAGCACGGACTGTTGTGTTTGTTGCTACAGGGGAAAGTAAAGCTGCCATCTTAAAGGTAAGGTTTAAAAATGAAGAAAATTGTTGATTGATGAAAACCCAAAATTTAACAAAAACAATCCATCCATTTAGTTAAAGCCATTTCCCATTGAAAAAACATTTTGATGGAAAATTTTTTGGCCAGTTCTAGAGAGTTTGTTTGGCATGGTGAACACTTCCATGACTGTCTCATTGCACTATGATCCCCCTGGATTAGTGGGACTCGCAGTGCTAATGCCCTGTTTCTTTGCACAGCGTATTTTGGAAGGCGATGAGGAGAACCCTCTCCCTGCTGCTCTTGTCCAGCCTCATACTGGGAAGCTGCACTGGTTTCTGGATGAGTCTGCAGCCAAGGAGTTGACTGTTCCCTTTGAGAAGCATTCTATCTTGTAGAACCAAACACTTGGCTGGATTTCAGGGTGGCGATTCAGGAGCACTGGCTGCAGTTCCTGCATAGAGCCAGCTCTACAACTTTCCAGATTGAGGACTCTGGTCGTAGTACTTGAATGTGGCACTAAACTAACACTGTCTTTTGTTTCTCTTTTTTTAAGCAAGTGGTACTTTGTGGAACACTGTAATAATCAGTGGTCGGGGAGGGGAGTTATAAGACTCTCAAAGCTGGTCTCTAGCTGCAAATGGAAGTATTGGAGATTGCAGAGTTGGACAGTATGATGCAGTCTGTCTTGTGAATGGTTAATGTGGTGTAAAGTGAATGCACAATATTAAAGATGTACATTTCAGTTTTTTGGCTCTTGCTTGTTTTATCTTCAGGTAGTACTTCTTGCTTAAATATCAACTAAAGGCATGAACTTTCAGTCCTTATTCTTGTGAGGAGAGGCTGCAGGAACAGCCTTGTGACTTGGGAAACCCTTGACTATGGTATTTATACTCCTTTAGGGGAAGCGATGCAGGTAAGGAGGTGAAGTCAGAGGTCTGCTAACAAATGTTGCCTTGGAAGTACTCCAAACAACTTTGGAGTCAGGATTACTTTTTGTTTCACTTGACAGTTTTGTGGACCCTTTTCAGGATCTTTCTCTCTCTATACTGTTATCCTTTCATTGTCCAGTGGACCTGGTCCATCATAGAACATGGACATCAGTACTACTTGCATGTTTTTGGCCCCTGGTTACACTGTTTGTGAATGGATTCTCTGTGGAGAGGTTCTCTCCTCAGGTTTGCGCTGGCTACTGGCCAGAGTTACGCTGTTTGATTGGTTCCATTATGTTGTGCATAAATCTGGTTGCTACAGGATCGTACATGTTGAAGATCCTCATAGATGCGCTTTGTGTTAGATGACAGGTTTCAGAGTAGCAGCCGTGTTAGTCTGTATTCGCAAAAAGAAAAGGAGCTCACGAAAGCTTATGCTCTAATAAATTTGTTAGTCTCTAAGGTGCCACAAGTACTCATTTTCTTTTTGTGTTAGATGTGAGAGAACCATACTTTTTAGCTTCTTGTCATCTTGCATTTCAGACAGTCATGGCCTTGTGTCCTTCTGTCCATCTGTGACTATTTCCGCTGATGTCAGCATTAAATTCTCAGGAACATACTCCTAGAACTGCAGTCAGTCCAGGAGGAATAATAATCTGCCAAAGAGCTGATGAATGTTATATTGGCCTTAGAGCTACCACTCATGATTTTTGTTTTCTGGAACCAAGGCTAGAAGCTGGTGGTAATACTACTACTGCTTCACACATATATAGCATCTAAGAGTCTCCAAGTGATTTACAAAGGAGAATAAATATTATTTAGTCCCATTTTACAGTTAGAGAAACTGAAGCAATGAAGGTAAGTGACTTGCCTTAGATCCACAGCAAAACTGGCAGAGCTGGGAATAGAACGTAGGAGTTAGGACTTCTAAACCTTAGATCATACATATTATGTAAATGTGATATGCAGAAGCTGGACAGAACTTTGATGGGCATTTTGTCTGCAAGCAAAAAGATATTGAAGCCAGTACTATGATCCAGAACATCTACATCTTCTCCTTCTATGGATGTATTCCTTTCCTTTCATCCAGGTAGAACTGAGAGAGAGAGAGAGAGAGAGAGAGAGAGAGAGAGAGAGCACTGCCAGGGGATTAGAATGACAAGTCTTTATATCTCCATTAATGGATCAAACCCACAGTTCAATGTCCCTTCTCATCAACCCGTACTGTATAAACATGCCACCTTTTTCCCCCCCCAAAAAACCTCCATGCGTCTCCTGCATGGTTCTTGGGCTTCTCCCCAATTTGTGTTCCACAATCTTCTCTTTTAGGGCATGAATTCCAGTAGGCTGGGCAGATTGTGGGGCTTGTTAGCGAGCCGTACTCTTTACCCTTCCCTTAAGTTGTTAAAGTTAGTTTACAGAGATCCAGATAGATTCTAACACACTTAATAAAAAATATTCACATCTGGGTTTCTTACCACTCGTTGGCTCAGACTCTCCTGTCTGAAGGCAGCCGCAGTGCACACACTGGAACAGGAAACAGATTTACTAACAGTACTGCAAGGAGGAAATGCACCTGTACTTTGCTGCCTCATCTGACTCTGAGTGAAATCTGGGTTGGGGGACTTGGAAGGTTTTTTGTTTTGTTTTTTCCCCCAACCTTTAATGTCAGTCCTCTTGCTTTACTGCTGCTTTCATCTTTCTCTCACTCAGGGTGTGGGTTCACCTCATGCTTCCCCCTGTGCCTTGAGCAGTCCCTCTCTGTATCTACCAAATGTTACGTTTGTGAGGTGCTGAATTCTTATTGCCTTTTGTTGGACTGGAAGGCACACAGCACATTCCAGGATTAGGCAAGTAGGATAGGTTTCAGAATAGCAGCCGTGTTAGTCTGTATTCGCAAAAAGAAAAGCAGTACTTGTGACACCTTAGAGACTAAGAAATTTATTAGAGCATAAGCTTTCGTGAGCTACGGCTCACTTCATCGGATGCATTTGGTGGAAAAAACAGAGGAGAGAGTTGTATACACACAGAGAGAACATGAAACAATGGGTTTATCATACACACTGTAAGGAGAGGTTTTAGAGTAGCAGCTGTGTTAGTCTGTATTCGCAAAAAGAAAAGGAGTACCCCTGGCACCTTAGAGACTAACAAATTTATTAGAGCATAAGCTTTCGTGAGCTACAGCTCACTTATCCGATGAAGTGAGCTGTAGCTCACGAAAGCTTATGCTCTAATAAATTTGTTAGTAGTCTCTAAGGTGCCACGGGTACTCCTTTTCTTTTTACTGTAAGGAGAGTGATCACTTAAGATAAGCCATCACCAGCAGCAGGGGGGGGAAAGGAGGAAAACCTTTCATGGTGACAAGCAAGAGAGGCTAATTCCAGCAGTTAACAAGAATATCAGAGGAACAGTGGGGGGTGGGGTGGGGGGGAGAAATACCATGGGGAAATAGTTTTACTTTGTGTAATGACTCATCCATTCCCAGTCTCTATTCAAGCCTAAGTTAATTGTATCCAGTTTGCAAATTAATTCCAATTCAGCAGTCTCTCGTTGGAGTCTGTTTTTGAAGCTTTTTTGTTGAAGGATAGCCACTCTTAGGTCTGTAATCGAGTGACCAGAGAGATTGAAGTGTTCTCCAACTGGTTTTTGAATGTTATAATTCTTGACGTCTGATTTGTGTCCATTCATTCTTTTACGTAGAGACTGTCCAGTTTGGCCAATGTACATGGCAGAGGGGCATGGCTGGCACATGATGGCATATATCACATTGGTAGATGCGCAGGTGAACGAGCCTCTGATAGTGTGGCTGATGTGATTAGGCCCTATGATGGTATCCCCTGAATAGATATGTGGACAGAGTTGGCAACGGGCTTTGTTGCAAGGATAGGTTCCTGGGTTAGTGGTTCTGTTGTGTGGTGTGTGGTTGCTGATGAGTATTTCATAGAATCATAGAATATCAGGGTTGGAAGGGACCCCAGAAGGTCATCTAGTCCAACCCCCTGCTCAAAGCAGGACCAAGTCCCAGTTAAATCATCCTAGCCAGGGCTTTGTCAAGCCTGACCTTAAAAACCTCTAAGGAAGGAGATTCTACCACCTCCCTAGGTAATGCATTCCAGTGTTTCACCACCCTCTTAGTGAAAAAGTTTTTCCTAATATCCAATCTAAACCTCCCCCATTGCAACTTGAGACCATTACTCCTCGTTCTGTCATCTGCTACCATTGAGAACAGTCTAGTGCCATCCTCTTTGAAACCCCCTTTCAGGTAGTTGAAAGCAGCTATCAAATCCCCCCTCATTCTTCTCTTCTGCAGACTAAACAATCCCAGCTCCCTCAGCCTCTCCTCGTAAGTCATGTGCTCTAGACCCCTAATCATTTTTGTTGCCCTTCGCTGTACTCTTTCCAATTTATCCACATCCTTCTTGTAGTGTGGGGCCCAAAACTGGACACAGTACTCCAGATGAGGCCTCACCAGTGTCGAATAGAGGGGAACGATCACGTCCCTCGATTTGCTCGCTATGCCCCTACTTATACATCCCAAAATGGCATTGGCCTTCTTGGCAACAAGGGCACACTGCTGACTCATATCCAGCTTCTCGTCCACTGTCACCCCTAGGTCCTTTTCCGCAGAACTGCTGCCGAGCCATTCGGTCCCTAGTCTGTAGCGGTGCATTGGATTCTTCCATCCTAAGTGCAGGACCCTGCACTTATCCTTATTGAACCTCATTAGATTTCTTTTGGCCCAATCTTCCAATTTGTCTAGGTCCTTCTGTATCCTATCCCTCCCCTCCAGCGTATCTACCACTCCTCCCAGTTTAGTATCATCCGCAAATTTGCTGAGAGTGCAATCCACACCATCCTCCAGATCATTTATGAAGATATTGAACAAAACGGGCCCCAGGACCGACCCCTGGGGCACTCCACTTGACACCGGCTGCCAACTAGACATGGAGCCATTGATCACTACCCGTTGAGCCCGACAATCTAGCCAGCTTTCTACCCACCGTATAGTGCATTCATCCAGCCCATACTTCCTTAACTTGCTGACAAGAATGCTGTGGGAGACCGTGTCAAAAGCTTTGCTAAAGTCAAGAAACAATACATCCACTGCTTTCCCTTCATCCACAGAACCAGTAATCTCATCATAAAAGGCGATTAGATTAGTCAGGCATGACTTGCCCTTGGTGAATCCATGCTGACTGTTCCTGATCACTTTCCTCTCCTCTAAGTGCTTCAGGATTGATTCTTTGAGGACCTGCTCCATGATTTTTCCAGGGACTGAGGTGAGGCTGACCGGCCTGTAGTTCCCAGGATCCTCCTTCTTCCCTTTTTTAAAGATGGGCACTACATTAGCCTTTTTCCAGTCATCCGGGACTTCCCCCGTTCGCCACGAGTTTTCAAAGATAATGGCCAAGGGCTCTGCAATCACAGCCGCCAATTCCCTCAGCACTCTCGGATGCAATTCGTCCGGCCCCATGGACTTGTGCACGTCCAGCTTTTCTAAATAGTCCCTAACCACCTCTATCTCTACAGAGGGCTGGCCATCTCTTCCCCATTTTGTGATGCCCAGCACAGCAGTCTGGGAGCTGACCTTGTTAGTGAAAACAGAGGCAAAAAAAGCATTGAGTACATTAGCTTTTTCCACATCCTCTGTCACTAGCTTGCCTCCCTCATTCAGTAAGGGGCCCACACTTTCCTTGGCTTTCTTCTTGTTGCCAACATACCTGAAGAAACCCTTCTTGTTACTCTTGACATCTCTTGCTAGCTGCAGCTCCAGGTGCGATTTGGCCCTCCTGATATCTTTCCTACATGCCCGAGCAATATTTTTATACTCTTCCCTGGTCATATGTCCAACCTTCCACTTCTTGTAAGCTTCTTTTTTATGTTTAAGATCCGCTAAGATTTCACCATTAAGCCAAGCTGGTCGCCTGCCATATTTACTATTCTTTCGACTCATCGGGATGGTTTGTCCCTGTAACCTCAACAGGGATTCCTTGAAATACAGCCAGCTCTCCTGGACTCCCTTCCCTTTCATGTTAGTCCCCCAGGGGATCCTGGCCATCTGTTCCCTGAGGGAGTCAAAGTCTGCTTTCCTGAAGTCCAGGGTCCGTATCCTGCTGCTTACCTTTCTTCCCTGCGTCAGGATCCTGAACTCAACCAACTCATGGTCACTGCCTCCCAGATTCCCATCCACTTTTGCTTCCCCCACTAATTCTACCCGGTTTGTGAGCAGCAGGTCAAGAAAAGCGCTCCCCCTAGTTGGCTCCCCTAGCACTTGCACCAGGAAATTGTCCCCTACGCTTTCCAAAAACTTCCTGGATTGTCTATGCACCGCTGTATTGCTCTCCCAGCAGATATCAGGAAAATTAAAGTCACCCATGAGAATCAGGGCATGCGATCTAGTAGCTTCCGTGAGTTGCCGGAAGAAAGCCTCATCCACCTCATCCCCCTGGTCCGGTGGTCTATAGCAGACTCCCACCATGACATCACTCTTGTTGCACACACTTCTAAACTTAATCCAGAGACACTCAGGTTTTTCCACAGTTTCGTACCGGAGCTCTGAGCAGTCATACTGCTCCCTTACATATAGTGCTACTCCCCCACCTTTTCTGCCCTGCCTGTCCTTCCTGAACAGTTTATAACCATCCATGACTGTACTCCAGTCATGTGAGTTATCCCACCAAGTCTCTGTTGTTCCAATCACGTCATAATTCCTTGACATCACCAGGACCTCCAGTTCTCCCTGCTTGTTTCCATTTGCTTCAGATTGGGGGGCTGTCTGTAAGCAAGGACTGGCCTGTCTCCCAAGATCTGTGAGAGTGATGGGTCGTCCTTCAGGATAGGTTGTAGATCCTTGATGATGCGTTGGAGAGGTTTTGGTTGGGGGCTGAAGGTGATGGCTAGTGGCGTTCTGTTATTTTCTTTGTTGGGCCTGTCCTGTAGTAGGTGACTTCTGGGTACTCTTCTGGCTCTGTCAATCTGTTTCTTCACTTCAGCAGGTGGGTATTGTAGTTGTAGGAATGCATGATAGAGATCTTGTAGGTGTTTGTCTCTGTCTGAGGGGTTGGAGCAAATGCGGTTATATCGTAGAGCTTGGCTGTAGACAATGGATCGAGTGGTATGATCTGGATGAAAGCTAGAGGCATGTAGGTAGGAATCGCGGTCAGTAGGTTTCCGATATAGGGTGGTGTTTATGTGACCATCGCTTATTAGCACCGTAGTGACCAGGAAGTGGATCTCTTGTGTGGACTGGTCCAGGCTGAGGTTGATGGTGGGATGGAAATTGTTGAAATCATGGTGGAATTCCTCAAGGGCTTCTTTTCCATGGGTCCAGATGATGAAGATGTCATCAATGTAGCGCAAGTAGAGTAGGGGCATTAGGGGACAAGAGCTGAGGAAGCGTTGTTCTAAGTCAGCCATAAAAATGTTGGCATACTGTGGGGCCATGCGGGTACCCATCGCAGTGCCGCTGATTTGAAGGTATACATTGTCCCCAAATGTGAAATAGTTATGGGTCAGGACAAAGTCACAAAGTTCAGCCACCAGGTTAGCCGTGACAGTATCGGGGATACTGTTCCTGACGGCTTGTAGTCCATCTTTGTGTGGAATGTTGGTGCAGAGGGCTTCTGCATCCATAGCGGCTAGGATGGTGTTTTTAGGAAGATCACCAATGGACTGTAGTTTCCTCAGGAAGTCAGTGGTGTCTCGAAGATAGCTGGGAGTGCTAAGGGCCTGAGGAGGGAGTCTACATAGCCAGACAATCCCGCTGTCAGGGTGCCAATGCCTGAGATGATGGGGCGTCCAGGATTTCCAGGTTTATTGATCTTGGGTAGCAGATAGAATACCCCAGGTTGGGGTTCTAGGGGTGTGTCTGTGCGGATTTGTTCTTGTGCTTTTTCAGGGAGTTTCTTGAGCAAATGCTGTAGTTTCTTTTGGTAACTCTCAGTGGGATCAGAGGGTAATGGCTTGTAGAAAGTGGTGTTGGAGAGCTGCCTAGTAGCCTCTTGTTCATACTCCGACCTATTCATGATGATGACAGCACCTCCTTTGTCAGCCTTTTTGATTAGGATGTCAGAGTTGTTTCTGAGGCTGTGGATGGCACTGTGTTCTGCATGGCTGAGGTTATGGGGTAAGCGATGCTGCTTTTCCACAATTTCAGCTCGTGCACGTCGGCGGAAGCACTCTATGTAGAAATCCAGGCTGCTGTTTCTACCTTCAGGAGGAGTCCACCCAGAATCCTTCTTTTTGTAGTGTTGGCAGGAAGGTCTCTGTGGGTTAATATGTTGGTCAGAGGTGTGTTGGAAATATTCCTTGAGTCTGAGACGTCGAAAATAGGATTCTAGGTCACCACAGAACTGTATCATGTTCATGGGGGTGGAGGGGCAAAAGGAGAGGCCCCGAGATAGGACAGATTATTCTGCTGGGCTAAGAGTATAGTTGGATAGATTAACAATATTGCTGGGTGGGTTACGGGAACCATTGTTGTGGCCCCTTGTGGCATATAGTAGTTTAGATAGCTTAGTGTCCTTTTTCTTTTGTAGAGAAGCAAAGTGTGTGTTGTAAATGGCTTGTCTAGTTTTTGTAAAGTCCAGCCACGAGGAAGTTTGTGTGGAAGGTTGGTTTTTTATGAGAGTATCCAGTTTTGAGAGCTCATTCTTAATCTTTCCCTGTTTGCTGTAGAGGATGTTGATCAGGTGGTTCCTCAGTTTCTTTGAGAGTGTGTGGCACAAGCTGTCAGCATAGTCTGTGTGGTATGTAGATTGTAATGGATTTTTTACCTTCAGTCCTTTTGGTATGATGTCCATCTGTTTGCATTTGGAGAGGAAGATGTTTGTCTGTATCTGTACGAGTTTTTTCATGAAGTTGACAGATTTCCACTCTCTACGGCTAAATTCAGTGCCTTGCATAATGACAGGTTTCAGAGTAGCAGCCGTGTTAGTCTGTATTCGCAAAAAGAAAAGCAGTACTTGTGGCACCTTAGAGACTAACAAATTTATTAGAGCATAAGCTTTCGTGAGCTACGGCTCACTTCATCGGATGCATTTGGTGGAAAAAACAGAGGAGAGAGTTGTATACACACAGAGAGAACATGAAACAATGGGTTTATCATACACACTGTAAGGAGAGTGATCACTTAAGATAAGCCATCACCAGCAGCAGGGGGGGGGAAGGAGGAAAACCTTTCATGGTGACAAGCAAGGGAGGCTAATTCCAGCAGTTAACAAGAATATCAGAGGAACAGTGGGGGGTGGGGTGGGGGGGAGAAATACCATGGGGAAATAGTTTTACTTTGTGTAATGACTCATCCATTCCCAGTCTCTATTCAAGCCTAAGTTAATTGTATCCAGTTTGCAAATTAATTCCAATTCAGCAGTCTCTCGCTGGAGTCTGTTGTTGAAGTATAGCCACTCTTAGGTCTGTGATCGAGTGACCAGAGAGATTGAAGTGTTCTCCAACTGGTTTTTGAATGTTATAATTCTTGACGTCTGATTTGTGTCCATTCATTCTTTTACGTAGAGACTGTCCAGTTTGGCCAATGTACATGGCAGAGGGGCATTGCTGGCACATGATGGCATATATCACATTGGTAGATGCGCAGGTGAACGAGCCTCTGATAGTGTGGCTGATGTGATTAGGCCCTATGATGGTATCCCCTGAATAGATATGTGGACAGAGTTGGCAACGGGCTTTGTTGCAAGGATAGGTTCCTGGGTTAGACTCAAGGAATATTTCCAACACACCTCTGACCAACATATTAACCCACAGAGACCTTCCTGCCAACACTACAAAAAGAAGGATTCTGGGTGGACTCCTCCTGAAGGTAGAAACAGCAGCCTGGATTTCTACATAGACTGCTTCCACCGACGTGCATGAGCTGAAATTGTGGAAAAGCAGCATCGCTTACCCCATAACCTCAGCCATGCAGAACACAGTGCCATCCACAGCCTCAGAAACAACTCTGACATCCTAATCAAAAAGGCTGACAAAGGAGGTGCTGTCGTCATCATGAATAGGTCGGAGTATGGACAAGAGGCTACTAGGCAGCTCTCCAACACCACTTTCTACAAGCCATTACCCTCTGATCCCACTGAGAGTTACCAAAAGAAACTACAGCATTTGCTCAAGAAACTCCCTGAAAAAGCACAAGAACAAATCCGCACAGACACACCCCTGGAGCCCCTACCTGGGGTATTCTATCTGCTACCCAAGATCAATAAACCTGGAAATCCTGGACGCCCCATCATCTCAGGCATTGGCACCCTGACAGCGGGATTGTCTGGCTATGTAGACTCCCTCCTCAGGCCCTTAGCACTCCCAGCTATCTTCGAGACACCACTGACTTCCTGAGGAAACTACAGTCCATTGGTGATCTTCCTAAAAACACCATCCTAGCCGCTATGGATGCAGAAGCCCTCTACACCAACATTCCACACACAGATGGACTACAAGCCGTCAGGAACAGTATCCCCAATACTGTCACGGCTAACCTGGTGGCTGAACTTTGTGACTTTGTCCTGACCCATAACTATTTCACATTTGGTGACAATGTATACCTTCAAATCAGCGGCACTGTGATGGGTACCCGCATGGCCCCACAGTATGCCAACATTTTTATGGCTGACTTAGAACAACGCTTCCTCAGCTCTCGTCCCCTAATGCCCCTACTCTACTTGCGCTACATTGATGACATCTTCATCATCTGGACCCATGGAAAAGAAGCTCTTGAGGAATTCAACCATGATTTCAACAATTTCCATCCCACCATCAACCTCAGCCTGGACCATCCACACAAGAGATCCACTTCCTGGACACTACGGTGCTAATAAGCGATGGTCACATAAACACCACCCTATATCGGAAACCTACTGACCGCTATTCCTACCTACATGCCTCTAGCTTTCATCCAGATCATACCACTCGATCCATTGTCTACAGCCAAGCGCTACGATTTAACCGCATTTGCTCCAACCCCTCAGACAGAGACAAACACCTACAAGATCTCTATCATGCATTCCTACAACTACAATACCCACCTGCTGAAGTGAAGAAACAGATTGACAGAGCCAGAAGAGTACCCAGAAGTCACCTACTACAGGACAGGCCCAACAAAGAAAACAACAGAACGCCACTAGCCATCACCTTCAGCCCCCAACTAAAACCTCTCCAACGCATCATCAAGGATCTACAACCTATCCTGAAGGACGACCCATCACTCTCACAGATCTTGGGAGACAGACCAGTCCTTGCTTATAGACAGCCCCCCAATCTGAAGCAAATACTCACCAGCAACCACACACCACACAACAGAACCACTAACCCAGGAACCTATCCTTGCAACAAAGCCCGTTGCCAACTCTGTCCACATATCTATTCAGGGGATACCATCATAGGGCTAATCACATCAGCCACACTATCAGAGGCTCGTTCACCTGCGCATCTACCAATGTGATATATGCCATCATGTGCCAGCAATGCCCCTCTGCCATGTACATTGGCCAAACTGGACAGTCTCTACGTAAAAGAATGAATGGACACAAATCATACGTCAAGAATTATAACATTCAAAAATCAGTTGGAGAACACTTCAATCTCTCTGGTCACTCGATCACAGACCTAAGAGTGGCTATCCTTCAACAAAAAAGCTTCAAAAACAGACTCCAACGAGAGACTGCTGAATTGGAATTAATTTGCAAACTGGATACAATTAACTTAGGCTTGAATAGAGACTGGGAATGGATGAGTCATTACACAAAGTAAAACTATTTCCCCATGTTATTTCTCCCCCCCACCCCCCACTGTTCCTCTGATATTCTTGTTAACTGCTGGAATTAGCCTCCCTTGCTTGTCACCATGAAAGGTTTTCCTCCTTTTCCCCCCCTGCTGCTGGTGATGGCTTATCTTAAGTGATCACTCTCCTTACAGTGTGTATGATAAACCCATTGTTTCATGTTCTCTGTGTGTGTATATAACTCTCCCCTCTGTTTTTTCCACCAAATGCATCCGATGAAGTGAGCTGTAGCTCACGAAAGCTTATGCTCTAATAAATTTGTTAGTCTCTAAGGTGCCACAAGTACTGCTT
Source organism: Dermochelys coriacea (assembly GCF_009764565.3). Taxonomy (NCBI): domain Eukaryota; kingdom Metazoa; phylum Chordata; order Testudines; family Dermochelyidae; genus Dermochelys; species Dermochelys coriacea. The sequence goes on from NC_050087.2 coordinate 19,150,943, forward strand.
TTCTTTTTGCAAGTAGGATAGACGCTCTTAGGCGCAGAGGATGAGACTTGCTGTGCTTGTAAAGCACCTGGTACCTTTATGCAGCTGTGTTAAGTCATTTTTCAGACTCCCTTAATACTATTTTAAATAACAACCCCACCTCCATTAATAGGGTTCTCATTGCGCACCCTTCACAGAAAAGATGCAACTACCTATTTCACCATGGATTTATTTAAGCAGCATGAGAAAGTGGGGATCTCCTTGGAATTGAGTCTGAATAAAAAAAAAACTGAAGTCATATTTTATTCATATTAAACTTGAAAACTAACATAGAGCACGTGTGCAGAATTGGACTTTCAACATACAGAATCCTGGTTACTGCTAATGCACATCTCTTCAGACATATGAAACGCACATGTCCTTGCTCAGGACTCTTACAAGCTGGATGTTTTAATAAGCAGTTTTTGAGCTTCCCAAGTTCTAACAAAGTGTCCAGAAACAATTCCTCTAATATAATGAAGAAGCAAGTTTGTTTAATCTTACCCTCCAATGTTGTGTGTGATGTTTTTTATAGAACATTGTAAACATGTCTTTTCTTCACACTTGGATCACCTTTTGGGTGATTCTCAGGCCCCTTTTATATTTGTTCATTTAATCGTCCCTACTGTTCTGTCATGCATAAAGGTTTATCTTGCTTTTTATCTAGCATAGGAGCTAATGTAAGTGCTGAATGCTTCAGCTTAAAGAGGGGGTGGAAGATTTCCTGTTTCTACATATCCTGGAGGGTGTCACTGAAACTGGCTGTCACATAATATTAAAAGTGGAAGGTTACTGAATTAATCTTAATCAGGAGAAACAAAGTACAGAAGGGAACTGAGAGTTGAGAGCAGGTGCTGAGCACTGACCTGTGGCATTTCCTTGCGAAATCAGTCTTTAAATAAATGTTGCTTTCGGGTTCAGAAATACTTCAGAAAAGTCCCACAGTGGCACTGCTAGGTGCCTTGTTTGCAGATGAACTATCTCTGGCTTTTGGTGCAGTTGGAGGAATCCCCTGAATCACTGTGAAATGCTCTGTATGGATGAAGAAAAGGAGTACTTGTGGCACCTTAGAGACTAACACATTTATTTGAACATAAGCTTTTGCTCAAATAAATTTGTTGGTCTCTAAGGTGCCACAAGTACTCCTTTTCTTTTTGCGAGTACAGACTAACATGGCTGCTACTCTGAAATCTGTATGGATGGTGTACAGAAGGCTAAAGAGCAGGAGGATGCCCTAAGTGAGCATAGGACATTCGTAGATAAATTAGTTCATTACAGCCTGTTAGTTTATAGCTCTTGACTCTTCAGCACCTGAAATCCAAATTCTGGTGCAATAGGACTTTGATAGAGAAATCCTTTTTTGTTTCCTTTGCACAGCATTACTTCATAGTAAGTGGAGACCAGATGGGTAAGGTTATTTTTTTATTGGACCAATTTCTGATGGTGAAAGAGACGAGCTTTCAAGCTTACGCAGAGCTCTTATTCAGGTCTGTAAGCAGAGGATTTGCTAGGACAGAAATTGCAATTTGCACTTTGCAGTTTATTGAATCAATCTGGGATTTTCATTCTTCAGTGTATTCAAGGTTCCATCATGTCCATGTTCTGTGAGCTCGTTCCACTCTGTTACAGACTCCCTCCCTCTTGTATGAGCTTGGGTTATATAAGCACAGACACATATAACCACATGGTTAACAAAAATAGAACCTCCAAACAGCTGGAACCCTTTTAACATTAAAGGCTTAGGGATATTTTGAGGCCTCTTTCTGTGTCAGGGTGTGGGTTCATGGACTGAGTGCTGCTGCCCCTTTAAGGCCTGTTTGTGTGTAGGGGTGTGGGTGCAGGGACTGCCGTGAGACAGCAACATTATTTGAATATTTATGAGCTGATGATCTGAAGGCGAGTGTGACAGAAAAAGACAATCCCTGCTGCTCTTGGAGGCAAAAATCACTTTACCAGGCAGCTCCTCTCTGCCCATGACTCTGACTGGAAGCATTGGAAACAGGCAAGATATTAAAGTAGAAGATGCGAGGAAGGTATTCAAGTCCACTGGATGGAAGATAGCGCAGGTACCTGAGAGGTAAGGAAAAGCTTTGATGATTACCATTTTCAGAGTGATGGTTCCTTTTAAAAATAAAACCATACAATTAGTTCAATGTATAAACATGTAATCTGAGGTGGATGTGTCTGCAGGTTGTGGCCTGACATGGGGTATGGTAGATTACCATAAATCCAACCCTGGGGCAGGGATGCTGTACAAAGAGGATGGGAGAAGGGGGTTCAAGATGCATCTAGTGGACAACAGCAAATTGAAACATAAATGTCCCAAACAAGTTATGTTACAGATCTTTCAGATATAGTGGTTACTACTTACTCTGACTTCTGTGCAGGGAAGCTTATAGCAAAGAAATTTGCTACAATAAGGAAAGAAGACTTTCCCCACCTATTTTTAGAAGTGCAACCACATTTTAAAAAAATTAAAAAAAGGACCAGGAATGAAAATGCACAAGTCCTACAACCATGTTGGGAGGGACAGTTAAAAGATCCTCCCCCCGTGTTTGAACTGTTGCTTATTTGATCACAACATTAAGGCTGGAAAGAAATATGGATCAACAATGTTCTACACAGTGGTCAAATCTACCTTGACTTAACATGACAGGTGAACCTCTGTAACATAATTTGTGAGTCTTAGTGTCATATGGGAATTCAAAAGTTGGAGCCTGGCCATCAGTTAAATATCAGCACTCACATTTATGCCAAGCTATAATATATGGTGCTGAGAATCCATGCTTGCCAGCAGAGCTGATGAGCCTTTTATGAGCACAGAGGCATCAGTAAAGTTATCACATCTGTCTACATTGCTTCAGCTGTACATCATAACCTGGCACCATATGTGAGTATCTATCTGATACTGAATCATTAAGGTTCCCATCCTGGTATCAGTCCAGTTTGCCTCTGCTCACAAGGGCAGCAGGAGAATTTGTCTGAAAATAGCTGAGTCGTAATCTGAGCCAACAACTCATCTTTGTTTTTAGGGACTGTCTACACTACAAAACTACCATGTCAGAGAATCTGGTTACAATGCAACTAAGACAAGCTTTCATCTTGTAGTGTAGACAGGAACTGGAACCACATTTTTAATCGTGCAGTAATTGTGCTGCAGCCCTATTCTGCCCGTGGCCATTTCTCTACTGTAGTGTCAGAGACTCTTTCAGATGTGTTCCAAGCTCCAAAGTGTTTTACAAACTATATATAGAAGAATCCATTCACCATGGGGCCAGGACAAGCACCTATGGGTGAAACAAAGCGAGTGTAATGATACTTGGCTTTAAATGTACAATGCTTTTTAATGACAGGTTTCAGAGTAGCAGCCGTGTTAGTCTGTATTCTCAAAAAGAAAAGGAGTACTTGTGGCACTGTAGAGACTAACAAATTTATTTGAAGTGAACTGTAGCTCACAAAAGCTTATGCTCAAATAAATTTGTTAGCCTGTAAGGTGCCACAAGTACTCCCTTTTCTTTTAGTGCTTTTTAGGTATTCATTAAGCCTTACAGCTCCTTGTAAGGTAGGCTTGTATAAGCCCCATAACTTCCTTGAAAGGTTGGTATTATTAGTACTAAAATTACTTTTATTATTTTACAGATGGGGAAACTGAGAATTGGAGTTTCACAGCACAACTAGACACAATAGTTTAGGACAGAAAGGGAAGACCTGGCAGGGACCTTTGGGTTATTTGGTTCCCTCTGGAGCATTGAAAAGTAGCATCTTAGGACCAGGTGGCAGTATCCCATGTAACTGCCTGTGATTGTAGGGGTGCAGGTATTGGAGTGTCTGTTCTTCTCATTTTATATTTCTCTGATCCTACCTGAGCGAGTTTGAGCAGGCAGGGTGTAATGATCTGAGCTGCAGTTTCAGCCAGGACACTATTGTTAATACCTGGGCTCATGCAAACAGCACACAGGATCTTTAGTGACCATGGCTGGACAGAACTTTGGTTTTGTATGTCTAATCCAAACAACTATTGGTTCTCAGATTACCTTTAAAAACCTCCGTTGGCTTGTAGAAGGTGAGTGAAGGATACAGCAAGAGAGAGAGAGAGAAATCAGCTGAAGTGACTAGGGTGGTATTTATCTAATGTAAAAACACAGATGTCAAACATCAAGGGGCAAAATATACCCCTAATGCAATTTGATTAACTCCTTCTTAGATACACAAGGGACAGCTATGGCCAAGTTGTTTGTCTTGTGTGGTGTTGTTTCTTCTCTGACATGGATGTAGCCTCCTCTTTCTAAAAGGATTCTGTCATCCAAACATCATTCCTCGATCACCTCACTTATGGAGATCACTGTTTTCCTCCATGGATCTCTTTCCCATCTAGGCAATAGCCACCTCTAAGGCTGACAGCAGAGTTGCAATGTGAATTAACCAGCTGAAGTTGCTGGCTTAAGTTCATCTTTCATGGAGCCCTGTTCTTTTTCTGTTGGGCCAGCAACCCTGGCTAGCATAGACTCGAGGCCGGGTACCTTGCTTGCCCTCTCACTGTCTGACTTCCAGTGGCACTGCAGGAGCTACAGTCTCTGTTTAAAATCACTTGGATGTACTCGGTGGCATTTGTTTTGCTGGGCACTTTGCTGGGAGGTGCTGAGCACCTGCCACTCCCAATAACTTCAGTGCAGGTTCAGTGCCCAGCATCCCCCAGGAGTCTTTATTTAGTTTCTTCTGAAATTAACCAGTGATGGTTTACTTCAAAATATTATCCATAACCACCAACATCCTGGTAATAACTGTGTAGAACCACAGGGAAAACAAAATGTAGATTTCTGCATGGGTCACGGCCATTTTTCAGGGACTTTACAAGGTTAAACAAGTAAAATGGGGAAAAACGCCCAGTGTGGGCAGGAAATAAGAACAGGAAATGCCTTTTGCTCCACAACAGGTTGAGTATTCTCCTGGGTCCCAATTTTAATTAACTTGTGTATTTGTTACATAGGTTGCGTTTGCACATCAGCAGGCATTACTGAACTCTGGGCCAGGGAGACAAGACTAATTCGTAATCTCTATCTAGATCATTAGGCACTGCTGCCAATGCATGTACAGGGTATCTAGGTCAGGTGAGAGACACTTATAAGAGAGACATGACTATCCTTAGGTATTTATTATGGTTTCACTAAACACTAGCACATTTGTAGATGTATAGATTCTAAGGCCATTGTGATAATCATCTGACCCCCTATAAAACAGGCAATAGAAGTTCCCCAAAATAATTTTTAGAACAGATCTTTTAGAAAAACATCTGATCTTGATTTACAAATTGTTAACGTGGAGAATCTACCACGACCCTTGGTAAATTGTTCCAATGGTTAATTATTCTCACTATTAAAGTTTTACGCTTTATTGCCAGCTGGAATTTGTCTAGCTTCAACTTCCAGCCATTTGATCATGTTAGACTTTTCTCTGGTAGACTGAAGAGCTCATTATTAAATATTTGTTCCCATATTGATACTTATAGACTGTAATCAAGTCACCCCTTAATCTCTTAATTAAGCTAAATAGATTGTGTTCTTTGAGTCTATCACTGTAATGCATTTTTTTCTAATCCTTTAATCATTATCATGGCTCTTCTCTGAACCCTCTCCAATTTATCAGTGAGTCACTTTGTTAGTGAACTCTCACAGATAAGTCCTTCTAACCTCTGGTGAGATTTCTGCTGTTACATCATCATCTCCCTGGGCAGGGTGAATGAGCCCACAGGAAATTTAAAAAAAATGAGAGCCCTCCCATAAAGTGTTGGAGTGAGTGAGGACTCAATCTCAGCTTCTATTTTTCTGTGCAACTTGCTGTAATGATTTGGTGTGATAAAAAATAAGACAATCCCCCAAGGTTTTGACTTATCAGTCTCCTAGGTCCTTGGAAGTGGTTGTCCTATTTGCACTATTAAGAGCACCTTCCTGAGGCCCATTTTGCTGGCCTCAGTACAGTGGTCTCAAGCTCTTCCACTCTTATTTCAGGTGCTCACTTTTCATATTTTTGCATTTGAGGTAGAGGGTGGGGGGCGGGGCACGGCACGGGAGGTCTGTTTAACTGACCTGCAACTGTTGGAGCTGATTGTCCCCTGCCTGGTACCTTGTGTTGTCCTTTACACCTGTGCAAAATAGTTGTAAAATGCTGCTATTCTGATTTGGTAGTAGTTTGCATTCATTTTGCAGAGCTGCAGATGACAACACATATGGTGCATGGTGATGGAAAAGGAGGTTCATTGGTCATCAGCTGTGCTGGGTCACAAATGTGGTTACTTCAGCTAAAGCTGTTTGTGTTGCTTTGGAGGAGTAGCTGTGGCAAAAGGAACTTGAAATCTCCACTGCAATCATTGGCTTTACTGGAAATTCCACCATCAGGTCCATTTAAGCAGTACCATTTAGTAGTACCATCAAATTCAATCCAGGATTCCATAAAGAGGGTAGTGCAGTAGCATACATTGTCTTTCCTCCCACAAGCTGGCAGACTTTTCCAGCGGTCAGTATGAGCACATCCCACAACTTGTTCTGAATTTTTGGAAAGCTACTAATGCTGGCTGAGTGCTCACTGAGCTCACATTTGGGCTGAGAAACACAAAATCTAATTTAGGGTTTGATTACTTTTCTATTCCATAGTAAATCAGCCAACAGTTCAAAGGCATTAGAATATGCAGGCAAACACACACAATTAGTCTGACAGTGAGAATGGCCTCTGAGTGCCCCTCTCTTGTCCCCCTCCTATATAAGTAAGTGTGTGTGTGTGTGTGTGTGTGTGTGTGTGTGTGTGTGTGTGAGAGAGAGAGAGAGAGATGTCTTGTTTTTATACTTTTGTCATTCTTTCCCCCGCTCACTGTTTGAGCCACATTTTTCTCTCTCTCTCTTCATGAGTCTCTAGGCTAAAGGGGGGTGGGCTGAGGAATGTATCACAGGAAATCTTCAGAAATTTATACTGTGGCAGCATTGTCCGCTTTGCCTGAGGTCACAATAGAATGCAGGCATGACCTTTCGACAACTTCAACAGTTATTAGTGAATTTGCTCTCTCATTATAATCTCCCCTTCTAGACTATGAAGAGAATCTGTTTGGAGAAGCAATGGCACATAGGAATCTTTTATCTTTTAATTGCATCAGACCCTCTAACATTCAGAGCCATCTTCCTAATACTTCACTGGTTTCAGAGGAGCTGCCGTGTTAGTCTGTATTCGCAAAAAGAAAAGGAGTACTTGTGGCACCTTAGAGACTAACAAATTTATTAGAGCATAAGCTTTTGTGGGTGCTTCACTGTTTGCCATTTTCACAGCTGCTTTGGTTGGCTTTTGCTTCCCGCAGTGTAGAAGTACAGGAGTTCAGGAGTGTGATCTTGTGGTTAGAATAGGGAACTGGCAGTGGGGGTACCTGGGTTCTCCAGGCTGTGGTTGACCATGGGAAGGTTTCTTCATATTTCTCTGCTTCAGTTTCCCCACTGCAAAATCATACTAAGCTACCTCTTAGGGCAGTGTGAAGCTAAAATGTCTGGCAATCATATTCTGATCTGTGACTGTAGGTTGGAAAAAACCTTCTGGTTCTTCCCATACTAGATACGGGTGGGGAAGTGGCAAGACTCTCCCAAAATAAACTTACTGTCAGGCCAGGGCCTATAAGCTTTCCAGGATAGGGAGCATCTCCTTTCTACATTTGTACAACAGCTACCACCATGGGGTCACAGTCTTGACTGGGGTCCTTGGGTGCTACCATAATATAAATGTAATAACATCAGAGATGCTATAGTAAATCTTATATCTCAAGTCTGGCTCCTCTGTTGTGGTGCTCCCCCCATTCCTCAATGGAAGTAGAAGATTCCTGCCCTGCGTCTGCACACCCTGCATCATGTCAGTGTTCCTTGGTCAAAGAAAGTTAGATGGAATCTATGCTCAAATAAATGTGTTAGTCTCTAAGGTGCCACAAGTACTCCTTTTCTTCTTGTCAGAACCTATCAGTGCTGCTGCTCCTTGCTCAGCTGCAGAGGTCATTGCAGGGTGACACAAGTTTCCTTCCCCCATGCCAGTTGAACGTGCTCCTCCTCATGTTTGGTAGGGACACTGTACTCATCAGTGAAGAGAGGGACATAAAGGCCTGTAGCATGCATCTCCCAGGCACTTTTAGAGTCAAAGGGTTCCCCAGCATTGGCTGTCTGCATGTTGTTTGTTCTGATTCCTCCTCTGATGAGCATTAGTTGCTGTTAGAATCTGGTTGAAGCCTTACAGTGATCCTGTGAGTCTAGAATTTGTGTAGAGAGAGCCCAGATTAGAACTCCTACATTGGGGTGCTCATGAACTTTGGAGAAGTTTGGATCTGGATTTGAACTTCTTGGCCTCATCCTTGGGGGCCCACAATGGTAATTCACAAGCTGTTGGTTGAAGGAACAATGCTAATTAGACACAGAAGCTTGCATTACCTCCCTTGGGAGAGCACTGAAACACCATGGTCATCTCTGTTCTCACTTTCCAGGTTGCACAGACGCCACAGTGAAGAATTTCATGCCCTATTATCAGAGGCAACTTGCAACCACCTTTTTGAGACCGGTCTCAAAAGAGCTGGACCCGCAAGGCAAACCTGCTCTGCAGCTGCTGCAGAGCAAAGTAAGTTCTGGGAGCTTTCTTTTTCCCCCCACACCCCTGAGCTGTTGCTTTCTCCCTGATCTGAAGACAACTTTGCCTTTCTCCCTCATTCTCTCTAGCATCTTGAGATTCTTTAGGGCTAATAATCTCTGACACATAATTGTGTGTGTTGCTGAATGAATCAAGCGTGAGGATATACACCCTGGTGGCCCAAGCATGGGAATAGGAGGTGGCAACTCCCAAATTCTAACCTTCACTGCTGCCCTGCTGCCATTAGGAAGGTTTAAAAATTGCCACTCTGTTATATTTTCTCTTGCTATCTTTCATTCCATACTAAAGAAACAAGGTGGGTGAGGTAATATATTTTACTGGACCTACTTCTGCTGGTGAAAGAGAGAAGTTTCCAAGCTTACACAGAGCTCTTCTTCAGGTCTGGGAAAGGTACTCAGAGCATCACAGAGAAATACAAGGTGGAACAGATTCCTTAAGCATAAGGAGTTAACACCTGTTGCAAGAGACCATTCCTGGTGAAGTGGGCTGTTAACACCTCTGCATGTCTCTCTAATAATCCTGGGATGAACGCAGCTATAACACTGCAATTCCACATGATATACAGTTTTTTTTATAAATTTATATACAGAGATGGAGCCAATAAACCATGACCTCTCCTCTGGTTAGACTGAACGACCTTGTAAGTCCCCTTCAGAACTACTATGACTGTAATTACAGGGTGTGTGTGTGTGTGTGTGTGTGTTGTTTGCTTTCAGTGTCCGCTAGATGTCCTCGTTCAGTTGTCCTTTTATTTATATTGTGGTAGCAGCCAAAGGCCCCAGTCAGGGTCCCCTTGTGCTAAGCACTGCATAGATACAAATGACATGGTCTCTGTCCCAAAGAGTTTACAATTGCATCTGCACTTTCACTGGGACTTGTTTCCTGTCCTCTCTTATCCATTCTCAGCTCCAGAAGCCACCTGACGCTCTTCTGCATGAGGGATTCCTGATGCAGTATACTGGGGACACCTGCAAGTGGAAGAAGTTATTTAATTTTGCTGAGAAACTGTACCCTGGAGTGGTTTGATAGTAAAGAGGTAAATGTGCTACTTCAGCTGCTTTTCTCCCCACTTTATGGGTTGTAAAATGTATATGGATCTTACATACTCTTACCCCTTTCAGATGTGTTTCCTGTAGACACACGTACACCCAGACATCTGACAGTGTGTCCCACTGTTCTGGAAAATTATGTTCTGTGCCCCCTCCCTACCCAAATTCCTCCTTCTGGCTTATATGGTTACATTCTCCTCCTTCATTTCCTCTCCAAAAATGAATGTGTGGTGTTTGATACACAGCTACTGAATTCCACCTCCAGAGGTGGCTGTATACTGTCAATGAGTGAAGTTTAGAGAGAGAGACTTGCTGACCCTAAATACTAGCAGCAAGGTGTGTGTGAGGAATTCTGCCCTTGAGCCCTCATTAAGATAGTTCTGTTTGGATTTCTTGTCCAGGCCCAGGGGAGAGGATATAAGCCCAGAGGACCCACCACTCTGTCCGGATACTTGCTGGTGACTTCACTGAGCGAATATACCAGGCTGATTGACAGTGTCTGCCAGGGATTAGTAGAAAGAAAAGGAGTACTTGTGGCACTTTGGAGACTAACAAATTTATTTGAGCATAAGCTTTCGTGAGCTACAGCTCACTTCATCGAATGCATCCGATGAAGTGAGCTGTAGCTCACGAAAGCTTATGCTCAAATAAATTTGTTAGTCTCTAAGGTGCCACAAGTACTCCTTTTCTTTTTGCAAATACAGACTAACACGGCTGCTACTCTGAAACCAGGGATTAGTAGGTAAGTCTGTGATGTGCCCCATTTGAGAAATGTGCTGCAACCCAGAAGGGAACAGAGTCTTACTGGCCCCTCACAGCATTATACAGAACACAACTTCAAGAACTCTTCAGCAACACCACCTCTAAATAGAAAAGCTCCATGTCTGAATTCTGGACTTTCTCTTTTTTGTTGTAAGGATGGCAAAGTCCAACATATAGAAAGAAGAATATTGATTATACATACGCAGAGGCCCATTGCTCATGGGACTGCTGTACTGTTCAAAGCTAGAGACCACTAAATAAACTGAACATGCCGATGTCTCTAAAACATAAGGTTTTCAGGACCTCATGCTGTTTAAACCTGTTTCCTTTTTCCATGCTGTTCTGTGCCTCCTTTTTCTCTCTTTAGAAGGAGTACATTTAGTACTGTTGGTGGGTTACAGGGCTTTATTCAGCCAGATGAAGAACCTAGTTTCATAGTGAAGTGACATGAAATTAGAAACAGATGCAGAGAGATGTTGCCAATCCCTGAACTCATTTGAGACAGCTGCTCTGTTCCATTTCTCAGTGCTACTATCCAGCTCTGAAAAGAAAATGGCAATGTGCCCTAAAAGTTCCATCTATTTGTAACGATATGTAAAATCTTTTTATTTCATACAATACAAATTAAAAATCTTTCCGTTTCTTCCTACTTAATGGATCTGGTGCCAGATAAGTCCACAGAGCAATGCTTACATCTAAACCCAAACAGTGATGTTTCAGGAACTAATGAGTGACACTTGGCTAACTTTTAGACTATGGTTGCGGAGAGCACATTAGGACTTTGTACTTTGCTCTGCGACAGACAAATAAACACAAAGAACAGCTCCGCTAGCTACTGCTCTCAAAATCCAACCCACAGCCTCTGCCTTTCATGTCTCCTGTGAAACTGCTGCCTTTGATGTAGTGTGTTGTGCAAAATTTAAACTGGGTATTTGTGGGGAGTGAAGAGCATCCTGCTGTCTACATGTAGCTACCAAGTAAATGTTGTGATTGGCGTGGCCTTTGAGTTGGGTCAGATGGCTCTGCATAAGTCAATTAGAGCCCCATGCTTACAGATGTAATATAGGTAGAAGACAGTGCACTAATCAGCTGCAAGCAGAATGACCTGACAAGGACTGTGCACCCAGCAGCACAACCAGAAACTTCTACTGATCTCTGCACATGGCCTGTATGATGCCTATTACTTTTCCTGTTTTCTCCTCCCTTTTTGTTGATCTGGTCCTTGCTGTGGTTGTCAGTTCCTAGAGGAGGTTTATACACTGGTCTTCAGCCAGGTCTCCAGCGAATTCCTGGATTTTCAGAGGGAGAATGAGAAACTCCACATTCAATTGGAAAAGAAGATTTGCCCTGATCTGGATCAGATGCTGATTTTAAAGGATCAGATATCTATAAAACTCCAAGGTTAGAGGAAAGGGGCTGAAGGGATGGGGTGTTTGGTTCTCTTCTGTTAATCCATGGGATTTACTTTGCTTTAGAATTCTAACTCTCTCAATTGTATTTGAAATTCTAAACAGTGTGTGCAGCATTATCTGCCACTGGAGAGGTTGGATTGGGAATGAGTTCATTAAGTCTTACTGTTTTAGACAATGCTATGTGAATCTTGATTACTGTATTTATGATTAGATGCTATTTGATTGGTACTCTAGATTCACAGAAACTGTGGGGATGGACACATCCAAAATAAAGGATAGGTGAATGGATGAGTATTTCACATTCCAAGACCCCACAGTTGTCTTTTTGAGCCTAATTAATCCAGGGCAACCTGAGTTCCGCTGTGACTCTGTCAGGCTAATTGAGGGGTTTCTACCTTGGCAGCGGTGGTCCAGAGCTCAGTGGAATCCTGCTGTCACCAAGGAGTAGAGCCTGGCCTGGACTGTGTGATGGAGGAGCTCATATACCCCATCAGTTTAGGATTTGATGTGGTGCGTTCGCTCTTCACAGACAGAATTGATGAGATGATCAGACATGTGCAGAGTTTGCCTACCACTGTCTTCCAGGAAGAGGTAAGATATAGATGATATGACAGAGGGACTGTTTTGTCTTCTTTCCCCGGAAACCACATTACATGTCCGCTTTCAGTATTGTGGATGGCAACTTAATTCCATCTGTCCCATACACCCTGGAACACCAGTGATGCACCTGCTCCAGTATCCTGCCTCCAACAGGAACCAATGTATAATAACTTGTAATCTCCTCATCACAATGATGTATCTAAATTGTGCAGGTCTGTACAATGGGAGGAAAAGTCTCCCTGACCCCCAGCTAGAGAGGAGATTATGCCCTGAACTGTGCAGATCGTGAGCTCTTGTAACTTTCACCTAGCTGCTGTTGTAACTGCATAGTGCAATTCATTCAGGTCAGTACCACATGCTGTTTTGAATGTGACTGCACCACAGAGGCAGCTTGATAAAGGGAGACAACTTTGTTAGACAAGAATATGGCATCTGAACTTGTCTCAGAGTCTGCTCAGTATTCCACTGCCTGTTCATGGATCACCCATAAACAGGTTTTATGGGACAAACATGGCTCCAGAGACAAGTAGTCAAAGACAAGTAGACAAGTAATCTGCAAAGAGATGCCTTCTTTTCAGTTTTACATTGCTTGGACATGGATAATGGCTTTAACTCAGATCCTTTCCCATAAAAATATTAATTCTTAGCATTTAGGTAAGCTTTCACTGCCTCCAGGCACTGTACAGACCTTACCTAGCTGACTACTGGTCTGATGCAGGTTCTCGCACTTGGGGAAATGCCCTGGAAACTTGGATTCATGGAGCCATGTTATGAGAAGGCTAATCTCTACAAAGACAGTCTGCAGGGACTGAAGGAGAGATTTGGCTTTCATGGTGTGGCAAGTTTAGTCCTCAGAGCCCAAAACCTAATGCAGCAGGTAAGTGGTGATACTTTGAGAGAACAGACTGGGGTGAAGCAACCTCTTAGTGGAGAAGAAGGGAAGGGGCAGTGCATTCATTCCCTGAGTGTTCAGCTCTGAGCTGATCCATTTTTACCTTTAATTTGTGTGGGGTCTGCTTTTTCCCTTGGGCATCAGCAGGGTATGAAGAGATTATTTAATCAATCTTAGAGAGAAAGCAGGCTGCATGATCCAGAGGGTAGCTGCTGAAGATGTGGAACTGAGTCCTATCTGTGGTCTCTGAATATGCTGGCTCCCCTACTCATCTAACACAATTTTTTCTTTTGTAGCCAATTCAGAATTCGGTCCATACATTCCACCAGCTTTCAGAGCAACATCTGAGCTTGGCAATTAACCACAGCCAAATCACCCAGACTCTGGAAAAGATCAAAACTCTTGTGCTGAAGGTAAGGTGTGCAATATTCTTACCTTCTCTTTGTGTAAAGTCCTATTTCTTTGGATCATATTCTCCCTGCTCTTTTTGGCTTTTCTGCTTTGTGTGCTGCCTTGGACACTGTGTTCCTCACATGATCCAGTCCTGAGCTGCTCTAGGTGGGATAGATGCAGAAGTTGTTGTGGGGAAGTTTCCTGACTGTTGCGCAGATTCCTTTTTCAATTTGGTTGTGGTTGGTTTTCAGAAATTTGACTATGACAGCAGTTCCACCAGGAAGCAGTTTGCACAAGAGTGGCTGGTTCAGATCTATCTTCCCTTTCTGCTGAAGAATCTGGAGCCCAGATGTAAACTGGTGAGGCCTGATTCTGAGTGAAGGTGAAGGGACCCAAACCCCATATATGAACTGATGAAACTCATACAAGCTGATTTTATCTTATCAGACTATTCCATTTTATTCTTCAGAAAAGCTTTGCTAGCCCAGTGAACTTCAGTGGGCTGATAGGAGATCCCCTTCCCCTCAGTGGCTTTCATAGAATTTAAGACCAGAAGGGATGATTAGATCATTTAGTCTGACCTTTCATTATAGCGTTCCAGAGTGGCAGGGCTGGACTGTGACTCCAAAGGGAGGAGAGGCTTTAAGCAATATTACAGGTTCTTCAGTGCCACCAAAATGCAGGCCACTCTCACCAGGCAGCCAATAAACTCCCTCCAGAGGGCCATGAATCTACTTCTATTTCACATCATGACTCTTACTGACATGTAAATGTTTCCCCAAAATTTTCCATTTCGTTTTATTATTTTTCTGCACGGCTACCAGCCTAACTCAGTACCTTGTACTAGGACAATGGTTAAGTTTGACTCCCTTTGAAGGTAGTCCTGGGGCATGTCAGTGGGCTATTGGTGGTAGAGGGCACTGTGTCCTGAAGAGATTAAAATGTCTCTAGTGATCAGGAGTCTGGGAAGCTTGATCCTGAACTTGGTTAACTTTCTTCCAGACTTCTGGGGAGTTTGAACTAATTCTATTGAACACTTTCCATTCTGGCTGTTTAACCATGAGGCTCCACTTTTCTTCTGAACCTGTAAATACACATAAAACATTGTGCAGGACCAGTATTAAAGGTTGGACAGGCAGTTCAGGTGCCAGAAACTACAGGGTGCCATTAGAATTTCAGGTGACTATTTATTCTGAGGTGGGGGCAGAACATCATATTTTAGGCTCACTTCAGGTGCTGTGTAATCCAAGGTTGGCCTATCTGTGTGTGTGTGTGAGGTGTATCTGTAACTGATGCTGGCTGATTTCTCTCTCTTCTACTTCCTTTGGTAGGAGCTGCCCAAGTATGAAAATTACGTGTTGGCTGACTTCAGTGGCATCATCAATGTTGAAAATATTTATGAAGAAATGGTTCTGGCTGTTTTGCAGCAGGCAGTCACCAAAGGTGAGTAGAAACTGGGTTCCATCCTAAAACAGACCAAAGTCAGCACTGTTAGGTTCTTATCCTCTGCTAAAGAGAGGACAGGTTTCAGAGTAGCAGCCGTGTTAGTCTGCATTCGCAAAAAGAAAAGGAGTACTTGTGGCACCTTAGAGACTAACAAATTTATTAGAGCATAAGCTTTCGTGAGCTACAGCTCACTTCAAATGCATCCGATGAAGTGAGCTGTAGCTCACGAAAGCTTATGCTCTAATAAATTTGTTAGTCTCTAAGGTGCCACAAGTACTCCTTTTCTTAAAGAGAGGACAGTTTATCTTCACCAAAAATGTTTACAGTTGCCAGGCCTGTAACTTCCCCTCTGTTGACTGCTGTTGGGTTTTTTTTAAAGCATTTTGTGATGTTTTGGGGTTCAGTCCAGATCAATAAGGGGTTGTTACCGCCTGCCTTGGAACTTTGGGTGCCTTAAATGCTGGGTTGCTGTGGCTCACAGCCCTGATACCAGTTTCCTCACCAGTCTTCCTTTTCCTGCAACAGCTGACTAGCTCTTAGTCACGATCCCCACAGAGTCCAAGGTGCTGGTTTTCCTTGTCTCTTCAGGTGAAGAATAACTTAGGGCTCTTTTCACCTCTCTGTATAGTCCAGTAAACCTTTGAAAAGTCTCTCTCAAAGTTCATTGACCCTGCTTCATGCCGCAGAAAGTCTTCCTGGGATGTTGTCTTCAGCCTCTGTTGAAATTAAGTGATCATTTCCCCCATGCTTGCTCTTCTGATTATTTTGTTTGCCTGGCATGCAAATGTACTTTTAATTGGTCACACGTTGCTCAATTTACATGGGAGATGCATTCAAACAAGTAGCACCGCATTCCTTTGTCTGGGGAAAAAACTGTTTTTCATCTCCCTCTGACATGCCTGATTTAAACACATTTTAATCATAATTTCAGCACATCTGAATAATCCTTTCTGGGTTTACCTTACAAAACATCAAGAATATTAGTGATGAGAGTGTTATTGGTTTTCCAATGACCTATAACGTGACACCTTTTAGATACAGATTATTACAATAAAGAGTTAGAGTAAACCTGAGCTGGTGAGGCCAGCTGAAACTCCCTGCTAGATACCAGGGAGCCAGTTGCCTTCTGGCATGGGAATGCTCTTATGGTCTCTCACATCTATAGGCATCTTTATGCTTTCCTGTTCAAACAACTTTCCATATGTTGTTTGTGGTAAATTCCAGTATTCCTATGTTGAAATATCTTACTTCTGCCAGTCTCCGCATTCTCTTTCTCTTCCTGCTCTGATTGTAACCCAAACATTTCCCACTGGCTATTGTGGTGGAAATAAAATCCCATTTTACAGCCATGATGTCATCTCAGGGCTGCGTGTTAGTTGTTGCTTTTCAAGTGTTAAAAACAAAAGAACTTTTATGCTCAGGACAAATTGTTAATGTGATCATTTTAAAGTCAGGCATCCTGCCCATCTGCTTGCATTGGCTCCTCTGATCAAACCAGCCCCAAAGGCCATTTTTAACTCTTCACATATGTTTTTTGTTGGGGATAAGCCAGAGGGAGCATGTGACAGAGCTTTCAAAGCCTCCAGAGCAGTCACAGGGACTTGCTCCTGGCTACCACACTAGAACTGGGGATAACCTGGCTTCCCCTGTGGAAAGAAAAATGTCAAGAAGGGCTCATAAGAACTAGAACACAGGACAGATGGAATATTAATGTCGGGGTGTGTGCTGCACAAGGACTATGACTATATAGACACATGCAGTAGGGAGGGAACAGGGATAGAGAGCAAAGCAAAATTTGGTATTTCTTTCTCTCACTTTCTGTTCTTTGTTTCAGCCTTGAAAGAGGCTTCAAGTCAAAACAGACATAATCTTTACAGTGACAGCTTTTCCTGTGTTCTGGATAGTGTGGACAACTTGCTGCAGCAGGACAGAGCCCAGGAACACTCTGAAATAAGGACAGGAGCCTTAGGTGGCAATGCCACATCAGACACCATGAACCTCATCTCCTGTCAAGTCAGTGAGACTACTTCAGACAAGAAAGCATGGAAATATGAAAGAGGCTCAGCTGGAGCTGCAAATCCTCCCAAAGATAAAGGGCGAATCTGCCCAGTAACTTTCCATTGCCATAAAGAAGCAGAAAAATCTTTGAGGGTGTTGCCTGATGGTAGGAATTGGAGAAACAAGAAGGCCTTGGAACCAGACATGCGAAGCAGCTGCATTACTGAACCTGCAGGACATGTTGCAGAGAAGACTGAAGTTGTGTCTGAGGTTGAAAACAATGTGCACAGGAGACCTAAATAAAAACAAATGTAATGACAAGTCATGGAGCCCTTTTGCAAGAAGCAAAGATCTACAAGAGCCACAGAACATCATAAATGAACATTCAGTAGACAAAGCTGCTATAGAGAAAATACAAGAGGAATGGGGGAGGGCGATGTTTGAGCAAGGCAGTCAAGGGCAGGATGGCGAATTGGAGTTAAATCTAGTTTGGATTAAAGGAGCAGGATAGAATGGTAAGAATAACCAAGAATACAGGGAATTATTGCAGAATCAAGAAAGTCCCTGCAAGGAATCTTGTAACTATACTTTTTTTTTTTTTTTTTTTTTTTTTTTTTTTTGCAAATACGAGCATGTCCAAGAACCAGAGTCCAACCCCAGATAGTACAAATTCTGACAACTCTCAGGCTAACTGTTGGCCTAATACCAATTCATTGCAGGTTATGGGTTTGGACAGAGATACATATAGGGACGATGGAGATTTAACAGATGGAAAATTACAAAGATCTGCAACAAATCATGTGTCATCAATTGAGTGGGATGGAGACAAGTTAGGAGAAAATCGGAGCAGTTGGGAAATGCATACAATATCAGTGGGTGAAGGCAAATGCAGGGTGGGGGAAGCTTGCAATGGGCAAATGATCTCACACTGTTCATTTTCTGTGAAAGAAACAGGGGATGCCACTTGGATGCACTGACTTCAGGAACATGGTGATGAAATGATTGCAGAATTACATGTCCAAAAGTTGGTTCCTGCGGACGGTCTGGAAAGAAAGGTCTGTCAGCTGGAGCTAGGGCACAGTGTTCAGCAGGAATTCAAGGGGCGTAGGCATGCAGGTGGACTGGCTGAAGGTAAGTCTGTTCCCTTTTTACTCACTGGAAGCCTGAGACACGAAGATGTGCATGAGGGTCCTGTCCTGGAAATGAACAAGGAGGAGATGACAGAGGCAGACTTCAATGAGACAGATAAGACTGTTTTTCTAGAGTGTCTGTCCATAGCTATCGAAAAGGAAATCTTCCAAACAGATCTGCTGGAAATGGATCTCGAAGACAACAGAGACCAGGGAAGTAGTTGTCAAACTGAACCTCTGAAATAGAAGTACGAGGAGCAAGATCTAACTGATGTTGACCATCATGGAGCAGAGGGATGACAAAGCTTAATACGCACATTCAACTTTCCTGATACAATGATGGATGTTTCATATCCCTATATTAGCAAATAATGGAGAGTGCCAAGGCAACTGAGGCTGTGAAGGGGCAGCCAGTTGCATGGCAGGCGGTTCAGCAGCACTGACCAAGACTTAGTGGAAGATGCAGAGATTTTCAGTCTCAAGGCCTTACGAATGTGAACTGAAAGAACTGGAATTGGTCTTGCTTCTCAGAGCAGAAAACTGAGCAAAAGATGAAGGATTGGAAAGGAATGAACTGCTCCTTTGTGAACATTTATGTAAGACGTAATATTTATGCGTATCATATAGTGTAGCTTAATACCCTTAGGCTCTTAATTCTCACCTTTCTGCCCTTCGTCCTGGTGTGGCTTTTCATTCTATTTGTAAGTGATAATACTGAAGGTGTTTATAAGGGGTCTTCAAGTCAGGGTGTGTACACAATACAGTATTCTGTGGTTATCTCATAGTATTGATGTCCTGGAAAAGTGTTTTGGAGAGAGACCACAAACATTCTGCAGCTACAAAGACTTCACCAATAAACCCTTCCCAGTTTCTTCAAACAGCATACACTGATATAGTTTCTGTCCTGTTCCACTCCCTTTGTGACTCAGGCAGCGCAAAGTATGTGAAGCCTAGCCCCATTCCCCTAACTTGGGGCTTCCTGTGAGTACAGAGCTGACAGATCCTGTCACCCTCGTTGGAGCCCCCAGTGCAGTAGGGAGGATGGAGGTTATCAGGAATGGAAGAGGAGTAGCTGGAGTGTGCTTTGCTACAGTCATGCTCAGGTGGAGAATTGGGGCCCCACCCTCTGCATTGCTAAGCACAAATTCAAAACAAAAAATCTGCTCCACTGTATAAAGCTTCTTTGTATTTGTTTCTTCCAAGGCAGTTATAGTAGGGGAAGACAGTGAAGTGGTGTCATCGCTGATATTTTGGGCCTAACCCTGCTGCTGTTGAAATTTAACAGCTCATGGATTTCAATGAGCAGGATTGGGCCTATTGTGTAATAAGGCTCAATGAGATTCTTACAGTGGCCACAAGGATACCTATTTAATTCATTTATTACGTGTTTACTCAGCTGGACTGAACCACAGAACCTGAAGTTCATTGGAATGGTTGCCGTAACAGAGGTAATATCTGTTTCATATGTACAACTTCACCCCAAAATAGAAGGTACTAATTTAAAACTTCAGATATGTAAAAACCTTTTTAGTGAATTTTTAATAATGTTCATGTCTCATGCTGACCTATAATTTTCTAAGAGAAGGGAACTCTATCTAGTGTTGTCTTTTCCTAATCCCCACCATGCTGTTAAGCTTTTTAAGTTTGTAAACTTTTATTCCAATATGTGGCTTATTATTTAATCCATAAAAGCCTATGTATCTTATACGAACAGGTGTTTACAATTAAGTACTACAATCATTTAGATAGTGATGTAAAAAAATGTAATCTGGTGTATTTATTTGAATAAACCTATTAACAGTCAAAGCATGGTGTTTACAAAACTGACACTTTATAATTTTGTGGTTTTCAAAAAGGGAACAAATTCATTCATGTTTCTGTATTTCATAAACACAATCTCTTGTGCATCCACCCCATTGAGATGATTCTTAACTGCTAATCAAATGATACTAAAGATTTTCCATGCACTGAAGCTGCACTGATTGATAAGAATCAAGACTATCACAGGCTTTTAGGATGGAATTACTTTACTAACCACATTCAGTTCACATCTTGCACTTTGAAATTTGGTCTTATTGAAACCATGGTCTTTTAAGACCTCAGTGCTAACCTAGTTATTCATTCTCATGGTCCATTTGTAGGGAACTGAAATTTATGCGTTACTACTTGTTCAAAACACCTGATTTCCAGTTTGAATTGGTTGCACTAGTGAGTGGTGGTGGTTGGTTTTGGATGATATTGCATTTTAGCTGTATATTTTTAAAGAGAAAATGTAACATCAGCCACTGGTGTCAGCTGATACTGACGTTGACCACATGAGTTTAACTTTTTGCAACCCTCTCTCCTGCCACAAGATGGGGGCCAGGAAATAAAGACCATTCTTTAACCATTTCTTGTCTGGCATTAAATAGGAGGCGAGATGGTATAGAGTTATTCATGATATTGACTAAGCTTCATACTATGAGCACATTCGGTAGTGGATTAAGTGATGTGATTAACATCTATCACATGTTTGTTCTCTCTTCCTTTCCCACCCCCCGTTGAAAAGTATGTGCAGGGGAATTTTGTTTTGGAATTTTTTTTATAATATATATGCACTGTTGAAATAAATGAGCCTTCAAATTTAGCCAAAGTGTGAACTCAACTGTAAAAAGTATGTAAAAGTTCATAACATGTTACAATAACCTATAAAAAGTGATGGGAAAAGATATAGAAGGCAAATATAGTAGGCTAACTCAATATGATTCAAGGACTGTGTTGAACTGAACACTTGTTAAAAACAGGAAATGTAGGGCTGGAAGTTAATGAGCCAATTGGTATATTGGCTATTAGGCCTATTCGTGGACAAAATAATGAAGGGATGGACCCCCATCACTCCCTTTTTGGGTCCTTAAAAGAAAGATTGTGTGGCAAAAGTATGAAAGAACAGACAGACGGTTCTGGAATGAGCTTCATCATTCTGGCTGCTATTCCTTCCCCCCCCCCCGCACCCAGGATCAGGGTGACTTGCTGGGGCCTGGGGCTGAAGCAGAAGCCCAAGGGCTTCAGCTAGGGGCAAGGCTTGGGCTCCACTCCCCACCTGGCCCCCTGAAGACTGTTGCAATGCAATGAAGTTTGAGAACCACTGAAGTCTTATTTCTGGTGGGGGGCCTTGTGAGTCACTGCGCACCTGCAGAATCCCGTCCCCTGCAGATCCCCACTGGCCTGAAAATACATTATCCTGGGGAGGTGCTGTAATTACACCTTTTGTCCACCAGAGGCTGCTGTGGTGCCAGAACAGGGCAGGTGGAGCAGCCTGCTGGGGAGAGGCTAGTTCCCCACAGTGCCCTGCCCCTGGGACCATGTGAGGAGGGATGGACTGAATGGGGACCACAAGGCTGCTGGGGAAAGTCACAGACTAAGGGTCAGAAGGGCTAATGGTGGGGAGACAGACTGTGGCATAGGAGCTAGTAGGGTGACTGCATTCAGCGAGGGGCTGAGTGGGAGTGGGGGGTGTAAGGCTACGTGGAGATAGGGGGGTAGCTGAGTGGGGAATAAGGACTTTGGGATGCTGGGAGAAGGGGTGGCTGGGTAGGGTTGTAGGAACACAGGGGCTTATATGTATGACTGAATGGGAAATGCTAGGGGTCAGCCAGGGTCCACGGGGGGGGGAAGCTCCCTAACAATCCCCCTCCCCTCCAAAAAAAAAATCTGTTCCATATGTCTCCCACCCACATATAGCAACTGTCCAAGTTCACTACCGGGCTCCTTCCCAGCAATTACTTCCCTTTCCCTCAGCTCCTCCATTAACCCTGACTCCCCCAAGCCTTTGCACAGCTTCTGAGGGATGTGGGAAATAGTGTCTGTATTGTAGTTTAAATTAATTATTATTCAGTTAAAAAAGCTAACAATGTTAGGAATCATTAGGAATGGGATAGATAAGACAGAAAATATATTGCCTGTTTAGATCCATAGTACACCCACATCTTGAATACCGCATGCAGATGTGGTCACCCCATCAAAAAGGATATATTGGAATTGGGAAAGGTTCAGAAAAGGGCAACAAAAATGATTAGGGGTATGGAACAGCTTCCATAGGAGGAATGATTAATAAGGACTTTTCAGCTTGGAAAGTTGAGGGGATATGATAGGTCTATAAACTTATGCCTGGTGTGGAGAAAGTTAATAAGGAAGTGTTACTTCTTCTCATAACACAAGAACCACAAGGTCACAAAATGAAATTCATAGGCAGCAGGTTTAAAACAAACAGGAAGTCACCCTAATCCTGAGGGGAGGAGACCCAGATCATCACCCCAACAAGCTCCACATGAATCCCAAACACCACCTTCGGATAACAGTTACTGTACCATCATCTTTGTTACCAGCTAAGAGACTGTCAAACAAGGTTTCAGAGTAGCAGCCGTGTTTAGTCTGTATTCGCAAAAAGAAAAGGAGTACTTGTGGCACTTTCGTGAGCTACAGCTCACTATGCTCTAATAAATTTGTTAGTCTCTAAGGTGCCACAAGTACTCCTTTTCTTTTTGTCAAACAAGGGTGCTTTTCCTTCTAAGATTGGACTATAACAGCAGCAGCAAAGACATCTCCAGCCAATCTCAGCTACTTCTCCTCTTTTCCTCAAAAGGACAGTTATTACAGTACTATCTTTAGTAACATCCAAGATACTGTCAAGCAACATGGACTTTTTCCTTCTGAACGCTGGATACAGCTAAAGAAAAAAGGAATATTGTTAAAACTAAAGCCTCCCTTAACACTTTACATTTCAAATACTTTTAACTGTTTTTATTCTTTTCTCTAGGTTTAATAAAAGGTTAACATGATTTTTAATGGTGTTTTTGCCATAGTACTAAGTAGGGTGATGACTGTATTTCCAAGTTCTGGACCTATTTAAGCATGTTTAATGTTGTACACTGTCTGGGTTATGTTAACATCTCTGGTGCATTTATTCCATCTAAATTAAACAAAGCACCACCTGGGTGGTTGTATTCTCTGAGAAGTCAGGGACAAAGAAACTGTCCTTGCCATTGGAGAAGGTACTCCATTTGTGGTGATTGTAAGGGAGTTAATTTGACACCAGGGGTTCTCAAACTTTTTTACTGGTGACCCCTTTCACCTAGCAAGCCTCTGAGTACGACCCCCACCTTACAAATTAAAAACACCTTTTTATATATTTAACACCATTATAAATGTTGGAGGCAAAGTGGGATTTGAGGTGGCAGTTGACAGCTCGTGACCCCCCCCCGTAATAACCTTATGATGCCCTAAGGGGTCCCACCCCCCAGTTGAGAGCCCCTGTTCTACACTCTCAGCTGGGACCTCCAGAAATCTGTCTTCTGCACAGATAAACTTTATTCTCACTGTATACCCCTGGGGGAATTCTGTGCCAAAATTAAATTCTGCACACTATTTTAAAATTCCACATTTTTTGACAAATAATATAAACATGCCAGTTTCAGTTACTTAGGTAATTTCAAAATACTTGTCCACCAGTAGGTCTGTAACAATACTGAGAACAAAAAAGGATTCAGGAAATGTTTTTTGGCATATAGATTCCTTATTAGGCATAAGAACGTCCAGACTGGGTCAGACCGAACGTCCATCTAGTCCAGTCTCCTGCCTGCTGACAGCTGATGCCAGAAGCGTCAGAGGGAGTGAACCAAACAGGCAACCGTCCGCTCCCATGCTGGATCAGGTGACCCCATTCCAAGGGATCCGTGACCCACTATGGGGTCCTGAGTCGCACTTTGAGAACCGCTGCTAGAGAAAACGGGGGCCAGGGCTGGAGCGTTGCTCTCCGAGCGAGGCCCCTGCGCGGCTAGTCCAGGGGCAGCCACGTGCGAGCCGTCCAGGGCGCGGTACCACGGCGCAGCGCCAGGCTCGGTCACCTACGGGCTGGGAGCAGGCCCCAGAGCAGCGGCCGGGGCTTCGTGCCCCACCCGCCAGCCCGCGCGCGCGGCACGGAAGCGGAACGTGGTTCACGTGGGGGCGGAGCCTGGCCCCATCCCTTTAAGGCGTTACGTGCGGGCGCTGGCCAGCCCCCGAGGAAGGCGAGGGGCGTGTGCGTGTCCCCGTCCCCGTCCCCCCGGCCTTTCTAGTCGGCGTGTAAGAATGCCTGTTAAAGGTGCCCCTAGGGGAAGACTGCTGTGAGTACCGGGCTCGTCTTCCCTTTGCCTTTAATTTCCATTTCCTGTCGGAGGGTAGCTGTGTAGCTGGTCCAGACACACCATGGCCCCAGCCGCTGGGCTCTGGCTCCTGCTGCTGCTTGCTCTGGGCGGCGCCTACTTCCCCGAGGAGCGGTGGAGCCCAGAGTCGCCGCTGCAGGCGCCCCGGGTGCTGATCGCGCTGCTAGCCCGGAACGCGGCGCACTCGCTGCCGGCGGTGCTGGGGGCCCTGGAGCGGCTGCGGCACCCGAAGGAGCGAACGGCGCTGTGGTGAGAGCCGCCCCCGGGACCTGCCAGCCCTGCTACCCCCGGGCATCGCCCCCCCGTATCTGCCCCTTGGCATCCCTGCTAGTCCCCCCGCCCCCAGGCATCGCCCCCCCGTATATGCCCCTTGGCATCCCTGCCCCCGTATTTGCCGCTTGGCATCTCTGTCAGTCCTCCCGCTCCCAGAATGCTCCGCCCCTAGGCATCGCTCCCCCGGTATCTGCCCCTTGGCATCCCTGCCTAGTCCTCCCGCCCCCAGGCATCGCCCACCCCCACCCCCGGTATCTGCCCCTTGGCATCCTTGCCTAGTCCTCCCGCCCCCAGGACGCCCTGCCCCCAGGCATTGTCCCCCTTCCCCCCCGTATCTGCCCCTTGGCATCCCTGCCTGGTCCTCCCACCCAGCCCTGGGCATCGTCCCCGGGACCCACCCAGCCCCGGGCATCGCCCCTGAGACCCGCCCCCTGGTATATGCCCCCCAGGCATCACCTCCAGGACCTGCCTAGGCCCCCCCGCCCCCAGGCATCTCTCCTGGTATCTGCCCCCAGGACCCACCCAGCCCCTCACCCCCAGGCATCCCTCCTGGTATCCATCCCTTGGCATCCCCGCCTACCCCCCTCACCCCCGGGCATCGCCCCCGGGACCTGCCTAACTGCCCCCCCCATGGCATCTGCCCCCAGTACCTGCCCAGCGCCCCCTACCCCAGGCATCCTCCCCAGTATCCACCTTTGGGCATCCCTCCGCAGCATCTTCCCCCTGGGACCTCCCTAGGGTATTCCCCACCCCAGCCCCCCCGGCATCTGCCCAGGGCATCTCATCCCCACGGCATCCCCGCCCAGCCCCATCTCTGGGAATCTCTCACATACACTACTAGGACCCACCCAGCCACCACAGGACTTTCTCCTTCCCCACTCAGGTACCTAGGATCTTGGCTTCTCTCAACACATATTTGTTTCCTTCCCTGGCCCCAGAAGGAGCTGATGGGGCTTGGGACCCGCCTGGGATTTTCTTCCACTGCCGCACTGCTTGCCATTCAGTGGCTCTGGGGGGTGGTGAGATTCAGACAATTCCCTTTTCAAGTAGTTGCTGAACCGACTAGAGGGGATGCCATTTTAGATTTAATTTTGGTGAGTAGCGAGGACCTCATAGAATAAATGGTTGTAGGGGACAATCTTGGCTCAAGTGATCATGAGCTAATTCAGTTCAAACTAAATGGAAGGATTAACAAAAATAAATCTGCAACTAGGGTTTTTGATTTCAAAAGGGCTGACTTTCAAAAATTAAGGAAATTAGTTAGGGAAGTGGATTGGACTGAAGAACTTATGGATCTAAAGGTAGAGGAGGCCTGGGATTACTTTAAATCAAAACTGCAGAAGCTATCGGAAGCCTGTATCCCAAGAAAGGGGAAAAAATTCATAGGAAGGAGTTGTAGACCAGCTGGATGAGCAAGCATCTTAGAGAGGTGATTATGAAGAAGCAGAAAGCATACAGGGAGTGGAAGATGGGAGGGATCAGCAAGGAAAGCTACCTAATTGAGGTCAGAAGATGTAGGGATAAAGTGAGAGAGGCTAAAAGTCGAGTAGAGTTGGACCTGCAAGGGAATTAAAACCAATAGTAAAAGGTTCTATAGCCATATAAATAAGAAGAAAACTAAGAAGGAAGAAGTGGGGCCGCTTAACACTGAGGATGGAGCGGAGGTTAAAGATAATCTAGGCATGGCCCAATATCTAAACAAATACTTTGCCTCAGTCTTTAATAAGGCTAAAGAGGATCTTTGGGATAATGGTAGCATGACAAATGGGAAGGAGGATATAGAGGTAGATATTACCATATCAGAGGTAGAAGCGAAACTGAAACAGCTTAATGGGACTAAATCGGGGGGCCCAGATAATCTTCATCCAAGAATATTAAAGGAATTGGCACCTGAAATTGCAAGCCCATTAGCAAGAATTTTTAATGAATCTGTAAATTCAGGAATAGTACCGAATGATTGGAGAATTGCTAGTATAGTTCCTATTTTTAAGAAAGGAAAAAAAAGTGATCCGGGTAACTACAGGCCAGTTAGTTTGACATCTGTAGTATGCAAGGTCCTGGAAAAAATTTTGAAGGAGAAATTAGTTAAGGACATTGAAGTCAATGGTAAATGGGACAAAATACAACATGGTTTTACAAAAGGTAGATCGTGCCAAACCAACCTGATCTCCTTCTTTGAGAAAGTAACAGATTTTTTAGATAAAGGAAATGCAGTGGATCTAATTTACCTAGATTTCAGTAAGGCATTTGATACCGTGCCACATGGGGAATTATTAGTTAAATTGGAGAAGATGGGGATCAATATGAACATCAGAAGGTGGATAAGGAATTGGTTAAAGGGGAGACTGCAACGGGTCCTACTGAAAGGCGAACTGTCAGGTTGGCGGGAGGTTACCAATGGAGTTCCTCAGGGATCGGTTTTGGGACCAATCTTATTTCATCTTTTTGTTACTGACCTTGGCACAAAAAGTGGGAGTGTGCTAATAAAGTTTGCAGATGATACAAAGCTGGGAGGTATTGCCAATTCGGAGAAGGATCGGGATATTATACAGGAGGATCTGGATGACCTTGTAAACTGGACTAATAGTAATAGGATGAAATTTAATAGTGAGAAGTGTAAGGTTATGCATTTAGGGATTAATAACAAGAATTTTAGTTATAAGTTGGGGACGCATCAATTGGAAGTAACGGAAGAGGAGAAGGACCTTGGAGTATTGGTTGATCATAGGATGACTATGAGCTGCCAATGTGATATGGCTGTGAAAAAAGCTAATGCGGTTTTGGGATGCATCAGGAGAGGCATTTCCAGTAGGGATAAGGAGGTTTTAGTACCGTTATACAAGGCACTGGTGAGACCTCACCTAGAATACTGTGTGCAGTTCTGGTCTCCCATGTTTAAAAAGGATGAATTCAAACTGGAGCAGGTACAGAGAAGGGCTACTAGGATGATCCGAGGAATGGAAAACTTGTCTTATGAAAGGAGACTTAAGGAGCTGGGCTTGTTTAGCCTAACTAAAAGAAGGTTGAGGGGAGATATGATTGCTCTCTATAAATATATCAGAGGGATAAATATAGGAGAGGGAGAGGAATTATTTAAGCTCAGCACCAATGTGGACACAAAAACAAATGGGTATAAACTGGCCACCAGGAAGTTTAGACTTGAAATCAGATGAAGGTTTTTAACCATCAGAGGAGTGAGTTTTGGAATAACCTTCCAAGGGAAGCAGTGGGGGCAAAAGATCTATCTGGTTTTAAGATTCTACTCGATAAGTTTATGGAGGAGATGGTATGATGGGATAATGGGATTTTGGTAAGTAATTGATCTTTAAATATTCAGGGTAAATAGGCCAAATCCCCTGAGATGGGATATTAGATGGATGGGATCTGATTTACTATAGAAAACTCTTTCCTGGGTATCTGGCTGGTGAATCTTGCCCATGTGCTCAGGGTTTGGCTGATTGCCATGTTTGGGGTCGGGAGGGAATTTTCCTCCAGGGCAGATTGGAGAGGTCCTGGAGGTTTTTTTGCCTTCCTCTATAGCATGGGGCATGGTTGACTGGAGGGAGGCTTCTCTGCTCCATGAAGTTTTGAACCATGATTTGAGGACTTCAATAGCTCAGACATGGGTGAGGTTTTTCATAGGAGTGGGTGGGTGACATTCTGTGGCCTGCGCTGTGCAAGAGGTCGGACTAGATGATCAGAGTGGTCCCTTCTGACCTTAGTATCTATGAATCTATGAATCTTTGCCTGCTCCCTGCAGCCCCAAGCTGTGGGCCTGGGGCCTTTCTTGAGAACAGACAGGATTCTAGTGAGACCCTGGGCCAATCTGGGTATTGTTGGATGGGAGAGTTCTGTTACCTTTTCTAGGTTGCTGATTAGCACTTTAAAGCCACCTTGGCCCCAATGAAATGCTTGCAAACCTGCCCCAAGTGTCTGGGCTTTAACAGCTTCATGTGCATGTAGCCAGCGTTCCATGCGACTAGAGAAATAATGTGGCTGTTACATGGATGAGCTGGGTGGGTAGTGTTGTCAACAGGGAAGGTATCTTCCCCAAGGGATTTAGTACCTGCTTTGAAATTCTCACTGGAGCTTGCGTTACAGCAGCAGGAAAGAAAGGCATTACTGCAAACTCTCTACCACTTTGAGTTAAGTATAGACTGAGGAAGAGAACTTTTCCTGCCAACTCATGGTGGCTGAAGGAGCGGTCCCAGGGCTCAGTGAGCCCTTTTTCCCTGGTGGGTGAATTGTATGCTTGGAAAGTGGAGAGTGAAGTTATGCCCATCTCCCACCCCTGTTAGCTACTATGGTTAAAGATAGCTGTGCATCTTGTGTCAGGGATCCACTCTCAACAAGACTAGAATAGGGTATCTGGGATGCTGATTGCCTGGTTTTTTTACATTAGAGCAAAACCTTGCACTAGAGAGGATGAGAGAGGACAAGAGGCTCCTGATTCAATAGGGTATGAGGTGGAGCAGGGTTAGAATGGAGAGCCCAGAATTCTGGCAACATGGGTGTCTCCTGTGGGCTGAGTGGACCAAGAGCAGGGCTCCATTTCTGTCATGGAGGTCACGGAAGTCACAGATTCCATGACTTCTGCAGTGGCCAGTGTTGCTGACCCCAGGGCCACCCATGCAGCTGGCCCTGGAGCCAGCTGTTCAGGTAGCCCTGGGTCAGCCACACTGGCCACTGCTATAGCGGTTCTGCAGTCAGGTACTTGGGCAGTCTTGCAGCCAGCAGCACTGGCCGCTGCTCTGGTGGCCCTTGGCAGCTGGCCCCAGGGACCGCCTGAGCAGCTGCCAGTGTGTCTGGCCCCAGGGCTCCCTCATCCCTGGTGGTGACTGGAGCGGCAGTGGGCCTCCCGGGACTCCGCGCCTCACCCCCCGGGCAGCAGCCGGAGCGATTCCCCACGGGGCTTCCCCCACTCAGCTGGTGGCCTCCCTGCCTCTCCCCCCATGGGGCTCCTTACCCCCTCACTGGCAGCGGCGGGTTCCTGGCTTTGCCCCCATAGTGCCCCCTGCCTTAAGATTCAATCATGAGTATTTTTAGTGAACGTTATGGACAGGTCATGGGACTGTGATTTCCCCCCCCCCATGACCTGTCCATTACTTTTACTAAAGATACTCACGATTAAATTGCCTTAACCATGAGCATTGCTTCAGCTTCCCCTGCAGGGCATGGGGGAAAGCCCCAGGAGGGTTCATGTCCCTACTTAGCAGTGTGTCACTGTTGGGTGTTTTTCAGGGTGGCAACAGACCACAATACTGACAACACAACGGCTGTGCTACGAGAATGGCTGATAAATGTGCAGACCTTGTATCACTATGTGGAGTGGAGGCCGATGGAGGAGCCCAGGTGAGACCCTGCCTCAGAGACTGTTACCAGCACCTGGCTAAACTTGCCTGCCAATGAATCTGCATTCAGTGGGAAGAGAGACAGCTGCTCAGGTTTATTGATTTCCTCAGTAAAAGGGTAAATTAAAAGGTTGAATACTTGGTTAAAGGTGGAGTTAACTTCTGTGGGAGGGGTAGGCATTCATTGGAAAGGACCTAAGTGAGCCTTGTGAAAGACTGCCCCATGGCCAGGAAGCAGATAGGGTTTGTTGATGATCCTTGTTTCTCTGGGGCATGTGATTTTGTTAAGTTTCATCTTAGTCCCACTGAACTGTCAAAGTGAGGATGGGTGAATGACTGAACCCCTTTTCCCCCCAGCAAGTACCCTGGCTCCCTTCTAACCTCTGGCTTCCTTCCCATCAATGATCTCCCTTGACCTCACAGACATGCACTCAGATGGTGGGAGGGGGTGCCAGGGATGGGAGGATGGTTGATGCAGTGTTTGCTCCAGTTAGGAAAGTCAAGCTGCCCCGCCTTGCAACTGTCAGAAGCCCACCCAGGTCATACAACCTTGCAGACCTGCCTGCAAATTACTGAACAGAGCTGGTCTCCAAGTGCTATCGAGAATCCCCTGTAAATTCTTCAATATTCTCATTTTTTGAATATATAAGAAAAAAAATCTGTTTCCTTTTCAAAATCTGCAGACACCAAGGAGACAGCATTAAATTCTGCCTTATCTGGTCTTGCTTGTTTTAGACAATTCAGCATGCTTGTCGCTTGGGAGCAGTGTGCTGGAGAGCAGGTCAGGGTTCTGATAGAAGTCACTGTTTATGGCAGGATTGGATTGGCTGCAGTTCTAGACAAGGTTGTTCAGAGATGCTCATAAACTGGTGGGTAAGAGCTATTGACTCTGCTGCATCAATGGTCTCCACAGCATATAGAGGGTATTCTGGTAGCCCAAGGGTTTAATTGGGTCCATAGAGATCAACAAGACATGTCTGTCTATCAAATGCCTTCCCTTTTCTGTAGAGTCTCAGGGCCTCCATGACATTACTGAGCAGAAATCTTGCGGTTGTCTATGGAGTAGACTCCAAAACCAAGCAGGAGATCTGTTAGTTCCTTGGCAGAGAAGGCCTCTTGGGTTGTGGTGTGGCTAAAAGAGGGCTGGGCAGCTTTTGCAACTAGCTTGCCTTTCACCCCTCAGATTTGACATTTGTGCCAAGTTCATTCCAGCTACATATTCACATCATGTAACTTTTGGGAAGGGAAAGCAGTAAGGAGGGATAAACCTAGCTGGGACTTTAACACAGGCTAATCCCTGGCAGGTCCTATCCAGATGAGGAAGGCCTGAAGCACTGGTCAAATTCTCGCTATGAGCATGTGATGAAGCTCAGACAAGCAGCCTTGAAATCTGCCAGGGACATGTGGGCTGACTACATCTTGGTAAGAAAATCTCCCTGCCTTTGGTACTGTGGTGACAGATTCTATGTTTATGTCCAGTCATTTTCCGTTTTCAGACCAAATCCAAGGTCTGTTGTGCAGGTTTCTGTTTGCCTCTCACTTGGACTAATGCTGCTGATTACACTAGCCTGGTCCTGCACACCAGAGCTGCATCAGCACAGGAATAGCCAGACAGCATCCTGGCAATCCATGGCCCAATATCCATGTACTTTGGTGTTCTGCTTTTGGCAGCGACCAATATATGGTGATAACCTAGTGGGTGGGAATAATCCATATGATGTCCTTGACTGGATCTCTGCAAGCACTCTGTGTCCCTCAGATGCATGAAGTTGGGCTCTGCTGGTGCCTCTGTTTGACCAATCAATTGCTATCAATGCAGTGTCATGCAGTAACTATGCGGGTGACAGTGGTATGAAAATGAGTGTTTTCTAAATGTTCCTGGTGTCTTCTCCCTCCCCCCCCCCCCATGCAGCTGGTGCCAAGCACTTGTGTCTGCTGGCACTGGGTGGTCCTGCCTGCTTGGAGAAGTGGAAGCATCTTTAAAATATTGCTGTTGTGAAGATGTTGCTCCAAACCTGGAGGGCTTTGAGGCTGTAGCCTTCTTTAGTAGCTTTATGATCTAACTGGCTTAGGTATAAATGTAGTTAATGTACGTATAAATGTCTGTCACACCTATCTTTGTGTTTCTCATGTCCAAACAGGAAGGACTAGTTGAATTTAAGGAACCTCTCCCTTGAGGGTGCACTTCTTAAGATGGGTCTCTTTTTCTCTATTTGGAATAGCAGTTGTCTTTAAGGGAATTTTTTGACTGGGCTTTAGGTAATAGAAATCCATTTGGACTCAAATACTGCCTGTGCTATGCTGATGTGCTGGCATGGGATATTTTGTAGCTCAGCAGTCCATGTGTTTCCAGGCTTGGCTGATGGATCCTTTCTGTCAGCACTGAGAATGAGAAACAGAAATACCTGTGTTTATCAAAATGAAAGCAATAATATCTAGTTGCTGTGGAGCTCCTAAGGTCAGTGGACATTCTGAGAGTGTCTTTAGAAGTAGTTAGAAAGCATTCATAGGGTTTACACAAGAATGGCTCAGGGTGGAGCACACCAGGCTAACACAGGGACTGGACTGACTGCAGTGGAATTGAAGGTGCTTGTTGTCTCTCTTTGCTGTTTGCAGTTTGTGGATGCAGATAATCTCCTGACAAACCCTGACACCCTGGGCCTGCTGATGGCAGAGAACAAGACTGTAGTGGCACCCATGTTGGACTCTCGTGCTGCCTATTCTAACTTCTGGTGTGGAATGACCTCGCAGGTAGGAGGAGGCCTGGGGTTCTGACATGCGTTCCTCCTCCAGTCCCTGTGTACAGTAGGACTTTGCGTACAGGATCCATTGCTTGCATGATCAGCTCCCAGCTGCCCCCCTCATAAGGGCTCCTGCAAGAGGCTCCTTTTTCCCTTTTTAGGGTTATTACAAACGCACTCCTGCCTACATTCCCATTCGAAAGCGAGATCGCCGTGGCTGCTTTGCTGTCCCCATGGTGCACTCCACTTTCCTAGTTGACCTGCGGAAAGAGGCCTCCCAGGACCTTGCCTTCTACCCACCACACCCAGATTACACCTGGTCTTTTGATGACATCATTGTGTTTGCATTTGCCTGCAAGCAGGCAGGTGAGTTAATGGATATTGCTGCTTATGCACTTCTTGCTAGCATAGGCTGGGTGTGTGGTGCTGCTCTGGATTGAGAGATGAGGAGCCTGCAGCCATCCTTTTCCAAAGGGGGATTAGGTTGTCTGCTGTGTTGGTAAGGGGATGTCTTGGGCCCAACAAGGGATAAAATATTAAAAAACCCTTTGTTTACTGTTGCAGTGCTCAATAGTTCAGTTAGGCATGGTTTGGGGTATCATATCAAGTAATTGCTATAACTCCTATTGTTGTAACAGTCACCATTATAAAATCTTTTTAACCATTTAAAGTCAGAAAAAGAAGAAAAAACAATTGAAGGATTTGAAATGTACTGCATTAACTCAGGCTTTCATTTTAATAGCTTTCCTTATTCCTTTTAGCTGTATAGAGTATTTTATGGGGGGAACACTTGCTTTATAGTTTTTTAGATGGTATTAGCTGCCCTCTTGTGGGGAGATGAGGGAGAAGAGAGGAAAGTTAGTTTAGATGGTCTGGAGCTGCTGCTGCTGTTGAAAGTCCTGTTTCCTTTAATACCAGACAAGATAAATGCACACAAATGGAAAGAGAAGAATAGAAAAGATAGAAAATGCAGCATCTGTCTCTGCTAGGTTTTGTGAGGATTTTGTTTTTGGCTTGCAACCTTGCTGCTGGGAAACTATAGGACCAGTAAATGATCTTATAAGCTACTCTGAGACATGGCAACCTTTTACCGGTGTTGGTCTGTTTAAAGAATTGCATTTAGTTGCTTCTCCTGTCATACCAGTGTGCAAATGTGGAGTTGTCTTGGCCAGCTAAAGCCGGACTCTTATTAGGCCAAAGGCAAAAAGAGAAGTTAGAAACAGAAGAAATAAGGCAAGGAAGGAAAATGACATGAGGGAGGAACAATAGCTGGAACCCAATACTCACATCTCAGACATTCAAGGTTTAGGCAAAGCCGATGGGGAGGGGATGATGTCATTTGGTTCCCTTTCTGTGGCTTGGCCTGGTCACAACATCTTTCAGGATCAAGATGACAAAGGCCCAATGGTGTCATGGCGGATCCCAGGGTTCCAGGAAATGGTAGGGGAGCTGCAACCATGATAGAGAAGCTTGCTTCTCCTTGTCCCTCTGACCTTTTTTGTGACATAGTGAAGAAGCAATGTTCAAAAAGGAAAGGAGACATCATTCCATGATACAGTAACTAAGAAAACCCATTTAAGTGATTTCAACTACAAACATTTCCTTTCCCAACTCAAGCCACCCTGTGACTTTAGCACAGCTCTTCCAGCTTAACAATCCAGCGAGTGTCAGTCTGTCTTGTACTTGTGTAAACAATTGTATATAATGGACTGGGTTGGCGTTTTTGTTATCTTGGACAGCTTAGAGTACAGGCCACTGCACAGTATGCCCCTCTAATGCAATTGTCTCATGTGGACCATTTGAGGTCTTATTGGGCTGACTTATGAAAGCCGGGGACATGGGTGCCTTATGCAGTCCCATGATATGGGCTGGGTTTGCCACTGAGTGGGTTTCGAGCAGTGTCCTACTAGCATCTTCTCACTCTGTGTATTAACTTCAGAGGTCCAGATGTTTGTATGCAACAAAGAGGTTTATGGCTTCCTGCCGGTGCCACTGAGAGCCCACAGCACCATGCGGGATGAGGTGGAAAGCTTCATGCACGTGCAGCTGGAGATTATGGGTAAGTGCTGGATGCCAACAGAAACAGAACATTCATGGGCTTGGACTGGGAATTGTTTAGACAGTTTTCCTTCTTCCCTCTTACTTCTGACATTCTGAATTTGGGACCTGTCTCTGTCCTGGGGATTCAGCTGCAGCTTCCTCATAGGTGGTGGTTGGACGGAAGAAGGAAAATGTATTGAGGAATTGTTAAAGCAGGATGGCTAGAATGGTAGTTTCTATGGAAGCTGTACCTCAAATGATTCCACAGTTCCCTTGGCCATGCTTGGAGCTGCAGGTAGTGAGGGAGCAGCATGGTGTCTTGCCTGTTGACATATGGGTGAATTGTTCAGCTCCTGTGGTTGCTGTTTGTACCACTTAAAAACAGAGAGCGTTTCTTCCTGACTTGACTGTTGCTTTTTCCACTAACCTTAAGGGCCCCTCATCTCCTGTGACTGCAGTTTGCCACACAGGCCTCTTTGTTTTTCCTCCTCTTGGCCTCTGGTGTCTGGAAGGCCTGTATGGCAGTGCCTAGCTGCTCTGTGTGTGTGTGTGTGTGGGGGAGGGGGAATCTGAATTCTGGTGTGTGTGGTATAGGGAGCGTGTTGGACTCCATGTTTTCTCCCCTGGGTATATTCCTAGGTCCGGTTCACAGTATCTCTTTATATTGGTCCTGGCTGCACAGAGATTCTTTTTCTGACCATTCCCTATCAACACTTAAAGGGATGGGGACTGATTCCTAGCCATTTAAATACATGTCTCTGTAAACTTGAGTAATGCAAGAGGGAGAGCCCAGGTCATAGGATAATATTAACTGTTTTTTAAAATAGTTTTATATATCTGAGAATTTGATGCCAGAGGTTTATTCCTTTGATTTTTTTTTTTTTTTTTTTTTTTTCCCCTTGGCTGCACACAGAGCATGCTGCACAAGCTTACATTCTCCTTGTCTTTAGAGGCAGAATATTTCTGTAAATGCAGCTCTAGACAGCGGTTTCCTGTTCAAAACTGCCTGCAAACGTTCTCTAATTAATGTGTTGAGTATTCTTTGTTCACTCCTTGAAGCTGGAGAATCTCCTTTCAACAAGAGCAAAAACCTGAAGTAAATAAGAAATGAGAGAGCAGCATGTCAGTCAACAGGACTAATAAGCATAAACATCCATGTCAGGCACTTGTGGGGCACTGGCCAAAGGCTAGCAGCGAGAAGGGATATAGGAGATCAGTTGTGGAATAGAAAATTAGAGGATCCTTTGCTTTCGCAAGCCCCAGTGGATTGTTTGTACCTGGTTACTCTGTGATGGTTTGTTTGGAGGGCTGTTCCTAGTGTGGCCGTAGCTGTGCCCCATTTGGAGTTGTGGGGGCTAAGAGGGTTCCCTTGGCCTTATGTCTGGAAGATAATGTCTTTTCCCTTAGTGAAGAACCCTCCGGTGGAACCTTCACAATACCTGTCCGTCCTGCCCAAGGTCCCTGACAAGATGGGTTTTGATGAGGTGAGTCAGGACTTTGGTCCATACAGGCACGTTACTGAGATGAAGAATAATGTTTAGCTTGCACAAGCTGAGCTTCCTCCTGTGGTCACTTCAGACTCTCGAATGCCTGAGCTTCATTGCTAGGTCTTAATAAAGCACAAGGTGTCTCTTCCCTTGTGTTCAGTGCAGGATGCAGCACGGTTGCACTTGAGTTCTTGCCTCCCTGGATGTGGTAGGGACCTCCCTACACAATCATGGCCATGGATTTTATTTCCTCAGGTTTTCATGATTAACTTAAAGCACAGGGCAGATCGACGAGAGCGAATGCTGCGGACGCTGTACGAGCAGCAGATCGATTGCAAAATCATTGAGGCTGTGGATGGAAAGTGAGTGCATCCAGAGAACATGCATGTGCCCAGTCCAACACCTGATGATAATTAACTGGAATATTCCAATGAGGGTTCCTGGAGGGTGGACTTATTGGGAGGAGCTGATGCTGTCCCTAGGAGATGCAGGGAAGTAGGGCAACTCCATTGCTTGGTGGAGGGGAGAAGGAGGAGCTAGACTCTCTATGAAGTGACTGGGAAGCACTGACACCCAAAGTTCTCTGCTGTAGGAAGCCCCTTATGGATTGTAAGGCTTTGTCTCCCTTCATCCCACCCTGTCAATGGACAAAGAAGCTGCTGAGTGAATAGCCTATATAGTTCCTCTAATAATGCCTTCCCTGCACGTGCACACAAGCCCCCTCAGGGTGAGGAAACAAGACAATGGCTGTCTAGTGCCTTGAGCTGTTGCCAGAACAGCTGTTGTATTGACCTAAACTGCCTGCATTCTTTATAAAATGGCTGTGAGAATGAGTAATCCTAGCATTTTCTGTTCTGTTTCTCATCATCTCTTCTTCAAAAAGAGAGGCTTAAAATAAAGTGGCCTGGAGATTTCTTGGGGAGAGGCTGCATTTATGAGCATTAGCAGAGACTCCAAAGCCAGCTGCTGCTCTGAGCTGATGGAGGCATTAACCACATTGTGCTTGTTTGCAGAGCCATGAACAGCAGTGAGGTGGAAGCCATGGGGATTCAGATGCTGCCAGGATATAAGGATCCATACCATGGCCGTCCACTCACCAAAGGGGAGCTGGGCTGCTTCCTCAGTCACTACAAGATCTGGAAGGAGGTGAGGGAGTCTGCATTCTCAGGAGAGCTCCAGGAATCTTGGTGCTTCTGACCCCTTCAGAACACTTGTTCTGTGTGGGTGTGATGGCCAAACCAGGACCTTTTCAATTTGTGCTCCTGCCATGGTTCTACCATTTCCAGCATTCCCACTGCTCTTGGCAGGGGGTTTTCAGTTGAACAAAAGATTAGCAGGGACATAGTCTTGTGGGAGGTGATGGGGATTTATGCTCAGGACCATCCAGAGACTTGCATTGTCCCTGCATTGAGCAGGAATTCACATGCTGACTCTGTTTCAGTTGGGTGAGAGGAGTGTGTAGATAGCAGGGTGGTGCCTTCCTCTGTTTTTTTGGGTTACTGTGTGAGCCACAATGGGTATATTTATACACATCAGGTTGGGAGCAGTCTTGCAGATCTCATGATTACGGGTAAGATTGTCATGGAAGTCACGGATTCCGTGACTTTCAGAGACCTCTGACCTTTTCCTCTTCAGCCACCATGAGTGGCGGGAGGCCCTGCAGCGGGGTTCAGACTCTCATCTCTTCTTCCCCAACCCCAGTGCTCAGGCTTCAGTCATCCCCTTGTCAGGCCTCATCCCATTATTTTTAGTAAAAGTCAGACAGGCCACTGGCTTCTGTGAATTTTTGTTTGTTGCCTACAACCTGTCCATGACTTTTACTAAAAAATAACTGACAAAATCTGAACCTTACTCATGATGCCTAGATCTGCCCTAGAGATGGTAAAAGGGAATACACATGGAAGAGGTTGGGAGGCAAGAGAGAGCTAATTCCTCAGCACTAAAGTCAATAGATACCAATGCTGTGAAAGAAGGAGAGATAAATTACATGTCACGGGGGGTGGGGCAATGGAGGGGCAGGCATTTCAGGTTCTCTGACTTGGCTTCTGGTCTGCTAGATTGTGGAGAGAGGGCTGCAGAAATCACTCGTGTTCGAGGATGACCTGCGGTTTGAAATATTCTTTAAACGACGGCTAATGAATCTGATGTATGACCTAGAAGAAGAGGGTCTGGACTGGGACTTGATGTAAGTGCAGAAGATCAGAATATTATACTGATGTTCTACTCAGCTTCCCTGGGCACTTGTCTTTAATAATCTGTTTACCTCTGGCAGTACACTTGGTGTTATACAATACATAAATCCTGCCCCAAAGAGCTTGCAGTTTAAAGAGAGAGAGAACCTACCTTTGATTATTAAAAACTTGCTTTTTGTAGGTGTTAGGAAGAAGTGGCTTTTTGAAAGGGATTTGAATAAAGAGAGAGTGATACTTTGACTTGGCAAACTGGGAACAGAGAGGTCATTGATTTCCCAGTTACCAACAGCTCCAATGGAATAACTCTGGTAGGGCCTGGGTGCTGGTGAGAATGCTGAGCTGCACTCTGTTCAGAGCATAGGCTCACCCACTAATGACTACACAAGATTTCTGTACCACAAACACAATATCAGAGAGGACCATGTACCCTGTTAACCAGAAAGTGGGTTTGTTTTATGCCAGAAGTTGCTGCCATATGCTACAAGGATACCTGCCACCTCTTCTCGCCACCCATGTTGACTGATTCCAGGCATGGGGATTTCATAGATTTTTTTTTTTTTTAAGGCCCCTGCTATTAGATCATCTAATCTGACCTCCTGCATAAAGCTGGCCAGAGAATTCCACCCTATCTTTCCTGCATGAGGCCCTAACTGCAGGTTGCAGCAGTTCTCAAACTATGGGTTGGGAGCCCATTTTAATCAGGTCTCCAGAGCTATCTTAGACTTGCTGGGGCCCAAGCCCAAGGGCTTCAGCCCTGGGCGGCAGGGCTAAGGTTACAGGCCCCCTGCTGGGGATGAAGCCCTTGGACTTTGGCCCC
Source organism: Dermochelys coriacea (assembly GCF_009764565.3). NCBI lineage: Eukaryota > Metazoa > Chordata > Testudines > Dermochelyidae > Dermochelys > Dermochelys coriacea. The sequence continues at coordinate 19,190,381 of NC_050087.2, forward strand.
CCCAGCCTGGAGAAGTGGGGCTTTGGCTTTGCCCCCTTCCCTCCCATCCCATGGTGGGGCTTGGACGGGCTCAGGCTTTGTCCCCCTTCTGGGGTCCTGTAGTAATTTTTGTTGTCAGAAGGGGATCGCAGTGCAATGAAGTTTGAGAACCCCTGAGCTAGAGTGTGTCTCTTTCTAAAAGATAATCTTGTACTGCTGTCTGTCTCCCCCAGTTACATTGGGAGGAAGCGAATGCAGGTGGAGCATCCAGAGAAGTCTGTGCCTCACGTGCGGAACCTGGTGGAGGCAGATTATTCCTACTGGACTCTAGCCTATGTGATTTCACTGCAGGGTGCCCAGAAGCTGCTGGCAGCTGAGCCACTCTCCAAGATGTTACCGGTGGATGAATTTCTTCCTGTCATGTTTGACAAACACCCTGTGTGAGTCTGGACTGCATCCTCTGGGGCCTAGTGCTGGGGAAAGAAGGGTGTATCAGCCTATAGGAACAGGGGTGCGAGGAGGAAGGGATCCTGGAGCATTGTATTCTGAAGTGAGAAGCCTGTTGCAGGCAGAGCTTTGAACAAACACTCTTTGCTGCTTCTTCAGCAGTAGTTGGAGATGGAGTCTGTAGTCAGCTGCTGTAGCTGAACAGGGAATAACCCCTGTGTTCTGAACTTGGCAGTGAAGCCTCACATATCCCAGTAGTAGCATATGGAGTGGGTGTGAGGGTACTGCAGAGTTTTCCTGCTTGTCCCTGGAAGCAGCATGAGAACTTGTTGTGAGAGATTCTAACTAGAGCTGGTTGGGGAAATGGTTATTGTTCCTGTGAAGGGTTGGACCCCTTGGGAAGCCACCTGATGTGCCTAGAAACCACCGAGTCTACCTGTTCTGCCAGCATGGGCCCCCTTTAGCCTGTCTTGCTGAGCCAGGCGCTTAAAACTGCATGTCTGTCTGTCTGTGTCACTCACACACACAGCTGCAGATCAGCTCTAGGAAGATCAGCTTAAGAGACTTGCTCCAGTACTCAGATGTCAACCTCCCTTGGAGTGCAGACCAAAAGATGTATTATGAAATTTCCCCCTCCCTCAATGTGGAGAGAGATGTGCACGCTTCTCCCCGTCCTCACCCTCTGTTAGAAATTACAGAAACTGGGTTTAATAATAATGTTTTATTAACTATAAAAGGCAGATTTTAAATGGTAAAAGGGGTAACAAACAGAACAAAGTAGAATAAGCAAACGAAATCAAATATGCAAACTAAGCTAGTTTCACTAAAGAAATTGGTTACAAATAGTGTTTCTCACCCTAGATATTGATGCGGGCAGTTTGCAAAGCTTCTGTGGTTCAGAGTTCCAGTTATAGTTCTTTTCAGACTAGACCCCTGTCTCAGTCTGGACTCCCACCTTGCCTTCCCTTTTGCAGTCTGTCTTTCTTGGGCAGATAGGCCATGAAGGGGGAGGAGTCTTGTTTGCCTTCCTCCCCACCCTTAAATAGGATTTACATAAGGCAGGAATCCTTTGTTTCCCAAACTTGGAACCCCCTTCCCTTACAGTGGAAAATTACAAGAAGTCCCAGGTAATGTTTAGTATCAGGGGGCAAGACCCCCTGACTCTGTAGGATCACAGCGTCCATGAGTCAATGGCAGTATGGAACGTCCACAGGAAGGCCAAGCTTTTCACAGCTCATTGTCCTTGCTGATGGGCCATCTGCCCTGTCTGGCTTTTCCATTGTTAGCAGTGGGTGTCACCCAAAGTAGCATAGTTGAATTACAGATACATAGCCAATATTCCTAACTTCAGATACAGAAATTATACAAAAGGAGTACTTGTGGCACCTTAGAAACTAACAAATTTATTTGAGCATAAGCTTTCGTGAGCTACAGCTCACTTCATCGGATGCATTCGATGAAGTGAGCTGTAGCTCACGAAAGCTTATGCTCAAATAAATTTGTTAGTTTCTAAGGTGCCACAAGTACTCCTTTTCTTTTTGCGAATACAGACTAACACGGCTGCTACTCTGAAACCTGTCAGAAATGATACAGGTATACAAATTGGATAATTGCATTCAATAAATCATAACCTCCAATGATCTCGCATGAGCCATCTGAAATAAAGTGATCTCAGTTATGTCATTTATATCATAAGCATAATTTAATAAAGAATATGGCATGACACATCACAGTTCCTATGAAAAATTTGAATGGAAACATTTTTCTAGGGCTGTCGTGCAATTAAAAAAATTAATAAATTTCAACTGGTATTCTGTTATAAGTGCAATTAATTGTGATTAATTTTTTTGAGTTAATCGTGTGAGTTAACTGATTGACATACCTATATTTTTCTTAATTTTTCTTAAAGCTTTTTTATTTTTTTTATTGAACAACCAGAAATGTTTGTCTTCAGCACCCATGGGGTTTTTAATGAATACCTGAGAAACGTGGGTGAAATCGGACACTTCCTGCAGAATTTTCTATTTTGACAAGCCGTTTGTTAAATGCCAAAAACTTTGACTGGTTCTAGTTCTAATCCAAGGATGGGCTACTGGAGTTCCTACGCAGCAAGGGCACAAGCCTGCTGTAGCCCCTTCACTGTTGACTGACTTGATCACTGTACTGGAATTTCTGTGAAGGGACTTGCAGTCCAGTCTGCTCCGTGATATAGCTTCTAAAATCTGCCACTTTACTGAGGATCAAGTGGGCAACCCAGCCCTGTCAGTGAGAGCTGACATCACACCTTCAGACCATCTTGCTCAACACTGCCTGGTTCAAGCAGTGTTTTTCCTGACTGTCCTAGGCTCATTCCCACATGGTAGTAGTAACAAGATGGCTTCTGGCTTTTGTAGCCTGATTATGCCCCAGGAGGCTGAGATCTGGTTGGAGCTACTTGGGTGGGGGTTGGATAAGGGCTCTAAAACACTCATTTCTTAGGAATTGTTGGAGCAGCCATGTTTTTCCACAGCTGCTGTTCTTTTAGGGAAAGACAAACATTTCTGGAAGATGAATGTCCCTCTCTTGGGAGCGGGCTGGAAGGATTGTGGGTTAGAAGATTAAGTAAATTGATGTGTGGTTTGAATGCCAGAGTGTGCAGTGGGAGGATGAGGAGTGTCTGGAGTGAAGCAGGGTAGATGGAGGGATTAATGCACTGGTGTGGGAAGCAGGGTAGATGGAGGGATTAATGCACTGGTGTGGGAGGCTGAAGATGGATTGTAGGGTAAATGCAGAAGATGTGACACCTTCCCACCCCCACCACCACTTTTTTTTTCCTTTTCTGAACAGCTCTGAATACATGGAACATTTTGAAAACCGGAATTTGCTGGCCTTTTCAGTGGAACCACTGCTGGTTTACCCAACACATTACACTGGTGATGATGGCTACATCAGCGACACAGAGACCTCTGTGGTTTGGAATAATGAGAGAGTAAAAACTGACTGGGACCGTGCCAAATCCCAGAAAATGAAAGAACAGCAGGAGCTTAGCAAGGAGGCCAAGAACTCAGATGTGCTCCAATCACCTCTTGACAGTACAGCCCGGGATGAGCTATGACCAAAGCAGGCCCCTTCTAGGAAATGGATGAAGGGACTGACCATGATAAGGAATGGTGTGTGTTGGAGCAGGAGTAGAAAGCAAGGAAAGGGGTATAGCAACATCCTTCCATGGGGATTACTGGGATTATTCGTTCTGTCCAAGAATATAATAGTAAAGTCACTTACATGACAAAGCCAATGAGGGTCATGGCTGAAGACCTGCTGACCTCTGCTATTGCAGGACTCTCTGAGAGAGAATGCTGGAGAAAGTCAGGTTTGCCTTGTCCATCAAGTCAGCCACTGTTCTGTGGTTCAGCACAGATCTTTACACAGTTGCTTATTGTAGTGGAGAAGTTTTATTCTTTGGTTTAGGAAATTGATACTGGATAGGACATTGGTCTTCCTGCCTCTGTTGCCATGTGTGTATCTATGCTAGGAATGTATCTCATGATCAGGAATTCTAGTTTTCTCTGATTTAAAAAAAAACAACAAAATTCTCCAATAAAAAAACATAATTGTGGAGGAAAAACGTGGATTTTTAAAATGAAATACTGAACATTCTTTTCCCTAGCCACAAAATATATAGGTATCAGTTGAACACAATGTTTTGATATATTTACAGTTGTAAAACACTGGAATGATCCAGTCACAGTGCATTGTTTTACTGTTGTCAAGGGCCCTGCTGTTTCAGCCTTTCATTTCTTTTCAGTCAGTTTAGCTCTTTCCATGTGTTTTGTGATTGTCTGTCTTCAAACTTCACCTACAGCCTTGCTGCATACAGTACAGAACAGCAGGTTACCATCAACATTAAATTTGTCCTTACCAAACTTGGTGACATGGTCTTTGGGATGACTTTTAAAGTTTTCAGCATCTTTTTATAACTTTAATTACTCATGTGTGGAGGCTGAAGTGAAATTTGAGATGCATTAAAATACGACGCCCTATTTGGCATTGATTAACCTCTATATACTGCAAGCAATTTATTGGAGTATGTTTAGCTATGTGAATTTAAAGCGCGTTCAAAAATCAACCACAAGAGCGGGAGGTTGTGCACATTGAAAAAGTGCTACTGGTACTTTCAGTAAAATGTAGTTTGTTTTTCCTCAATGTAAAAACTAAGATTCTCTGTAAAAACACAGTATATATTTTTCTCCCTGGCAAACGGATTCTGGGATCCCTGCTCATGACCCTTGAATGTTCTCTTGGGGGTATCTGGGGAGGAGGGGTGAAATGCTGCCAGTTCCTGCTTATGATGTGCCCTAATATAAGCTGAAGTCTTCTCTTTCTGTAAAACCAAAACTTTCCTGTTTTTATAAAATCTTTGGCTATGATTTGAATTGTCTCTTGCTTCTTCACAAACAGCCCAGAGTGCTGGGGAAGGAGCACAGCAAGAGCTGACTTCTTCAAGCACCAACTTGTATTTTAATCTAGTGCTGGCTTCACAGCACTGGAGAGTGAAGTCTTCTATTGATCAACTTGGCAGCAGTGGTACAGACTTGCTTGCACTGCCTAACCCATGTACTTCCTCCCTGACCTGGAGGAGCCCTAGAAATGAGTGGAGCCTGATTCCCCATGGCCCTTTCACTCCATGGTTTCTGCTGAGGGAGGTGTGGTACTGGCAGTTGCATTGTGGGTCCCTGTCCTAGGAGCTGGAGTGAGAACGCTGATTTTTTTTTTTTCCCCCATAGACTACTAAATATATGGTGTGACAAAGCTCTGTCCTTGCCTCCGTGGGTCCCGTGTTTCCTGGCAGATTTCGCTAGCCTCAGAGGCTCACTGTGACCTTCCACGTAACCCTTCTTTCTCTAGAGACAAGGGTCACGGTCTGCTGAGCCATTTTCATCATAAGCCAGCGAGGGAGGTAAGGAGAAGTTGTCTCCCAGTATCAGTGATTAATCAGGGGGCAAAGGTGTGGAGGGAGCCCGGGTCTGTAAATGCCCCCTCTGCTGCATCGGTGCACTTTACCATGTCTGGACCTCGGGCCTTCACCTGGTCTATTAGGGGACTTGCCGTAGTGGCGAAGTGGGGAATAAACCGTTGGTAGTAGCCTACCACGCCTAGGAACGTACGGACCTGCTTCTTTCGGGTCGGCCGGGGCCAGTTTTGAATTGCCTCTAGCTTATTCGTTTGGGGCTTCACTATGCCCCTTCCCACAATATATCCCAGGTACCTAGCCTTTGCTAGCCCTATGGCACATTTAGCGGGATTAGCAGTGAGGCCAGCCCGCCTTAAGGTGCGCAATACTGCCTCAACTTTCTCCAAGTGGGTTCCCCAGTCTGGCGTATGGATGATATCATCTAGGTATGCAGCTGCATAACTAGTATGGGGGCGCAGCAGCTTATCCATGAGGCGCTGGAATGTGGCTGGAGCCCATGTAGCCCAAAAGGGAGGACAGTGTACTGGAATAGCCCATCCGGGGTGGAGAATACTGTCTTTTCTTTAGCTTCTTTGGTCAGAGGAATCTGCCAGTACCCTTTTGTCAGATCCAGTGTAGTCAAGAATTGGGCACTAGCCAGTCGATCAACCAATTTGTTGATGTGTGGTATGGGGTATGTATCAAACTGGGATATTTCATTCAGTTGGCGAAAGTCATTACAGAATCTCATGGTACCGTCAGGTTTAGGCACTAGAACAATTGGACTGGACCACTGACTGCAAGATTCTTCAATAACCCCTAATTCTAACATTTTCTTTACTTTGGCCTTGATTTCCTCTCTTTTGTCTGCTGGGATTCGGTAGGGTCTCAATATTACCTTGGCTCCGGGGATCGTGCAGATATGGTGATAGGTCTCAGTCATCCGCCCTGGTTTTGTAGAGAACACATCTCTGTTGCGATTAATCTCGTCAGCTGCCTCGATCTTTCGGATTGGCATCAAGTCGGATGATATCCTCAGTTGCTCATGTAAGTTATCCTCCTGGGGAAGGATCTCCTGCGTGACTAAGCATGTCTCTCGATCATGCCAAGGTTTTAGAAGACTGATGTGGTAAATTTGCTCTGATTTCCGGCAGCCTGGCTGCCGCACCTTATAGTTCACCTCTCCCACAGCTTTGATTATTTCGTAGGGTCCCTGGCACTGGGCCAACAGTTTACTTTCTGCTGTGGGCACCAGTACCATCACCCAATCCCCTGGTTGGAACCGTCGAAGCTTCGCTTGGTGGTTATAATGGGTTCGTTGGGTCTCCTGTGCTCTCTCCAAGTGTTCCCGTACAATGGGCGTAACTCGGGCTATCCGATCTCTCATCTGCAGTACATGCTCAACTATGTTCCTTCTGGGATTTGGCTCCTCTTCCAGGCTTCTCTGGCTATATCCAATATGCCCCGAGGGTGGCGCCCCAATAGTAGTTCGAAGGAAGAGAAACCTGTGGAGGCTTGCGGAACCTCCCAGATGGCGAACATGAAGTAAGGCAATAGGGTGTCCCAATCTTTCCCATCCCAGCTCACCACTTTCCTGATCATAGCCTTGAGGGTCCTATTGAACCTTTCCACAAGGCCATCTGTTTGCGGGTGGTATACAGAGGTCCGTAGGGCTTGTACATGGAGTAATGAACAGAGATCTTTCATCAACTTGGACATGAAAGGTGTCCCTTGATCAGTCCATATCTCCTTGTGTAGCCCAACGCGGGCAAAGATCTGTACTAACTCCTTAGATATTGTCTTGGAAGGTGTGTTGTGCAGGGGAACAGCTTCTGGGTACCAGGTTGCATAGTCCAGTACAACAAGCACATGTTGGTGGCCCTGAGCTGTCTTCTCTAGGGGCCCTACCAGCTCCATGGCTATTCGTTCAAAAGGAACCTCTATTATTGGAAGAGGTAGCAAAGGAGCCCGCAAGTGCGGCCAAGGGCTATGTAACTGACGCTCTGGACAAGAGGTGCAGTATCGCCGGACATCTTTATGTACTCCTGGCCAGAAGAACTTCCGCAGGATCCGTGCCTGGGTTTTCTCTACCCCTAGGTGTCCTCCAAACAGGTGACTGTGGACAATATGGCTTTTTGATGTTTTCGTGGCACCAGAAGTTGTTGTATCTCTTGCTCCTGCATTTGCACCATGCGGTACAGGAGATCTTTCTTCACTATAAAGTAAGGTCCGGGACGCCGGACCTTCCCATCCATGGGTATTCCATCGATCTTGGCCACCTCTTTCCTGGCGTTATCATATCTGGGGTCCTCCACCTGGTCCCACCCAAAAGTCTCTCTCCCGGGACTAACCTGCCCAAGCTCCCAGGGGCCGGCTTCTGCTTCTTCCAATGGCTCACCACCGTTATGCTGGGGGCAGCTTCTGGCTCACCTTCTGTGGTGGAAGTTTCTCTGTTGGCTACTTGCGTCCATCTGCCTACTAGGGAGGTCTTCTGGCCCTGGGTCAGGATCCGGGTTCCCAAGGCCTTCGCAGCCTTCCTCTCCTTTTTTTGTCTTTCGGGGGGCTGAGAACAGATCCTGAGAAATCTCAGTGAAAATCAGGGGTTGACATTCTCCAAGTGATGAGTCGCTGTCCTCAGGGTCCCCATCTCCCTCCAGTCTCTCGGGGGGGAGTAAATTATCAAACCCTGGATAGTCCCTCCTAATGGCGGCCTATCAGTGGATTATCAGAGGCAGTGGGGGGGCCTCCAGAGGATTGCCTAAGTAACAGAAGGCTGGCATTCAATAAGCTTTAAACTTTTAAAGTGCTGTGTGGCCTTGTCCTTCCTTCTTCCACCACCCCTCCTGGGCTACCTTGGTAATTATCCCCCTATTTGTGTGATGAATTAGTAAAGAATGCATGAATGTGAAGCAACAATGACTTTATTGCCTCTGCAAGCGGTGATCAAAGGGAGGTGGGGAGGGTGGTTAGCTTACAGGGAAGTAGAGTGAACCAAGGGGCGGGGGGTTTCATCAAGGAGAAACAAACAGAACTTTTACACCATAGCCTGGCCAGTCATGAAACTGGTTTTCAAAGCTTCTCTGATGCACACCGCACCCTCCTGTGCTCTTCTAACCACACTGGTGTCTGGCTGTGCATAACCAGCAGCCTGACGATTTGCCTCAACATTCCAGCCCGCCATAAACGTCTCCTCCTTAATCTCACAGATATTGTGGAGCACACAGCAAGCAGTAATAACAGTGGGAATATTGGTTTCGCTGAGGTTTAACCGTGTCAGTAAACTGCTCCAGTGCGCTTTTAAATGTCCAAATGCACATTCTACCACCATTCTGCACTTGCTCAGGCTGTAGTTGAACAGCTCCTGACTACTCTCCAGGCTGCCTATATATGGCTTCATGAGCCATGGCATTAAGGGGTAGGCTGGGTCCCCAAGGGTAACTATAGGCATTTCAACATCCCCAACCGTTATTTTCTGGTCTGGGAAGAAAGTCCCTTCCTGCAGCTTTTGAAACAGACCAGAGTTCCTGAAGATGCGAGCGTCATGTACCTTTCCCAGCCATCCCACCTTGATGTTGGTGAAACGTCCCTTGTGATCCACCAGTGCTTGCAGCACTATTGAAAAGTACCCCTTGTGGTTTATGTACTCGCTGGCTTGGTGCTCCGGTGCCAAGATAAGGATATTGGTTCCGTCTATGGCCTCACCCCAGTTAGGGAATCCCATTGCAGCAAAGCCATCCACTATGACCTGCACATTTCCCAGGGTCACTACCCTTGATATCAGCAGATCTTTGATTGTGTTGGCTACTTGCATCATAGCAACCCCCACAGTAGATTTGCCCACTCCAAATTGATTCCCAACTGACCGGTAGCTGTCTGGCGTTGCAAGCTTCCTCAGGGCTATTGCCACTCGCCTCTCATCTGTGAGGGCTGCTCTCATCTTGGTATTCTTGCGCCTCCGGGCTGGGGAAAGCAAGTCACAAAGTTCCATGAAAGTGCCCTTACGCATGCGAAAATTTCGCAGCCACTGGGAATCGTCCCAGACCCACAACACTATGCGGTTCCACCAGTCTGTGCTTGTTTTAGGGTTAGGGTTAGGCTATTTCACCATGATTGTATTGATCACTAAGTTTCAA